>NC_050449.1:62731964-63931964 GCF_903995425.1 Onychomys torridus | reverse complement strand
AAAAAAATTTTAATTAAAAAAAAAAAAAAAAGAATGGCCCTCAGAGATTCATGTACTTGAATGCTTGGTCCCCAGGTGGTGGGACTGTTTGTGAAGAATTAGGAGGTGTGGCTTTGCTGGAGGAGGTGTGTCACTGGGGGTGGGCTTTGAGGCTTGGAAAGACTCCTGCCATTCCCAATGTGCTCTGGGCCTTCTGCTGTGGTTTGAGATGGGAGCTCTCGGCCGCCGTTCAAGCCACCACTTCCTTCCATCTTACTTGTTACCAGCCTCTCCTGTGGCTGCCATTCTTCAGTGCCGACAGCTAACATTCCAATATATGGTCCCTAAACAGCTTGTGATATGTGTAGCTCCTTCTCAGACTGCATGCGCACCCAGAACCTCAGGATTCAAGGTTTAGAGATACGGTCTTCGTAGATAATAGTTAATAAAGGATCTCATGATTACATCACTCTGGACTTGCATCTTAATGAGAGAGGAGAGAGGCTAGGGCATGGAGCACAGGAAGGCAGGGGAGAGAGAGAGCAGAGTTAGACCACCACAGGCACAGGAGGCCAAGAGCCACCAGGATGTGGCAGAGAAAGAATCCTAGGATTTTCAGGAGTCTCCCTCTAGCCTTTGGAGGGACTGCAAGGCTGGATTTTAAACTCTTGGTACCTGACTGTAGAAGAAATTTCTGCTACCTCAAACTCCCTGTTTTGATTTATGACAGTGATTCTGGAAATCAAAAACAACACGGCACCAAGAATTTCGTAGAGTCTACACTGAACCTTTAGAACAGACTGTAAGCAACACAGTTCAAGGAAGAATTCAAATGTGAGTGTTGTTAAAAATATGTATAGTTTACAGGGAAGACTGGGGGTGCCACCCTTACGGGAAAATCGTGTGTTTCCCAGACAACGGAGGTCAGAGCAAGGGTTCCCATTTTGCACTTTGGTCAGTGGGACAGAGATGAGCAGAAACAGCCCACTGTCAGGCTAGTCTCCTAGCTTAGCTTCCTGACAGAGAAAACCAGGCAGCAGATGGTATTTGCATTTCAAAGACTGAAATACTGCAAAGGCATATGGTTTTCCTGTTGACTTTAGTAGGTACATTTCCTAATGCAGGACAGCAGCCCAAATCAGTCATCAAAAGTGAGATCTACATCTTTGAAGCAAGAAGACCAGAGAGGAGGGTGAAGGAAAGGGACCACTTACCTGTTCTGCCTTTAACGTCAGCTCAATAAAAATCTGCTGTAATTTCTCATTAACGAAATTGATGCAGAACTGTTCAAAGCCATTTTTCTGGGGGAAGAGAAAACAAACAAAAATGAAGGTCTTTTCCTGCACTCATTTCACAAAATCATTTAAAAGTCATTTCTTGGTGGTGTACTAAAATGTCTGTGTGAAAGAGGTACCTCAGAAACTCTGGCTGCGTCAATGGAGGAAGCACGGTTTATATTTAGGAGAAACTAATTTGGTAAAGGTACATGAAGAACTCACAGAGGGAAAGATGAGATGGAGCTGGCTTCTTCTTCATTGCCTAGAATTATTCTTTTCAGAGGAAACATCACCTTCCCCCTCCGAGCTCTGATGATTCAAACTGGCCTTACCCAGAACCAACCAACCTTCCTTCCTTCCTTCCTTCCTTCCTTCCTTCCTTCCTTCCTTCCTTCCTTCCTTCCTTTCTCCCTCCCTCCCTCCCTCCCTCCCTCCTTCCCTCTCTCCCTTCCTTCCTCTCTCCCCATTTATCACGTGTGTGTGTGTGTGTG
This sequence comes from Onychomys torridus, assembly GCF_903995425.1. Lineage (NCBI taxonomy): Eukaryota > Metazoa > Chordata > Mammalia > Rodentia > Cricetidae > Onychomys > Onychomys torridus. The sequence goes on along the minus strand of NC_050449.1, from coordinate 63,930,217 downwards.
TGTGTGTGTGTGTGTGTGTGTGTGTGTGCATGCCCAAGGAGGCCCAGCAGAAGGCATCAGATCCTCTGGAGCTGGAGTCACAGTGGTTGTGAGCTGACTGATGTGGGTGTAAGAAACTGCATCCAGGTCCTCTGGAAGAGCAGCAAGGGCTTCTAACCACTGAGCCATCTCTTTAGCTCCCCCTCTCTTTTTCTTTCTTGCTTCCCCACCTCCCTCTTTTCCTTCATTCTTCTTGTGTGTCTATGTGCTCATGGGTGTGTATGCAGGAGCCCTCACTGTGAATACAGAGCTGAGAGAGGGATATGGAGTGACGGCTCCCTGCCTTAATCCCTTACAACAGTCTCCTACTAAACCTAGAGCTGGGCTGCTGGCCAGCAAGCCCCACTGAGCCCTGTCAGCATCGGGATTGCAGGTGGATGCGGCTATTTTTACCTGAGTGCTGGGAATCTGAACTGAGGTCCTCATGCCTGCATGGTAGTACTCATACCCACCGAGCCATTTCCCCAGCCTTCCTTACCTGAAATATTTCAAAGCCATAGATGTCTAGGACGCCAATGTTGTATTCCTCATGGTCCTTCTCCATGGCTTTATTGATGGACTAGGAGAAAACAAACGGCACAAAACAACTCTTTTCCTCCTTATTGAACAGACTAGGTGGAGCGGGGGTGGAGGTGGGGAGGTGAGGGGGGAGACAGGGCACACTATACAGCAACTACACTGACTCCTGGAGACAGGTCAGTTTGAAGATGGGGTTTATGCTTTAAAAAGATCTCAGGAGGATTCAGACAACAACTGTAGTGTGTGTGTGTGTGTGTGTGTGTGTGTGTGTGTGTGTGTGTGTATAGTGACATAGTCTGGAGACCTCGAAGAAGCCATCATCTTGGGTGATATAAGTAAGATGCTACCCTGAATGAAGCTGCACTCTTGCAAAATCTGCAATTGCCAGTCAGATGTCCTCAACTCAGCGGCTACTTAACCCTAACAGGACATAACGAGTCACTGATGCCGAAGATAAAGTTGTCCTAGTTCCCAGGAGCATATGCAGCCGGCAAACAATCTACAGATAATGTCGACTATTATTAGTGTATGTGCATGCACATTCAAGTGTGTATACACACATATGTGTGGAGGCCAGCCGTCTGTGTCAGGTGTCTTCTTCAACTGTTCTCTCCATTATATTTTTATATAATATAATATAAATATGTAGGCGTATGTGTGTAGTATGTACGTGAGTGTGTGTGACCAAGGTATCCTCTTCCATTGCTATCTACTTTAGTTTTTGCAGAGAAGGTCTCTCCATGAGCCTGCAGCTTGATGTTTCAGCTGCAATAGCTGGTCAGTGAGCTCCTGGGATTTGCCTGTCTCTGTTCTCCAACACTGGGGTTACAGGCATGAGCAGCCATGCCTGTTCTTTTGTGCAGGTTGTGGGGGATTTGAACTCAGGTCTTCTTGCTTTCACAGCAATGCTCTTACCCACTGAGCTATCCGCTCAGCCCCTGCGCCTTAGCTTTTGAGGTAGAGTCTCTCACTGGATGTTTCATCGAGAATGCCCAACCAGCTCATCATGGTTCTCACAGTGGCCGTCAGGCCATCATGCCCCCATTTTCCAGATACATGCCCAGGATCATGCTGGACAAGAAGCAAGGCTTAGATTTAAACTGAAGCCACACAATGCCTGAGTCTGTGCTCTAGGTCACTGGGAGAAGAGGTCACATGATCCAAAAGAAGAGACTCAAAACCAACAGGACAGGTGCATCATGGTGTGTGGGTGGGGGAGGGGAGGCAGATAACAAAGAAAAATAAAAACAATCATTCCTGGAGTTGGTGAATGCTGTATTTCAGTGTACATGGGGTGTTTCTGGGCAAAGAAAATGACAGCCTCTTATGAGTTAGTGAGTAAAGACATACAGCACAGCATACAGACAGACAGACAGCACAGCCTAGCTAATGTCGGGTCATACTAATATCAATTACATGGCAATCACTGCATTGCTGCATACCCTGAACTGACACAAAGCTGGGGGTCCTAGCCCCCCCCCCCCCATCCTCTTGCCCCTCTGCTTTGATCATCGGCCAACATTGCTGCCTGGACACCCTTCTCAGTAAATGAGGGGTCTGGATAACACCTGACCCTGAACTTCCCACAGAACCGAACCCCCCAAATAATCACAAGCAGCATGGGGAGCAGGGCTCTGACCTGTCCAGCTCTCCCACCCTGCCTGAGCTCTGTGGGTGGTGCGGCTGGGTTTGGGCACAGACTCCTGGGACCCAATGGTTGCTGTTCCTGCCTAGGATCTGCCTTGGGTTTCCTGTTTGAACACAGAGAAATAAAAAAGCAGAACAGCCAGGAATCTAGGACCCCTAGAATAGCCATACAGGAGTTAGGAGAGCTCCAGCCAGGTTCCTAACCTCTCAGTTCCTTGTTCTATTTATCTAGAAAACCAACACAATACCTAAGCTTTGGTGTTGTTGAAGAAATTAAATAATATCCTTTCCCCCCTGAAATACTAAAGTAGTTTCTGGAACAGAGTATAGACTATCTTATTCTAACATTAAAGGTATCATTGGTTAACCCAGATTTACACTGCTGGCTAGAGACAGGGCCAGCAAGATGGCACAGTGGGTAAATGTGCTCGCTGACAAGCCTGGTGGCCTGAGTTCAATCCCTGAGACCCACAGAGTCAAAGGAAAGAACCGACTGCTGCAAGCTATCTCCTGGTCGCCACATGTGTGCTACGGCACACTTTTGAGTGCACACACACACACACACACACACACACACACACACGTACACACTTAACTAAAAATAAGTTTTAAAATCATAAGTAAGGCTGGAGAGATGGCTCAGAGGTTAAGAGCACTGGCAGCTCTTCCAGAGGTCCTGAGTTCAATTCCCAGCACCCACATGGTGGCTCACAACCATCTGTAATAGGATCTGATGCTCTCTTCTGACATGCAGGCAGAATACTGTATACATGATAAATAAATAAAGCTTTAAAAAAAACATAAGTAGCTAGGTAGTGGTGGTGCATGCTTTTAATCAGAGCACTTGGGAGGCAGAGGTAGGTGGATCTCTGTGAGTTTGAGGCCAGCCTGATCCACAGAGTGAGTTCCAGGACAGCCAGGGCAACACAGAGAAACCCTGTCTTAAAAAACAACAACAATGCCCCCCCCCAAAAAAAAACCAAAAAAGTATATATACGTTCACATATAAATGTGTGCATGATTATGCTGTATGCTGTGTCCAAAAGTATCAGAGTAAATTTAAAAGTATATCTAAAGTCAAGCTGGTAGAGTGCTTACCTAGCATGCATGAAGGCCTGGGTTCATGGTCCCCAGCACTGAGTAAACTAGGTATTGTTTAATGTACCATAAATGATGGTATATTCCTATATCAACATTCAGGAGGTAGAGGCAGGAAGATCAAAAGTTAAAGGCCATTCTCAGCTATATACTGAGTTTGTGGCTAGCCTAGACTACATAAGACACATTTTGAGCTGGGCACATACCTTTAATCCCAGCAGAGGCAGGCAGATCTCTAGAAATTCAAACCCAGCATGGTCTAAGGAGTGAGTTCTAGGACAGCTAGGACTACACAGAGAAACCCTGTCTTGAAAAACAAAATGAAAAACCACAAACAAACAAACAAACAAGACACCATCTCAAAAAACAAACAAACAAACAAAAACCCCAAAAAACAATCAAACAAAAAAACTTCTCTCAATAGATATCCAAAACCCTTGCTATTTCCGCCTTTGAAAGGTACAGCTCAATTTCCATCCCATGTGGACTACTCTTGGTGGCTTGCTCAGAAGAGACTGAATGTGTCGAAGTGATAATTAAGTCCAAGATCAAGATAAAAAGAACTTAGGGGGCTGGGAAGATGTCTCAGAGGTTAAGAACACTGGCAGTTCTTCCAGAGGTCCTGAGTTCAAGTCTCAGCACCCACATGGTGGCTCACAACCATCTGTAATGAGATCTGGCTCCCTCTTCTGGCCATGCAGACATATATGCAGGCAGAACATTATATACATAATAAATAAGTAAATCTTTAAAAAAAAAAAAAAAAGAACTTAGGGCCTTTTGCTCACACGCCCTGTCTTACATCACTGACTCTGGGGAAAATCAGCTGCCAATTGTGAGGACAGCGAGCTGCCCTAAGAAGAGGTCCACATAGCTATGAACAGAGATCTCTAACCAACAGCACATGAAGATTCCACTTGACACCACATCCCCAGCCCCGGGGCCAGCCTGGAGAACTGCTCTCCATCAGTATTGCACCTTTAACTGTGCTTGATTGAGTCAGAACTCATCAGCTAAGCTCATCTTGAATACCTGTCCCCACAGAAACACAAGGAAAGGCATGTGCTTACCACATTACGGAATTACTGGTCACAAATTAACTGTATTATTACCTGATACAACATTCCTAAGCCTTTACACTCAGAAATGGTCCTGGACCACAGGCTCCCTCCACTCCAGTCTTGGCTTTTACTGACTACCTCGAGCTACTGTGTTGGTTTTAGGTACTCTGTCTTGCAGTGCATATCTAGAAGTTGGATTCAGGGTTCACCAGAAGCAGAGAGAGAGGATACCAAGGACAGAGAGGGACATGGTAATTATGCAAAGGACTAAGGCAAACACGAGAACAAACTCTTAGTCGTTGTGTTCCTTATATCTAAAGCTTGAAGCTTTGCCCATATCCATCCATGTTTACTTACATCTACCAAGAAATCAAAGACCCGCGCATGCAGGGCCTTGGCGAGTGCGTCCCTGGTGTAGCAGGCCTGCTCCACATTGAGGGTCACGTGGATGGACTCCGATTTTCCTCCCCACTTACTATCCATCTGCCGACTTGTTAGCTTCTCTTTTAACCGGTCTTGGTTTATACCCAGCAGATACGCAGGAAAAGCCAAAACTGCAGAATATAAAACATGATTGTCTTTCAGAAATGTAACCATCATCTCCCAGGCACATGGAAGCCCTTGTGCGTGTGTGAGCAGATAATGGGCACCAAAGTTAACTTCTAAAATTCCACTCTATTGGTGAAGGCTTATCATGGATGCCGTGCATATCTCTGTTTGCTTTACCCAGTTGTTTTATTCTGTAAATCAATCCCTATGATTACTGAGACTTCCAATCACTGAAATCAGTGGTCCAAAAAGTAAGCAGGACAGTCCTTACTTCCTCTGCCCCACCTCCCCACCTCGCCACTGAGATCACACTGAGATACTGAAAATGGGCATTTCTCCATGCTTAAGGCAAAGACATCAACAGGAACTCAATCAACAAACATTTCTTTGGCTTTGAATAATGTTTTCTTCCTCTGGTGCAATGTTTTCATGGCCTCATTTACAGAGAACTTGTAACATCTGTTATCATGGACCCAGTAAGCCCAACAATCCCCTATTGATCGAACGCTTACATTGTGAGGGATTATAAAAAGCAGAAAATAAAGAGGAAAAGATAGTAAATAAGTAGTAAACCCTGAAGGCAATCTAGAAATTCTATTAAATGAAGAACCCTCCTGGAAAGCAGAATACATCCGAACAGACTATACAATTCTGGAAGAATTTAGAACAGGAAGCTATTAACGCTTTCTGGAGCAATCAAGGAAGGGACTTCACCTGGACTAGGCAGGGTAGGATTTGTACAGGTGTGGAGAAGGAAATGGTATATGCTAAGGGGAACAAGCTGGGAGGCAGAGGCATGGCTGGGCTGTGGTCTGTGTTGTGTAGATAAGTATCCGCTATTGCTGAAAGCTATGATTATAAGATTGGGATAGATTTTGATGCATTGGAGAAGGGTGTCCTGGATTGGGGGAGCAGGAGGCATTAGGGTCAGAAGGCCTGTGTGTATGTATTCCTGTGTTTGTGTGGGTGTGCACAAGCGCATGTAGAGACCAGGGTCGATGACAGATGTCTTCCTTGGCCACTCTCCACCTTATTTTTTGAGACAAAGTCTTTAACTGAACTTGGAGTTCATTGATTTGGCCATGCAGTTGGCCAGTAACACACAGGGATACCCTTGTCATTGTCTCTCCAGTGCTGGGATGACACGTCACAAAGTATGACTTCTATGGATGGGTTCTGGGGATTGACAACAGTTTCTCATACCTGCATATTTCACCAACTGTGTCATTTCCCCACCCAGGTTTTTACGAGACACATCACAGGGAGAGTCCTCTGGAGATGGCATGTGTGCAGAGGGGGCTGATGTTCTTGGTATCAGAGTGCACTCGTAATGCCTCACAACATGTACTGGGGTATTTTGGGGTCTCTAAAGAGAAAACTAAAAGCTCCCATGGGTGTGGAAAGTTGTTTCAGACAATAGACTTGCTAAGGGAAAAGCTATCAGGACCAATAGGACTCTCTTTATTTCTGATCAGAATGTTCAAATCTGGATAAATGACACCATTCTTGGGTATGAAAGAGTATTCAGATTTACGAATATAAACAATGAACTTTATAGACTGTAGACAGATTTTTTTTTTTCATCAGGACCGCCAGCTCCCCAATAAATGACATGGAGACTTATTATTAATTATCAAAGCTTGTCTAAAAGCTTAGGCTTGTTTCTAACTAGCTCTTATATCTTAAATTAACCCATTTCTACTCATTTACATGTTGCCACATGACTTGTGTAATAGATACAAATGAAAAATCTGAACTTGGATAGGATTCTCTCTCTCAGTATAAAATTTTGCTGATATAAAGAATGTGTTGAGATCCTGTGGATGGTTTCACCATTGTGGCATATATCAATCATCCCAACATTTATGATGGTGGAGGTAGGAGGATTGCAAGTTCAAGGACCTAGGCTAAACAATGAGATTACATCTCAAAAAAACCCAATATAGAACAACAAAACAAAATCCCTAAAGGACCCTTTTAACAGTGAGAAAATACCATCAGCTTCCCAATAAAGACTGATCTCCATAGATAGCATGGAGGGTGTTGGGACTGAATGGACTGATGCTTCTTAGCATTAACTTCTAAAGAGAGTGAGTCAATAAACATGTCCATGAAAAAAAAAGAAAAAAAAATACAATACAACATACTTCTCATCCATATGAGGATCTCACAGGTCTTCTGACCAGATTTCTTTCATAAAGACCCTGACACATTGATTTTATTTTTCATCAAAAATCTACCTCTGAAGCATTGATTTTTCCCAATGATAAGCTAATTCTTCCTTTGTACTGAGTAAAGACAGAGGACAATCATGAATCAAACTGGACATGTAGAGTTGTAGGTACCAGGAAAACATTCACCAAGTATCAGAGATGGAATAAGCCTTTCCCACCAGCATCAAGGAGGTCTCACTAGATGCCACAGGCCTTATTATCAAGTTTACAGAAGGGATGAGGAGACAGCTGAGGTGGTAAAGTTCTTGCTGTGCAAGTGTGAGGACCTGAGTTCAATCCCCAGGACCCACATAGAAAAGCTAGGTGTGGTGGTACATATTTGTAATCCCAGAGCTGGAGAGCCAGAGACAAGTAGTTGTCTGGGGTTCTCTGGCCAACCAGCCTAGCCTACATGGGGAGTCCTAGGTCCTGGTAAGACACCCTGTCTCAATAAACAAGGTGGACAGGAACAACACCTGAGGGAGACCTCTGGCCCCTACATATACACATGTGCACTTACACGGATGCACATACAATTATAGTAGCTGAGCATGGTAGCACACACCCATAATTCCAGTTACTCATGAAGCTGAGATGGGAGGCCTTCAAAGTCAAATCCATGTTGGGTTCTCTATTGAGATTCCATTAGAAACTGAAAAGTCTCCCTATTGAGGTTCCATTGAATTAGAGCATACTCACTGGGACTTTTCTTGTCATTCATGGGAACTGCACGGTGAACAGCTTCATACAGTGAATAGTCAGCTCAATGTGTCTGTTTTGTAAACACAGGATTCTTCCCAAGCCCGTAACCATGCCAAAAATGGGGAAGAATTGAGCTGTCTGGTAAATGGTTTAGGCCGTTATCTTTATGACCTTAGCTAAGGAAACCAAACAAGGCTGAGATGAGACAAAACAGACAGGAGGGAGTGACCGGACATGTGCTATCCTTCCGCATCTTGCAGCTCCCCAGCAGAAGAGGGTGGATCTGAAGGGCGGCAGGCTCTTCAGAAACAAGGCACGGAGTGTGGCCAAGAGCCAGAGCCACAAGCTTAGGGAGAGAGCTAAATAGGCTAGAGGGGAAGTATGGCACTTGGTTTGGACAAAATCCATGTCATGTTTTTCAAACACAAGGTTTTATGGCCTCGTATTTTCGTCTGTGGCTGGCCTAGTGCTGAAATTATAGTTTTGCTTAGCCTGACTTCCTCCAGGCTGTGAATTTCCATGAGGGTATGTGAGTAGGGCCGAGGCTGGGGAAGAGCTTCAGCACTGAGGCTTGGGGAAGGAGAGGCAAGAAACAAGGATTAATCAGAAGAGGTTGGTGTAAGTCCAGTGGAGTTATTCAGTCCTGGAAATCAGGAAGAACCTGGTAGGAGAATATTTCAACCCGTGAAGTATAGGAAGGAAGATTTAATGTGGAAGGTAAGGTTCAACCTAAGTTTCCTACTTAAATCTGAACTACAAGGAAGACAGAAAAGTCAAAAGGATGTAGCAAAATAAAATTCCTTCTTCATACAGTTTGAGGAAGTGGCAGGTTTGGGGATGTAACTCTGTCAGTAGAGAGCTCGCCTTGGCACGCCCCAAAGTCCCTGGTTCTAACCCCAGCATCACATAAACCAGGTGTGATGTAGAGGAAACTCAAAGTAATAAAACTGATGTTATACAGGATTTACTAATATTTTTGCGCAGGGGACATTAAGTCACACAAATGGAGCATAGCTAAAGGTGGACTGCCTCTAAAATCCCCCAAAGGTAAGTAGCCTACTGAGCAGCCTGTCAGAGACAAGGGGTGCTTGGGATGCTAGGGTATAAATGTCTACTCACCAGCACTGAGCAGCCTTTAGGCTCCATGCCCACGACAAAGGAGACTTTCAACCAGCCAACAGACCCCAATTCCCATCCCCAAAGACATACCATTCAAGAGGGGCAACACAGGCTGACAGTTAACATTAAGTCTTGGTCTAACACTGAATCCCCTGTTCCCTTATGGGAAAAAACATAATTCTGCCAGGTGGGCGAGATGACCCTGGGTAACAACCATTAGAAAAAGAGCAACATGGGTGTACTTGAAATAATTCTGGCAACATGCTATACGTCTGCTGTGTAAATCTCCTATCTGCCCAAGTGGCCAGACTTGCAGTTTTCTGTCTCTATTTAAATTGTTTGAAGTGGAACTTGGGCTGCTCCAGAAAGAGATGTAAGGATGACAGTGTTCGTAGACTGTAGAAGCTTATATAGAATTCAGTATATATATATATATATATATATATATATATATAAAATTCAGTAAAATCTTCTGTTCAAGGGTGACTGTTACTTGGCTGTTAGCCTCAGTTGACCAGGCACTTAAGAGTGTCTCATCATCTCTAAGTGTGTGGAGTGAGTTCTCACTGAGAATGCCTAGTTTTTCTGTAACAGTGGTGCACACCTGTAACCTTGCCACTTGGGAAGTAGACACATGAAGATCAGAAGTTCAATGTCATCCTTGGCTACATACCAAGTTCGAGGCAGCCTGGGCTATAAGAGGAAGGCCAAGATAAAGTAAATATAGTTTATTAGGCTTTGGTGAAGGTTCCTAACCCATTTATCAATGGGTGGGGAGGGCAAAGCGTCACATGTACTTGAACCCCTCTGTGGTTTTAAAGTAGTATTTTTTTTTCTTCAACAAAGTTCTTTTTTTTTTTTTTTAAGATTTATTTATTTATTATGTATACAGTGTTCTGTCTGCACGTATCCCTGCAGGCCAGAAGAGGGGGCCAGATCTCATTACAGATGGTTGTGAGCCATCATGTGGTTGCTGGGAATTGAACTCAGGACCTTTGGAAGAGCAAGCAGTGCTCTTAACCTCTGAGCCATCTCTCCAGCCCCCCCCCCCCAATTTAATATTTAACCACATTCAGGTAATACTTGACCCAAAGTACACAGTTTTACTATCTTGATACAGAAAAGCACACAAGTGTCTTAGTTAAGGCTTGATTGGCTTCTCAGGAACAGAAAGGAAATTCTATGCCCCCATCAGTCCAAGGTCCAATTTAAGTGGCTAGTTTGCTTTAGTATGCCAGTTTGAAAAGGATTTTAGCCCTCCCCTTCACTAGGAAAAGCTGCTCTCTAATTATGAAAAGCACAGGTAGCTTTTATTGAGCTTGGACATATACTCAGACATAAGAAAGATGGGATAAACCAGAGTTATTCACCTGACTTCTACCTCCTGAGTGCCAGAATCACAGGGATGCACCACCATGCCCTGCTTATGTGGTCCTGGGGACCAAACCCAAGGCTTTATGAATGTCAGCTACCAATTGAGCTACCCGTCCCAGACACCATCTTAATGCTTAGCAACAGATAGTGATTAAATAACTCAGGGTATAGCCAAGCAACAGGATGCTATGCAGCTATACAAAAGAAATGGATAGAGAATAACCTCCCAGATACAATGCTACCTGGAAAAACAACTGTGGAACACAGCGAGGGAAGATCACACCCAGTCCAAAAATAGCAGAAAGAATGTATATACGGTCACTTTGCAACTGCCACCTCTGGGAACCCCAGTGACCACCAGGGAGGGGAGGCAGAGGTTGGCAAAGGCATAAACAGGTACCCAGTTAACCATATTATTACTACACAACCAAGAACCCAGAACCAAAAGAAGGAATGATGGTTAGGGCTGTGTGCTTCTCTGTTAAACCAACTTGGCTCATAGCTTAGCCCTCTCTGGCCTCCACTGTTCCACCATCCCTCAGGGAATTTCACAAGCAGTTACCAGTTTCACAAGCCTACCACGTGTGGCAGGGAAGGCTGCTAACTCCGGATGTCATCACTGAACAGTGAATTCCTTGTTGCTTGGAGGGCCCAGGGACACGCTTGCTGGGTCAGGGTCTTGAATTGATACTCAAGTACAAGGAGGCAGTGAGGGTTTTACTTCTCAGGGGGCCAGAGAATCCCAGGCTCTTTTCACAGACACCACTGCCATACCAGAACTGCTAAAACGATGTGGCTAGGTATCAGTGACCCTTTTGAACCCATGGGTGCATTAGTTACATGTCACGGGTGAAGTCCAGGGAATCTACAGGCAGAGTTACCGCTATGATTAGGTCATATTCCTAAGTTTCATGCACACTCTGCATTTTTACTGTTTTCTGGACCCTCCTTGTTAAAAATATTTTGTCTTTATCAGATAAAGATAGACATCGACAGCAGACGTTAGCAGAACTTCCCTCTTTTATGAGAAAAGAAAACGAAAACATAAAAAGAGATCCTTATTTGGAATGGAAATCTCCCCACTGCATTGTCAGCAATGAGTGGGGTACTATTTATTACCAAGCATCTAAAATTATCCCCAAAGAACCCTGACAAGGGAAGAAATGCCTTCCTGGGTGGCTCGAGCGGGTGTGAGTTCTGAGAATGGCCTGGAGTGTACTGCTGATGACTGAGAGGCTGGGGTCACATGCCATAAGGTTTGCGGTAGATCACAGGCATAGGGGACCAGTGGAACTTCCTGTAGGAAGGACCCTAGTTTCCTCTGGAAGAATAAAAACGACCATTCGGGTCTCAAGGATATGGCTAAGACAGATGTTGGTCACCAGAAACGTCAACCCGATGGAAAGGCTGATTTCTCTGTGTCCAGAAATCTAATCTAACTCAGCTCCACAGGACACATTGTAAACCCACGAGCACTCCACATCATGTATTCTGTCACTTGCCTGTCAGGACATTCAGGTACCTATTCGTCATAAAGGCCAGGCCCAGCAAAGGTTTCCACCGACTGACTCGTCTGAGTCACTGAGCCAGTCCTCCAGTCATCCTTCAAGTGTGACTTCATCTTTGAAACTAGACGAGGAGCCAGCGTGGTGGCTCAGTGGGTTCTGATGACCTGATTTCCATTGCCAGGACACACATGGTAGAGGGAGAGAACCGATTCCCGGAATTGTCCTCTGACCTCCACATACATGCCATGGCCCCTGTGTGTACCCACAAGCTAAAAAATAATAATAATCAAGATGTTTACTATTATTCCAGGTTTAGTTCAAGGTTATTCTGCCAGGTCTCTCCAAGGTTAGTAATGAATAGAAATAATTTTCAAGTCATCTATGGTGTAGGACAGAGGTGTGGGAGGGAAGAGTAGGGGAGAGGAAACCACATAGGAAAGGAGGAAAGGGGAAGGAAAGGAAGAGGGAAAAGGGGCGGGACAGGGAGAGGGAGAGATAAGACAAAACAGGAGAGGGGTGGGGAAGGGAGGGGAGGGGAGGGAAGGGGAGGGGAGGTGCATGAAAGAGATCTTGTCTCTCCTGAGGCCATTTTGTTCTTTAGGACATATGACTTCTTTCTTTTCTTTTTCTTTTTTTTTCCCCCCAAGACAGAGTTTCCAAGTCTCTGTGTATACCTCTGGCTGTCCTGGAACTCACTCTGTAGACCAGGCTGGCCTTGAACTCACAGAGATCCACCTGCCTCTGCCTCCCAAGTGCTGGGATTAAAGGTGTGCACCACCATCGCCCTACTGACTTCTCATTTCTTTTTTCTTTTGTTTTTTTGGTTTTTTTGAGACTGGGTTTCTCTGTGTAGCTTTGGTGCCTGTCTTGGATCTTGCTCTGTAGACCAGGCTGGCCTCGAACCCACAGAGATCCGCCTGGCTCTGCCTCCCGAGTGCTGGGATTAAAGGTGTGCGCCACCACTGCCTGCCGACTTCTCACTTCTTGCCAATGCACCTCACTAGCAGTCTAGGCGAGGCAAAGGGGTAGGTCACGTGTGATTGGAGGGAACCCCTCGCTCCCCTCACTCCACAGCCCGGGCAGAGCTACTTACATTCTTCGCTCTCCACCGCCGCATAGTTACCCACTTCTTTGAAGCTGATGTTTCCCAAGTGGAGAATGCCAGCCACAATCTGCAACACCAGCGTCTGCTCCTCTGAGAAGATGCCAATCACATTCATGGCGTGCTGGAAGAGAGAGAGAAGTTAGCCAGACAGGCTGGCTGCTGGCTGTGTAAGCAGGGGACAAGCAAGGCACAAAGTGACTTAATGTGTCGCTTAGTCTGCAACGATGATGGGAAATCTCCATCAAACAATGTGATCAGTGACCTGCGGACTCATTCATCTTCTCCTGTGTGTGTACAAAGTGTGTGTATGTGCTTGTGTGTGTGCAGGAGCAGGTGTATGTGGAAGTCAGAGGTTGATGTTAGGTGTGTCTTCATCCTTTGATTTCCATGTTTATTTGTTTGAGACATGATACCTCATTAAACCTGGAGCTCACTGATTTGGCGAGACTAGGTGATCAACAAGATTCAGGAATCCTCCTGGTTCGGCCTCCTCAGAGCTGGGATTACAGTGTATGCTGCCAAGTCCTGTGGCTGCTACAGTTGCCCCCCCTTCCTCTTCCTCCTTTTCCTCCTCCTCCGCCTCATGGGTTCTGGGAATCAAACTCAGGGCCTCAAGGAATTTGTTACAAGCAATTTGACAAGTAATTTGCTGACCAAGCTACCATCTCCCTAGCCTTCATGTGCTATTAGAAGTCCTGCTGGAAGGGAAAGTCTGTTTTTAGATACAATATACTCTCTAGGCTAGAGTGAGTTCCAGGATAGCCAGGACTGTTATATAGAGAAACCTTGTCTTGGAACCACCCAATACACACACACACACACACACACACACACACACACACACACACACGCAACCTAGGACCACCCTAGACCCTAGAGGATCTCCAAGAAGGGAGACACTCAGGGGCCAGGAATCTAGGCAAGAGTTTCTAGGTCTGCCTTGTCCCATGTGTATTCTGGCTGCCAGCTCTCTCCAAGGACACTACTATCCCATTTCCAACCACACCAAGATGTCTTCCTCTTTGTGGAGAGGGAGATAGATAGATTTTATTAGCAAAAACTTCTTTTAAAATCCTCAGGACTACAGACCACTAAAAAGCCAAGTTTCTGAGTCCATTAAAGTGACTGAGTCTTGGATTTCTGTAACTTGAGAGAATTGTTCCCTGGGACAATGTTGGGCCTTTTGTTCACAGTTTCTTCCTTGTTCCTGGAAGACTGTGGCTGTATAGTCTTGGGACCTGGGTTCCTGTCACTTCTGAGCATAGACCAACTCCCCTTCCATTCTGGGTGCCCCCTCAGTTCTCAGCAGACAGACAGGCCTGAGCTTGTTATTGACTCAAAGGACAGTGTCAAAGCGGTCCTTGAAGGATAAGTGGATGGCAGGCCTACCTGGAGAATGTTCTAGACTGGATGACTTAGCTTAAGCTCAGGCAGGTCACAAACCCTTGAAAAATCTAGTGTTGTAACCTAGACTGTGACATGGGAACAGCTCAGAGCACAATGATTACCCTTTGACCTCAAAACTCAGAGGTAGCAAAAAAAAGTCTTTGGAAATAGAAGAATGAGATCAAGAGGATGAAAAAACTAAACAAAACTGGAAAGTGTTCTCGACTTTTGTTTTGTTTTTTATTTTTGTTCAAAACAGGGTCTCATTATGTCGCTCTGATAATCTTGGAACTCACTCTGTAGACCATACTGGCCTTGAACTCAGTAAGATCCACCTGCCTCTGCCTCCCAAGTGCTGGGATTAAAGGTATGTGCCACTATGAACAGCCAGAACCCATACACACACACACACACACACACACACACACACACACACACACACACAATGTATATATATATATATATATATTTAATTTTTTTTAAACCTTTGTGTGTCTGTGTGAATGCATGCTATATGTGTGCAGGTGCCCACAGATGTCAGAAGAAGGTATTTGATCCCCTGGAATTCTGAGCAGGTGTAAGCTGCTGGATGTGGCTGCTGGAAACTGAACTTGAGTTCTCTGCAAGAAAAGCAAGCCCTCTTCTCCAGCCCCTAAATTTTCTATGTTCAGCTAAGACCATAAGCTGGCTTGTGGCCTTCGTTAGAAACAGCTCCACGTACTGGCTGCTCAGCAAACAAGCACGCTAAACTCATCTTCCCAATTGTCTTCGTCTCTCAGAACACTCCTGCCGGAGGATAATGACAATTTAATTCTTACTCATTTCAAACCATTGTACGACAACCGGGACATGGCTCTCCAAGGTGCTGAATATACCCACACTTACCAGGGTTTCTTGGAATTCCCGTTTGTCATCAATGTCATCGACCTTGTAGGACCCCGAGAGACTCAGGTAGCAATAGTAGTCCATGCTGGTGATGCCAAGGCTTTGCTTCTGCTCTGCAGAGGCACCCTCGATGAGCTGCCATGAGAACACACAGGATATGTCAAGACATGGTCCACGAATCACCCACAGTCACCTCATGGTTTCAGGATTACCATCCCTGAGCCCAGGTGGAGAAAACTCTCTAAACTCATATTCCGAAATTCTCAGGGGTTCTCCCCTGCAGAATCTGAGTGAGTTTATAAAAATATCATTTTGGGTTGTAGTTGTCTTAACCCCAATTCAGTGTGCAAGCTCCAGTTTTTGTTGTTTACTGTGTATGGGTGTTGCCTGTATGTATGTATGTGTACCATGCACACACCTAGTGCCCATGGAGGCCAGAAGAGGGCATCAGATCCCCTGGTAATGAGTTAGAGATGGCTGGGAGACATGTGGGTTCTGGAACCTGAACCTGGTCTTCTGAAAGAGCACTCTTAAGTACCGAGCCATCTCCCCAGCCCAACTTCCAGTTCTTAACTCTGATAAAGCCTGAGAGAGCTCAAGTTTTCTTCCTGTCAGCCCGAGAAATGTATGCTGTACTAGTGACTCTGGGGAAAAGTAGACTACAAAGTAGACCACAGCCACTGAGTTCCTGCCCAACTTAGCTCTTCTATGCTTCTCAACCCAGGGGGTGTATTTCAGAATGGCCACGGGTTATTTCTCTGGCATTCTGAAACCTCCTGACCTACTGAGTTCCTTTGCTCGCTTCGTGCTTATGGTTCAAGATGGGAGTTCTTTGCTTCCTGTTCCTGCCATCATGCCTGCCACTTGTTGCCATGGTGTCCCCACCATGGCCTCTGACCCTCTGAACTATAAACCCAAATAAAATCTTTTTTCCCCATAAGTTGCCTTGGTCATGGTGTTTTAATCACAGTGGCAGAAAAGTAACTAACACAACCACTGTCCCCAGTTAATTCGGTGCTGGGGATTGAACCTGAGGCTTTGTGCACGCTAGGCAAGCACTCTACCAACCAAGCCTCATCCCTAGCCCCTTAACAATCCTTTTGTACCACCCATTCCCTTTCCCCTATTTTTGCTCTCGTCTGAAGACCACACCTCCTTCCTGTTCAGTCTTCTCGCTCAGACACATGTGCCCTTCTCTCTCGCATCTCCAAACACCCACTTCCCGGCTCTGCTGCACATGCTGCTCTCTCCGCCTTCACTGAAAGTTGGTCCTTGACGCTGAGCTTCTTCAACCACACGGCCTGCTTCTGAGCTCACTGGGATATAGCCACACCCGATAGCATATCCTCTTACCGCTCTGACAAAATTGCTCTCCTGCCCTTCTTTCTCATGGCTCAGTGCAGCAGGCTGCTCTCAGTCTTGGCCCCACTTCCTTCTCCCAAGAGCTTAGAGATTTGATCCTGAGGCTTTCTGGAGAGCAGCACTGACCCCGCCAGGCCCCTTTATCCTACATATGTGTCCCCTGGTCCTGGATAGACACCACATTTCTTTCCATATTTGCTATGTAATTTTTTTTTTAACAAAAAGGTACTGAAAGACTTGGTTGCCATTGAAGATGCCTGTGTAACTGAGAGATTGATGGTGAGCTTCTCCCATAAGTTAATTTCTTTCTAACCTAGAGATCCTAGAACAAAACCAGACCAAAGAGAAAGCAAACTACAGATCTCTAATATGAAAATAATCATTAAGTTAACTTGAACATTATAGTTTCAAATATGGCATGCTTATATTTCTATACACTCAGAAACATTTTTCTAAATAGCTGATGGGCAAGGTCTAGAGGCACATATTTATGATCTCGCTACTTGAGAGACTAAGGTAGGGGATCTCAAGTTTGAGGCCCGACTAGGTTACCAAGTGAGTTCAAGGCCAGCCTAGTCACTTAGTGAGACTCTCTCTCAAAATAGAAGAAGTGAAAAGAAGGTTGAGGATCTAGCTCTATGGAAGAGTGCTTGCCTGGCACATAGGAGGCTATGGGTTAGCTCTCTAGCACTGGACAATTAAAAACAACAACTGAACTGGATGATTGCTAAAGCCTGAAACATACTTAAGCATCTTGAGGGCTAGAGAGATGGCTTAGTGGTTAAGCACACTTAACTACTCTTGCAGAACTTCTGGGTTCAGATCCCAGCACCCACATGGTGGCTCACAACCATCTGTAACTCCAGTTCTAGAGGATCTTACTTACACCCTTTTCTGAACTCCAATGACATTAGGCATACATGTGGTACACAGACATAAATGCAGGCAAAACATCTATACACATAAAATAAAATTTAAAAATCTTTAAAAAAAAATCATTTTTTAAAAGCATCTTGCTCTCTGTGCTGACCTAGACTCTGCTTGGTTCTGAGGGTCTGAGTAGGGGTATGCTGAGCTTGATCTGAGGATCCCAAGCCTACTGAAATACACTCATCCAATAGTGAGTCTGTTGGAGGTATCTGCCCGTGGACATTTTGTTCCTATCACCTGACTCCTTGCTCAACACCTCCTCCTGTCTCTATCTGGGGTGCTCCCTCCTTAGTCATCCCTGACTTCCCATATCTCCAACTCTCCCCCGACAAATTCCTATTTGGCAAATCATCAAACAAACACTTCTACTTCCATTTTGAAGTTTGTCAACAATTTCTTAATCATTTAACTTTGGGGAAATTTGCCTTGTGACCCTAATTAGAACTCAACACTCCTTGAGAACAGGGGCATTCTCGTGCCTGTTTTAGACACTTGCACAAACCCCAGGGGCATCTCTCTGGGCTTGTTAGGCTGCCGCCTACCCCTGAGGGAAAAAATTGATCACATTATTATTCATGCTACTACACACTTGGAGATCAGAAGACAACCTGGGGGCTCTTTCTCACCAGGTGGGTCCCAGGAATTGAACTCAGGTCCTCAGGCTTGGCATCAAGGGTCTTTCTCCTCTGAGCCATCTCACTAGCCTCCCCAGTTTTGTTTTTTAATATGGAGAAGGAACAAAATAGTGAGAAAGAAAATCTATGAAGGAAAACCTGGTAGAATATGTGGAAACTCCTTTCTCCTGGGTTCCTCATCACCACCCTGGACTTTTCCAGAAGGAAGTTGGAGATCTTGCCACCATCTGGTTCCCCACCTGGACTGAACTGGATTTCAAAGTATTTTCCCTGCAAGAAAATTAGCAATTTCCTTTAGTACTTGGTAAACAAAAACACAGTGCTCCAAACAGACTTTGAATACACGGTATAATTCAAGGAAATTCATTACTGGAAGACATTCTGGCTTACTCCCGGCTCTGAGCTAGACTTCCTTATATTTTTCATAGCAAACAATACCCCCGAGCTTGCTAGTCACACAGTTCTGCATTCATTGAATCAATCCCATGGCCAGACTAAATAAGGAGATGCTTGTAACTCACTCACTTTCTCCCCATCTATGTCTGTCTGAAGACTGGGACAGAAAACCATAGAGTGCCAAGGTTGCCACACTGTTCTTCTAGAAGAATGTATTAATCTTCAATCAACAGGGTTTTGGTTATTATCATTCTCTATAATGCTTGCCTATCTAAGATACAGGAAATTGCAATGGTTTTAAACTTACATTTCCTAATAATTAGTGAGAGTATCATTTGATGCTATCAGGCATAACAGAGAGAGAGAGCGAGACAGACAGACAGACAGACAGACAGACAGACAGACAGACTTTTCGCCTCTTTGATGTCATTAAGCATGACACAGAGAGGAAAAAATCTATACCTCCCGCCCCCATCAGAGTTATATGGTTATAAACACTGGGCCCTTGCTATTTCTAAAGATTGAGTTATCCTCTCAGAATATAACAGGAAAAGGCAAGGGAAGTCATAATGTTTTCCCTGCTCTCTAAGGAAGGCAAGTATGGGTGGGTAGCTAAAGGGTTAAAGTTGACAGTGTCTATTTTTGCAAGGCAGGTTAAGAATGATAATTAGGGGAGAAAGGTCATGTGGAAAATTCATTCATGGCATCTTTCTTCTGTCATTACCTAGAAAGGTCTGAATAAAACATCCCAAATACGAAAGATGAAGCAAGCAAGAATAATAGCAGACAATGACGGGCATGCAACAGGTTTCACAGAGAGCTATCAGAGAACTTGACAGTGACTACCTGAGACCGCCGGAAGACGTCTCTAGGAAGAGACCTTCCTTTCTGAATAAAAGCCATTGCCAACATGGTGGTATACATCTGAATTCCAAAACATGGGGATGGGGTTGGGAGGCAGAGACAGGCCATCTTAGGCTACATAAGGAATTTAAGGCTAGCCTGGGCTATGTGGGAGATTGTCTCAAAAGAAAAATCATTAAATGAAAAAAATTAAGTATATGCTATTTTTTTTTTAAGTGAAAAAGAAACTGTTTTTCTTTGAAAGTCCCACCCACTATTTATCTTGAAAATGGCCCACTGTCAGCCTCACAGATGGCTCTTGCCTGAGTGCCAGACAGGCTGTATGGTTGAAATAGGACACTAAATCTCTAGGCATGTTTTAAAAAGATTTATTTAGTTATTTATTATGTACACAGTGTTCTACTTGCATGTATGCCTGCATGCCAGAAGAGGGCACCGGATCTCATTATAGATGGTTGTGAGCCACCATGTGGTTGCTGGGAATTGAACTTAGGACCTCTGAATGAGCAGCCAGTACTCTTAACCTCTGAGCCATCTATCTCACCAGCCACTGTAGGCATTTGTATTTGTTTTTGTAATACACCTTTTGGCCTTTTGGAATGGTCACATTTCAATACTCCACTGCCAAGACTTCCAGTCAGAAACATTTAAGAAAGGCATTCACAACACGGCAAGGGTGACCTTGTCCTAACCCTGGGTACACGGAGTTAGGAGGCACTGTGGTCAGGGACTCTTCATTCTGTTAGTATACAGAAAGCAGATTCAGAAATCCAGGTGAGGCCTAGAGGAAGGAAAGGTCTCCCAGGTGCTCCCTTACCCCAAGTGTCTCCTCCCTTCAGACCAAGCTCAAAGGAGCCAAGTCCCTGCAAGCAGGCCTGCATCTCGGGCTTCCTCTAGTCTAATCACTTCTTTCCTTCAGGCACCTGAAAACTTCCCCAGGACAAGGACTCTCCCTTCCATCAACTGTTATTTTTCTTACTAAGGTAACTCAAGGGGTGAGCCAATTTTGAAGTTATCTTGTTTGCATTCAAAACTCAAAATAATTTCTGTCAAAGGACACACTGCTTAGAAGGTAAAGGAGAGACTGAAAAGCCCGTCCCCTCAGGATGCGGGAGGTGCTCCTGGGACCCGAGTCTGGACACTTACGAATCGGCTGGAGTTGTTGTTGCGTACTGTCTTGGCATTTCCAAAGGCCTCCAGGAGGGGGTTGGACTGCAGGATGATATCCTTGACATGCTGTTGCAGCAGACAAGAGGGTGTTAGGAAGATAACGGATGCTTATCACACGAGGTCAAACTCAACATTTCCCCAAGTCCTGCTTTCTGAATACCGTAAGGTAAGAGGCCCCAATCCGTATGTCCTGGAGAGTTTCTGGATAATTCATTGTAGTTTTGCTTCGTTTTACTGAGATAGGATTTTACTATGTAGCCCTGGCTGGCCTGGATCTCACTGTGTAGACTAGGCTGGCCTCAAACTCACAGAGATAGATCTGCTTCTGCCTCCTGAGTGCTGGGATTGAAGATGTACATTTCTATGCCCAATTTTTCTTTCTTTCTTTCTTTCTTTCTTTCTTTCTTTCTTTCTTTCTTTTTTTTTTGAAACAGAGTGACATGTAGCTCAGGCTAGCCTCAACCCTGATATGTAGCTGAAGATAACTTTGAACTCCAGATCTCCCTGCCTCCACTTCCCAAATGCTAAGATTATAGGCAGGTGCCACCACACATGGTTTACACAGTGCTGGGGATCGAACCCAGGCCTTGTGGCTGCTAATCAAGTACTCTGCCACCTGAGCCACCTCTGCAGTTGGTAATTTATTCATGTATTCTTGCACGGCCACAGAATGCTACTTATGTGACTAGGTTCCCCAACCCCTCTTAGTTTGGAGCAGCATCCTAAAGCTGGAGTGCCACCAGGAGCCCAGAGTCCACACTGGTCTGGGACTGGTTTTCCATGCTGCTTGCTGTGACTGGCTCCTGCACTCCCGGGTAGGTTGACAATCACAGTGGGGAGGAAAGAGAAGCATGAAGAAGTCTCCTCCCCCAGTGTTCCACTCCCGACACTGGAGGCAAGACTTAGCTAGATGGCAATGAATCGAATCAGTTTCTCCTTCCCAAACATCTATAGAAACACAATCTTGTGTTGTCTCAAACTTTAAATGTGCACCAGTGCCCTGGGAGTCTTGTTAAAATGCAGAGGTAGGTTTAATAGGTCAGGGGCAGGGCCCAGGAAGCTGCATTTCAAAGCAATCCCTGCTCCCAGGGAGCTTGCAGCTAAGGCTGGGTCAGACCCTCAGGACCTACACGGTGGAAGGAGTGAGCCAACACCCTTAAAGCAGCCCTGGCCTTACTGCCTCTTCCAGCATGGATTCACACTGAGGTCAGCCAGGGGCAACAGCACATGTTATGACACAGCTCCTGGCAACAACAGGAGAAGAATTTAGTGTGCACACTCCAGTCCTATGCCAGACTTAAAGATGTGCAAAACACATCACAGACATGAGGCTTCTCAGCGGATAGGACCCAGTGCTGGAAAAGGCTTTGGACAGTGACTTCTCCTTCTACGTCTAATCATTCACATGCTATGGTTAAATGTGTTCCAGAAATAACAAGTCTTCTGGCTCGTGCTCTTGAGCTACTGACTAATTTGAAGCCAAGAGTTCTGGATCAATGTCCTCAAAGGAAAACAGGAAGAGAAGAATCAACAATAACCGTCTGCAGCTTGGCCATTG
The DNA here is from genome assembly GCF_903995425.1 of Onychomys torridus. Taxonomy (NCBI): domain Eukaryota; kingdom Metazoa; phylum Chordata; class Mammalia; order Rodentia; family Cricetidae; genus Onychomys; species Onychomys torridus. The sequence continues at coordinate 63,908,097 of NC_050449.1, read as the reverse complement.
GGTCACAGGCCATAGCAAACAGGGTTAGAAGAAGGTACTAAAACTGACTATGGGATGAGCCTATGTGCTCCTGTGGTACCCTCAAACATCCCAGAAGAGAGAATGCCACAAGGCTTGGGAGGGAGCATCCCATTCCACACAAGCAGTGATAGTCACTAGCTCCAACGCAAACTCTGGGTGGTCCCACCATCTGGTCAGTTCCAGACTTAACTCCATACCTAAGCTGCCTCTCTCCTTTATAATTCAGGGCTATATATAAACTTTGCATATCTTTGAAAGGTCAATTTGGAATATGTGAATTTTTATTATTTCTCTCAATCAATCGTATTTTTGCAGGCTAGATGTGCTACACCACTTAATGATACTCAGTTTCTCTTAGGGAGACACAGGAAGAAATGATCTTGAAGCTTTTCCCATTAAAAATAAAATCATAGCCTTATTTAATTATTATTATTTTTTTAGTTTTGGCTGCAGTGCTGGGATTAAACAAACTCAGGACAATGGATTCAGGCATGCTAGGCATGCATTCTTTCTCTCCTCTCTTTTATTACTTTATTATTTATTTATTTATTTATTTATTTGGGTTTTTTTCAAGACAGGGTTTCTCTGTGTAACAGTCCTGGAACTCACTTTGTAGTCCAGGCTGGCTTCAAACTCACAGAGATCCTCCTGCCTCTGCCTCCCAAGTAATGGGAATAAAGACACATGCCACCAACATCAGCTTTCTTGTATTACTTTTTAGAAGATGTTTTCATGATGCCCAGACTGGCCTCAACCACCTCCCTAGCGCTAGGATTATATGCATGTAACCACCACACTTGGTCTATGCAGTGTAGGGGATGAACCCCAGGGCTTGGTGCTAGCTAGGAAGTTCTCTCACCTAGCCCAGCCAAGCTTCTGAACACCACGCTCCATGCCCAGCTCAAGAGATCAGCTGAATCCTTAGCTCATCTGATAAAGTGGTTACCCAGCATTTGTGAAGCCCTGGGCTCCAGCTCCAGCTCCAAATACATAGTTAGTGATGCATTCCTGCAACCCCAGAGGTAGAGGCACAAGGTTGAGAAGTTTAAGGCTATCCTTCCCAACTTAGTAAGATCCCATCTCAAAACAACAAACAACAAAACATTAGAACTGCTGTGTGAGATGGTGCCTATGTGTAACTAGATTTTACTGAGACAGCCTCCGTAGACCTGTGCTATCAGATGCTCCTATCAGCAACAAAAGTGACTGTGCTCCGACATTTTTTACCAGCAATGTTTATAAAAACTACAGGAGTTCTGACGATGTGATAGGTATAATTATTATTGATGATGATGATGATGATGATGATGACGATGATGATGATAGTGGAGTTTTTGTTTGTTTCCTTGTTTTGTTGAGAAAGAGAGATTCATACAACTAAGTCTGGCCTTGCTAGCCTTAAACTTGCTGTGTAGTCAAGCCTTGAACTTCTGATCTTCCAGTTTCTACCTCTGAGTGCTGGGATTACAGGCGTGCACCTTCATGCCTGATGCATGTGGTGCTGGGAATGAACTCAGGGCTCTGTGCATCCAGGTGAGCTTTCTACCAGGTGAGCTAGACAGATCCCCAGTTCTGATGTAGCTTTAATACAAATTTCTCTTATTTTCATGTTCGATGAATAACTTCAGCTTCCCTTCATCTCAGCTACCTTTCATATCTCTCATTCTCCATTTGAATGGCGGCCCTTTTGATTAATTCCTAAGAGCTCATTACATATTAGAAATGCCACTATGAAAACATAGTTTCTTTGTACATTTCATGTACCTTGGTTACACAACCTGTGCTCTGCAAATCTGTAGCTCTTTGCAAAGCTACAAACAGATCAAAAGTGTGCGGCACCACGCGCAGCTACACCACAGACTCACCTGGACCTTGGGGCCTCCTCCGGACACTCTGGAGACATAGCTCATGATGTACTTGGCAGCCACTGTCTTCCCAGCACCACTTTCGCCACTGAGGAGAGAAAGACAAACACCATGAAGTGGTCCCTGCCAGCTCCTTCATCCACTGTCTCCACAGGAACAAGTCACAGAGAAACCAGGACTCAGGTGGGGGTGGGGACCAGCATGGAGCTAGTAGAGGAAAGTGGGGACCACAGCAGGAATAACTCACTCCTCTGACCTGGGTGAGCAGGACATAGTCTGAGCCTTTAACCAGTGCCAGACAGTTGAGTTTTCTTCCCTTTTCTTTTTTAGTGATTTATTTTTATTTTATGTGCATCGGTGTTTGACCTGTATGTATGTTTGTGTAAGTGTGTTGGAGCCTCTGGAACTGGAGTTATAGACAGTTGTGAGCTGCCATGTGGGTGTTGGGAATTGAACCCAGGTCCTCTGGGAGAGCAGCCAGTGCTCTTAACCGCTGAGCCATCTCTCCAGCCCCAGTTAAGTTGTCCAATCATAGGAGGCATGATTAGGAAACTATAAATATCAGAAGGATAGAATTTTCCAAACATTACAAGTAACATCCACACACGTTTTTGTATATGGAAAAAAGAAGGCTATGAAGTAATTTCACCTCACATACTCCACTCTAATTATAGACAAAACATAGTTATAATTTCATTTTTATTGTTGAGACAGGGTCTCACTACATAGTTAAGGCTGGCCTTGAACTCAAAATCCTACTGCCTCGGTGCTGGGATTCAAGGCATGCACGAGCCACCTCCCCCAGTCAACAAAAACGATTCTTGAAGGACTAGGGGTATATAGTGCAGAGGTAAGCCTCCTGAGATGCATGAGGCCCAGGATTCAAGTCCAAAAAGCCCCATTTTTCAAAATATTAGCAGAGATTTGGGTCAGGGTAAGGCGACAATGGGAAAGCTGTTCATTTCGATAATTCTTTCCTAACCTTTTTGTCATGCTGTGCTATTTTGTTTATATATACATACACATAAATATACATGTATCTAGACATATATACATATGGAAATGTATATATATATACATACGAATATATATATGCAAAAATGGGCACTCTGAGGTTTCAGACTCTGCCTTGATGTAATGCAAGCTTCCTTATTTTAGAAGTGCTAAAATTAAATGATGAGGCAATATTAATCACATCCTGAGAAACAAAGACTACCTTCCGCTGGGTGGCCAGAGTACACAGCAGTAGCCTTTTGTTAATAGTCTGCTCTCCAAAAAATCCCCATTCTTTCCTCAAAATCCCCCTGAATTCATAATGACCTCAATTCCAAACATGCTCGACTCCAGCTGAAGCCTCACCATTCTGTGCATAGCCTTGATGTTGCCAAAATAGAGCTTGTTAAAGAAACACACATCTAGAAAAGGGCCTAGCATGAAAACTGCAGGCTGCCCTAAGTTCATAGGTTCATACTTATTGTTCTTGGTGTCAAGAAACCGGAGGTGCACATCTTATGTCCTATGAAACTCAAAGACTAGGTGACATCAACAAATGTTTTCAATTGTAGAATGTTCTCCCTCCAGCCACCATCATCAGAGCAGCTGTGACTACTTACAAGCGGCCTTCAAGAGCCTGCTTGTCAGGTGTTGATGTCCCGGCAGAGGAGGAGAGGGTGGGTGGGTCACTGGATCCTCACCTGGATTCCAGGGAGCCCTCTGGCACGATCTCCTTTCCAGCTGTATGTGATTTTGCCCCAGCTGCAGCCGGCCTCACAGAGGCTCTACTTTATGACTTACTTTATAAGTTGTAACAGTGTAAACACTGAAGAGCTTTGGAAAGAGGAAGTGTGGCCTTCCAGAAACAGTTAAGATAATTATGAGACTGTAACAAGTACAGACCAGGCAGCTAAGGCTCCGCAGCAACAATGTATCTGCAGCAGGTTGATAACGATATAAAAATAATGCAGGAAAAAGAAAGGGCAGGGCAACTAGAAAAGATATTCCTACGTCCTAGTTGGCTCTCTGTGGCTGTGATAAAACACCATGACAAAAATGGCCGGGCGGTGGTGGCGCATGCCTTTAATCCCAGCACTGGGGAGGCAGAGGCAGGCGGATCTCTGTGAGTTCGAGGCCAACCTGGGCTACCACATGAGTTCCAGAAAAGGCGCAAAGCTACACAGAGAAACCCTGTCTCGAAAAACAAAAAAAAAAAAAAAAAAAGCAACTTAGTTTGGTTTCTAGCAGGGCATCATCAAGAGACACCAAAGCAGGGGCTGCAGAGAGATGGCTCAGAGGTTAAGAGCAGTGCCTGCTCTTCCAGAGGTCCTGAGTTCAATTCCCAGCACCCACATGGTGGCTCACCATCATTTGTACTTAGATCAGGTGCCCTCATCTGGCCTGCAGGGACACATGCAGGCAGAACACTGTATATGTAATAAATAAATCTGAGAGAGAGAGAGAGAGAGAGAGAGAGAGAGAGAGAGAGAGAGAGAGAGACCAAAGCAGGAACCTAGAGACCACAGGAGTTCTGCTTGCTGGCTTGCTCCCTATGGCTTGCTCAGTTTGTTTTCGTATATACCCCAGAAGCACCTGGACCCCCACCTCAATCATTAATCAAGAAGATGCCCCATAGACATGCCTACAGACAATCTGGGGGAGGCAGCTTTTCCCTTGAGGTTGCTCTTTGACTCTGGCTTGTGCCAGTTGACAAAATAACCAGCACAGACCGGTTAGGTGGCTGCTACATAAATGATTCTTTTCTAAAATTGCATGGTGCTACCATTGAACCCTGAGCTTCATGCATGCCAGGCAAGTGATCTACCACTGAGCTACAAACCCAGCCCTGATAGTGATGTGGTTTCTTCTTTTTAAAAAAATAATTATTATTTTATTTTTAACTACTTGTATGTCTGTGGCTGTGTGTGGGTATGTGCACGTGAGTGCAGTGCCTATGGTGGCCAGAAGGGGGTATCAGATTCCACTAGAGCTGGAGTTAACAGGCAGCTGAGGGTCATCCAACAGGATTGCTAGGAACTGAATTTGGGTCCACTGTGAGAATAATACACACTCTGAACCACAAGGCCCTGAAATTCTCTTAATGCTTACATTTTTATTTTGTTTTTATGGCTTGTGTGTGTGTGTGTGTGTGTGTGTGTGTGTGTGTGTGTGTGTGTAGTGTTTGTGTAGATGCAGGTGTCATACAGGTGCTTGTGCACATCTGTGCACATGTGTGTGGAAGCCAGAGGATGTTAGAATGTCTAGAATGTCTTTTCCATTACTTTCCACCTTAATTTATTTATTCATTCATCCATCCATCCATTCATTCATTCATTTATCTGTCTTGAGGTAGGGTCTTTCACTGAACCCACAGCCTCCTACTTATTGGCTAGATTGGCTGGCTACTGAGCTCTGGGGATCTACCTCTCCCTTGCCCATTCTCAATGCTTGGGTTACAGAGGGCTTACCGAGATGCCTGGCTGGCACTTATGTTTTTGTTTTTGAGACAGGCAATTAACTATGTATTTTGTATTTTTCAAAACATCTTTTCACAAAAAAGGAAGGATCGCATCACAATGAAATGAATACTCATCACTTTCATTACATTACTATTCAACTTTTTTATGTATCACCATGACTAATCAGGTTTTTGTAAGATTACATTTTTATATTTAGAATTCCTTAGAATAAGCTGCCAGAGAGAAAACCACAGCAAACCTAGGAGAGTTCTAAAGTAAAAGTCTAACTATCCTTTTTAGTGCCCTTGTTTAATAGTGTGACCAGACATCATTTACTGTTGTCTCTTAAAAATGTTTTTAAAGGGGGGGAGGCGCTCATGCCAACGGTACACATGTGGAACTCAGAAGTCAGGATGATTTGAGGGAGATGTTCTCGACTTCAATCATGTGGGTCCTAGGGAATGAACTCAGGTCACTAGGCAAGAAGCACCTTTGAGGACCAACCTGTCTCTCGAACCCGATCAAGTCTTGTATCTCATCGTTTGAAGCCAAAGAGCAGAATCAGAATGGAGAGAGTAACTATTTCCACATATTAAAATAAGTAATGTCAGGTCCAAAAATAGGACATCCGCATTCTCAGTAGCTGTGATTTTCTTTTCTAGGCAATTTAAAATAATCAGTTCTGGCTAAACATTGATCTGAATGCTCGTTTCTTGGTTTCAGTTCATAGGCACTTAAAGGAAAACTTTATTGATTGCAGCCGGTAATTTGCTCAAAATAATGGCACAATAATAGGATGTTCCATAATGCTGGAGCTTACAGTGTATCTGACCATGATTGCCCCGGCCTGCTTGAGAGGGGAAGCGCTGTCTAATGTGAAGACACTGTGAAGGCATGAGACATGGTACAGCACACCCCACACCGCTCACTCGGTAGCTCACAGCAGCCATAGCAATTGGCCTTGCCCGTGTATGCAGACCACCTCTCCCAATTCCATTGTTCGGTTTGACTTCTAGGGAGAAAGGGCAGAAAACGGTGGAAGTTCAGTTGGCGTGGTGGTGCATGCCTGCAGTCTCATCCCTGGGGCTGAGGGAGAGGGATCAAATTCTGTGACAGTTCGAGATACATACCACAAGACTGCCTCAAACACGAAGGGCTAGGGATGTAGCTCCCTCCACTGCAGAGTGCTCACCTCACCTGCTGTCCTAGTTAGGGTTGCTGTTACTCTGATGGAGCATCATGACCAAAGGCAACGTGGGAAGGAAAGGGTTTATTTGGCTTACATTGCCACATCATTGTTCACCACTGAAGCAAGTCAGGACAGGAACTCAAACAGGACAGGAACCTGGAGGCAGGAGCTGATGTAAAGGCCTTGGAGGAGTGCTGCCTACTGGCTTACTCATGGTGGTTTTCTCAGCCTGCTTTCTTATAGAGCCCAAGACCAACAGCCTAGGGGTGGTCCCATCCACCATAAACTGGGCCCTCCCGCATCAATCGTTAGCTAAAATAATGCCCTACAGGCTCACTTGCAGCCTGATCTAATGGAGGCATTTTCTCAACTGAGGTTCCCTTTCTTCAGAGGACTCCAGCTTGTGTCAAGTCACCATGAAACGAGCCAGCGTACATGCCAAAGGCCCTGAGTTTGATTCCCAATGCAGAAAAAAAGGAAACAAACAAGAAAAAAAAAAAAAAAACCAAAAAATTCCTTTATAAATCAGGAAAGGGGGTGGTGTGGGGGGCTGGCAAGAAGGCTCAGCAGTGAAAGCATTTGTTGCCAGGCCTTGCAACCTGAGTTCAGTCCCCAGGATGCAGTGGAAAGAGAGTGCTGAGCCCTGCGAGTTGTCTTCTGAACTCCACACATTCGCTGTGGCACACACACACACACACACACACACACACACACACACACACGTGCACAAAAAAACAAATAAGAAGTGAAAAAAAATTAATTAAGGAACCTCACCAGTGATCCTTATCTAGGACAGCTCAATCTTCTAGATTCTTCTCTCATCCTCAGAAGTCTAACCTCCAAGGGCAGTTTCTATACTAGGAACACTTAACTAGTATAGTGCCCCAGTTTGCCCCAGAGATCAGCAATTCAAAATCAAAGTCAAGACAGACTTTATAGGAAATCCCAACCTAAATAGGAAACAATAGGACGTTTGTGTGTTAGCTGTAAAAACCGAAACTTCAGCCATTTACGATGTTGTGTTACCAACTGGATTCTAGGGGACTGTAACTGCTTTTGTGAGTCAGGCTGTTCCTTGCTTACAAAGCAACAGTGCTTCCAATTCCCTTCCAGTTACTCCAGCAAGTGTGAAAGCATTTCAGCTTTTGTGTTGCTGACTCAGACATCTTGACTGCTGGAAGACTCCATCCAGGGTCTGGAAATCGCTCAGCACTGTTTCTCCATAGCTGCTGTGTCCTTGCGGCTGACTGGATGAATGCAAATGAGGCACATTTGTTTCTGTTGGTGTTTCAGGAAATGTAAGGCAAAACAGTAACCGTGCATGCATTTTTCCCCCAGCACACAGGGTCAAAGCCCTCTTCTTGACAATGAGATAGAAGGGCCCTGGCTCTAGCCTAGGATGAGCTGATGGCCTCCTGAGGAATTTTTTTTTTTTAAAGTACAGATTTAAAATAATATGTTTTTATTTTTATTTGTTTGTGTATGTATGTGTGTGTACCACATGTGTACAGTGCTTGTGGAGGCCAGAAGTGGGCATCAGATCCTCTGAGCTGCAGTCATGGGTAATTGTGAGCCACTTGATGCGGGGTGCTGAAACCCAGTCCTCTGAAGAGCTGCAAGTGTTCTTGCCTACTGAACCATTTTTCCAATTCCCACCTGAGGTATCAAAGCATGCTAGTTGTATTGATAATGCATCAAAGCATGCTAATTGTATTGGCAATGGACAGATAAGAGTATTTGGAATTTTAGGGACTAGTGGACTATGTCTTAGAAAAAAGTCTCTAAAATCAAATAACAAATATTTAATTCCCATTGAGATAGGAAAAGTTATCCAAGAAGGATGTGTGTGTGTGTGTGTGTGTGTGTGTGTGTGTGTGTGTGTGTACACATGTGTGAGTGAACATGCAAATATATATAAATATATATATATATTTATATACAAACGGAAGGCAGAAGTTGGCATCAGGCATCTTCCTCTATTGCTTCCTCCTTGTTTTCTGAGACACAGCCTCCCAGCAAATGTGGTGCTCACTGACTCTCTACTCTAATGGGTCACTGAGCTCTATGGGTCTTCCTGATCCCCATGCCCACTGTTAAGGTTACAGATGCGTATGACCATACACATCTTTTTATGTGGGTGCTAGGGATCCAAACTTGGGTCCCTGATTGTTCCACAGGCCTTTTGCCCACTGACCCAACTCCTCAGCTCCAGAAAGTCAAATTTGAACAGCTCTTGAGTCTTTACTGATATGTACCCATTTAAGCAAATCTGCCGAAAACATTGTCTTACACACAGTTGGAACAAATAGCAGCCTGCATTGCTGGGACCAGAAGCCTAGATAACTTTGCAAGAGTGGGAAGCCACATCGAAGAAGGTTCTGGACAGCCCTCTCCAATGACTCTGTTCAGACTCCTCTCCTGAAAGCCTGTGGGAACTGAGACTAACAGCTGTCAGATGTGACATACCTTTCTGCTGGCCATGGGGTGGGGTGTTCTGGGGCTGGTCCTCGCCTGGACCTTGAAATCACACTAACGTATCAAGTTATGTTATAACTGTTCTATTGCACAAAACTACTAAACTGTAGTCCCACTGCGGGCCTGAGCAGACTATACAGAAAACATGCTAACACCCAGCAAAGTGTGCCTAAGAAAACAGCTGCTACTTCCCCCAACCCCAAACACCCAATGAATTAATGCTGTCAGGTAGACAGCATTTTCAAGTCTGCCCAGAAAGGGGCTCTGTGGCAAGGCTCACCTTGATCAGCCCAATAAACAGGAAAGTCCTGATGTTTAGTCTGAAGATTGTTTAAACCCAAAGTTGGCTCCTTGCTATATATAAAATCCCCTCTGATGTTACTAGAGGATATTTGAAATCATTCTTTTATAGCTTAGAGGGATATTTAATTCCTTATTAACTTTTTTATGTTCTTATAACTTATCAGTCCCTGCTTTGTTTTTTCAATATTTATTTGTTTTTATTTTATGTATATGAGTATTGGCTTGCATGTATGTACCATGTGTGTACCTGGTGCCCTAAGAGGCCAGAAAAGGTTGTTGGATCCCCTGGAACTGGAATTACAAATAGTGAGCTGTCATGTGGGTTCTGGGAATTGAACCTGGGTCTGTCAGAGCAGTCAGTACTCTTGAACTGCTGGGCCATCTTTCTAGCTCCCAGCAGTCTCCAATTTTTAAATGCAGCAACTAAGGCTTGCATAAGTTATGCACCTGAAACAGAACAAAACAGAGCCCAGGCCCAGAGTCATCCTAGGAATCTTTTCAAGCCATGCTGGGCTGTGACAGTTATGTACCAACTAAGCTAACCCAGGCTACTTCACAGCAGCAGAGGAAGGTAGGCTCCTGGGGACGGCGCAGCATGACCACACTCCAAATGCAAGACGTATCACATGTTTCTTTACCTAACACTCAGTTTCTTGATCTCTCAAAGAGGACTATAATTACTAGTTGGCCACACTGTCATGAAGATTAAAAATTGTGTCATTAGGACTGTGAAGATGGCTCAGTTAGTAAAGTGTGTGTTCTGCAGGCATGAGGACCTAATACAGAAAAACAAAACAAAACTAAAAGGCTGGACTGGGTGGCATGCACCACATTCCAGGGCTGGGGAAGTAGAAACAGGCTCACAGGCCAGCCAGTCCAGCCTACTTGTCAAGTTCCAGACTACTGAAAGACCTTGTCTCAAAAAGACAAGGTGGGCAGCCCCTGAGGAATGGTACTCGAGGTCGACCACTGGCCTCCACATGCACATGAGCGCATGCATGTGTGCACTCAGGTACATATGAAAGAGATGTTAGTGTGATTGAGATCATGTTAAGGTGTCAGCCCTCCTTGACTTGAGGAATCTTTAGAACCTTAAGAGCTAAAAGGTAAGTTGGGGATGCTGCCTAGATGTTGGTGTCCACCCTTCCACCCCACAGACAACAGCAATTCTCCACCATCTCCTTTTAGGAGGTGAAAGCTGACAGGGCCCATCAGAGAGCCAGTGAGCCTCAAAGGCTGATGTTGCCGGAATAAACAAGGCATTGCGTGGGCCATCAGAAACCCAGAGGAGCCTTGAAAAGGGTCCCAGTGATAACAATAAAAGGCTCTTGAAATACATCAAAGACAGGAAGGCAGCCTGAGAATCCAGGATGCAGAGGCTGAGAGCGGAGCAGCCCCAGCCACATACTAGGGACATTCTCAGTGTTTTCTTCTACTCTTCACCGCCGCAAATGTTAGGGAAGCCAAAATCAAAGTGTCTTTTCAAGCAGGTAGGTCAACAATCCCAGATCCAGTAGTGGCACTAGCTCCTACTCCACATCTCATAGTCAATCCCTTCAAACGATGTCTTTGTTAATTCCTCTTTGGGGTTTGGAAACAGGGCCTCATTACAGAACCCAGTTTGACCTGGAATAGCTATGCAGCCCAGGCTGGCCTCAAAGCCACGAAGATCTGACTGCCTCTGCCTCTGGAGGGCTGGAATTGAAGGCATGTGCTAACATGCCTGCCTTAGCTTTATTAATTCTTTTTAAAGGCAGGGAGGAGGAGGGCTGGTGGAGGAAGGCACCTGCTGCCAAGCTCGAAGACCTGAGTTTGATCCCTGGGACCCATGTGGCGGAAGGAGTGACCTGATTCCTGAAAGTTGTTCTCTGTGTACCAAGTGTAAGCAAGCACTCCCCTCCCTCTGACATGTGCACAAAACAAACGAATTTAAAATGGGGGTGCTGGCAATATAACTCAGGTGGTAGAAAGCTTTCCCAGAATGCACAGCACTGGGTGTTTGATGCCAGCACCATGTAAATTGGGCATGTTGATGGCACATACCTATGATCTAAGTACTCAGGAAGTGGAGGCACAGCATCAGGAGTTCAAGCCCATCCTAGGCTTCATTGTAGGTTCAAAGCCAGGCGGGCCTTATGTCTACTTGATGCCTTATGTCAAATAAATAAACAAGTGGACAGACACCTAAGAAAACTCTGCCAGCTGTTATTGGATTCATTAAAGACAGACACCCTACTCTTCAGAAAGCAAATACTTCAAGATAGTTATGAAAAATGAACTTCTAACAGATGTGATGTATTCGATATCTCGGTTCTTACATATGCTAAGGTTACACAGGCTCTGGAGGCCCAAGGGGACAGGCATTCATGCTTGTTGTGGTCAACAATAAATGTGCCACAGAAATGTTCTCTGAGGTTTAACATGTCCCCACAGAAGCTAGGGGGTAAAGGCTTTAGGCCCGTCTGTGGACACACTGCTAAGAGCTTTTCTGGTGATACAGGGTGACAGGGAATGCATTAGAAACTTCCTGGTCCTTCTTCCCTCTTTAAAGCGCACCACAAAGAGTTGATCTGAAAGATTTGCATAACTGTCTCTGACATACAAAAACATCCCAGATATGGTTCTAACACAGAGATCCAGACATGGATTCTGGAGACCAGATAATGAATGAGCTAAGCAGACTTGAGCTGCTTGGTGACCAGGTGAGGGGGACTCCTAAACCTTCAGTTGCTCATAACTCTCAGCTACCTACCAGGAGCTGCCTGGGGCCCACACTAGCTTGCTGGTTCCTGTGTCTCTTCTCAAGCTTATTGAATGTCATGCACCTGCCAGCCCAGCTCAACTCAGCTCAGTACTAGATTTCTGGATCCCTAAAGAACTCATCTGCTCTTCACTAATAAAAGGTATTATCTTTGAGAATGGCCTTCTGTAATTTCACGACCCTGTGTGGACACCTTCAGGACATCACCTTACCTGAAAGCTACCCAGCATGTCATCTACAGAGGAATGTACCACCCAATTAACTAATTTTATGCTACTGTACAAAAGCCATGTGGTTATAATATAGAAAAAGACCATAGGGAAGTAAAAAAAGAAATGGATGACAGAGCTCTGGGCCCTACACAAACCCAGGGACAGCAAGGCAAAGAGGCTGCAGAATGGTCCAGGTGTATCTTCACTTCCTCAAGATCAGAACTGGGGGTGGGGTTGGGAGTGGGGGTGAACTGGGAAGCTGCTGGCCTAGCATGCATGACTTGAAATACAGAATTTCAAAGCCAAGAAATCTTAGAACTTGTCGGCCCCACCAGTTCACTAACAGGAGAAGAAATTGAGGCCCAGAGAGCGGCTCCATAAGCTGTTGAGGTTAAGGGAGCTGGCAAGTCTGCCAGGTTGAAGATCAGTCTGAAAGCAAAGGAACCTGCATACCGAAGAACAAACTCATGAGAGGTCAGGCATCTGGCTTCTGTAACTGGGGGGATGAAGTAAAGCCCCCTGCAACATCCTCCTTCTTAGGTTTATCTTCGTTTGCCTGGGGGCCGAGACCACCAAACTGTCCAATGTGATTTATAGCCAATACTTTGCACTACACAATAGAACCTCTGACCTAGAGGAAGTAGAGGTCAAAGGCACTGATTGAGCCATCAGTAGAAGCCTGGATAAAAACTCTAGACTTTAGAGACTCAAGCAAATATTCCTGATTGTTCATAAGTAGCGGTCACACATCCCTGTTGGAGATGGTCACACCATCCATGACTGGAAGCCTCACATATGGACCCTCTGCCACCTCATCTGATATGCTGACTCTTTCATGCAGCTTTGCTTTGTATTCTGTTGCTACAATAAAACTGTAATCATAGGCACCAAGAGTGTTTTTTTTAAATTAATCTTTTTATTTTATGTGCATTGGTGTTTTGTCTGCATGTATGTCTGTGTGAGGGTGTCAGATCTCCTGGACCTGGAGTTACAGTTGTAAGCTGCCTTGTGGATGCTGGGAATTGAACCCAGGTCCTCTGGAAGAGCAGCCAGTGCTCTTAACTGCTGAGCCATCTCTCCAGCACCCCCAAGAATGGTTGTTATGAATGTTTGAGTCTGATAGCTAGGGAGAACTGGCCACAGAGAGAAAGAAGGGAGGCCGTCTTGTCAGGGGACAGGATCTTTAACCTTAATTTTGCCTCCCCATTCTACCATCTCCTAAATTAAAAGTGTATCACATCTGAAGGGCTGCAAACATGTGTCTTGGAAGCAATCTCTGGCTGCGGCATGTGAATCAAGATGGCGGGAGATCTGAGTGTGGAAAAGCCATGAACCGGTGCAATTGTGAGCTCTTGAGTAACAAACCCAATCCCTTCCTTCCCAGGAAACACCCAGAAGAGGGGCAGAATGGGCAAGGAGAAGGGACGAAGGAACCTACCAGAGAACTCACACTGAACTCCCTCCTTAAATGTAGTGAAGGAAACACCGCCCTGCTCTCCACTGACCTCAAAGTGGTGTCATACAAAAGCATTTCCTGTTAGTCAAGCAAAATCATCACTCCCTATGCATCCCCCTGAAACAGTTTAACCTGCATCTAATCTACCATCTACATCTAACTTCCGACTTCTAGAAGAATCAGCTGAAGGAATGAGTCCAGTAAGAACATAAGGAACCAGTCAGACAAACCCAGAAGACACCCCTGGTAGAACTGGCGAGGTCTCTCAGAAACACCTCTGGCATGGGGCTCTGGAGGCAGAACACAGAGGGAGAATGCGAGAGTGTGCAGCCAGCAGCCAGTAGGAGCAAAATGAACCAGAAAGCCAATGTCATGGTGGAAAATAAAAGCTGGGCACAGGAGAACTGTGGCAACATAAAAATAAATTCAAGATTCATAAAAAATACAACTCTCTTCCCCCAGTTTGCATAAAGGACCAGGAACAAGCAAGCTGGTGATAACTGAGCCTGAACAAGGCTGCAGGCTTCAGGGACACTGGACTGCTGGTTCTCCAGTTGGGATAATGGTCCAGAGACATGCAATACAAGGATTTTATTTTTCCTCCAGACACACAGGGAAAAATGTCACTGAGTCTCTCTTCATCTTGAAGCCCTGGGGCCTGCTTTTACCTCAAAAGGCTTCTGTTGTCCTGCTTTACTGTTTTCATTTTGCGCCTTGTAAATGTTTTAGAGGGTGGTAAGAAATGGAATTCTTAAGTCAGGTGTGATGGTGCACAGCTGTAATCCCAGCACTCAGGAGCAGAGGCAGGGGACTGGGAGGCTGAAGCCAGCATAGGCTACTCAGCAAGCCCCTTCCCCCCCAAAAAAAAGTCCATGATAGGTGTAATATTTACAATTTTAAACCACAAAAATAAGAATGCAAATAACCCCATTGGGAGACCACCTTGACACACAAAGAGTATAGAAAAATACTGAATTAGCTGACTTTTAAAACTTAGTTATTTGGGGGCTAGAGATGGCTCAGCAGTTCAGAGTGCTGGCTGCCCTTGCAGAGGACCCAGCTTCTATTCCCAGGACCCATGTGGTCTCTCACAACCATCTGTAACTCCAGTCCCAGGGGATCCAATTCTCTCTTCTGGCTTTCATGGGCACCGGACAGACAAATAGTACACAGACATACATTCAGGCAAAATATTCACATACATAAAATAAAACAAATAAGCCTCTATTTACATTTATATAATTTATATTTATTACATATATAAATTTATATTTACCTAAAATTTTGGATGCAAATATTGGATATACAGATCAAAAGAACAAAAAGAAATTTTAAAATGAATTCAGTATTGCTACTAATTTGCAGTATTATTGTTGGTGATACAATAATATTGGTATTATTTATTTTAAATACATATGTGTATGTATGTTTATATATTCATACATACACATATATAATGCAGACAATATAAAGTAAGTAGTTATGTCTATGTCATCAGAGATCAAGATGTTTTAGTAAAAGAGAGTCAAGTTATGAATATAAAAATCAAAGATATTTTAAAACTCTATAGTCTGCACACACGGAGCACAAACATACATTCAGACAAAATACTCATACACACAAAATAGTAATAATAGTAATAATAAAGGAAAACAAACAACTCTCTATAACCTTCAAAATAAGCTAGGAATAGCAGAATGAACTCATGCCCCATTGTTTTCATCAAAAATCCAAATTCCTCAGCTTTGTCCACTGCAAAGAATAAAAACCCTGACAGCTGGTGCCGAGAACAGTGGTGTCTAAATAGCATGTCCCATCCCGTGAAACAAGGACCCCTTGGAGAAAGGGCCAGTTCCAGGTCTCAGGAGGGTGCGAACAAGACGAACTTGGACCATCCACAACAAGGAAATGATCCAAGAGGACTCGAGATGTGTCAGAGGACACGGAGACCAAGACGAGGGAGAGGGAAGACAATCTGCACACCGGAGGAATAACTGCCGTGTAAACAGGGGGGCTATTTTAAAACCACTAGTTAGAAGTGATACTGAAAACACACGCTACCTTCAGAGGTTGCCAGGGGCAACAACTCATTACTTTGAAAAGTGAGGAGAAACGACAGTGAGTAGGCATTTTATCTAGTTTTCCCATAAAGATTATGTTTTGAGATGAAATAAAAAGAAATGTCCAACTATCCCATGTAAAAGAAATCACAGAATGAGAAGATAAATTTAATTAAGCAGTGGTCGTGAAAACGAGAATTGGGGACGGAGGGGTCTCCTTGGCAGGCTGACCATCGCACAGAGAGAGATCAACAGGAATGAAGTTCAGGGCGTAACAGATGTTTTTGCAAAAAAATGGACTCCGCATCTGGCCATGCTTCGAAACATACTATCCATTTACCCACGTGGTGATTCACATCAACTGTCTGCTTGATGGGACCTAGAATCCCTGAGAACCAAACTCTGGCTGGGCCTGAGAAGAAGTTTCTAGATTGGGCTGCCTGAGGCAGGAAGACCCACCCTGAAGGTGGGCGCATCATGGGCTGGGGTCTTGGACTGAATAAAAAGGAGAAACCATGCTGATTACCCCTCTTTTCCTACTGCAGATGCCCTGTGACCAGCCACCCCGAGTTCTTGAGTCCATGACGGCCTAAAACTGTGAGCCAAAGTAGACCCGAATAAAAATAGACACCTGACTATTATGCTTACAGTGACAACGACCTCCAAATTACAACCCCTAAATTGCTATTGTCAGGTATTTTGTCAGAGCCAGGAGACGAGTAACTATGACGACAGGAAATAGAGAGCATGGTGGGAGGCATCATCACAGGACACAGTCAGCCAGAGCACAGAAGGGCTTAGAGCTTTTGTCTTTAACAAATGAATGCCAAGAAAAACAGAATGAAGGAATTGCTCTGTGACTAGGAGACTTGAGAGTCACAGCAATCAGGCAATGATGTGTGGGCTTTGTCTGGCTTCTAAAAGCAAACAAGCCAGCTGCTGAAAGGGGTGTGTAACTCAGTCCTGGCACTGGAGTGTGGAGCAGAATTTGTGCAGCAGTATTGGGGACCAGACCTAGAGTTTTGGACATGTTAAGCACTTGCTCCCAAACCAGAAAGGGTTTATTTTTTTAGGTGTGATAAGACTTTTTTAGAAAGCCAGACAGTGATGGCGCATGCCTTTAATCCCAGTACTTGGGAGGCAGAGGCAGGCAGATCTTTGTGAGTTTGAGGCCAGCCTGGGCTACAGAGTGAGTTCCAGGAAAGGCTCCAGAGCTACACAGAGAAACCCTGTCTCGAAAAACGAAAAACAAAACAAAACTTATCTTGAGCTGGGTAAAGGGCTCAGATAGTAAAGTACATACAACAAGGGCCTGAATTCCATCTCCAGAACCCTCACTGGGGAAAAAAAAAAAGAAGAGATGCCTCAATGGGTCAAGATGGCTGCTGCCAAGCTGGATGACCTGAATTCCAGCACCAGGACCCACACGGTGGACGGAGAGAACTGACACCCACAAGCTGTCCTCTGACCTCCACATGTGCCAACACACACACACACACACACACACACACACACACACACACACACACACACACACGGGGGGGGGGGGGGGGGGATACACAGAATTTTCTTTTAAATATATACTAATTACTGACAAATGAAAAGCTTTGCCCTCTAGAATTTGTTTTAGATAACCAAGGGGCGAAGAGGGAAAGGTAAATATGGACTGGCCACATATTGATAACCAAACAGAATGAAAGAGGGATACACAGGGGCATACTACATTATGTCTAATTTTGTGTGTGTTTGTGAACATCATCAAAAAGGTTTCAGGGGCTGGGGTACAGCTCAGCTGGAGTGCTTGCCTGGCATGCATGTGGGTTCCAACCCCAGCAATTTTTTATTTTATTTTTTTTATTTATTTATTTTGGTGTTTTGAGACAGGGTTTCTCTGGGTAGCTGTCCTGGAACTCAATCTGTAGCCCAGGCTGGCCTTGAAATCACAGAGAACCACCTGCCTCTGCCTCTCAAGTGCTGGGATTAAAGGCCTGTGCCACCACCACCCAGCAAACAGAAAACTTTTAAAATGTTTGTATTACCATTTGTTAATTACATATCCTAATGGGTTTCATTATGACATTTTCAAACAAGTGTATAACATATTGTGATCATATTCACCCTCATTGCTCTCTCTTGTCTCTGTCCTCATTGGCTCTCTGTTACTGTGATAAAACACTAACCAAAACACTTGACAGTTATGTAGTAGAATATTTTAAGGTGTGTTATTTTGTTTATGTTGCATTTGTTTAACTCTGTAAAGCTGTGTTACTGTGCCTGTGTAAAAACACCTGGTGGTCTAACAAAGAACTCGCCAATAGCAAAGCAGGATAGGTGGGGCTGGCAGGCAGAGAGAATATACAAAGGGAAAAATCTGGGAGAGGATCTAAGATCTAGCAGCCAGAGAAGGAGGAGGACTCCAGGGGCCAGCCACCCAGCTACACAGCAAACCAGGAAGTAAGAGTAAGCTTTACAGAAGTAAGAGAACGGGAAAAGCCCAGAGGAAAAAGGTAGTTGGGATAATTTAAATTAAGGAAAGATGGCTAGAAACTAAGCCAAGCTAAGGTTGGACATTTATAAGTAATAATAAGCCTCTGTGTGTGATTTATTGGGGAGGTGGGAGGTGCCCCCCCAAAAAAGAGTAAAAAACCAACAATACAGTTGGGGCAGGAACCTGTTGTAGAATATTTTAAGATGTGTTACATTTGTTTATGCTGTGGAACATTTGTTTAATCATGCAAAGGTGTGTTGTATTCTTTTATGTTGCATTTGTTTAACTCTGTAAAGCTGTGTCACTTTATCTAAAACACCTGATGGCCTAATAAAGAGCTGAATGGCCAACAGTGAGGCAAGAGAAAGGATAGGTGGGCTGGCAGGCAGAGAGAATAAATAGAAGGAAAAATCTGGGAGGAAAAGAAGAAGGAGCAAGAGAACAAGGAGAGGACTCCAGGGGCCAGCCACGTAGCCACCCAGCCACGCAGCCACGCAGCCACGCAGCCACGCAGCCACGCAGCCACCCAGCCAGCCACAGAGTGAGACTGAGAGTAAGATTACAGAAGCAAGAAAAGGAAAAAGCCCAGAGGCAAAAGGTAGACGGGATAATTTAAAGTTAAGAAAAGCTGGCAAGAAACAAGTCAAGCTAAGGCCTGGCATTCATAATTAAGAATAAGCCTCTGTGTGTGATTTATTTGGGAGCTGGGTGGCAGGCTCCCCAAAAGAGCAAAAACAAACAACAACAGGAACCTGGAGGCAGGGACTGAAGCAGATGCCATGGAGGAGGGATACTGCTTAGTGGCTTACTTCTGCGGCTTGCTCAGCCTGCTTTCTAAGATAGTGTAGGACCACCTGCCTGGGGTGGTAGTGCTGCCAGTGTGCTGGGCCCTCCCCATCAATCACCAACTAAGAAGATGCTCCCAGACCTGCCTGCAGACCAGTCTACTGGAGGCAATTTCTTCATTGAGATTCCCTCTTCCTAGGTGACTCTAGTTTGTGGAATTGGTACAAATCAGCCAGCACACACGCTCTCTCCTGATGATGTCACTTCTGTCCCCAATCTGTTCCCCTTGTACTTTCATGGTATTCATTCATTCATTCATTCACTCATTCATTCATTTCTTTTCAGTGATTGGGCAAGTTCCATTACTGTTGGAGATGGGCAGGAACACGGGCAACTTCCCAGTGGCTACACTATTGAAGAAAATGCCTCCCCTCTCTCATTAACTGAGTGGTGGGGCTTCGTGAGCTCCTCCCCTGAAAGTGTTTATGATCTGGCATTGGACAAGGGACAATTACAAAGCAAACCAAGAGGCACCTTAGACATGCTGAATGGCCTTGAACATCAGGGTTGCTCTGACAGCTCAGGGCTAGAGGCTTGCTGACCTGGGTCTTTCTCCTACCTGATGATGACACACTGGTTCTCTCTGTCGATGATCATGTTTCTGTACATACTGTCAGCAAGGGCATAGATATGAGGCGGGTTCTCATACTGCGCCTAGGAAAGCAAAAACAGAAACCCAAACCAAACCACAGTAAGTCTCTGTGTGTGGACAATCAATGACACCATGGCACACAACTCCAGTGTTTAGCGTTTACAGGCAAAGTTTTCATGATTCAATGATTCATAAAAATGTCCTAGGTTATGGCCTGTTACACCCTGGGGAAGCGAAGGTGGAGTTTGGAAGGACTCCTCCATAGGCATGCCTATGATTCAGCCCTTAGACATGACCCAGGTACACCACCCTTCCACCCAGGCATGCCTCTACAAAGCCATAGTGCTCCAAATTCATGTCTCCAAATACTGGAGACACTTGGCAACTATCAGAAAAGGCTCTGCCAAGATCCTGGGTCTCGCTTTGACCAGAATTCTGAATGCTGGCAGTATTTTTCTTCTTTAAGAGGCAAGTTGCTATCCTCGGATCTCACTGGGGACTATGAGGTACACCTATGGATGAGGAGGGAACCCAGAAGTTTTCCACAAGAAGATGACAGGGGGTGTGGTTCCTCATAGGGATGAACTGGTTTGGTTAGTTTGTTTCTCTCCTAAAGGGGAGGGCTGCAGGTGACACTACAAGGAGACAGTCTCCTGGGTGTGTGAAAGGGTCTTTAGTAATGTACAGGTTTAAAACTAGAGACTGGAGACATGGCTCAGTCTTCCAGAAGACCCAGGTTCGATTCCCAGCACCCACATGGTGGCTCACAACCATCTGTAACTCCAGGTCCAGGGCATCTGATGCCCTCTGCTGGCCTCTTCAGGCACTGCATGCATGTGCCCAGACATACATGCAGGCAGATGCCCATACACATAAAATTAAATTGGAAAAAAAGAAGTCCAACAATTAAATCATGCCCCATGCCTAACAGTCACTCTGTCAGCAGGCTCCAATTGTTCAGACACTCACTTTCAGCAGCCCCTCAAGAACTAACAAAAAGAGTTGCCACAGTGGCATATGCCTGTAATTCCAGAATTTAGGAGGCGAAGCAGAAGGATCAGGAGTTCATAGTCATTGGCTACTTAGTGAGTTCAAGGTCAACCTGGGCTACTTGAGACTCAATCTCAAAAAACAAAAATCAGGGCCGGGGAAATGGCTCAGCCAATGAAGGCCTTTGCCGCTAAGCCTGTTAAGTTCTCTCTTTGGGACCCACATGGAGGAAGGTGAGGACAGACTCCTGCAAGTTGTTCTCTAACGGCCACATGCACACCATGGTGCACACATTACAGATAAATGAAAGAAAAGATTTTAAAACAAAAATGCTTCATGTGGTGCTGGCGTGATGAAAATAAGACATCGAACTGAGTCCAAGGTGACACATTGTCCTGTCTCTGAGGGTCTCACAATGTATGGGAGAAGATGAGCACGACAGTAATTTTCAAAAATAAAGCCATACAAAAACATAAGGAATAATTTGTTTAAAGCATTCTTAAACTTTCTTACCTAGTGATGGACTAAAGGAAAAGGGGCTGGCTGAGGAGCTCCACTTATTGCCAAGCTTTAAAGACTAGACCTCAGTGGTGAAAGGAAATGGGGGTTGGTGGGGCGGGACACTGTATATGCAAAGTACTCATGTGTCCTCTACCCAGGGTTCCCCCACCCTTAGGGAGCCACCTAGGAAGAGTGGGTGGCTATTCTGGGAATGCAGAACTCCTGACAGGGGTCAAGGTATATGTTAAAACCTGCCTTCATGGTGATGGGGAGGCGTGCTGGGACCTCAGGACATGATCTCAGATGGGCTTCTACACAGATCACTGAATCAGAGCTATGTGAGATGCCTCTTTGAAAACAGGGAAGCAGAACATTGTAAGGAAGAAAAGAGGGTGGAGACCAGAAGGAGGGGAAGTGGACAGAATGCTGAGTGGTGGAGGACACGAGAAGACCAACTGTGCTGCCTAGTTCTACATCAACCGGACACAGGCTAGAGTCATCAGAGCCCCAACCGAGAACATGCCTCCATAGACTGGGCTGTGGGCAAGCCTGTAGGGCATCTTCTTTCTTAGTAACTGAAGTGGGAGGGCGCAGTTCACTGTGGGTGGGCACATCCCTGGGCTGGTGGTTCCTGGGTTTTATAAAAAAGCAGCTGAGCAAGTCAGGGGGAGCAAGGCAGAAAGCACTCCTCCATGGCCTCTGCAATAGCTGCGGCCTCCAGATTCCAAGCCTGTTTGAGTTCCTCTCCTTCACTGAAGGACTATAATGCAGAAGTGTAAGCAAGATAAACCCTTTCCTCCCCAGCTTGCCTTTGGTCACAGTGTTCATTATATGGATAGTAACCCTAACTAGGACACAAACCTTTCCCACTAAGGGTCTAAAACTGCTTAATGAAAGCTGTGCCCTTGGGGGTCACTTACACTCCTCCCACCCCCAGACTGGAGTTCATGAATTTCAGGCTTGCCTCCATCTCCCTATGTAGCTGAGGATGACTTTGAACTACATTGTGCCAGGCCTGGTTTATTCAGTGTTGGGGGTGGAATCCAGGATTTGTGCAGAATAGGAATCATTCTGCCCACTGAGCTAGAGCCTCATCTCTGGAGTCCTATACGTTCAGGTTTCCTTCCCATCTACAGTTTCACCAAGCCTCTGAGCTAGGTGCCCATGCAGTATTGAGTAGCCATCTCCTCTGATGCTCCTCTCTCTCAATAGAGACTCCCAAAGCCATGAAGACTCTAGTTTAACTCCTAGCTCAGTAGATTGTGGTACCGCTCCCCTGGGCAGCAAGAGGTTTCTCCTCTGTGAAATAGAGTAGATAACGTGATACAGCAGTCACACAGATTGTTTTAGTATTGTTGCAAGCACATTCAGTACCTAATACTCAGTAAAACCAATTGTATTAACAGTTACCATGAGCATTGAAAATATTTTTTTTTTCTTTTATGACATTTCTATACCGAGAACCCTTGAAAAGTTAACATAAAAAGGGGCTGGCACACAGTGACTCTTCAGAGAACTAGAAAGAAACACAAGTCTGTGTTTGTGTGTGCTTGTAAGTGTATGTGTACATTGTGTGTGTGTGTGTGTGTGTGTGTGTGTGTGTGTGTGTGTGCGCGCGCGCGCGCATGTGTATCTCAGCTCTTCATATTGGAGCCTTGCTGTTACTTGAGGGGGGGATTCAGGCCAGCTGCCCCAGGATGGTGGACTGGGGTACCAGGGCAGGGCCTAGAACTCTGTTGACAGTGTTGTCCTTGTGCTGGCCCCCCGATAAAGGCAGCATTATCAAAGGTCTCTCCCGTGGCAGCCTCCTTGGGCTCCGGCTACGAGAAGCATTCATCGGCAACAATGGGGTGCACACTTGCTCTGGGTAATTGCCTTCCACTTCAGCTGGATTTATGTGTTCTTTTGTTGGCTTCCAGGGGCCAGGATTAATAAGGGCTTTTGTGCGTCTGCTGTGAAGAAGGGAAGGAAGGAAGAAGATGCCGAGGTCTAGGCTAGGGTGTGATGAGCTGCAGAATAACACACGTTGGGAAGGAATGCTGGTTTTACTTCTAACCCACAGATGAAATGACTGTGGTGTGGGTTTGAACAGAGAGCAGTCGCATTAGTAAATGAAGGAAATGAAAGATTCATTTTCAAACTATGGCCAAAGCTTACCAAGGATTTTAATTCTCAAAGTTCCCAGCATCTCATTCATTTTTACCTATGACTGGTTTTATTTGTTTGTTTGTTTGTTTATCTGTTTGTTGGTTTTTCAAGACAGGATTTCACTGTGTAGCCCTGGCTATCACAGATCTCTGTAGACCAGGCTGGCCTTGAACTCACAGAGATCCGCCTGGCTCTGTCTCCTGAGTGCTGGGATTAAAGGCATGCGCCATCACTGTCCAGCAGCTGTTTTTAAGTGTGTGTGTGTGTGTGTGTGTGTGTGTGTGTGTGTGTGAGAGAGAGAGAGAGAGAGAGAGAGAGAGAGAGAGAGAGAGAGAGAGAGAGCAGTGTGTGTGTTCGTGCTTGCTTTCATGTGGAGGACAGAGGACAACTTTGTTTGTTACTCTCGGGAATGGTGTCTAGCTCCTTTGGGACAGGGTCTCTCATTGGCCTGGAGCTCATCGTTAGGCCAGACTGGACAGTGAGCCCCAGGGACCCTCCTGTCTGCACCCCTCCTCAGCACTGGGATTACAAATGCACACTACTACAAACTGCATGGTCACCTGGGTTCTGGGGTGTGAATTCAGGACCTCATGCTTGTGACACATCTCCCTGGCTCCCATCATGCTTTTTTTAATCACTTATAACTTTGAAGCACATGTAGAAGTCAGAAGACCATCCCATACTCTGGGTATTGCAGCCCACTTAACTAATCCTATATGTAAATTAACCCACTGATTAGCGTATACTCCCTTGAACTACATGCTGAAGATCAGCATCCAATTAAAATAAAAAATCAAACAATGTCACTTACTCGACCTCCCCAATAAATGATTCATCAGAAAATGCAAATGTATTGCTAACTTCAAGAAAAACTATGCATAAATGACAAAATCCCTAACACTACAGCAACTTATTGATTATATAACTTACCGCTCCTTGGTACATTTCAATCTCCTTTTCTCCAAAATATGGCATCTGCTTGAAAGGGTTGACGGAGATTAATACAGACCCGATGTATGTCTGAATTTCAACCTAGTTAAGGGCCATTGTTCACCTCCATAGAAACAAGTTTTTCAGTCAGTAAAGAGATGTTCCAGAGCATGTAATAAGCTGGTGGATGGAAGGAAAGCCAGTGTGGACAGTTTATGAATACCATAAAGGTAAAAGCAGTTATTCAATTAGCTCAGGTCTTATTTCTCCCTAGGAACAGTAATGAGGTTCATTATCAAGGTTGCTGCAAAAAGAATCATTTATTCTACATAAAATAAAGCACATTCTTTTCAGACTAGTAGACATAGAGCTAGGAACCAACACACACACACACACACACACACACACACACACACACACACACACACACGGAATAGAACTGTGTCAGTTAGCATCCCTCTCCTGCATGAGATGTATTGTTTCCCTTGGAATGTCCTCTGAGGTGGGGGACCCACACATTTGTTTCCCCGTTTAACAAACAGGGCAACCATGAAGCTAAGGGGGAAAGAGAGGTGTCAACATTACCAAGGATTCTCAGTCTCAAAGCTCTCAGCATCTCACGTATGTTCACCCCTTTACATGCTAAGAAAATAACAACCCCACATAGGTAAGGTTTAGAGGAGAAAGGAAGGCTTCTCTGAGAGGAAGTATGCATTGGATATAAAGTTTGTTTGTTTTAATAACTGAAAACATTTTTAAATGATTTTATGCAGGCTGGGATGGGTCTACTGCATTTGTGTGGGGGCCGGAGGAACTTCCTGGAGTTGGCCTTCCCCTCCCACCTTGTCGAGGCCGGTTCTCTTTTGTGGTTCCTGTGGTGCTGGTGTTTCATAGCTGCATCCAGCTTTTTATGTAGGTTCCGGGAATCAAACTCAGGTCTTCAGACTTTGCAAACACTTTTACCAACTGAGCCATCTCTTCAGCCCCCTCTCCTTAAAGTCTTACTTTGTATATGTGTGTTTGAAGTGGTTTTTAATTAAGAAAAAAAAAGTGTGTGTGCGTGTGCGCACGCGCATCTGGAAGATGTGTGGTATATATGTGTACATGTTCATGTTTGTGTGATGGTGTCTGTACCTGTGACCTGTGCATGTGAGGAAGCCAGAGAAGGAGGTTGGGTGTCTTTCTCTATCACTCTCTACCTATTCCCTTGAGTTAGGGTCTCTCACTGAACCTGGATCTAGGCTGGCTACCAGGGAGCCCCAGTGGTCCTTCTGTCTCTGCCAGACTCAGGGCTGATGGGTGTTACAGGTATGCAGAGCCATATCGGCTTTCTCACAGATGCTAGGGAAATTGAACTCAGGTCCTCCAGCTTGCATAACAAGCACTCTTGTCCACTCGGCCATCTTCCCAGCCCAGTTTTATATATTTTAATGCATTCATGTAAGGGGATGCTGTTAGATATTGCCCCCCCCCATCTCTTTACTCATTCAACAATCAACTACTTGGTGTTGGTTGCTTACAACACTCCAGGCACTTTAAGGTGCTGGGATCCAGAAGTGAATAAAGAAAACAAATTAAACATCTTGTCCCCACTGAGGGAAGAAAGTCGTGGAAAAAAAACTCAGCCTCTCCCCGCCCCATTGGATTTTTGTTGTTTTTCTTGTTTCTGAGGCAGTGTCTCTTGCTGTCTCTTAGCCTGGTCTCTATCTTTTGGGTTCATGTGATTTCCCTGCTTCAGCCTCCCAACTACTGGTGTGCACAGCTGTGCCCCACTCAAAATTGTTCAACGAATCGTTGAATTAGAAATATCTTCATTTTAACAAATAAATCATTGAAACTACAGGTTGGCTCCCCAAGCTCTGTTCTACTCTCCCCTGGGGCATTATACTGGTAAGTTGTCATGTTGAACTCAGAAGCTAGCTCTGGGTCCCCTACTCTGACTTTAGCCACAAGCATGTTCATGTCCAGTGTCCTCAAAGACCCCCTCATCCAAGAGTGGGTTGGTACCCATACATGTGTGACAGCCCAAGAGTAAACTCATTATGCCATTGAGTGTAGCTAGCTGATAAGCTATTTCCAGTAGAGATCACTATTGATACAAAAGTATCCACCACGGGGAAGAGAACAGACAGTTCAGCCATGGAGAGGAAGCTCAACTGGGAACTATAGCAAGTTACCTCAACTTCCCCAATCAGTTTCTGATGGATGTTGTATGCTCCTGATTTGATGATGCCATCTCTGTCTGCTGCTATTTTTTCCTTTACTTGGAGGCGTCACCTAGGGGACACTTCACTCTGCCTGGGAGTCTCTCGATCAAGAATGCCAGCTGACTGCTTTAATGAGGCTTCCCCAGTGGATTTCTACTGATGTTCTGAGTTCCTGATTTGCTGACATCTATCTATCCATTTATCCATCCATCCATCCATCCATCCATCCATCCATCCATCCACCCCCTCACTACTTTACTTGCTACATACTTAATAAGTTCACTCACTCAAAACTGAAAACACAGCTATTGTAGATCATTTTCCAGACTGTACAGAACATATCTCTAAGCTGTGGTTAATGGATGATGGGGATAAACCAAGACCTACTTAAGAACTTCGCCATGGAAAAAATGAAATAATCAATGGACAGCAATCAGCACCTGGATGCCATTCCCTCAACTCACATTCTTAGATGTATGTGTCATGACACATTGATATCTCTGAGATCATAATGCAGGTGACAACTTTGGCCCTAGATGATATGTGGAATTATGTATAGAAAATATAAATGGGTGTGGATATGTCATAAAACGTAAACACACATAGACACACAAAATGACTCACTTTTTTACATCACTTGATACTGATTAGAAAGACCTTCCAAGTTGAAAAATGAAGAATTAATAGTAGAGAAAGGTGTTTTTTTTTTTTTAATTATTTGTTAATTGTTTAAGAGATGAAAGAATGCCCATGACACTGTTGCCAAGACTTCATACTTGGTGACAAAACTGAATGACACAGACACATTATGGGGTACATAAACAACAATCCCATGATGCCAGTTAGGCAAGCTTTCACCTCTGAGTGACCCACCAACCCTGAGCCCCACTGCTCTTGTGAACCTGTATTGCTATAAGAAAAGACACAGGCCAGGAGGTGGCAGATTTACTTCCCAATCCGGACGGGCTGGCTCCAGAGTCCACACTCTTGATGAAAAGGAAACAAGGTTAGGAATACAGCTTGGCTGGGGGAGTACTTGCCTGGCAGCATTAAAGGCCAGGTTCTGTCCCCAGCACCCACATAAACCATCAGGGTACATGCCTGAGACTTCAGCACTCAGGAGGTAGAAGAAGTTCAAGGTTATCCTCAGCTACATAGGGAGGTAAAGGTCAGCCTCAGCCAGAGACTCTGTTGGATGAGTGGGGGTTCAGTGGGTGACATTCTTTGTGTAACTAGCAAGTACCTTCATTGCTATTGCTTGTTGAGTTCTCAGATTTAGTGAATAAAAATACA
This sequence comes from Onychomys torridus, assembly GCF_903995425.1. NCBI lineage: Eukaryota > Metazoa > Chordata > Mammalia > Rodentia > Cricetidae > Onychomys > Onychomys torridus. Next base: position 63,880,308 of record NC_050449.1, on the reverse strand, counting down.
GTCTACCTCATCAAATTTGGGTGTCGAGTAAACAGTGAAGACGTCTAAGTTATAAGTATGCCTAGAGCAATATTGGAGCACACTTGTGCTAAAAGGTCACTTTTTTAGCTGAGATGGGAATTTAAGTGGGCTCTGCCTGTTTTGTTTATGTATTACCCTTAAGTCTAAATTAGCAGTGCAAGCCGGGCGGTGGTGGCGCATGCCTTTGATCCCAGCGCTCGGGAGGCAGAGGCAGGCGGATCTCTGTGAGTTTGAGGCCAGCCTGGTCTACAGAGTGAGCTCCAAGACAGCTAGAGCTACACAGAGAAACGCTGTCTTGAAAAAAAAAAAAATAAAGAAAAAAGGAACCACGGCTATGTTCAGTAAATTAGCAGTGCAAGGATTCATGTGGGAGGATTGGAATGCTCTGCAGTCTCTCCTCACTTAGAACTAGGAGGCTTTGTCTACTCCAAAATCCACCTCAGGAGGGCCTGGAGAAATGGCCCAGCAGTTAAAAGCCCTGGCTGCTTTTCCCGAGTACCGGGGTTCAATTCCAAGCACCCACACTGTGGCTCATAACTGTCTATAACTTCAATTCTCTGGGACTCAAGCCCTCCTCAGGCATCAGGCAAACAAGTGGGCCACATACATGCAGGCAAAACACCTGCACACATACATTAAAATATAAGTAAAATAGAATCTATCTTAGTAGGATTTTTTTTTTATTTGTAAGACTTGGGTAGGGATCTAATAATCAAAACTGAAGGGCTAGGTTTTGTCTCTTATCTGTATTCTCTTGCTCAGTGGCTGTAACCATTCTTAGCGTAGGACCAACTTGAAGGCTGTAAGATGCCTACTCTGAGCAGACAAAGCAGGTAAGACATGATCCTGCCACAGAGAACAGTGCCCCTTCCCTTCACAGTAAAGGAAATACTGTGAGCGTCACTTCCTCCTGGACAAATGGTCCCTGCCACAGGAGAGCAAGGGGATGGGAGCCAAAGGCTCTCTCCCCCTTTACCCTCTCCCCACCCCCATAAGCCCTCAGCTACCTAATAAATAGAACTCAGGTGAGTGTGGGCTGAAAATGGAGCCATGGCTGTTTTAGCGTGCTTTATGAACAACCTCTCTTCGACTGTACTAGTGACTCAGGTGAGAAGGAGGGGACTCTATAGCCTCTCCCCTAAATGGCCCAGCAGAGTCCTCCAGAGCGTCAGCGTCTGATAAGACTGATGAGAAACAAAGTTTGGTTTGAAAAGGTCCATGTGTCCTGAGTACCTACAGCAGAACCGGCAGGAAATAACGTGTCCCAAGGACACAAAGTCAGTTACTCCCGCTTACAGTTTGACTTCATTGTATAGCTAAACAATTTTACCTTTACTATCTGGCTGCATCTTTAGAGACCTGAGCCAATTAATACCCAGAGAGCTCTGGGCCCTGGTAGGGGTAGGGCTCCAGAAAAGTCCCTCAGCACTCCCTCCCACACCTAATACATAATTCAGGCGTGCCTCCGGGGACACAGTCAGGGCCATTATCTCTACACACATAATCTTCCCCAGCGAAGGTGTAGCTTAAAGTTAATTTTCAAACTGCAGGCAGATACACAGCTCTGATAGCAAACAGAAGCCGGGACGGGCACCTCATCCGACATAAAGGGAGAGGCGGGAGGAACCAGACAGAGCCTCCACTGGTTGGTTCCCAGATGTTGCTCCATGCTTCTCTGAATGCTCACTCACCTGCAGCACAAGGGACAAGGGACATGAAAAGGAACAACACATTGAATTTTTCATGAGGCTCAATTCAGGGCTGGCAAGATGACTCAGCCGGTCAGGACACTCGCCACCACACCTAATGACCTGAGTTTCACCCCGGAAACCCCAAGGTGCCCGGACAGAATCAGCTCCTGAAGGTTGTCATCTCACTTCTGAACCTCTGTGTTCCTCCCCCAGTAACAATGATGAATTAAACAAATAAAGTTCAATTCATCTGCTATAAAGGACAAGTCTTTGGATTTAGACTGTATCCTTTTGACATATGTGGTGTAAGATAGTCTTTTTTGTGATGTAGAGGTAATGTGTACTTCTGTCTACTTGTCTTATTCTTAAACTTCAAAAATCATTTCTTTCTTTCTTTTCTCTTTTCTTTTTTTGTTTTTTGAGACAGGGTTTCTCTATGTAGCTTTGCGCCTTTCCTGGAACTCACTCTGTAGTCCAGGCTGGCCTCGAACTCACAGAGATCCGCCTGCCTCTGCCTCCCAAGTGCTGGGATCAAAGGTGTGTGCCACCGCTGCCCGGCTCTTTTTTTTTTTTAAGGTTTGTTTTGACTTATGTGTATGTGAGCTTATATGAGTATATAGGGTACCCAGAAGAGAGTATTAGATTCCCTGGAGCTAGAATTATATATAGTCAGTTGTGAGTGAGCCCCCTAATGAGGGTGCTGGAAAGAGCACTCGGGTACTCTGGAAGAGCAGCAAGCACTCTTAACTACTGAGCCATCATCTCTCTAGTTGGTTTTTACTGTTTTTTCAAGACAGGGTTTCTCTGTGTAGTTTTGGTGCCTGTCCTGGATCTCGCTCTGTAGACCAGGCTGGCCTCGAACCCACAGAGATCTGCCTGACTCTGACTCCCGAGTGCTGGGATTAAAGGCGTGTGCCACCAGGGCCCAGCCTATCTAGTATATTTTTATGACAGATTTTCCTGTATCCCTAGCTGACCTAAAAGTTACAATGTAGCAGACAGAGGATGACCTTGAAGGTCTGATCTTCCTGCCTCCATCTCTTAGGAGTACAGTGCTTGGTTTATGTGATGGTGAGGATTGAACCCAGTGCTTCATCAAGCACTGGGAACGCACTCTCCTGGCTGAGCTACATGCCTGGTCCTCCATATTTGTTCTGAAGATTAGGCAAAGCTAAAAGCATTGTACTACTGAACGTGATGACAGCCTACAGTGATAAGGCAACTTCACTGCATATATTACTGGAAAGTGAAGGAAGCAGAGGCCACTGGCCAAAGTCCTATATTTGGAGAAGGTCTGAGCCAGAACTCAAACCTTTGGTTCCAGTCACAAGACCAATGTCTCACCCAGCATGCTGTCCCCTCTGTGTGAACTGGCTGCCGGGAGCCAAGCATCACTCAGAATGACTAAGAACACACTGCAGTCATTGGGCTGGCAGGACAGCCTGAACTCCTCATTGAAGGATTAAAAATGCCAAGCACATTTGAGTGTGGCCTTTGAGGAAAAAAGTTTAAAGGCCGTTGGAACAGACAAGTGTGAAGTCTTTCGCACAGGAATTCTTCTCAGCCAAGCGGCTGGAACGGATGGACAGTGGGGTGCGCCTGTAGTTCTTTTCTTTCTAAACTCCAGAACTTTCTTCCCTCACACATTTTAGAAAGTAATTGTGAGCAGTGTGGCAGCCATCTCTAAGAATGAATGGTAAACTCAGCCTTCCTTTTGGGGAGGGGACAAAAAACTCAAAATGCAGGGCTTTATCGGCCAGACAATGTCAGCGTGTTCTAAGTGGATTTTGTTTCCTAATGGAGAACAAAGCAACTACACTTGGCCTGCATGCATTAGCCACTGATTGCCCTTTGTGCTGACCTACCATACAGAACAGTGCTGGTATTATGGGGCAGGAGAGGTAAAGGCATGGTTCTATGTATTATCATCTCGTTTGCCATAACAAGCACAGAAGAAACCAAGACAGAAGTCAGCTTTCATGTACAGGGATGATAGGCTATGGGTTACCTCTGAAGACTGAGCGGTAAAGGAGACTGTGATCACTAACCAGAGGGAAGGATGGGAAGGCAGATGCAGCTGCCTGACATACACATTGCCATCAGCATTGCCAGGCCTCCTCAGAGCTGAAAGTGACTCCCTCCCATCTGCCGAAAGAAAGCGCATCGATGCCGAGTGGGTAGAGATGTCTAAATCATAAAGTCATTAGTGGTCAAGTAGCTCATTTCCTTGGGAGAACATGCCATTAGTCAGTTATTGACTCAAAGGCACTCACTACCCCCCACCCCCTGCCCTGTTGAGTCATTAAAAAATTCTGCTGTCTGATTTTAAAGTCTTGAGAGTCAATGGATATTCAGTGAACACTTAATACAGTACATCCCATGCCAAGAAGTGTGTGTGTGGGGGGGGGGAGGGTTCAAAACTACACGAGAAGGGCTGATGCAATTTGTTAAACAGCAAGAAAGCGCATGTGTGTGATGTGTGTGTACCGTGTATATGCATGAGGGGTGCCCGGAACTCGCCCTGGGTGGCAGGATTTCAGGTGGGTTAGTGTCTTCCCCTTTGCTGGGCTGCATGTCTCGAGTCACGTCAAGTGATCATACACTGCTTGAAAGGGCTTTCACAATTTGTTCTGTCTAGAAGTCATGCGCTGTTGTCTGCAAGAATCTTCTGGGCTCTTTTTTTTTTTTTTTTTTGGAAACTGAGGATCGAACCCAGGGCCTTGTGCTTGCTAGGCAAGTGCTCTACCACTGAGCTAAATCCCCAACCCCCGCTTCTGGGCTCTTGTTAGTAAACATCCCATCGAGGAGCAAGGCTGTCTCTGGATTGAGGTTGGACTGACTTTGGGCAACTGCTGCCATCATTATTTTTGTCTTCTCTTATTCAGTTTATCAAAACCACATTTCTACTGGGTAGGGAGATGGCTCAGTGGGTGCTAATGACAGACAAGAGGACCTGAGTTCAAATCCCCAGGACACACATAAAAGTCAGGCATAGCTGCACATGCCTGTAACCCTAGCACTGGGGAGGTAGACAAGTTCATGTTAGGAGCTCTCTGGCTAACATGTGTCTCTCTCAGTCGGGAACCCCAATAGACTGCCTCAATGGGGTTTCCCTAGTCAGTTTTGGCTGGATGCTGTTAACTCGGTTTGATGGTGTTACCTTTGCTCTCTCGGTCAGGCTAGTCCAGTTGTTTCTGCAGGGTGTTGTGGTGTCTGGTCTAATGGTATGCTATTATGTACCCCATATCTCTCTATCTGCCACGTGCTATTCATTCTTCTACTTTTGCTTGCTACGTGCTTAATAAACTCACTCATTGAAAAACCAAAACCAGCCAGGAGGTAGTGGCGCACCCCTTTAATCCCAGCACTTGGGAGGCAGAGGCAGGTGGATCTCTGTGAGTTTGAGGCCAGCCTGGTCTATAAAGCATGCTCCAGGACAGCCAGGGCTGTTACACAGAGAAGCACTGCCCTGAAAAACAAAAACAAACAAACAAACCAAAAGCAGAGCTATTGTGTAGATAGTTCTCTGGACTATGCAGAACAAATATGTACGTCAAAACTGATCAGCGATTTTAAATGGTTATACCACATATCCAAGGATAGGAAGTGACAGACATATTAGTTAGCATTATTTAATTATCCTATAATGTCCACATGCATCAAAACATCACATCTCACCCCAAAAATATTTATAGGAGCTAGAGAGATGGCTCAGTGGTTAAGAGTTTGTACTGCTCTTTCAGAGGACCAGTGTCCTGAACCTCTTATGATCTCCTTGGACACTGCGCGCGCATGCGCGCGCACACACACACACACACACACACACACACACAAACACACACACACACACACACACACAGTTACATAATTTTAAAAAAAGTCTTGCTTGGGCATGGTGGTGCATACCTTTGATCCCAGCACTTGAGAGGCAGGAGCAGGCAGATCTCTATGAAATCAAAGCAAGCCTGGTCTACATAGCAAATTCCAGGCCAGCAAGGGATAATAATGAGACCCACAAAACCCTTTTAAAACATGCAAACAACTTGTTGTTGTCCCTTAAAAACTTAAATAATACTATTATAATGGTCAATAAATCCAAATATATATTTAGCCTTAAAAGAAGGGCTTTAGGAATTTAACTACACAAATATTTAGAGAAAATTCCTTTTTTGAAGAAATAGGAAACGGCACAGTACTGTTTGTAATGGTTCAAGGGTCTTGAAGTAGTGGGCATCACCACATGAGTATCTAGTGAGTTAAACACTTAAAAAACCCAGGGATGGGCGGGCTGCCAAGGCAGCCTGCGAAAGTACGCTGTCTAGGTTTTGGTGAGTCTAATAGTCAAGTAAGCATTGTAAATAATAAAAAGAAGCCCTGGTGAGAAAACCTCCCCAGGCATTCTGGGTAAAATCCAAGATGCACATTACATCATAAAGCACCCATGTTTCCTAGACGCTGTACCATCAGGAGTCACCCCAGCATCAGCATTAAGCTGTACAGGCTTTTGCATGGCTTTGACTAGCCCAGGTAACAATTTCACTAATGAACAGTTGATCCAAAGAACACCCCTGACTGCTGGGGGAACACCCTCCACCACCCCAGTTCTCTGCCACCATGAAGTCAACACACATTTCCACCAGGTTTGTGTTCTGCATTTTTAAAGCCCTGTTATAAAATGGCATCTGGCAAGCTAACAGGGAAACATGCCAGGCATTTTTAATAGCTGATCATCCCTTCCCATGTTTCCTTCAGTAAATAGGAAGGTTCAGAAACACTGGGGAGGTGGCTTTTCTATTCATGAGGTGATCTTTTTAAACCTTCACAGTCTGGACTGAAGAGTCTCTACTATGTCATCAGGATGACACAGAACCCTGCAGACCAGGACAGGACAGGCAGAGGTCTGAGACACTTAGAACGCAAGCCGCTGTAGCTCAAAGGGACATTACTACAGAGCTGCACTTTGACCCTGTGAAATTCCAGGAAAACACTTTAGTCTCATCTTTGCCCTTGGAAGCACAGCCCCTCATTTTGAAAGTGAAAATACTTTCAGAGCCAATACTGAAAGCCAGCTCAGACTTTCAGGAGGTGTGACTCATGGACAGAGACCCACATTACTGTGCGACTGTCCTATCCCAGGGGTGTGTAAAGGAGAGGAAAAAGGATACAAAGATGTAGTCGTCCATGTATCTCTTCTTCAGGTTCTCTACAATGGAGCTCTCTGTGATCTTGGAGAGTAGCACCATGTCGTCCACGCCACTGTGCTTGACGTTGTGACTCTGCCAGTGGTACCGGTAGGCACCTTTGCTGCCCTGGAGACAAAAGCACAAAGTGGGTTAGGGTAGTTAATATTCTCCTGGAGTTTTCTAATACACACACACACACACACACACACACACACACACACACACACACACTCCAATATATATATATATTTTTTCCCAAATAAAGCACAGCAAGGATTTTGAGTTCCAGCCTTGCCACCTATAGAGAAGTGGGGAAAAGTCACCTGGTCCAATGCACTATGGATACAGTGCATTTTGTTTATTTGATAAATAATAATAATAATAAAAATACACAAAATGTATGAGGGGTAGGGCATAGGACTCTTTACCCTGTGGCAAGCTGAAGTGGTGACCTTTGAAGTAGATCTCAAAACATTTGAATTTTCCAGGGAAATTAGAAGAAGAAAGGCGCTTGTTCTCATGTATACTCCTCGAGTGAAAATACCACAAACAAACAGAAAAAGAAAAGGGAAGAAACTGGAGTGCATGTGTAAACCTGACAAGAGACAAGATTCTGGAGTATTGTCGTCTGCTGCCAACACTTCGGGCGGCTTCACAGAGACGCCATGTACTATGCTAGCATGATGGACCAAGAGAGACTGAACCCTGCCCACACTGTGACAGCTCCTGACTTGGGGGAATGTCAACAGAAACTTATGGACAAAGAGTGTCAACGAAAAACTTACGGACCAAGGTATGTAGAAAGGGCAGCTGCTCAGACATCAAAACCAGCATGGGAAAACAAAAGTGGAGGCTTGGCTTTGTTTTGTCTGAGGAGGACACAGATGCAAAGTTAAGTCCAAGAGGTTCAGTAGGAAAAGCAATCATCAAAATCAAGCCAAGAGGAAGCCACCACCAGGAAAAGCATACCACACACCAGGGGTTCAGGCTGTGGAAAGAGGTTCTAGAAAGGTTTACCACCCATGCTGTGTAGAGGAGAGAAACTGTCCATATGATACATTTGGTTTTCCCAGAACCACACATAGCATCAATTCTGCAAAATTACCTCAGCTGACACCCTTCCTCCTTCCTCTGTGGCAAGCGGAAAGGCTTTGCCCACAGCTTGACTCACAGGGCTCCCATCGTACGGCCCAAGGCCAAGCAGACACAGCCCAGGGTACTCCTCCTCTGGCTCTCTGGCCAGCCCCCCACATACACATGCAAACAGAAGGCTAAAAAAAGTTATTTTCCCTTTGAAAAATGTAAACACAATTGAGGGTAACAGAAAGCCATCAACAAGTGGCGATTTAATGTCTACAAAGAAGAAGGGAGGGGGAGACTGGAGCCACAGTGTGCACGCTCACACAGACCCTCAAGGTAACCTGTGTCTGTGGACAGCCACCAGTTTCCCTGGACCCTCCCCATCTCACAGTCCTGCCTGTGTCTCAGAGACTGACTCCTCCTCCTGGTGTCAATCATTCTCCAGGACAATAGGGCTCCCTGCTGAGTCTCCTGGGTGTCTGTCCCAGAAATTGATATTAAGAGTTGTCACCCTGACCTCAAATTTACTATGTAGCTGAGGACGACCTTGAATTTCCGACCCTCCCACCTCTACCTCCTGAGTTCTGGGATTATAGGCTTGAACCACCATTCCTGGTGTTTGCAGTGCTGGGGATGGAACCCAGGGTCTCCGGCATGCTAGGCAAACACTCTACCAACCAAGCTACAGGCCCCTCACGTCTCCTTTTCCTTACTTTCTAGACTTCTCTCTAGAACATGAACCAAGAATATGGCCGAGAGGTTGCCACAAGTGTACCCAGCTTTTGTTTGGTTTGGTTTTTACTTTACAGTGGCGCTAATGTGACACACATTCAGAAAAAAAAAAAAAAAAAAAGATTCTTCTAACTTTGATCTTTTCCCAGACCTGTCAGTAATATGCAAAGAGCCACACCTCTAAGCAGCCCGCCATCAGAAGGGAGAACAATCCACCTCATCTCTCCTTCCCCCATGGTCCAGCAGAGCAACACTATGTGGCTAAGCCAAGCTGTAGTCAAAGCATTTAAATGCATGAGATTGTTTTCAACTTACAATGGTCAGGATATCATGCCATTGTAAGTCATGGAGACTGTCCCTGGAGGGCTCCTTCACTTGCAGTGACCAGTCTGTGCATCATTCCTAACAATCTCACCAGAGAGGGGCTGGCACTGCCACGCTACCTCTGGTGAGTCAGTGGCAGAGGTAACAAGGGAAGCCAGCTCTTTACAGATCTGCCCAAACATGGCTTCTTCCCACTGCCTTCCCAGAGGCCCAGGGGGCATTTACATCTGTCTATCAAAACTAAAATGACAACAGGATACCAGACTGTATCGAGGGGGAATTCCTCATTAAAAAGACACATCATCAGGACTGAGAGATGGCCCCACAGTTAGGAGCACTTGCTGCTCTTGCAAAGGACCTGGGTTCAATTCCCAGCATCCACAGGGTAGCTCACAATCATGTGTAACTCCGGTTCCAGGGGATCTGGCACCCTCTTCCAGTCTCCATAGGCATAGGTACACACTTTGTGCACATACATACATGCAGACAGAAGATTCATACACATAAAATAAAATATTTAAATCTTTTTAGAAGAAGGCACTGTCTTTGCTAATAACCACTTCCTCTCAGGGTCAAAGACGGAAACACTGAGTTTTCAGTCAGACAACTTTTCTGTATTTAATTGGTCATGAATCTGTATGTGTGTGTGTGAGTGTGTGTAAGTGTGTGTGTGTGTGTGTGTGTGTGTGTGTGTGTGTATTCCCATGATTGTGCACATAAAAATAATTACCCCCCTTTCTCTTCCCCTACCTCCCAGGCAACAGTGGCTACATGTATGAACTCCATATTCACACCCCCTCAACATGGTGAATTATCTTGTAAAATCTTCTCCGCTTCTCACCTTCTTTTTCCTTTCTGTCCCAACCCACCACGAAAAGACAACTACTGGGTACACAAAACGAGACAGAAAAAGTGTTTCCAGGAGAGGAAATTATCACAAGAAAGATTAGAATACAATGACACAGATGTGTGAAGAAACCACAAAGGAACCTGTTACTTTGTATGCTAACCTAAAAATATTTAATTTATAAAAATGAAAATTTAATTTAAAATGGTTTTTAAAAAAAAATCAGATGAGATCAAGGTAGAGAGAACAGAAGGGAGAAGGGGAGGAGAAGCACCTTGGGGGGAGGGGAGGCTGCCCCTACCAGACTGGGGGAGGAGATCCGAAGCCAGCAGGCAGACCCACACAGGGAAATACACAGAGATGATGTCGTGCTCAGGGAAGCGAGGACCTCGGGGCTCTCAGCCAACCTCCCGCTAGTTTAAAGGTGCATCAGGTATTGTATAGGAGGCAGCTGACTTTAATGATAAAAGCCTTGCTGGCCACGGTGGGACATAGTTACCAATTATGACCCTCGAAGGAGAGGCAGGTGGCTGACAGTTGCCCTAAGACATCAACTAGTGTCTCAGAAGTGTGAGGATGTGCCGCGTTCTGGGGAGGTCACCCAGACCATATATGTTCACGGTTCCCCTTTATTCATCCTGCCTACTCCTGGTTGGGCGGCGGCAGCCAGGCACGCTTGGATGGGACGCAGGGACAACACTTCCCCATGGTGTCACCCTTCCTAGCCTCTAAGAGCTTCCTCTCTATTGCCTTCTGAGAATCTCCTTTTGTCCCCTTCTCCTTAAAAACAGTAGGTTTTTAAATAAAAAGGGTACAGAGTAAGGAAGGCAGAGGGAGAGGGATGGAGGTGGTAACGACAACGGTAATATCAAAACAGAAGATTTGCTTGTAGCCCTGAAATTATCAGCAGTTATGAGGATTTTCCCATCAGACAGGCCTCAAGCAGAGACTTTCTTGGACCCATGTTAGTTTCTAATGACCATTTGGGAAAAAACAGTTAATTCATCCAAAGGTTCTGAAAAGTAGGGCATGTCTATACCCACATAATAGCCTAGTTTAGGAGGATGGACACACCCAGACACAGGGTCTCTCACCAGGAGGAAGGAAGGGCCACAGGGCAGGAGCCTTAGGAGTTGATGATTCTGACTGGCTTTAAAAGGTGGAGCCTTCCTTGCTCTCTCTCTCTCTCTCTCTCTCTCTGTCTCTCTCTCTCTGTCTCTCTCTGTCTCTGTCTCTCTCTCTCTCTCTCTGTGTCTCTCTCTCTGTCTCTCTCTTGTCTCTCTGTCTGTTTCTGTCTGTCTCTGTCTGTCTCTCTGTCTCTCTGTCTCTCTGTCTCTCTGTCTCTCTGTCTCTCTCTCTCTCTCTCTCTCTCTCTCTCTCTCTGTGTGTGTGTGTATCAGGGTGGGGACTAGGAGAGCAAGGGTGAGTCAGCAGGCACACACAGGCAGCATTATCCTCTCTGGTGTCTCACACACCCTGGGGTGGCCCTTGCCTCACGCCTCTGCAAACTCTGGTTTACCCACTTCATCCAGGAGAGGAGGAGTCCTTCACAGGCAATGCCCTTCAGAAACCAAGAAAACAGAGGCTGTTAAACATATCCAGAGACACCACAGGCCCAGTGTTGGGAAGGATGGGAGACTAAAAATACACTTAGAACTCCTAAACAATATTTTTAGGGAGCAAGCTAAAAATAGGTATTAGAATTTGAGAAACTAGTCAACTAAATAAAGACAAAATTTATATTCTTTTTGATCTGGTAGTCTTATTTTGAGGTATTTACTTTAAGCTGGAAATGGGGGCATATGCCTTTAATCCCAGCACTCAGGAGGCAGAGACAGGTGGATCTCTGAGTTTGAGCCCAGCCTGGCCTGCAGAGTGAGATCCAGGAAAGCCAGGGCTACATAGAGAAAACAAATAAAAAGATACATCTGTGAATCTCCCACAGAAGTGCTGGAATTGCAGATGCTCTGGCATTTTAAGTGGGGTCTGAAGGATCTGAACACAGGCTGTCAGCCTTAAGCAGTATTGGCTGTGTGGTCTGTGGAGCATTTTAGATTTGGGATTTTCAAATTATGGATACTCAATCTATAGCAAAATTTAAGCATAGCATCCTAGGGCGGCATTAGCTAACTGACCAGGCTCTTGGCCTGAGTGGATTCTGATGGCTTATAATTTTGGAAGGTGCTTGGAGGAAGTTATCCAGAAAAGATAATGTCTCTTGTTTGGTCCTTAGCTTGTCCTTGCATAGGACAGGACAGCTCATCCAGCTCCCAGAACCTCTGAGTCTTGGGCACCCCTCAGATGCATCTCAAAAATCATAAAATAGTAACAAATTCCTAGAGACACATTCAGGTTCATGTTCGCTTAGACTTGAAGGGTCTTCTGAAGCTAACATTTGAGGTGGGAATGTGTGCTGCCCCCCACAGTGGAATGTCTATATGCAATTACTAAGACTTCTGGTACTTAGCTCACATCATACCCCAACCGCTCCTAAAACCTCAACCAATTTAAACTACCTTAACAGTTTCCAATGCCCAAGTTCCACCCATCTTCTGCCGAGAATTTTCCCATAAACTATTCATTTTAATTTTGTTTAATCTAAACAATCACTTCCATTTTTTTTTAAATGGGGTTAGAGAGATGGCTCAGTAGTTAGGAGCATTTGCTGCTCTTGCAGAGAACCTGAGTTCGGTTCCTACCACTCACACAGCATCTCATAACCATCTGTTATGATCTAGTTCCAGGGAATCTGATGCCCTCTTCTGGCCACCAGTTATGCATGCAAAGCGCTTATATACATGCAGTCAAAACATGCATACACACAAAATAAATATAAAACAAAATTTGAAAGCATTATTTTGGTGGTTCTTTTAATGCCTCATTATGTGGAAATAGCTAAGAAAACATTGAGAAATAAATGACTGAGCAGACAAAGGTTTAAAAACATACTTGGAGGCTGGGGAGGTAGCTCACTGGTTAAAGCATCTGCCACAAGTGTATGAGGAGCTGAGTCTGGCTTCCTAGAGCCCATGTAAAAGTTGGGTACATAGCCGGGTGGTGGTGGCGGCGCTCGCCTGTAATCCCAACACTCAGGAGGCAGAGGCAGGCGGATCTTTGTGAGTTCAAGGCCAGCCTGGTCTACAGAGTGAGATCCAGGAAAGGTGCAAAGCTACACAGAGAAACCCTGTCTCGAAAAAACAAAAACAAAACAAAACAAAAAAGTTGGGTAGAGTAGCACATGGCAGCAATTCCCCAGCATTCCTACGGAGAAAAAGGAGGCAGAGACAAGAGAACTTCCAGAAGCTGGTGCGCCAGCTAGGCTGATGTGTGCAGAGACAATGTCAACAGAGACTGCCTCACACAAGGAGAAAGGCGAGACAGACACCTGAAGTTGTCTTTTGATCTACACCCCACATACACCTACAGTGGCATGTGCGCCGCATTCCACTCCCCCCCACCCCACACACACTGTGGCCTGTGCACCCACACGCACCCACACACCGTCCCCCATTTCGCATCCATTTTGCTTGCTGCAGTGTCCACACAGGGAGACTTGCTGCAGTCCTCTATCAGGTCAGTCCCCACCAGTTTCTGACAGCTGTGGGGAGTGTCGGTAGCTTAACTCTATGTCCCAGAAGGCTTTTCCAGCAGACCCCCTTCCATTGGTAAGTGGTAGTGAAATAAATCTGTGAAATCAGACTATTCTGTTCATCTCTCAATTCCCTGCACTTCCCATCAGGGGTCCCAAGACCCCTTCTCTAGCCCCCTCACCTCGGAGAAGCCTCCTAGCCAGCCACACCCACACCGGGATGCCTTGCTAAGGCTCCAGGGCAGGGGTTGGACTTGAGGCTGAGGAGACATCCTCTCTTAGAGAACTGCTTCTTCCTTTTTCCCTGAAAGGGTTCCCTTCAAGAACTGCCAGCTTGGTCCTGATGCATTTCCTCTCTCAATCTCCAGAAAAAGAGAGATGACTTCTGCCCTCTGGGCCTCATCAAAAGTCTCCCTCTCTGCCCTTTATCTAGAACAGGTTTAAACACTCCACATGTCCTGGATGCCCAGGGCCACAGGTTCCTATAATCCAGCTCAGGAAGCCTAGGCTCCCTGAAGCCCCCCAGGGTGTAAGCATCTATGCTAAAAGTCTGTGCTGGAAGCTCCCTTAGGGGTGGACAGGAAATTGACAACAGTCTATCCTTTCAAGCCTAGTCTAGAGCCTGGAAGCTGTCCCTAGAGGGACAGCTAGCCTTGTACCTAGTGTGCAAATCCTAGCAAGGCTTCCCTGTCTTGCCTCCATCCCCCACCCCCACTCTAACTGTGATTTCCACTTGCTCTGTGACTCCAGGCGTGGATGCCCCCCCCCCGCCCACCCCATCCCTATCTCCTTCCCCGTGTGTGTGAGATGGGATCACTGAGCCACACTGTCCCCTGTTTGGATGCAATATTTCCCAGCAAGCTCCTCCCTACTCTGCCTCCTACACCTACTGCTGGTAAACTCCTGTCCCATCAGCCCAGACTGCCCTCTCTGGGAACCCCACCCCACCTTCTGCAACCAGAACTAGGCCTCATTCATCATCCCTCCAAGACCTAATACAATGATCAACGTATTTGTGGGTGCCTCACACATACGTGTTGAAAGAATGATACAGAATATAATAATGATTATTATAGAATAACCAAATATCATTCATTTGAATACCTAATATATAACTTGTTTAATCCTAGCAATCTCACCAGGCAGGAAACTGGCACACAGAAAGGTTAAATTGCTCAGCACCACACACACTTACACATCCTATGCTTCAAACCCCAGCCTTCGGCTCTCAGGGGGTCATACTTAAACACTGCCTCTCATAACAAAGTGGGTGGCATTGCAACTGTGATCATTCTAAAGCCCACTGCCTCCACTACAAACAGTCCTTTCATCTGTATAATCACGCCATGAAATATTTCTCCTTGAAGAAAAGTATATAGAAGTATAGAGAGCATTGGTGGGTAGCCCCAAAGCTTGGGACTCGGAACACCCTGGTTCAACATGGCCTCCGACAAGACCAAACTATGTAGCATAGAGTCAGTCCTCAGAGGGTATTTGTCCCCTGTGGTACCCATAGCACACAGGCCAGTGTCTGACACATGGTGCTTGGTGTCAGCCAGTCCAAGCTGAGTGAATGCATGATACACCAATAAAACTGTGCGTGTTCGCTCACCTGTAACCCCAGTACTCGGGAGGCTGAGGCAGGGAGTTTGCAAGTCTGAGGCCAGCCTGGGCTACACTGTGAGATCTGTCTCTTTGGCTCATCTCATGGTATCTTAGCTAGATAATTACCACACTGTGGCAGCTACTGGCAGGTTGAACAGGGATGCTCCTCCCACCACACAAACCAAGCATGGTGGTGAGTGGAACTTGCATGGTAAGTACCATATTGGTACATCCCTGTACTTGGGAGATGAAGGCAGGGGGATTGGAAGTTCAAAGTCACACACATCCCCCTCACCTTTTCTTTTCTATATTGACCACAAAAAATATATTCTACTTATGCAAAGCAGGAGTAGAGTTGTATTAACCAAATACTCCTATCTTACTTTTTAAAATACTGCTTCTGTATATTATTTTATTTTTCTGAAAAATTAACGGTGTGGATGTCTACCAATGAGGATTCAACTTAGGAAAGAGCTTTTTGAAGTGTAGTGGGATTATCTATTTGCCTCTGTTTTGAGTATATGTACGGGGGGGGGGGGGGGGGGCGGCGCGTGTTCACATGCATGTGTGTGTGGAAGCTGATGTCAGGTGGCTTCCTTGACTACTCTCCACCTCATTCTTTGAGGCAGGGTTGCTCACTTAACCTGGAGCTTGCAGAATGGTTAGACTAGCTGACCAGCAAGCCAGTCAGGGACCCTCCTGTCTTTGCCTCCCCAGTGCTGGGATTACAAGGTATGCAGTGTACTGACTTTCTGTAGATACTGGGGATCTGTACTCAGGTTCTCATGTCCTCACAGCAAGCATTTTACTAATGGAGCAATCTCCTTAATCCCGCCTGTGGGTTTTAAAAGCTAACATGGAACACTAAAAGAACACAAACCATGAGGTGCCCGGAGCCCAATTAGTACATCTACAACACATCCAAGGCTCACAAAATATCTCGGCAAAGAGGCTGGAATATCAGTGAAAGCCAGCAGATCAGGATGCCTGCTGGGATACAGTGCTTCTTAGACATGACCGGGAAAATGCATGAAATCTCAGCAATAAGGTTCCCTAAATGAGACCTGCTTCATGACCACGCCAGCCAACATGCCTATGAGGACAGGAGAGATTTTACAAGGCCCTGGCTCTAGATAGAGGGCTCCTGGCAATCAAGACTGCTGGGAGAGGGAGAATCAGTTTTCTCCAAGGACAAAGCCCCCTAATGGGTTATCAATTCCAGTGGTCAGCCCTAAACACATTCCATACAAGCAATACTATTATAGATGAGTGTGTGTGTGTGTGTGTGTGTGTGTGTGTGTGTGTGTGTGTGTATGTGTGTGTGAGTGTGTGTGTGTGTGTGTGTGTGTGTGTGTGTGTATGTGTGTGTGTCAACAGTAATTAAAGAAGAAAAGGTTTTGAATGTGAGAGGGACTGGGTAGGGCATGAGGGGAGTTGGGTTAAGAGGAGAGAAGGGTAGAAATGGTGTAAATACAATACTCATGTATTCAATTCTAAAAAAGAAGAAAAGGAAAAAGGTTTTAAATAGCGACGTGTTGATCTATCCTGGGCCACTTGGGGGCGCTGTGACAGGATGTGCTAACTGAGCCATACACAGCCTCTGGGAGTGAAGGAAGCCTTCCTGGTGGTACACCCAGCTGAAGGACAAAGCTCCTGTGCACCCCTGACTCCCTCGTGTGAAACCAAAGCCAGGGGTGAGCAATCCCTGTTTCTGACAGGAACATGGAGGACTTCTCAGGCGGCCTACCTGTACCCCAGTAAACACATTCCTTTAGAGAAACAGAACCATAACGTACTCATTCTCAGAGCCCTTTGGGGACTAGGGGAAAGTGTTTTCCAGATCCTGAGCCACAGAGGTGCCGGCTGATCTGGCAGCAGAAATGAAGGAAGCCACCAGGGTAGCCAGGAAGTCAACGGTTGGGATTAGTGTCATCAGGGGCCAAGGCGAACCCTTTTCTCTCCCTCCATTACCTGATAAGGAGGTTCAGGACTTCCCTGCCTCTTCTACTCACAGCTCACACTCTGGACTTGAGGAATGGAATAAAACCAGGCTTGGGGCTCAAAGAATTTTGAAGAGGTATTGGAGGATGGGGGGTAAGATATGTCAAGAATGAGCTTGATGATGGGCTAAAAAGCCCCGGTGTAGACCAGAAGGCAGATGGCTATCTTCTGGTGCCCTGTTAAGGACTATCTCACAGGAGCCACTCCCAGGTTGCAAGTCCGGTCTGCAAGAAGCAGTGTGTGTACAGGGGCCTGAGGGTGGAGAGGGTTACTGGGTCTGTGGAGCAACAAGGGGAGACCCATCCCTCCTTGAAGAATTCCTGAGAGGCTCTTGCTATGTACACACCCCCCAATTCAGTGTCCAGAACACTAACCACTACAGGGCAGAGCTGCAGACTCTCTCCCAGTTCAGTAAGCAAGTTCTGGTAGTGGCTTTACAAGGACACTGATTTAAAAAAACAAAAAATAAGAAACAAGAACGTTGATTTGGATGATCTGGCCTGGTGAGCTAATCTTGAATTCTGAGTGAGCTAATCTTGAATCTGTGCTACAGTGTGATTCTGTGGCGGCCACACACAGGTGCCAAGGTTTAAGTGTAGGCAAATACACACGTTTTTAAATTCCAAACTGCAAAGATAGGTGTGAATTCTTAGGTAGAGGAGAGAGAACACCCTCTCTGATGAGGAAGGGTTCTGACTGCACAGAGGCCTGAGCAACCCTACAGGGAAACACTCTAAAGAAAGAATGTTTCAATAGCTGGAGTAAAAAACAGCCCTGGGCAGGTTATGCAATCTCTTTCTGTCTCCACATCACAGGCTCCATGCCTGGTCTCTGCTGTGCTGCGGATTGAACCCAAGGCTTCAGGCATGCTAAGCATGCTCTCTCCGAACCCAGTTATACCACCAGCCTGGGGCAGAACATTGTATGCAGGCAGGCACATAGGCAGGTGTATATGTGATATATGTGTGCTCAACAAGGCCAGAGGTCAACCTCTCACATCATTCCTTCCAAGCTATTTGTCTTGTTTTTTGAGGCAGGGGACTCTCACGGAAGCCAGGGCCTCATTATTAGGCTACACTGCCTGGCAAGCAAGCCCCAGGGATCCTCTTGTCCCGCCTCCTTGGTGTTGAGATCATAGCTGTGTCCCACATACCTGGCTTTTTATGTGGGTGCTAAGGATCAAGCTCAGGCCCTCATTCATACTTGTTTGGCAATTAATTCACCAACTGAGCCATTTCCCAAGGCTCCAGAATATTTACATATTCATATTCAAAACCTTACTTGCCCCCACCCCCAGAAAAGGTTTCTCAGTGTAGCCCTGGCTGTCCTGGAACTCACTCTGTAGACCAGGCTGGCCTCAAAACAGAGATCTGCCTGCCTATGTCTCCTGAGTGCTGGGATTAAAGGTGTGCGACAAGGCCTCCACCACCACCACCACCACCACCACCACCACCACCTGGCCAAAAACCTATAATTTTGACTCCACTTAAAAAGTGCCTTCTCCATTAGCTGACCAATCTAATGCTCTTTTCTCAGATAAGGGATCTGAAGCTGCAGAGATGACCTGTGGCTCCACAGAACCATTCCGGGAGGGAGCAGGGCTTGGGTTTTCCAACCCCCAACCCAGTCCTGGGTAGTTCTCTGTTCTCATCTTTCCTAACAAACCTGTGGTATAGGTGGCTCTTAATTTTTAAAATTTTGATTTTAGAATCATCCCAAAGGTCCTGAAGAAAAGTAGATACTACTTTGGATGTTTACCACAACCAACACAGTCTATGCATTTAAATATTTTTAGCCTCTCCAAAGAAACATTAGTATTTATTTGTGTGCATATGTATGTATGTGTGCGGAGGTCAAAGGGCAACTGTGGGAATCCATTCTCTGTTTCCACCACGTGGGTCCTGGGACTCGAACTCAGATCCTCAGGCTTGGCAGTATAGTGTCCTCACCTACTGAGCCATCTATCTCAATAGCTCACTATTTGTGACTCTTGACCCCCTGACAGTCAGACTGGGTGATAACCTTAGTGTCCATCCACATAGTAAAGATTGGAGGAGCTTAATTTCTTCCTAGTCTTTTTTTTTTTTTTGAGGCAAGCTCTCACTAGTAGCTCTGAATGGGGATGGTCTGAAACTCTCTACATAGACCAGACTGCCCTTAAACTCAGAGATCTACCTGGCTCTGCCTCCTGGGTGCTGGGATCAATGGCAGGGGCCAGCACAACCAGGCTCTTCCTAGTTCGTTTGCTTTTTAATAGAATATCACACGGGTAAACAGCACATCTTGATCATATCCATTCCAGCTCCTCCCTCCTACATTCTTCCTAGTTTCTTAACGTGAAGATAGACAGTACATCCTAATACATCCTCTCAGTGGGTGATGTCACACATATGACAGGCCCACTTTGGGGAACACTTAGCCTCTGTGGGCCTCTGTTTGTAAGCTGGGGTTAGGGAAGCCTGAGTATTGCCTTTAAAAAACCAGCAGCAACACAATGGAGAGAGAAGAAAAGTAGGAGATGGTCCACAGAAATGAGGAGGCAGCCATCCACCTTGGGACCTCTGGCTATGGGACTTCACGATTCTGATGTTTACTTTCTCCTGCTGGAATCGCTAAACTTGAAAACGGAATGTGAGCAGACCGTGTCTGATGTGATTACGGGGCACGGATGAGTCACACCAAGAAACTCTCACAACTGTGGAGAAATCTCCATGTGAGCAAACTTCTGATGATTGTTACTTACCTCTTACTGTAGTCGGTGACACACCAAGAAAGTGACCTGACCGTCACTTCCAGGTGTGCAGCTACTCACGAGCACCAGCTAAGTAGCGAGGGCTAAGTGAAGGGGTTGGCACACTGTCTTTATTTTATTTATCAAAGATTAATTTGTGTGTGTGTGTGTGTGTGTGTGTGTGTGTGTGTGTGTGTGTGTATGAGAGAGAGACAGACAGACAGACAGACAGACAGAGTTAGACTTTGTACTTGGGCCCATGTTGGTGGAAGAGAGGATATAGGGAAGGGCCGGCTGTGATACAGACCTTGCCACTTTATAAGCAAAGGGATATTTTTCCCAACACACCTTGATTAGTCTCTAGAGGTTAGGAGTCACTAGGAAGCCATAGCCCTGGCACCATCCTTCTGGTGACACCAGGTCTCAGCCTTGTCATCTGCTCTGGTTTTCAGGCTTCTCGCCCAAACTTTATGTGGCGGAGGGCAACACTAGATTTTGACGTTTATTTGAGACTAAGTTGTCTCAGTCCCACCAGAGGAGTCGAATATATTAAAAATCACCCCACAGACATTCACACTCAGACAAAATAGACAAGATAGGATACCAATTGCCAAAGTAGTCAGGTAGGAATCCACTGAAGGGAGTGGGGGTGGGGGAGTGGGGCAGACATGCTCAAACACACGTGCGCATACACGCGGAAGCCAGTGGCCAGCCTTGGGTGTTGGCCAAGGAACCCCAGAGATCCACCTGTCTCTGCCTCCCCAGAGCTGGGATGACCAATGGTTACCAACACCTAGTGTGTTGCTTGAGTTCTGGGGCTGGACTACAGATGCTTATGCTTGCAAGTATTTTACCCACGCATCTCTCCAACTTCTAAAGAAAAGCAATGTGTGTCAGTCCCAAAGTCCAACAGCCTGTTGCTTGCTCTCTAGACCCAGCCTCCCTTGTGTGGACCATGCATGATGCCATGGAGCAGGACTTGCCACCTGCTTTCTCTGTATTAGGTGGAAAAAGGGTGTCAATCCTTTTATGTCGAGGTCACTGCCCCACTCCAAGTGGGACATGAACAGAAAAATAGAAGAGAGCATCATAGCAGGTCCCAGAAAGCTGTGCTTAGAAACGGCCAGCCAGGCCACACATCTATTCACAAACATATCTGTATAGTTCTGCTGACAAAAAAGCACTCAAAGTACTGGTACTGCATCCTCCGTCTCCAAGTGTGCAAATGCCCCTTTCTGTCCATGTCCCTAAATACTGGGAGATAAGCCACAGGTTTCCTGACCTGGTCTGTGACCCTTCCTTCCCCTTCTTGGGAGTTGGGCCAAAAACACAGGATTATTTACTACTCAAAGATCCCACACCCCAAGACTGCCCGGGAGCCCAGT
This sequence comes from Onychomys torridus, assembly GCF_903995425.1. Taxonomy (NCBI): domain Eukaryota; kingdom Metazoa; phylum Chordata; class Mammalia; order Rodentia; family Cricetidae; genus Onychomys; species Onychomys torridus. Next base: position 63,859,119 of record NC_050449.1, on the reverse strand, counting down.
CTGGTGGAGTGGTGGAGACTGACTGTGTGTGCAATCCTGAAGTAGCCGCTCACTTTGCGCTTAGAGAGAAAATGCTTTTCAATGTATTGTTTTTCAATTCCACGCCGCAAGAAGGAGAACAAAGGTTAGAAAAGAAGGAGCCAGCTCGAGATCGAGATGCTGAGAAAGATAAAAGGCAAAGGATTTAAATTAAACATGAGGAAAACATTAAGGAAGCGAGAAAATAAAACAACCCTTGAGATCTAAACACACAACAAAGAAAAGATGTTTGATCCCAGAGTGAGTCATATGAATAAATAAAATAAAATACCATACATGTTCTAAAGGAAAAAAAGTTTCTTCTCAGCCTCCATTGTGAGACAACCACAGCTCATTTTGCTTGGTATAACTACAGTCTACATTCTAAGTGGTAAATTCAGCTTTTAAAATGCTAACCTAACTAACACTCATTCTTTTAGGGTAAGAAATGTACATTTGGCTGTGGGTTACATCTGCAACCCCAACACTTGGAGACTGGGGCAGAAGGTTGGAGAGTTCAAACCCAGCTGGGGCCACAAAGTCTCAATGAGGGAAAGAGAGAAGGGGTGGGGGTGGGTATGAAGACAGACACAGACACAGAGATGATGGGGAGGTAGGGCAGCAGCTGGGGTAGATGTATGCATGTGAGCCGGAGTCAGCTCATAGGTTAAGAGTACCAGCAGCTCTTGCAGAGGATCCAGGTTCAGTTCTCAGCACCCACATGGCAACTATTCATAACTCTAGTTCCAAGGAATCTGATGCCCTCTTCTGATCTCTGTAGACAGTAGGCATGCATGTGGTGTACATACATACATGCAAAACACTCATGCATACAATAAAATAAATCTAAAAAAAAAATGTGTATGTGTGTGTTCATATGACAGCCAGAGGACAATGCTGGGTGTTGTTCATAGGAGGCTGTCTACCTCCTTTGAGAGGGGGTCTCTCACTGGCCTGAAGCTCACTAAGCTAGACTGGCTGGCCAGTGAGCCCCAAAGGAGGCTCTTTTGTCTGCTTCTCCAGTGCTGGGGTTACAGGTGCATGTCTGCACACCCAGCTTTTTATGAGGGTGCTGGGGATCAAATTCAGGTCCTCGTGTTTTCAAGGCGAACACTTTGCCAACTGTGCTGTCTCCCCAGACTCTCATGACTGTTTACAGGAAAACATGGTGTTTTTAAAGAGTGATTTGAATAACTTTAAACATACCCAACTGATGCTTTCCTGTCTCCAAATCCACGTTTGCTTCTTGGTTTGGTTTTGTTTCGTGGGGAAGGATGGTTTGTTTCTGGGGCAGAGTCTCTTGATACTAGCTGAGAGTGACCTCTGACTTTTGCTTCTCCTGCCTCCACCTGCCAAGTGTAGGAATGACAGGCACCACCATGTCCAGTTAGAGCAACATATGATTGTCTTTTCTGAGAACTTGCTGGCTGTGGGCTTGTGCACCAACAGATCTTGTACGAGGTAAGTGTTGGTGAAGTGACGTTACCAGATGAGCAGGTATGCTCTGAAATGGAAAGTGTGTCACCAGAGAAACTTAACTAACGCTGGGCCCAGGAACGCTACAGATGGCAGAAGGACCCGCAAACAATGTGCAGCTCCTTGCTATTCTGTGTCGCCCCATTGTGTTTTGAATGGACTGAATCACTGCCGGCTCTGGGCCAGGTTCTCAAAGGCCCCATTGTAAGGGCTGCGCTTTCCCCTGAGCACAGTGAAGGTCCTGTAGTAACCCTCCCATGGGTTTCCTGACTGGTATGATGAAAATCTTAACGGAATTGTGACATTGCTCCAGCAACAAAGCAAGACCACAAAATGACCAGGGCCTACCCATCATGGGCAGGGGGTGGGGGTTGGGGTTCCTTGTCTGAACACCCCACTATCTTCTGCCTACATCATTCACACTGCCAAAGAAAGGTCAGACTTTCTAGGACTCAGAGCTTGAGAAGAGAACTTGGACAGAGTGTCTGGGTGGGAGGCAGTGGGTAGAGGGACTTGGCAAAAGGGAAGGGTTCTGATGAGCAGTCTGGAAAGGGCATGTTCTGGGGCTTAGCAGCAGAGCCAAAGGCCACAGGTAAGGAATACATCTACACTTGGTATTGATGGGAGAAAAGAATTCCAGATCCAGTCCATATCCTCCCTTATTTTTCCATGGGGGTAGGGTTGGGGGAGGCAGTCAGCATTCACCTCAATCTACCAGGTGGAAGGAATACAAGGCTAGTGTGAACCCCTGCCCCGACTCCAGATCCCTAGAGGCCACACAAAAAGGCAGGTACAGTGTCCTGTGCCCGCAGTGCCAGAGACAGTGAGATGAGAGATGTTCACGGAGCAGCTAGCCTGGGCTATATGAAGAGGCTTCAGTGACAGACCATGTCTGAGATGACTAATGAAGGTACCTGAGGACCAAGGTGCAAGCCATGGCATCACCTGCCTCAGGTCAGCACCCTGAAAGCAGACTCTCTCTGCCCCTCTCTCCAGCTTTTTCACATAGGCTGGAGATAAACTGGATGCTCAGAGCCATACCCTAGGAGCAAGGAGTGGTCAGGACATCTCTTTGAGAGTTCTCTTTGGACTTCAAGGAAGTTTTTTCCTACAGGCCTAGGAGTGAGTGTACAGAAGAGGAAGGAAACAGAAAACGAGAAAACCAAGAATGTGTGCTGGGCATGTAACTCAGTGGGCAGAGCACTTGTTCAGCATGCACCAAGTCTCAGCACCATATCAACCCGGCACGGTGGCTCACACCTGTAATCTTAGCACTGGGGAGTAGAGACGAGAACATGGAAAGGTCAAGGTCATCCCCAGCTAGACAGCAAGTTGGAAGTCAATATGTGATACGTGAGGCCCAAACTGATTTGCTCATTTGTTCATTCCTACAATCATTTATTCATTCATTCAGATACCATATCAGGAGCTAAACATTGTTCTGGGCACTGAGTAACAGACTAGGTCAGTAGGGCTCCAGATTTCATAGAGTTTTGTACGGAAAAATGAAAACATGTCATATTAGACACTAACAAAAGCCATGGAGGAAAGTGAGATGATATGATGGAGTCAAGAGGTTGAGGAGTCTTTGGAGAATTGATTTCAGCAGGGCCACAATTAAAAACAGCAACAACAACAACAAAAACAAAAACCAACCAACCAACCAAACAAACAAACAAACAAGAAGGACTCCAGGGGAACAAAGAAAGTCACAAAAGGACAGCAAGATGGGGCTTCTCTTGAGTATTCAACTGGGCCAGCTGGGACAGCTTTTGTGGGCAGAGCCAAAGCCAGTGCGGCCACTCTCTTAGGATGTCTATCCAGCCTTGTCAACACCCGGGTCAAATGCTTATCAAATCCTGAGCAGGGCAAAGTCAACACTATCATGTTCACTTAAGCAACCACAGTGACCAAAATGGGTCACACCCACTCCACCCAGAATGCCAGGTCAGATCTTCAGAATGACAAATGTCTGCAAGATGGTCAGGGAGCTCTCTCCATGGTCTAGACCTGCTTAGCTTATACACATGAGGATCCGAGTTCAATGCCCAGACCTATGTTTAAAAAAAAAAAAAAAAAAAAAAAAGGCTGGGCACAGTAGTGAGGACTTATAATCCAGGGACTGGGGAAGCAGGAACATGAGGACTGACTGACTGAGTCTCACTGGCCAGCAGGACTAGCCACTTCACTCCAGGCCAGGAAGGGACCTCTACCTAAAACAACAAGGCAGAGGTCAGGTGAGGTGGCCCATGGCCACTTCTAATGACCTTAGTTCCATCCCCAAAACTTGCAAGGTGGAAAGAGAGGACAGCCGTCCTCTAATATCTATGCATGGTGCCTGCACATATACAAATAAATAAATATATTTAATAAGGTTAAAAACCAGGTGCATGGCTCCTGAGGATACCTGGGATTGACTTCTGGCCTCCACATATCTGTGAATACACACTCACCCACCCACAAAGACATTCGTGTTGAATGAAAAGGCAATAATAAAATAAGCCTAAAAACCAGCAGGTGATAAAGGAAATGGGAAGCAGAGATGAGTTAAAAAACGGATATTGGACTTCCGGCAGCCCCCACCTCCTCCCCACACAGACCACAGACTGAAGCTGCTCATGGCTGAAACTGAGAGTCCGCAGTAACACAAATGAAATGAACTGTTAAGCCTCTGACACCCACTTAGGTCTATCACAGGGAATTCCAAACAAGCAGAGAAAGCCCTCAACAGTCTTTGCCTCTGGGCCAGGAAGATGGTTCAGTGGGTAAAGGCACTTGCTGCCAAACCTGAGTTCCATTCCTGGGACCCACAAGGTGGAACCAGAGAACCAACTCTTACAGGCTGTCCTCTGTCTTCTACACATGTGCTGTGTCCCTCCCCCACTTAAAAAGAATAAAATAAATGTGACTTTTAAAACAGAATTAAATCTTAAAAGTTTTTTTTTAAGGACCCAGGTTTGATTCCCAGCACCCACATGAAGGCTCATGACTTCCTCAGGCACCAAGCATATATCTGATGTACAGGCATATGTGCAAAGCACTCATGAATAAAATAAATCTAAAAAATTTAAAAAGAATAATCACTGGGCAGTGTAGTGCATGCCTTTAATCCTAGCACTTGGGAGGTAGAGGCAGGTGGATCTCTAAGTTCAAGGCCAGCCTGTTTTACAGAGTGAGTTCCAGGACAGCCAGAGGTACATAGAAAAACCCTGTCTCAAAAAAGCAAAACGGGGGGGGGGGGGGGGGGGGGGGGGGGGGGGGGGAGGGGAGTAAATAAATAAACAAAAGAAGAGGAAGAATCATCTTTTCATTGGCCTTAGCAGATTGTCTGACCTATCTACAGAGCCTCAGACCATCACTTCTTTTCATTAGCCAATTGTGCATCTACTAAATATGTACAGATTTTATAAATGACCCCTGATTATGTCACACAACTAGACAACTATTTCAATTGGTATGGATTCTATAGAATGAGCATGCCTCTTGGGGGCCATCTAGATGTTTGGATCTGCTGCATCAGATGCAGGTACCTCTCTTCCTATCTGAACTGAATCAACTTGCTTACAGTGAGCATTAAACCTTCTCCTCCCAGAAATCTCCCTGCTCCTTATTCTAAATATAGAAAACATACTGATAGGGTTACTTGCCGCCCAATTACCCTACCGAAACACTTGCCAGCTGAACTTGGAAATTAATTCCTTTGATTAGTAAAGTTCACCTATCCTGGAATGCCAGTATGCTTTGCCTCTCCTCTGCAGTTTCCAAATTCAGGGAGGCACATAGGCTTTCTCAGGTTACTACGCTCTGTCTTTTCTACCCTCATATAGTGGTAACCTGGGCCCTTCCATCCATACTGGGCTTCTCCTTACGATTAGGCTGTGAAACATTCAAAGCCCAGCTCGATTGCCAGTACCCCAAGTTCTTGCCACTCGCCTAGCTTGATACTCTCTGGGGAAAAAAATGCTGGCGGTCATAACAACACTGCTACCCAGACTGAATGTTCTAGATCTAATCTGTGAGCACCACAGATCCTAAGGAAGTTTCTACATTCTCTTTCCACCTCACAGTCAGTTTATTCATGCCTCTTCTCTCCCACTACAATCAGAATCCATTCCAGGGCTGAATTTACATTAATCCTGTGCCCGGCTTCTTCTAATGAAGAGCCAAGCACATAAAAAGCTCTGTAAATGTGTGTCCAATGAATTCATGACTGAAAAAAAAGAAATCACTAAGGTTGAATCATCCCAGTGGGCTGCTGGGAGATCAGATTTGAGTTGAAGATCCCAAATACGTTTAATCCTGAATTGGAAGGAAGGCAGAACCAGACAGACATGGCTGAGAGGGGAAACACAGGGAGATGGGCTCCGAAGACAAACGAACAATAATTTCACTTGCACTTGACTGAACTCAAGCCCCCCCCCCTCCCCAAACAGAACAGCTAAGCTAGAATAGACAGGATTTGTGTAAAAGCAATCAGAGCCCGGGTTAAATAGGAAAAATAAGAGGCATCAAGGAGGGCTGGGAAGGCACGGTTGAGTGCTTGGCACTGGAGTCAGGAAGCAGGCGGCCAAGATGGAATCTCCATCAGAGGGTGCAGCCCAGGTCACACGGCGAAGCCACCCTCCTTCTAAAGGGAAGAAAGGCTCAAGGCACTGTAGTCAGGGCCGCACTCAGCAAGCAACCCACCACACCACCCTGCGTGGTGTTAGCACTCGCTTTCGGGGGACGTACCTCTGTTTAGCTGCCTAGCCTGATAATAGCCATGTTGCTTACTGCGGGGTTATTATTAGGCTGGGCTGTAAGTCTCTGTGTGCGCTCCACCTCGCCTACTAGAAATCAAGAGAGGGCAGGAGGAGGGAACCCAAGCTAGCAGAGCAGCTAGGCTGTTTTCCATCCCAGAGCCCGGGAGAAAAACAAACGGCCCTGTGAGATCCCAATTTCTAAGCACACTTAAAGGTAGCAATTCCAGCCTAAAAGCCTCTGGGCTTAGTAATGCTCCACCCTAGTGAAAGGGCAAAATTATCAAGGCACAGAAAGGCAAGAGGCATCCCGCTGTGGATGAAGGGTCCATGCCAGCTTCTAAGTAAAATGAGGGATTACAGTAATTCAGCCCGAAGCGATTTCCCGTTTTAACTGCTGCTTCCTGTTTTCCACACGGGGCCTCTCAAGGATATTTAGAACCAAATGCAGGGGTCCCAGGCTGTCCCTTCACTGAGGGACATTCTTCACTCTTCACTCATCACAATGTGCAACACGGCAAATGGACTGTTTTCCTACTGACCTCAATTTGTGGCCACCATTACTGCTGCCCAGAGAATTCTTGGCTCTGCAGGGCAGAGCTGGGCCAGTCTCGGGCACCATGCACTTCTTTCCCTGGACTTGGGAGCAGGGGTGAGGGCCAAAAGGGGGATGGGGAACTCTTTTCTCTCCTTTCAGCTTGGTTGCTGATGCACGCCAGGGCAGTGAAGGTAACTAACCAATCCTCCTCCCTTCCTGCTTCTCCTCCCTTGTATGTTTTTTGTAGGCAGGATAAAGGTGGTATGGGCTTTTTGTTTTGTTTTGGTTTGGTTTTGGTTTTCTTGAGACGGTTTCTCTGTGTAGTTTTGGTGCCTGTCCTGGATCTTGTGCTGTAGATCAGGCTGGCTTCGAACTCACAGATCTGCCCGGCTCTGCCTCCCAAGTGCTGGGACTAAAGGTAGGAATGCACCACAACTGGCCCCAGCTGGTATGGAGGTTTTGGAACTTTTTATTTTGATATAATTTTGAGCTACAAAAAGTTACAAAGATATACAAAGGTTTCTTACACAGTCCCATTTCAACACTGTTTCCTTCTTCCCGTCGGCACTGTCTACCCTCCTCCAGGATTTCTCCAGAAATGTTTGAGGAGTGTGGATACATAATGACTCTCCTCACCTTCAGTGGGTATTTCCTAAAGAGGGAGTTTTCTCAGATCCTCAGATCAGATAGAAACACTGATACAATCTCTTTTGTGCCTCTCAGTGACCCTAATGGTGTCCCAGACACCCATCTTTCTTCCCTTCAGGACAATTTGTTACATTTGGTTGTTAGACCTTTTATCTCCTTTCATTTGTAACGGTTTTCCTTTGTCTTTTATGATGGTTCACTTTTTAAAGAATTCAGGCCAGTTATTTTAGAGAATTTCTCCCCGTTTGGTTCGTTTGATGTTTGCTGGTAATTAGATTCAGCTCTTAGGATTTGGGCTGGAATTCTAGACAAGCAAGTGGGTGTCCCCGGGGTATCACATGACATCCAGGGTTCCTGGTGGTGTTCATTCTTAGGACCTGCTTAAGTCCTAGCCAGTTTTCCTGAGGAATACGTTCTATTTTTTCCTGTTGTAACTGTCAAGTGGTGGTGGTGGTGGTGGTGGTGGTGGTGGTGGTGGTGGTGGTGGTGGTCGTGGTGATACTTGGAGGCTACATAAATTCCCTATACTTCAGAGTTTGATAAAATTAAAACCAAAGGGGGCTGGAGATGGCTCAGTGGTTAAGAAAGAGCACTGGCTAGCTGTTCTTCCAGAGGACCCAGTTCAATTTCCAGCACCTACATGGCAACTCAAAACTGTCTGTAACTCCAATTCCAGGGGGAACTGACACCCTCACACAGACATGCAGGCAAAATACCAATGTACATAAAATACATAAAAATAATAAGAAATTAATTCTAAAACTTAGAACCAGTTGCTTCCCATATCCAGACAGACAAGGGCTAAGTGACATCTATCTGGGCTTCCCAGAGCCAAGACAGCTGACTTCCTTATAGACTGCTGGGTCCCAGGGTGGGTGAAGATGCTGGACAGATATGCTGCTGATCTGTAAGGCAGTCTTCCACAGGGCTGGAACAAGGCACTCTGGAAGCTGAAAACCAGAACTATGAGTCAAGCTGTGACTTAGTGACCAACAACACCCACCAAAGAAGACTGAGGGGCAGTCAGCTCAGAGCAGGCCTCACGCAAAGCTATTGCATGCATGAAAGTAGATGGCTAGCTTGTCAGCCGTCATCATGCCTGGAGGGCCACCCTGCCTCCACCCTGTTCCTCTCTGCCTCAGCTACCCGGCCTTTCAACAACAATCTATTTAAAATGTGGGGGAGGAAGAAGCCATTTGGGACGGGATTGCTGAAAGGCAGACGGGGATCAGGAGGCATAAATAAGGCAGGAGTAGAGGAATGGATGAACAGCCAACAAGGGACCAACACCCACCTCTACGCCATACCAGAAAGTTCTTCCTCCAAGCGTGTATTCCAGGCATCTCTGTTCCCATGTGGAACTGCTACCCTTAACTTCCTCAGGATTTAGAATTACAAACAGAAACCAGAGACGCAGTGATGGCAGGGGTGGCGTTCTTTAATGACAGTTGAACATACTCTGTAGTCTTTCCTTTAACCACAGCCTCTGTTTCTCTTACTCATTCACTAAATCCTTTAACCCAACCATCAAACTTGGGCTGGATACTATGGGAGGAAGGCCCTGAGGCTATGAGAAGTTTTTTTGTTTTGTTTTGTTTGTAGGACACAGAGGTTCACAAATTAATTACTTAAATCTGCATTTACAGTTCCATTGTGGTTTGTTAACATGAGATTCAGTTCTTTCACAATAGAAGAGTACTGAAGGAGGGTGACTTAACCAGGAAAGAGAATACAGATGTAATTTACACCAAGCTGTGAAATATTACCCCAGGCTGCCAGGTAAGCTGAGAAGACATGAGTCTACACACATCTCCGATCTTCCCAAGCAAGTAAACTCTAACCTGGTGACCCTGTTACAGCACTCTTCTTGATGTCTTTCTAGAAACACACAGAGGAGTTCCATGGCTCTTTTCATCATTCATTCCATTTAAATTGAGCTGACTAAATTTTCTCTAACATTTTTCTTCTTACTCTAGTACTGGTGGGTTTTTTGTTGTTTGCTTGTTTGTTTATTTTTCCTTCCAAAACCTCAAAGCACAGCTGCAAAATACAGAGATACAACATCTTCCTTTGAGCCACAGGAAGTTTTAAATGTCTTGACTGGAATCTGGAAAGCTTTTTAAGGTAATGCAAGATCACTAAAACAAGAGTTTTCTAGAGGCCAGTCAGCCACTTGGTAAGGTATCATCAGGAAAAGTGGCCAGTGTTAAATATCCTGGCTTCTTGAGTGCTCCTGAATGCCTTCTAGGCAAATCAGCTGGTGTGTCCGGCTAAACCAGTCCCTGGACAAAGGCTGCAGGTGGAGGGGGGGGTGGTTCCTGTACCCAAGGCGCTGCCCGCCTGGTGCTGACTGAAGGCCCCAGTGCCTATCCCAGCAAGGACACTGGCACAAGCTCAGAACCACTCTGCACTCACCACCACCTCCTCCAGCCTTCCCCTCCCCACTTCCCCAACCTTCTCCCACACTCTCAGACTTAGTCATAAGAGGAAATGGTTCCCAAGTCCCCACGCTGTCACACTTTGAAATCTGGAAGTGGCCCACACACTACAAAGGGGAGTGAAGGAAGGGGAGTGAAGGAAGGGGAGTGAAGGGAGGTGAGAAACCAGGAGCTGGTCTTCGGATGGAGACACCTGGGCCCATCTTCCCGTCCGTGCGTGATCTGGCAATGTTTTTGTTTTAGAAGAAATTCCCAGGTTAGCAGCACTTGCTGATCGTTTCCTAGAATCCATGTTGGGTGGCTCACAACCACCTATAATTCCAGCGCCAGGGGATCTGATTCCTTCTTCTGGCAGCCAAGGGCACCTGCAATCATGTGGCATGCATGTACACACACACACACACACACACACACACACACACACACACACACACACATGAGTATATAAAAATAAATTATTAAAAATAAAAAAACCAGAAATTTCCAAACTGCTCTTCTTGAGCTAGAAATTGGATTTTGAAGAATTCTGGCAGACATTCCTAATAGGCTCATGGGGCCATTTCTAAGAAGGTACCTAAATAATAAAGTCAGCTTCATAAGGAGAAAAACAGAAACAGCTTCTCGTGGGGAGGGACTGTCTACTTTTTCTTATCAAATTTTAACAGGACCAGCTTGTGGGACTAAAATCTAAAATTCTTCCTCAGCTAACAGTGAAAATCTATCCTCTTGAGTGTAGGAGAGATTCTGACATTGGAATTTCTATCTACATCTAAGCACCTGTAAATAGATTTGGCCACTAGTTAACTTTCTCAGGTCTGCCTGCCCAGGTAATGTCACCCCAGCCTTCCGGACCACATAGCACCACCTATTCCAGTCAGTTCTGACAGCTGGCCTTCCTTTGAGAGGACCGTACTCCCTAGTAGGCTTAGCATGTATCTTCTCACTTGAAGCTGTATGTTAGAGCATGTAACTCTCCCTCCCTCTCCACCCTGAGCACTCTGGGCTCTGATGGGTAACTAAGAAGGTTTCTCTTGGGTCCTGGGATATTGAGTCAGTTACAGACACTTTTCTCGGTATTTGAAACAGCTTTGTTTTGGCTAAATTCCCAAGTCCTCCAAGACCTGGCCAAGAGAAGAGGTTTAAACTGGAGCCTGGATGTGAACTTGAATTTACACTTCTGCCCCTTCCCAGCTTGGGGGGGGGGGGGAGTTACTGAACTGTGGCAAACAGTCCCTTGCTACCTCCCTAGAACCTGGACTGAAGGTAAGGCTGGGGATAACCAGAGCTGAACAATGCCTTGGTTCTAGAGTTTCCCTTCAGAACACTGAAGCCCAGTGGACCATTTACAGGGGCTGTTAGGGAAAGGGCGCTTGGTTTTTTGGTTTTTTTTTTTTTTTTTTTTTTTTTTTTTTTTTTTGTTGTTGTTGTTGTTCTTGTTGTTTTTGTTTGGTTTGGTTTTTTGAGACAGGGATTTTTCTGTGCAGCTCTGGCTGTCCTGGATCTCACTCTGTAGGCCAGACTGGCCTCAAACTCACAGAGATCTGCCTGCCCCTGCCCCTGCCCCTGCCTCCTGAGCGCGGGGATTAAAGGCATGCATCACTCAGCAGAAAGGGCTCCTTTTAACTGTTTAGATGGCACAAAATCAATCAGCATGTGGCTTTTGTCTCCATCTAGACAGATGTGATCAGGTTTTCAGAACGATTTTCACTTCAGTGGGTTCTGCTCAGACTGTCCTCTGCAACTTCCTTAGCAGACACATGCAGGGATCAGCCTCTAGGTTCATAGCACTAACTCAAGTGTAGGTAAGCAAGGATTAAGAATATATGTGGGGGGGGGGGGCTGGAAAGATGGCTCAGAGGTTAAGAGCATACCGACTGCTCTTCCAGAGGTCCAAAGGTCCTGAGTTCAATTCCCAGCACCCACATGGTGGCTCACAACCATCTGCAATGAGATCTGGCACCCTCTTCTGTATATATATATGGGGGCTGGCTGCGGGGGAGGAGGAGCACTTGGTGCACAAGCCTAAGGACCCAAGTTCCATCCCCAGAACCTACACAGAATCCACAATAGTGCACATCTATAATCCCAGCACTCCTGTGGTAAGATGAGAGTTGGACACAGGAGAATGACCAGAAACTTGTAGGTCAGCTAGGCTGGAGCCTGAAACAAAAGACCTGCCTCAGCAAGGTGGAAGGAGAGAGCTAAGATCCTGAAAGTGTCCCGACCTCTCCACACACCTGTGCTATACATGCCTGCCATATGTATGTGCATGCGCTCTCTCTCTCTCTCTCTCTCTCACACACACACACACACTCATATACATCACTCATTCACACACACACTCATACACACAAAATAATAATAAATAATTCTTTTTTTCTTTCTTTCTTTCTTTCTTCTTCTTTTTTTTTTTTTTTTTTGGTGACAGGGTTTCTCTGTGTAACAACCCTAGTTGTTCTGGAATCTAGCTCTATAGACCAGGCTAGCCTCGAACTCATGAAAATCCACCTGCCTCTGCCTCTCAAGTGCTGGGATTAAGTGCACTGGGTTTAACTCCTTTTTTTTTTTTTTTAAAAAAAAAAAAAAGAACAGATTGTGAGGCCCCGGGTCCCCCTCAGGGGGAGGGGACTTCTACTCCTTTTGTTGTTTATTCTTCATATATTTGTTGATATCATACTTCTCAATTTTTAGGTCAGGAAGACAAAATTTCCAGAGGCAAAGAAACTGGCCCAAACTGACAAGTTCAGACTTGCTGAACTTAGAGAATAGACTCAATCCTCCTGCACAAGGCATCTCAGCTTTCCAGCAAAGACCACCAGGGGCACACAGCCTGACTGGGCTGCAGCAGCTGTGCATGGCATGGGGGAGACCTCACCAAGCATGGATTTGGGGTGGGGGTTTGGGCAGAGGGTCTCAGAAACTATTGGTTGCTCTAGATCAGTGATGTCAGAGAGCAAGGTGTTTCTAAGACCACAAGAGCTGATGGAGTGAAGAAGGAGCCAGCCGGTGGGAAGAAGCAGTGGCTTCTCCCGTCTGATACATGAGAACATCCTTGATGCTCTGCGGCTTCCACAGGAAGTTTGGGTTTCGTCCTTGCTTAGACAGAATGATAAAATGCCCTTGCTCTGTCTTCCACTGCCATGGCTTCTGAGTGACCTTGCCCGAGGACAGCGTTCTGTGAGCACCAGGCCAGCTTGAGCAACCATGTAGGCTGGCCATTTCACTGGTTCTGGTCGTCAATGTTTGTCTCTTCCGTTCGTTACTAGTGGCTTCTAAGACAGGAGTTGAGGAGAAGCATTCCATAACAATTTAAATGAAGCCTCTGTTTAGCGAAACCCAAAAGACAATCAGATCTAAACTGCCCTCAGACTCCTCAGCAGATGACATAAGCCCTGAGTCACACACAGTCTTCTTGCTGGGACCAGCTAGCTCTTCCTTTCTTCAGATTTCCCTCCCTTACTCAGCCGGCTCATGGGCACAGGGAGGCTGAACCATTCCTTTCTTTCTTTGAGTCATGTGCTCTTTAGTTCACCTGGCTGCTGGAATTAAAAAAAAAAAAAATCATTCTCAACTCCCAAGCACTAGGTGTGGTTCAGTGATGTAACCAGGAGGGGTGTGTCCAGAGTCACAGGGCATATCACATTGGGAAGGACACTGACAGCTCGCCTTCCTCCCCTGCTCAAAATTAGAGGGTGGTGAGTAGAGTTCCCTCGTGGGTCTGTAAAAGACAGGAGCCACACCCTAAAGTGGCAGAGCAGGAAATGGGAACAAGCCAGGACCCACGTGACTTCAGAGCGCTACCCTCGACTGAACATGTCCACAATGCTAAGTGGGAGAGAGACAACTACACAACTTACCCTAACCATCAACGGGTGCTGAAAATCCTAAGGATGGAACTTTCCAGTTAACCTCAGTAAACTTAGATCAAACCCCCAGGGTCCTTCTGTAAAGCTAGGCTTCCACAAATCTTTGCCTACTTGAATCCCTGCATTTTACATTGGTCTGTAATTCCAGGAAACTATTGTTTTAGAGACTGAGTTTTGTTATCTAGCCCAGGAGGGCCCAGAATTCTCTCTCCTTCTACCTCATTCAACTTAGTGATGGGATTACAAGTCTGGTTTAGTTTTCACCATCTTGCCTCATGCTCTCCTAAGGGCCCAGAGCTCATTGACAGGTCCCTAAAGAGATACTAAAGAAAAGTCTGTTTTGAAGAGCATTTAAAGACTCAACCAAGCAGACTGGTGCAAATCTGCAATCCCAACACTGAAGAGTCGGGGGCGGGATGGGGTGGGGTGGGGAACAACCCCTCAGGCTTGAGACCAGCCTAAGCTTCTTAGCAAGATCCTGCTATACAAGATGGGCTGGAGACACAGCTCAACTGCAAAATGCTTGTCTTGTAATCATGAGGACCTGAGTTCAATCCCCAGTGCCCTTATGAGAAAAGGCTAGGTGTGGTGTCCTGTGACTGTAATCTCAGTGCTGGGGAAGCAGCAACAGGTGGATCCCTGGGGCTTGCTGGTCAGCCAGTCCAGCCTAGTTAGTCAAAGATCCTGTCTCAAGAATAAAGAAGTCCAAGGAATGATGTCTGAGGTTTTCCTCTTGCCTACACACACAGACAAACACAGACACACACACAACACACACATGAAGGAGGAGGGAAGAAGAAAATGGAAAAAAGGAGGAGGAGGAGGAAGAGGAGGAGGAGGAGGAGGAGGAGGAGGAGGAGGAGGAGGAGAAGAAGAAGAAGAAGAAGAAGAAGAAGAAGAAGAAGAAGAAGAAGAAGAAGAAGAAGAAGAAGAAGGAGAAGAAATTTCCTCTTGGCCTTATATGAAATAGTCACTTCTATAGATGGAAGGAAGTTTATGCCTTAGCCTAACTGCAAATAGCAATGGGGTTGTTGCACGGGTTGTTGGCAGAACCTCAAATGTTAAATTTGTGACTTCCTTACCATGATGGACTGTTCCCTCAAACTATTAGTCAAGGGTCTAAATGCATAAAATGCTGGATTTGTAAAAGACCTCATAGGAGGCTTCTTTTTTTGCCATTGCTTCAGCATACTGCCTTCTGTTTGCAAAGCCATTTGACTTTACAAAGCAGTTCCCTGCTCGTCACTGTCCAGCCCTAGATATTAGTGATTTACATGCAACAGACAAGGAAAAGAGATGAGGAATCATTTGTTCATGCTGTTACTCATCTAAAGCAAACCAAAAAGCCCTATAGAGGGACCTTCGGGTTCTTTCCCTGCTTTTCCTTCAATGAGCAAAGGAGTGAGCATCCTGGATCTGTAACCTTGCAGCCTTGGGCTAAGCCTCTATGTGGAGTAGTCTCCAAACCAAGATTTCAGGATTGGGGTTTGAGGATGGGATGTGAGCCAGGAGAGAGACAGTGACAAAGAATTCCTGGCAGGCAGATGGAGAGAACACAGAGGGTGCTGGGTAATCTTTCTGTCAAATGGACTAGATGTGGAATCACTATATATGTATGTATGTATGTATGTATGTATGTATGTATGTATGTATGTATGTATGTATGTATATATGGGGCCTTTGGGTATGTCTGTGAGGAATTTTCTAGATTAGATGATGAACTGGGGTGAAAGGACCCATCCTAAATATGAGCAGCCCCATTCCATGGACTGAATAAAAGGAGAGAGTGAGCTGAGCCCCGACATTCACCTCCCTCTGCTTTCCGGACTCTGGATGCAACGTGACTAGTCGCCTCGGTCCTGCCGCCATGCCTTCCTCACCATGACGACTGTTCCCTCCAACTGCCAGCAAGAAGAGTACTCCCTCCTTGCCTTCAGTTCCTTCTCACAACAGGAGTGAGAAAAGCAGCTAATCCTCAGAGACAAAGGAGAACAGTTTGAAGAAGAGCATTAGCCACCCTGGCTGTCACACAGCCGAAAATGTAGGTCACTGTTTTCTAACTGCAAACTGAAACCAAGCCCAAGGAAGGGGGTATCACCCAGGGTAGCTTCCGGGAGAGCCTGGGCAGCAGCCAGCCTCGGGGCATCTCGGGCAACATTGGACTATGTATGGGTTTTGGACCAGGCCCTCCAGCAGCTGTGTGAACGCTTGAGGTCCCGGAGGGTGAGGCTCTGGAGAGTTGTTTTCTACCCCAGAGACGGACAGCAGCATCTGGCCAGCAGGGATCAGCCGGCATGGGAAAGGCAGGGTCACAGCCAACTCTGCCTCAGGGATGTGAACTGCGTCAGTCTGTTGACCAAAGTTTCTTTGGCACCTTTGCTCTCAGGGCCCGCTTCCTACCCCCAAGGACCCTCACCCACTGTTTGAGTTAGCAGTCAAGAGACCTGTTTCAAAACAGATGGAAGGTGAAAGCTGACACCAGGTTTGTCCTCTGTCCTCCTCACTCTTCCTGTTGCTGTAAGAGACTACCATGACCAAAAGCAATTCAGGGAAGAAAGGGGAAGCCAAGGCAGGGACCTGGAGGCAGGGACCTGGAGGCAGGGACCTGGAGGCAGGAACCAAGACCATAGAGCAACGCAGCTTCCTGGCTTGCTCTCAGACTCAGTCAGTAGCTACCTTTGTTATATATCCCTGGCTCACCTGCCTAGGGATGGCATCATCCTTAGTGAGGTGGGCCCTCCCACATCAACCAACAATCAAGAAAACACCACACAGACATCCCCACCCACCGGTCTAACGGGGACCTGCGTTTGATTCCTAGCACGCACATGGCAGCTAACAGCCATTTGTTCACAACTCCAGTTCCAGATGACCCAACATCTTCTGACCTCCGAGGGCATTGCTCCCACATGGTGCACAGACATTCATGCAAGCAAAACACCCATACACATAATGTTAAAAACAAATAAATGCTTAAAATTGCCAAAAATAATGAGCCATCACATCATCTGACTTCTACATGTGTGCCATGTCATATGCACGCTGGCATTCATACACAGTAGTGCACACAGAGAGAGGGGGGCAGAGACAGAGACAGAGACAGAGACAGAGACAGAGGAGTCAGAAACAGAAAGTCTTCTAGTCAAATTTTCCGAACTTAGCAAGCACAGGGACAGGGAGCCTGAGAGTGGATGTGAGTGTCTGCGACCAAAGTGCGGGTGGGCTGAAGGCTCCATGGCTTTGGTTCAGAAAACACCAGGGAAGAGGAAGCGTGGTGGATGAGGGCTCCAGGCTCCCCACTGCAGCCAGCAGTTGTCGGAGAGACAAGAGCAACAACTCCATTTCCTCTCTACCCCCCCCCCCCCCGAATCTTCACCCGCTCAGTTACTGAATTATGTGCAAGACGTCTCACTCGGTGCCAGGTTCAGAGAGACATGCACACATGCACACATGCACACATGCAATAAACCACACTTGTTCTTTCAGATCCATGGAAGGTTGGTTTCAAGACCTGGAGGATGCCAAAGTCCATAGATGCTCAAATCCTTAATATAAAAGATGTACCATTTGCAAAATAACCTGTGCACACCCTGCTGAATAATTCAAATCACCCCCAGGTCACCTGTACTAACTATCACAGATAAATGTGTGTAGGTGCTGTCCTGTATTATCTTGGCAACAAGTTCGAAGGAAATATCTGCACAGGTTCGGTGTGCATGCATTCTTTTTCCTGACTATTCTGACCTTCAGCTCATTGGCTGTGTCTTGCTGAGGCCTGATGAGGCAGGCTCATTTTCGCTATCAAGTCAGTACCACGTGGGTGGGGAAAGAACTGACATATATCACTCTGCACATAACGCAAGACAACAGTTTAAATTCCAGGATCTCGCTGAAAAATGCAAAACGTTCAGAGTAGGGAGGGAAGCTCTGCTGACAGATTAGGGAAGGTTCTGTGAGAGATGGGGACTTGGTGTGAGCCCGGAAGATGCAGATGACTTTGTCAGCTAAATGGAAGAGGAGGTACTTTCCAACAACAGAAGGGGTCCCCATCACTGCTGGGGAACAGCCCTGGCAGCACAATTCTTCTTCAGTTCTTTTGCTGGGGAGTGATCCTAGGGTATCTCCCCTGCTAGACAGATGTTCTGCTATGCTAGACAGATGTTCTGCTGTGCTGGATAGATGCTCTTCCATGCTAGACAGATGCTCTGCCGTGTTCGACAGATAGATACTCTGCCATGCTGGACAGATAGATACTCTGCCATGCTAGACAGACAGATACTCTGCCATGCTGGACAGATACTCTGCCACGCTGGACAGATGTTCTGCCACTAAACTGCCCCCTCAGTAATCAAGCACCGCTCTTGACTATCCTAGCACAATACACATGAGGCATCTGCTACCCTGCTGGAGATGTTGAGTCACGGTTCCCACCGCAGTCTAAAGAAAGATGTTCAACACATGGGGCTTAGGTCAAGCAACCTGACCAATTCATCCATGTGGCTCTGATGCAGAGTGAAGTGTGTGAGCACATGACTGCTGTAGTGTGAAAACATATCTACATACGTACATATATGATACTTATGTGAATATTTT
This sequence comes from Onychomys torridus, assembly GCF_903995425.1. Taxonomy (NCBI): domain Eukaryota; kingdom Metazoa; phylum Chordata; class Mammalia; order Rodentia; family Cricetidae; genus Onychomys; species Onychomys torridus. The sequence goes on along the minus strand of NC_050449.1, from coordinate 63,840,803 downwards.
GCATGTGCCTAGTGCCTGCAGAAGTCAGAAGAGGACTTCAGATCCCCTGGAACTGGAGTTACAGACAGTTGTGAGCCACCATGTGGTGCTGGGAATCGAACTTGGGTTCATTGTGAGAACAACAAATGTTCTTAACTGCTGAGCTATCTCTCCAGCCCTAATTTAAAAAAAAAAAAAAGATTTTAATTTTATTTAGGTGTATGTGCAGGTGCCCAGAGGCCAGAAGAGGGTGTCAGATCTCTTGGAGCTGGAGTTACAGGCAGATGTGAGTCACCCAACATGGGTGTTGGGAACTGAACTCATGTCTTCTGAAAGAGCAATATGAGCTCTTGACTACTAAGCCATCTCTCTAGTCCCCTAGATAGACATATCATAAATATTCATGCCGTGTTTATTTTTACCAAGAGAATGTTGAAATATTCTCTACCTAGAATCCATTTCTCCTAGATCTTGATGTAAGGTAAGAGGCACAGACAGAGATGCTGTGTGTGTCTTCTGATGGAAAGGAAGGAACTATTCACAGACATCTAAGAGAGATCAAGAAAAGGCTATTGTCTAAGGAATCTGTGGTTGGTGGGTCGAGTGCTTGCCCAGCATGCACAACCCTGGGTTCAAACCCCATCACAGCATGAAACTGGACATACTGGCACACAACTGTAACCCCGGGACTTGGGGAGTAGAGGCAGGAGGATCAGAAGTATATGGCCAACCTCGGCTACATAGCAAGTTTGAGGCCAGCCTAGACTACATGAGACCCTGTGTCAAAACAATAATAACAACCCAGGATGTAACCAGTGGCCCTATGGGGCAGGAAGTTCTATAGCCTAAAGGTAAGTGATTCAATGGTGGTTACCTAGGACACAGACACAGGCACAGAGACTTCCCCTGTCACCCCATCTTTCTCAGTGACCACTATGGAAATGGACCACGGATTTCCACACCAAGGGGTGAGGTCTTAGTACTCCTTTGTGCTTCTAGTTTCCATGTGTGGGCACCTTCCTCACTTCTCCCACTCCTGCCCAATGAAGGCTGCATGGCCTCTCATGTGAGTTGGCCCCGGAGCCCCTGGTTGAGTAAACCAGGGCTTTCCACCCATCTCGTGCATCCAGAAAGAGAAAACAGGACTCAACATGCACCGGAGGGAGGAAGGGGGCAGGAAGTTCCTTGGAAGTTCAAAAGTAGGAACTGGGGATGGTATTTGTGGCTTGGGACTTTCTGCACCACACGAAATTATAAAGATGACTTAATTACTCCTGTGCTTGTGGAACCTGAGAGACACCAAAATGGCTGGGTCACACCCAGACGGGCTGGAGCAAGAGTCAGACGGCAGGCCTTCAGCCAACCCAGGCTGCTCTGCAGACCGGACTAAATACGACCGTGCCTGCTTGGTCCGTCCTCCTCAGCCTCCCCGGAGTAGACAGAAGTCAGGAGTCGGAGAGGTAGCCAGTGCTGGGCTGCAGAGGACCTGGGTGTAGTCCTCTCTCACCTACTCCCTGGATCACCCTAGGGACTGGATCACCCAGTACCTGGATCACCCAGTCCCTGGATCACCCAGTCCCTGTGCTCACCCAGTCTCTGGATCACCGAGTCCCTGTGCTCACCCAGTCCCTGTGCTCACCCAGTCCCTGGATCACCCAGTTCCTGGGCGTGCTTACTCAGCCGGCCCACACAGTCACTCTTCCTGTTCTCCAGTTTCCTCTTCTACTGAATTAGAATAGCAGTGGGCTGGGGGTGTGGCTCAGGGGGCCGAGTGCTCACCCGCCATCCACAAAACTCTGGCTTCCATTCTCAGTACCACATAAACCAGGCATATTGGCAAACACCCATAATCACACTTGGTGCATGGAGGAAGGGGGATCAGGAGTTCGAGGTCATCCTTGGCTACACAGAGTAACAGGGCAGCCTGGGCTATATGTGACCATGTATAAAAACACAAAACCAAACCAAAAAAAGGTCACTATGTGCCTTAACTATTTTAAACAATGGCAGAGAGAGCATTGAGAAAACAGAAGGAAACCTGGGAAACTGTATTGTCTTAAAGATATATTTACTTAAAGTGTGTGTGTGTGTGTGTGTGTGTGACCAAACATGCCACAATACACGTAAGCAGGTCAGAGGATACTTTTTCAGGCTGGCTCTCTCTCTCTGCTCTGATTTCAAGGTGGGGTCTCTCTTTTTTTTCTGCTGCTGCAGCATTTTATGGAACTCGAGCTTTCTCAGTGACAAAATACAGCCCAGGGGTTCCTCAGATACACTTGGGAGCCATTTGTAAACACCGGATTTTACACTGGGGCATCTGAGCCCCAGTACGTGCTAGTGGGGTTGGTTTGTGGTGTTTCTGAAAAGAGGCAATGAGCAATAATAGGAGAGAAACCTCGATGAAAAGAACAGACTCTAAATGGGGGTGGGGGGAGAACGGGACAGACCTCAGACCAGAGCACAGCAGTCTCTCACCATCTTATACATTAAGTGTGTCCAGGTTTGTGACTAATGAAACCTGTCACAAGGCAGCTGTGGCAGTCTCTGCTGAAGCCAAGTCACAAGTCACTCTGGGCTAACCTTGCGCCAAGACTACTTGACCCTCATAAAAGTCCTTGACAGCAGAGTGGGCGCCATTTTTCCAGGGCTTTCGCAAGCTTCCTGACAGAGCCTATTACAAGGAGAACAGGGTCTGCTCTCCAGGACAAGATTCGAATTAACTCATCTCCAAGTCTGCCAAAAACAAAACAAACAAACAAAAGCTGTGGCTAGCTCTCTCTCTTTTCAACAGTATTACAGAAAGACGAGGAAAAGAAAGAATTCCAGGATGATTGATTACATGATTGCATATACTGCTTCCCATTCACCCATTTCCCTTTACTCCTTACGATCACTTCCTGCCCATACAGATGAGACTGTTAATTTTAACATTTATTTTGTGCGGCGTGGACTGTACCCTGAGTCCCTCGATTTCCACAGCACGTATCTCAGAGGACTTAGGCAAAGTTCTCCAGGCTGACTAGCAAATCTCCCTCCATATTTCCATGAACACTTTGGGCTTCATAAGGAGTATGTCACACAGAGCAAGAGACACGCACTAGAAATTGGAACTGAAAAGGAAAATAAACCTGGAGTTGGTACAGGGTCTGTGAAAGGCAGTATTGCTAAGACATACTTCCTACTTAACATCCATGACCTTGTCAGTTGCAGAGCCAAATGAACAGCCTCAGTAGTCTCAGAATGTTTCAGAATGTTGAGTTGTATTCTTGATAGGACCCTCCCACCTCCACCCCCCACCCCCACACCGTGCCTGCCCGCCATCCAGGTCAGAAGAAAGTTCACCTGATGTTTGTGTTGGGACCAAGAGAAACATTACACACTCCAGCCTGGTCCCTATGCACACACCCATTTAGTAAGGGTTAGATGAGACCTCAGTAGGAGGGCTAGAGGAGGGGCTGATGGCCCGTGGGGGCTCAGTGTAGAATGCTTATGGGTGGCCCTGTTTCCAATGGGAGTGATAAAAACAAAAGACCCAGGCACGAGAGAGGACTCTGTAATTAAGAACGCTGGCTGCCCTTCCAGAGGACCTCGGGTTTTGGTTCCTGAACCCACTGGTGGCTCACAGCTATCTGTACAGTCCCTAGAGATCTGATATCTTCTTCTGGCTTCTGTGAGCACCAGGCACACACATGGTGCATAGCTATACATTCAGGCCAAACATCCATAGACATAAAAAAATAATAATTAAAAAAAATTAAGTATTTAAAAAGACAAAACAGCAAAAGACCAGTTAGTGGGATACACAAGGTGACCATGTAGGGCAGTTTCCTACCTCTGCCCAGAACGGACTCAGACCAAGGACCTCAGGCTGCTATCAGAGGGCAGTGCTAGCTGGGGTTTGGGACTGTCCCACCATGCTGAGGAAGGCCGGCTGCAGGTGGAGTTCCTCTACCAACTCTGTAAACCCAGTGTAGGATAGAGAACTGGGGCTCAGACATGGGAAGCACATTGTCTGACTCATCAGGAGCCTCGGGGAGACTGAGAGACAGGAAGGAATGCTGGTGTGGCAGTGGAAAGGGTGTGACCTACAATCAGCAGCTTTCCGAGGTCCTTCCAATGGGCTAATTCAGACGTGATGGCTGACCTTGTGACCTTGTGAGACAGGTGCTCTCTGCTGTGCCACACATGAGGAAATCTTGGATTTGTATCAAGTTCAAGACTAGGCTTAGATACTCCAGATATTATCTCAAAAACAAACAACAACAAAAAGAAAATCCACTTTATTTGAAAAATAAACAACAAAACCCCACATCATTCTTAGACACAAAAGTACAAACATCCTTTAAAAATATTTATTTAGCGGCTGGAAAACGGATCTGATGTTAGGAACATTTGCTACTTTCCCAGAGGATTTGAGTTCAATTCCTGGTAGCTGCGTGGAGGAGACTCACAACAATCAGCAATTCCAGGCCCAGGGAATCCAGTGCCCTCTGCTGGCCTCTGAGGGGACTGCACACATGTGGTACACATACTGACGTGCAGTTAAAACACCCATACACATTTGGTTTTTGGTTTTTTGAGACAGGGTGTTTCAGTATAGCTCTGGTCATCACTCTGTAGACCAGGTTGGCCTCAGACTCACAGAGATCCCTCTGCCTCTGCCTCCTGAGTGCTGGGATTAAAGGCATGCACCACCACCACCTGGCTTTATTGTCTTTTTAACTTCACATCAGGAGAAACCATATTTCTGGGCTTGGTGAGCTAGTCAATGGGTAAAAGCACTGGCCACTAAGAATGACCACCTGAGTTTGATCCCCAGGACCCACTAGTGGAAGAACTGATCCCCAAAAGTTGTCCTCTGACCCCTACACATGTATATATATGAGCACATGTAATTTTAAAATGTAATTTAAAAACCTTTTTTCTGATGTGCTAAGTCAACCTTTATAGGTTAGTGAACAGCACATCCATTAGCTTATTGCTGTCTGGGCTATCAGTAAATAGACAAATGTGCTTTTTAAAAATCAATGGAAATAGGAAAGAATTATAAATTTCTAAAACAAAAACCAATCAATAGAGTTTTCATTTTGACAAAAAATAGTGATAGCTTAACATAATAATAATAATAATAATAATAATAATAATAATAATAAAAAACAGTTTGGGGGCTGGAGAGATGCTGCTCTTGCAGAGAACTTGTTTTCGTTCCCAGCACCCACAATCATGGCTCACAGCCATCTGTAACTCCAGTTCCAAGAGATCCAAGACCCTTTCTGGCCTCCCTCAGCACCAGGTAAATATATGGTGCATGTACATACCTGCAGACAAAATACCCATACAAATTAAATTAAAACAAAAAGGATAACCTTAACATGGAAATTGATACTCAGGCATAAATGGAAAATGGTGTGCACTCCTATTTTCCATTGTGTTCGTCCCACTGCCATTATGGAGGAGAGAGGGCCCGGGAGTCATGGGGTAAGCCCAGGCTTAGGCAAGAGATGAAGCCAGAGGGATAGGGGCCTGGCTATAAGAGCTCTGGTGTCTGAGCCTGGGACAGCAAATCCCCTTCCATGACCCACGGGAACATCTGCAGCCCTGGAAACGCCAGTGGTTGCCTGAAGACAGAGAAAAGCAAGCCAAAAGCAGAATGCTAACAGAGTCATAGCTGAGCAGTGTGTGGTGCGGAGGGAGTCGTTCACGCAGGAGCAATTTCAGCTACAAGTCATAAATGGGAAGGCTCAGCCAACAGCAGGCAGGAAATGGGAAAGGCAGACAAGTACACACACCTCTGTGGATAGGAGGCAGCAAAAGACATCTGTACCGTTAGGAAATGCAGTGGGAGCCGGGCGGTGGTGGAGCACGCCTATAATCCCAGCACTGGGGAGGCAGAGGCAGGTGGATCTCTGTGAGTTTGAGGCCAGCCTGGTCTACAGAGCTAGTCCAGGACAGGCTCCAAAGCTACAGAGAGACCCTGTCTCGAAAAACAAACAAGAAAAAAACCACAACAACAACAACAAACAAAAACAAAAAAAAATGCAGTGGGGTTCTATCACACAGAGTCCCAAGTCCAGTAAAAAAAAGGGGGCAGGGAGGCTGCTAACTGAGGAACCACCTTCCTTTCAACAGGTTTAACAACTTAAATGAACACAATTTTTCATTCGGTTAAAAGAAAAAAGACCTCCAAATAATAGACGCAGGGATTTTTTTTTTTTTTTTTTGGATGACTGACAGCCTTCAGTTCTGGCAGCTGGCAGTGTCTTAGAAGTTATGAGATGAGCTGGTTCTTGCACACTCCGTCCACAAGCTTTGAGTTGAGATGGCTTACAGAATGCAACTCAGAGTTTGACAGTATAAATAACATGTACTTTTAAAAACTTTTATTTTATTATTGTTCTGTGTGCATGGGTGTTTTGTCTGAATGTACGTCTGTGTTCCACCTCTGTGTCTGGTACCCACAGGATCCAGAGGAGGACATTGGCTCCCCTGGAACTAGAGTTAGAGATGGTTGGGAGCTACCAAGTAGGTGCTGGGAATCAAACCTATGTCCTCTGGAAGAGCAGCCAGTACTCTTAACCACTGAGCCATCTCTCCATCCTCTGAACAACGTATCTTAAAACAAGACACGGGCCGGGGATATAGCTCAATGGTAGCTTATTAGCCTAGCATGCCAAGGTCAAGCCTTCAAACCCCAGTACTACAAAAGTAAACCAATTAAAAGATAACAGCAAGAATATGAACATCAATAACTAAGTACTAAAGGAGGCTGAGGGTGAGGGTATAGGAGGCCCTAGATTTGGTCCACAGAATTAGGGGGTGGTGTGTACATGTCCAATCACTTTGTTAAGTGTTTTTTCTTCATGAAAATACATTGTTACCTTTTAGAAATGAACCTAACATTTCCTCTTTATCTTTTTAGAATTAGACTTAAACCACCCTTTCTTCCTCAAAGTAGGTCCGACTGACAAAGATCTGCTCTGCACCCTGAGAATATCGACATGTGTGTTGAGCCTGCTGCAGCTTCGACAAGGCTATGGACTCGACATCTGCCTGACATTTTCTCACCTGTCAAGTAGTGAGCATGGAATGTTGTCTACAGCCTGTCCCAAATATCCCATCCTGGCTTCGAACTCACTATGTAGCCCAGGATGGCCTTCAATTTCCGATCTCCTACCTTTACCTCCCCAGTGCTTAGATTACAAGTGTGCCCACAAAACTGTGTTTATGCAGTATTGGGAATCCTTTCCAAGAGAGGTAATGTGTTAGGATTGCAGATCAGTGGCAGAGTATTGTGTTCAATCCCTGACACCCTGTCTTTCCCTCCCCCAAAAGCAGGTTAAAGAGGCACTGATTCTCATTAGTAGAGAGGGCTGGAGAACTGGAGGCTCAGCTTAGGTTGGTAGAATGGGTGGTCAGACCAGAGACTCCAGTCTGGGCTTTCACAGCGAGCGTGCAGGCTTTGTGCTTGTGAGGCAAGCACTCTACCAACTATGCTATATCCCAGCCACCTCTGGTCTTAGGTTCTCTCTTATTTTTTATTTTATTTTATGTGTATAAATGTTTCATCTGCAGGTACGGCTGTGTACCCTCGAGTAGCTAGTCCCCACAGAGGCCAGAAGAGAGCCTCAGATCTCCTGAAACTGAAGTTATGGTCAGTTGTGAGCTATCATGTGGGTGCTGGGAATAGAATCCAGGTGAGCAGCCCATGCTCTTAACTGCTCTGTGTGTGTTTTAGCTTCTTTAGACTGTGATCAAACTCAAAGGCTTAGTTCCTGGTCTATTTGGGTTCATGTTTATCATCAGGTGCTCAAATGAAAAAGGAAGAGGAAAGGAAGGAAAGAACAGAGAAAAAACCCAGAGAACTATGTATTTCCCTTAATACGCAAATAATTCTCACTTCCTCTGGAAAACCGCACAGTAGAATAAGTCACGAGGTCAACCTAAACCCACCTACATTTCAATCCAAAAATCATGAAATCTGGGCTGGTAAAATGGCTCAGCCCGAGAGCCAGTGTTCGGTTCCTGGAGCCTACATACAGGTGAAAGGAGAAACCCAATTGCAGGCTTGTTGTCCACGCACTTGCCATGGTACACCATACCCCTGCCTATCACATGCACACCAGAGAACAAGAAACTAAATAAAATACTCTTTTCAATCCCAAGATATTTTCAGTACTACAAGAAGTAACTGATGATTTGTGAATATTTTATTTTTTAATTATGTGTGTGTGAGTGTCTGAGGAGGCCAGAAATGAGAACTGGATCCCCTGGAGCTGGAGTTATAGGTTGTTGTGAGCCAACCAACTTGAGTGGCTAAGAGCTGACCTGGTGTCCTCTGGAAGAGCCACAAATGTTCTTACCCACTGAGACATCTCTCTGGCCCCAACTGTTGGTTATTAAATAATACCCTGAGCCTACATAAGCCCCACATATGGATTTACATTTTAAGGGCTCCAACCCTCTGTTTTTTGTCTATGGAGTGAGTGCCTGTTAATCCAGCCACTGGTTCTTATGTGTCTTACAGTGAGCCTTTAACTAAGGATGACTTGTGCTCTGACGCTTCCCTGGGTCAGTAAAATAGAGAGAAACAGGAGAGGAGCCAAGAAGCACCAGGTGAGCCTGGCTCAATGGCCAAGATCCCGCCCACTTCCCTACTGTATATAAAACACCTCTGTAAAACCGCCAATTGGGAAACAAAGGGGGAGACACTCCTAAAAGCAGGCTTTGAGAGGTCAGCCTCCTTCCCTCCTAGGAACTGGACACTGGGTGTGGCTTACTGGGTAGAGTCCCCGCAGGAAAGAGAATGAAATCACACTGGCCCCCTTCACAGGGCAGCATGTCTTGACTCTCGCTGAGTGCAAACCACACACCTGAGTCTCAAGACTGGTCACCCACCCAGTGTCCCAAGACGGTGCCTCCCACACTCCGGCTTCCACCGCCAGTGCAGCCCAAGGTCACAGGGAGAGCTAGTCTAGTGCCTGTTTAACTTACTCTTCGGGGACATGGGGGTAGGGTGCCAGGGATTGCCAAGACAGAATGTCCTCTCCCCCTAAGCTACACCTCCACATCAGACACTTATTTTAAAATGACCTTTTATGAATTTTTAAAAGAAATCTAGCCCTCAATATCTACTTCGACGCTGACACAGCATGAGCATCATGTAAATATTTGCATGTGTTTACTTTAAACACTGAACTGCTGTGCAGAGAATTCCAGAGGCCGAAGGGAGACAGAGGGAGCAACAAGGGACATGCTACATTATTCTAGAAGGAATCCTATGCTAGGAACAGAGCAATGCTGAGCTGTAAGGCCAACCACATCTTTGTAAGTAAAGATGGTAAGACAAGCTGATGTCCGGTGTGGGGGTGGGGAAGGAGTGACGTCAGGAAAAGACTCAGCCCGCTCTCATTTCCACACACATCCTGGGCAAAGCTAAGACTCTGGGTCAACAGAGGGGTGAGGCTCCTATCTCTCTAAGGAGACAGGCAAGGTGGCTGGGGCTGGCCTGTGCTAGTGGCAGAGTTCCCAAGTCCATTGCTCCACAGCTTTGCACAGAGCCAAGTAACTGAGGTGTCAGGCCTCATGGGTGAGAGAACCTGCTGCCCTCAGTGTTACCAGGGCAGTCAAAGGCCTTGCAAAATTTGGCCTTTGCCCCATCAACGGTGGCAGGTGAGAGGATAAGGTGCATTGTCGTACCCTGGGACAGAGAGTGGCTTTCTGTTTAGGGCTATGCCAGACGAGCCCAATTCTGCAAGGCTTGAGCACTAGGCATATGAAAATCTAAGGGATGGGGCGGGAGAAGGGACCAGGGTTCTATATAAGCATATATCTAAAAAAACAAAACAAACAAACAAAAAAACTAAGGCGGGATTGGTTTATCATTTAAATTCTGAAAGAGTATCACCATCCCACTTTTTGGCTTGGGTTCAACCTACCAGTAAAACCAGAGCCCTGCCATCCAGATAGGCATTCAAAATAGAACTCAAGTCAGGGGTTACACCATATAGTAAGTATGCAAAAATGGTTAACAAGAAAACGTAGCTAGCATTTCCTAAGTGCCCAGTCTGGTTATACCTGAGTTCTTGGCTCTATGAGAAGCACAGCTCAGACATCAGGAATACAGCCTCTCCATGAAGCCTACTAGACTCCATGCTAGGCCTGACACAGCTCCTCCATCTTCCTTAACCAGCGCTAGGATGAGGTGTCTGTTCCTTCCATCTAGTGTGGGGCTCAGAGAGGCCAATGTCTGACCTAACAGTACCTCAGTTAGCATGTGATAGGCAGCTGAGGCCGGAGGGCCTGGAATCTTATAACTAAATGGTTCAGACACCCACGTAGCAATCTGACCTGTGCACAGTTGGAAGAAAAATGGACCCGAGACTCAGAGTATAAGCATTTGGGGTCACTCCAAACCCAAAGAGATTTTGACATCTGTTCAAAGGAGCCGCAGGAACTTGGTAAAGGGCACTCAAGGGCCTCTGTGAGTCAAAGCAGAGAGGAAAAAGCCCACCCAAACTTTCCCACAGTACGTTAAGTGTTCCTTTCCAAGTGGAGGGGCATCATATGACCGAGACATGGTGACTGCCAGCTGTCCAACACTGAGCGGGCCACTTCCTGAATAGCCACTGCTTTTTGTAAACTCCCTCTTAAGGTCTTTAAGAGCAAACCACAGCTATTCTCACTTCCCAGAAGCCTCTGCCGCTTACAGCGTAAGCGCTGTTCCCCATGGAGAGGGTGGACTGGTATTTCAAACATGAAACATCAAAATGTGGATTAATAATTTACCAATGACTCTAAACAAATACTGTCCACACTGGGCAAAACACCCCCACTTTGAAACAAGAAGTCAGTCCAATTACCCCCATATTCTAGGAGGTAAACCTGCAAAATACCTTCTCATACCTTCTCAGAACTCAATAGTTACTAACACTAATGTTCCGAGGGTTCTTTCCTTTTCTGTCTTTTTTTTTTTTTTTTTTTTTTTTTTTGAGAATTAATCATTCCCAGCTTCAGCCTTCTCCTTCAGCAGAGAGTTCATGGCATTCTGCATGTGGAGTTCTGTACTTTCTGCCCAGATAAATTAATACATATTCCAAAGTCTGGGGCCACGATCAATGAAAACCACAGCGAATTCCTAAGCAGTAATAGATATTCCACGTGGCTTGCAATGCTCAGTGGAGAATTTTCTTAAGGGTAAGAATCAAAGTGCTGTAATTGAAGATCTTAAAAGTCAAGGCAGGCAGGCTTTCTGGGACACCTTAACGTTCAAGTCAAGGATCATTTAAGGTAAACAGCTCCGTGTCCTCCCTTGCTGTGGCTTATCCAGATTCTAGGTCTGAGCCTAGCACAGACTTAGTGTTAGGTCCGTGCTGGCAAGTTAAAGAGACTGTGTGGTGCAGAAGGTAGCGAAGGGGCACATCGAACACTTACTCTAAAAAGCAAACACTTTCAAACAGTCCTGAGGGCCGCTGCCAGCCCTCTGCCTAAATCAGCCCACAGACACACAGTGCAAGGAAGAAAGGAAAATGTATCCAGTCTCCAACTAGCAATCTTGCCTCAGGCTCCCCAGGGATTAGAGGAAGCCATACAGAGACTGCCTTGGTTGTCACAGTCACCTTTCTTTTCAAAGCTCTGACTAAGATGAAAGATGGAACATCCCTGAGCTCAGGGGGAAAGCACTCTTAGGTGGACTGTGAGGTCGGAAGAGGGGTGCTTGGGAACCACAGAACTGCACAGTATCTGAGGATGAGCACACAGCAGAGCCGTGCATGCCAGAGAAAGGGGCAGGCTTGCACTTCCTAGATGGTGGCGTGACTGTCACAGGGCAATTTCATTGTTGACATCAGCCCCAAGCTGTTTCTTTTATTTCTTCGTTTGAGGTACTTGAACCGAAGGCCTTGTACATGCTGGACAAACACTCTACCATCAAGTTACAACACACGCTGTCTTTTACATTAAAAAAAAAATTATTTATTTTATTTTTAGTGTGTGTGTGTGTGTGTGAGAGAGAGAGAGAGAGACAGAGACAGAGACAGAGACAGAGAGACAGAGAGAGTATGGGTGTGAGTACCCTCAGAGGCCAGAATCCCCTGCAGCTGGAGTTATAGGTGATGGTGAGCCACCCAACATGGGGGCTGAGGTCAGAACTCAGGTCCCCTGTAAAAGCAACATGAGCTTTCAACTGCTAAGCCATTTGTCCAGCCCCCTCCTTTCACTTTTTTATTTTCAGACAGAGTTTCACTGAGTTATGAAAGTTGGCCCTGAATCTGCGGCCCTCCCACCACCACGTCTCGGGAACCCCCATGACAGGTTTGTGTTACCGTGTCCAGCTCCAAACTGTGTCTTCACACAAAATTATACAGATGTACCACCTTCCTACTCAAAAACAGTGAGCTCGAGAGAAATGAATCCAAATCATCAATGCTTCATAGCCCTTCCACAATCTAAACTTTACTCAGGTTAGTTATTAGCACATCTGTACAAGGTGCCAGTGGCAGCTCAGTGTCAAAATCGACACCCGACAGCTTGTTGCACTTACTTGAGATCTGCCTGAGATTGTTCCTCTCTATAGCTAGGTGTTCTCACTGTGCAATCCTGTCATTTCTTGGTTGGTTCTCGCTGCCTGTGGCTTTCCTTTATTATTGTAGGGTAGGGGTGATGTTCAAAAGACACAAAAGGAAGCAGAAAGGCTCGTTTTAAAATAAGGATAAGGTAAGGCTAATTCAAGCAGAATGCAGCCCAGAGCTCTCCTTTGTTAGCCTGGGATGTAGACACCAGGTAAGAACTGACACACGTAGAAATTAAGCACAAAGCAGAAGCTGCCCTGCAATCTTGCAGAGCCTTTGCTCTCAACCCTTTCATCTTCTGGAGCCTTCAAGCCCTGTGGCTGCGTGCTTACCTAGCATACACAAAGCTCTGGGTTCTTTCCCAGGTACCACATGAACTGAGTGTGCTGGCCCATGCCTATAATCCAGGACCTTGGAGGCTAGAGGCAGAAGGCTTGTCAATTCAAGGTCATCCTCCGCTATAAAGAATGATGCAGGCCAGAAGGGCCACTGGAGACTTTTTTTGAAAACAAAACAAAAACTGAAAGTTGAAGCAAAGCAAGTAACCAGACAGCATTTCTGATTGGCCCATGAGGAACTCTGTTCTCAGAGAGGCGAAATCAAAGTCTGCTAGATGCTGCCACACCCTTGTGAGATTAAAAAGTGTCTAACCAGATGAGTATGTCCAACAGTGCAGCCAATTTAATGGAAATAAATTCTAGGCTTTCTATAGCACTTACAAAAACATTTACCATCTCAAAGCTGTAAGTAAATCCAGATCACAAGTTGACTTAGAAAAGAAAGTGTAAGCCCGGGAGCCCAGGACTTCCAGTATGTGGTGGGTGGCACAGGAGGACACATGCACGCTGATGCAACACAGGTTTACCTGAGCAGCAGCAGCAGCAGCAGCCTGATGACAAGTGAGAGCAGCCTCCAATAAATCTGCAGAGGGGTCATTGACTAGTCGAATGTCAAATCCACACCCACCATTTGTCTCCATTATTACTTAAATCTGACCTCGGTGCTACCACAAAACAGGAGAGGACTAAGGAATTAATTCTGCTAGCTTTCGATAGGATGGGACTAATTTCATTGTCACAGCCAGCCCCCTAGTGTTTTCTTCTTTTTGAAGTCCTAGGGATCAAATCCTAGGGCCTTGCACATGCTAGCAAGCTCTCTATCACTTTGCTGCATCCTTAATCCCTTATATTATTATGTTCTCTATTTTGTGTGCAGGTGCAAAGGTGTGCTTGTGCACATGGAGGTCAAAGGACAATTTCTAGTATCATCCACCTTGTTTTCTGAGACAGGGTCCCTCAGTGGCCTGGAGATCATCCTTTTGGCTAGACTGGCTGGACAGAGAGCTTCAGGGATCCACCTGCCTCTGCCTCCCCAGTGCTGGGGTTACAAGCATGAGCCACTGTACCTGGCTTTTTCTCATAGGTTCCAGGGAATAGAATTCAAGCCGTTATGTTTGCAAGGCAAGCATTATTGACAGCCCCATCCCAGGCTTATGTCGGGTCTTAAGTAGGTGTCTCTATGGTATAAAGACATCTAACATCAGTTCCTCATCATTCTCAGAGAGAAGTGTGGAGGTAAGTTTGGTGGGATATGAGTTGTGAGTTTGACTTTCCTTTCTCTGAGGCCTTGCAGGGTCTACTGTCTGTGACAGCCTTACAAGGAATTCTTCTTAAGCACAACCTAAGGACAATCCACTAAGAAGTGCCACTTGTTTAAAATTTCTGAGATCTCCTGCTCCAACTACCTCATTGCTACTACTTTCTACATAATCCACGAACTCGCCAATCTCCTACACCACCATGAAAGTATCTCATCCCACCTCAGCCCAACCACAGTCAGCCCTTCTCCCAGGGGTGGAGGGTTAGCTTTCCCCTGAGGAAACTGCTTTCCACTTCCTTCTACTTCTTGCCTCCTGCCTCGCTTTCAGCTTCTAGGTCCCCTCCCCAGCCCACCCCCACTCCCTTCCTATGTTTACACTGGAAAGACTAAGTTCAGTAAATTCTTCTTCAGTTTTTACAGCTAGGTAAACACTTTGGAATCAGTGAACCCTCCTAGACATGTGCCCCAGGAAGCGGGAAGCGTATGACAGGCCATCGACTTCCTGACTCAATAGACCAATTACCCTCATCAGGAAACTCTGTGGTGGAAGATATTTTTTAAAAAAAGAATCAGGTGTCAGGTGTGGTGGTGCACGCCTTTAATCCCGGCACTCGGGAGGCAGAGGCAGGTGAATCTCTGTGAGTTCAAGGCTAGCCTGGTCTACAGAGTGAGATCCAGGACAGCTAAGGCTACACAGAGAAACATAGAAAAACAAACAAACAAAGCAGGGGGGTGGGGAGGGGATGGTAGGAGTGTTTGGAGAGATGATCCAAGCAGTTAAGTGTACACTGCTCTTGCAGAGAACCTGAGTTAGTTCCCAGCATCCAACTACCTGGGACACCAGCTCCAATGGAGCCAATGTCCTCTTCTTCCTCTGTAGGCACCTGAAGGGACAGACGGACGGACACACACACACACACACACACACACACACACACACACACACATCTAATCCTCAAATTCTTGTGTTCTTGTAAGAAATTAGAATTTTTTGGTTGTGATTACCTTCAATAATCCCCAACTATTTCTTGTTTCCATAATTCCTTACCTTTTTCTGCCCTTGATAAACACGTGAATAGGTCAAACTTTTCTGGAGGCCAATCATAGAATTCATTGTCAAGTGAAGAACACATACTTTCTGAGCCAGCAGCCATGTGTGCATGAGTTCCCTTGACAGGTATGAAAGCCCAGACGTTTGGTGATAGCTGGTGACATCCAAGGTACAGCAGAAGTGTGGGGCCAGGCTAGAGAAGGTCACCCTTATTCCCCCGTCACATCATAACCGTCAGGACAGAAGACTGACATCTGCCATGATTCTATGATTTTTACAATATCCTTGCATTTCAAAATCCAACCCGCAACCCCAGCCAAATAAAAGCCATTCTATACAAAAAGCAACTGATGCTGAGGACTGTCTGTTGTGGCGGGATCCCTGTGTGTGTGGTACCGGCATGTGAGCATGCACACATGTGCAAGCCAAAGGAGAACGATGGGAGGCTTCCCCTACAGCTCGCCCACCGTGTTGACTTGAGAAAGGTCCCTCACTGAACCTAAAGCTCACTGCCAGCCAGGCTAGCTGGCCAGTGAACTCTCGGGGTCTGCCTATCTTGGTGCCCCCAATTGTGGAGTTACAGTATCTGCGCCTGGGATTTGAATTCAGGTCCTTACGCTTATTAGAACAAGTCCTCTTATCCACTGAGCCATCTCCCCAGCCTTGGGGGTGAGGGGGTGTTGTCTCATTTTATCCTTGGGGTTTTTCTTAATTTGAAATCTAATTAATTCATTAACTCAACAAACCGAGCGACTGTGTCAGTATGCCAGGTCCTAGGGAAAAGCTGGTAAAGGAGGCAGAGCTGCCTCCCTACAGACCAAAGGAACAGGAGTGTCGAGCTCAGCAGAGACCTGACCTATGCCCGTGGCATGCTTCTGATTGGTTCATTTCAATCATCATTATGATTGGAGGACTATGTAGCGAATGTCTTGGTTCACATCAACAGAATCTTGTCCTTCAAAGCCTCTATAGTTCAGATGCCTCCCGAAGTGCAAACAGGAAAATGCTACTGAACGGCTCATTTTTTTCCCACTGTGGTAACAGCATTCTTCCTAGTGATGACAATGTGGCAGAAATGGCTATTGGCTCAAAGTGGGATCTGATGGCAGTAATAAAATTGTCACTGGTGTCACCCTAATACACTGTCCACAGTTTAGCTCGCTGTGGAAGTCACTTGGCAAATGCTTCAGCAGTCCCTTCCAGTCACACAGAAGTTTGGTTCAAACCAGGAGAGAAGACCAGGCATGTAGTTTTGTTGGTAGAATGCTTGCCTAGCATGCTCACAGAACTGGTTTTAATCTCCAGAACCATGTAAAGTGGCTGTGGTGGCTTATGCCTGTAATTCCGAACATTGAAGAGACAAGAAGATTAGAAATTCAAGATCATTCTCACCTACATGAAGAGACTGAGGCTAGCCTTGTCTACAGGAGACTTTGTCTCAAAGAAAAGAGAGAGCATCTGAGAGAAGCTCCCTAAATCCTTTTTCCTTTTAAACTTAATTCTGTGTGTGTGTGTGTGTGTGTGTGTGTGTGTGTGTGTGTGTGTGTACACGTGCGCGCCGTCAGAGGACAACTTTGTGGAGTTGGTTCTCTTCCACCTTTTTTGAGTTTTGTTTTTGTTTTTGTTTTGACTGTCTGTCTGTTTTTCCAGACAGGGTTTGTCTGTGTAGTGGCCTGTCCTGGAACTCACTCTGTAGACCAGGCTGGCCTCGAACTCACAGATCCACCTGCCTCTGCCTGCCGAGTGCTGGGGTTAAAGGTGTGCGCCACCACCAGCTTCTCTTCCACTTTTACATGGGTTCTGGGAGTGAACTCAAGTAGGTCTGACAGGCTTGTGTAACAAGAACTTTACCCACTGAGCCACTGACAGCTGGAAACTCACCAAACCTTGCTACCTATTAGAATTATTTGCTTTCCAGATTAACGTAATATCCTCAACATTTAGCTCCATCCACTAATGTGTGCTTCACCCACAGGTCACATTTCTAAAAGCCTGGAAGGAAATTACCAAGCAGACAGGAGAAGCCAGTTTACAAAATACAGCTACAAACCCTAGCAGAGAGTAATGCCTTGAAAGTTCCAACAAGTACATCAGGAGAAGTAGCTGAGTCTTCAATATTCTTTGATTTAAAAAAAGTTAGTACGAAGACTGTACCAGGGCCAGACATGAGCTCAGTGGTCGAGTGCTTGCCTAGCATGCTCTGCGCTGTGTGATCTCCAGGAGTGAAGGGAAAATAAAAAGGACCCTGTTAAAGAGATATTTGGACCAGAATAGGTGTTCCTAGTTTAATTTCTGTGGCTGGGATACAACACTCTGATCAAAGCAATTTACGAGAGGAGAGAGGTTTTTTGGCTTATGATCCCAAGTTACCCTTCCTCATTTTGAGGAAGTCAAGGAAGCTGGTCACACCATAACCACAGTGCAGATCAGAGAGAAACGAATGTATCCACTCTGCTGGCTCGCTTGCATCCAGCTTTCTCCTATACACTTCAGCACCCTCTGCCTAGGGAATGGTGCCGCCCACAATGGGCTGGGTCTTCCCACCTCAACTAATAATCAAGCCAATCCTCCCCCCCCCCCCCCCAGATGTGCCAATAGGCCAACCTAATCCAGGCACTCCCTCACCCAGCCTCTCTTCCCAGGAGATTCTAGGTTGTAGGTAGCATAGCCAGTTGACAGTTAAAACTAATAACACCCGGTCAAACTATAAATGAGGAAAACAAAGATGCTCTGGCGGCAGGTAAGACTACTGAAAAAAAATTGTTTTTTCTCTTCCCTTGTTTAGTCCACAACTTTATTTATTTCTTGATGAATAAACAAACTATAAATTATATGCTAAAATTAATAAGCTTTGATACAGTTTGGTGGATGTGTAGTATTTTTTTTTTCCTAGTCCAAGGTGGACTATCATCAAAGAATTTGTTAAAATTACCTGAAGCCACACTCAGACACTTCACTGGCAAGCACACACAGGGACCTGCCAGACACTGTCAGAATTCGAGATTTGAGGGATTTTGAAAGCAGCTGGTGACTGCATCAGGACAGCATGGTTTTTACATCAATACATCTCTGTCGAATATGAAGAACAATAAAAACTGGATTTGGTCCTACATCAAGGGCGGCTTTGCACCTTCGTCTCCTTGCCACATGATGCTCATGGCTGGAAAAACAAAAGAGACCTGGCTGGGCTATCCTCAGCTCTCTTTGAAGTCCAACACTTGCTTAGTTACTGAGAGGCTGGGATGGGCTCCCTTTTAAAGCACATTGGACCTTCTGCCCCAGAGACCGGCCACTATTAGATAGCTAAGCCTTTATTGCCAATTAGCTTTGGTGTGAAGGATGAGGTGGACACTTCTGCATAGAAGCCAATCCCCCTGAGGATGGTGGGAAAGGACCTAATGTACGTGGAGGAAGGTTAGTGTGGAAAGCTCAGACACCAGGCTGGCTGCATGCCTGCCCAGAGAAGCTTAGCGTGGTAAATCTGCACTGCAGTAGAGGCAGGCTCTCCCTGGTGACTCAAAAGACGAGATGAGAAAGTGGAAGGAGATTTAGCAGACAGGCTTGGGTTGGATATGATCAAGATGCATGGTACACACGTCTGGAAGTGGGAAAGAATAAAATCAGAGTCCCAGGAGGTTCCTACAGGCCACTCTTCTCCCTGTTATAGCCAGTGAATATTAAAGTCCCCCCATCCCACCCTGAGAAAGAAACAAAACAAGGGACCAGCAAGATGGCTCAGCAAGCAAAGCGACTTCCCGCCACATCTGATGACCTGAGTTTGACCCTTGGGAAAGAAAGGGCTGACTCCCACAAGTTGTCCTCTGACCTCCACAGTGCACTGAGGCGCGCGCGCGTGCGCGCACGCACACACACACACACACACGCACACACACACACACACACACACACACACACACACGCACACGCACACACACACCTCCAGTTAAACAAACAAAAAACCTTGGAGCAGGAAGGATGGCCTGAGCCTATAAACCCAGCCTCGATAGGGTGAGGGAACAAGCAATTCAAAGCCAACCTAGGCTACATATTAAGACCCTGTCACTATACACAAAAACAAATGCCACCAAATCCTATCTGTTTAATGTCCATTTGTGTCTATAAGGCCTTAAGGCCTCAGAAAATCATGGTGTCTTTTATTTTGAAATTTACAGCTTTCTGTAAATAGAGCTTGAATTTTAGACGTGTGGCCATATCTAGAGTTCTCCGGTGAATTCAACGGCAGACCCTCTGAACTCCTAGTCTGAAAAGGAATCTTTGCTTATGTGATTCCTCTTTACACTTACTAAATTCCTCATGGTTCTTTTGTTTGTTTCTGAGACAGGTCTTGCTATGGTAGCTCAAGCTGGCTTCCAATTTGAGATCCTCCTGCCTTAGCCTCCCATGTGTGAGACTATAGGCATCCATCACCTTAGCCAGTTCAAACTGTTTAGTTTACAAAACTCATTCAAATACCTTACTTTATCTGCTCCTTACAGCAATCTCGATCCTCTGAAGTGCTTTGCTGTTACTAATACATGTATTTTGCTGTTGTTTTGAGACAAGGTCTCACTCTGTAGACCAGGCTGACGTGGAACTCACAGAGATCCACCTGCCTCTGCCTCCCGCGTGCTGGGGTTAAAGGTGTGCGCCATTATGCTCAGCATGAATATTAGGAGGACTTCCATTTTACAAAGGGGTCTGCCTAACACACAAGCAGGATTCAAGCCTGCAGTTGATACTCAAGCTTCTAGAGAACAGTTCTTCCTTCTAGCCAAGTCAAGTTCACTGCAGGTCTGAAAACAGCATGTGCAAGGATTATGATGGTTTTGGTCAGCAAAGGAGGCCATTATCAGATCCATCCATGATGGACCGGATCATGATTTTTCTAAAGATGAACACTCATGACTTTTTTTACCATGTAAAACCCATGTTCTGGTATTTCATGTTTGGCAAAGAACTGACCAACCAGCCTTAAAATAATGTTCACAGTATGTACCTTGCTCTAAGTACATTGCTCATAAAGCTGTTACGGGATTATGTAAAACCCAAGTTTAGAACGAGCTTTCCCTGAGTAATACTGAGAATGGCTTAAACATACGCTCTGCTTCTCTTCCTTCATCATGTGGCGAGTGTGTTTAGATGAAGCTGCCTATTTCTCTTCCTTTTTCTCCACGGAGAAATGTCGCCCAGAGTGTAAACTAATCAAACTAAATCCTTCTACAGGAATTAACTTGGTGGTCTAGGCAGATCTGGCTACTGGGTGTAACTGCATCAGACCCTTGGCAAGAGTTGTGTGTGCAATGAGGTCAGTAGAATTATTTAAGCCTTGTGGGAGGGGGGACTTTAGGAATCTGGTGACCACTTCTAGTTAGAATTGCCCCCCACTTTCATTAATAAAGGCATTTTATAATAGCCACATAAACTAGGTCAGTGTTGAAACTTTCCTTTTGCTTCAAAAAGGCGATGGAATGGATTGTACAGCACACAGTACATTCCTGACTCTCAGATCCAGGCTGGGCAGAGCAAGCTCTCTGGGTTTTCCAACCTGTTGCCCAAGTTGGCAACTGTGCTCACTGGAGGTCTCCAAACAGCTCACTGTCTGCAGTCATGAAGAGGGAAAGAGAGCTTGCTGGGGTGCAGGGTTCAAAGGTCTGTAACCCCCGACAAGCAAGAGCAACAAGGTCTCAGACCCCTTTGGGTAAAGATTAGGATGCAACAGGGGAAGCCGAGCAAGAGTTTGGGGCTGAAACCACAAGATCTCAACATTTAAAGATAGACTTTTAAAACATGAGGTTGGCACTCCAGGAGGAAAATATCCGACATGTCTTATTCATCTTGCATTAGTCCCACCAGGGACTAAGCAGCTCCCATTTCATATTCCTCTACTACAGAGAACCCTTCTAGGTCTTCTCTAGTGGTCCCGATCACACTTTGGGATGATAACATTTATGGGTAGATTTTCTGTATAACATAAAGAGGTTTCACTATGCCTGCGCCTCTAGCCATATGTTTAGCTGACCCCTTGGCTCCCAAGCACAGAGAGAAATACAAGTAACTAGATGACTTAAGGTGGACTTTCCTTCAGGTAACTCCTCCACATCAGAGTGGTCCAGCTGCCTGCCAATCACCTTCTTTCAAGCCAACCTGCTCTCAAGCACCACAAAAGAGCAGTCCCAGGACTCCGGGCTTCCCCTTCCCAGACTCTCTTCTACTTCTTTTTTCTGTCATCTCTTTGCCTCATCCCCTCATATTTTTCTTTTCTTTCCCATAGGCAACTTCCAGTTCTTCTTCCCTAAAGATCCCCAGCTAGAGTCGAGAACTAAAAACAGATGGCAGCCAGAACAAAATGTAAATATGCATGATAGAGAGTGGAGTAGTACAATGGCTGTGGGTGTACTTCAGGTGGGAGAGTCTTTGCCTAACATGTGTGAAGCCCTGGATTTGATCCTCCAGCACCACATAAATCAGGCGTGGTTGTGCACACTGTAACCCCATCGCTTAGGAGATAGACTCAAGAGGGTCAGAAGTCCAAGACTGCCCTTGGCTACATAACAAGTTTGAGGCCAGCTTGGGATACAGGAGACCCTGCTTCAGAAGGGAAGAAAGGGAGGAAGGAAGGAAAGGTAAGAAAGAAAAAAGGAAATCCTGTTTTAAAAAAGAACTATTTTTTAAGCCTCATTGGGGGCTAGTGAGATGGCACCAGCAACATAAGCTTAATGCCCCAAATGCCACCCCCAAACCACATGAGAGAACCAGCTCTACAGAGTTGTCCTCTGACCTTCACTCATGCCCACAGATAGATACGATCTCGCTCTGTCTGTCTGTCTGTCTGTCTCTCTCTCTCTTTCACACACACACACACACACTTAAAATAATTAAAAAAAAGAAAAATTCAAAATCCTATTAGAATACAATTGAGTGAGAATAAATTAAATTTTTTCCAAGGGGGGAAAAAAAAGAGGTCACTTTCAAAGTCTTCAAACCCAGTGGGTTCTAAGCTCTGTCAAGAACTTTCTGGGGGGGGGGCGAGCACTGGAGCTGGTCATGTAGTGTGGAAACACAGGTGGGGAAGACTGGAGGTGGAAAGGCAGAACACGAAGAGGGGTTTTCCCTGCCTGCAACTCGTCACTTTTCAAAAACCTTCTCTAAGACATTTAAGATCCAGCCAGACATTTAAATGAAGTTAAAGAGCTTGTGTTCTGTGCAATATGGCGGCCCACACTTGCAATCCCAGCACTCAGGAGGCAGAGGCAGGAGGATCTGTCTCTGTGAGTTGGAGGCCAGTCTGTCCACATAGTGAATTCCAGGGCTACATATGTATGTTAAAAAACAAAACCAAACCTGCTCATATAATCCCAACACACAGGATGCAGAGACAGAAAGATCCTGAATTGAGGTCAGCCTGGAGTACATACTGAGACTTTTTGTCTCAAAAGTGAAATGAATACGTAATGAACTAAAATGCAACTCTATTTTCATATGGATGCAACTCTATTTTCATACAGGATCATTTTCTAAATAAGTGAAACAACTTATTTAGAAAGAAAGTCTCTAAAATTCATAACATTTTATGAAGCAGGGGAGGACATCAAGGCAAAGGGAGGTCACTTAAATCCCAGGGAGACGGGAGACCGTCTCTGGAAGAGGAGTGGACTTTAGAAGCTGCAGGGTGTGAAGCAGGCAGGCCTCTGACCACAGCCTCCTCCAAGCAGCCAGGGAGTGGCCTGCAGTGACTGACCGGAAAGGCAGCTGAAGAATGTAAATCTGAAAAGGAATCTGAAGCAAAGTGCAGAAGGTTGCAATAGAGGAAAATCATAAAAAAAAAAAAAAAAAAAAAAAAAAAAAAAAGCAGAGGGGCAAAGGTTAGGGGTGCAGGTGTGGCTCAGAGGTAGAGAGAGAGCTTGTCCGGTGAATATGAGGCCCCGTGCTCCATCTCCAGCCCAGGGGAAGAATTACATATATACATAATTTAGGAGATAAGAAAAACATTTCAGGAAAAGCCGAGACACAGCCCACTGCCTAGGATACAAATCTGCAAAGCAGTGGTCCTGGGTGATCAGTTTCCCCACCTGAGTTCCTTGGAACCTCTGTGAAAAGCAGGCCTCTGTCACATTCTCCAATTGCTCAGGCACTTCCGATTCACCACCAATATTCAGAGGTTTCCGGTCTAAGGCCTGGCTCCAGAGTGGAGAGGAGGCTGGAGGATTGGGTGGCCCCCATCTCTACAGCTGAAGGTGCCCGAGGCTGTCCAAACACTCACTTCTCATCCCCTAGAATGAGTCTATTTTTTTACAGAAGTCAGTGTATTTAATAAGCAGTTTCCAAAAACAAAACACACAATGCAAACCTCAAAAGCCTCCTGCTATTGAGCTTACTGCAGCTGGTAAACATACACCCCGAACAGGTTGTGTTTGGTGTTCAACCAAATCACAGTACAGTCAGAGAGAGAGAGAGAGAAAGAGAGAGACAGACAGACAGACAGTGAGTCTCATGTAGCCCAGGCTAACCCTGAATTAATTGGAGAATGACCTTGAACTCATGCTCTACATCTTCAGAATGCTGGAATTACAGGTCTGTACCACCACATTTAGCTTATTGGTGCTGAGGAACTCAAAGTCAGGACTTCACATATGATAGGCCAGCACTATCAACCGGGCTACTGGCCCAACTCAATGATTCTTAAATATCCACCAACTGCAGCTCTCAACCTTGACTACTTTTAGGAAGCATCCAAGAAGCTTCTATAAGTCACACAGCTATTTCTGCATTCCACCCCTGGTCTAGAATGATGTAAGAGCCCACAAGTGCCTCTAAGCTCTACAGAGACCACTGCTTTCTGGACTTCAACTTCCTAGGGATATAAAAGTGTCTGGTTGTAACCCAAGGTCAACTATGATGGCTGGTACAGGACCAGCTCAAGCTAGGTAGGTCCCATGGTACCAATGAGGAAGGCGCCTCTCTGGGAAGGAGGCTTAGTGATTCGGGGAACTAGTTAGAAACTCACCTAAGTTGTGGGCATGGCAGACACCCAGGCAGAAGTGGGGAAGAGGGTGATTTAAACACTTATTACTAATAATTGCTTGGAATTACTTCACTTTCCTCTCGTAACTTCGAATCTAAATAGTTAAGGATATGCATATGCTTCTGGTATTATTTTTTTTCCAATTTTTAATTTTTGGTTTTGTTGAGTCATTGTCTTACAACTGTAGCCCTAGGCTGGCCTGGGACTCCCTTGGTCACCTCAGACTCTTAGTGATCCTCCTGCCTCCGTCTTCCCTAATGCTGGGATTACAGGTGTGCACCGCCACACCTGGCCTTTGCTTATACTTGTCATTTCCTAATAAACAAGAGATTTTTGTCCCAGTGTGACTGGAGTGGATTTAATCACCTGCTAAGCATGCTTCTAGCCAAGGCTATGTTTCCTCCAGCCCAGAGCTAAGGCATAAAGGGCAGGCTTCTTCCACCCCAGTGGTGCACCTTCTATTTACAGAAGGGGAAAAGCCCACTGAGAACAAGCAAGGAGAAACTGTGTGACCAGGTTGGTTAAACCGAGAGTGTCCAGTTTCTTGCTTGAATCATTTCTAAGCTGACTCCATTGGCCTCCAATTAGAAAGTATTTCCTTAACGGGCAACCTAAAACTCAGCCAATCTGTAGCAAACTAGAGAGAAATGGCAGAGTTCCCCTGAAGTTCAGTCTGCTGGAACGTCAATGAAGTAACTATACAAAAGCTAATGAGGTAACAGTAGTGGCAATTCTTGCCTCCATTCTGGGGACAGCTGACCGAGTCAGGAAAGAGAAAGGTTGTGGGGAGGGGATGACACCAGTACTGAGCTTCAGCGGTGACCACATTGGGAGCTTGATGTGCTCTGAGGAGATCTGAGTAGTCATAATCGTATTAGTAACATTTACACTGTTACCACTTATACAAGCTGCTCTGACTTCCTGCGTTTTACTGTTTGTTTGTTTACTTGTTCTCCAAACAACAAACAGGTCTCACATAGCCATGGAACTCATTATGAAGACCAAGGTGTTTTATTATTTATTTATTTGTTTGTTTGTTATTTATTGGAGACAGGTCTCACATAGCCCTGGATGTTCTGGAACTCACTATGAAGACCAGGCTGGCCTCGAACTCACAGAGATCTGCCTGCCTCTGCCTCTGCCTTCTGAGTGCTGGGATTAAAGGCGTACACCACCACACCTGGCTTCTGGCTTTCTTTATAAAAAAAGAAATTGTGGTTAAGTCATATAGGAAACAACGGGGGTGGGGGAAGCCTTCCTCCCTAGCCACCAGGCTGCATCTGTCTGTCTGTCTGTCTGTGCCTCAGGGTGGAGCCGATCCCACACTGCTGTCTGACTCACCTTTATGCCCTGGCTGGAGGACACACTGAGTCATGGTTTCATTAGCTTTTATTCAGTGTGATCTGACTTCAAGAAGTCCAGAATTGGGAGTTCCAAGAGGAGAATGAAAAAGATGCAGATATCATTTCAAAGTTCAAAGTTTAGAACAATTATCATCCAAAAAGCATAAAGGGAGTGGGGGTGGGGGTTGCTGAGGGTGTTGCTCAGCGGTAGAATGTCTGCTAGCCCTGGGTTAAACTTCCAGACGCTTCTAAACAGCAACAGACAGAGGGACCAGATGATGTATTTCCACTCTTGGGGACCACTCATGTCAGAGAAAAAAAACATAATTACAACTAACCTTAGGGTTGGGTCATGGTAGTGGAAATCTGTGATCCCAGAACTTAGGAGAGACTCAGGAGTTCAAGGCCTGCCTCAGCCCTTTAGTGAGTCTGGGGTCAAGTGGCTTTATCTGAGGCTCAGTCTCAAACAAAACAAAAGGCCCAACCTTAACATCCAACACAAGTACTGTGGGGGTCAGAGAGGGGTGCCCCGGGTGCCTGGATGTGGGAGAGCTGAAGAAAAAGATGGGAAGGTCTCCAATACCAAAGGAGTGGAAATCACTTCTCACCTCAGCAAAAGTCAGCGATGTTTTGGTTTTCTTGAAGTGTTTCTAACCTAACTCAGCTACTTGCAATTTTGAAGTTACTTCCTGAATAGGCAACAGGGAAACTCTTTCAAAGAGAATTTGCTAACTGCTGGAGAAAGCAGGTGAGTTGACTCAGCAAGTCAAGGTGTTTGTCACACAAACCTTGGGAGACTGGAATCTGACCTAGGATACACACACAGAAGGAGAAAACCAATTCCACAAGTTGCCCTCTGACTTCCAAATGCAGACCGTGGCATGCCTGGCCTCACATAAACATTATACACACATAATCATGGAAAACACTGCAGCTAGGCAGTGGTGGTGCATGCCTTTAATCCCAGCTCGAGGGAGGCAGAGGTAGGTGGATCTCTGAGTTCTAGGCCAGCTTGGTCTACAGAGTGAGTTCCAGGATAGCCAGGGTTACACAGAGACACCATGTGCTGAATAAAGAAAAGAAAAAAGCATTTCTGGAACGAGCCTGAAGTTAGGCGTCTAGGAATTCAGATAAATGACAAGCAGGAGAGAGTCCATAGAAAATGACCTGGGTCTGTGTTCTATCTGAACTACAAAGGCCAGAAGTGAAAATCAGTTCATTCATTTGCCCAGTATTTCAAAGAAGCTGTTCATGCAAGCCATTGGCAGGACATAGAATTCAGGATGCCCTCTGTAGCTTTCATGTGACAGAATTACTAGAAAGTACAGGTGGCCAGAGGCAGTAGTGACTCTCACCCATGCAGGGGATCGATTCCAGGGCCTCATCTATGAAGCTTGTGTTCCGCCTCTCAGCTGCAGCCTCAGCCCCCCTCAGCCCTATTAATGCATGTGTACCTGCTACTGCACTTGACTGGGGAGGCTGCTTCTGTGAGTGCAGCTGTACTTATGTGTGTGGAAGTCAGAGGCCAAACTCAGGTCCTAATTACCTTTTTAAAAGACAGATGTCTTCACAGGCCTGGGACTCTCTCAGTAGGCTAGGCTGGGGGGCAAGCTAGCTCATCTGTCTCTACCTTCTCAGCTGAGATTACAGGGACCCATGACGCCATACTTGGCTCTGTTTGTTTGTGGGTTTGTTTTGCTTTGAGACAGGGTCTCACAATGTAGTCCTGGCTAGCCTTGAACTCTCTGAGATCCTCCTGCCTCTGCCTCCCACAACCATCTATGACCCAAGTTCTGGGAGAATCAACACCCTTTTCTGTCTCCTCAGGCATGAGATACACATGCACATTAACACTCATACACATAAAATGATAAATAGAAGAAAATCTTTAAAAGGTAATTAAAAAAATTTTTTAATAGTCGCAAGTTGTTGGGATGTGTAGGAACGTGCAGGGATGTACAAAGGCTCAGGGAAAAGAAGGTTAAGTCCTCCAATACAGAGCAGAAAGTTCTCACTATTATGTGGGTTCTGGGGATGAAATTCAGATGACCAGGCCTGGCTGCTAACCTGCTGACCCCTCTCACTGGTTCTAGTTCAGAGCCATTGGCCATGGTACCAAGGCTGGAATCAGTTGTGGCCACAGAAAGGATATACTGAGCCAGGATATACTGGGTCTCCTGGCATGCTATGAGCAACCCACCCTGACATCTAATAAGAACAAGCTGAGTCTAGAATTGTCCAGGAGAAAAATACTCCCTCAATGCCACTCCTAAGAACTGATCTTGAATGTTAATTGAGCAGGCTAATTAGGCTGCTGGTTAGCTGGGCATCTGAAAGTTTAAGATACCCCTACATCCTGTCCTTGGAAATGACATCCTAGACAGCAAATGCTGGACTTCCTCTGGGGACATGATCAGACCCATGTTGCCTTGCTTAGCTACAGTGTTCCCAGGCACTCACTTAGGGTCTCAGTTAAAATGCAGTTTCTGGATAGAACACCTGTGTGGCCTGGACAGGTGTCTCCATGATGGGTAAGGTGACCTGCTGACGTTCCATGCAACCTAAGTCAGAAGCTCATTTTTTAGTAAAAGGGGGATATTGGTCCCTGGCCCCCATTTTGGGTAAATGTTGCTTTGCTTGCTGACCTTGACCTTGTTATCCTCCCTATGCTAATTCCCTGAGAGATTCTACCCTCCAGAATGCTTAAGGGAAGCTCCTTATCTGTGTATCCAGCATATTGGGCATTAACAGCTTAGATACAAGATTGTAAAACATCAGAATCGGGGTTGGGGATTTAGCTCAGTGGTAGGGCGCGTAGGCAAGCACAAGGCCCAGGTTTGATCCTCAGCTCCAAAAACAAAACAAAACATCGGAAGCAAACTTCTGCCCTCCGGGGTTCTCCCATTGTGCAGTAAGCCTGTATTTAAGACCTCCTCCCTCCTTCAATAAACGGCATTCGGGCATTCCAAAAAAAAAAATAAATAAATAAAAAGAAGAAGAGGGGGATCAAGATCAAGATCATGATGGGGAAACCCACAGAGACAGCTGATCCATACTAGTTGGAGCTCACTGACTCTGGACTGACAGCTCAGGAACCTCCATGGGACCGAACTAGACCCGCTGAATGTGGGTGACAGTTATGTGGCTCGATCTGTTTGTGGGGTCCCTGGCAGCAGGGCCAGGACTTATCCCAGGTGCATGAACTGACTTTTTGGAACCCATTCCCTGTGATGGCATACCTTGCTCAGCCTTGATACAATGGGGAGAGGCTAGGATCTCCTTCAACTTGGTATGCCAGACTTTGTTGACTACCATGGGAGGCCTTACCCACTCTGAAGAATGGATGGGGGCAGAGTGGGAGGGAGGTGAGGAGGCGGGAGAAGGGGAGGGAGGAGGAACTGGGGTTGGTATGTAAAATGAAAAAAAATTTAATAAATAAATATATTTTTAAAAATGCAGTTTCTGAATCCACAGGTCAGGGTAGGAGCAGGAAGTTCTGAATGTATAATGTTTCCTGTGTCATGACACTACTGGTCCCTCAGCCCAAAGCTTGCCCGTGCATGCTTCAGGGAAAAGAGGGCACCTCTCCAAAACTAACGCAGAATCTGTATCTCTCCTGTGTCTCTTCACTGATGGGCGACGTTGAGCAGGGTGCACGGCTCATTTGCCTCCTCTTCTGTAAATCTAGGGAACTAACCATCACACCAGCTTCAAAGGATATACCAATGTCAGACAGCACAGGCCACTCTCAGTAACTGTTAGTACCAAGAGCAGGGCCTCTTCTTTCTTTTACATGGTGTGTGTGTGTGTGTGTGTGTGTGTGTGTGTGTGTGTGTGTTTCCATGTGTGTGGAGTGTGGGCACTCATGTGCCATGGTGCACCTGTAGAGATCAGAGGACGACCTTGACAAGTGTCTGTCCTTTCCTTCCATCTTGTTTGAGGCAGGGTCTCGTGCCAGCTGCTCCACAAACTTCCAGACGCTCCTGGCTTCACCTCCCATTCCGCCCATCTCCTTGTAGGATCACTGGAGTTACACATGCACACCACTGCATCCAGAATTCAGGCTCCAGGGTTCTGAACTTAGGTCCCTAGTGCTTATAAAGCAAGCTCTGTATCCACTGAGCCATCTTTCCAGCCTGGCCTCTTTTCTGCGTTATACACAGGCCTAGAAGGTTCTGAAGTCTCCAATGGAAATGACTGAGAACAGAAAAGCCTGGCCAGGGGAGCAGCCACAAAGAGCTATAGCCCCATAAGCCTGCACAGTTGCAAACATTTCCAGAAATAGCCTTATCCTGTGTTTGTTCCCGTGATTTATAACATTAAGACCCACCCCATGATTTCCTAGCTGGAGAATTCTCAAAGTCCAGTGCTCAGGAAGAGGAAGCCTTTCTTCCCCAAGGAGGCCAGCACACCTAGACTGATGCGCCATCAGTGAATTTAACCCTGGTTAGCCTCACTTCCCTCCCAAATGCCAAACTCCACCCTGATGAAGGACTACCGCTCAGTGTATTATACAGTCCTTAGACCTGAAATGCTTTCTTTATACAGAAGTTATAAAAATGCACTTCCTGAGCCCATCGGTGATGGTGCACACCTTTAATCCCAGCACTCAGGAGACAGAGGCAGGTGGGTCTCTGAGTTTGAGGCCAGCCTGGTCTACAGAGTGAGTTCCAGGACAGCCAGAGCTACATAGTGAGACCCTGTCTCAAAAATCAAAAACAAAACAATAAAATACGCTTACTATATGGAATCACCTTAAATGTGAATAATAAAAATTGATTATCACAGGTGTGTAGGAAACTCTCGCTACATATATTATAATCATATTTACTGTAATTCTTTTACCTCGCTAAATATTACCATTCCTTTGTTCACATTAATCTTTTAACCCCCCCCCAAACTTAAAGTATATAAATGCAGGTGTCAGGTTCCGGGATAATGCAGAGAGTATATAGTTGTTTTGCTTTTTAAAATGAGTTATTTTCTGCATCATGCAGCAACCTCTCTATCGAGAGAAAGTCAAACCTCATACAAAAGGCAAAACCCTTCAGAGAAAACATTAAGAGCCATTTGAAGCCAAAGGCAGTGCCAAGAGACTAGGAAGAGTTCCTGAGAGGCAGATGAACCTACAGGAATTTGCACCCAGCACAATAAACAAAACAATTAAGCCATCAGCAGGCCTCCAAGGAGACTATGAGGCCTTAGCAGGTGGCAAAACCCACTCTACTCCGCACCTGTTAGCGGCAGGGGAAACCAAGGCAGTGAGCACTTCCTCCCCCAAGTTTGAACCAGAACAGACTCAGACCACAGCAGCAAATCTCACATCCTGACGGTCTCCACAGCCCTCCCATCCTCTTCACCTTGTCCCCATTTTCCAGACCTACAGAAACAACCTGACCACTCCTCCAGTTCAGGATTCAAGGTCAGAGTGAGCAGAGGCTGCCCACCTCCACACCAGGCTGGTCCCTGATCTGCAGGCATGGGAACTGAGTGGAAAGAGCCTTGGTAGAATGATGTTTTCATTTCTCCTAGCAAAGGGCAGCACCGCCCCTGGGGTGACAAGTCAGGACTGGTTGTGTGGCCTCTGGCAAGGACTTCATCTCCCAATGGAAGGATTGGAAGCAAAGGGACAAGAATTAGATGCAGAAACCTTTTTGGCCCCTCCTGGCCTCCTTCAGCAGCCACACTGGCTAATATCCTGTTCTATTAAAAGCAGACTGGAGAGGAAACCCATATGTGGTTTTATCTGAGGGGGGCTATTTTTAATCTTTGCAAACATTTCCAGTTTACAATCAGTTGTCTGCTTGGCACACTGGTTGTCATCCATCATTCATTCACTGCAGGGAACAATTACTGCAAATGAGATGAACTGGAGGGGCTGAGGGTCTGCTGCACTATGGGAAAACCGTCTGGTTCAGTTCAGCAAAATTGCCCCATTTTGCCGAGGCCAGCATTTGCGATGAAAAACCAAACCGAGCCACAGGCATGAAAATGTCCTCTCTGGGAGTTTACTGCTAAGTAGGACAGAACAGTAAACAGTATTTAATGAGCTAATGTCATTTGAAAAGCTCCTAGTGGCAGGAGGTCCCAACTGGCCTGGTCTGTCTCTACCCCTCCATTCCTGTCTGTCTACAAGCCATTCAAAATTCCTCTCTCCAAACTGTGTGACTAGGAGCCAGACATCTTCACAGCCTCCAGGTCCACAGGCAGCCTGGACCTGGACTCCCCTGTTCACTCCTGACACTCTGGCTGGGGACCATTTCTTTCACCCTTTTGTAGGATCTTAGAATTTGAGCAAGGAAAACTATATTACAAAAAGCCCCAAGGGTGAAAATTGGCCCATTTTTGACACCAGATGGACTTGGCCAGTCTCTGGATTATCTAGAAATTTTAAGCATCCAAGCTGCCCTCCAAATCCACACGCAGTAAAACACCGACTGCATTGTCTAGCTACTTACACAAAAGCCCATGTCATGCCCTAGTTCCTTCTTCCCCTATCAGGTCTGCTTACTTCTTGGTGTTTTCTTTGTTTGTTTGTTTGCTGTTTTTATGCGTTGCTGTTGTTTGAGACAGGGTCTCTATAGTCCTGAAATTCCCTCTGTAGATCAGGCTGGCCCCAAACTCACAGAGATCTGCCTGCCTCTGCCTTTAGAGTGCTGGGATTAAAAGCATGCACTGCCAGGCCCTGATACTGTTTTTCTTTAGTGCTGGCGACAGAAGCCAGGGCCTTCTATATGCCAAACCACTAAGTGCTCTACTGAGTAACATCCCCAGCCATGGTGTGCAGGATGTGTGCAGATGTACGCACAGGATGTGTGCAGATGTGTGTAGGTGTGTGGACAGGTGTGGGCAGATGTGGGTGCAGGTGTGTGGACAGGTGTGGGCAGATGTGGGTGCAGGTGTGTGCGCAGGTAATCATGCCCATGTGGAGGTCAGATGGGGAGTATCTTCCTCTTTCATTCCCTGCCTTATTATTTTGAGACAGGATCTCTCAGCAAATCGGAAACTCACTGTTTTGTCTAAACTGGCCTGGCAGTGATCTGCTTGTCTCTATCCTCCAACACTGTGAGAACAGGCACACATGGCCTTGCCCAGCTTTGACGGAGGTGCTGGGGATTTGAACTCAAGTGCTCTTGCTTTCACCACAAGCACTCTTAACCGTGGAGCTTGTTTGTTTGGTTGGTTGGTTGGTGGGTGGGTTGGTTTTTGCTTTTAAACAGGGTCTCACTACATTAGCTCGGACAACTGCAGCATTCCCACCAAAATGAAAGGCTCAGGCATCTGAGTTGCAGGACCCTTTCACAGCTTCACGCCTCTCTTGAACCCTCAGCCAAGGAAGCTTAGCAATGGTTTCCTGCAGTGGTCTTAAGAGCACTTCCCTGTGTTGGTAGTTCCACACTCCACTTCTATCTTTCAAGACAGAGATGTCAGTGCAGTTTTAAAGAATGCCTACACTTCCACACAGCAGAGAAATACAAGCATTTTCCCCATTAAGTTTCTTGTTTTAATGTGTGTGTGTGTGTGTGTGTGTGTGTGTGTGTGTGTGTGTGTAGGAAAGACAACGTCCTTGGATATTGCTCCCTGGGAGCTGTCTACCTTGCTCTTTGAGACAAGATCTCCCCCTGGCTTGGAGCTCATCAAGTAGACTAGGCATTTGGGGCCAGCCAGCCCCAGGGATCCACTCCTCTCTGTCTGCCCCCCACCTGTGAGAGCCCCAAAACATGCCACCAGACACACCTTTTTTTTGTAATGCGAGTTCTGGAAATGGAACTCGGGTCCTCGTGGTTTTGAGGCAGGCAACCTAACTTCCCAGCCTTCCCACCAAATTTTAAGAAGGGATCACAACCAGTACAGCATTTCACAAAACATCACACAGGCAGAATGGACTTGGGAGGAGAGGCTGGACACAAAACTAAAGGAGAGAGAAGTTGCCCTGAAAAGTGATTGATCGGAAGAAAAGCTAAAATGTGCAGAGCTGGATGATCTTCGCGGAGAAAGTGAAATAGAATCCCAAAGGTGACAACATGCAACTGTGAGATTCTAAAAGGTGGAGTCAGGGCTGGCTTCAACTGAGCACTAGACTGTTAGCTAAAGACAAGGTGATTGTGGACAACATCCAAGCCTGGGAGCCGAGGATCGCAGGCTTCCATTAGGCAGACCATAGGCAGGAACAAAGCCAAGGACAGACTGAGGAATCCTGAGGGGCAGAGCAACTGTGATGGAATCCGGGCAGCTCGCTCCACCTTACACCTGCAGGATCAGAGCCTCCTTTGCCGACGACGGACTCTTAAATACTCCTGCCACAGAGCACTGATGGCGACAGGATTCACAGCCTCAAACAAGACGGACAAGTGCCTCATTGTCTCAGAGGAACAGACAAGGCTTGACCCCTCCCTCACTTACAGAAGTGCTAAGCAGGGCTGAACAAAAGTTTCAGGGGTGGGAGGAGAATGCTCTTCTTGTTTTGATGGCCTGTGTATGCTTTTCCCGGATTCCCAGGCTCCATCTCACCCTTGGAGGACTGGTGGACTGCTGGTGGGGGGGGGGGGGGGTGTTTATTGGTTGGTTGGTCAACTTGACCCAAGCCAGGGTCATTTGGGAAGAAGGAACTTCAGCTGAGAAAATGCCTCCATCAGATTGGTCTGTAGGCAAGTCTGTGGGGGGTATTTTCATGATTAATAATCAATGTGAGAGGTCCCAGCCCACAGTGAGTGGCGCCACCCCTGAGCAGGTGGTCCTAAGCTGTGTAGGAAGCTATGTAAAAAAAAAAGCAAGCTGAGGGGGCTGGAGAGATGGCTCAGGGGTTAAGAGCACTGACTGCTCTTCCAGAGGTCCTGAGTTCAATTCCTAGCACCTACATGATGGCTCACAACCCTCTGTTATGGGATCTGATTCCCTCTTCTGGTGTGCATGAAGACAGGTCACTCATATACATAAAATAAATAAAATTTAAAAGAAAAAGCAAGCTGAGCAAGCCATGAGGAGCAAGCTAATAGCCAGTGTCCTCCATGGCCTCTGCTTCAGCTCTTGCCTTGAGCTCCTGCTCAGATTTACCTCCGTGATGGGCTGTGAGCCGTAAGATAAACTTTCTTCTGAAGTTTCTTTTGGTCCGTGTTTTATCAGAGTAATAGAAAGCAGACTAAAATGATGGACAAGAGGCTTTGTGGGACAAGGAGGGGCACCCCAGGAGGGTGTGGTCGGTGTGACAGAGTGGGTATAGGTGAGAGAGATCGGGAGGAAGAGGCTAACCCAGCCTGTGCGTACCCTTTCTTCTCAGTAAGGAAACACGGAGCGCAGAAACCCGCCTCAGAGACCAGTCTCCAGAAGCCACCAATTTCCTTCTTAAGTGTCCTCAACTAGTAAACGTTAATTTTATAATTAACACCCAGGAATTCTCCACCGGGGTAATAATAGGAATTCAGTGATTTGCATAAAGCCAATTTGTATTTGGTATCCTTCTGTTTGTAATCATGGGAGAATATGAACCCTGAGTATGTGATGGAGGCTGAGACTCTGTGTTTCCGATCAGTCAGGCAACAGCACCTATTGCTGGCATGCCCTCACTTACCTGCCTACTTTAAGGTTTCTCAGGATCCTCCAGACAGTCTTTCATTTTTTTTT
This sequence comes from Onychomys torridus, assembly GCF_903995425.1. Taxonomy (NCBI): domain Eukaryota; kingdom Metazoa; phylum Chordata; class Mammalia; order Rodentia; family Cricetidae; genus Onychomys; species Onychomys torridus. The sequence goes on along the minus strand of NC_050449.1, from coordinate 63,805,622 downwards.
TTTTTTTAATTATCCCTTTTGCCAGGTGGTGGTGGCAGCGGTGCATGCCTTCAATCCCAGCACTCAGGAGGCAGAGGTAGGCAGATCTCTGAGTTCAAGGCCAGCCTGATCTACACATCGAGTTCCAGGACAGCCAGGGCTACACAGAGAAACCTTGTCTTGAAAAAAACTATTACTTTTATTTGTTGTATGTGGTGTGTGTGTGCCATGTGTGTGCCGTGTGTGCCACAGTTGGTTTATGGAGGTCAGAGGACACTTGCAAGAGATGGTTCTCTCCCTCTGTGTGGATCCCAGGGATCAGACTTAAGCTGTCATACTTGATGACAAGTGTCTTTACTCCCTGAGCTGTCTCACCAACCCCCAAAAGTTAATTTTATTTATGTATTTATGTATGTGTGTATGTATGTGTGTATGTATGTATGTATGTATGTATGTATGTATGTATGTATGTATGTATACCGTGTTTTGCCTGCATGTATGTCTACAGGTCAGAAGGGGGCGCCAGATCTCATTACAGATGGTTGTGAGCCACCAAGTGGTTGCTGGGAATTAAACTCGGGACATCTGGAAGAGCAGTCAGTACTCTTAACCTCTGAGCCATCTCTCCAGCCCCTCCAAAAGTTAATTTAACTGACTACTTACTTTCAGTTCCCTTCTCTGTCCTCTGTATTATGCTCTATTTCCAAGTATTTCCGTCAGCGCAGCTTTAAAATGGGCCTAGACTGTGAGTCAGCAGACTGGGATTCCAGGGTCAACTCTGCTATTCAGTTGTTAAGTGACCTAGGGATGGAGGACAGGCCACTTAAAAGTATCTGGGTACCAGAGGGTTACTTGGGGAGGTCAAAGACCATTTTGAGGATTTATGGACCTTCTTTCTAGGAAAAAAATGTAAATATGAACATAGATTTCATAGATGCCTCTCTAGTAGTTTCTGGATAGTTCTCTCTCTCTCTCTCTCTCTCTCTCTCTCTCTCTCTCTCTCTCTCTGTGTGTGTGTGTGTGTGTGTGTGTGTGTGTGTGTGTGTGTGTGTAATGCGCATGGCCAGAGGAAGAGGAAGACATCAGGTGCCATGCTCTATGGCTCTATCTAATTCCCCAAAGAAAGGCCTCTGATGGGATTTGAAGCTAGGCTGGTAGCCAGAAGCTCTGGGGATCTTCCTCCGCCCCGTCCCCCAACCCCCTCAGTGCTGGAGTTACAGGCACACATGTGGTTGACTTTTTTACCTAGGTCCTAGGGATTTGAACTCAGGTCCTCACTCTTACCATTGGAGTCATGGCACCACACCAACTTCCAATACATTTCCAACCTGACATATTCTATATCTAGGGTCAATCTGATCACTCATAGAATTAGGCATTCTTTTCACAGCTGATGCTGGCATAAATGAGGAGGGAAGAAGCAGCTAAGAACTTACTTTTTCCCCACCATTTACACCTAAATGTAGTGCCTGAGTGGAGCTAAGATTGCAGGACCAGGGAGACACCCGGTCCCATACATCACGATAGCAAATGCCAAGGTATACTGCCAGATGCCCTGTGAATAAATGACACTGGTCCACACTGTGGGAAGTCCCCTTAGTGACCCGAGATGTCTACACAATTCTATAAAACAAGGGCTCTCCTGTTATAAGTTAAAGGAAGCCACCAGCTTTGGTCACCTCGGACACACCCCTTCTTCCCAGCCAAGGAGCACCAAGTGCCAAACCTTGCTTGGTTTAGAACCCAATAGAATAAATATTTGTGGATGAAGTGTTATGTATGCGAGCTCTGATTGGAGAAGGTGAGAGCAGAGAGATGGGCCAGGAGTTATCATGAGCTGGTTTTCTTTCCCCTGGTGGAGTTCTAAAGAAAAGGAATGGGTGTGGTGCAGCACATGCCTACAACACTAGTAATGCTGGCACGGGATGGAGGCAGGAACTGCGAGGTGGAGGCCAGCCTGGGCTACAAAGTAAGACTCTGTCTGAAAAAAAATTAAAGAGATAAAACAAAGGGGGGGGGGGGGGAGGGAGAGACGGAGAGAGAGAGAGGGACAGAGAGAGAGGAGAGATTTGTAGACTAATGGTTTTTTGAGGTCCTCTGAGCAAAAATGACGTAATCCTATAGACTCCATGTGCTGTACAGGAGCCTGCAGATGGCACACTCTGTAGCTCACATGATATGAAAGTGACCCGGGTTATTTTGAGAATCATTTTATAGTCCAGAGACATGCTTTCTAGCTGAGGAAAATATGTATTTGTCTGTATGAGGAATATTTTTCTCCACATGGACAGCTCAGTGCTGGCTAGAAAGGCGGCATTGGGCAGCAAGAAGTCTTGTCTTCACCTTGGATGGGCAATGAGTTCCAGTCTTCAGTTCAAAAGGACAGCTGGTCTGTCTGGCTTGGCATGACTCAGGGTACTCTATGTTTGGGCTCAGTTACGTGCTTGTTATTTTCACAGAGTTCCCGTTAGCAGACAGAAACTACTTTTTGTTGTTAACTATGACTTTGACCTTTTCTTTTCAACTACAAGGGAGCAATTTTGGAAGGAGATGGAGAGGTCTCTAATTGCCTTCCTGCCTTGGAAAAAGCAGCACAGGATGTGTCCAGAGTAACACTGGAGCATCTGTCACACACAGAAGCTCAAAAGATTCAGCTTCTGGAATTACTCCCACCCCAATTCAGTCAGTCAGTTAAGGAAAGATGGCGGTGGTGGAGGAGCTCGATCTCAGGCCTTGGGTAGTCCAGTCTCCAATGATACTTGGTGCAGACTTGATTGGGCCAGTAAGGACGACGGTAAACACAACACAAAGTTTAGAACATTTTTGTGTATTGGCCCTCACACTCCCTGCTGTTCTTGGTGACACTGTGGTATGACTAGTCTGCTGTGACGTCTCCATGGCTGCAGCTGGAAGTTAGCCAGCTGCCAGGCAGGTGAGTGAGGCCATCCTGGATCATGCATTCCCAGCCAAGCCACCAGCTGACCACAGAAGTCTAGATGGGAACTGGCCAGCTAATACATAAAATCCCGAGAAATAATACAAGTTTATTATTTAAATCACCGTGTCTTGGAAAAAGTTGTTACATCAAGAACACACACACACACACACACACACACACACACACACACACACAGGAGAAAAGATGACTAATGCATGATAAGTTAGAGTCCTGAGCAACTTGGTACACATGCCCTGGATGACTCTATACAACACTCAGTGGGGACTTACTCTTGACGTCACCTTACGCCAAGTAATTAAAATAACCTAATGGAAGCCCAAATCGGACTGTTCACCTTAATATCCATCTCAAAAATAGCATTTGCTACATACAACTCTAGGAATGATTTTGTGTGGGTTTCACGGCTTTCTGCAGCTCCTAAAATTATACAAAGAATTGTATGTATGTGTTTGTATGCATTTTTTTCTTAATTGGAAAAAGATGTTAAAACACACAGACTAACAAAGAAATAACCTAGTACATGCTGCCTAAAATCAATGCTATTTAATCACATTTGCATTCTATCTCTTTTTAATATTTTAAAACATTACAGGTATATGAGCCCTGTGGGTCTTCCCAGCTCACAGCACATAGGGCAGACACTTAATACATACTGGTGAGCCAGGAAAGGAGCGGGGCACATAATGACTATTGACCATGTGTGTTGTGGCCATTTTAATACTGTTGCTGATTTCCTGAGGGGGCCGCCTGAATTTCTCCCCATCTAGATAACCTCCTACAACCTTCGTGCTCCATTATTTTACAATCCTAAGGCTGCAACCTGGGGTGGGGGGGGATCAAAAGGATACAGATCATAACAGGCGAGACAAATTGTAACCAATGAAGAAGGTGAGCCCTGTGCTCCAGCTGATTATTAGAGGTTGAAGGAAGTGACATTGCCGGAAGTACAGAGTATTGCCAAGAAAACAGGATCACTAACAAGCTGGACCAGCTCTCCGGGGTTTTAGAAATGAATAGGAGGGTGAGATAATGAAAGGAAGAAACTGCAAACAAGTATTTGTCATTAGACCTGACTCTGAAGATTTCCAATCCAAGACTATCAAAAGGTGGACCAAGCCAGGAGGTGGTGGCACATGTTCTTTAATCCCAGCACTCAGGAGACAGAGGCAGGTGGATCTCTGAGTTCGAGGCCAGCCTGGTCTACAGGACAGCCAGGGCTACACGGAGAAACCCTGACTCAAAAAACCAAAAGAACAAGCAACACCCCCCCCCCCCCCCCGCCGCCACAAAAAAATGATGGGCCAGTACCTGATGTAATTGATGGTCCCCTTCAACAAGAAGTGTAAGGCACATGGAAAGCCCATCTGTCAGGGAACATGCTTGGGACCCTCAAGGATGTGGTTCAGAATGAACAGACCATCTAGTGCACCTGATCCCTGGCAGAGATCACTTTCTAGACCCCAAAGAAACAGACTATTACCAGGGAGCCACGATGAACTTCCGAGCAAGCTCCTGGAGGGGAAGGTTCAGAGATGGAGAAAGAGGACACAGAGAACCACATGAATGTGCTGGAAAACTGGACCAAGGGTCCCAGGCTGGTAGTGGAAGAGCCTGAAGGAACAGACTTGCTGTAGCAGCTGCGAATGCACAGACCATCTTTAAAGCAAGGGCAGGAACAGGAGCAGGAAGACAGGGAGGAAGCGGCTTTGGTGGAGAGACTCAGAGAACAAAGCGTACTAGAGAGCCCAGACTCAAAAGCAATGCCGGCGGCCACCGTGCCCTGGCTGGCCTTCTGCCTGCCCCTCGACTATTGTAGAGGAGGCTCCAGAGGCTAAGAGGAAGGTAAAGGGCTCCAAGGAACACCAGCAGCAGGTACCAGCTATCAGGCACCAGCATGGTAAAACAGAACTGGACCCCGGAACAAGGCACCTGGGATGAAATAAAATGCAGAGGGAGGCTGGCTCTGCTCCCAGATGCCTGTCCCTGCATCCCTGAAACAACTAGGTATTTGTTCAGACAGTGAGTGAGTGGCAGCAACTCAGCCCTACCAGGACCTTCCATACGTCAAGGGTCACAAGCTCCTTTTCAGCTACTGGGAAGGCCACAGGACCTGGTAGCTGGGGTAGGACACCTTGAGACCAATGACAGCCATGCCTAGGCAAGCCACCATCATCCTCCATTGCTTGTAGGACCTGCAGGATCAGTGAGAATTTGCGCTGAGGGACTCATCTTCTCTCCATTCTCTCACCAACTCTTACATCACCTCTAGATCTCAGCCTCCACCTCTCCCCCTGCTCCCCAAAGTCAAGACTTGCAGAAGAAACTGAAAGTCTTGTCTTATACCACCCTGTAGATGGTGGCAGGATTGGGGGACATAGAGGTGAGCTTCCACATCATCAACACACATTTGGAGGTCAGAACCTAGGGATATGAGAGTATGTATACCCCAAGCCTGTTCCAGCTGTACACCAAAAAGGGGGCTCCCCATCCCCAGAGTCACAGAAAGATGAGCAGCCTACTACAATGGCAGTTGTAGTAAGTGCCAGGGCAACGTTTCCATGTACATTTATGGGGGAGATTTTTCTACAGTTATGATTTAGGTTTGGCTATCAGGCTACATGGAAGTATTATTCCACCAGCAAAAACCATGACTATGTCTACCAAGGTGAAGGATTTATAAAATAAATGGGGGAAAAATACAGAGCATGAGTGATATATTTGCCTCTTAATTACAACGGCATAAAAACAGTGGGTGCTGGAATAGATCGGAAGGAAAGCCACAGACATAAAATAATTACTGTGTTGCAGGGCAATCGTATTACGGGTGAATGCCTCAGACTTTATTTCTTATAATCTTTTATAGTTTAAGCGGCAATGAATCAAAAATAACAAGCTTTCATCTTCAAGTGGGCCTTCCTGAAAGGGCTCAGAAACTAAACTATCTTGGTTATGTCTAGACTGTTGAGAAAATAAGATTCTAATCCATCCCCTTCTTAGACTGAGATCAGAAAATCTGTGCTCTGCCACCAGCTCAGCCAAAACTGAGAGCCTTCAGAAGTCATTCAACTGGATGACCGACTCTCCTTCTCCAGCTTTGCTCCTTGCTCTCTGAAATAGTTTCGTGTATTCCAGTTTGGCCTCAAATCCCCTACACAGCCAAAGATGAGCCTTGGGCTCCCAAAGAACTGTGTCACCACCTCCATCCACCACCTGAGTTCTGGGATTATAGGCATGCACCAGCACACCAGGTGTACGTGGTGCTGAGAATCAGATGCAGCAGGCATGCCAGGCAAGCATTCTGTTGACAGAGCTGCATCCCCAGCCCTAGACTACTCTCTGTGAAGGCTTGGGCTCCTTTGTTTCTATTTCGTGCATTTGTGTGTGTGTGTGTGTGTGTGTGTGTGTGTGTGTGTGTGCATTGTGTGTGCACATGCAGAGGCCAGAAATAGATGTAAGGATATCTTAGTCACTCCACCGTATTTTTTGAAACATGGTCTTTCACTCAAATTGGAGCTTCATGTTTCAGCTACACTGGCCAGCCAGTGAGCCCCTAAGACCTGCCCCCACACCAATGCTGCCATACCAGGCTTTTCCATGGGTGCTGGGGAGCTGAGCTCAGGTCTTGAGGTCTGCATGCAAGCTCCTTATCCACTAAATCATCTCTCCAGCCCCCCTCTCTGTCAAAGTTTAAGACAGAAATCTTAAGCTCTTTTTGGGCGTTCTAGAAGGTGCCCTACGCTTTTTCTCTCTACAATGCAGTGTACAACTGGTAAGTACGAGTGGACGTTAATACATGTCAGAATTCTAAATACCCAAGAGACCATGGACTGCCTTCACACTGCTCTTATGCTTAATTCTTAGGGAGAGGGATCTACCTGTGTCTCCTTGTCTTCCACAGCCTGCTCTACATAAAACTGCACACCCACAGTGGGGTGTGTGTCTCCTCCTCAGAAAAGAGAAAAGCTGAGAGGGAGCAGGTACAGAGCCCTGTGAGTAGGATGGCAGTCACATGGTCACTAGTATTTCAGGTCAGAAAGGAAGTTTTTATTAAAGATGGCCTCTCTTCTGTAGCTCATAACTGACCATTCAGAAGTGCCTGGAGGGCTGGCGAGAAGCTCAACAGGCAAGGACACTTCCCAACCCGACAACCCAAGTTTGGTCTCCAGGACCCACACGGCGGTAAGAAAGAACTGACTCCTGTGAGTTGCCTTTCAACCTCTACAGACGCGTGGACGCACAGAGATAAAAGTGGAAGGAGAAAATTGAAAACAAAATTGAAAAGGCTTTGAATGATGACAATACTGCCGCTCTGAAGCTGGGACCTCAGAAGTGAAGGCCAGATCCATGTAGATATACAGGACAAGGCCCAGGGCGTGTCAAAGCCAGTGCTGATATTTTAGGAAACAATCTGTAAATTCTGCTTGTCTTGATAAAACTGTCAAAAAAATATGTTAAAAAAAAAAATCTGCTAGGATGACCAAAAAACTCTTGGCTATGCCAAAGTAAATTCTGCAGCACAAATTTCAGAACATGATTTGCTTGCTATTATTACAGAATGAGCTTACAGGGCTAAGATGTTTATTTTTAATACCATTGGCATTTAACCTTTAACCTCTTATTTGCTCTGTAAATGTCAAGTCCAAGCAAAGTGGGAAATAAAAATATCAGGGTCTAGGGATGTGGTTGGGCGATACTGTGCTCGTCCTGTATACACTGGGTGGATCATCAGCACTGCAAAAAATAATCAATAGGAAATAAAATAATCCAAGCAGTGGTGGCATGCACCTTTAATCCCAGCACTCAGGAGGTAGAGGCAGGTGGATCTCTAAGAGTTCAAGGCCAGCCTGGTCTACAAAGTAAATTCCAGGACAGGGACAGCCAGAACTACATATTAATATCCTGTTTAGGGGAAAAGAAAAAAGAAAAAACAAAACAAAGGAAAGAAAACAGTATTGAGAAAAATTTAATCACATAATGGTAGAAATATAAGTAGTTGCATCTTTGTCAAATATGCGTTAACTATAAACACACACACACACACACACACACACACACACACACACACACCTGCAAATAACGGGTCTGGAGAGATGACTTAGCAGTTAGGAGCATTGGTTGTTCTTGCAGAAGACCCAGGTTCGATTCCCAGCAGCCACATAACTCCAGTTCCAAAGCCTCTGATGCCCTCTGCTTGCCTTCTCAGGCACCAGGCATGTACATGGATATGGACATGGTACACAGACATACATACAGGCAAAACACCCTTTAATATATATTAAATATTGTATATATATATTATGTATATTATATAACAATAAATTGATATATAATATATATAAATTACTCAAATTCAAATCTGGAAAAGCATGACTGAATGTACCTGCATATCCCACTGTGAGGTCTAGGGTATTTTACAGTTGTTTAGATGTTTCAAAATATTTCTGCATATTATAGCCATGCATATATTATATATATAGTACATGCCTACAATGTAGTGGTTCTCAACCTGTGGGTCGTGACCCCTCCACCAAACCTCTATCTGCAAGAACATTTATATTATGATTTGTAACAGAAGCAAGATTACAGTAGCAACAATAATAATTTTATGGTGGGGGGGGGGTCACCACAACACGAGGAGCTGTATTAAAGGGTCCCAGCATTAGGACAGTTGGACAGGGATGCTGATAAAAAGGTTCCGCATGTCCTTGCCAAGCACTGGAACCCTAGTCCTCTCTCACCAGTAGCTGAGAAGCACTTCTTGGTCTTTAGTCTCATGTGACTTCACGACACACCAGGAGCAGAGGAATCTGTGGTTCCTAAAATGCTTACAGATGCTTGCTCTCTAGCCTGAAGGAGAACTCTTGAAATACACCTCAGGTTCCTGTGCTTTGGAAGGGTTGTTGTGCAGCACTGGGTCACTTCACCGAAACAGAGGGGTGAAGGGTAACAAGAGAAGCTGAAAGTGCAGCCTTGCCACCACTCACAAGCCATCTTCACTATGTCCTGACAGCTCCAATTAGCGCACTGGGGGGGGGGGGGGTGTCCCTGTTTAAGCCGCTAGATTCTGCAGGTACAAAGTACCAGGCAAGCACCTTCCTTCTCTAGCGAGGCCCCAGGAGAAGGTGTGGATACAGAATACTGACATCATTGCCGGGTACGCAGCTGCTGTTTAGACCTTCTGGCTAGCAAGTAGATGGAGGAAGGAAGCATTGTGGTCCCCGGAACACCACACTGAGCTCGTAGCAGCTGCAAGCAGATGACCCACAGATGAGCATGCTTGGCCTTTCTGCGACCATCAGGGAACTTTAAAATGAGCAGTGCCAGCACAGATCTAGAGTGCTGCTTGTCTACAACAAGACAGCCTGGTAACATGGCCAGTGTAACCAGGGGACATGTGGTCCTTCTCCAGAAGACAGACTGTGTCTTGGCCTCCAGAGTCAGAGTTCTTACCAGCAGAGTCCTCAGCAGAGATAGGGACAGGTGGCCCTCACCTTCCCATGCCTCATCTCTGCCATCCAGTGCCCAACTGGGCTTCTCCTCCAAGAGAGGAAATCCTAGGCTAGCTCACTGCACTCACCCCGATGGAAAAGCATTCTGAACCAGCTTTCCTTAACCTTCCCTTGGCCATCAAACTGACCCCCTCCTCTCCAGTTTAGTTGAATTGTATCATTTTGGCCAGGGGACTTCTAGAATCTGATAAACTAATCAATGGAAATGAACTAGATTGACTTCCCTGAAAACATTCCAAATGGATTCCAGGCTTATTAAATACACATCAGCCTCTACCCCGAGGAACCTAACTTACCCAGGGTCAGCTGTCTACCAGATCCCTAAGATACAAGTTAGTGCTGCACTCAGGGGGCAGAGGCAGGCAGATCTCTGAGTTTGAGGCCAGCCTGGTCTACAGAGTGAGTTTCAGGACAGCCAGGAATATGGGAGAAATCACGTCCCCCAGAAATAAACAAATCAGCGCTGTGTTTGTGTGTGCTACACTTGCTAGTGGCTGAGGTGTAATGAGCAGTAAAGAAAAGGGATTAGAGCTTGGACACTTGCACAGACAATGGCTGAGAGAGACTTACTCAGTCACCTCTGCAGACGTGGGTCACAGAAACCCCATGAATCATACTTTCTGGGGCCAAAATAGAAAGCAGACTCACATACATAGGTTTTAGTCTATCACACAGCAAACAGACCATGGCCACCAACGGAACTTTCCTGTCACAGACGACAAAGCCAGAGTCCATGAAGGAAGCCATACACTGCTATTTATTAGAGCCAACAGGGCATTTGTAGACTCTTCTAATCAACACCCACCCAGATACGATGATGTACAGGGATGGGTTTGTTTGGTTTTTCACCTCTTCAAGTCTCCTAATGAAAAGGGTAACAATAACAATGGCCTGGTAATAGAGTCTGGGTTTCCCAAGGTGAGCTAGTGTCCCATAGTTAACATTCACGAGGGAGAAGTGAACTGTACATGGTATCTGTGAATCTGAAGTGAATTTTCATCATGAAGTCACAAACCCCATAAGTCATAAAGCCTTAGGTACAGATAGTCTAATTTGCTCCCAGGCCTCCCTGAAAAGCGCTCGCCCTCCCTCCCTCTCTCTCTCTCTCTCTCTCTCTCTCTCTCTCTCTCTCTCTCACACACACACACACACACACACACACACACACACACACACACACACACGTTTCTTTTCTTATTGTGACACATTGCCCTGACAAATGTAACTCCCGGAAGGGCTTGTCTGGGCTGACAGTTAGAGGGGATACAGTCCAATCAACAAGAAAGAGAGGCATGGCGACCAACACTAGAGGCAGCTGTCACATTGAACCGCCAGGCAGGAAGCAGAGACAACCGCGGGTGCTCAGCTCCCATTTTTCTTTTTATTCAGCCTGGGACCACAGTCCATGGATCGGGCGGCACCATGTAAAGAATGGGTCTTCCAGTCTCTAGTAACGTCAGCTAGAAACTCTCAGATACGCCCAGAGGTTTCGTTCTGTGATGATCCCGAATCCCATCAGCTTGCCAATCAAGAGTAGGCGTCACATAAGCACACGGAAGAGTTCACAGTACAGGTGTTCTTCCTGCGGCATGGCCAAGGGCCTGTGCTCTGTGCTAATTCTTGGCCACACCCACCAAGGGTAATGGCCCATCCCTTCCTGTCCTGAGCAGCTGAGGGATTCAACTGGGCAGGCCCAGACAAATGCAGAGCACAGAAGTTCCATTCAGCCTTAAGACTTCTTACATAAACATTGAGCATTCTCACTGGGCTCCTAACTATCTGAGATGTGGGTACTCTGTTCTCAGGCAACGCCACACAGCTGATAAGACTACTCAAACTTTCAAGTCCTGGAAGAAACAATTCCTTTAATTTTTGTCCAGAGGACTCTAGACACCAGAGTTCTGTCCATGGCACATCTATTTCAGGACAGGCAGCTGTTTCAACTTTTCTGAGCAGTGAATTGTGGCCCAGGCATCCATATCTGAAGTACAGATAGCCTCTTAGTGGCCCTTAACATGCCCATCTGTGCTGATGGCAGGGAGCCCACAAGGAGGTGACTATACCCTGTCTACACAGGCATGAAAAGGACTCTAAGACACACCTCCTCCACATCGGATGGGATCAACTAGCTACCCCAGCTGCAAGGAGCCAAACTGAGCATGTTTTCCCAGTCTCTGGAAATGACAAAGACTAATTTGGTAATTTAGAGTCTACCCAGCCAAAAAAAAAAAAAAAAAAAAAAAAAGTGAGTTTAACAAAGGAAGTTCATTTTCTCAAGGTACCACATACACAGTTAGGTTCAGTAAAATTCTTCTTAGTCCTTGACATAAACACATTGATTTTTTTTTTTTTTTAGAACTATTGAACCATGGAAAGTAATTACAGCAAATCTTAGGCACCAGGACTGCCACACTGCTCAAGTTCAAGTGGTCAGACACACACACCCCCAAACTGCACCCAGCCGCAGCTCAGTGTGCACTAAGCGTGAACTGACTTCTGAAACCTCAAAACTGAAGGAGGAAGAGTATTTATAAATGAAGTATTGTCTCTGGGGAGCAAAAGGTGACATCATTTTGAACTATGTAAAAAAGTAAAAGCTTGGGGCCAGGATGCCTTCTAAAGGTTTCGTTTGTTTTAAATCATCCTTTTGAATAAACAGCGCAGGGGCAGGGGCAGCGTCTAAACTGAATGTGGGCTCTGCCCGGCCTGTGCCGCGGATGCTTGGCGCTGGGATCTGGGATACAGATTTCTCAGGCGAGCGCTATGCGAGGCATCTTTTTAGTCAGCTTCACCCTCACCGTCAGTAAACAACGACAAAGCCAGGTGGACAAGTTCCTCCACCGAGAAGCAAGTGTGGAAACTTTGAAGCCTTTTAGAAACTTTTTAAGTTAAAAAAAAAGTTCTTTTTTTTTTTTTTTTTCCTTTTGGTCCTGGTGGACTAGCCAAAATACAATCTATTCTTTTGTCCCTCCGAAGTAAAGCTACACCACAGCAAAGCCCAGGGGATGTGGCTAAGGTTATTGGGACTGAGAAAGGAGAATGGCTGGCCTGGGGACTCCTCCGGGTAGCGACAAAAATCTCAAATGAGTTAGAGAGAGGCAGTCCATGCCATACACTCCCTAAATGCCAAGCGGGGAAAGAACAAAACCAGGGACGCTCTCGGGGACTTGTGGCGCGTGAAGCAGGGTGGCCGTCCTCTGGAGCTGGGGACCGGGTGGGGCCCTCAGCAGGAGGTGTTTACCCCACACAGGGACCCTGTGGGCCTGGGCTCTGGGCCAGCGTGGCTGCCACTGTGCGCCATCGTGGCTGCCACTGTGCGCCATCGTCACAGGGTCCCTGCAGCCCGGGCCACCGCCAGGTGCTCCGAGGTACCTGGCGCCCCCGCCTGCCTTTGTGCAGCGCGCGCGGCCCATCATCAGTGCAGACCGGGCTGCCCGGGTCCTGCCCGATGCCAGAGGGACAGCTGCGGGATCAGCCGGCCAAGGAGTTCACGCTGGTGCCTGCCCAGGGGAGGGGACCCGAGGGACACAGGCGTGCCCCCCACTTCCTTGAAGGAGAAAAGGGTCCCCGTCCCGTGGCTGTGTCGGTGAAAATAGATGTGCTCACGCCCTGGCTTCCGACAGCTGCCAGCCACAGCCACACTGCCACCAAAACTTTCCCGGCGCGGAAAGCCACTTCAGAGAGTTTTCCTTGCCCGCCTCGGTCCCTCTTCCCGGCCAAGACCGGGTTTACAGCAAACAGCAGGAAATCGGCGCTCCAGAAGTGCATACTCCCGCGTCCACCTTCTCCACCCCCTGGCCTGGGCAGCGTGCCCAAGGTAGGTGCCCCGCTCCGGGGCTTCCTGCCCCATCCCAGGGTCAGGCGTCCAGGGACGCGGCGCAGCCAACTCACCATGGTGACTCCCGCCGCGGTCGCGCCTCCGCCGGGTCCCGCTGCCTAGGCACTGGGGTTGGAACGCAGTCTCCTGGGCGAACTTCAAAAGTTGGTTCCCTTCGCCAAAAAACAAGCTCCAGACACCCAAGAACTCACAGGAGCCAATGGAAACCCAGATGGGACTCCATCCAGGCGGGATCCGAGACCCTAGGTAAGGCAAGACTTAGCAGGCCTGGTACACACTCGGACCTGGCGATCCCCAACTGTCTAGAGATGCACCCGATGCGCTCCGCAGGACTGCTTGTCCTGCTGCCCTGCCTGGACACTCTTTCTCCTAATACTTAATCCGAACTCTTCTCTGGCTCAGCCTGGGCTCGGGCCGGGCAATCTGTCCATAAATGGAGAATTCAGCCTAGGCCTGACCAATCAGAGTCTGGTTTCGCGGCGTCACTCCTCAGGGAAGCCGAGGTAACCAACAAGCGTGGAACTACAAGTTTCCAAAGGACTCTGGATCCTGTAGTCCTGCGGCCTCACCAGCCTGCAGAGCACGCCGCCGCTGTCCCAGCCGTCCCCAGGGAAACACCCGCAAAGCGAGGGGATGAAAACACTCCGGGAGACTAGGAAACTGCTCACTTGTCTCTTCCCTTTAAGGAGAAACTTAGCATCGATTTAGCTCCCAAGTCGCATGATTTTCCTAGAAGTTTTTTTTTTTTTTTTTTTTTTTTAAGAAACACTTTATCTGCATAAAAGATCAGAATCGTGGCCGCAATCCAAAGGAAATCCTTTTTTTCCCCCTTTCTGGATCGTAAGGAAAGTCGAAAATATTTCCTCCACCCGTTCTTTATACCTGAATTAATTTCCTTGGGAAACAAGAATAGAGAGCGCTCTGTCCTCTGTGGTGTCCGGTTTCAGGAAACCAGGTAGCCTAGGAGAGAAGGGGACGCAGATTCCTCAGCAGGATTAGGGAGTCTGGTGCCTTGTGTAGAGAGCTGAGGAAGTACACTCACGGGGCCACCACGGGACTACGCTCCCAGTGTCCGAGGAAGAAGAGCCGGAAAATTCCAGGGTACAGAAAATCGTGAGATTTGATCGTCACCCTTCACTGAATCTAGGAACCTAGGGTCGCGATAGTAAAAAAATCTTGGCTAGGAAGGGTTTTGCTGTTTGTTTGTTTGTTTGTTTGAATGTGGTGCATACCTTACAGAGGACTATGACCAAGTCAGGCAAGGGAGTAAATGGCTGATACACCCTGCAAAAGAGAAAGAAGGACCTGGGAAAAGTAGTTAAGCGAAAGGTCAGGGCCAAAGTTCACAAAGCACAATTCCATGTGTGTGACAGCGGTAGGTAGGGAACACCAGCACAGAGGGAGAGAGTAGCAGCCCTTGGCTTCTTGTGGGGCTGAGGGTGGAGTGTGGAGTGACTGCTAATGGAACAAAGGAGCTTTGTCTTGGGAGGGGTGGTCTGAGGATGTCCCAGAGGTACTGGTGATGCTATAAAACTGTGACTATACCCCAAACTACTGAATTGTACATTTTTCAAACAATCTTATGGTATGTGAATTACATCAATTCTAAAAATAAAATACAGGGTACATGCATGCCTCTGAACATGTGTGGCGTTCAGAGGGCAACGTGTGTGGAATTCATCAGACGGCTTGTGGGGGTTGATTCTCTCCTTCCACCATGTGGGTCCCAGGGATTGAACTCAGGTCCTCAGGCTTGGCCACAAGTATCTTTATCCACTGGGCCATCCCAACACCGATCTGAAAGGTGGCCATGTAGTTTGAATGTTTGTAACTCTTCCCGATGTTAGGGCAACAAGGAACTGAATTCTTCCACAGGAGATAAGCCAGACACTAGAAGCACAACTACCCCGGACCTTTGCTTTCTTTATGGTTTAGCATAATAACAAGCAATAGTTGGGGATGGCACACATGGAGCTGGAGGACCTATCTGCTCTGCCAGTGTGCAGACCTGAGTTAGATTAAAACCAAGGTGAAAAAATTGAGGTGTCCTGGGATGTTGGGGAGGCAGAGACAGGCAGAAAGTCTCTCGGTTCACTAGCCAGCCAGCCTAGCCTACCAATGAACTCCAGGCCAATGAGAAACCCTATCTCAAAAGGTGGGGGCCTGAAGGGATGGCTCAGTGGTTAGGATCACTGGCTGTTCTTCCAGAGGACCAGAATTTCATGTCTAGGACCTATGTGATGGCTTAGAGCCACTTGTCACTCCAATCCCAAGGCATTTGACAACCTCTTCTGACCTCTTGGGGCACTGTGTGCATGTGATACACATAGATACATGCAGGCAAAACAATCCTACACATAAAATAATAAAGTAATTCAAATATTTTTTTAAAAGTAAATGGCTCTGGCTTCTACATGTGTGTCCACATGCCCCCCCCTCCCGACATACACACTCAAAACAAGAGCAGGGTATAGTGGTGCACACTTGTTCAGGTATTCTGGAAGCTGAGGCAGGAGGATTGCTTCAACCCAGCAGGTCCAGGCCTGGGTAAAAGTGAGAGCCGTTAAGACAAAAACCAAACAAAATAGAATTAAAAGTGAAAATGAAGAGAAGAAGAAGGAGAGACAGGATGTTTGCACAAGGAACAGCCACGCGCTCAGGACGAAATGACAGGAAGCAGCTCAGAACCTGTCAAGCCTTGACACACCAGCTGTAACTCTGTGTGCCCAGACCTGACTCCATATGTCACAGGGGTGTGCCACCTTCAGAGTTCTAGAAGGCATTTTAAGAACTCAGGAGCAGAGACAAAGGGAAAAGCTGAGCTTTCAAAGAATACAAGGAAGAGAGAGAGAGAGAGAGAGAGAGAGAGAGAGAGAGAGAGAGAGAGAGAGAGAGAAATATATATGTATATTCCAGGTTGATCTTGAACCCCCAAATTCTCCTGTATTAATATTGGGGCATAACTTATCAGTAGTCTGTTAATTTAAGATATATTAAAAACTGCCTTGAGACTAATTGTCAATTTTATTATTATTTGAGGGTTTTCCCTCACTAATGGAGGGGTTTTTTTAAGCAATTTAAATTTTTTTTAGGGGCTAGGGATATTGCTCAGTGAGTGGCAAACCTGCTTGAGCCCTGGGTTCAAGACGCAGTACATCATAAACTGTGTGAAGTGGTCCATGCCTGTCATACCAGCATTTGGGATATGGAGGCAGAAAGATCAGGAGTTAAAGGTTGTCCTCAGCTACGCAGTGAATTTGAAGCCAGCCCGGGCTATGTGCA
Organism: Onychomys torridus; assembly: GCF_903995425.1. NCBI lineage: Eukaryota > Metazoa > Chordata > Mammalia > Rodentia > Cricetidae > Onychomys > Onychomys torridus. The sequence goes on along the minus strand of NC_050449.1, from coordinate 63,789,055 downwards.
ACTCTTGTCTTTAAAAAAAAAAAGGACAAAGAGAGGTTTACATAAGCCTTTTCTAGATTTTAGTTTGTCTTCTTGAGACAAGGTTTCATGAAACCCAGGCTGGACCCCAAATTTGCCTATATAACCCAGGATGATCTTGAACTTCTTCTTTTTTATTTCCACCCCCAGACAGGGTTTCTCTGTGTAGTTTTGGTACCTGTCCTGGATCTTGCTCTGTAGACCAGGCTGGCCTCCAACTCACAGAGATTCTCCTGCCTCTGCCTCCCAAGTGCTGGGATTAAAAGCATGCACCACCACCGCCCAGCGATCTTGAACTTCTGATCCTTCTGTCTCTACCTTCCAAGAGCTGGCTTTGGTGTGCAATAGCACACCCAGTGTATGTGATGCGAGGGGTGGATCTCAGGGCCTTGTGCATGCTGACAAGCACTCCATCAACTGAGCTAACCCTCCAGCCTATAATATATATAATTGTTTTATGTTTGAGCAAGAAGTCAGATAACTAAACCAACTGGCATATAAACTTGAATTTGTAATCGATGGTAAAGTTTTAATTTTTCAGAGCTTCAATTCCCTCATTTATAAAACATTCTGACATGAGTGTGAAATTGAACACATGGGAGAATGGTCCACAGAGGCGATCGGTTCCCTCACTCCCCCACCCATCCCCCGGGTTCCAGGTCAGGCATTCAGATGCGGGATTCTGAGTGAGATGAGGCAGTGGCACAGCCTCTAAATTGCATGTAGAGTTGTGGGTACTGATGCCTGAGCTTTTGTGACATTCCAGGAGTGCTCTGATGGCCCAACATGATCAAGGTTCCTCTTTGTCTCCTTCATCATGGCTGTCTGGGCCTTTGTCTCTGTTTGAGTGTAGAATAGAATCAACCATATGTGATCTTATGATCCAGCTGCTAATATCACCAAGAATCCCCTTGGGACCTCTCCACTTAGGGAGGCCCAGGTGTCAGTTTGGGCTACTGTGGTCACCAGCTTGGATTTGACTGGGGGAGCCCCAGTCTGTGCCTTTTTCTCACTTAGTTTTGGTTTCTCTGTGGTGGGGTTGAGGGTCTCACTATGTCCTGAGACTGGCCTTGACCTCCTCATCTCAGACAATAGACCTGCCTCAGCCTCCCAGGTGATGCAAGTCCAAGCTTTAGATAAATTTATCAATGGCGCCTTTCTTACTCAAAAGCCTTAGTTTAGTTTGAATGAGAGATTATATAGAAACTCCAGATTTTTCACCAAGTTATTTTTTCTTCTTTTTTGCTTTAGTATAATGAATTTCTTTTGAAATTACATTTGTGAGTGTGTGCATGAGAGAGAGAGAGAGAGAGAGAGAGAGAGAGAGAGAGAGAGAGAGAGAGAGAGGGAGGGAGGGAGGGAGGGAGGGAGGGAGGGAGAGAGAGAGAGAGAGAGAGAGAGAGAGAGAGAGAGAGAGAGAGAGAGAGAGACCTGTTCTCTCCTTCCACCATGTGGGTCAATTCAGGCTGTCCAGCCTGGCAACGAACGCCTTTATCCATTGAACGATCACGTCTGCCTAGCCCCAATTTAAGACTCCTTATCTTTGGGGCTGGAGAGATGGCTCAGCAGTTAGGAATGTTTCCTGCTTTTCCAGATGACCAAAGATCATTTCCCAGCACCAGTGTCAGGCAGCAAGAGCTGCCTGTAACTCCGTCTCCAGGGGACCCAATGCCCTCTTGTGGTTTCTGTGGGTACTGCACACAAACGGCAGGCAACACAGACACATACTGACTTGTTAAACACTATAATGAATCTTAAAGATTTTTAAAATTAGCCGGGGCTGGGGGGGTCGTGGCGCACATCTTTAATTCCAGCACTCGGGAGGCAGAGCCAGGCACCTCTCTGTGAGTTTGAGGCCAGCCTGGGCTACAGAGTGAGTTCCAGGAAAGGCGCAAAGCTACACAGAGAAACCCTGTCTTGAAAAACAAAACAAAACAAAACAAAACAACAACAACAACAAAAATCCCTGCCTTTTGTTCTAGTGTGTTCTTTTGCTGTGACAAAACACCATGGCTAAAGCAATCTGTGGAGAAAAAGGTTTATTTCAGCTTGCAGTTGAAGTCTATCAAGAAGGCGAGGCAGGCAGGAACTCAAGTCACTACCCAAGTGGACTAGTGCTGCTTCTTCCTTTGTTCGTCCTGGCTTGCTCAGCCTGCTTTCTCATGCAACCCAGGACCACCTGCCAAGGGGTGGCACCGCCCTCAGTGGGCGGGGCCCTCCCAAATCAATCATTAGTCAACAAAGTGCCCCCATAGACTTGATTACAAGCCAGCCTTAGATAAATATTTTCTTAGGTGTCCCTCTCCTCAGATGACCTTAGCTTGGTCAGAGTTGACAAATAACTAACCAACAACACAACTTTTGTTTTGTTTCTCAAGACAGAGATTCCTCTGTGTTACAGCCCTAGCTGTCCTAGAACTCTATAGACCAGGCTAGCTTTGAACTCACAGAGATCTGCCTGCCTCTTGAATGCTGGGATTAAAGGCGTGTGCCATCACCAACCAGCAACAACACAACTTTTAAAAGAAATAGTTTTCCTGACGTGTATGTTTTTCCAGAAACCTCTGAAAATATACTGTTAGACTTCCATTGTGTGGTGCTGCAGAACAACCAGGGTCTTGGTCATGCTAAGAAATACTCTACTCCTGAGCAACAACCCACACAGCCAGCCCCGAGAATTTCACTCTCACCCAAAGCCTTGGGAACTTGGTAGCCTCTTCCCTGACTGTAAAACTTACTCCAGACACATGGTGACACTGGGGGGGGGGTCCCCCTCCCTGCTGTTCAGGTGAGAGCCCCAGTCACACCTTAGCATGATTAACTGTGCTGTAGCTGAGCCTGAATGCAAAGGAGGAATATTAGATACTTTTTTTTTTTTTTTTTTTTTTTTGGTTTTTCGAGACAGGGTTTCTCTTTGAATCAGTCCTGGCTGTCCTGGAATTCCCTCTGTAGATCTGGCTGGTCTTGAACTCACAGAAATCCACCTGCCTCTGCCTCCAGAGTGTTGGGATTAAAGGCATGCACCGCCGCCACCACCATCTGATGATAAAAATAAATTTTATATGAAAATATATTATATGAATAAATACTGATCTTAAAACAATTCTCACTAATACATTTAGGGGGAGGGTTAAAATAGCCAGCCAGAAAATAAGATCAGGCAAGAAAACTAGTTTCCATGGCAATAGCATGAAAGAATACTCCACAGGTATTCACGACAAAGTTAAAAAAAAAAAAAATCATTAGGGGAGAGCCTGCAACAGGAGCTAAGGAAACAGGCTTGTCACATCATGTGAACTGTCCTGTTTAATCCCCTCACCCCATTTCTGTCTTTACAGGTGTCTCTGATTAAGTTTTCGAGGTATCAGCAGGATCATACTTAATCTCCCCTACAACCTTGTCAGCTCCATTAGAAGTCAAGAAACCTAAACTGAGCTGGCTTTTCATCCACACACTGAGAACAGAGGCATATAAATCTCTGAGTTCAAGGCCAGCCTGGTCTACATTGTGAGACCAGACCAGGGTGGCATAGAGAGGCACTGTCTCAAATGAAAACGAAGTTGAGAAAGTTTGAAGTAACTTGTCCCAAGCAAATGCTGCAGCAGATCCACAGATCTACCTGACTTCTCAGCTCAGCTCTAGTCTCAGAGGCCATGTTCCTTCAGCAGCAGGGTCCACAGGAGGAAGGCTTCCAGAATGCAGGCCTGGGGGAACAGAAGCATGCTTAGAAAACCCTGACCTTCTCCAAACCCAGGCTCCTCAGGAAAATTGCTGGTTTTTATGGAACACAAGGATTCCAGGGCTGGGGATATAGCTCAGGTGATGTAGCACTTACCTAGCTCAGTCCCGAGCACCATATAAACTGGGCATGGTGGTATACTCCTGTCATCCCAGAGTATACGCTGGGAAGTGGAGACAGAGGGTTACAAATTCATGCTCATCCTCAGCTACACAGCAAGTTCAAGGCCAGCCTGAGCCACAAGAGACCTTTTTTGAAATATAATAAGGATTACACATGTGGATTTAGGGAACATCTGAACAGAAAAGTATATGCTTGGAATGGGTGAGGGATAGATCACCAGCACCACAGAAAACTAAAGGAAATAGAATTACAACTGTGGGGCTGGAGAGATGGCTCAGAGGTTAAGAGCACTGACTGCTCTTCCAGAGGTCCTGAGTTCAATTCCCATCAACCACATGGTGGCTCACAACCATCTACAATGAGATCTGGTGCCCTCTTCTGGCACGCAGGCAAACATGCAGACAGAACACTGAATACGAAATAAATAACTCTTAAAAAAACAAACAAACAACAACTGCATAAAAAGTTTAACTCAACTTTATACATTGTTTTTCCCCTAAATTGGATGATGATTTGAAAGTGTGATGTTGAATGAATTTCAGTAGGATAATATATTATGTAGTAACTATTGAAAGAAATGTATGGAAATGTATACATATGTTGAAAGTAATGTGCATTTGTGCACATCTGAGTGTGTGTACATGTACATGGATGAATGTGGGCCTTCACATGCCATGGCATGTGTGTGGAAGTCCCAGAACAACCTGAGTGAGTTAGCTCTCTCCTCCAACCACATGGACCTTAAAGATCACACTCAGGTCACCAGACCTGAAGACAAGTTCCTTAGCCTCTGAGCCATTTGCCATCTTAGTTATATTGTGTTCTGACTTAAACAAATATGGTTTTTCTCAAGTTGTTTTCCAGTTGATGTTGTTTTTGTTTTTCATAACAGGGTTTCTCTGTGCAGCAGCCCTGGCTATCCTGGAATTTACTCTGTAGACCAGGCTGGTCTCAAACTCACAGAGATCCGCCTGCCTCTGCCTCCTGAGTGCTGGGATTAAAGGTATGTGCCATCATGCCCAGTTCCTTTCTTCCAGTTTATATGTGTGTGTGTGTGTATGTATGTATGTATGTATGTATGTATGTATGTATGTATGTATATAATTTAAACCTGGTCTTTCCCCAGATGTTTCTTTATTATTATTACCATCATCACTATTGTTATATTCTTCTCATTATTTTTTGACTCTGGGGATCAAACAGTACTCCAGATGAAAGTCTAGCATTCTACCACCAACCTACACACCCGCCTTACTCCATTTAGAAGTAGTAAATAATAATCTCACCCCGTCTCCTAACACAGAGGTAAGTGTGGCAAATGGCCAAGCCTCTTGGATCCACTCTGTGTAGAAAATTTATTTATTTATTTTTCGAGATTTATTTATGTGCATCGGTGTTTTGCCTGCATATATGTCTGTGTGAGGGTGTCAAGACACCTGGAACTGGAACTGGAGTTACAGACCATTGTGAGCTGCCATGTGAATGCTGGGAATCGAACCCTGGTCCTCTGGAAGAGCAGCCAGTGCTCTTAAATCCCTGTGCCATCTCTCTAGCCCCCGAAAATTTATTTATTTATTTGTATGGGTGCCTGTGGAGGCCAGAAGAGGGATCGAGATTCCCTGGAGCTAGAGTCACAGGCAGCTGTGAGCCACCTGACATGGGAACTGGGAACCGAACTCAGGTCCTCTGGAAGAGCAGCAGGTGCTTTTAACTGCCGAGCCCCCTCTTCAGCCCCACTGTGCCTATGTCTTGCTTTTCTTCTTCTCCTTCACTGTCAGTTTTTGCTTTTTTTTTTTTTTAAAGGAAATGTTTTGGACTTAATTTTATGAGTGTTTTGCCTGCATGTATGGATGTGTACCATGTGTGTGCCTGTTGCTTACAGAGGTTGGAAGAGGGCATCAGAGCCTCTGAGCTGGAGTTACAGATGGTTGTGAGTCACCAACTGGGTGCTGGGAACTGAGTGCAGGTCCTGTGGAGGAACAAGTGCTCTTAACCACTAACCATCTCTCCGGTCCCGAGGTTTTGCTTTTTTTTTTTTTTTTTTTTTTTTTTTTAATGTGCATTTGTGTTTTGCCATGGAAAATTTCAGGTCTCCTGAAACTGTCTGAGCTACAGACAGTTGTGAGCTGCCATATAGGTGCTGAGAATTGAACCCGGGTCCTCTGGAAGAGCAGTCAATACTCTTAACCACTGAGCTATCTCTCCAGCCCCTTCTTCTTGAATCTTTAAGATTCTTTTACTTGTTTTTTGTGAGCATATGTGGGGGAGGGGAGCACATGCCAGTGTGATGGTCACACAGTCGCTCACAGGTTAGAGCCTTCCACCATGTGGGGGCTGGAGACTCACCGCTTCAAGTGCCTTTACCCACCGAAACTCCACATCTGGCCTCACTTAGGCTGCAGCTCACTGCATCCCAGGATGGCTCTGAATGTCTTATCCTCCATCCATCAGTGCAAGGGTTACAGGTATGTGCCACCATCCTCCATTAGTAAGGTGCTGGGGATCAAACCTGGGGCTTCAAGAATGCCAAGTAAACACCCTACCAGTTAACTAAGTCACATCCCCAGGCCTGGAGCCACTTTAAGAACAACAACAACAAAAATAACAAAATCAGTGCATGAACCTTGTCTTTTTTAAAGCACCAAAATCTTCATTATTTTTCTTAAAGGGAAACTACTCCTGAAGTGAGCTCACGCTTCACCACCTTCTAAAACTGCAGAATGCCGGGCGTCTCTGCTTGAAGACTTCAAGGTTAGCGCTGACCATTCTGCTTTATTGCATGCTGCACAGAACCAAGATCCTTGGGCACCACTGAATGACATGACTTTGCTACTCTGCTTCCTGGCCCAGACACTCATCATGCAGTTCTCTTTGTATTTATTTAAGTGGTAGCTTCCTTTAATTAATTACACACACACACACACACACAAACACAGAGAGAGAGAGAGAGAGAGAGAGAGAGAGAGAGAGAGAGAGAGAGAGAGAGAGGAGTACACACGTGTGAAAAAAAAAGAAAAAAAGAAAAGCCATTGCAGAGGAATAAGCCTGTTTTCTGCCTTTGGAGCCTCATAGCCTTTCCCTGTGTAAATGGATGCTCTTTTCATCAATTCAAACATCCCTCACTTAGCTCAGAAATGTCCCTTCATTAATTTCAGCTTGCACAATGGAAGGATCCTGTCTGTCATGATCCTGACTCAGGCCCCAGAATGACACAGGTCAGCAGGGTTGCCCAAAGCTCTTTGGAAACTGCTCTCTCAGCCTTCAGATTGGAGTTTCAGGGAGGAAGCGGGGGTGGGGGGGTGGGGAGTGGGGGGGGGGGGGGCTAGGGGGGTTGGGGAGGGAGTGATCTCCAGAGCCCAACTCACTTAGCCTGTCATATCATACCACCCAGGTCATAGGTCATGTCAGGCCCCAGAAGGTTGTGCTCAAACAGGTGCCTGTCCAGCTGCATTCTCTGTAGATGTCAGAGATGGTCCCCTGCAGCCTAACATCCTGTTTCAGAGAGGTAGGGAGACACCAGTGAGCCCAGCTACCTGGGACACTGAGGCTTAGGAGTTTGAGGCCAGTCTGCATAATTTAGCAAGTCCCTGCCTTAACACACCCCATAGGGCTGGAAAGATGGCCCAGATGGCCCCATCAGTGAGGTGTTGCTGGGCAAAGTGAGGATGTGAGCTTCATCCCAGATCCCACATTTAAAAAACAAACATGCCCTGCGGTGGCATGCATTTATAACCCCAGCACTGAGAAGGCAGAGGCAGGTGGACCCCTGGAGCTTGCTGAGAAGCTAGACTTGCTTATGTGGCTAGCTCCAGGAGAGACCCCTGACTTGAAAACAAACAGAGATGGAAGTCTCTTGAGAAAAGACACCTCAGGTTATCTTCTGACCTCCATTCACATGAACATACGTTTTTACCCATCCCATGAACACACACACACACACACACACACACACACACACACACACACACACACACCATGGGTATGAACTCATTGGTAGAACGCCTGCTGGGTCCAAATCCCAGTACATCAAAAAGCAAACAAAAATAGACCTCTCTTTGGATTTGCCGGTAAAGATGCTTGCTGCAGGGGTTGGGGGTTTAGCTCAATGGTAGAGCGCTTGCCTAGCAAGCGCAAGGCCCTGGGTTTGATCCTCAGCTCAAAAAAAAAAAAAAAAAATGCTTGCTGCCAAGCCTGACAACCCAAGTTCGATCCCTGGAACCCACAGAGTGGGAGGAAAGAACCGACTCCCACAGGCTGTCCTCTGACTTCAACACAAACACACATACATATATACACACATAAACATGGGGCATTTTAAAATTATAAAGAGATAAGCCACGAGGTCGTGGTTTCTGAGAGGGGATCAGGCAGGACAGGAACTCTAAGTTTAGGCCATCAGCATGCTGCGACCGCATCTGTCTACGGTCTTAGTTTATGTGGTACCTTGGCAAAGCTTTAGTTAGTTCTCTCCATCTCTTTAGTGGAAAACCAAAATCTATGACCTCAGCATCTCGTGTTCATTGTCATGCCCCTATAAATATGTCAGCAGATGTAAGAGGTGACGTCTCTTCTACTTCATTGTCATGTATTTACACATGTCTGTGACTTATGTATATATGCCTGTAAGTGTTTGCATAGATGAGACTAACTAGATGGATGTTCATGAGTGTGCTTAGGATGGCATATTTCACTAGGAGGATATTATACTCAGAGGAATTTACTTTTTTCATGCCTGAGTATATATGTGTGTGCATGCGGAGACCAGAGGTGTCATCTGCAGAAACACTACCTTTGAGACAAGGTCTCTCATTGGCCTGCGGCTCACCAACTAGTCTATCTAGACTGTGGCCAACAAGCACCAGAGCTTCTCCTGTTTCTGCCTTCCCAGCATTGGGGTTACAAGAGCATGCTGCCACACTCTGCATCTTTACATTGGTTCTGAGCCATCTCCCCAGCCTGGGAGATTAAAACCCCAGCCTGGGATTTATTTCGATTAGAACATTTTTTTAAGATTTATTTATTTATTTTATGTATATGAGTGCTCTATCAACTTTTTGCCAGAAGACGGCATCAGATCCCACTACAGATGGTTGTGAGCCACCACGTGGGTGCTGGGAATTGAACCCGGGGCCTCTGGAAGAGCAGCTGGCGCTCTTAACTGCTGAGCCATCTCTCCAGCCTCGATCAGAGCTGGAATAGTGACTGGTGCTTGCCAGGCTCTCAGCAGAAGCTGCCATCATAGATGCTGAACGTTCACCACCTTCTGTACACTAAGGATGTCCTTTGCCTTGACTATTTTACGTTTCAGGGAGCACACTTCCCTGTCACTGGGGTTTGCACTCATACCCCTCCCCCAAGCCACCCCACCCACAATCTGCTAGTCCCTTTAAAGCAGCAAGTGTCACCCCGAATGAGCAGACTTCAGCAATACTGTGGGCTGATAAAGATGGTGATACAGGTGGACCTTCACTAGGCGGGCAAAGGAGTGTCCCTTTGGTGCCTGACTGTCCTGAGGCTATTTGGGAAAGGTGGCTAAGAGGCTTTCTTGGCTGATGTCTTTCTGTATAAATGCAAACAGGCCAAGGCTGCCACCAACAGGAGAAGGCCTCTTTTATCATGTTCAAAGGAATCCCGAAATAAAGTCAAACACCACAAAGTTATTGGTTGTTTCTCACAAGAGGAATGCTTCTCTAAAGAGAAACAGGTGAGCTACGATTTGACCAACAGTGGGATTCTACAAGCAGCTGGTTGGTTTGCTTGGGAAATAATCCCCTCCACCCCCACTCCCCCACCATCCCCCCATTCCCCATCCCCCCCATTCCAATCCCCCAACCCCCAACCCCCCACCCTCCCAACCCCCCATCCCCCTGGATTCAACTGTTTGAACACTTGGTGTCCAGCTGGGGGCACCATGTATAAGGTTGTGAAATGTTTAGGAGGTGGAGCCTCACTGGGGAAGTGGGTCACTGAGGGAGGGCTTTGAGGTATTGCAGCCTGGTCCCCTTTCCTGTGCTTCCTGAGTGGAAGGGCAATGTGAGCAGCTGCCCCATGCTCCTGCTGCCATGACCTCCCGGCCATCATGGACCATGTCCTTTCTTACACAGTGAGCCAAAATAAACCCTTCTAGCCTTGTATTACTTTTGCTACAGAAAGGAAAAGGGTAACTAGTACAGCAGCTGTAATAATTCTAAGCTCCTAAAATAGTACATTTTGCTCCAAATTGTATAAAATGGATAGATACGTGCACTTTTACGTGATGAACTGTGACAGATGAAAAGGTACGTTATAACACATACAAGGACTGGAAACTAAAATCCTGTCTGGGAATGTACCCCGTGCTGGCTCCCGTGACTCCTCAGCTTTAGTCCTCTCCTGTTTTACTTTCGTTTCCTCTGGTTTCCTTAGAGATGTTCTCACTCTGCTGCTCTGGCTAGTCCTGATCTCTTAGACTCCAGGGCTCTCCTGCCTCAGGGTTCTGAGAGGCTACAAGGAAGGCCTGGCACTTCCCTTTTGATTAAAAACAGAGAGGTATGAGCATAGTGACAGGATATGATGGATGACCAATCTAACTGACTTAGGGATGGAGAGATGCTCAGTGGTCGAGAGCACTTGCTGCTCTTCAGAGGACCTGAGTTCTGTTCCCAGCTCCTACATCAGGTGGCTCACAAATGCCCGTAACTCCAGTTCCAGGGGACCTTATTCTCTCTTCTGGCCTCCTTGGGACCCAGGTACATATATGGTGCAGACACACATGCAAGCAAATCACCTATGCACATCAAGTAAAATTTTATTCTTTTTTTTTTTTTTTTCATGACAGGGTTTCTCTGTGTAACAGCTCTGGCTGTCCTGGAACTTGCCTTGTAGGTCAGGCTGGCCTCAAACTCACAGAGTTCCACCTCCCTCTGCCCCCTGAGTGCTGAGATTAAAGGCATGTGACACACTGCCTGGTTTTGAATAAATTTTTAAAAAGCATGACTTGGGGCTGGAGAGATGACTCAGTGGTTAAGAGTACTTGCTGCTCTTGCCAAGGTCCCAAGTTGGGTTCCCAGCCCTTCCATCAGGTGGCTCACAACTACCTATAACTCCAGCTCCAGGGAACCTGACTCCCTCTTCTGTTATTTTGTCTTTGTTGTTGTTGTTGTTTGTTTGTTTGTTTTTCAGAGCTGAGGACCAAACCCAGGGCCTTGAGCTTGCTAGGCAAGCGCTCTACCACTGAGCTAAATCCCCAACCCTCTGACTCCCTCTTCTGGACTCTGAGGGTACCTGCACTCACACATAAACCCATATATAAATACACATGTCAATGATTAAAAATAAAACATATCTTCAAAACAAACAAAAAACATGTCTTAAAAAAAAAAACAACACGGCGCACACCTTTAATCCCAGCATTCAGGAAGCAGAGGCAGGTGGATCTCTGTGAGTTCAAGGCCAGCCTGGTCTACAGAACAAGTTCCAGGATAGACTCAAAAGCTACACAAAGAAACCCTGTCTCGAAGAAAAACAAACAAACAAACAACAAACAAACAAGGTACCGTGGTACTGATGAGGTGTCTCAGCAAGTGTAAGGACTTGCCATGCAGGCCTGACAACCTGAGTTTGATCCCTGGAACCTGTAGGAAGGAGAGAACTGATTCCTGAAACTTACCCTCTGCCTTCCTGATGATTGCTTGGCTATCAACTTGGCAAACATGGGAAAAGAGAGCCTCAGCTGAAAAGGAAATGCCTTCATCAAATTGGACATTCTAGGGGGGATTTTCCTATCTGCTAATTGATGTGGGAGGGCACAGCCCATCTAGGTGGTGCCATCTCTGGGCAGAGCTGGCAGAGTGTCTGAGAGAAAGCAAGCCTGTAAGCAGCACCCCTCCATGATTTCTGCTTCACTTCCTGCCCCGGCTTCCCTGATGATGGCCTGGGAACTGGAAGTGTAAGTCGCATAAACCTTTCCTCCCCAAGTTGCTTTTGGTCAGGATGTTTATCACAGTAATAGAAAAGCAAACTAGGCTGGGCAGCCGTGGTGCACGCCTTTAATCCCAGCACTTGGGAGGCAGAGCCAGGCGGATCTCTGTGAGTTCGAGGACAGCTTGGTCTACAGAGTGAGATCCAAGACAGGCACCAAACCTACTGGTCTACAGAGCGAGATCCAGGACAGGCACCAAAACTACTGGTCTACAGAGCGAGATCCAGGACAGGCACCAAAACTACTCGGAGAAACCATTATGAGATGGTCATCAGCCTCTGGAGGTCGGGATGGAATGTTCTGGTTGGCATTCAAAATGTCCTCCATAGACCCCTGTGTGGAAGGCTTGATCCCAGATGATGGGCTATTGGGGGAGGTGGTGAAAACGTGCCCTGAGCCGAGAGAGATCACCCTCCCTCTCACACTGTTTCCATCAAGTGTTCTGTCCCAGTGAACGTCTGGCTAACATAGCCTTCCTCCCTCTCAGTGCTACTAGGGTATGCAATGTCTGAGCCATCCATCTGTATTTTCTGGAATTTCTCCAAAGACATACACGCATAATGCAAACTGGCATTTGTACAAAGCATCACCAGCGTAGCAAATGACAGCAGACACCCCAAATGTCCATCACAAGCAAAACTGGCTGAGTACATTAGGAGGCAGCATTTAATAGAGTTCTTTAAATTTTAAAAAGCTTTAAAAGCAGAATGATTTCCAGTGTGGGATGATTCCCAAGACATATTGATAAGGTCAAACAAAATGAGAGAAGTGCAGAGTAATACATATATAAAGTTTTATATACAAAAACAGAGGTGAAGCCTGGGGTGGGGCTCATGGCATGCATGAGGCCCTGGCTTTGATCACCAACACAGGGTGGGCAGAGCCAGAGATGAAACATCAGTAGGTGGGTGTTTGTTTCTGTGACAAAAACTTTGGAAAAGGTAAGAAACTCACAGAACTGTTTGTGGATGTGTCTGAGGGACGGGAGGAAGACAGTGCCTTGGGTCCATTTTCCTTGTTTTCCCAACACTTATTTATTCAGAGACAGGGTCTCATGAAGTCTGGACTAGCCTCAAACTCATTCTTTAGCTTAGGAGGACCTTGAACTTCTGATCTTCTTGTCTCTAACTCCCAAGTGCTGGGATTCTAAGTGTATGCCACCATGCCTGGTTTTATGTGGTCTTGGGGATCACACCAAAGGCTTTGTGGATGCTAGGCAAACACTCTATTAATGGAGCCAAATTATTTTTTGAGACAAGTCTCTCACTGAATCTGGAGCTCACCAATTTGGCTAGTGCTAGCTGCCCAGCAAACCCCCAGGGACCCCCAGTTTTTACTTCCTCAACACCGAGGTTTCAGACACTTGCTGCTGTGCTCAGCATTTACACGGGGGCTGGGGATCCAAACTCAGGTCCTTATGCTCCCATGCCAGGCACTTTACTGACTAAGCCATCTTCCTAGCTTCAAAATCTAAGAACACTGTTATCAAGCCAGGTAGATCGCTGCGTGAGCAGAATGATACAAAGGTTAAGTAGGGGTCATGCAGTTCAGGTTCTGAGAGCACAGAGAGAACTGCTTAGTATGGTGCTCTTGAGCTGGTCAACTGTCAAGATTGTTTAGGAAGGTAAAAGATTGGGGCTGATGAGATGGACCAGTGGGTGAGAACGCTGGCGTAAATACATGTAAGAGGACTTGAGTTTGGAGCCCAGCACTCCAATAAAAAACCACACCTCCTGCCTGGAACCCTCCCTCTCACCCCCAGAGGTGGAGACAGGGAGATTGTTGGGGCTCTCTGGCCTCCACTCTACCCCAGTTTTAGTGAGAGACTCTGCCTCAAAGAACTAAGGCAAAGAGAGATAGAGCAGGACACCTAATGTCCTTCTCTAGCTTCCAGGTACAGACACACATGCCTCTGCACACACATGTGCATACTCCACACATATCTAGGTGAAAAATTGTGGAATAGGATTTGTTAGGGAGATGATGGGGCCTTTTAGGTTTTAGGAAATTCTTATCAAAGGTTGGAAAGCTTACAGTTGTGACTATTAATGATTCCTCAGAGAATACTCTCTCAGATGCATTGAGAAAAATGAGCTGAGTCCTCCTTGCTCTCTGCAGCAAGATGAAGCTTGTTTCTATCTTTGCTCAATCGAGACACGTAACTTAAAATACTCCTTGTTCCTTGTCAATGGTCCTGCCTCAGATTTTGCCCATCTTTAATCTTTGAGAAAAGCCATTATTAAATACAAAGTTGTGTAAAAATCTGAATCCATTTTAGAACAGGGTTTTCTGTTTCTTTTGTTTGAGATAGAGCCTTACTTCACTATGTGGCCCTCGCTGGCCTGGAACTTATTATGTAGACCAGGCTAGTCTAACTCACAGAGACCCACCTGCCTTTGACACCTCTAAGTGCTGGGATTAAAGGTGTGAATGTCTTTGCTGCTGGGAACTGAACCCAGAGCCTTGTGTATACTCAACACATGCAACCAGCAAGCTCCACCGCGGCTGTATTACAGGAGAAAATTTATTAGGAAATTTAAATGATTAAGCCTGTAGTGTGTTTTTAAACCTCTTTTAGCTTTAATAAGAAGTAGGTCTATTTGACTAAGAAACTGAGTTTAATAATCTGTGTTTGTTTGTTTGTTTGTTTGTTTAATAGGATCTTGCTAAGTAGCCCAGTCTGGCCTCAAGTTCATGATTTTCCTGCCCCAGACTTCCACATGCTGGGTTAACAGCCATGAACCATGACTTCCAGCTTAATAATTTGTTTAAATATTGAAGGCATACTAGCATATGCCTTACACATATTTTTAATGGATATTTTTGCTTGTTTTGAGACAGAATCTTGCAATATAGCCAAGACAGTCCTGGAATTCACCATTCTCTTGCTTCAGCCTCATAAGCATGATATCACCATACCCACTGCTTTACATATCTTTTTAATTAAAAAAATACTAGTATTTATTTGTGTGTCTGTGTGTACGTGTGTGTGTGTATGTGTGTGTGTGTGTGTGTGTGTGTGTGTGTGTGTGTGTGTTTCTATTGAATCATCTCTCCAGCAGCCACTCTTTGTATCTTGATGTCTGTTTTACTGTCCTTCGACCTAAGCATGGACCCTGAAAGGAGCAGCTGTGAGTTAGAGTAGGTGATTCCTAATGACAGGATAAAGGAGAGTCAACTTTGTTTTTACCAAAATCATGAAATTGTTCAATAATTCTAAGATGAGTCATTCTAGCATTTTAAAATCACATTAACCCCGATGCCTTGAAAACAGCGCTTCAGGGAAGTACATGCAATTATGTTAAAATCTCCCCTCTCTTCCTCCTTTTCCTCTCCCCTAATCTATGTAAAGAACAAATCCACTTTGAAAAAAATATGTTTAGAGCGGACGGTGAGACCACAGAGGGATTTTTTTCTTGGCTTCTTTTAGTGTTTACTCCATTTTCTAAATATTATTTAACAAACATAAAACATTGTCACCAGAAAAACAGAAAATGAAACAGCCAAAGGATGTTATTTAAAAGGAGCTTGGTGGGCCCAGAATACCCAGCATGTTCTCTCTCTCTCTCTCTCTCTCTCTCTCTCTCTCTCTCTCTCTCTCTCTCCACCTTCTAGCCAGCCCATGAGGAGCCTGCCACAGTTGTAGGAGCCCTGTGTCATTTTCAGAGATCTGGGAGCCAACTGTGACATCCTCAATGTCTTCCATTGCAAGTTCTGGGGAAGAGAGAGGCAGGTCTCCATAGCAAATAAAATTGGTTAACCTAGCAGTACCTGGGCCCTTTGTAGCTGCTGCTGCAAAGGTCACCTTCAAGTGGGGCTCATTATTTGAGCCTTGATCACCTTCCTCCAAACCAGCAAAGAAATCTGACTTTCTATGAGTCCCCAAAAAGGTACCATTTACTGACTTTCTTTGGGGAACTTGGACACGTTCCACAAAACGTGCATGTAGCTCAGTTGGTAAAGCGCTTGTCTGGCATGCATGAAAGCCAGGGTTTAATCCCCTGTATCACATAAACAAGGCACGGTGCCCACATCTGTAATCTCGGCACCCAAGAGGTGAAAGCAAGAAGATCAGAAGTTCAAGGGCATCTTCAGTTACAGGACTAGTTTAAGACCAGCCTGGGCTATATAAGACCCTGTCTTTAAAAAAAGAAAGTGGGGGTGCTAGCCCTACAGCTTTTGTAGAGGACCCATGTTTGACTCCCAGCATCCACATGGTGGCTAGCAACTGTCTGTAACTCTAATTCCAGGGGATCTGGGACCCTCTTTTGGCCACCATGGGTACCAGGTACACATGTGGTACACAGATACATACACAGGCAAAAGCACCCACACATATAAGATAAAAATAAATCAAACAAAGAAAAACATAGTCAAGTGACCCTGAAAACAACTGCATAATTTGGATATGGTGGTGCACTCCTGTAATCCCAGCACTTGGGAAGCTGAGGCAGAAGGAGTCCAAGTTCTGGACTAGCCTGGGTTACAAAGTAAAACCCTACAAGTGAATTAAAAGCCTGTGCATGTTCTGTTCTTTCCTTAAAGTCCCTCTCCTAGCAGCTGCCCAATGTCTGTTCTCCCTCACCCAGATTGCTCCATAGCCTTTAGAGCCTTACCTTCTCCCAACCCCATCCAGCACATACAACCCAGCATAAATGTCAAGTCGACACCCAAATTGTAATCTAACTGTCTTAGGTTTCTAATGCTGTGATAAAATGCCACCAAGAACAAGTTAAGAGGGAAAAGGTTTCTTTCAGATCAGAGTTTGTAGTTCATCATCCAGGGAAGTCAGGGCAGGGACTTGTGGGCAGGAGCTGATGCAGAGGCCGTGGAGGAGTGATGTATACTGGCTTGCTCTCCATGCCTTGCTCATCCTGCTTTCTTATACAGTCTAGGACCATTTGCCCAGGGGTGGCATGGTAGTGAGCCAGGTTCTCCCACATCAATCATTAATCAGAAAATCACCCACACACTTGCCTCCTGCAGAGGCTGGAGGACCACCTACAAGTTCAAGGTCAGCCTGGCTACACGGCTACTCTTTCTCTCTTTCTCTCTCTCTGTGTATCTATATCTATATCTATCTATCTATATAAAATCAAGCTTAAAAAAAATCAATGTGAAACATGTTCCATCCTCCTACCTCAACAAAAAATGCCTTAGAACAACCTGGAAACCCAGGTGGGATTTATAATTCTTGATCTCCTTAGAGTTCCTTGCCAGAACATGGGGGTGAGAAATGATGGTAAGAAACAGTCTTGCACAGGAGAAGAAGTAAAAGGGTGGTGAAGAGTTTAGAAGTTCACTGATCATCCTCTCTCTACACCTATGGCTTATGTGTAGCCAGCCAGGCTTATTAGAGGAGAAGCCAGTGGTCAGCAGTTGGTCACGCTCAGCTGGTGTGGTAGACCAGAAGGCCTAATGGTTCAGTAGTAGATCTCAGAGCAGAGAAGGCTGAGATTACAGTGTAATAGAGGCTGGGAGGGAAAGAGTGTCCTGAAATCAGGGAAGGTGTCAAGACTTCTCTCCTGTCCTATCTGGGCTTCCAGGATCTGAAAGCCTTCCATGAGGATGGCACCATGTGGTTTCAGCCAGTGAAAATTGAAGTGGGTGATAAATACAGGTTCACACACATACCAGCAGCCTTATGTCAGGCTTCGTCTTCAAAAAAATGTTTTGTGGTGAGATGGTTGGAACAATGTCACAGGAAATTTGAAGCCTGACCTTTCCCAGGGGTCAGCTCCTCATCTCACTAAACAGAATGATAGGCCAGCCAAGGTTTAAGTTTAAAGTCATTAAGTTGATATTTGCTCTGCTACCTGTGTTTTCATCTCAGAAGACAGTAAGTAGGGATGCGATGGAGTTTGGGACAAGACACAGACATGCAAAGAAAGGTGAAGGGTGGAGGACAGGGAGAAGGAGAAATGAAAGATGATAACCTGGTCTTCTTCTTCTTTTTTTTCTCCTTTTTATTTATTATATTTGTGTTTTACTTTCAAACATTAGCCATGGGATCCCCTGTCCTCCCCACTCCTGCACCCACCCCCACTTCCCGCCAGCCCCTCCACTCCATTCCCATCTCCTCCAGGGCCAAGACTCCCCTGGGGATTCAATTCAACCTGGTGGATTCAGTACAGTCAAGTCTAGTCCCCTCCTTCCAGGCTGAGCAAAGTGTCCCTGTGTAAGCCCAAGGTTCCAAACAGCCAGCTCATGCACTAAGGACAGGTCCTGGTCCCACTGCCTGGATGCCTCCCAAACAGATCAAGCTACTCAATTGTCTCACTTATCCAGAGGGCCTGAACCAGTTGGGGGCTCCACAGCTTTTGGTTCATAATTCATGTGTTTCCATTAGTTTGGCTATTTGTCCCTGTGCTTTTCCAATCTTGGTCTCAACAATTCACACTCTTACATTCTCTCCTGGAGCTCCACCTGGGGCCTGGCCAAGGATCTCTGCATCCACTTCCATCAGTTATTGGATGAGAGTTCCAAGACGACTGTTAGGGTGTTTGGCCATCTGATCATCAGACTAGGTCAGATCAGGCTTTCTCTCGACCATTGCCAGCAGACTACAGAGGATATATCATTGTGGATTTCTGGGGACCTCTCGAGCACTCTTCCTATTCCTGGTCTCATGTGGTCTTCATTTATCATGGTCTGTTATTCCTCATTCTCCCTTTCTGTTCTTGATCCAGCTGGGATCTCCTGACCCACTAAGCTTTCTTTCCCTCAAATCTTGCCCTTCATTACTCCCACTGTCATCCAGGTTGTTCATGTAGATCTCATCCATTTCTCTGTCATTGGGTGATCCTTGGGTCTTTCCTAGGGTCCCATTTTCTAGGTAGCCCCCCTGGAGTTATGTAGCAGTCTAGTCATCTTTGTTTTACATCTAGTATCCTCCTATGAGTGAGTACATACCGTGTTTGTCCTTCTGAGTCTGG
The DNA here is from genome assembly GCF_903995425.1 of Onychomys torridus. Taxonomy (NCBI): domain Eukaryota; kingdom Metazoa; phylum Chordata; class Mammalia; order Rodentia; family Cricetidae; genus Onychomys; species Onychomys torridus. The sequence goes on along the minus strand of NC_050449.1, from coordinate 63,770,280 downwards.
GTTACCTCACTCAGGATGATTTTTTCTAGATCCATCCATTTGCCTGCAAACCTCATGATGTCATTGTTTTTCTCTGCTGAGTAGTACTCCATTGTGTATATGTACCATATTTTCTTTATCCATTCTTCAGTTGAAGGGCATCTAGGTTGTTTCCAGGTTCTGGCTATTACAAACAAAGCTGATACGAACATACCTTAACAAATGCCCTTGTGGTATGATTGAGCATACCTTGGGTATATGCCCAAGAGTGCTATAGCTGGGTCTTGGGGGAGATGGATTCCCAATTTTCTAAGGAAGCACCATATTGATTTCCAAAGTGGCTGTACAAACTTGCATTCCCACCAGCAGTGGAGGATAGTTCCCCTTGCTCCACATCCTCTCCAGCATAAGCTATCTTCTGTGTTTATCTTAGTCATTCCGACAGGTGTAAGGTGGTATCTCAGAGTTGTTTTGATTTGCATTTCCCGGATAACTAGGGAAGTTGAGCAATTCCTTAAATGTCTTTCAGCCATTTGAACTTCCTCTGTGGAGAATTCTCTGTTTAGTTTTATAGCCCATTTCTTAATTGCACTGTTGGGCATTTTGATGTCTAATTTCTTAAGTACTTTATATATTCTGGATATCAGCCCTCTGTCAGGTGTGGGGTTGGTGAAGACCTTTTCCCATTCTGTAGGCTGTTGCTTTGTCTTGTTGACCATGTCCTTTGCTCTACAAAAGCTTCTCAGTTTCAACAGGTCCCATTGATTGATTGTTTCTCTCAGTGTCTGTGCTACTGGTGTTATATTTAGAAAGTGATTTCTGGTGCCACTGCATTCAAGAGTACTTCCTACTTTCTCTACTATCAGGTTCAGAGTAGCTGGACTTATGTTGAGGTCTTTGATCCACTTGGATTTAAGTTTTGTGCATGGTGACAGACATGGATCTATTTGCAGCCTTCTACACATTGACATCCAGTTATGCCAGCACCATTTGTTGAAGATGCTTTCTTTTTTCCGTTGAACATTTTTGGCTTCTTTGTCAAAAATTATATGTTCATAGGTGTGCGGGTTAATGTCAGGGTCTTCAATTCGATTCCATTGGTCCACATGTTGGTTTTTATGACAGTACCAAGCTGTTTTTATTACAGTAGCTCTACAGTAGAGCTTGAGGTCGGGGATTGTGATGCCTCCAGAGGTTGTTTTATTGTACAGGATTCTTTTGGCTATCCTGGGTTTTTTGTTTTTCCATATGAAGTTGAGTATTATTCTTTCCAGATCTGTGAAGAATTGTGTTGGTAATTTGATGGGAACTGCGTTGAATCTGTAGATTGCTTTTGGTAAGATCACCATTTTTACTATGTTAATCCTGCCAGATAAACCATTTAAATAGTCCAATAACCCCTAAGGAAATAGAATCAGTCATTAAAAGTCTCCCAACCAAAAAAAGCCCTGGTCCTGATGGTTTCACTGCAGAATTCTACCAGATCTTCAAAGAAGACTTAATACCAATACTCTTTAAATTGTTCCACACAATAGAAGAAGAAGGCATATTACCAAACTCCTTCTATGAGGCTACAATTACCCTGATTCCCAAACCAAACAAAGATGCAACAAAGAAAGAGAACTACAGACCGATCTCCCTCATGAACACTGATGCAAAAATACTCAATAAAATTCTGGCGAACAGACTCCAAGAACACATCAAAACAATTATTCACCATGATCAAGTAGGCTTCATCCCAGGGATGCAAGGGTGGTTCAACATACGAAAGTCCATCAATGTAATACACCATATAAACAAACTCAAGGAAAAAAACCACATGATCATCTCACTAGATGCAGAAAAGGCATTTGATAAAATCCAACACCCCTTCATGATAAAGGTCTTGGAGTGATCAGGAATACAGGGAACATACCTAAACATAATAAAGGCAATCTACAGCAAGCCAACAGCCAACATCAAATTAAATGGAGAGAAACTCAAAGCAATACCACTAAAATCAGGAACAAGGCAAGGCTGTCCCCTTTCCCCCTACTTATTCAATATAGTTCTTGAAGTCCTAGCCAGAGCTATAAGACAACATAAAGAGATTAAAGGGGATACAAATTGGAAAGGAAGAAGTCAAGCTCTCCCTATTTGCAGATGACATGTTAGTATACATGAGTGACCCCAAAAATTCAACCAAGGAACTGATACAGCTAATAAAAACCTTCAGCAACATTGCAGGATACAAGATCAACTCAAAAAAATCAGTAGCCCTTCTATATACAGTAGACAAACAGGCTGAGAAGGAAATCAGAGAAACATCACCCTTTACAATAGCCACAAATGTTATAAAATACCTCGGGGTTACTCTAACTAAGCATGTGAAGGACCTATATGACAAGAACTTTAAGTCCCTGAAAAAAAGAAATTGAAGAAGATGTCAGAAAATGGAAAGATCTCCCATGCTCATGGATAACCTGGTCTTCTTACTGGAGTCTGGCCTCCAAGATTCACTTTGCTTCAGTTCCCTCCAGAAGTGACTCACAGGAGAAGACCAGGCTACTCTTGAATTCTTGAATTCACTATGTATCTGAGGCTAGCCTTGAACTCCCAGTTCTCCCTCATCCACCGCCCAAGTTGTGGGATTGCAGGAGGGCAACAACATGCACAAATTTTTAAGAATATATTTTATTTTTATTCATCTGTGTGTGTGTGTGTGTGTGTGTGTGTGTGTGTGCTTAAAGAGGCCAGAGGAAGGTGTCAGATCCCCTGGAGCTAGAGTTACAGAAAGCTCATAGCTGCCTGATGTGGGTGCTGGGAACTGAACTCAGGTCCTCTGGCAGAACAGTACTCATCCTTAACTACTGAACTCCCTCTCTAGCCCCCAATATGTGCAATTTTTATGTTTCACTTAAACGTAAGAAGAGGAGGAAAAAGAAGAAAGAGGAGGAGGAGGAGGAGGAGGAGGAGGAGGAGAAGGAGGAGAAGGAGGAGAAGGAGGAGAAGGAGGAGAAGGAGAAGAAGGAGGAGAAGGAGGAGAAGGAGGAGAAGCAGCAGCAGCAATCAGGAGCCTCTGTCCCAGTACAATAAACTGTTTCCATTCGTGGGACTTTGGCGATTTCCTTCCAGTCATACGAATGCCATATCAGAATACTTATTTTGACTACCCATCAAGAAGACTAGCTCTCGACAGGAGATAATAACACCCACTTATTCAGCCTTGCCTAGTTGCTAAGCATTGTATTATATGTACGTCATCTCCTTTCTTCCTCACCATATCCCTGATAACTCTTTGTCCTGCTTCAATGAAAAACTGAGGAATAGAAGCCTTATAAATGTTAGGTTGTGTCCCCTAGTCACATACCTGGTACGTTGGAAGAGCTGGCATAATGGGGATGAAGATGGAGATCACGTCAGTGATGATGAAGACCGCTAATACTAGTCAGGAATATATTATGTCTAGTCTCCTGGGGATGCTATGTTCACTATTTTGGCTCAAAACTCTCATTAAAGATGATTTAAAGTGGTGTATCTGGGTAGAAGAACAAGTGTTTAGTGAAAGTGCCTGGTTTCAACCCCCAGCACTAAACAAACAAACAAATAAGGGCTGGGCAGATGGCTCAGTTGGTAAAGCCCTTACCTCACAAACATGAGGACCTGACTTCAGTCCTCAGAACCAATATGAAAAGTCAGGTATGGACCAGGAGTGGTGGCACACATCATCAATGCCAGCACTCAAGAGGCAGAGGCAGGAAGATCTCTGTAACTTCAAGGCCAGCCTGGTTTGCATAGTGAGTTCCAAGACAGGTAGGGCTCTGTAGTGAGACCCTGGTCTCAAAATAAATAAATAAATAAACAAGCAAAAAGTATCTTAAGTAAAATTTTTACAAAGTCATACATGGAGACACACACTTGAAATCTCAGTGGTGGCAAAATGGGGGGTGGAGACAGGGGGGTCCCTGGAGTTCATGGGAATCTGAAAAATGGTACCCAAGATTGTCCTTAGATCTCCACACATCCACACATTTATACATACAAGTGCACCTACCTGAACATAATAATAGATAAATAGATAAATAGATAAATAGATAAATAGATAAATAGATAGATAGATAGATAGATAGATAGATAGATAGATAGATTTATTTGATGGATGGATGGATGGATGGATGGATGGATGGATGGATGGATGGATGGATGGGTGGGTGGGTGGATGGATGGATGGATGGATGGGTGGATGGATGGATGGATGGGTGGATAGGTGGGTGGGTGGATGGGTGGGTGGGTGGATGGGTGGATGGGTGGGTGGGTGGAGAGGAGAAACATTCATTATTGGTTCCCAACTCCAAGTATTGACTCTACCATTAGTCAATATTGTGTCTGGTCCCTTACTCTGTCTTCTGAGTTCCAGAACCCCACTCCCTTCCTCCTATTGTGGGTTATTGAACCATTTATAGTCTCTCCGGTTCCTGAAACATTAACTTTAAAAATAACTTTGCCAGTTCATGGAGTTATGCCTCGCATAGCCTTGAACAGCCCGTTTCAGGTCAACCAGGGTCCCCACTTTGAATCCAGCAGACTTAATATTTCAACTTTGAAAAAAAACATGTTTTCATGGTTTTTTCGGACAGCACCTCCTTATGTCACCTGGGTTGGTCTCAAGATGATCAAGAGTGTGTTAGCATACGCAGCATAGATAAGCAATACATTGCTTAGGGATGCAGTGCTGATATGAAGGCTGGAAAACAGCCTTGTGTGGTGATATTTTGTTTGTGAACTAACAAATAAAGCTTGTCTGAAGATCAGAGTGCGGAGCTAAACCACTACTTAGCCATAGAGCCCAGGCAGTGGTGGCATACACCTTTAATCCCAGCACTCAAGAAGCAGAGGCAGACAGATCTCTGTGAGTTCAAGGCCACCCTAGGCTACACAAGATTGATCAGTCTAAAAGAGAAACAGAGCCAGGCAGTGGTGGCACATACCTTTGATCCCAGCACTAGGAAGGTGGAGACAGGAAGTGATATGGCTGGGCAGTGACAGGAATATAAGGCAGGAGGAAACAGGAGCTCTGTCTCTTTCAGGCTGAGGAGTTGGCGAGGTAGGAGGTGGTGGCTGTGGCTAGCTCTGCTTCCATGATCTTTCAGCATTTATCTTGATATCTGACTCTGGGTTTTTATTAAGACCAATTAGGATTCATGCTACAGCCTCGGAAAAGCTATCTCAATTCTATCTATAGGGAACACTTGGCTGTCACCAATTACAGGAGACTCCTGGCCAGTCAAAGGCAAACCTGACCTCAAATCAATATGGCAGAACTGGCTGTTGTCATGTGGTACAAACACCTCCGATTCTCTTTAGGAGGTGGAGTTCCTCACTTCACTACAATGCAAGTTCAAGATTAGAAAGAGAAATGGTGAATTAAGACAAACCTCCGCCATCACACTTTCTCCTTACAGCTTCTGCAATATAATTTCTCCCAAAGTCCCAAGAAATGGACTAAAACTTTGCACCTCTCTTAAAGCTTGCTATCAACTCTTGATGTCTCCCAGAAAAACAAAAACATTTAGTCAACTGAGTTAGTCAACTTCTCAACACACACACACACACACACACACACACACACACACACACACACACAGCGCCTGGGAAAAGGACTGAGGCTAAAGCTCCATGGCAGAGGGTTTGTATAGAAAGGGGGGGAGGGTAGTGCTGAATCACCAGCCATGAAACAAAATCAAACAAAAAGTAAGAAGTGTTTCTTTTGCTGGTGGGTTCAGAGACTGCAGGCCATGACTGTCAGTCCTGCTTCAGGCCACGCTGCATGGTTCATCATTTTAAGAACATGTCATGCAGGCTGAGAACATAGCTCAATTGTGAGAGTGATTGTCTATCGTATATGAGGGCCTCAGTTTCGTCCCCAGCACTGCATAAATGGGCATTGTAGTACAAACCTGTAATCCCAGCACCTAGGAAGTCGAGGAAGTTCAAGGTCATCCTCAGCAGCATAGGAAGTTTGAGGCTAGCCTGGGCTATGTGAGACCATGTCAAAGACAAAAATAAAACAAGTAGTGATTACCTCATGGTGGCCAGGAATTGAAAGAGAGACACACACAAAGAAGGGGCAGGGGGGTCCCAGTGTTCTCATCCAAGGCATACCTCCAATAGCCCAGCTCCCTTCCCTTAGGCCCTCTTCCAGCACCATAAGCAGACCAGCAAGCCTTCAGCATCTGGGTCTTCAGAGCTATTCCAGACCCACACTGCAACACACCGCATTTTTCTCATTGTCTTCAAAATGTAAGTCTGTTTCCTGGGAGTGTCCCATGGCTTCATGCCCACATGAAGGGTCTCTCTCTACTCCTACAGAAGATATACAGGAGGGGTGGGGCAAGGAGGTAGAGGACGGTCATATTAAAGAGTGCACTCAAGAGTTGTGGGTGTGGCACAGTTGGGAGTGCTTGACACATATATACACATCAAACAAACAAAATGAGCTGTCATAGCTGCAAGATCCACCAATTTAAGAACAAAACTCCAGCATGATTGGGGTTTCAACTCTAAAGACAATCAGATCTTTCCAGACATTTGCTAATGTTTGATTATCAATTATTTCTGATACCTATGACATTGTTTAGGTCCTATGTTTCTGATCCCCTGCCATTGTCACTTTTGTGCATATTGTTTTTGAGGCATTATTAATCACAGATACAACAATTAAAGCAGAAGCTGTCGCAAGGCTGTGAAACACCATCACACGGAATTTGACCCCTGATAGGCTCCAGGGGAAGAAATGAACTAATTAGCTCTGACTCACTGCTGGTTTCTGTGGAAAGGCACATCATTGAAACTCATTAACGCTGCTTCCAGTGAAGCAACCCACTGGATATGCTCACTCCTCTGAGCCCGCAGAAACTCAGGCTGACAATCTGTCCCAGACAGCTAATGATGGAGATACACATGCTGGGATCTTGGGCTTTTCCAGATTGCTTTTGATACCCCAAATGCCAAACCATCAGACTTTTTAAAATTTTATTTTATTTTTATTTTTTTTATCATCCAAATACAGCAACATAAGGCTGGAAGTGTAGATGGGGGATGGCAGTTAAGACATGTATGGTGTGTGCCTCTTTGTCTTGCTGCTTGCTGTGGGCTTGTTGGCATCGTTAACTGACCCTTCAATCAGAGACAAATTGCACTAGAGGGGAAGTGGGTGCAGTCTTAACTACCCATGGCACCAGCAGACACTGTAAACCCAGGCTGGGGAGTGTTACTTGTAGCTAACTGTGGCTTTCTGGTCCCTTCCTGAGCACTTGTAGGAGTCACTGGTGTTGCAGGGACATCTTTGGAACCATCTGCATTGAGAGAAGAGCTCATATTCTGGCAGAGCAGATTTTATGTCACGTGCATAGGTAATTGGCAATGCAGGATGCGTTTTATGAAAATAACACATGGCAGGGATTGGGATGTATTCAGTTGGTAGAGTGCATGTCTAGCATGCACAAGACCTTGGGTTTAGTCCTCAGTACCACAGAAGCCTCAGGTGACAGTAAATACCTGAAATCCCAACACTTGGGAGTTGGAGGCAGGAGGATCAGAAGTCCAGGGTCTGTGATGCAAGATGAAGGCTTTCCCACAAGCCACAAGGCATCCTCCCTGCTGGTGAATCCCAGGTATCTTTTGATCTCAGCCCCAGCTGCCCTCTCAGAGGTTTCCCCTAAACTTCCAGGATTCTGTTAATCCTCCTTGAACCTGGCTTGTGTTTCTTCCCTTTAATGCATATGTTGATTTATGGTTTTCCAGGTTCTTTGGTTAACACCTTTCTTAGTTAGAAAAGTAACTAATTGCTTCCAGTCAAAGGACTGTAAAGTTTTATGTAAGAACAGAAACTTCCTCTTTGCATATTTAGAGGGGACGTCATCTTTTCTGGTGTACACAGATAAGAGGACTATTTTAAATCAGGGTCCTAAAATAATTCATTTTTTTTTCAGGTGTATTAAGTCCCTGGAATCTGCAGGAAGGTGTTCAATTCCCAGTTGTCTTATCTGGCAAGACACGGGAGTGTGGGTCTTCTGAGATTAAAATGAAAGGGACCTGTCTCATGTGTGGGGATGTCAGGTAGGAGCTGACACACAGAGGGGCCTTTGAGGGGCCGGAGAAATGGCTCAGTGGTAGCTGTTCTTCCAGAGGACCATGGTTCAATTCCCAGCACCCACATGGCAGCTCACAACCACTTGTAACTCCAGTTCCAGGGCCTCTGAACCTTCCTCTGGCCTTTTTGGGCACCAGAAACACGTGGTGCATAGGCATGCCTGCAAGCAAGATATCCATACATGAAACAAAAATACGTTTTTTTTTAAAGGCTTGTGAGTCACCTGACTTGTTATCTCACTCATCATTCCTCTCTGACACCGTGAGAAGATGAAGTGTTCCGTGTCCTCTCTGACACCGTGAGAAGATGAAGTGTTCCGTGCTGGGTAGAAATGATGACGCTGGGTTAGTTACTAAATACAGAGGTTTTGAAGAAGAGAATGGAAGTAAACCCTTCCCCACTCCGTTGTCCTCAGCTCCTCTTCTCTCCGTGGGCAGCCTTCCTAAGACCTTGTTGGAGATGCAGGCACAAACATACTGGATTGGAGAAAACAGGAAAAGGATATTAAGATAATACTATCACCCCTTCACCCCCAAATTAGGATACCTTTCCCATATCCACAGTTGTTCATTGACACCTAGGAGAGCAATTCGGATTATTACTTCCTATCAATACAGAACAAAGGTACCATTATAAAAATAAGAATCCTACACCTCACCCCCCCACACACACCCACACACCCTGAGCCACACTATGGCAGTAAACATGACCGTGAGCCTGAGTAGACTTCAAAGACTTCTGCTAAAAAACTACCCTGTTCTCTGAGGCGGTGAATCATGGAGAGGACAGAGTGGAAGTCTGGGGTTTTAGCTGAGGCTTTGAGATAGAACTCAAACATATCACACCCCCTTTGACGGGTGACACCCTCAGGTACTTGCACGCATGCACACAGCCACATACAGATTTTGCTTAGGAAAGTCTTCTACCATTGAAGTCACAAAAACATTCTATTTTCTTCTGTTAGTTTTTACTTTATCTTTTGCATAAGGTCTTTTGGTCATGTATCCATTCAAAGAAAAGATCGGGCTGGGCTGAAACTCACACAGAGATTCATCTGCCTCTGCTTCACAAGTGCTTGGATCAAGAACTGGACCCACCGTGCCTGGCAAGTTGGGTTTTGTTTGGTTGGTTTTTGTTTTGTTTTGTTTTCTTTCCATCTATCTATCTATCTATCTTTCTTTCTTTCTTTCTTTCTTTTTTCTGAGACAGGGTTTCTCTGTGTAGCTTTGCGCCTGTCCTGGAACTCACTTGGTAGCCCAGGCTGGCCTCGAACTCACAGAGATCCACCTGCCTCTGCCTCCCAGTGCTGGGACTAAAGTCGTGCACCACCACCACTGCCCGGCCTGTTTTTTGTTTCAAACCAAATGAGGGTTTCATGCTGGCTTCCTCAAACTTGACATATGACTAAAGATGAACTCCCAATTCTCTTGCTTCCACCTCTCCGTACCATTGTTTCTGTCTTAAATGGTTGAACAGAACCCCAGTGTCTTACTACAGCCCTCAAAGACCAACACGAAGTCCAGATACCAGCTTCTCGGCCTTACCGAGTAGAGGAGCAAAGGGTGCTGATGCTGGGTTGACTCTCCCTGGAGTAAAGAGGTTCCTTCCAGCAGCTTCCTGGGACCATGCAACCTGTCCTCTCCTTCCAGGGTAGACTGCATGAGTCACTAACAACCATAGGGATGACTGGTTCAGGCCTCCCGAACAAGCTAGGCCCTGCTCCACAGCCTCAGTGTGCCAATCAAAAAGACAGTAAGAATCAGGAAGGCAGAATTATTTGTTCAGTGTGGCCACACCAGGAGGAAGAAGAAGAGATCTAGTGATACCCCTCCCCCAACCCCCCTCAGCGGCCTGGATTTCAACAGAGAACAGGAGGTGTCCATAACTAAGCCATGCCCAGTCAAGGAAGGTGTGGTCTCCCCCATGGACAAGCCATCACAGCTTTGGTTTCAGTCTCTCCTAGAAGATAGTCGGAAAACATGGAGGAACTTCCTGTACTCTCTTCATGGGGGACAAGTTCCTCCTCTGGCTGGACAAGCCTTTTCCTCTTCCTGTCATGAGACTCCTGTTGGGGAGGGTGATAATAATTCCTTGGGGACCATTCAATAGTCTGATAGCTAAAGGGAGGGTCCAAGTGTATCCATTTAGAACATCTTCACTCTCGAGGAGGTTGGAGGTGAGCTTCTCCTCAGTCTCCTTTAGAAGTTCTCCTAACTATTCAGAGATTTCTAGCCCTCCTGTTAAATTGTAGAATTAACCTGCACAAACATTTTGCTGGCCCATGCACTGAGGTGCCTACCCATAATTCCAGCCCTTGGAGGTAGAGGCAGCAGGACCAGAAGTTCCAAGATTATCGTGGGCTATGAGTAGTGAGTTCTAGGCCAGCCTGTGTTACAGGGAAGTCACATCTTCAAAAATTAAAATGACTGGGGGGGAGAGGGAGAACTCGCTAAAAATTTGAAATTTCACTTACATATATAATTTTCAGGTATAAAATGTTAGAATTCTGGGACTCAGGCTATGCCCACCTGGTTCTTCTATAAAAGAACACTCCTAACCCTCCTTCTTGGGACTCCTCGGGTGCTGGGATCCTGGAGAAGGGCAGGAGCCATTCCCACTTCCCCAGGGAAGTTACTGTGTCCCCTCTCACTTCCCCACTTCCTCAGAGTCCCACATTCCTTCCTTCCTTCCAGGCAATGCAAGATGCCCCCTCCCCTGCCATTCTCTGGGAGCAAGAGACAGTTCTGAGGACAGGAAACCTCCTCCTCGCTCTGAAACCTATCAAAAGGGACCCTGACTCTGCCTCATGGGCACAGCACAAACTCTCCACTGGGCTCCTGCCATGGAGTTGTCTGTGTGTCTGTCCGTAGCATTGACAAGTCTTACTAAATCTCTATTACCCCTAAGTGCGATGGGCCTGAGGCCCCCTCTTAAGCTCCAAACCATCAGGAACAATTCTGTTGATTAACACCTCTAAGCACCACACTTGGCTGGTATTTCTAAATGTTTTTCATAATATATTCTTTGTTAGGTAAAACTTGAGCTATTGTGGTTCTTGCTTGCATGTGAGTTGAATTTTAATTTTTGCTCATGTACAGGATCACTCCTGATTTATGGTAGTTCTAGCTCATTTAGTTTATGAGTCTATAATTTCTCTGTTAGAGCCACTTAATCTTTGTCTCATGCTCCCTAAGAGAGCTCCGAGAGCTCCTGGGCTTCCAGACAGTTCTATTTGTTTAGACACACATCTTGCTATTATGAATCGTGCTCCTTTTCACAATTCACATATTGAAGCCCTAATGACCTGGGTGTCAGTCTTTAGAGATGGGGCCCTGAAAGCGGGGGTGGGGGTGTCCAGGTTAGGTGAGGGGGCTCAGGATGGGATGTCCATGGTAGAACACTTGCCTAACCTGCACAAAGGCCTGGGTGTCAGGCTAGGTCAGAAACAAGACTGGCTTGTGTCTTTCCAGCATGTCAGAATCACTAAATAACGATAAACTCACAAGGTATGTCGTTTCTGCGGGCAGCAGTTTGTCAAGAAGCCCTGATGCCATAAATAGCTGGCCGAGGCAGCAGGCTCTTCTATTCCAATCTTAACTAGCGATATTAACTGTCAGAGGACACTTTGTACTTCACACAGTAAAACAGAATGGCCACAGTGGGCAAAAGGGGGCCACAGTGGAGTTCAAGGAGTCTCAAAGAGACCCACTGAGAGCCAGAGAGGGAAGAGAACAGGATGTCAACCGAGTCTCTGCAGGGGTACAGAAAAATGAATCTAAGGCTTCTGCTTCAGCGGCTGCTGCATCAGGTGGCTGGATGAGAGCTGAGCGGAGCCTCAGAAGTGTGAGGTGTGGGGCCACAGAGGGCACGATCTGGATAATGTGCAGATGGAGGTAGTTCAGGGAAGTGGAGTCAACAGTGAGGGGCTAAACTGAAAACCTTGAGAGAGTTCCTTGTCCCTTGATACATACACTGGGTGGCCAGGACAGGTCAGTGAGGGGTTGATCCCAGGGTTCTGTGTCCTCTTTATGGGGTCCAGGTGAGGGAATTAGGCCCTTTTCTTTCCTCAATCTGGTGTTTGGTAAGTTCTTGGGCCTATTTTTCCTACTATGATTGTTATACTTTTTTTTTTTTTTTTGGTTTTTTGAGACATGGTTTCTCTTGGTAACAGTCCTGGCTGTCCCAGAACTTGCTTTGTAGGCCAGGTTGGCTTTGAACTCACAGAGATCAGCTGCCTCTGCCTCCCAAGTGCTGGAATTAAAGGAGTGAGCCACCATCACCCGGCCGATTTTAATAATCTTATTCAGTTCCAATTTATTGTGTGTATACATATATATTTTTTCATCTCTGCCTGTCATAACTACCAATATTAACTGTCAGAGCACATAGTATACTTCATACAGTAAAATATGTCTGTGGCTACAAAGGATGAAAGAGGCTATATCAGAGTTCAAGGAGTTTCAAAGAGGTTACTTGGGGAGAAATTTATATATGCATTTGTTCTTTAGACAGGGTTTTGTGTATCCCAGGCTGGGCTCTGTAGATGAATTTCTAAATGGTCTTATTAAATAAAAAACACAGAGCCAATAAATATAGGTGTGAAAGCCTTAGAGAGATCAGGGAAATAGGGAGAGCCACCCACCTTACCTCACCAACTCTGCAGCTTCCAAATGCGAGCTACTTCCTGTCTACCCATGTCTATATGCCTTGCTGTTCTGCCCTCTCATTGGCTCTTAGCCCAGCTACCTCACTTCCTTGTCACTGCCTATCTGTACAGACCTCCAAGTCTCCATGGTTGGTACTGGGATTAAAAGCATGTATCATCACACTTATCTCTGTTCCCTAGTGTGGCCTTGAACACACACACACACACACACACACACACACACAGGCCCAGCCTGGTAAGTGATCGGATTAAGGGTGTGTGCTGCCTGACTTTGTTTACTTAAAATGGCTGGCCTGTTCCCCCTGATCTCCAGGCAAGCTTTGTTTATCAAAGCAGAAATAAAATATTACTACAGGGCTCAAATTGGCTATGTAGTTTAGGATGATCTTGAACTTGTACTTCTCCTGTCCCTGCCTCTTGAGTGCAGGAATAACCAGCCTAAGTCACTACTCCAGTATTTGCCATGCTGGGTATCGAACCCAGGGTTTGGGGCATGCTAGGCAGGCACTCTACCTACTGAGCCACATCCTCAGCCCTCAGCCCTTCCCTCCAAATCTCCCTTTTTCTCTTTGACTCTTACCATTTTCTTCTGTGTTTTCAAATGTTACCTATGAGAGTTGATGGGGATTGCAATGTCTCTGAAGGGCTTCCATAGGCAGGCAGACCCCTAACTGTCAGGGTCGGGTATAGGAGAAGTCTCTGAGAGCAGGGCCTAAACAGAAAAAAAACTATCTGAAGGAAAGGTCTCCTCAGACCAGCAGTACCACGGGAAGACCTGGCCCTGACTTCCTGCTTCTCAGACAAGGTCCAAGAGCATCTCAGGTAAGATGTTCACGCCTGTGTTCCCAGTAACAGTCAAATGAGAGAGTTCCTGCATCCAAAAGTGTCTTCTCCACAATGGCTGGAATAATTTACACATCGGGTCACTGGCTTCTCTGCTCATCACTCTACTAATGGCTCTCAGTAGTGGTACCCAGGATGAAGTCAGTGTGTTTCCTAAGGCCAATACCAAAGTCTGGTTCCGACTACTGAAGCATCCATCACCTGCCTCCTTTGCACTCTGCTCCGGAGATGCTGGTTTCTTCTGCTCTTTGAACACAGAGCAACACCTGGCCCAGGCTCTTTGGACATCCATTCCCTTTCTACCAAGAACTCCCCCTTCCAAATCTTTGCTCATTTTCAATTTTTCTGTTTTTATTATATTAAATACATATAATATATGTAAATATATACTAATAGTTATATATACCTATATATAAATAGATACCAATGAGTTTTATATGCATATATAAATATAAACATATACTAATCGGTTATATAATATATAAATACATACTAATGTGTTATATATAATATATAATATGTACTAATGGGTAACATTTGTACATATAAATATATATTGATGAGTTGAGATATATATGTAAACATAGACTAGTGAGTTATATATAAAATATAACTAAATATTTATACTAATAGGTCATATACAAATATATACTAATGGGTCATGTAATATATATATAAATATATACTAATGGGTTTCATTATGACATTTCATCCATATATATGATGTATTTTGATCATCATCAGCCCTATGACCTCTTCTTTTGCCCCTCTGTGGTGGTCTGAATAAGAAATGCCCCTTATAGGCTCACCTGCATGAACACTTTGTTCTGCATTGGTGGCACTATTTGTTGAGACTCTGGAACTTGATTGCTACCCTACCTCTCCTGCCATTATGGATGCTCCCTCTGGAACTGTGAGCTCAAGTAACTCTTCCTTTTATGAGTTGCTCCTGGTCATGACATTTTATCACAGTAGCGGAAAAATAGCTAATACAGCCTCTCACTCCTGGATCCCGTTCCTCTTCCCAACCAGTCCCTCTTCTCCTTCCATGCTGGGGTTCTTTAGTGTCTGTGACCCAGTGAATTGTCTGTATCTTCCTCTAGACTATGGAGTCTGTGAGGGTCAGGACCTCTTTCAGGATAGCCTGGTCACACAGCAGGAGCTGGGTGAATATAAATGGGATAAATTGAATGTTCAGTCTGACCACCCAAAGACAAAGCGGGAACAAGGCCCTGGGACGGCTCTAGGCTTCTTCTCTCCAGAATCCTGCTACTTCTCTTGTCCATCCTTGCTTGCTAATAACTTCAGAAAACAGCGTCCTTTGCACATAGCAGTTAGCAAATCTTCCCACAGGCCTTGGGACCAGGCCCCTTCCTCTGTCATGGCTTCTACCTGTGATGAGTAATTTTGGTCATCAACTTGACTACATTTGGAATCAACTAAAACCGAAGCTCAACTGTGAGGGATTTTCTTGACTGGATCATTTGAGATGGGGAGACCCACCCTAAATCTGGGCCACCCCTTCTAGAAAAGGACATGGAAACAGGAAGCTTTTGGTGGTTTTTTTTTTTTTTTTTTTTTTTTTTTGCCTGCTTCACTCTTGATGGCAACTTTACCTCTCTTGCTGCTGAGACATTCCTTTGATGGTATTAGAACCTGCTTCTTTAGGACTCCAACAGAGACTGAAGACCAGCAGCTCTCTAGGAATCCTCTGGGACTCCAAGATAAGATTAGGATGACTGAGACATACATGGACTGAACAAGTATGGGATCCTTGCCCTTTCCATCAGGAGACAGCCATTGTTGGACTAGCTGGACCACAGCCTGTAAGCCACGCTAATAAACTCCATTCCATATGTATATGCACACATACGTACATACACACACGTATGAATACACACACACACACACACACACACACACACACACACACACACATATATATATATATATATATATATATATATATATATATATATATTTATTCTGTCAGTTCTGTTCCATTAGAGAACTCTAACACAATACAGTTTCCTTCTCAGAGGCAGCCTTGACTTTCCTCTGGGCATCATGGACCCAGGCATACATTCAGTTGTCTAGATCATGTCTACCCTGGTGATTAATATAGATTGTTAATTTGGCACATCTAGGATCACCTAGGAGACAAACCTGTCTTTGAAGGCGTTACTGAAGAGGGCTGACTCACCTTAATCTAAATGTGGGGGGCACCATCTCATGGGTTCTAAACTGAATATAGAGGCCAAAGCACTCTGATCCCCAGCGTTCATTTCTCTGCTTTCTACGGCAGATACAAAGTGACTGTGTCACACTGGCTACCACGCCTTCGCTGTCATGATGGACTGGACAGTGTGAGCAGAAACCCTTCCTTCCTCAGGGTGCTTTTGACAAGCATTTGTCACCGCAGTGGTAAGAGTAACTAATCCATCTAGCTATCCTTTTTTAAAAACTGGTTTGCATGTACAAATGTATGTGTACCACATGTGTGTCTGGTGCCTGAAGAAGAGATCAGAAGAGGACATCAGATCCCCTTGAACTGGAGTCACATGATTGAGAGCCACCATGTGGGTGCTGGAACCCAAACCCGGGTCCTCTGCAAAAGCGGCAAGCAATCTTGAGTCATCTCTCCAGCCCTCTGATTCATCTACCTCTGGCTGTCCTCTAGGGGCAGGCATACTGGGACAGTTCCTTAGTGGCCACAAGCTCCTGCCACTCCACAAACTGCTCCTAGCAGATGACTCAGAAGGAGAGGCTATAGTCAAGGACCTTTGGAGATAGGAACTGTGAAACCACCAAGCATGAAGGCATTGGAGAGCCAGAACGTTCCTCCCAAGTCAAGAAATAGTTGGCTCCCCATCTCTTAGATTCTTATGTCAAGGATAAAATAAAGATAATTTAAGAAGTACTGGGGGGCTGGAGAGGTGGCTCAGCAGTTAAGAGCAGTTGTGTCTCCTGCAGAGGACTGGTATGCACACAGTGGTTCACAACACTCTGTAATTCCAGTCCCAGGGGATCTGGTGCCCCCTTCTGGCCTCCACAGGCACTTCATGCACATGGTGCACAAACACGCTTGCTGGGAAAACACTCATACACATACAATTGAAAATTTAAAAAAAAAAAAGGAAAAATAAAGAAACAGCAATAGCTTTATCAGTCATGATGGTGTGCTAAGTGGTGCTTTCTTGAAGGTGCTTCATTTTAGCTGCTTGTTAGCATCACCTGCTGAAGAGGTGAGGAAACTGAGTTTTTTGGCTTTTTTTTTTTCTTTATAATTCATTGTGCCAGTGGTGCCGTCAGATTTATACCATAGATAGTAATCTCTATTTGGCATACTGATTTAATTCACTTACCCACACTAACTTAAAAAGAAAAAAAGCAGCCTTTATATAGAAAGTCACCCATTGTACACGCACAATTGAATGGTTTCAGAAAACTTAACGGAGTGGTAAAGCTATCCCCAGCAATCCAGTTTTAGAGCGTTTCCACTACCTCAAAATGTTCCCTCACACCCATTTTTGGTTAGTCCCTACTCCTACCCCGGCCCCAGGCAAGCACTGATCTATTTTCTGTCACTGTAAATTAGCTTTTCCAGACACTTTACAGAAAAGAAGCCAGGCTGTATCATCTTTCACTTTACTACAGAAATTCCATTTGTTTTCTGAGGCCTGTGTGGTTCAGTTCTCAACCTGCCGCTCAGAGGCGTGCCATTGGAAGCTCGGAACGTGGTCCCCTCTCCTTCTGCAGAAGGCTTCTGAGGACACCATCCTAGGCACTGTGTAGTAGTGGAGAATCTCGAATCATCACACATACCGATTTTTCTGTTCATTTAGTTCACAAACCATATGGAACAGTCTATCTTAATCCACTGGCTTCTCCTCCAAATGGCTCCCTTTCTGCCTTGGTGGAGCAGGCTTGCAATCCCAGCACTCAGAGGTTGGAAGCAGGAGGGTCTAGAATTTGAGGTCAGCCTGGACTGCATAGCAAGACCACACCTCCCCCAACACCAACATAAAATCAAATTTGAACTGCAAAGGGAAGTCCTAAAAATCTATTTTCAAAACGTAATACTAAGGTCCAAAGTGAAATGAGTCAGCCTGCTCCAGGCCAGTGAGAAAGCGCCTCCCTGAAGGAGAAAGCAAGGACAAGAAAATATGGGGTCAAGTCTGTTCCATTTCTGCTGCAGCACTACTCATGTGTGGCCTCCCAAAGCTTGAAAAACCATACTCTGGTCCCGGGTCCGGCTAATACTCACAATTTTTAAGAACTTCCTGTGTACCTCGGTTTCTCTGATTTACCACTCTCCTGCTGCCTTTTAATGCTTCTAGAACAGCTCTCTCAGATAGCAGGCTTGCTAGCTTCATTTTCCAGGGCATTAGTGGATTATAGATGAGGAACCACAGCACAAAGTTACACAGAGTACCATTTTGGGGTTATTGTTACTATAGACCTCTAAGTATATCTCTATTGCAGGTATTGAAAGTATTATTATTATTTGGTTTTTTGACAGGGTTTCTCTGTAGCTTTGGAGCCTGTTCTGAACTAGCTCTGTAGACTAGGCTGGCCTTGAACTCACAGAGATCCACCTGCCTCTGCCTCCCGAATGCTGGGATTACAGTCTCTGTAGCTTTGGAGCCTGTTCTGAACTAGCTCTGTAGACCAGGCTGGCCTTGAACTCACAGAGATCCACCTGCCTTTGCCTCCCGAGTGCTGGGATTACAGGCGTGTGCCACCACCGCCCAGCTCTAAAGTATTATTAAGGTGCAGAAATCACTAGTACACTCAGAAGTATATGGGCTGGAGTGTAGCTTAGTGGTGGAATGCTTGGTTAGTGTAATCCAACAGCGGGAAGGAAAAAGAGAGGGAGAGGAAGAGGGAGAGAGGACATTGTCAGAACTGGTACAGACAGACAGTACGGAAATCGGCATATATGCCATTATTATAGTGTATAAATTATTGGTCCACTGGTGATATCAATACTAATTTAGTATAAAAAATAGTACAGAAAAATTGTACCAGGGCTGGAAAGATGGCCCAGCAGGTAAAGGCGCTTGTTGCCAAGTCTGAAAATCTGAGTTATAATTCCAGGAACTAAGATGGTGTGAAAAAAAGAACTGACTCCTACAAGCTGTCCTCATGTGTACCACGGCACTCAGCCCACATGTGCTGGGCGCACATACACATACGCTCAAATAAATAAATAGGTATGAATCAAGTAATTAAACAACATTTTAGAGAAAGAAAAATAGTATAGGTACTGCCCCTGTTCCCTCTCCCTCCAGAAAACAGTCTTACAAACTTTGAGCTAATTTACCAGATATTCAAGAGTTAGGGCTGGATCAATGCCTCCGCAGGTAAAGACGTTGTCACCAAGCCTGAGGACCCAAGTTCAACCACTGGAACACATGGTGGAAGGAGAGAACCACCTCTCACATGTTGTCCTTTGACCTCTACACGTGCATGCAGGCATGTTCACATATACTGTTTTAAAATAAGTTTACAGCGTCAGCTGTGAAGTAGCTCCTTCCAATCATATAAAGTGAGTTGCTTGTTTATTTGTGACAGGATGTTAGTATGTAGCCCTGGCTGGCTTGGAACTCTCTGTGGAGACCAGGCTGGTTTCTGTCTCACAGAGACTACTCTGCCTCTTGAGTGTTGGGATTAAAGGCGTTGTTGGCCACTGCTGACGTCATACCCAGCATGAGTTACTTTTTAACCATGGAGGGACAAACTGAACCCTACTTGCCTCTATTAGGATTATGAGAAACAATTCAGTTCTGAAGGAACAAGTACTCCAGGTCCTTTCTGGTCATCCAGAGCCATGGTAAAAATGGATAACCCACCTGGGGAAAGTTTTCCTGCCGAAAGAGACCCTCTGAAAAGTTAGGAATGGTTGGAACAATATTGTATCTGGCCCAAACTCAACCAACATGTATTTCTACAGCAAAGATGTCTACATTAGGCTTTTCTTTTCTTGTTACTGTGATTAAAAAAGCTGACAAGCTGGGTGGTGGTGGCTCACGCCTTTAATCCTAGCACTCGGGAGGCAGGGCCAGGCAGATCTCTGTGAGTTCGAGGCCAGCCTGGTCTACAAAGCATAATCCAGGACAGGCACCAAAACTACAGAGAAATCCTGTTTCAATCTGCGCCCCGCCCCCCCTAAAAAAACCCACTACCACCACCAACAACAACAAAAACAAAAAACCACTGACAAATGAGGCAGATGGATCTCTGTGAGTCCTCTGTGAGGACAGTCTGGTCATCACAGCAACTTCCAGATCAGCCAGAGCTACACAGTGAGACCCTGTCTCAAAACCAAAAACAACAAAAATCAAATATCCTCCCCACTTCAATGATAAAAGCGACTTAGAGGAGAAAGGGCTTACCTTGGCTCACAGTTCAAAGGTCCAGTCCACCATGGCATGGAATTCTGGGTAGCGGGCAGGGTACAGTCCCTCACAGCATAGAAATCTGGGTAGCAGGCAGGGTACAGTCCCTCAGGGCATGAAGTCTGGGTAGAAGGAGATTGAAGCAGCTGGTCACATGGCGTCCATAGTCAAGAAGCAGAGAGTGATGAATATATGTTTAGCCTGTCTTTTCCACTTTATAAAATTCAAAGTCCTCTGCCCAGGCAATGGTCTCATTGATTAAGATGGGTCTTCCAGGCTTAATTAATGTAATCAAAATATCACCCACAGGCAAGCCCAGAGCCCCATCTCCCAGGTGGTTTTAGACTCTGCCAAGCTGACAGTGAACATTAACTATCATTACTCATTCAGCGTCGACAGTTACACTGAGTTATGTTAGCGTTGCTGTTGTTGATGGATCCAGCCATGAGCCCAAACTGCAGCCTCACAAGTCAGAAGGGCGAGCATGAATCGCCGAGAACGAATCGACGAACACAGGCTGGGTACTATTAGGAACAGCTGCTTGGGGAGGGATACAATAGAGGACGAGGCTTTCTATGTGAGTGTGGGAGCCTGGAGCTGCATTCCGGGAACTGGGAGAGGATCCTTCGCACCGGAAGCAGAAACAAAGGTATGTGGGGGCATCTTTCCTTTGATGGCACTAGAGGTGCAGATACCCATGGAGGCCAGAAGAGGGCACCAGATCCCTTACAGCTGGAGTTATAGGCAGTTTGGAGGCTCCACATGTGGGTTGCTGGGAATGGAATTCAGTCCTCTGAAAAAGTAGCAAGGACTTTTAACAGAGGAGTGGTCTTCCCGGTGCCTTCTATTGGCCTTAAATAAAGGACCCATATATTCTTAAAACTAGCCTTGAACTAGTCAAGAAAAGTCCTTCCTAAATCCCTTTGCAGAGGAAAATCAATCAAACATTTAAAAAAGGAAAGCCAGTGAAACACACTTACCCCATATCAGTGAGT
This sequence comes from Onychomys torridus, assembly GCF_903995425.1. NCBI lineage: Eukaryota > Metazoa > Chordata > Mammalia > Rodentia > Cricetidae > Onychomys > Onychomys torridus. The sequence continues at coordinate 63,749,265 of NC_050449.1, read as the reverse complement.
TGTGGCTAGACCAGATGCAGATCAAGAAAACAGGAAGGAGCTCCATCCATTTGTGTCTGGGGAGCCACAGCCCTATGCAAGGCTGCTCAAGCAACACACCCAGGTTAGGCACCAGGCCAATGGTCCGGTGGGAAGTAGTAGCTGAGGCAAGATGAGAAGGCTTATCACTTGCTCATTTGAATAGCCATTGGGCTCTGGGCCAGGAGCTGTCGCAGACTGCCTGGTGACCCTAGGGCAATTAAGAAGGATGCATAGTGTCCTAGTGTTTCTGTTGCTGTGATAAAATCCTATGGGAAAAAGCACTTGGGGAGGAAAGGATTTATTTCATCTTGTAACTCTCAGGTCACGCTCCATCACTGAGGGAAGGCAGAGCAGGAACCTGGAGGCAGGAACTGAAGCAGAGGCCATGGAGAAGTGCTGCTTGCTGGCTTGAGTCTCATAGCTGCCTGCTTTCTTATACAACCCAGGACCGCCTGCTCAGGGGTAATACTGCCCACGGTGAGTTGGGCTCTCTCATATCAATCTTTAATTAAGAAAATGATCCCCAGAAATACCTATATGCCAGTGTCACGGAGGCATTTTCTCAATTGAGGTTCCCTCTTCCCAGATGACCCTAGCTTGAGTTGTGTTTGTTTGGCTGGAACCTCCAGCTCACTCCTGCTTGATCCAGAAAGCCCTAGTCCCCACCCCTCTCTTTCTCTCTCCAAATCCTGCCTTCTCGGAGAATCCCCAACAAAGGGAACGCATCAAAAAGCCCAGTTCTGTATTCTTGGTGGCTATGGAATCTCCTGCTCTGAAGTTGCCAATAACCAAGTCTCTGCCTAAAGCATTCAGCTTTTGACTGTGTTTAGGTGTAAACCCAGCTTGTGGCAGACACATCATCACCCCTCAGCTATAAGCTATATAAGCTTCCTGCTTTAGCTCAGGTGTGAGACTTTACTGGCCTCCATCTCTGGGACTGGAGAACTCACCTGGGAATTGCTTTGGTCAAACATACCTGTTATTTTGTTTTTTCAGTTCAACTTGATTTGGCTTACTGCATCAGCGGAGAAACCTATTATCCGACTACAGAAAACCTGTTATCTTGATCCTTCTCGACAGGTGGACCAGGTCCTCTAGCCACGTTAGGTGGGGGAGGGGCACTCCTCTCCCTTTATCTTCCTCTTCACCAGACTTGATCGGCTTTCAACTCTAGCGGTTTCCCAGCTTCTGCCTACAGAGGTACTGGGTACCTCTTTCCGGGTCCAGGACCCCTGGGATCCCCCGCCAAGCTGTGGCCACGCCAGGGCAAGCCTGATCCATTTCCAGAGCAGAAACATTCTCCGTTCTGGGGGACTTTTGTATTAGGAGACGTCCTTCCTAAAGGCTATCCCCACCCCACTGCTCCACCCCAGGCTGTCTTGGGGGGACGCCTTACCCTAGTCTTCCGTCTCGGGCACAGGCTTGGAAATGGGCAGCCCTGGGTCCAAACCCAATCCTCGGTCACCCCTGGGGTGTCTGCTGCAAAATGTATCCAAACTGGGGCTGCCTCACACCATATGCCCAAAACAAATGGTTTGCGCTCCCTCATGCAGGGTTTTTGTGCTCAGCACTCCTGCCCCTCGCTCTGGAGGCAGTGCTCAGTGACCTAGGTTTTATTGGCCGGGGTTGTGGCAGCTCCAGGGGCCTTTTCACCCAGGAAATGACCCCACCCTTGTACCTTAACTGGGCTGCCTGAGTCCCTGGCACCCCCCCCCACACACACACACACCTCTCTTCTTCCTCTTGTCTCTTCCCTGCTCTGTTTGTCTGTCTGCCTGTCTGTCTGCTCTTTCACTCTCCCCATCCTCCAGTAATCCTCTTGCACTCTTTCGTTCGCCATGTGTTCTCTTAGAGGCATACCTTGGAAGGACCTGCCAAAAGGTACCCACTTGGCCTTTTTAACTCACTAGCCTTTCCTGGCCTTTGATCTGGCCATGCAGGGATCCCACCTGCTCGATCCACCTGCAACAAGTCCTATCTCCCTATTTGTTTCTGTCTGCTTTTCCATGCTGGGATCCCACCCACCTACTCTACTCACCTTGATCCACCCTCCCCAGTGGGAGCCAAGGTCCTGGCTACCCACTTCATGGCTCAGTCATCACTAGATATTAGAAAGAAACTAAAAAAAGGCTGGGGATGGTCCCTGAACCCCCATACAGGAATTGATGAAAATGACTTGTAAGGTTGTTAATACCAGAGAAGAGGCAACCTGAATCTTCCTGGCAGGTTGGACTGCAACAGAAGGCTATGCTCCAAGTTCACACCTTGGCAGCTGCCCTGAGGCCATCGGTACTCCCGCAGAGGGAACAAGAGAAGTCCACAAAGCTCCATCCTGCCAGGGCCCAGCCAAAGTTAACTCTGCCAGGGGCCTGCCTCAAATGTGGCCAGGAAGGCCTCTAGTCCATTCCTCCTGCCAGATTTGTGCCAAGGCCAACCTTCAGGGGACCCTCCAGATATGCCAGCCCTTGCACCAGCTCCAAGGACACCAACCAGGCGAGGATTGGCACATTGACTTTACCCACATGCCCACTCATAAAAGGCTCCATTATCTCCTGACTCTTGTTGACATCTTTACAGGATGGACAGAGGCATTCCCCACCTCCAGGGAAGCAGCAGGTGTGGTGGCTCAGGTACTCCTTTGGGCACATTATCCCTTGATTTGGCATGCCACAGACCATCCAAATGGATAACGGCTCAGCTTTCACTTCCAGGGTCATGGAGCTCATGTCTGAAGGCCTCAACAACTCCATATCCCCTACCACCCACAATCTTTCAGAAAGGTTGATGGGTCCAATGGACTTGTCAAAGAACAATGCATCAAGCTCTCTATTGAACTCAGGATGTCTTGGACCTCCCTCTTCCCCATTGCCTTTACCTGCCTCCAGGCCACTGTTGGCCTACAGGCCTGAGCCCTTTTGAGCTCCTTTATGGGAGGCTGTACCTCTTCACCCACCACCTTCCAGCCCAAGCTCCTGGGACATCAGTGCTGGTGCCATCTCTCCAGGCTCAAACAGGTACCTACCCAGGATGAATGGTCTGTCCAGCAACCAAGACCCTCCACCCTCTGGTTTTCCAGAATGGCCCCATGAGGGGCCATGATGGTCAAGCCTATCTGCTCTTGTTTCTTGCTCGTTCACCTCTGTCTCTTTTGTCTTCTTGGCTGTATGTTTTCCCTCAAAATGTTCACACCTTTTAACCCAAAGCCAGAGCCTTTGCTATGACACCAAGGTGTAAGTCTATTCCAACTGTCTTACAGGACACCTGCATGTTCCTGGGGGGAAAGTGCTGCTACTGTATCGGCAAATCTGGTCTGGTGGAAACTAATATTGAGTCATTGCACAAATTGTCTGAAGAACTCTGCCAATACAACCAGGGAACATCTTAATTCGGTTCTTTCTGGCAATCTTCACTCTTCCCATGACTAGCCCTGTTCATAGGGCCAGTGGTAATAATCTATCTTTTTCCCCTAGCAATTTGCCTTCTCCGCTTCCTCCAGGAACTGATTCATGAGGTCTCCAGCATGGCAGTTAACCAAATTCTTCTTCACCCATACCTCCTGTTGAGTATGCACCCACCAACTCCCAACCCCCCCCACATCCACATCGTCCCATGCCAACAAGAAGTAGCCAGATTTGAACCAGCACCTATATACCCCAAAAGGTCAGGATGTTCAGTTGGAACCACCAGCTCACTCCTGCTTGATCTAGAAAGCCCCATTCCTCTCTCTCTCTCTCTCTCTCTCTCTCTCTCTCTCTCTCTCTCTGTCTCCAAACCTTGCCCTCTCAGAGAATCCCCAACAAAGAAAAGGTACCAAAAAGTCCAGTTCCTCATTCTTGGCAGCTATGAAAGTTCCTCCCCTGAAGTTGCCAACAACCCAAGTCCCTGCCTAAATTGCTCAGCTTTTGACCATACTCAACACAAATCCAGCTTGTGGTGGACTCATCATTACCCCTCGCCTACAAGTTATATAAGCTTCCTGCTTTAATTTGGGCATGTGACTTCTCTGGCCTCCATCTCTGGGACTAGAGAGCTCATCTGGGAATTGCTTTGCTCAAATAAACCTGTTCTTTTACTATTTCAATTTGGCTTGATCTGGCTTACTGCATCGGCAGAGAAAATTATTACAGGAAACCTATTTGTGTTAACATAGAAACTGGCCAGCACACATAGTGCTCAGATGGGCAGGAGAAAACTCACTAAAGGGAGTGGTTGGGATATGGACTTAACTGATTGCTCACAAAGAGAAAGTGACCACCTCTTGTCAAAGCCTCAAAACTAAATCAAAACATCATTTAAAAAAAAAATCATGCCAGGTGGTGGTGGCAAATGCCTTTAATCTCAGCACTCAGGCGGCAGAGGCAGGTGGATCTCTGTGAGTTTGAGGCCAGCCTGGTCTACAGAGCAAGTTCCAGGACAGGCACCAAAGCTACACAGAGAAACCCTGTCTTAAAAAAACATTAAAAAAGAAAGAAAGAAATCTCGACAATATGGCTGCCTGAACAAGACCAGAACAATGACAACACCAGTTAACACTCAATGAAGATGGAGAATATTTCATGGGGGTCTGCTTCAAGGCAATTAATGACTGGGGAGAGAGGGAGAATTAGTCTTCCCCAGGGATGAGCCCCCTAATTGATTATCTAATACCAACCAGTTAGCCCTAAAACATATATACACAAACCACACTCAGGTGACTTAGCAGGTTGTATTTATATATTTATTTCTAACAATAATAATGAAAGAAAAAGAGGCCATGAATTGGAGGGAAGGAACTGGGAGGGATTGAAGAAGAGGAGATGGAGGGGGTGGGAAATGGTGTAATTATATTTCAATAAAAATAAAATAAATCTAAAAATTTTCGTCAGATGTTGTGACTTATACCTGTGATCCCATCACTCAGGAGAGTGAGTCTGAAGAAAGGAAGAGAGTCCAAGGTCAGTTTGGGCAATGTAGCAGAAGCCTAGTTCAAATGAAATACAACATTCTGTGAACAGAAATTAGCAGCACATTTCTTTCTTTTAGGTAAACCAAACCAGTGAAAACACAGAAGTGTCCCTACTGTACTCTGAAGTTGCAGACCCCCAAGGGATCCCCTGTGGCTTCTTTAACACAAAGCCTTTGTGAGCCCCTGAGAGCTGGCTGTCCCGATTGGCCACCAGAAGCTATTTACAGATTTTGGTAGTGCAGACATTCTTGAGAGGGTTCACACACTTAGAACAGATCTTCTAGAAACAGCCAATGTACCCAAGTTTAGCTTTTCTCTTTTAGTGTATGTGTGTGATGTACATGTATAAGAGTATGTGGAAGCATGCATCCATGCATGCACACTACCCATGCATGTACATGCAGAGAGAAGGATGTTAGGTGTCCCCCTATGGTTGGCTAATCAGCACGTCTTGGGGATCTGTCGCAACCCCTCAATCATGGGATCACAGACACAACTTTTTGTGAGTGCTGGGAATTGGAACTTCATTCAGCCTTTGTGTTTGTGGAGCACACACTTCTGCCCACTGAACCAGCCCCCAGCGCCTGGCTCATTCTTTGTTTGGTTGTTTTGTTTATGTTTTTGAGACAGGGTTTCGCTGTGTAGCTTTGGTGCCTGTCCTGGAACTCTCTTTGCAGACCAGGCTGGCTTCAAACTCACAGAGATCCACCTGTCTTTGCCTCCTGAGTACTGGGATTAAAGGTATGTGCCACCACTACCCAGCTTGTTATTTTAAAAATATTTATTTTATGTATATGTGTTTGCTCCTGAGTGAATGTTTACACAACATATGTGTTCATGCCGGAGGAAGTAGGAAGAGGCATTGGATCTCCAGGAACTTCAGTTCCTGATGTGAGCCTCCATGTGGGGTGTTCAGAACTGAACCCGGGTCCTCTGAAAGAGCAATAGATGCCCTTTACCCCAGAGTCATCCCTCTGGTCCTTGATTTCTTCTTTTTATCAGTTCTGGGCCTCGGCACGTGGAGTGGTGTCACCCACAGTTAGATTAGTATTCCCATCTCAGTGAACACAGTCTGGAACTCCTCACAGACACACCCAGTGGTGTCTCCTGGAGTCTGTCGGCTTGACAATCAATATTAAGCATAAAGGAAGCGTTGGTGAGGACATGCAGACAGAACCTGGGACAGAAAAGGAACAAAGGGCAGAGAGTCACAGCACCACTGTGGGCTACCAGGACTCAGTCCTGCACGGTGGTGGTGGTGGGAGGTGGCTATTCAGAAGCCTTTGTACCACAGCTTCACCATTGTCTCGCCCGCAGGGAGAGGAGACCGGCTTTTCATGTGGCTTGGATGAGGGATGATCAGTAGGCGTTGGTCTCCCCAGTTTTGACTCTGTGGCTCAGTCACAGTGTCAACAATCTCCTGTGGGCTGGAGTAAGCTCTCTGGCAGAGAAGCAGTGGGATCCACTGAGTGGAGCCTGAATATGGCAGAAACAGACTGTGGCAGAGAGGGAACACAGACATGAGCTGAGGGCATGCAGGGTGGGATAGCAATACTGGCTACAATCCCTCCTAAGAGCCCCTGCTAACATCTTATCCCTTCCCAACTCTCTCTAGACATCCTTCCTCCTCGCTGATAAATAGTGCTTCCTATGTACCAGGCAACAGGCACCTAGTAAACTTTTGAATCTGCGTTACAAAGCCAGTATCTGTTAGCTGTGATCCTTAGAGGACTTGGAATCATTCTCGAGCATATACAGTTGAGTTTGGAAATGTAGCTAAATTGGTACACTGCTTGCCTACCACACATAAAGTCCTGAATTTTACCCCTAGCATTGAATAAAACCTGGTGTGGGGGTGTATACTACCAAGCGCTTGGGAGACAGAAGCAGGAACAGGAAGATCAAAGTTCACTGCAGTCCTTGGCTACATAATCAATTTGAGGCTAACCTAGACTACATAAGATTCCATCAAAAAATAAATGAATGCCCAAACTGGGCTGTCTTAATATATCATTATGCTGGAAATGACATCTTTTGCAGCTATTTGAACCTGTGGTGAACATTTTTAGATGCTGACTTAAAAATATACCAAGGGGAACACAGCTTTTCAAAATTCATCCTTCGAATAAAGCACCCAAAGATTTTCTAAGCCACCATCCTAGACTTCTGCTCATCTTCACTGGGGATATGCCCAGGATGGATAATGAGGTTGATGGAGGCTGGGCAGGGTCGTGGTGAGATAGCTATAGCACGTCCGTGGTTTCTCTGCAAGGATCTTGGGAAATAAATTTTAAAAAGGAAAATCAAACTGAAGGATGCTATAGATAGAAAGTGAGTTCAGCTTCTGGAATATCCAGATGGATGTGCGCTGAGTATCCAGGCTGCGCTTGGCAGCACAAGTATACTGATTCAGTCCCTCTCAAGTCCGGATGCTGAGTCAGTGGCTCAGAGACATCCCACTCCATCATCCCCTATTATATTTGCTTGAGTTTCTTAATGTTGTCTCTTTAAATTCTTTTTTTTTTTCAAATAATGACAAAGGTAATTCTTTTTTAAGATTTATTTATTTATTTATATACAGAAGAGGGTGCCAGATCTCATTACAGATGGTTGTGAGCCACCATGTGGTTGCTGGGAATTGAACTCAGGACCTCTGAAAGAGCAGTCAGTGCTCTTAACCTCTGAGCCATCTCTCCAGGTCCTCTTTAAATTCTTAAGGATCAAAATTACTCTGTGGTCAGTATTAGCTCCCCAGCCCCCACCTCAAAGACTCAAAGACCCATTTTACCTCAAAGATATTCAGCAGGCCAACCGTGTTTTCTCTTCTATAGAATGCAATGAACATCATGACATAAACATCACTGTGTAAATACACTGGGGGCTCACGGTCAGTCATGAGGTCCCTCTAAGCCTGTACTGATAGATAGACCAACATTAAACAGTAACGATTGAAATCGAGAGGCTAAGAATGTAACTCAGTCGGTAGAGCATTTACCTAGCATGCCCAAGGCCCTGAACTAGAACCCTAGTATTGTGTAAGCTGGGCATGGTGGTTTGTGGGTGTGTGTGCATGTATATGGGGGGAATGTATGTGCATTTGTATATGGAGATTAGAGGCCAGCCTCAGATGTCATTCTTTGGTCACTATCTTTTTTTCTTTTTTTTGAGCCAAGGTCTCTCCCTGGAACTCAGTCTTACTGATTAGACTAGGCTGGCTAGCTAGGAAGCTTGAGTGATCTTGTTTCATGTCCTCAGTGCTGGGATTACAAGCACTCACCCATGCACCTAGCTTCTTACATGGGTGCTAGAGATTGAACTTGGGTTCTAAGTGGCAGGCACTTTCCCAACTGATCTGTTTCCCAGCTCTTCCCTCCTCTTCCTATGGGAGGCACACACATGCTCATTTCTGATCTTTTCCAGATCTCAAAGTATGGACTATGTAACTTACTGCTTTATTGTTCTTTCATTGATAGCCAGCAGTTTCTTGGCTTTGTGTCTATCCAAAAGAAACAGTGCTCACTAGCACTGGCTGCTCTTCCAGAGGTCGCTTTCTAGCACTCACCTGGAGTACCTCACAATCACCTGTAACTCTAGCGCTAGGGGATCTGATGCCCTCTTCTGGGCTCCTTGGGCGCCTGATTGCACATGCATATATATATGCACATAATTAAAACATAAAACTAAACATTAAAAACAACAAATAACACCGGGTGGTGGTGGCACATGCCTTTAATCCCAGCACTCGGGAGGCAGAGGCAGGCAGATCCTGTGAGTTCCAGGCTAGGCCAGCCTGGGTTACAGAGTGAGTTCCAGGAAAGGCGCAAAGCTACACAGAGAAAGCCTGTCTCAAAAAACCAAACCAAACCAAACCAAACCAAACCAAACCAAACCAAAACAAACCAAACCAAACCAAAACAAACCAAACCAAAACAAAACAAAACAAACAAAAAATAATAATATTCAAACAAGAAAACAAATCTCCACCAAGTGAAATGAGAGCCTGCTCACAGGTAGGGACCACACCACTTAAATATATTCTAAGTTTCATTATTTTATCTCCTCTATTCCCCCTCCCGCCCCCCACCTGCCCGCCCAGAGCTGGGCTCAGACAAAGTACTTTGTATTTGCTTGATTGATTCTTAGCCTACCTGAAATGATGGCCTAGAGAATCCATTGCAGGATAAAAATGGAGACTTGTTCCTTAGGGACTGCCCACTAAGAAGCAGAGCAAACATGCTCCTGCTGGGAAATTGAGATGCAAAAGGCAATACAAGCAGGAAAGCATTGCTTACCTGCAGATTTTATGCTGATTGGTGATTCCTGTAATGCCTTTATAAGTGTACGTGACAAGGACAAAGTTTTAGCTGCGGTGGCCAGAGGTGACCCTGCGTAGGTGGGAGACAGCCTTCTGAGGGGTTATTATGCTCTGGCCTCCCTCCTGCAGTTGTGAGAATTAACTTCATTGTCTATAGAATTGAACAACTCTTAACTCTCTTGGCTGAGGCAAGCAAAACAGCAAGTGATTATTCTGGGGGCTTTCTTAAATGAGGACAGATGAGTTTGATGCAAAAACCAAACAAACACATCTCATACTGAATAGCAATTACATGTTGCCGCATACAGAGTAAGAACCTGAAAGAAGTTTTTAGAGTTTTTTTTTTTTTTTTTAACTTTTTAGACGTCTACATTTTATTTTTGTCTACGTATATATATAAGTGGGTGCTCATGGAGGCCAGAAGAGGGCATCAGATTCCCTCAGAGCTGAAGTTACAGATGGCTATAAGTCATCAAACATAGGTGCTGGGAACCAAACTCAGGTCCTCAGCAAGAGCAAAACAATATGCTCTCTTACCCACTGAGCCATCTCTCCAGCCCTAAAATTTCCCTTTTGTTTTGTTTCTACATTTTTAAATCCTATTTCTTCCCAGTGCTTCATATGACTTATTGTACAGTAAAATTGCTAATTTCTTATAAATTTCAAACAGAATGTATCTTGTTAGGGTTTCTATTACTGTGAAGAAACACCATGACCATGGCAATTCTTATAAAGGAAAACATTTAATTTGGGTGGCTTAGATTTTCAGAGGTTCAGTTCATTATCATCAAGGTGGGACATGGTGGCATGCAGGCAGACATGATGCTGGAGAAGTATCTGAGAGTCCTACATCTTGCAGGCAACAGGAAGTGGTCCGAGACACTGGGCAATATCTTGGGCAAATATGAGTCCTTAAAGCCCACCTCCACTGTGACACACTTCCTCCAATAAGACCACATCTACTCCAATAAGGCCATACCTCCAATAATGCCACTTCCTTTGGGGGCCATTTTCTTTAAAACCACCACATTGTATGGTAAATTGACTATCTTCTATGACACAAAATTCTAGATGCTTTTCCATGAGTCTAAGAACCGGGGCTCCTAAATTAGAACCGTTGTTTCCCACAAAGAGGCCTCTGCTCTTCTACTTGGGGACAGGCTCTTACTACATTGCCTAACCTGCTCTACAACCCCTGGGCTCAAGCACTACTCCTGCCTCAGCCTTTCAAGCAGCTGGGATTGCAGGTATTTGTGGCCATACAATCAAAACCAAGGCTATTGAAGCCTGAGCTCTGCCAAGGTCCAGTGCCGTTTAATTCTCCAGGTCAGAACTAGTCAGATATTAATGTGTATATGAACAGGCATCACATATTACAATTCTGTAGACCGGATGGGATCAAGAAGGTGCATAAGCCTTAGATGGACAAGCTTTCAAGGCAGGTCAAGCTAGGGAAGACCAGACTGGAGAGGGTGTGTAGGAAGGCTGGCCACAGCTGCTTCCACTCTAGAGCAGAGCCTCCCCCCCCCACTTGTTCCCTCTCTTCTGAATTGGCAGTCTAGTCCCTGCTTATAACTGTGATTTTTGACCCTGACACCTTCCTGCCTGGATCTCGTATTTGGCTGAAAGCTAGAGTCTTTGGTCCTGTCCAAGGTGTTTTGCAGGGTTTTGTTTTGTTAAGACAGGGTTTCACTGTGCAGCTCAGACTGGCCCAGAGCTCTAACCCTCCTACCAGATACTCCTGAATGCTGGGATTATAGACATGTGCCACCATTTCCTGAGTCAACCTTGAGGTCGTCAAACTTTATTCTTGAAGACAGACTTTCTAAACCATCAAACCTACCTACCTATCTACCTATCTATCTATCTATCTATCTATCTATCTATCTATCTATCTATCTATCCATCCATCCATCCATCCATCCATCTATCATCTATCTACCTACAACATCTATCTTGATGTTGCTGACCAGAAAGAGAAAAGAAAGCTCAATGTGACCAAATATTCATAAGGAAAATACGGCAAATGCACACAGCTTGGCACATAACAGCTATTCAATCCATTTTGTTGTTGTTGTTGTAGTTGTTTTGATTTTTCAAGAGAGGGATTCTCTGAGATAGCTCTGGCTGCCTTGGAACTGTAGACTAGGCTGGCCTGGAACTCACAGAGATCTACCTGCCTTTGCTGGGATTAAAGGCATGCACAACCACTGTCTGGCATATTCAATGCATTCTTATTATTATGGCTTTTATTAAACTAAACCTACATTACATCAGTTTCATTGGCATTTAGTATGTTTACATCTCTATGTGGTTCTAAAACAATGCATATATATGTATTTAATTATTACATTTTGTTTATATCTACTTTTTTTTCTTTTTTTTCTGAGAGAGGATTTCTTTGTGTAACAGCCCTGGGTGTTCTCTGGAACTCACTTTGTAGACCAGGTTGACCTTGAGCTCACAGAAATCCACCTGCTTCTGCCTCCCAAGTGCTGGGATTAAAGGTATGCACTACCACTGCCCAGCTGTTTATATCTATTTATTGAAAGGGAGGGAGAGAGAGAATTTACACTTACAGTATATATAACTCAGGCCTGTCTGGAATTCAGTGTGTACTTGAACTTGTGACTCTATTGTCTCAGATTCTGGAATGCTGGAATTACAGGTAAGTACCCCTCAGCCTGGCTTCATCACCACAGAATTACTGGTCTTCTTTCAACTACATACACAGGCTTGCTGTCTTTCAATCTTTTCCTGGTTTTCTTTCTTCCTTCCTTCCTTCCTCCCTCCCTCCCTTCCTTTCATTCATTCTTCCTTCCTTCCTTTTTTCTTTTTCTTTTGTTTTTTCAAGACATGGTTTCTCTGTGTAGCCCTGGCTGTCCTGGAATTTACTCTGTAGACCAGGCTGGCCTTCAACTCACAGAGACCCACCTGCCTCTGCCTCCCGAGTGCTGGGATTAAATGCATGTGCCACCACCGCCTGGCCTTTTTCTGTTTTTTAATTATGTCTTTCCTTCTTTTCTTTTCCTAATTAGGGCTAGAGACTGAACCCAGGTCCATAAGCATGCGAAACATGCACTCTGTCACTGAGCTACACCCCAGTCCTTAGTTCACAGTTCCTGGCCTGACTGGTTCCCCTTTCTTTGCCACAGGGTTTGGTTCTAGGCCCCAGCTGTTTGCTCTCTGGCTTCAAGGTCTTCAACTGATAAGGCCACTGAATGGCTAGCTTCTGCTCACCTCTCTTCCAAGCCTGAGAGCCATCATCGCAGCTGCCTTCTCCAGGTTTCTTCCTGTCTGCCTAGGGAGGGTTGTGGTTAGTCTTGTCAACTTGATGGGAGTTAGAACTCTCAGATGTGTGTGAGGGTGTTTCCAGAAGGCTTGACTGAAGAGAGAAGGCTGGATGCGGGCTCTCTCCCATGGACTGGTGTCCCAGACTGAATAAAAAGTGAAAGTGAGTGGAGTGACAGCATCCACCACTTCTCTTTGCGTGCTGCCTGTGGATGCAATGTGACCAGTCGCCTCTTGTCGCCATGCCTTCCTTCCTGTCCAGGCTGCTTTTAAGTGTCAGCTTGACACAGTCATCTGAGAGGAGAAGGCTCGGTTGAGGAATTTCCTCCATCAGATTGTCTTGATTCTCAATTGATGAAGGAGGGTCTAGCCCTGCTGTGGGTGGTGCCATCCCCAGATAAGTGGTCCTAGGCTGTATAAGAAAGGTAACTAAGCATGAGCCTAGAGTGAGCCAGCAAGCAGCGTTCCTCCACATTTTCTGCTTCAAGCTCCTGCTCGAGTGCCTGTCTGATTGCCCTCAATGGATGGACTGTAAACTGGAAGTTGTAAGCCAAATAAACCCTCTCCTCACTGAGGTTGCTTTTGTGGGGTATTTTGACATAGTAACAACAAATTAAAAACCATATACCTAAAGTGTTGTGATAGTTAATGTTGTCAACTTGACAGGATCTGGAATTATGAGAGACAAGTCTCCAGGCACATCTTGAGGGATTACATAGCCTCTGGGTAGGTCTGTGAGGGTTATGATGATTGAGGTGGGAAGATACATCCTAAAAGTGGGCGGCGCCACTCCCTGGGCTTGGACGGAGTAAAGATGAAGAAGCAAGCTGACATAAATGCCCTCACTCTCCGCTGCTTCAGCTTCCCAGACATGACAGGTTATACACTCTCTTATTTATTTATTTATTTGGTTTTTCGAGACAGGGTTTCTCTGTGTAGCTTTGCGCCTTTCCTGGATCTCGCTCTGTAGACCAGGCTGGCCTTGAACCTACAAAGATCCACCTGCCTCTGCCTCCCAAATTCTGGGATTAAAGGCATGTGCCGCCACCACCCAGCTCAGGTTATACTCTTGAACTATGAACCAAAATAAATCCTTTCTTCCTGAAGGTGTTTTTGTTAGATGTATTTTTACAGCAACACATTAAGAAACTAAGACAATCATATACTCCACATGTTCAAAGCTGCTCTTCCCACAAAGTCCTCCACTTCATAAGTGACACTGTGATTTACCCAGGTGCTCATGTTAAAATAAGACACTTTTTCTCTCCCTAACACATCACGTTTGGTTATCTCGTCCTCTACATTAACTCTAGTCTCCTTCGACCTCCCCTGTAAATATAAGCTAAGCCATCATCACACCCCACAAAAGCAGCTTGAGACTCATTCACCTGTTCCAGGAATTCATTCTCCAAACAACCCCCAGAGTAAACTAGACACTCCCTAATAATGAGAGAGAGACTGAGTACCGTATATATTTGACCATAGTGAGGAGATTCAGTTCTGTCAGAAAGTTCTTAGATGGCTTAGTGATAGATACATAAAGGACTAAGTCGAGAGAGAGAGAGAGAGAGAGAGAGAGAGAGAGAGAGAGAGAGAAGAGTAGGTTGTGCTATATGGATGTGGGGTATACGTGTAGGTGTAGATGTATGCACGTATGGCATGTATGTGGAAGCCAAGGGATAACCTCACATATTTGTCCTCAGGAACCTTTCATTTGAGATAGGGTCCCTTATTGGACTGGAAGTGTACCAGGTAGGCCAGGCTAGCTGGCCAGTGAGCTTTCAGGATCCCACCCCCAATCCTCCCAGGGTCTCCACTTCCCATCTTCCCATCACTGGGTTACAAACCATGCCGCTATGCAGATTTCTATGTAGGTTCTAGATACAAACTCAGGTCTCCATGCTTTAGAAATAAGTGAATTACTGACTGAGCCATCTGCTTAGCCCCAGAGCAATTTTTAATGCCAAGAGTTTGAGAAAAAGATAGGCAATCATACTTGACTCAGCTGTGAACAATAGTCATGATATAAAAACAGTGCTGATAATTGGTTTAATCAAAAATCATTTGTCACTATGCTGAGAAGGCTAAGGAGAGGTGTATGGGCCGAAGGCAGGTTGAGCCTGGCAGACAGTGAGACTCTCACTTCATCTTCTCTGGTAGGAGACCCATAGGGATGTATAATCAGGAGAGATCAAGAAACATCAGTACCAGCATGTCTGGCTTTATAATTGAGTACATGTATTTCTTTGATGCAAGAAAAATGAAAAGAAACAACATTTAGAGTAATAAGGGGGACATCAGAGAGCATTTTAAAAGAAGATGCACTTAGTATTTGAAATTCCTGTTGTTAATCCAAGAACCCATCACTTTCTTTCTTCTTTGGATACAGTTTCTGCATCTCCGTATCTTGCTGACTCCAAATGTGCAGGCCACCGACCACACTTCCACTCGACAATGGCACTAGGAAACATGTTTTTAAAAGAAGAATTAAGGGGGCTAGAGAGATGGCTCAGAGGTTAAGAGCACCAACTGCTCTTCCAGAGGACCTGAGTTCAATTCCCAGCACCCACATGGTGGCTCACAACCATCTGTGATGAGATCTGGCGCCCTCTTCTGTATACTAAATAAATAAATAAATAAAAAGAAGAATTAAGACACTAATTTAAAAGCTAATTCTGTTCAAAAGTACATAAACTCATCAACTACAAAGCAAATCATTCCAAATATGTTTTTTTAACAACTTCCTGACAGTAAGAATGAAGATATAGTTTTACTGTTAGCTTTAGCTGATTAAAGATAGAAAAGCCTAGGTAAAACCGATTTTATTAATATAAAAATAATTTTCCAGATACAAAGAGCATTCACTTAAAGTCTTATTTTTTTCTGTCTATGGAACAATCACATGAATTTTATAGCAAGGAGAAAGACAAATGATTTCACTCTAGTTAGCTATTTACAATCACTGTGAATGTCAAAGACATCTTTTCTTTTCCCATAATTTTAGATGATTAAAATAATTATCCACTGAAGCACATTGCATGACTTATAATGTGGTAGATTCCAGAACTTCAAGTTGAAGACTGAGGTTCAAACCTTCAAACGCTCACTGACTCGGTAATCTTAAGCAGATCTTCCAGTCTGTTTGAGACTCAGTTTCCTCCTTAGGTAGAAGGAATACAGTAGTCACTCTGTAGCCTTCCTGTGGAGATTGCATTTGGGGTGTGCATGTGAAGGGTAGGGTATGGGCAAGAGCAGACCATAAGATTTAAAAAAAAAAAGATTATTACTATGATGTTTCAAAATTACATGTGTGTCTGGCAGGCAGAAGAGCTATGTGTACATGGGTGCAGTTGCCTGAAGAGGCCAGAAGAAGGCATCCTTTCCCCAGGGTTCAGTGTTACAGGTGGTTGTGAGCCTCCCCATGTGGGTGTTGCTAACCAAACTCTGGTCCTCTGCAAGAACAGTAAGTACTCTTAACTACTGAGCCATTTCTCCGGCCCTGACCATAATGTTTTTAATTGTATTGTTTGACTGATTGGTTGATTGTGTGTGTGTGTGTGTGTGTGTGTGTGTGTGTGTGTGTGTGTGTGAGAGAGAGAGAGAGAGAGAGAGAGAGAGAGAGAGAGAGAGAGAGAGAAGGAGTGTTGGGTTCTGGGACTTGAACTCAGATCACTAGACTTGGTGGTAAGAGTCTCTACTCTGTGAGCCATCTTGTCAACCATTCCCCTTCACCCACCTCACCGTTTTTTGTTGTGTGTTTTAAGACAGGGTCTTTTGTAGCCCAGGGCCTCAAACTCACAATGTAACCAGGGATGATCTTGAACTCCTCCTTTTCCTACCTGCACCTCCTGAGTGCTGGACTACAGGTGTAAACCACCAGGCTTGTCTTGAGGTTCCATCCTAAGGAGCGCGTGGTGGTGGTGGGGGGCACGGGGAGCATGCAAAGCAGTGTAAGGCAGTGATGGAGCTGCTGGTGCAGTCAGTGTGGATCATGGTGAGAGTTTAGAAAGGCCCTTTGGGGGCAGACTTGTCCCAAAGTGTGTCTGGTACCCAACTGACAGTCCAGATGTTGTAAAGTGAACTATGTGATGGTCTACACCCAAAATGAATGGAATTTGAGGCAGAATGGATGGAGCTCAGGGTTAAAAAAAAGATAGGGGGCTTGGTGACTTTTGAGTAGGGAGGAGTTTGTGTGGCAAGAGTTCAGAGTTCAGGAAGTTCAAGGGGCACTAGATAAATTTATTCATTTATTTGTTTGATGTAACTCAATCTGACTTCAAATTCATTATGTAGCCAAGGATGATCCTCCTGCCTCTAACTCCTAAGTGCTGAGATTACAGGAGTGCCCCACCATGCCTGGCTTACTAGGTAGATTTAGAGAGCAGAGAATGTTAGATTCTGAATGCTATAGTAGAGAATTTTGGAAGTTGGGTATTGCGGTGAATACCTGTAATCCCAGACGGCTATGGCAGGAGGCTACTGAAAGTTGGAGAGCAGTCGGGACCAGCCGACCTGTCGAACGCACCTCAATAGGGGAGTGAGCCTTAAGAAAGAGACAAGAGACAGTAGAATCGGGAGGGCTCTCAGTGAATACTGCAGCAGCCCTGAATTTCTCATAGCCTTTTCATACCCAAAGCAAAGGGTGGGGTGAGGTGGGGGGGGGGGGGGGGGGCTGGGGGGGGTGGAGACTTCCTTACCATAGTTGAAGAAACAAACAAGTGTAAACACCTCCTTAATTCTCAAAACATCTAGTAACCACGCCTTTGGCCAAAAAGCCTGTTATTCAGCCTTGAGGAGCAAAGACAAGCTTGAACTCACTGACCTTAAGTCAAGATGGAATCAAGCCACAAGCTAGAGTCACCTTGGGCTCCCACAAAGGGGTGCCTGAGTTTCATAGCGAGAAGACCCTGTCTCAAAAAGTTTTTATTAAAAAAAAAAAGGATTTTGATTTTGTTTGAGGTAAGAAACTGCAAACCAGTTTAAGCAGAGGCTTGGATTCTAAACTTACAGTGAATTACCAATAATTTTGTACATGTCACTGAGACCTCCATACAAGAATGGCTTGATTTTTAAGGACGAGAATCATCATATTCTGTCTTCTGGATAAACTAAAGCCATTGACTCTGGCTTAATTAGGCTTTCAATCTTCTGATTGGATTTGTAGTCAGAAAAAGCTACGTGCCCACTCTAGTGTAGGAGATTAGGGTGATGGTTTGATCAGGACCAGGCTTTCTTCTGATGCTGAGAAGTAGGTAGGCAAGACCTCAAAGGGCAGAGCCTGTGCCATGTGTGGGCACTGGGGAGCTATGTATTTTGTCTTGGCGATTATGAGAACAAGCCACACACCCAAAAGCAGAGAAAGGCAAATGATAATAATTGGCGAGAGCTACTGACTCCAGAGCCCCTGCTGGTTGCATGCATCCTCAGAGATGCCCACTGTGGGGAAGGGTGATGCTAGCTGGCAGTGGGAGCAGGGATGATGGGACAGAGGTGCTAACCCATCACCTTCTCAGCACCAAATGCACAGTAGCACCGAGCTCTTCCCTTTGCAGTGCTGGGAACTGAACTTGGAGCCATTTACATGCCAAATATATGTCCACCCCACCCCCCA
The DNA here is from genome assembly GCF_903995425.1 of Onychomys torridus. Lineage (NCBI taxonomy): Eukaryota > Metazoa > Chordata > Mammalia > Rodentia > Cricetidae > Onychomys > Onychomys torridus. The sequence goes on along the minus strand of NC_050449.1, from coordinate 63,731,082 downwards.
CCTTTTTGAGTCAGAAGCTCATAGGCTTCTATATCCTAGGTGATCTTGAAGTGTCCATGAGCTTCAGATTCCTCTGCCTCCACCTTCTAAGTGATTCTAATGAATCAGCACAGTTTATGCAGTGCTGAGGATAAACCCAGGGCTTTGTGTGCTCTCAGTAAGCAGTCTACCAACTGAGCTTCAACCCTAACATCCTCTGCACCCCTTTTGGGAGTAAGGTCTTGCTGTGTAGCCCAGACTAGCCTTATACTTGCAACCAAGTAACAAGCTTCCCTCCTAACCTCTCTGCTGGGGTTACAGGCATGTGCCACTGGGCCTAGCTTCCCTCTCCTTTTTCAAGGGCTTTGTTAGGTACTTAATTCAACAAAATCATGTAAGTGGGGCAGGAAGGACTGAGTTGATTTTTTTTTTAAAGGCAAGAATTGTTCTTGAGAAGAGAAGCTTTGGAAGAGAGCCAAAAGTGACCCTAGGGTACGTACGGAGAGCTGCACTTATGCCTGTCTTGGACATTGACTTTAGGGTGTGGCTGACAGCAGGCAGGTGGGCAAGTAAGGATAAGAAGAGTGAGTCAGGCAGACTCATGGCCAAACTCTATCTTCATATGACGGAAGGAATTGTTGCGTATCATAGTATTTGTTATATAGTCACTATGCAGACAAGGGCTGGGGAGAAAATGATCATCATGTTCTTACACTGGGCATGATAAGTAATAATGGATGTGTTTCTTTTCGTGACTCACTGCCTCTGATCTCCAGTAGGACCCTGTGAGGCAGGCACCACATTATCCTCTGTTTGAAGATGAGAACTTGGAGTCAAAGAGGGGCTAGTCAACTTGCTGCAGCACAGACAGATAGCTCGTGACACCTTCACAGCATGACTTCCCTCAGGGCAAAGAAGAAAATGTCATCTCAGAATTTATGTTTCCAAGGAGAAGAAAAAAAGCTCTTCCTGAGTCCACAGTGACCATAGCTTATTCTATGACTATATGGGGTTCAGTGCCTCCTGGAGATCCTACACCCATTGTTTGCCTGGGACACCTACATGGGCTCCTGAAGACAAGTTCAGTGAATTCAAATATTGGGCAAAGCAATTATAACTGAAAGTTATGTTTTTAAGAGTAACCCGTATACTATTGATTTTATTTTCTTTTTTGTGAGAGATCTGCATTGTCTTTTTTCTTTTGAGAGAAAGAGTCTCATGAGAGCCAGGCTGGTCTTGAACTCACTATGTATTTGAAGTTGACCTTGAACTTCTCATCTACCTGCCTCTACCTCCTAAGTGCTAGGTTAGCAGGTTTGTACCACTATGACTAACTTGTATTCTCTATTATGATTATCTATCTATCTATCTATCTATCTACCTATCTATCTATCTATCTATCTTTATAATTCTAATCTTCTGTCTCATCTATGATCTATCTTTATCTTTTTAATCTGTCTCATCTGTCTATCATTTATCTATCTCTATGGGTCTATCTATCTGTCTTCATCTATCTAATCTTCTATGTATCTGTCTCATATATCAACCTATCTATCGCAGTCTGTCTGTCAGTCCGTCTGTCTGTCTGTCTGTCTGTATCTATCTATCTATCTATCTATCTATCTATCTATCTATCTATCTATCATCTATAAGTTTATTTATTGTTGGAGATTATACCCATGGCTTTCACACATTAGGCAAGTGTTCTACTATTGAGTTACACACCAAGCTAGCCCTGTTAAGATTTTTATGAAGTTCCATATGCCTTTTGCTGGGCAGAATGCACATTTTTCATTTTTATTTCTTGAGAAAATTTCCCTTGTAGCCCAGGCTGACCTTGAGCTCCCTAGATAGCTGAGGATGACTTTAAACTCCTGATCCTGGTGCCTCTATTTTCCAGGGGCTGGAATGACAGGCATGAGGCACTAATCTCCACTCCTGCCATGCTAGAGATGGCTCTCCAGGCTTTGTGCCTGTTAGGGAGTACTCTACCAACTAAGTTACACCCTCAGCTCATCATTCCATTTTATTCTTGAGTAAATTATCTCTGAGTTCTCCTACCTATGAAGATGGATGTCCAACAGGAGTGATAAATGGTGTGAGACCTTGTCATCTAGACTGTGGAACCACAACCCATCCAAGAATACCTCAAGACTGGGCTGGACTAAGTGAGCACAGCACCAAGCTGTTAGAAGTAGGGGCTGTCCCTCAGATGCTTGTCTTCTGAAAGCTGTTGGAAAAAGGAAGAAAAGGTTTCCAAAAATCAATATACAATGGAAATTTCTATCATGTTCCCTTGTGGGAAACTGAATTTAGAATGAATTCATTTTGTTATGAACTTATTTTAGAATTTCTGGCCACAAATGCTTGTCGGAAAACATCTTTATCTCTGTAGCAAGTTATATTATGCTATCTTGAGTCTCAGTTGTGAGTTATTTAAACATACCCGAGGCTGAATTTGCCCTCTTTACACCAGCAATTATGTAAGTTAAGACATAAACACCCCAAAGAAGGATCTTCCCAATAGTTTATGCTTTTTTCTGGCTGTGTTGTGCTTAGTTGTTGCTTAAGAAATCCTCGTGAGAGCCAGGCGCTGGTGGCGCACGCCTTTAATCCCAGCACTTGGGAGGCAGAGCCAGGCGGATCTCTGTGAGTTCGAGGCCAGCCTGGGCTACCAAGTGAGTTCCAGGAAAGGCGCAAAGCTACACAGAGAAACCCTGTCTCGAAAAACCAAAAAAGAAAGGAAAAAAAAAACAAAAAACAAATCCTCGTGAAATGGCTAGGTAGCAATAAATGCATGCATAAAACATAATTTGAGAGATTTAGCTTACACATGAAGGGCAATTATTAGAAAAACAACTAGTCAATTACAGTATATTCAAATATATAAATATCCATTCTGTTTACATGTAAAAGAGGAAAATTGAACGTCCTTTGAGTTGTAGTTATCAAAAAGGAAAAATAGAAAAACCATAACATAAAGAATAACATGTGTTGGGTTAATTAGTTGTTAAGCCAAAGTTTTTAAGAGAATAATGTCCCAAAGTTTGGGGAGTGGGGTGTCTTGTAACTTCTGGAGTACTTCATTTTTTATTTTATTTCATTTTTTTTGGTGTGTGTGTGTGTGTGTGTGTGTGTGTGTGTGTGTGTGTGTGCACTTGAAAGTATGTGTAGGTCAGAGGACATCAACCTACTAGGTTTATTTTTCCCTTCTTTACACTGTGGAAATTACCTGAAGAGTGACCAGCAGGTTCAAGGAACATTGCAGAAGAGAGGCAGATGGGATGTAAGAGTTGTAGAGTGGGGAAGGGTACTATGAAGTGCATCCTCTGCATGGCATGGATGGGGGCACCTATAAACCACAGTAGCTAAGGTTACCTGCACAAGATCTGTGGGTCCAATTAACGCAATAGACGGCATTAATAAAAACGTGGGGCTGGAGAGATGGTTCAACAGTTAAGAGCAGTGACCACTCTTCTGGAGACCCAGGTTTGAGTCCCAGAACCCACATGGTGGTTCACAACCATCTGTAACTTCAGTTCCAGGTGACCTGACTCCTTTTTCTGACCTGTTTAGGGTGCCTGGCATGAATATGCTGCACACACATAGATGCAGGCAATACACCCATAGATATAAAATCATTAAAAACAAAACAGAAGAGGCTATGAAGGTTGGAAGTGCACATGTTGGGATTGAAGGGGTGTCTGGAAGGGGGGATGTGAGTGGAGAGAATAAGAGGCATTGTATATATTTACGAAATTGTCAAAGAATAAATAAAAGACTCAAGAGACTCAAAAAATAGTCAATGTTGGCCAGGCATGGTGGCACACACATGTAATCTCAGGAATCAAAAGGTTAAGGGAGGAATTTTGGGCAAGCCTGATGTCTTAGTTTGTTTTCTGCCGCTATGATAAACAGCATGACTAAAAGCAGCTTGAGGAAGAAAGATGGATGTATTTCAGCTTACAGTGGTAATCCATCATGAAGAGAAGTCAGGGCAGGAACCTGGAGGCAGGAACCTGGAGGCAGGAACCTGGAGGCAGGAACCTGGAGGCAGGAACTCAAGGCAGGAACCTGGAGGCAGGAACCTGGAGGCAGGAACTGAAACAGAGGCCACGGAGGAGTGCTGCTTACTGGCTTTTTCCCCAGGCCTTGCTCAGCTACTTATCTTATACAGCTCAGTACTGTTTGCTTAGGGGTGACACCACCCACAGAGGGCTGGGCCCTCCTCCATCAATCGTCAATCAGGAAAATGCCCCACAGATTTCCTACAGACCAGTCTATTAGACAAATCCCTCCTCCTAGGTGACTCTAGCTTTTGCCAAGTTGGCAAAAAATAAAAAATAAAAAAATAAAAAATCCAACCAGCACACCTGGTTTACATAGTGAGATACTATCTCAAAAAACACAGAAGAGTGACCAATGTCTTCCTTGCCTTTCTCCACTGCTGAGACTTCCTTAACTCCCAGGCATCTGACAAAGACTCATGAAGGTCACCTGAGAACCTTTTTTTCAGTGGCCTCTCTGACATGGTCCCAACCCCCACATCACTGTCTTTTCCTCACTGTTCCCTGTGGAAAACTTTTCTTCCTTGTTCCCACATGCAACCATTCCTAACAGGGCGATAGTTTGGCCCCTTGTTACTAGGGATAAGCAGCTTGTGACATGACCTAGAGCTCTGGATGCCTGAGGAGTTACACTGTTGGGAAAGTCTGGGATAAGACAAGCAGCAATCCTATATATCCATCTTTGAACTCATCCTGTTGTTTTGTCTCATCTGCTTTACAGTCGCCCGCCCTTCCCCCCTCCAGCTTTTTTTTTTAAACTCCAAGACAGGGTTTCCTCTGTGTGTAGCCCTGACTGTGCTGGAACTCACTCTATAGACCAAGCTGCCTCTGCCTCCCAAGTACTGGGAAGGAAGGCATGTGCCACCACCACCTGGCTCTGCTTTACATTCTTACAAATATCATTTTTAAATATATTTTCAAAATTTTTTGGTTTTTTTGAGACAGGGTTTCTCTGTGTAGGCTGGCCTCGAACTCACAGAGATCCACTTGCCTCTGCCTCCCAAGTACTGGGATTAAAGGTATGCACCACCACTGCCCGGCTAAAAATAGTTTTGAACATTTTTTTATTTATTATTTTTATGTGTATGGGTGTTTTAACCTACACATATGTCTGTGCACCACATGCATGCATGCCCACAGAGGCCAGAAGAGGGCATCCCTGGGACTGGAGTCACAGATGTGGGTGCTGGTAATTGAACTTGGATCCTTTGAAAGATCAGCCAGTGCTCTTAACTACTGAGCCATCTCTCCAGCTTCACTTCTGACCAACCTGGGCCATGAACGATTTTTAAAATTTCGTTTTATTAATGTGTGTGTGTTGTGTATGCATATATGTGTAGTCCCATATGTATGGACATATTGATGTCAAAGATTGACATTGGATGTCTTCCTTGATCACTCTCCACCTTATGTTTTGAGGCAGGGTCTCTCACTGATCCCAGAGCTTGCCGTCCTGGCTAGTCTAGCTGGTGGGCTTGCTTCTGGAATCCTCTGTCTCTTACCTCCTGAATGCTGGAATTACAGGCAACCACCATGACCACTCAGCTTTGTAAGAAGGTTCTAGGAGCCTGAATTCTGGTCCTCATACTTGCATGGCAAGCACTTTATACATTGAGCCATCTGCCCAGCCTGTTCTTCATCTTTGCTAGTTGTATCTGTTTGCTGGCAAGTTTGATATCTCCTGTTCATTATATCTTTTATATCAGTGTCAAGACACGACGTTAACTCAGTATAATGTTACTTTAAAAGCAAACTCCCTGAAATGCCTGGCCTCGAAGGATGGACAAATTATTTCTATTCTATGACTAGCTGGCAACTAATATTATAATACCAAGCTTGTAAGACTATTTTCCTTTTTATTGATCTTTAAAAATTCATTTATTTATCTATTTGTGTGTGGTGTGTGTGTGTGTGTGTGTGTGTGTGTGTGTGTGTGCGCGCGCGCGCGCGCGCGCGCACAAGTGTCAAGTTCAGAGAGCAGATTACAGGAGTCAGTTTTTTTCTCTATCATGTGGGTCCCAGGGATCCAGCTCGTGTCTCAGGCTTGGCTGCAAAAGCCTTTACCTGCTGAGCTTTCAGTGATAAAACCATTTTACAGTTGTAGTCCATCATGAAGGGAAGTCAAGTTGGGTTTTCTTTCCTTGATAAAATTATTCTTAGTAATAATCTCTGCTAGCATATAATAATTTGTGATCACTCATGGTTTGGTAATTAAAGTAACACAAGAAAAACTCCATTTCCTGTAATGAGTTACAAAAGAATCCATTTCCTTATAACAAGTTACAAAACTTCCAAATTTTCCAATTCTGGAAAATTGAGTACTTGATTGAAATTTACCTTACAGGTGTGTAAAAGGGTAGGAAGAAACTAGAGGGAGCTTAAATGGTTATGCGCTCACTTTTGACCCTTGAGGATTAAAAACAGATTTCCTGAGAGGAAAAAGGGTTTGGGGTGGGGAGAAGTGAGAAGTCACAGGACTGATTTGGGACCGCTTTGAAATCTTGAGACTGGTATTGCAGCATCAAGGTTTTTATTTTGTTTTGCTTAATTAAGTGAATCTTTTTTATTTGTTGTTTTCTTAGAGAAAGGCAAGCTCACTCTGCAACCCAGGCTACCCTGTCTAGGCTGGCCTTGAACTGTGGCAGCCCTCCTCCTTCAGCCTCATGACTGCTGGATTTACAAGCGTGGGTCGCCATGCCTCACAAATCACAAATGAATCCTTAAAAATTTGGTGCCTGTATGATTTTAAAAGAAGAAGAAGAAGAAGAAGAAGAAGAAGGAGGAGGAGGAGGAGGAGGAAGAGGAGGAGAAGAAGATGATGAAGAAGAAGGAGAAGAAGGAGAAGAAGAAGAAGAAGAAGAAGAAGAAGAAGAAGAAGAAGAAGAAGAAGAAGAAGAAGAAGGAGAAGGAGAAGGAGATGAAGAAGAAGATGAAGAAGGAGAAGAAGGAGAAGAAGAAGAAGAAGAAGAAGAAGAAGAAGAAGAAGAAGAAGAAGAAGAAGAAGAAGAAGAAGTAGTTAAGTAAGGGTTTGTGTGTGCTTCAGGCAAAACCCCCTCACCTCCCGGGTATTCCTTCTCCCGGAGTGTGTGGAGGATTCATGGTAAATAAAGTTATACTTTGAAGGCTGTCAGAAGGGACAACTACCAGTGCCTCATTCCCTCACCTTCCTAGGACCTTGAATCCTAGGTGTGGATGGGATGAAGCAGGATAGGGAGGGAGTGCAGTGGGAAGGAGGGAGGAGGAGGAACCAAAGACTGACAGGGCCAGACTGTCCAGTGTGTCTGGAAGGCAGCCTGTGGAAACAGGTATTTGAGCCATCTGTGGCCTCTCTGTGATGAGTGTCGGCACTTCATGGTAAGGGCTATGTTTTTCCAGACACTGTGGCAAGTCATATGTTTCATCCGTGTGTGTGTGTGTGTGTGTGTGTGTGTGTGTGTGTGTGTGTGTGCCAGAGGACAACCTCAAATGTCATTTTTCAGGCACTGTCCCTCTTTTGAGACAGGGTCTCTCATTGGCTTAGAATTCTCCAAGAAAGCTAGACTGAATGACCAATGAGCCCTGATCTACCTGACTATCTCTGCTTCCCCAGCTCTTGAGTTACAAGTGCACACCAAATTCCCATATCTGGCTTTACAATATTTATTTATTTTGTGCATGTGTGGAGCCTGCTTGAGGATATGTGCACTACATAAGTGTTGACTTTTTTTTTTTTTAAATGTGGATTCTGAGGATAGAACGCAGGTCCTCATGCCTGTAAGGCAAGTACTTTATCGACTGAGTTATCTCCTTATCCTCCTCAAATGTATCTTAAGTGGTGGAAATTCCCAGAAATCCTTCTGCCATAGGACTGAATCCAATACACATTTACTGACTGTGCATCAGGTGCTATGGAAAGAAAAATCATCACACTAAAGGAGCAATGTTAGGTCAGATCTCCCCGAGACAGTACTCAAAGCCATGACCCTCTTGGCCACCAGGTTCTTTTTACATGTGTCTAATTAGTGTGTTCTAGGCTGTAATGACCAGGAGAAGAGCAGAGTCCCCTCCCCTTCTTCTCCACCTTCATCTTCTCCATTTTGCCTTAGCGATAAAGGATAGTTAAGCACTTGGCAGACATTCAAGAAATACTGTTGGTTGAATGAATGCTATATTCATTAGCTGTGAGTCCGTGTGTGTGTGTGTGTGTGTGTGTGTGTGTGTGTGTGTGTGTGTGTGTTTTGGGGGAGTTATTACTCTACAGGCGAGGAAATTGCAGAACACCCAAGACCACACACACAGGATCGAGGATTCCAAGACTAGACCTATCCAAGCGGCTGCATAGCCCGAGTTCTTCCCAGCTTCCCCTGAATCGGGGGGGGGGGGGGGGGGGGGGGGCTGAGTGGGCTAGGGGGAGCCGCTAGACGGGAGCACCTGCACCGGGTAAGCTCGTGGCTCTACGTAAGAGCTATGAACCAGACGCAGTGAGGCGAGCAAAGGTAGGATCCCCGACTCCGCTTAAATCCCACCCACGGAGAGGAAGCATAATTGTGAGTGGATCCTGCTGAGAATCCAACACTGATGGGAAGGAGGGTAGAGACAGGACTCTCTGAGAGCTCGACAGAAGGTAGGAGGACTGGGATGAGAAGCGGTGTAGCTAGCATTCTTCCCGAGGTCCTGTCTCTTGGGCCGATATGCGGGAGGCACGGTGATTCCCTCATAGACACTGGAGGGTCGCCTGGAGGGTTCCATCACCTGTGCAGGTGGGGCGATGGAGGGAGCTGTTTACCAGACTGTGGTCTCACCCCTAACTTCTCCTTAGTTTGAGGTGGAGAGCGCAGATAACTATTTTGGTAGGAATCAGGCGTGGCACATAAAGGATGCTAGGATTCCAGGGAGGATGACGGATGACTTTGCGACCTGGAAGGCTGGGCTCTCACTCAAGCATCCTCTCTACACCTATCTCTGCCTCCAAGTCGACGCGCCCTACGACAAGACTGAGGTTCCTGTAAGCAAGTCCCCGCCCGCCGGCTCCCTGCTGCGGACTGGGTGGGGACCCGCGGCGCCGCGGAAAGGCTATTTTGGGTGTGGGAACGCGGCGGGAGGAGGGGCGCCGGCGGGCTGGGCGCGGGCGGGCGGGGAAAGCCTCCAGCTCGGGCTGCCACGGCAACCGCGTCCAGGCAACGCGCCCGGAAGCGGCTTTGGGCGGCGCGCGGCGGCTCGCGCCCTTCCCGGGTGGGGGAGCCGCGAACCCCCGGGCCGGGCCGCGCGCGCGCTGACTGGAGCGCGGGCCCGTAGCCGGGTTCGCCCCGCACAGCCCCGCGCTCGCGGCCACCGCACCCAGAGCGCCAGCGACGACATGGGCAGCCGCGGCGTGCCCGATCCGCGCGCGGGTGAGTCTCCAGGGGTGCCTCTCCTCCCCACGCGGCCGGGCATCCTCTGGATCCAAGCAGCGGTTGCTCCCGCAGGGACCGTCGATATGACCTTGGAGCAACCACTCGGTGGATAGGCATGGGATAGTGCTAGGGAGAAGAGGGTGAGGGGGGAAGCTGCGCGTGCCCCGTGTGACACTCTGGACGCGAGAGGGTTAACTGCATGCTGACGCGCAGGGCTGAAGTTGGGCACAGAGCGCAAGTGGCATTGCATCTTCGCGGGGGCTGCAAGCCAGCAGACAGCAGAGCCCCCCGAGGGACTGTTTGAGGCGAGCCAAGGGTGTGCAGAGTTTGCCAGGACTAGGACAAGTCTATCATCCCCAGTCCCAGCTGAGTGACCTTGGGTGGGTTAGCCACATTGCTCCCCCGCGGGTTCCCTGCTTCTCTTCAGTTGCAGCACAAGGCTGTTTTGCTGGTACTGTGAACTGAGGAAAGAAAGGCCCCTCTGGGTATGCAAGACTTAACCATGTTTATTCTGCAAGGGGTTTCCTAGGAGCTGGCTCCCAAAGTGGCAAGAGATGTTACCATTTTATGGAAGATTGTGGAGGGAACACTCTATGGTCCAGAGAGGCTCGTTAAAAGGCACAAATTAAAATTCCATCCTAACCCATTTCAGGCTCAAGCTACTGAATACTTCTTTCCTGTAGTTGATCTGATAGGAAACTTTGTGTCTGAACAGGTAAAATCAAAACCCAGTAGTGGCAGGCAGTGGCAAATTAAGTGAGTCATTTCTTCAATGTGCAGAAACTGTGTGTGTGTGTGTGTGTGTGTGTGTGTGTGTGTGTGTGTGTGTGTGAGACGCGCATGCGTGCACTCAGCTTAAAGTCTGTGTGTGCTGGTGTTAGAGATTATTTCACAGGAATAATGCCAGACTGGTTTGGTTCTGCAGAGGTAATCTCTTAGAAGCAGGGGCAAACATTTACATTTGCTCTTTAAAGGTTGTTAGTGGTGCTGGTGGGGCTGACAAGATGGCTCAGTGGGGTAGTGTTCTTGCCACCAAGCTTGGTGACCTGAGTTTGATCTCCAGAACTCACACTGTGAAAGGACAGAACCAAACAACCCCCACAAAGTTGTTCTCTGACCTCCACACCCACACAAGGCACACAAGCTAAACAACTAGGTGTAATGAAAATTAACGAATTAGGTTTCTGAGAGCAAATATGTTCTTTATTAAGAAATGTACATTGTATCTGCCTTGGTGTGTGTGTGTGTGTGTGTGTGTGTGTGTGTGTGTGTGTGTGTGTGGCGGTGACTTTTAGGCTGTGGTATTTCTTCTAATTTTAGAACTGGTTGGTGATAAAAATGACAAGGAGGCCGTTTTCCATATTTTCCATCCATAAACTTCTCTGTCCTCTAAGAGAGTGCAAGGGGTGCCCAGGATTCCTGTCACTGGACGGTTGAGATGTCTCTGACTTTGTTTCAAGGACACTCTTGATATTCATGGGAATCTGGCTTCCTCTGTGTAAAAAGGTAGGCTGGGAGGCCAAGTTTCCAGTTAATGAGTAAACTTCTGCCAACATGCCTACCCGAGGGCTTAGAAAGCTTAATGCGTTACCTATTAGAAATCTATCATACAAATACAAGAATCCTTGTTTGCCCAGGAATTCTGTCAATGAGCCTACAGCCCTTTAGTGAGCCACAGTCCTCGACCTTAAACCTCTGTCAGCCAAGGACTCATCCTCCTGCCTCTGTGGCTGCCAACCCATGTGACTCTGCTGCCACTCAGTGTCTCTCCCTTTCTGTGTCTTGCAGCCACACTCCTGTATTTTCATTTTTCTGTCTCTGAGCTCATCTCCTCTCTCTCCCTTCTACCAGAGTCTGAGCACACGACTTCCCCCAGAACACCCCTTTCTGGGGTCCACTCACAGAGCTAGGATGACCTTGTCCCGGCTCCTTAATGTCACCTCCCAGCCACTAACTCTAAGAATGTGGTACTGTCTTTTTTATTTTTATTTTATTTATTTATTTTTTATTATATTTGTGTTTTAATTTTACACATCAGCCATGGGTTTCCCTCTCCTCCTGTGGTGCTGTCTTTTTGGCCTCAAGTCTATCCTTGTGTTTCTGGCTTAGTCCTTCCCAAACCTGGTGGTTCTTCAGAACTGCCAGGCACATTTTGAAAAAGACAGGCTCCTTCAGACTCTCTCAAATGTCCAAATGGAGTCATTAGGATGGTTTAAGACCTTAAAACCCAAACCAGTCAACCAAACAGAACCCTTTCTGTAAAAATCAAGGCTTAGGTCAGCAAGTAAAGGCACCTACCTGTCTGTCACCAGGACTGACAACCTGACGTTACATTCTGACTTACATGTACGTGCTGAGACACACACAATTTAAAAAAAAAAGAACTTTTTCTTTTCTTTTTTGTCTGTTTGTTTTGCCTAAAAGGAGAAAAAAGAAGGGAGGAGGGAGAAATCAGCTGGTGTGATGCTCTCTCAGGCAGGGAAACCACTTCTCTTGAGGTTAGGAAGAAGCCATAAACACAGACCCCTGAGCACCTAGATTTGTTCTCTGCTCTGCTGGCCTTGCTGGTGACTTTGGGTTTACCTCAAGACTTGCCCCACTTAGTGTGACCTTGCCTCAGCCGGACCCCTTTGGCCCCACTCAGTGACCTTGCAGTGCTGAAGCCTTGACCCCTGTGGCTCAGCCTTGAACCCATGGCTCCACCTGCATTTTCCTTCTACCACTGATATTGCGGGTTTGCTGAGTCTGCAGTTTTCCACTTTTAGGCTCCAGGACTTGTGCTTCTTCCCACTTCACAGATTCTGCCCACCTGCTGTGCCCAGCTTCAACCATCACCCCGTCACCAAGGACTCCAACCCCTTCCTCCCCAGCAATGTAATGCTTCAGTCCATCTCCAGGGCTCCACATGTTTGGTCTTGACATGTTGACTTTGACTTTTTTTGAGTCAGGGTCTCACTATGTAGCCTGGAGCTCACTATGAAGATCAGGCTACCCACAGATTCAGAGATCTGCCTGCCTCTGCCTCCAGAGTGCCAGGATTAAGGGCGTGCACCACACTGTCAGCCTTGGACTCCTTGGATTCCAGTCTCTAAGCCCAAACCAGCCTCAGTGTCTGTGTTTTCTTCTCCCAGCCTGCCAAGTTATTCAGGAGAAAGTCCCAAAGACCTTTGGACGGGTTCCATTTTAAATTGATGGGGACTTTAATTTCACGAAGGCTTGCTTTTCTATGAGACACAAGAATTCTATTCTTCATGAACTCAGATGGCATCCACTTGGCTCTGTGCCACAGCCTTCTATCCCGTGAGCTCCAGGTTCCCTTTCAGAAAGTGGCCTTTGACAGATAAAATGGAGAGTGTCCACAATTTCCGTTACTGCCCTCCCCCAGTGTAAATCCCGCTGGACCGTCCTTTGCACCTCCAAGTATTTCCTTCTGTCTCCGTGTCCTTGTGTCTTTGGTGTGAAATCCAGGAACAGCTGTGTCTGTCCTAAGTCCAGCCTGAATGCATCCCACACTCCGCTCCCTCATACTGGTTTTGCCTGCCCCGTTGGGAATCTTGTCCCGTTTGTCACTCTCCTTTTGCCTGTTTTTGCTCCTTCCCTCCTCCGGCCAGATCTCTTTCCATCATAGAGTCAAGTCATCCTTCCTTTAAGAAGCGGTGTCAGAGTCTCCATTCTGTCCACCAGAACCTTCTCTAGTGAAGGAAGTGATGGCAGTCACCAGCCATATGTGGTTACGGAGCTCACAGAATGTGATTAGTTCAACCAGGGACCTGCATTTTTATTTATTTATTTATTTTTTATTTACTTATTTTTGAGACAAGGTCTTGCTGTTCAGCCAGGGCTGTGTTTGAACTCACAATCTTCCTGCCTCAGCCTCTTAAGGGATGAGATGTTCTACCATTCCTGGCTTGAACTGAGTTTTCAATGTATGTGGATTTTAAATGAACTTTAACTCGATTGAAATAGCCACAGGGAGCTGTTGGCTGGTGTGTGGGGAGGGCAGAGCCGGGGCTAAAGCTGGATCAGCTGCTCTGTTCCGCTCAGTGAGCTTTTCTCCTTTGACCGGGCACTTCCTTTATCTTTCTGTGGAAATTGCCTCCTCACAGGGCTCCCTAGAGGAGTCTTGGCTGCAGAACTGAGCCTTCCCTCTGCCCTTCTCCTTGATTGGTGCCCTGCTGCCCTCCTCCTGTGCCTCTCTCTTTCTGTCTTCATGCCCTGTCTCTGCAGGTTCCACTCATTCCTCATTTGGTGACTTTTCTTGCCGGCCCCTAGCTGTGGGGACTCTTCTGAACTTGGGTTGTTGTTTTTTTTTTCCCTCTTCCCTTCCTGGACTTCTCTTTTCTCGCTCCCAGCTTCAGTGCCAACTCAGAGCCCACCTTCCCGTGCCCCAGTGGGAGCGGATGCTCTCTCTCGGAGGCCAACACTTCTTATCCTTGTTTTGTGGATGAAGAGATTGAAGTAGAGGGACACAGGATAACTCAAGGCAGTTCTTAGGGACAGAGCTGAGACAGGGGCTCTGGACATCAGACTCAGCCAGCTCTCCCACCTCTGCTTGGCTCAGGTCCCTGACATGGCTATTTTATCACCCTGGCTTCCTTAACAATTTCCTTCCCCTTTAAAATTTTTTTTAATCTTAAACTGATTCAGATTTATGGAAATGCTTCAACAATAAACTGAAAAGTTCTGATCTCTCTTTTAGCTGCATTCTATAAATATTAACTTTTAACCACACTTGTTTTATCTTTCTGGCACTTTCTCCCACTCTCTCTTTGCATCTATTTGTGGATGTGTGTGTAGAGACACACACTTAGCTTGTAATTTCTCCTGCACTGTGTCAGAGCAACAAGGAGAAAATGTACCTGTGCTGTCCCAAATACTCAAGCATTTACTTCCTTCTTCTTTTCAAAGGACAGTTTCTTATACAGCAGTTGTCAAAATCAAGAAATTAAGTTTGAATCAGTGTTATTCTCTAATCTACAGATATTAGTCAGGCATCCTAATAGCATCTTTATACAGAAGAGGAGGAAGATCCTTTTAAAAGGCTTTGGTTTAGGGGTCAGGGTTTAAAACAATCCATTTTTGTAGTGTGTGTGTGTGTGTGTGTGTGTGTGTGTGTGTGTGTGTGCATGTGTGCACACGTGCGCACTTGCACGCATATGTGTGTGTACACAGATATTCATACATTCATATTCTTAAATACAACCTGCTCAGTCTATACACTGTTACTTGTATGTATATTTTTAGGGCTGACCCTTTGGTATTGGATAACCAGTTGGCGTGCTCTTCCCTGGGGAAGACTGTTTCTCCACTCTCGCATTCCTTAGTTGCCCATAGTTCTCTGCGTAGGGCTGAGGCCTCATTGGCTCCCCTGTCCACTTTAGCATCTCTGTTGTCGTTGTCCTTGTTCAGCTCATGTCTACACAGTCGTGTTGGTGAGACATTATTAGGAGGCAGACTCTCATGGCAGCCCCCAGAAGCTCTGTCTCTTACAATCTCCCTCTTGCTGAGCAGGCCACTTCTCTCTCTCCACCGTGTAGGGCCCAGGGATTGAACTCACGTTACCAGACTTCACAGCACGTGCCTTTACCTGCCCTCTCCCCCCCCTTTCAGATAAGATCTTATTCCCAGGCTGGTCTCCAAACTCACAGCTGTCCTCCTGCCGTCGCTTCTCACATGCTGGGATTATAGGAGTGAGCTGCCATGCCTGGCTCCCCGGGTTATTGTGTGGGTTTAGCTATCTGCCTCTCCTGCCCTCCCTTTCTTCTGAGAGGGTCCCCCAAGTAGCTTAGTTGACCTGGAACTTTTGATCGATCCACCTCTGGCTCAGTGACGTCTCTCTCTTGGTTTCTTTAGTCTGGGTCAGTTCCCCAGTTGTTTCGTCTTTTATGACCTTGACACTTACGAAGGGCCCAGTCTGGGTGTGTTGGAGCCCTATGATTGGGCCTGTAGTTATAGTTGAATTGGGGGTACTGTGTCCTGTCCCCAGGTCCACCCAGGGGGTTTCCTTCTCTCATCTTCCTCTCTGGAGTCAGCTCTTGAACCCCTGGGGCTGTGCTGACGCTGCCTGTGTCACAGTCCCAGGGATGGCTGTCTGTCACGCCCACGTGTGTTTCCTTCACAGCCTCCCTTATTTTGTCTGATCCTTCTGATCCCGGGTCTTTCCTGCTTGGTGCAGTGCAGTGTGGAGTGAAGGCCTCTGCACAGTGACCTCAGTGACCCCCCTCCTCTCACTAGCTGCTTTCCAGCAAGACCCCTTGGGTTTGCCCTTGGCTCCGAGTCACTGTTTCCTCCACTCAGCCCTCTCTGGATCTTGCCCCGGAGCTGCCTCAGTTCAACTACCTGGGACACCTCGCTCCAATGCCTGCTCCTCAAAGCCTGGTACACACTGCCCTGCCATCTGCCTGGTGGTCTAGCCTGGTTCCTGCTACTCATGTCGTGTTTCCCAGCCTCTTCACGCTTGCTGGAGGCTTGCTAGTGTTACTTCCTGTTGAATAGAAGGTCCTTGTAGCAGGAAGGCTCCAACTTGTTCAGCATTGTGGGGGCTCAGTGAATATTTGTTAACTGGACTTAAAGTATTTGTTCTTTCTTGCTTTTTCTGTGTGTGTGTGTGTGTGTGTGTGTGTGTGTGTGTGTGTGTGTGGTATGTGTGGGTGTGGTGTGGTGTGTGTAGGCCCAAGCCTGATGTAGGTAGACTCAGTTGCTTTTCCACCTAATTCATTGGGGAAGGGTCTCTCAATTGAACTCAGAGCTTGTTGATACGGCTAACCAGGTTGCTCTGGGGATCCCGTCTCTGCCTTTAGAGGTGGAATTAGAGTGGGCTGGCTTTTCTATGGGTTCTGGGAATCTGAGCTTTGGTCCTCAAGCTTGGGAGAGAAGGGCTTTAGCCACTCACTGCATTCTTTCCTTTCTCAGACTACAGGATTTGCTTCAGTTATTGAGCAAGCGAGTTCTCAGCCACTGAGGTGGTCTGCGGTGTGATTGGTCGATGTGAGACCTGTGTCCATCCCAAGAGTCAGGCGGGGTTTGACTCATATGGGATCCGTAACAAAATGGTGGATCGCTTGAATCAACCCTCTCTCTCTTCTTTCTTCTCTCCCTCCCTCTCTCTCCCCCTTACTCCCTCTCTCTGTGTATGATGGGATATGTGTTTGCATGCTTGTGGGTTGATGCACGTGGAGGTCAGCTTGTCACTGGTGTCTTGATGGTTCATCCCCTTAAAAGCTGAGGCAGCCTCTCGACTGAACCCAGAGCTCACTGATGGGCTGGTCTGGCTAACCAGCTTGCCCTGTGGATCTCCCGTCTCTGCTTCCCTGAGCACTGAGATTACAGGTGTGTTGCTGTGCCCACCTGACATTTACATGAGAGCTTGGAATCTGAACCCGGGTCCTCAGGCTTTATTTACTGAACCATCACCTTGATCCCTATTTTTCTCTCTTTCCCTCTTCCTGCTTCTTGAAAAGGGTTGCACATAGCCCAGGCTGGCTTCAAGGATGTCTGTCAACTTTCCACCCTCCAGCACCTGGGTGTTAGGGTCACAGTTGTGCAGGACCACACCTAGTTCTCTGTGACTCGGGGATGGAGTCCAGGGCTTAGTTCATGGGAGACAAGCACTCAACTGAGCCCCTTCCCCAGACCTTGAGAAGGTATCTCCATGCTGTAGGTGAAATAAATGTTTGCCCCTGATGACCTCATAGTTGGGGTATATGTTGAGACAGTGAGCATGTATGGTTGGGGAAAATGAGCAGAGAAACCTACCAGCATGTTCAAAATGGCCATGTGGTTCTTCACACTCCAAATGAGCAGCTGAATGTGAGAGAAGGGATTCTCTCCTGTTTCCTCCATGGAGACTGAGACACCTGTTCCCTTCATCGTCTCCTCTCTCTCTCTCTCTCTCTCTCTCTCTCTCTCTCTCTCTCTCTCAGCTCTTTGTCGTCTACCTCCTCCTCTTTCCAGTTATCATCCATCCCGTCTCCCTCCTTCCTTCACTATGTCTGCTAGTAACTTTCTGTCAATCATTTCTACTTCCTCCAGTCTCTATATGGATGGTTTTAGCTTTTGTCCTCTTGGATGGGGTTTTCTTTTTCTTAGGGGAAACTATCCAAGTTTAATGAAATGTTCAAACTCGCTGGCTTGGCTGGTCTAGACAACTGATCAAGTCTGTGTTCAGACAGTGCTTGGGGTGAGACAGTCACTGAGGGGTTCCTGCCACAGGCCTGTCTTCTCATAGAGATCTGGAGCTCTGAGCAGTCAGCTATTGCCCCCCCCAACACCGACCAAGAAGGGTGCCGATGCCCAGAGCCATCATGCACTCAGGGTGTCTCTGCCAGATCCCAGACTTAGATTCTAGCCAGGTCCAGCGACACAAGGTTTGGGGGATACCCAGCCTCCATGGGGGCTTCCTGAGGCTCAGGAGGTACCCTGAAGTTTCTGTTCATCAAGGCAGAGTGAGTGATGTCAGGGTGGACAGGAGGCAGAAAAGTGGGGCCCTTTTGCATGACTTTCTTCTTGATAGCATATAATAATTATACATAATATACATAATGCCAAGTTTTATTATGACATTTTCGTACATGTTCATAATGTATTTTGATCATATTCACCTACCCCATCATGCTATCGTTCCCTTCCCCCTTCCTGCTGATCTCCTTCCTCTTTCTAGTGAGACCCACTTCTGCATTCATGCCCCTCTTTCTTGTGTGTGTGTGTGCATGTGTGTAGTGTACATATATGTATGTGTGTGCATGTATACATGTATGTGTGTATCCTTATGGGTTTCACTAGGGTTGCTTACAGGAGTATGGATGGGTACCTTTCCAGGAATCTCCTTCCCCTGGCAACCACAGATCCTCGCAGAGGATCAGGGCATCCTGGGGCCTCCATGATAGGATGTTGATGGGCCTGACCTTGTGCGGGCACCCACAGCTGCTGTGAATGCAACCGACTTTGTCATGCCAGAGGTTGGTACTCCACATCCGTGCCCACTCATCTCCAGCTCTCGGGTGATGGTGTCTGAGTCTTGGAGGGGGTGAAACAGAACTGTCCCATTTGTGGTTGTGTATTTGGCCGTCATCTTGTCGTGGCATTGGACCAGTTATGAGTCTCTGCATTCACCACTGACCGCTGCAAAAGCAAGCGTCCGCAACCACAGCTGATGGCCACGCAGGCTAGCCTGATGGCTGGCTTTCATCTGTGCTCTCTCTCACTTCCCTTCCTCGGTTCCCGGGATCTTCGCGGCTCTCTAATATAAAACTAGACGATTCTGTGGAGGAAGGGGGGACTTGTTTGCTTTTTACTGTTGGGTGATTCTTTGTTGTTTCTTTTCCATGGCTCAGCAGTTAACTGATATGATCTTATCTTACTTTATTTTATGGTTCTGGGAATTGAACACAAAGCCTCAAGCATGCTAGGGAAGCAGACTACCACTGAGCACCCCCCACACCCCCACCCCCACATACACGCACACACCTCAAGCCCCTTTGATCTTTTAGAAATGTAGTTCTCGATGATTTGGGGGGAAAATGATATAGTGGCATATAGTTGTCTCTTTCTGTTACACCAGGAAAGCAACTGGGAATGTGTTGCCTGAGAAGCACCAGAGAGCTTGAATGAACACTTGGGTGTCTCCTGAAGCGACACCTAGCTTCTAGGGTGGTGCGCTTAGGAGGTGACTGGGTCCTGCAGGCTCCTCCCTCTGGATGTCTCTTCCCTGTTGACTGGTGGCCAGCTCCCAGCCCCTGATGGCTTGTGGCTGTGGCGATGACATCCTCTGTGGATGAAGCTGCTGCAGGAGGGAAGACAGGCTGAGATCCTGCTGCCGCCACCGCTGGAGTGTGGCTTAATAAAGAGCGTGTTTGTGTGGGAGAGAAAGTGTGGGGCTGCTTTTTGAATTATGGAATTCTTAAAATTGTTTAACTGGGAAGATGTTATTCAGAAACCCTTGGTGCCTTGAGCTTGTTTTGTTTTTTATTTATTTACTTTTTATTTCATATTGCTTTTCTCCCTGTTTTTTAATTATCCGTGGAAGGGCTTGAGAGCCCTCCCCTGCACTCTCTAAAGAGTTAGAGTGTTAATGTGCTGGGCTGCCATGTCACTCCAGATGGGAGGATCTCTGGGAAGGAGATTCCCGGGTAGGCAGAGAAGGTCAATGGTGTCCTGGGTACCGGGACAAGGGCACAGGCTGGGAGTTTCTTCCAAGCCAGCATCCTTAGCTTTTCAGTTAGAATGTCAAGCAGGGTAGAAGCCTACAGTCACAAACATACACACACACACCCAGCCTTCTGCCTGCAGGAGAACCAGAAGTCGTGCCTTCCCGCCTGCGGGTGAACCCTGCTGCAGCGCGGGTGTAGGTAGAGAGTTTATACCCGCTTTTAATAATATTTTTTCTGCTCTTGCTGTTGCACTTGGCAGATTCCTGTTTTAACATTTGGTAATGTGTCTTCGCTAATGCTAGAGAGAAAAGTCCCCAAATATAGTGGTTGGAAAAAGTAATAGTAAGACATTTCTTTGAGTGTGGCTGCACGCTTGCAGGAATGCACGAGTCTCCTGCAAGGTGACCTGAAGCTGCTGCCACACTCACGGTGGAGGGGCATCTTGAGTCAGCCACCGATATGTCACTGGGGTAGAGCACTGTCTTAGTTACTGTACTGTTGCTGTGAAGAGATACCATGACCAAGACAACTCTTTAAATAAAGGAAAGCATTCAATTAGAGGTTTGTTTACAGTTTCAGGGGCTTCATCTAGTATCATCATGGCAGAGAGCTTGGCAGCAGGTAGGTGTGGTGCTGGAGAAATAGCTAAGAGCTGCATCCTGATCTGTAGGCTGAGGGGTGGGGGCAGACAGACAGACAAAGAGACTGGACCTGCTTGGGCTTTTAAAACCTCAAAGCCTGGGGTTGGAGAGATGGCTCAGAGGTTGACACTGGCTGCTCTTCCAGAAGACCCAGGTTCAATTCCCAGCACCCACATGACAACTCACAACTGTCTGTAACTCCAGTTCCAGGGGAGCTGACATTCTCACACAGACATACGTGCAGGCAAAACGCTAATGCACATAAAAGTCACTTAAAAAAAAACAAACAAACCTCAAAGCCCATCCCCAGTGACATACTTCCTCCAATAAGGCCACACCTCCCAATTCACACTCCCTAGTGACTAAGCATGCAAACAAATGAGCCTATGGGGGCCATTCTTACGTAAACCACCATAAGCACCTCAATGATGAAAAAAGATGGGCTTTTCCCCATTAGAGAAAGGGAAAGGCTGATGAGTCTGTGAAGAGGAATGATGCCTGGCTTCCTAAGAGGTATGATTCCCATAGGGTATGGTCCTTGCTGCCCTAAAGCCCTTCATCCCCAAACAGCTCAAATAAGCAACAGAGACTTAAATAGCATTTCAAAATAGCTGATATTAATAGACCAGTAGAACAAAACCAATCTGTTTTCGCAGGGATTCTCCTCACAACACTGGCATCATTCTGAGCCCTGGTGAGCAGGCTAAGGCAGAACCACCAAACTGTTCCTTGCACTCTGGGGTTTGTTTGTGAACCCACATGACCTGACAGAGGCCAGCAACTCCCTGTGCTGGCTGAAGGCCAGGAAATGTGTTCAGCACTCTAGAACCCTTGAAAATGTATTTCTTTCCGATTTTAAAAATTTATTGCATGTGTATGATGTTTGGCCTGCGTGTGTGTATGTAATATGCATCATGTTCATGACCTAGTTGGTCAAAAAGTGTTGGATTCCCTGGAGCCGGAGTTATGGATGGTTTGGAGTTACTGTGTGGGTGCTGGGAACTGAAATCAGCCCTTCTACAAGAGCAGCGAATGCTCTTAACTGCTGAGCCTCTCTCCAGGCCTCCCCTTCATCCCTTTATTTGAGATAGGGTCCTGGGTAGCTTAGACTGGCTTTGAACTGACTGTGTAGTCAAGGATGACCTTGAACTCCTGATTTCCTTGCCTCCATTGCCTCAGTTCTGGGATTGTAAATGAACACTGCTACCCTGGGTTTATGCTGTGCTCTGGTGAGACCCAGAGCTTCTGCATGCTTAGCAAGCATTCCATCTACTGAGCTTCGTCCCCAGTCTTCTGAAACGCAATGTTATGCACCAAATGGAAATTACCCCTCACCTGTCTAGCTCGTTGTGAATGTAATAGAGTGAAGGGGGAAAAAACAAGCCTTGGCCAGTGGATTCAAAGCCATTTCACTGGAGATACTTGCCTGGGACCCTATAAGCCCATCACTAGCCCCTGGAAATGCTCTGGGTGGCTGTGCCTTAGAACTGCTATGTCTGTGCCATATGCTCAGGTCCCCATGGGCAGGTAATCCAGGCCACAATCATGGCTGTGACTGTGACAGAGGTACCAGGCTCAGGCCTCATAACATGCCTGCAGAGGAAGGAGAAGGTAAAGCCAACAGACAGCATGTGTGTTCAATGGAACCATAGACAGCATCCTTTGAACTCAGAACGAGGCTTGCTTCTCAGATTTACAGCTAAAAGTGAGCAGTTTCTACATTTGTTACTGCTTGTTGTTTTGTTGTTTTATTTGAGATGTACTTGCTCAAATTTCTGTAATTGTGAAAATAACACGCTTTTTAAAGTAGTTTGAAAATGAGAACAGAATAGAAATATGCTTAATGCTATTGGTTACATTTTGGCAGATTTCTATTGGGGGATCTATTAAGGCAACTCCACATAGTTAAAAGGGAGGTTTATTTTGGGGAGTAACTTACAACAAGTAAAGGGATAGGTTACAGGGTCCGGGAGAAGTGAAGTGCAGTCCAGCAGGGTTCTCTGGAGAACTCTGCAAGGTCTACATCCAACATCCAGGATTACCAGGAACCAAGAGACCAGCACATCCAGATCTCAGGTCTTAAGGGCTCCTGTCTCAACCCCACCTCAGGGGCAGGCCATGGGTAGGCGTGACAGTTACTGGAAGCCTCAATGGGGGTAGGTCAAAGCTGGAACAACTACCCACTACAGATCTCTTTCTACTGTTTTTAAAATTTACTATAGAACAGGGCAAGAGGGCATACACTGGTCATTCCAGCACTCAGTCAAGGCAGGAGGATTGAGATTTTGAGGCCACCCTGGGCTACATAGCAAATTCTTGGCTAGCCTGGACTAAATAGAGAGGTCCTATAGCAAATAAGATTTCTGTCAAAACACTTATAGTGGTCAAGCCTTTGTCCTGACCTTTCCAGGGGAGTGGAGGGGGGTTCTGAGTTTCTGGGGGTGATGTAGGATCCAGAAAGTGTCAAGGAGTAGGAAATGAATGTAAGTCATCTGCCATTGGCCAGGTATATACAGAGCAGCATGTTTGGGTGTGAGGACACACATGCTTCACAGACCATATACTCTCACTAGTTTTCCTGGGTGCACCTCACAACCAAAATGCCACCTTCATCCTTGAATATGCTGGGCCAGGATTTTTCTTTTTCAGGAATGGCTTACC
This sequence comes from Onychomys torridus, assembly GCF_903995425.1. NCBI lineage: Eukaryota > Metazoa > Chordata > Mammalia > Rodentia > Cricetidae > Onychomys > Onychomys torridus. Next base: position 63,708,214 of record NC_050449.1, on the reverse strand, counting down.
AGTCTCCAAAGTTCTGATCCTAGGGTGGGCCAGGTAAGCTACCTATGAAGAAGGCCAGGACTGATTTCTTGTGCTCGCCTGTTGTCTGAGGCTTTTGGGGATTCATGGACAGCTATGGCTGTTGGTCATGGTCTTTCCTTGGTTGGTCTGGTCAAGCTGGATGTGTTGGCTTTGGAAACGAGGCATCCTGGCTTGGGTTGCACAGCCCTTCTTCTCTCACCAAAAGAGATAGTAGCCAGATCCTGACCATTCACACACCACAGAAGCAAATCCAGCGATCTGGCACAGGGGGAATAGTGTGGGGTGTGAAAGGTAAGAGAAGAGGAGGGATGTAGCATGTAAAAGTAGTCTCAAACTGGGACTGGGGGTGTAGCTCAGTTGGTGGAATGCTTGCCTGGAATACATAAAACCGTAAAGTGGATCCCCATGTTCTGTGTAAACCAGGCGTGGTGGTAAATATCTGTAATGTCAGCACTCAGAGGCAGAAGCAAGGAGAGCTGAAGTTCAAGGTCATGCTTGGCTATATAGTCAAGGCTGGTTTAGGCTACATGGAGCTGTCCCCCCCAAAAAGCAATAAAACGAAACTAAACAACAACAACAAAAACCCAAAGGAGCCTCAGGTCTGTTCAAGTCACGTGTGGAGAAAGGGGCCTGTGGGGTCAGGCAGGAGAGGGAAGGAGAGCAGGAAACTGTTGGCCTGTGCACACAGCAGGACAGAGCTTGCTCTTGCTCTTGGGCCTGCTGTCCCAGGCGTCTGTGCTAGGCCAGGTTAGGACAGCTTCTCACCATCAGGAGCTGAAGGACAAACAGGCATGGCATTGGGGTTGTGGTGGTAGCAAGAATGGAAAATTTGCAGAATCTTGAAAACCTGAAGTTCAGAGGTTTTATGGGATAGCTCAGTGATTAAGGCTATTTGTTTCCAAGCTGGGTAAAACCTCAACTCAAAGTAAAACACTAGCAAACCTCAGGGATTTATGATACAATCAGAATAGCACATGACCCTGACCTTCCTGATTACACTTTAGGCCCACTTGTCAGAGATCAGATCCCTAAACTAATGGGAGATGCTAACTTCGGGCAGATGCATTGGAGTTGACCATGGGAATATCTGGAAATGCCACCCAGGAAGGGATTTATTCTAGTGATTGATGATCAGCCTCTAATTCAGCCACAGCAGAGATCCCCTCCCACTATTGTGGCAAAGAGTCCTGGTGCCAACCAACCAGATGACTAAACAGATGAACAGACCCTTGCAGCAGCCACGGAAGGTCACCAACCCCAAGCATCTGTTGGTGTGTTTTGTGAACTCATACTAAAGGGAATTTAACATCATGGAGTCAGTGCTGGATGTGTTGAGGCTGAAAGAGCCTGTCTAGTAGTCAAGAGTGTATCCTCTCCTCATTCACTAAGTTTATCTGGTTGGGAATTGTGTAGCTCAGGAAGGTGGGTGGCATCAGCCTCAGTGAAGGGCATGGCCAAAGTCTACATTCGGCCATCGATTTGTACTGAATGGTACTGATGTTCAGTCCCAGTAAAGAACTCTACAATTTAAGATAATACCTTCATTGCTGGCAGTTCCGACTGGGGGTGCTGGACATGTATGGATGGTTCCTAATAGATGCCAAATGAGTTTTAAATTGAACTGTTTCATTAATGAAAATTCCACAAAAGTGCCATATAACCTTAAAAGTGTAAGCATTCTATGATTCCAAGTTTCCACATGGACTTGATCCTCTTTTGTCGAAATGGTGGAAATTCTTCTCTTTTACACCCAAGAACTCGTTGAACATCATAGCCTGTTTGACATAAGTTACTTTTCTCCTCCTTAAATGTAATTTGTTTAAAATTTGAAGTTCTTTGTCTGGGAAAGTGAAATGTTCACATTTTGAAAGTCTAAAAATAAAACACCGGAGAATTGATGCCAAAACAATGGTGTCAATCAGAAATGCTTTCTCAATCCAGCTTTGGAATGGGACTAATTACAGAATCAGCTTGTGGGTACCACGCACTCATTGTTTTAAGCCAGTTACCCACGGGCTTGTGAAACCTAAGTTCTAAAATCTTTTAAAAACTCCAGTTTTCTGATGAGTTGTGACAGCCAAATAGTGTGCATAGGTAAGATTTTGTATGAATGATTATCTTCCATAACAAAAATTTTTAATTAAGAGTGTCCATACCATTCCCTTAGTGGTTAGATAGGTTCCTTCAAATCAGCTTCTGTTAAACATGCATTGTTTTTATTTTCGATTCATCTGGAGACAAGTGTTCTCAGTTGCTCACCAAGATCAGATTTACTAAGGTAGCTTATTGAAGATTTCTACAGAGAAGTACAAGATTGAATAAATCTTTTAAGGAAATTGCTTGGGGGAGAACTGGGGGTGTCGCTGGGTGGCAGAGCAATCATCTAGCATGTGGTGAGGGCTGGGTTCTAGCACCCATATTTCAGGGGGTGAGGTGAGGGTCTTGCTTCTGGAAGAGTAGTTTTCAAGCTCAAGATGCAGATGGGAAATGAGGAAGCTTCTGGAACCTCCATTTGGTGGTCCTTGTTGCTCTGTCTGGTAGGGATTAGCAGCACTTGTTCCAGAAGCATTCAGGTTTTCAAGGCTCCTTCCCCTCCTTGGGAAGCACTTGCTGTTTTTTTTCACGTGTGAGGTCAAAAGCATTTCTGACTACAGCTGATTGGTGTAGCCACACAACTTAGGAGCCTCCTGGTATTTTAAACAATCAGAGTGTGAGGTCCTTTACGTCCTAGGTATAAACTGTTCAGTAATTTAGCCCTTATTTTTTTTTTTCCCAACAGATGTGAATTATTAAAAAGAAAATGGCCCAACAGGACACTGTATTTCCTTCTCTTGCCACCCAGGAAGGGTATACTATCTGGAAAATATGCATCTAAGGTATAAATTTTCTTTCCACCAGCCCCACAAGGGTTGCGAGAGGGGGTGAGGGTCATGATAGAGGAAGCCTGTGGCCATGATTGTAAAGGACATTTTGTTTAAGGACAAGAAAAACATTTTAGCATCCCTCTCATGCCTCCTGTGGACCACCCCATGACTCCAGAAGGCAGAGCTTTCACAGTGGCTCTGTGCTAGACTTGAACTTCCTGCCAACAGTAAAATGGAGCTTGAGGCAAATGTTCCCTTTGAAATCAGAAGTTGCTTATTGGATGCTTGTGGGGAAATACTGGCTCACAGAAATACATTGCATAGCCTGCATATCATAAGTCCTTTCTAAATGAGCTGTCATTTACAGAATGAGGTGATCTCACAGCAACCTCTGATGTTCCTGGCTCATCTTGAAGTATCATTTTGATTGCCCCCCAAATAAATAGACTTTAAAAAGGACCTCATTTTCAGATGGTCTTCTTATGGGTGGAACAAAACCATGGCACCTCAGGGGACATTCGAGCTCTCCAGAGTCCCTGGCCCTTCTGATTGCATCCTGTTTGATGTCTGTTCCTCATTTCTGAGATGGCCTGGCCCCTAGAGGCACTGGAGTTCATGATCACTGCTTTTGGTGAAGGGAGAGGGAGGCAGTAGGTCAACAGCCCACTTAATTCCATGGGCATAGTCACCTTAAAATCCTGTCTAGCTCCCAAAGAAAACTCTTTGGAGTAGAAATATTTCCTTTAATCACATTTGTTTATGGAGACAGACAATTTGTATTTCTTTCTGGCTGGAAAGATGACCTTTTCCTCACCGGCAGCTTGTAACAATGTGGCTCCTTCTGCAGGCGAGTGAGGACCATGCCCCGACACAGCCAGTCCCTGACCATGGCACCCTACTCTTCTGTGAGCCTGGTGGAGCAGCTGGAAGACAGGATCCTCTGTCATGAGAAGACCACAGCAGCACTGGTGGAGCACGCCTTCCGAATCAAAGACGACATCGTCAGCAGCTTGCAGAAGATGCAGAGTAAAGGAGGAGGTGACCGCTTAGCCCGGCTGTTCTTGGAAGAGCATATCAGGAATATAACTGCCATTGTGAAGCAATTGAATCGGGATATCGAGGTAAGGGGTGTGCAAGCCAGTGGGTCATTTTCATCTCCCTAGACCTGGTCCATGTCAGGTTGCCCAAGTCTGAGTCCCAGCTGTCAAGTAGTCATGTGTGCATGCCGGTGTGTGTGTGTGTGTGTGTGTGTGTGTGTGTGTGTGTGTGTGTGTGTGTACTCACCCACTCATGCATGAACAGAGGTTGACTTTGGTATCTTCCTCTAGCCTTCTCCACCTGTCCTGGTTTTATTTCTGTGGCTATGATAAAATACCCAACAAAAAGCAACTTAGGAGACATAGGGTTTATTAATTAATTTATTTTTATTTTATGTGCATTGGTGGTTTGCCAACATGTATGTCTGTATTGAGAGTATCCTCCGGAACTAGAGTTACAAACAGTTGTCAGCTGTCATGTGGGTGCTGAGAATTGAACCCAGGTCCTCTGGAAGAGCAGCCAGTGCTCTAAACTGCTGTGCTATCTCTCCAGCCCCCAAAGGGTTTATTTTAGTTTACAATTCCAGGTTACAGTCCGTCATTGTGGGGAAGGTAAGGTAGGAACTCCAAGTAGCCAAACACATCACATCCAGCTGCGAGTGAAGAGAAATGAGCTCCTGAATGCAGCTTGCTTGCCTGCCAGTCAGCTGGATTTCTCCACTATTTCACAACCACCCACAGTGGACTGGCTCCTTCCCACCTCAATTAACTTAAGACACCATCCCCACGCAGGCATGCCCACAGGCCAATCCAGTGAAGACAGTCCCTCACAGAGACTCTCTTCTTGTGTGATTCTAGACTGTGCCAAATAGACAATTAAACTATCACACTGACTTAGTTTTTTGAGACAGGGTCCCTTACTGATCCTGGAACTGGCCTTTTTGGCTAGATTGGCTGGCCAGCAAGCCTAGAAATCAGCCTGTCTCTGTCACCCAGCTCTGGGGTTATAGGTACATACCACCGTCCTAGGCACTTAACATGGGTGCTGGGGACCCATAAGTTCAGCAGTTTGCATAAAACCCACTTTACCAACTGAATCATCTCTCCAGCCCTTCTCCCCTTTTGTGACATGCACTCACAGTGTGACCCAGCCTGGCCTTGAACTTGCAATGTGTAGCAGTCCTCCTACCTCTGCCTCCCAAATGCCAGAACTTCAGGCACTTGGCACCAGATCTGAGCTGTCTGTCCCGTCTATTATTATTAGATATTTCTAGAACAGGATCTTATGTAGCCCAGGCTGGCCTTGAACTTTATGTAACCAAAACTTCTTATACTCCTGTTTCTACCTGTTAAGTGCTGGGGATTACAGGTGTGTATTACCATACATGGTTTCATGGCATTCTGGGAGACCCAAACTAGGCTTTTGTGTACACTAGGAAGGTATTCCATCAACTGAGATACATCCCAGCCCGAGGCTTACTTTAGGAAAAGGTCTCATATGTCTCAGGCTGACCTCAGACTTACAATGTAGCCAAGGTTGTCCTTGAACTCCTGATATTCCTGCTTCCAAATTCTGGGATTAAGAATGTATCCCACAGGGCTAGAGAGATGGCTCAGCAGTTAAGAGCACTTGATGCTCTTGCAGAGGACCCTGGTTTGGTTCCCAGCATCCAAATGCCGCTCATAACCATCAGTTAGTACTAGTTTCAGGGGATCTGGTGCCCTCTTCTGGCCTTCTCAGATATCAGGCACACATGGTGCACATTCATGCAAAACACTCAGACACATAAAATACAAATAAAAATAAATAAATCTTCTTTGGAAAAAAATGCTTTGTCTTAGCTCTTCTTTTTGCTTTTTCAAAATCTACAGTTTATTTGTGTGTGTGTGTGTGTGTGTGTGTGTGTGCACATATGTGGGTCCGTGTACCATGGTGCACATATAGAGGTCAGAGAGCACTCGCAAGAGTCAATTCTGTCCTTCCCCCTTGTGAGTCCTGGGGATTGAACTCGTCATCAACCTCAGCAGCAAGCACTTTACCTGCGGAGCCATCTCTCCAGCCCTGCCTTGTCTATTCTTCAGAATCACCAAGGAAACGGCTTGCAGGAACATCCGAGTTATGTTCAAGTCGCTGCAGTGTTTGATGGCAATTACTGTCCACGCTCTTTGTGTTTATTTTAAATTTACCTTGCTGATGATCAGATCCTTTTGTTTTGTTTGGATCTCAGTGGAGATGGAGAACCAGACAAAAAGTTTTCCTATAAACCTTCGTGCCTTTGAAGACGGTTATTACCTCAGTTACTGGGTCAGCCCTGGTTGCTCCAGATGAAATGTTTCTAGGCTGAAATGATTACACAGTGCGTGTTGTATTATTCAGGCAGTTTAAGCGTTTGAATGGCTTCTCACACTCCTCTTTATTTGTTCTGACAAGGCTGATATTGTCTATTCTTGGAATTTGTAAGTTTATTTCTAATTTTGAATAACCACAGGGACCATGCAATTTAGTTCAGAAAGCTTAAGACCCACCAGGCACAGCCTGGGCTTCTATCTCCAAACAAGGTCAGTATTGTTCACATGCAATTTTCAGCAATATGAACAAAAGGTTGGTAGCTGACAAGGAAACCTTTGTTTCCTATTGGGCGTTGTGTTTCAATCATGCTTCCCTAGGCAGGCTTGTATTTTTGTTTATTTGTTTGGAGGTAAGATCTCATGGAGCCTAGGCTGGCCTTGAAGTTCCTAGTAGCCTAGGACTGACCTTCTGCTTCTGCCTACTGAGCCCTGGGGTTACAGGTGTGTACTACCACACCCAGTTTTTGTAGCACAGATTGAGCCCAGGGCTTCATGCATGCTAAATCAGCATGCTACCAACTGAAGTACATCTTCCAGACCCTGAATTGATGTGGTTTTTTAAAAATAGCTTTATTGAAGTATAATTAAATATCGCCAAAAAATCCACGGATCAGTATATAACTAAGTGAGTTTTAGTAAATTTATAAAATTGTGCAACCATTAACACTGTCTCATTTTAGGACATTGCCATTGTCCCACCCAAAATTCATAGGAACTCAACTCCCACCCTAACATCAAGCAATCCTTCATGTATGTACTGTAGACAACATCTCATGTTTCCCAGGCTGGCTGCAAACTCATTATGTAGCAGAGAGATACCCACAGTGCTTTGCACATGCAAGGCTGGTACTCTTCCCTGATGAGCTGCTTGCCCACATGTGAATGTCAGTGAGGTCTGCCTTTCCTTTTTCTTCTTTTTGTGCTTCATGCTTTCCATGCTGTGGCCTAAAAACTGTTTGATTACTAAGCCAAGGTTGCAGAGGCTTTTTTCAGGGAGTTTTCTGCCAAACTTTTAGTTTTCCTATTTGATTTTGTGACCCGCTCTGAGTTAGCTTTGGTAAATGGGGGGTGAGGTGAGGTAAGGCATTCACCGACTAGAACAGACCGTGAGCTTCTCAAGTAAAAGCTTGTCCGATTCATCTTTCCATTGTTCGAGCGAGCACAGTGTTTGAAGGCAGGTGGGGAGGCTGTTGGTGCCCATTTGTGCTGCTGTGATAAAATGCTGGAGAGTGGTTGCTTTCTAAAGACCAGGAATGTATTTAATGTGGGTGTGCATTTGTGGTAATGTGTTTGTGTGGAGATGGGTGTGAGTGCATGTGGGGGCCTGAAGACAACCTCAGATGTCATTCCAGTCTTCCCTTAAGCTCTGTCCCTCTTTGTTTCTTTGAGACAGGGTCTCTTACTGACTTGGATCCCCCCAGGTAAGGTGGCAGGACGGCCAGTGAGTCCAAGGACTCTTCCCACCATCCCCCCAACGCTGGGATTATGGCTACTCACTACCATGCACAGATTTATTATATAGGTTCCGGGGACCAGCTCCAAGTCCTCATGCTTCAAACAAATACTTCAGTGACTGAGCCATCCCCTAGTTTCCCTGGGTCCTTTTAGAAGGTCTAGGATCTATTCATAAAGGTGCTGTCACTGTGACTCAGTCACCTTCCAATAGTCTCACCTACCACTGCCACAGTGAGGATTGTGTGTCAGCATGGATTTGGGAGGGGACACTCTTCTCTAACCCAGAACAAAGCTTGTGAAGTGAATAGATGCTCAGTTTAGAGTGAAGACGGCTGTGGGGGTGCTGGGACTGCAAGGTGCCTCCTCCTCAGGTGAGCCCTAACAGTGACCCCCATTCTGAGACTGAAAACAATCCTACTCCCCAATGCACTCCTTCCCTTTTCCAGTTTGCCCCTGGGGAGCTCTTCTAGAACCCCGAACTTGTCTGTTGGTCTATTTGTATTGAAGACAGTCTCTTATATCCCCAGCTAGCCTTGAGGTAGCTATATAGCAGAGAATGTCCTTGAACTTTTAATCCTCTGGCCTCCACCTCCCAAGTGCTGGCTACCCAATTCAGAGGGTAACATTTCAGAGTTAGCTTTATAAATTCAGGGTCTTCAGAGCTGGGGATGTAACTATCGGTAGAGAGCCAGCCTAGCATGAGGGAAGCCCAGGGTTTGATCTCAAGCACAACAGAAACTACAGTCCCAGCACCTGAGAAGTAAAAACAGGAAAACCAGGAGTTCTAGGTCATCCTTGACTATATAGGAAAAGTTCAAGGTTGGCCCTGGCTACATGAGACCCTGTCTCAAAAAAAAAAAATAGTTTTTGAACAGTTTATAATGTGGTGAGTTTGAAATCACAGTTTTATCATTCTACACTATCTGGAACACATTTTATGTAATGATGTGTCTTGCCTCATCCAGAAAGCACTCTTTTCAATTTCCACGCATTTCTAGAGTATACAAATTTTGCAAATGAAAAGATGATTTCTGTTGCAGAGGTGGAAAACTGAATAAAATCTAATTTGGGCAGGAAATTTACTTTGGGTATCTGAATGTTTACTTTCTTGTCACTGGTAATAATTATGCATCATGTCGAAGTACCCGGCATGGAAGTTTTAGAAACTTAAGATTCCACTGCAGAATGCCAATTCTATGGATCTGTAGATATTTTTAACCTAAGCGTGTCTGCCCAGACACATCTAAAAAGTAGAAGCTTGATGAGGCATTCAAATTGCTTCACTGTTGCCAAATTTCCTCAAAGGAAAATCACAGCAGTATTAGTCAATTGGGGCTGCTGTGACAAATATCCACAGGTTATGTGGCTCAGATAGCAGAGATTTATTTCCTGCCGTACTAGAAGTTCAAGGTTCAAAGCCCCGCTTCCTAGTGTCAAGGGAAATGGCAGAAGCAAGCTCCTTTCTTTCCTTCTTTCTTTCTTTCTTTCTTTCTTTCTTTCTTTCTTTCTCTCTCTCTCTCTCTCTCTCTCTCTCTCTCTCTCTCTCTCTCTCTCTCTCTCTCTCTCTCTCTCTCTCTCTCTCCCTCCCTCCCTCCCTCCCTCCCTTCCTTCTTTCCTTCCTTCCTTCCTTTCTTTTTTGGTTTTTTGAGACAGGGTTTCTCTGTGTAGCTTTGTGCCTTTCCTGGAACTCACTTGGTAGACCAGGCTGGCCTTGAACTCACAGAGATCCACCTGGCTCTGCCTCTCGAGTGCTGGGATCAAAGGTGTGCGCCACCACTGCCCAGCACTCTTTTCTTTTATTGTTTATTGTTTATTTTTTTAAGTCAGGAATCATGTAGTCCATGCTGGTCTAAAACTTGGTATCTAGCCAATGATGACTTGAGCTCCTGATCCTCCTGGATCCTCCTCCTGAGTCCTGGGACAACAGGTGTGCCTCACCATGCCCCGTGTGTGCAGTGCTAGGGAACAAGCTAATGTTTCATGTATGCTAGACCAGCACTTTACTGAGCTACGTCCCCAGCCGACTGGTTGTCATTATGTTAGTACAGGGTTCATATGGAGCCCAGGTGTCCCTAGGAATCCTATCCATTAGGCTTCTTATCCCTATAATCTGATTGTATTCCCAAGACCTCCTCCTAACGTTGGAAGTTAGGATTTCAGCATATGTGTTTTAGGAGGACACCATGATGGAGAATTAAAAACTTTAAAGTCTTAAAAGGAACTCTTTGCTTATTAGCAGTGTAAAATTGGGAGAGTAGGATGGCTAGAAAGATGACTCAGTACTTAAGAGCACTTGATACTCCCTCATGAGGATCGGAGTTTGAATCCCAGCACCCACATCTAATGGCTTACAACTGCCTGTAATTCCAGCTCCTGGGCACTTGCACACATGTATGCATGCGCGCACACACACTCACACACAAATAATAAAAATAATTTTTTAAAGTTATTATTATACAGATGAGAGTGGTAAAAATGATGATAGTTACATATATAAAATGGAGACATTAATATATTCAGATTGTATTCAAATACAATGTTTGTATTATATTTGTGTATTTGTGTCAGAGGTCTAGATTCTTACTGAGTTTCTTCTGTAAATTGCTTGGCTTTTTGTTATTTTTTCATTAGTGTTTTATACTTGTTTTACAGTTCACTCTAAACTTTTACTGGGTACTGTTTTGTTAAGAAGCGTGACCGTAGGTAGTTTTTTTTTTTTTTTTTTTTTAAATAATGTAAAACTGAGTGACAGGTAATAACCTGGCTTACTGTGCACCCATCACCACAAGTGGGGTGAGAGGTTTGGCTCCTGGACTTCATGTATTTATCTGACGAGGGAATTCCAGCCTGCAGCTTCAAGAGCTGATCTAGTCTAATCCCTGTTAGGGGGATTTTGGGGTTGGTTATCACACCCCCACAAAAAAAGTCAGAAGTGGAGGACCCTGAGGACTGAATCTAGGTCCTGGCACATGCTAGGCAAGTGCTCTGCCACTGGGCCGTGTTCTCTGCCCTCCAAATTCATGTTGTTGCTATGTTTTTTTTTGTTTTGTTTTGTTTTTTTAAACATGTATAGGTGTTTCACCTGCGTGTGTGGTGCCCACAGAGGCCAAAAGATCTGGCATCAGATCCCAGGTAACTGGAGTAACCAGATGGTTGTGAGCCTCCGTGTGGGTTCTGGGAACGGAACCCTCCACTGGAAGAGCAGCCAGTGCTCTTAACCACTGAGCCATCTCTCCAGCCCCCAAATTCATGTAGCTTTTACTGTACCCAATAGACTTGACTTACTCAGAGGAGAGAAACAAAATTGAGTATCCATTAGCCATTCATCCTGTTGACACAGCATTTTGAGTACAAATTAATTTTTAACATTTTATATTTTTAGAGAATTTTAGACATATTTACATATTATTTCTACCCCACTCTCTCCCTTCAACTCCTCCTATGTCACACCTCACTCCCTCTCAACTTCGTGACTTTTTCTTCAATTATTATTGCTACATATATATGTGTGTATATATATATACACATGTATAAATATGACCTGCTGAGCCCATTTAGTGTTGCACAAATTAATTTTTTAAATAGTGTATGGTTTCTAATTTGTCATATATGGTTTTTAATTTTTATTACATTTATTTTGTTTATTTTTATTATGCACATATGTGGAGGTCAGAAGACAACTTTCAGGAGTCTGTTCTTTCCTTCTATCATGAAGGTTTTGGGAATCAAATGTAGATCATTAGGCTTGGTGGCAAGCATTTTTACTCACCAAACTATCTCCCTTCCCCTACTATAGATGCAATAATAATATGTAATAATATGTGTATTGAGACAGCATTTTATATAGCCCAGGCTAGCCTTGAACTCCCTAATAAACCAAGAATAACCAGGATCTTCTAGTTTTCCTATAGCCAGCTTCAGACTACTGGCATTACAGGTAGGTGTCAACAAACTTTGTTTCTGTAGTGGTAGGGATTGAACCCAGGACTGTATGCATATTAGGCGAGCATTCTTACCAACTGACCTACATCCCAACCCCTGCCTCCAATACATTTTAGTTTGTCTGAGTTCATCTTCGGGGTCCTGCTTACCAATGGGACTATAATAATCCATGCCTTCCACCTGGAAGACCAGGCCTGAACCATAGATTGAGGAGCTACATTCATTGATAATGAATGTAGGGTGAGGCAGGAGTTATTCTGGTGACAGGAGCTAGCATATTTACCTAGAGATAGAAGGTTTGGCCTTAGCCCTACACCACACTCCAGTGGGCACGTGGGCGGTGAAGGCTAAGTAACCATAGTAACACTACCTTATATCAGTGAACGTAAGACAATGGGATAGAGAGTGGCTATAGGGCTGTTTAGAAAAGATGGCTACAGGTCAAGGGCAACTGAAGACGGCCGAGGACAGCCAAGCTGGGATGGAGGAGGTGCCCAGGTGGCCTGTGCCAGAGGCAGGAAGGGGTAGAGTGAGGACCATCGAGCAGCCTGGAGGGTCATGAGGTGAAGGAAGAGGCCACTCCGAAGCCTTGAAGAGCAGGTTTGGGGTTTGGCTGTAGAAGCCATTATCTAGGGCTTTTGAGATGGCTTGGAGGGTATGGGTATTACTAGTCTGGCCTGGTGATCTGAATTTGGTCCCCTGAATCCACAGGGTGGAAAGAGAGAGCCCATGCCTGAACCTTGTCCTCTGACCTCCCTAAGTTTACCATGATGGGCACACCCATATACATACATACATGTATGTATGTATGTATGTATGTATGTATGTATGTATATTCTTTTTTAAAGCCATCATGTAGAGGTTTTTGTTTTGTTTTGGGTTGCTTTGTTTGTTTGTTAGTTTTTGAGTTGAGTATCTTTTTATGTAGTCCAGGCTGGTCTGGAACTCACAATTCCACCCCAACTCCTGAGTAGCTAGGATTATAGCTGTCTTCATTATCTTTGAAAGCTATAACAGTTCGTTCATATTCACGGTGCTGAGGACACATTAGGAGATAATAAAACAGATAGACACCCCCCCACCCCACCCCTGTGGAGCTTACAGACTGTGAAAGAAAAGGTTCAGGACCAAGATGGGAAGCAAAGGGCCTTGGGATGCAGCTCAGAGGTAGAGTGCTTGCTTAGCTTGCCCCGAATCCTAGGTCTGACCTCCCCAAACTGCATCAGCAAACAAGACCAGAAGCACGGAGGCAGGTTAGCAGCTCCCGGACAAGTGGGGCGCTTACAGTGGCAGTTCAGGGGTGGGGGAGCCGCTCAGACACGGGGAGTAGTGGGTAGATTTGGAGTTATTCTGAAATTAGGGTTGACAGAACTTTCTGCATGCTGGAGGGAGAGACTTCTGTTTGGGATTTGGCAGTGTCCATGACGACACTAAATCCCAGGTGGAACGAAATGCCAGAAAATCAATTCCACACACAAAGCTGGACCGGGAGAGCTTTAAGCCTCTGCTTGGATGAAGAGCCAGGCAGGGAGGCCCCACTTGATGAAGCGATGCCTTGTGTGGTGGGGCCTCTCTCCATTGCATGTTCATTTTTAAACCCCTTTCCATCTAAGAAGAGGTAGAGATGGAGACTCATAGAGAACTCTCCTGGAAGTTCCTAGGCAAGTTTGAGGGCTTGGATGTCACCGTGTGTACATGAACACCATTACATGATGCCTCCCACAGAGTCTACACTCTATGCTGGCTTTGGGGTGGGGAGCTTCTTCCATGAGAAGCATGTCTTGGGAGAAAAAAGGTATGTGACTTTTTCAAGACGGCTGCCCTCTTCTCTCTTGGAGTGGGTGGCATCTTTGTCTGAAGGACTTGGCCATATACTTGACCACCCTGTGGTCTTTGCTGTGTCTCCTAAGAGCATGTCTGGTAATCTGCACAGACTAAAGACAGTTTCTCAAACTGACAATGAAGGACAATTCATGTCTTGCCAAAGGCCAGCAGCATTCTAAAGTAAAAGCTCCAAGATGGCAGATCAGGGCACATTTCTGACATTACTGGGTTTCTACAGTTTTGCTCCAGAATTTCTTTAAACAATAAACCCCCTAGTGATTTCCGTCTTCATGTGACCTTTTAGTAATGTGAATATTGAGTAAAGCTCAAACTTTTTTTCTGTAGTCTTCAAAGCATTGCTAATGAGATGCCTCATTCATCTGCATAAGAACTCTAAAAGTTAAATGAGCTTTTTTATTTCTAAGCTGTAAAAGAAAAAGCTACATACTTTTTTTTTCTGATTATAAACATAATGTGGGAAATACAAGAAAGAGGAATCTACTCTCCTCTCAAACTAGATATAATAAGGAGGATGTTAACATTCCCCTACTTGACAAGGTTCTTAGCATACAGCGCGAACCAACCTGTGTGTTTATTTTATACCTGTTCTTGTTCAATATCGAACCCTACATGTTCCCTGCCTGTTGCTCTTTTTTTTTTTTTTTTTTTTTTTTTTTTTGAGACAGGGTTTCTTTGTGTATCCCTGGCTCTTCTGGAACTGGCTTCGTAGACCAGACTGGGCTTGAACTCACAGAGATCCTCCTGTCTCTGCCTCCCCAGTGCTGGGTTTGTAGCTTGTGTGGACATGCCTGGTTGTTACATAGGTGCTGGGGATCGAGCTGGGGTTATTTTCCTTGTATGGCAAGTACTTTACCAACTGAGCCATAATTAACAAAGATGATTTTTGTTTTTGTTTTCAAGACAGGGTTTTTCTGTGTATAGTCCTGGGTGTCCTGGAACTAGCTTTGTAGACTGGGTTGGCCTCGAACTCTCAGAGTGCTGGGATTAAAGGGAAGTATCACCACTGTGCAGCCATTTTTTTTTTTAAGTGACTTTGGACTGGGTGTATAGGTAAGTGTTATACATAGGCTCTGTGTTCAGTCTCCAGTATAGCAAAACAAACAATAAAACACGGACTTCATGGGTTTTTTTTAGCTATACTCACAGCACAACAGAACAGAGAGCATCCAAAGTGTCCATTCAGCCCCTGCATTCATATCTAGCACCGTCCACACAGCTGCCCCCAAGCACACCCCCAAGAACCTTGAACTTCTGCTCTTCCTTCCTCCTCCTTCTCCAGATGCTGGAATTACAGAGGTGTGCTGCCGTGTCAGGTTGTAGATAGAAACCCAGCATGCCGCTGCCATTGGTGCCCAGATAGAGCTCAAGGCTTTGCACATGCTCTGCTGTGCAAGCACTCTAGCAACTGAACTACATCCCCAGCCCCCACTGCATGGTTTCTGTGTCTCTGCTCACTAGAAACGTTGACTGTGTTGATTATTTTAGGCACCTCTTTTGTGAATTCCTTTCCATTTTCTTTATCAAGGGATCGGAAAACCAAAGCAAAGCCTGGGTTTCTTAGCATCGAATGCAGTGGTACCTAGGAGAGGACTGTGTCCTTTTGCATTCACCTTCAGGCCCATTCCTTAGTTTCATCTTCCTGGGGACAGGACCTGGGACTCTGCATGTGGAATGGGTCTTCTGGGTGACATGTATGGGAAATACAAGATTTGAGCACCATGGCCTGTGTCTTAGTATTATCAACAAAAGTTTGAAGAAGCCCATACAGAAAGCATGCATGTTTCTTCTTATTTATTGCTTCTAATAGGTGCCACTTCCCAGAGAGAGAGAGAGAGAGAGAGAGAGAGAGAGAGAGAGAGAGAGAGAGCGCTCCACCAGCGCCTTTCATCAGTGGGAGAGTGCCAGAGATGAATTAGTCAGACCTGAAGTCTCCTTGCAGGAATGTGCTCAGATGAGTAACATTTTGTCATTCATAGGTGATTGTAGCTAGTTTGCATTCTTCTCCATAGAGCAGGTTCATTCATTCAAAAATCAAGAACCTTAGGGAATAACGGGTCTGGCAATTGCAAATTCCATTTTCAGTACTAATGAAATATGAGTGTCACCAAACTGAACAAAACCAGGGAAACAAGTCCCTGTATTGGCGCAGGAGGTCAGGGACACTGGTCACTCAGTGACTCCTCACCAGGCCCAGTCCTTGTACCCCCTTTTTTGGGCACCTGGACAGCACAGACGAGAGGGTCCAGCAGTGGCAGCCGAACCCCAGTCTGGGAAAGAGTGAGGCCTTCAGAGTTTGAGGGGGAGGCAGGCTCACCCGCCTCCCTCTACGTGGCTGTGACCAAGCCAGTCTCTTATCCTGTGAAGGAGGCAAGGAGGCACTGCAGAGGCCGACTTTCCCTTTCAGTCTTCGGCTAGGACCTGGCCCAAGTCCCTCACTGGCTGTACCCCCAGCCCACTGATGCTGCCACTACTGTCAGGAACACCCACCCAGGCACTCTAAGGAGCAGAGAAAGAAAAGCTCCATCTCATCCAAGGGCCAGAGGAAGAAAGCTGTGCCTTCCAACAAAGGGAACCAGTGGGCCAGGAATAAAAGAGCAATGTACACACTTCGGACCCCCGAGTGCAGTGTGAAACTGCTGCCTTGAACTTAAGGGTTTAGTGGGTCCCCAGAAAAAGTGGAAGAAACCTAGAGGGGACAGTTAAATTCATAGTGGAGCTGTCTAGAAGGGCAAGTTTGGTGCCACCAGGTGCCAAAACAGGGATGAGAGAGAGAAGAGGAAATATTAGTTACACAGGGAAATTATGTGTGAGTTGAAGAAAACAAAGTCTGAAGAGTTCCCCAAGCTCCAGGGTAAAATGGGTTTTTAGAAGCAGAGTGGGGCTGTAGATGCTGGAAAGATGGCCCTGTGGTCCAGCTTGATTCAGCTCCTAGCACCCACCTCCATCTGATCAAGCCACCTGTGACTCCAGTTCCAGAGCACCAGACACTCTAGTACGGATTTCGTGGGTGTTGCGGAATATTTGTTGAACTATGTAAAGATGTGTTGCTGTTTCACCTTGCCTGCCTAAGGCACCTGATTGGTCCAATAAAAAGCTGAATGGCCAATAGTGAGGGAGGAGGTATAGGTGGGCTTCTGGGCAAGGAGAGTAAGTAGAAGGAAGAATTTAGGCTCAGAGAAGAAAGAAAAGGATGACAGGGAGACACCAGGGGCCAGACAGACAGACACAGAGAAAGCAGGACATACAGAATGAGAGAAAGGAAAACAGCCCCGAGGCAAAACGTAGATGGATAGAAACATGCTAAAGGAAGTTAAAAGAGCTGGTGGGACAAGCCTAAGCTAAGGCCGAGCATTCATAATTAATAAGTCTCTTGTCTTTATTTGGGAGCTGGTTGGTGGCCCAAAGAAAATTCTGACTACATGTGGGCACCCACACACATGAGGCATAGGCTCCCACACATATACATAAATAAAAATTTAACAACCCAGTCATGTGCCACAAAGGAAAACCTAGCATATTGAAAATCTGAACTGTCTTACAGACTGTCTTAAGCCAGTGCAGTGAAACTCTTAGTAGTAAAGACAGAGCCAGCGAGACCATCAGCAGGAAAAGGCACTTGCTGCCACTCCTAAAGACATGGATTTGATCCCCGGCACACACGGTGGAGAGAGAATTGGCTCTGAAAGTCGTGTTCTGATCCATACCTCCCACTCATCACTAAATAAAATGTAATAAAAATTATAAACAACAACTTACACAAAATCTTAACAGCTTGAAATAAAGAAACAAAATTTAAATTATTTTTTAGTTCTAGTTTTTAAAACAAAATCTTGTGATGTAGCTGTGGCTAGCCTCAAACTCATAATCCTGCCTTAGCCTCCTGAGTATTAGGATTACTCACCTGCGCCACCTCACCAGCCCTCTAATTCTGAGTAATCCTTAGCCATTCAGATATCCTTAAATCAAAGAGAAATTCACAACTGAAATTAAAACCATGTAAAATAAATTAACAAGAGCTGGGAATAGGGGCATATGCCTCTAATTCCTGTAATGCGGAGGCTGAGGCAGGAGGTAGGCAAATTGGAGGCCAGCCTTGTTCACACATTGAGATACTGTCCCAAAAGACAAATAAATAAGTCCACACTCAGCTTAAGACATAACAGATATTGTACTGTAGCATGAATCTTATATTTTTGGTTGTGAGCCTAGCCTTTAATGGCTGAGCCATCTCTTCAGTCCTGTAGCATGAATCTTAAAAGTTCTTTTTAATGAAAACAAACCTGAAGCCAGTTATTGGGGTGAATGTTGGAAGATCAGAGAAGCAGAACAAGCCACAGCTATCTCACCTTGCCAGTTCCTTAGCTGATCCTGTTTCCTCAGATTGGAAGCTTCTGAGTCCTCATCCAGAATGGGTCTCAGCTGAACTGCTACTCAAAAGCCTAAAAGCTTAACCAGCCAAAAGCTTCTAGTTTCTGGTCCTCACGCCTTATATACCTTTCTGCTTTCTACCATCACTCCCTGGGATTAAAGGCTCACTTTCTGGGATTAAAGGCATGAGTCACCAGGCTTCGCTGTATCCTTGAACAGATGGATTCCTGCCTCTGGAATGCTAGGATTAAAGGCGTGTGCTACCACTGTCTATCCTCTATGTTTAATATTGTGGCTGTTCTGTCTCTGACCCCAAATAAGTTTATTAGGGTGCACAATATTTCAGGGAACACAATACCACCACATTGTACTGAAAATAAAAACCCCTTCCGTACTAAGGGGGGAAAGGAGCATAGTTTTATTAGTAAATTGGGGTCCCTTAGTTGGTAGTGGTAACCGAGGCCCCCTGGTTCTCTCTGATCATCTGTGTTTATCAGTTCACTGCTAAAAAGAGTGCCTGATCTTCACGGCAAGGTCTAAACCAGCCAGGACCTTGTTAGTTTTAAACAAACAAAACCTCCCTTATGAAAAAATGAATTAAGCACTCCCATACTTTCCCAAATTATGAAATATTTTATGGACATCTGTGAATTTGCTAGTGACCCCAAGTGACCTTTGTGTTGCCCAGGTTCTCCAGGAGCAGATCCGTGCCCGGGACAACATCAGCTATGGAACTAATTCTGCCTTAAAGACGCTGGAGATGCGCCAGCTCTCTGGCTTGGGGGATCTCCGAGGAAGAGTTGCAAGGTAGGTGTACCAGTTACTGCCCTCAGAGTGCCCCATGGACGCATCTTCGGGAAGCAGGGTTGTTTTGGATTACAGTTTGGGGGTTACAGTCCATCGGGTAGGGAACACGTCGGCAGGAGCATGAGGTGACTGGTCTCGTGGGGTCCACAGTCAAGAAGAATCAGAGGGAGATTGCTGCAGCAGCAGCAGCTAAGCCTGATTGTTCTCCTTTTTATTCAGTCTGGGACCCCAGCCCCTGAGAAGGTTCTGCCCACATTCAGGGTAGGTCTGCTCTCCTCCCTTACACCTCTCTGGAAACGCCCTCACAGCCTAGACCACAGGTGTGTCTCCTAGGTGACTCTGAATTCAGTCACGTTGTCCTTGACGATTACCCATCACAGCAGGTGTTCAAATGTTAGAGACTTTATCCCTGAAGAACAGTGTTTACTTGGCTCTGGGATCGTGCTTGCTGTAGATGTGTATTGACCTGAGTTACATACCAGCATACATACCAACTCCACAAAGTTGTCTTCACACACACACACACACACACACACACACACACACACACACGTGTACTGTGGCACATGCGTGGCAATCAGAGGATAATTGCAGAAGTTGATTCGGCCTTCTACCACACCTGTCCCGAGGAGCTCAGCTCATCAGGCTTGGCAGCACATGCTTTTACGGGTTGAACCACCTTCCTGGCCCTTACCCGGGACCTTGGTAGCCATGTCCACTGTTGCCACAGCCACTGATTTGGAATCTGTTTCTAATGAGATCCCTGGATTCTGGGCACACCGATGTTTAAAAACTGCCACAAGAGACTTTCCCTCCGGATGATGTTAAGCTGGCTGGGATGAAGTTGTCAGAACATGTATGGGCCTCTTCTGCCCTCTGCTGCTACTGAGAGCCAAGTGCAAGTATGCAGCTAATACTGGGAATCTGGAGCAAAGAAACATTTCCAGCCGGCTTGGGGTGACAATGAGCACAAGTGCGCTCGGGACCAGGCACCCACCAGGGCATCTTTAGAGCAGAGAGAACCATGTATTCTGTGTATATGTGTAGGCAGCTGTTGGTTAAAGATCCATTACCGGTTGGAGGAGGGTTGAGGGACGCAGTGACCACTCTACCTTGGCTCTTCGCTATTGTTCTTTTTGTTTGTCTTTATTTATTTATGTGCACATGTGTGCCTGAGTGTATACATGCACCACGTGCATGCGGGAGCCTGTGGATGTGGGGAGAAGACGTCGGAGCATCTGGAACTGGAGTTGCAGGAGGTTGTGAGCCACCATGTGAGTGCTGGGGACCGAACCCTGGTCCTCTGCAAGAGCAGTGAGTGCTCTTAACCACCTCTCCAGCCCCTTCGTTTTCTTTATTTGTAACTGAAAGGGAGTCTTGTTCTGTATCTCTAGCAGGCTTTGCATCAAGTTGTCCTGCCTTAGTCTCCTGAGTGCTGGGATTACAGGTGTGTCCCACCATGCCTGGCCCGGCTGTCTGTCTGTCGTTTGCTGTTCTCAGCAGGACGAACCCCACTCTAGTCTCCTCAGTCTGACTCTTGGTGGTGGACACCTCCTGATCTCCTCATCTCTCCCTATACTTGTCTTACAGCTTCAGACATGCCCCACCTTTGTTAATCTCCAAAGAAGTCAATTCTCCTGCTGCCAGCCCTTGGCATGTGTCCTTCTCCCAGAGTACCTTTCTACTTCCTCTTCTAACTCCTGGTCCAACTTTGACGAGTAGTGCGAATGTCTTGTCCTCCAAGGGTCTTTCCTGACACCCCCACTCAGCAGAGTACCCCCTCACATATGTTCCATCCAGTCACTCTGTTGTCTTCCTGTCTTAGAGCCAGGCTCTGTCATTCACTTCAGCAGTCAAGTGCCTGGAGCCTGTTGAAAACAGTAGGTACTCAACCAATGCATGTTTGGATGCATGACTGAGCTACAGTAATTGCCAGGGAAGGACTAAAAACTTGAAAACAAGGCTGAGTCCTCGTTTGTGGAGTTTGGTTTTTAAAAGACCCCCAAACTCAGAAAAGAGCCTGGGAAGGACTTGAGAGCTACAAGGTAGAGCAGGGACTCGGGGCCACTATATTTGTTAGAGAAACAGAACGAACAGTGTGTGTGTGTGCGTGTGCGTGTGCGTGTGTGTGTGATGATTAGATTGGTTTATACAGTGTAGGCTGTATAATGTGTCTCCATGCAGGAGGGACTGAGCACCTGGTAGTCACTTAGCCTGAGAGGCTGTGTGCCTCAGCACTCCCACCGTGGTGCTGAAAGCCTGGAGGGATCCCTGAGAGCCACTGGTCCCGGGTCCCTGTTGGAAACCTGAAGAAGCCTGAGTGTGATGTCAGTGGGGAAGGCAGCGGTGGCATCAGCTGCAGCAGCAAGAGGGCAGATGACCTTGTCAGTGAGACACAAAGGCAGTGAGGGGAAGGCACCTTTCATCGGGGCTGCCTCAGGGAGGTGCTGCCCACGTTTGGTGTGTGTGTGGGTCTTCTCACTTCTAACTGCCTGATCAGGTAAAATCTCTCCCAGGTGTGCCCAGTGGCAGGCTCCAGTCAAGATGAAACTGAAATTAACCAACACGCCACTGTGGGTGCAGGTGGAGATTGAGGGCGTGTGTGTGTGGGGGGGGGCATGCTACAAATGGTGGCCCCTGGCACTGCAGCCAACAGTGCAGACTGCTGTCATCTTCATGACATTGTATCTAGACCCAGCAGTCTCTTGAAATACCTTCAGGAATCTTCCATTCTGCCTCAGTGCCTCTTGGACGTCTCCACCGGACTTGCGCCTCCCTGTTAACAAACACCTTGATTCCAAACCCACCCCGAGTGTTTGTTGTGAGCGCCGGATGATTTGGGTTTGTTTGGTGGCTATATCTGCCTTCCTCTTGGGAAGCTAATAAGACCATTGAGATGAATTCATGTGAGATTAAAAAACAAAACAAAACAAAACACAAAAAACCCTCTTTGGCAAGATTTCGGCTTGCGCGCATCGATTACATAATAGTGTTGAAGATGTCTAGCTTTTAAAGTGATATCGCTAAATTACTAGGCTGGCATACAACCTCCCATTTGAATGTGCAGTTTTTATGGTTCTATTAGGAATACAGTCAACAGCAACACAGGCCCTTGTTCCTCACTGGTAGAGCTGGCTTAGGCAGGTTCTCCTTGAAGGTGAGGGATGTTCATCCCCCTCGGCAGAGTGAACCTCACATAGGATGTGGCCAGAGGTTTTCCCATTGCTTCCTGAAGAAAGTCTCACTTTTAACTCCCCAGTTCCTATTGGGATGTTGGGTGCTGTGTTTGGCACATTGCCTGCATTCCCCCAAAACTCAGTGACCACGTCCTCTTTCTTCTCTGATAGGGTGTGGGGTGTGCCCGGAGGCAGAGTGAGAGAGGGACATGTCCATATGCCACGGCGTGAGCTCCCAACACCCGGGAATTGGGAATTAGTGAGATAATACTGGGGCCTTCACAGCCGGCACAGCGGACCTGAGAGCACCCACTCTCTCCTCTCCCTCCTTCTCACTCTCTCCCTCTCCTTCCTTCTCTCCCTTTCCCTGTCTCTCTATTGTTCTTTATTTTATGGTATTTTTATATTTATGTTTATTTTATGACACATAATTTTCTGAGGTATAATGTTCAGATAAGTTTGTTTATATGTATAGACATTGCACTATATGTAGTTTACATATAAGCAACGGTGGGATGGAGTGACAGGAGAGATGGCTTAGCACTTCAGAGTGGATGCTGCTCTCCCAAAGGACCCCCAAGTTCGTGTCCCAGGATCCATGTCAGGTGGTTCACAACTGCCTGAAACTCCAGCTCCAGGGGACCTGACACTGTCTTCAAAGTCTGCAGGAAATGCACTCACATGGGCGTGTGCGCATGCACGCACGCACGCATGCACCCCCCCCCACACACACACACATACACACTTTAGAAATAAAACTTTAAAGCATACACTCCAGTGGGTTTGGGTATGCTCACTGTGCAGCCATCACAATTAATCCTAGATCATTGAACAGTTCATTCATTGGCAGTCACTCCCCTCTCCTCCCTTCACCCCTGTCCATGGCAACCAGAGCATTCTTTCCATCTCTAGGATTTGCCTCTCTGGATGTTTCCTGTAAGTGGAGTCATCCCTAACCCATGGTTCTTTAAGACCAGCTTCTTCCAGTTTGTGTAGTGTGTCGGTATATCATCGCTCTCTATGGCTAAGAGACACCACATTTTGTTTCTTTATAAATTGGGTGGATATGCTGTCTCTACTTTTTGTCTATTACAAATAACATGCTGGTAATATTTGTTTATGAGGCCTTGTATGTTTACACTTTTAAAAAGATTTATTTTATGTGTATGAGTATTTTGCTTGCATACATGTACATGTAGCATGTGTGTGCAGTGCCCATGGAGATCAGAAAAGGGTGTCAGGTCCCGGGAGCTGGTGTTAAAGGTGGTTGTACAGAGTCCCATGTGGGTACTGTGACCGGAACTCCAAGAGTTCTGACTGCTGATCCATTTCTCCAGCCCTGAGGCAGCCTTTTATACATAGTGTGTGTGTGTGTGTGTGTGTGTGTGTGTGTGTGTGTGTGTGTGTGCATGCTTAGTTATTTTTCAACATCATTGGTCAAAAGTCTATTCTGTCCCTCACCAGATTGTCTTGGCGCCATACTTGAAAATCATTTGAGGGTGGGGACACTTGAGTTCCTTCTTTCTCTCTTCCCCTCCCCCTCCCCACTTCTCTCACTCTCTATCACTGTGTGTGCACCAGAGGTTAAGCTCAGGCATTACTCTCTGGAGCCAACACTATTTTAAAAAGTGTGTGTGTGTGTGTGTGTGTGTGTGTGTGTGTGTGTGTGTGTGTGTGAGAGAGAGAGAGAGAGAGAGAGAGAGAGAGAGAGAGAGAGGGAACACTATTGTGGAGTCAATTCTCTTCTCGCACTGTGTGGGTTCTGAAGACTGAACTTAGATCCTCAGATTTGCACAGTAAGTATTTCACCCACTGTACCGTCCTGCACACGTAGTGTGTGTGCACAAGTGCATTTTCAGACACAGAGACATGCATGCACCATGGTGCCAGCGTGGAAGGCAGAGGACAACTACCGGGAGCTGGTTCTCTCCTCCACCTTGTGGGACCCGGGGATTGAATTCAGGTCCTTGGGCCTGGACACACATACCTCTAGCCTCTGAGCCATCTCAACCGACTGAGCCACTTTCAAACAGGACAAGAGGATAACTTGCTGGCCACGAGCTTACCAAGTAGGCTGGACTGGTAGCCAGTGAGCCCGAGAGGTCTACCTGTCTCTGCCTCCCCTTTACTGTTATTACAAGTACACACTGTCTCACCTGGCTTAAAATTTTTTTTATTATTTTTAATCATGTGTAGGTATGCATGTGAGTTCAGGTACCTGTTGAGGCCTGAGTATTGGATCCCCTGTAACTGGAGTTATAGGCTGTGGTGAGCTGCCTGACATGGATACTGGGGACTGCACTCTGGTCTTCTGCAAGAGCAGTATGTGCTCTTAACCACAGAGCCATCTCTCCAGCCCCACACCTGTTTTGTTTGTTTGTTCGTTTTACATGCATTCTGAGGATCAGACTGTTCCTCCTGCTTTATGGTCTGAGCCTTGTCCACAAGCCAGTAGCTCAGTTTCTGAGGAGGCCTTGCATCGCACAATGCATTTTATAGTACGAAATGGCAAGGCAGCTATTTCACGTGCTGTGGAACTTTAATGGTTGTGTGCTGTTTCCCCGGGTAGGTGCGATGCCAGCATAGCCAGACTCTCTGCAGAGCACAAGACGACCTTCGAGGGGCTCCAGCACTTGAACAAGGAACAGCAAGCAGCCAAGCTGATCCTGGAAACAAAAATCAAAGATGCAGAAGGACAGGTATGGTCGGGACAGACACCTCAGAGGCTGAGAGTTTGTTCTCAGCCAAGAGCAGCCAGCCTGAGCCCCAGTGTGGGTTTATGCAAATCCTCACCTCTTCCTGTCTTCCTTCTGTGTCTTGCTGGAGTGGGCCTCTGTGAATCTGGCAGCCAGATCACAGAGCGTTTTTTGGTACAGCGCCAATTTAAAGATTCCTCTCCTCTTATTCATAAAATAATTCATATGCCCCACAAGTTCTAAATTATATCCCCCAAACTACCTCTTGCTCAGGTGAGTGACCCAGTGTGGCTTTGCAAGTTGTCTATCTCAGTGTCAGATTCAGGAAATATGTTCTTTACTGACTGGGATGCATTGCATGTGGTGGGTGACTCGTCATGTGGTCTGTGTGTGGGCCCCAATTAGGCCAAAGCTAGAGAGAAAGCAAATGAGCTGGCAAAGGAATCTTGGGGTATTTCACCTTGAAATTCATCATTTATTTCACAAAGTGAAACTTTCAGCTTTTCACCAGTTTGGTGTGTGTGTGTGTGTGTGTGTGTGTGTGTGTGTGTGTGTGTGTGTACATGAGTACAGGTGCTCCCAGAGGCACGAGGACTTGGATTCCCCCTGGAGCTGGATTACAGTTGGCTGTAATGTAAGAAATGGGTCCTGGGGATTGAACTCTGAGGAATATGTGCTCTTAACTACCTACTGAGCCATCTCTCCAGCCCCTTAAAAAATGTTTTTCAAAAGCTGTACACTGTGGTATACCAAGAACTATGTAGTGGAGACAGGTAATCCCTAGAACTTATTGGCCAGCCATTCTAGCCAATAGGTGAGCTCCATATTCAGTGAGGGACCCTGCCTCAAAAAAATAAAGCAGAGAATGATTAAGAAAGACAAGTCATGTTGACCTCTGACTTCCATATATATTTGTGCACGCGTGCACACACACACACACACACACACACACACACACACACACTCACTCATGGAAACAGAGGTAGAAAGAGGAGGTGAACTCCTAAATGGACTTAGTAAAGTGATTCTCAATGCCACTGGCCAGAATGGAGCATATGCCATGTTTTCTGAAATGGCCCCTGAAGACATGATGTGAGATCTTTATAATCCAATCATCTTTTACAGATTTCTCAGCTTTTGAGCAGAGTAGACCTGTCCATTTCAGAGCAGAGCACCAAACTGAAGATGTCCCATAGAGACAGCAACCACCAGCTTCAGCTCCTGGACACCAAGTAAGTCGTCAGGTTGTAAAGGGTTTTCTCAAGTTCTTTCTGAGTTCACAGAATTCACATTTTCTCCGTCTTGCTTTTATTTTAAAACATAATGTCTAAATTTTGTTTGTTTTAGAGATTTATTTTTGTTTTTATTTATGTCTGTGTGGGTATGTGCACATGAGTGCAGTACCTACAGAGGCCAGAAGAGGGCATTGGATCCCCTGGAGCTGGAGTTGCAGGTGGTTGTGAGCAGCCGGATATGGGTGCTGAGAACTGAGCTCCTACTGTCTGGAAGAACAGCAGGTGCTCTTAACTGATGAGCCATCTCTTCTGCCCATCTTCTGGTTTTTATTTATCACACAGAGTGAAAACAATAATGAAAGCTAAAAGAAAAGGTTTCCATGTGGCACATTGTCACTTTTCCTTCACAATTATTGCTTCTAGTGGTTGAATGAATGATGGTCCATCTCTTCATTCAATGTATATGTGTGTGTGTGTGTGTGTGTGTGTGTGTGTGTGTGTGTGTGTGTGCAGGGGTGGGTAGAATGGGTGCATGAGTGTGTGGAGGTGAGGGTCAACATTGGGCATCCTCCTCTATCTCACTCCACCTTATTTTTTTGAGGCAGGGTCTCTCACTGGTTCTAGATTAACTGGCTAGTGAGACTCCTTTTTCCATCTCTCCAGTGCTAGGACTGTAGGTGCAAGCCATCATATCATGTCTAGCTTTTTACATGGATTCCTGGCATCCAAACTCTGGTCCTCATGTTTGTGCAGCAAGTACTTTACCCACGGAGTCAACTTCCCTGCCCCTAGTATGTACTTGTTAAGCACTTGCCTAGAGGCCATAAGAAAAAAAAATAGACCTTGTTCTTAATCCTGTAGTGTCTACAGTTTAGGGAGTTGATGGCCAGGTTTCAGATGAGTACTTAAGCAGGGTGCTCTGTATCATTTATTACTAATGGTGCTTCAGGGAATAGGTACATGGTTATGTTAAGTTAAATAATGGTTCCCCCAAATTCTCCATGTGAATATGTTTGTTAACTTTTAGGGAAAAGACCTTGGCGTATGTATTATATGATATTTTGTTTGTGTTCTGACAAATAAAGCTTGCCAGGAGATCAGAGGGTGGAGCTAGCCACTGGTTAACCATAGAGGCTGGGCAGTGGTGGCTCACACTTTTGATCCCAGCACTTGGGAGGCTCATGCTTTTAATCCCAGCTCTAGGGAGGTGGAGACAGAAATATTCGGTGAGTGGAGACAGGATCTTGGGCCCATTGAGACTGAGGATTCTTAGAGACAGGACCACCCATTTTGTCTGAGATTTCTTAGAGGTAAGAGGTCTCTAAGTGGCTGCTTTGCTTCTGACCTTCAGGCAAGCTTTATTTGTCAGAACACAAACAAAATATCATGCAACAGGTGTGACTAAGCATCTTCATCTGGAATGTAGTTCGGGAATAAAGTGCTTGCCTAGCATGAGTGAGGCCATAGGTTAGGGGGAAAATGCCTTTAAAAAAAATCTGCGTGTGCATACCATGGTATAGGTGTCAAAGTCAGACTATAACCTTGGGTGTTAGTTCTCACCTCTTTTGTTTGAGAGAAGGTCTGTGGTTGTTCATTGATATGTACTCCAGGCTAGATGACCTGGGAGCTTCTAGGGTTTCCTGCTCTGTTTCCCATCTTGTCATAGGAGTGCTGGAATTATAGGCCACCTCTGGCTTTACGTGGGTTCTGGGGATCAGGCCCTTTTGCTTGCACAGCAAGGGCTTTACCCACTGAACCCACTCCCTGGCCCCCTAAAGATGGTTTTAAAATGGGTGGGTCATCCCAGCAAGCCTGACGTCATCACTGGAGTCCTGAGAGGAAGGCACTGGCAAAGAATAGCCAATCCTGGCAATGCTAGCTTCTGGGGGAGTGGGACTGGGCTGCACACTTGGGTCTCCTAAGTCCTGGTGGTGGCCAGTGGCTCATCTGTACAGATTTAGCTATATTAGTTCAGCTACAGGATGGCTCTGTGGTCAGCGTTCCAGGACAGACAGGGCATCTCTGATCACCCAGTGGGAGCCTCTACAGCTCCAGGCCTTGATCTTCCCCAGCTGCTACAGAGGGAAAATCCAGGGTGACAGTTCTGTTTTGAAGGATGTGACCAGAGCCAAGTACTTCTGTCCTTTGTGCACTGTGTCATGTGACTTACTGGTACACTGCACTGTAACTGCTACTTTTCTTAAGTAATGAGGATGGCAGTTTGGCTCACAGTCTGAGGGGATACCATCCACCATGGTGATGAACATGTGGTAGCAGGAACATGAGGTGGCTAGTCTCATTGCATCCATAGTCAGAGGCCAAAAAGATGAGTGCTGGTTCTCAGTATACTTCCTCCTTCCCCTCTTTTTTTTTTTTTCAATATGGGTTCCCAGTCCATTAGGATGGTGTTTAACACATTCAGAGTGGATCCTCCCTCTTCATAAAATCCCTCTGGAAACACCCTCACACACAAGGTGTGTCTCCTAGATGATTTCAAATCTATTCAAGATGATACAGAAGATTAACCATCACATTCACCTAGCTGCAAGGGAAGCTAGTAAATGTGATCTCTGGCTAGGCAGCCATGTATCCCAGTGACATGTGAAGACTCCTTATATAAGAAAACAAAAAGTAGACATTTCAGGACAATTAGTGACTTTAATGGGTGTTCTTATCATTATTTAAATCACATATCTACATTTATTACACAGCTACATATATCTTTATATAGTCTATACTTTCATTACATGTTAATACAGATAAGAAGAAAGTGATTAAGGGAAGTATCATGCATTGATAGTTATTTTAAAGACTCTGGAAAGGATGGAATGTTGTAGGGGTACTTTCCACTTTTTTTTTTTTTTTTTTTTGAGACAAAATCTCAAGTTACCCGAGCTAGCCTTGAACTCACTATGACCTTTAACTTCTGATCCTCCTGGCTATACCTCCCAAGTGCTGGGATTTCAGGTATGTTCCTTTATGCTTAGTTTATTTCCTACTGGTTTAAGTTAGGCTATGTCTGTATGGGGAAAGAGCAATAGAAAACATGAGAGAGAAAGCAAGCCAGCCTCTAGTCCTGGGAGATACAAGGAGGGAGTGTGCAGGTAAAGAGAGGATTCTGAAAAGAGAGATGAAGGATGATATGTCCTCTGAGCAAGGAGGACCATGGACCCTTAGAACTGCAAAGGTTACTAGCCCCTGGCATCTCTGTGTTACTGTGGCACCTCTGTGCCCCAGCTGCCAGCTCCTATGGGAAGGAGCACCATCGGGTGAGTTCCTGTTGTATGTTTCCATCTTCTATCAGCTTCATGATGTGTGTGGTCCTCAGAGAAGGGAAGCATGCTGTTCTCATTGAATAGACATTGTTCAATGCTCCTTAAAACTGTCTTACATTCAACTTGTCTACATGCCTTTTCTTTCCTCTCTTTTGTTATTGTAGATTTAAAGGTACAGTCGAGGAGCTCAGCAACCAGATTTTATCTGCACGGAGCTGGCTGCAACAAGAACAAGAACGGATAGAGAAAGAGCTTTTACAGAAAATCGATCACCTCTCCTTGATTGTGAAGGAAAACAGTGTAGGTATTGATGTTTCTCAATAATAGATACTCAGTGGCGGCCTGCCATGTCTCACCAGGACCTAAGGACTTAGCTCTGGTTAATTTGGCACCACCCACAGCTGTCCAGGCATTCCTGCCTTTGAATCATTTCCATGTTCCTTTCCTCTCACCCTCCCCCTTCCCTGCTTCTTCCTCTCCCATTTCCCCAGTTCTTGTTCTTCCTTCCTTTGTTCTGGGTTCATTCAAGTCGTGACTTAAAAACCATTAACTGAACTGTTCAGTTTGTCCTTTGTTAACCAACCTAAATCAAAGCCCTCCCTGTCTTTATGAACAATATGAAGAACAGGGAATGGCCTGGAGCTGTAGAGGCTCCCACTGGGTGATCAGAGATGCCCTGTCTGTCCTGGAACGCTGACCACAGAGCCATCCTGTAGCTGAACTAATATAGCTAAATCTGTACAGATGAGCCACTGGCCACCACCAGGACTTAGGAGACCCAAGTGTGCAGCCCAGTCCCACTCCCCCAGAAGCTAGCATTGCCAGGATTGGCTATTCTTTGCCAGTGCCTTCCTCTCAGGACTCCAGTGATGACGTCAGGCTTGCTGGGATGACCCACCCATTTTAAAACCATCTTTAGGGGGCCAGGGAGTGGGTTCAGTGGGTAAAGCCCTTGCTGTGCAAGCAAAAGGGCCTGATCCCCAGAACCCACGTAAAGCCAGAGGTGGCCTATAATTCCAGCACTCCTATGACAAGATGGGAAACAGAGCAGGAAACCCTAGAAGCTCCCAGGTCATCTAGCCTGGAGTACATATCAATGAACAACCACAGACCTTCTCTCAAACAAAAGAGGTGAGAACTAACACCCAAGGTTATAGTCTGACTTTGACACCTATACCATGGTATGCACACGCAGATTTTTTTTAAAGGCATTTTCCCCCTAACCTATGGCCTCACTCATGCTAGGCAAGCACTTTATTCCCGAACTACATTCCAGATGAAGATGCTTAGTCACACCTGTTGCATGATATTTTGTTTGTGTTCTGACAAATAAAGCTTGCCTGAAGGTCAGAAGCAAAGCAGCCACTTAGAGACCTCTTACCTCTAAGAAATCTCAGACAAAATGGGTGGTCCTGTCTCTAAGAATCCTCAGTCTCAATGGGCCCAAGATCCTGTCTCCACTCACCGAATATTTCTGTCTCCACCTCCCTAGAGCTGGGATTAAAAGCATGAGCCTCCCAAGTGCTGGGATCAAAAGTGTGAGCCACCACTGCCCAGCCTCTATGGTTAACCAGTGGCTAGCTCCACCCTCTGATCTCCTGGCAAGCTTTATTTAGAAATGTGTGATAGACAACTGGGTTCTGGGGATCAAACCCAGGTTCTCATACCTGCTGTCTTAGTTTCTTTCCCTGTTGCTATGGGAAAATCCTCTGACGAAAGCAACTTAAGGGAGAAGGAGTTTATTCTGGTTCCCAGGTCAAGGGTACACTTTGTGATGGTGAGGGGGTCCATGTTGCATCCACTACAGGAAGCAGAGAGGGGTAAATATAGGCCACTGCTCAGCTCTCTTCCCACTCACACAATTCAGGGCCCCAGCCATGGAGTGATGCCGCCCACAGTCGTTGGGTCTTTCTACCTCCAGCAAACCAAAACAGCCCCCCACAGGCACACCCAGAGACTCCCAGTTGGTTCTAGATTCTGTTAAATTGACAATTAACACTAGCCATCAGATCTGCTAATCTTGAACCTTAGCACCCAGCCGTGTCCTCCATTCCCTGTTCTTCATATTGTTCATAAAGACAGGGAGGGCTTTGATTTAGGTTGGTTAACAAAGGACAAACTGAACAGTTCAGTTAATGGTTTTTAAGTCACGACTTGAATGAACCCAGTTGTCTATCACACATTTCTAAATAAAGCTGTCAGTCACCTACTTGATCCTGTTTTTCTGTTTTTACTTTTTGCTTTCATGTATTGTCCCTCCAGGCCACTCTAATGGACTGTAATAACAGTGTGCCTTCATTCTCCCAGGGAGACAGGGCAGAATCCATTTTTTTTTTTCCACCATCTACTTCTGCTTCCACCCCACCTCTCTCAAAGAGCTAAAGTTTGTAGAACTGCCAAAAACATATCTTCCAAAAGTCGTGAATTTATCACATTTAAAACCAGCAGGTTTGGGAACTGGTGCTAGGCAGGCAAATTGTGCTGGGTTTTCTTTTCTCGCCCAGCTTCCTCCCTGGGGTTTTGACTGAGCAGAAGTGGCTGGTGCGGTTTGCCCGGCCGGCGACTGCATGCTCCAGGTGCTGAGCCTCCTTGAGTTGTGGGCTCTGCATCCATGCCATCACAGGAGTGGTGTCATGTCACACCTGATGAGGGCTTGGATGCAGAGTTTCACCAAACACGGGGACAGTGGACCGCAAAGAAAAGGAAACACTCAGGATTCCCAGTCTTTCCTTGACCCTTCCCCCTACTTTTCTCAGACCTACTCAGTGTTGTGCCTTGACACATCCTGACGCATTTGTGGAGTTCGGAGTCTGTGGTTTACAGCTTGATTTTCACATTGGCTTAATTAAGCTAATGAACTCCAGGATAATGCTGGATTCACTAAGATGCCAACTTACTTTTCTCTCACATAAAACAAATCCAGGTGTGCATTTTTTTTTTTCAGGAGAAATATGAGGTGAGTGAGGCTTGTCAGTCTTCAGTGTCCCAGAATCCTTTTAGATTAGCTTTCTGCCAGGCTCAGAGAGTAGCCCTGGTCCCTTCATTCAGGATGGCTGAAAGAGCTCCAGCCATCCACTGAATGGTAGAAACAGAAGGGAAGGGGAAGAATTAAGGATACAGCAAGTGTTCTTTAACTTTTTCTGGAAGCAGTCACATTACTCTTCCTACACTCCCTGGCTAGATCATATGGCCACAGCAAACTCAGGAGACAGAAGAAAGTGTAGATTTTTACTCTGGGTGACCTTGGAGAATGGCTGCAGACTGAACAATAAGGAGCCATCGTGGTTCTGGTCCCTGCAGATGGTTAAGTGCTACGGCCCATGTGAGACAAGGCGTATGCTCCTCTTTGGCGATAACCAAGTGTAATTCTTATTATGGACCTCAGGGAGCCTGTGAAAGAGACATGGAGAAGAAGCTCAGCCAGATGTCGGCCAGGCTTGACAAAATCGAAGAGAGTCAGAAGAAGAACGTGGAAGGTCAGAGAACGAAGCCCGAAGAGGAGAAGGTGCATGGGCGGATCAGCAAACTGGAGTTACAGATGAACGAGGATATGAAGGAAATGAAAGCGGAGGTTAATGCCGGTACGCCAGCCCCGCACACAGTTTGTGCGGCGGCGTAGTTATCTAAAAAGCTAGTCCCCTGAGATTTCCCCCTGAAACTGAGAATGCGCTGGCTAGGAAACAAACCAGCAATGTCTTTAGTTGCTCTTCTGAGTATCTATGCAGTACTGACCAGAGATGCTCGCTAATTTATTTATGTACTTACCGTAGTGCTGGGAATTGAACTCAGCACCTCCCCGTTGCTAGGGCCTCAGTTGCAGGTCTATGAAGCATCTCCATGATACACAGGCAAACAAGATGCTTAACTTGCTAATGGTGGACCTTTTCTTTAGTGCCACCTGCTGATTTCTTCCTGTTCATGGCCGGCATCAATGTGCCTCTGAGGGATTTTTGAGGGCCACCTTTGCACTGCTGGCCATATGCACATGGCACATGAGTGTGGAGTCGGTTCTCTCCCACCTTTTAAACATTTTTTTCCTAATCAAAATTTCTTTTTAAAGATCTATTTTATTTTCTCTGTCTGTCTGTGTGTCTGCCTGTCTGTGGTGTGTGTGTGTGTGTGTGTGTGTACGTGCCCATGAAGGTCAGAAGGAGTATGTTAGCTCTCTACGAGAGGAGCAATAGGCATTTGTGAGCCACCTGATGTAGGTGTGGGGATCTGAACTCCAGCCCTCCAACAGAGCAGTAAAGTTCTCTTAACCACTGTCCTACTTAGGGTTTCTGTTGCTGTGATGAAACACCATGACCAAAACAACCTGAGAAGAAAAGGGTTTGTTTGGCTTACTCTTCCATATCACTGTGTATCATTGAATGAAAAATTGAATGTAGTCAGGACAGGAACCCAAGCAGGGCAGGAACCTAGAGGCAGGAACTGAGACAGGCTACAGGAGGAGTGCTGTTTACTGGCTTGCTCCTCATGGCTTCCTTAGCCTGCTTTCTTATAGAACCCTGGATCACCAGCCCAGAGGTGGCACCACCTGTAGTGGGCTGGGCCCTCCTCCCCTATCAATCACTGATTAAGGAAATGCTTGCCTACAGCCAAATGATATGGAGGCCTTTTCTCAGGTAAGGCCCCCTCCTCTCTGATGACTCTAGCTTGTGTCAAGTTGACATAAAACTAGTCAGCACAGCCACTGACACATCTCTTTGGCCCTCAAATGTGTTTTAAATTAATAAAAAATGTTTGTATATTTAAAGTTTATGTTTTGATATATGTAACAAAACGGCTATTGTGTTCACATAAGCTACCCATCATTTCACATGGGGGTTATATGTGTGTTGTGTGTGCTATATGTGTGTGTATGTATGTATATATATTTGTGTATATGTATTACATATGTGTGTGTATGTATATGTGTATGGTATGTGTGTGTATTTATGTGTACATATGTATGTGTATGGTGTGTGTGTGTATGCATGGTGTGTGTGTATGTGTATGGTGTATATGTGTGCATATGTATGTGTGTTCGTGTGTACCTTGAGTCAAACTTTCATCAAAAACCCCAAAGATAATATATTGAATTTTCCTCACGACGTGTATTAGATCTCTAGACTTGTTCATTTTATGTATTTTGCTGGTTTTTATCCTTTGATCTGAGTCTCTTTACTCCCCTGTCTGCCCACATTATGCCCCTGGTATCTGCCATTTTATTATGTGTTTATATGTTTATTTTTTCCTTTTGAATCATCATAGCCAGGGCTGGAGAGATGACTCAGCAGTTACATAGTAACCCTGTCTCAAAAAAAAAAGGAAAAAAAAAAAAGAAAAAGAAAGGCAGGCTGAGCGTGGTGGCATATTTCTTTAATCCCAGCACAGGCAGAAACAGAGGCAGCCTGGTCTACAAAGAGAGTTCCAGGACAGCCAGGGCAGTCTTGAAAACACACACACAAAAGGGAGAAGTGGGCACCCGAGTGAGGATCTCTTTTTGAGGTGGTGGTTTTCCCTCAGTGTGTGTCCAATTGTGGCACTGGGATTAAAGGCATGTGTGCTTCCCAGTACTGGGATTAAAGGCATATGCCACCACTGCTTGGCTGTTTCCAGTGTGGCCTTAAACTCACAGAGATCCAGATCTCTGCCACCAGAGTGATAGGATTAAGGGTGTGTGCCACCACTGTTTGACCTCTATGTCTAATCTAGTGGCTGGCTTTGTCCTCTGATCCTCAGGCAAGTTTATTAGCGCACACAATATATCACCACAGTCTTGTATATCTGGATCAATTCCTCTATGATGCTGTGTTGTTTCTGAGATGAAGTCTAGCTGGGAAGTGGTGTTGCATGACTTTAATCCCAACATGCAGGAGACTGAGGCAAGTGGATCTCTTTGAGTTCAAGTGGATCTCTTTGAGTTTGAGGGCCAGAGGGAGTTCCAGGACAGTCAGGGCCACACAGAGAAACCCTGTCTCAAAAAAAAAAAAAAGAAGGAAAGAGAGAGAGAGAGAGAGAGAGAGAGAGAGAGAGAGAGAAAGAAAAAAAGAAAGAAAAAAGAAAGAAAAAAAGGAAAGAAAAAGTCTAGCTGTGTAGAACATGTTGGTTTCAAACTCATAGTCTTCCAAGTACTGAAATGGAGGCATATGCCACCGTGCCTGGCTGAGCCCAGCATTTTTCTCAGGGAAGTCTGTCTCCTATCTAGGGCCCATGTTTAGGGTGACAGGCCCAAAGTATCCTCTTGGAGCACAGCAGTGTAGATGCCAGGTCCTGAAGTGAGTACCAGAGCCTCAGAAAAGCCTTCATTCATAACCCCAGAGATGATTGGAAACAAAACTCCAGTCTCTCAGAAGACCCTGGGGACACTGGAGCCAAAGCTCAGCCCCAGCACTGACCTGTGGGGCCACTGGGCCAGAAGACCTCACTTTAGAGTTCTGTCTGGTCCCTTAGGAGCTGGAGGCCTAAGTGCCTGGTGCTCTCTTGACCCACAGAGGCGCCTGGACCTAGTCTTTTTAGACTACAGGGCAGTGTTTTGCAGAAAGCTCCTCATTTGGGGGTTGATTGCTCCCTTATGATCTGACCTGGAACAGAGATGCAGCAGGAGAGATGGACTCCCTGCTCTGGCCATCTGATCCACAGGTACATGATATGATTCCTCAGTGATAGTGGCATGAGCTTTGATCACTTGCTTAAAGCAGCATCTGCCCCGTTTCTTGACTGCAATAGTCCCCTTGGTAACTCAAAAGCAGTTCTCATAGAGGCCCCCATCCCGGGTTGACCCCCAGAGTGTCAGCATTGGTCCGGAGCCAACCATTTCTGTCGCTGTAGAACCTGGCAGGGCACTGCTTGTAAACTGTTAACTCCTGTGACATTTGCCTTTTCCTCAAGGGTTTACAGCCATCTACGAAAGCATAGGATCCCTCAGGCAAGTGCTGGAGGCCAAGATGAAGCTGGACAGGGACCAGCTACAGAAGCAGATCCAGCAGATGCAGAAGCCAGAAACTTCCATGTGAAGAGGGCCTGGACAAGGACATGACAGGAGATGGCCTGTGGGGCTAAGAGCCAGACACCTGGGCAGCCGGATGACGGCTGCATTCTGGATCCCATCCAGGGTGTGCATGTGCCAAGAAATGTGTTCTCATGGGTCTAAACGTTTACCTTCGGTATTGAAACACCCTTGATTTAAAAATCTTAAATACAATTTTTACAACTTTATTTCCCTAGCTAAGTGCAGTTGAGCCCTATGCCCTTGGATTTTGAAAGGCTTTTATGAATGAAAATAATTTATTTTCAGTGCTTGATGCTCTAGCCAAGACGACTATTTTGGAAAAAAAAAAAAAAAAGCTGCCATGGTGATTTTTTAAAATTAAGAAATGAATGAATTGTTCCAGGTATGTACTGCTCCTCACCCTATATGAAGAGAATGTCCTGGTAGATTAGAGTTCAGCTTTTAGTCCACATCTGGATTGTATTACTGTTGTCTATGCATTTTTTAAAACGTTATTTTCTTGTAAATCACCTGTCTTTTGTAGAGAGAAGAGATTTAACACTGGAGAAAAAAAAAACTTGCCATTTATATAATGAGAATAGTTTTTTAAAATTGATAACTGCCATAGATTACAAATTAAGTGGAAACTTACAACATTTATCTAGATCCCACAAGGCACAATATTTATATTCACCTAGAGGTACCAGATTTTAATATTTAAAGCTATTTTTGGAACCATTCACAGCCAGTATAGCCGATAGCCATATATTTAAGAATGAGATGGTGGCTAAGTAGTCTGTTTTTCCACACAGTTAATTGTTCATCAATTGTAATGAATGTGAGAATTTTTCAGACTTTACACTTTACCTAAACGGTCCCCAAATGGACATTAAGTGCTAGGATTTATAGACATTTGTTGTAACTGTCTGTTTGTGCCTTGGTTTTTATCATGTCGCTGTACTGTCCCTTGTTTAAAAAAAAAAAAATTACCAACAAAACAGAAAGTGTGGTAAACACATCAGGGTTGTGATAGAAGACTGGGATCCTATGTACTTTTTAATCGTCCTAACAGTTTTATCACTGTCTTGATGGGCTGCCTTTGGCATCGTTCATGGAGTAGCTACACACACTTCTGTATGGACAAACAGATGTGATATGTATCATACCATGATATGATGCTACCGTATCATACCAGACGTGTGCCGGCACCTTGTAGATGTTTTATTTTCAGTCACCATGTTTGAGTTGTTGAAGACTTGAGCCTGTGGTGTTTGCTCGCCTGTGAGTGTGTCATAGCTGACAGAAGACACTCGTGTTAAAGTGTGAGGGCACCCTAAGAGAGAGAGCGAGAGAGCAGGAGCATTTAAAAGTTCCCAGAACAATACCTTGTCTTTTCCTCTCCTCTCTCGTTTGCAAGGACTCAGGAAAATAAAACTCATTTTCTATTTCTAGAATAAATCACAGTGAGATTCTAACTGGCTCTTACTGTTGACCCTTGTAAGGTATGCTGCTGAAGTCCCTAATATTCCATTCACTCTTGGGAGCTTGACCACTTTATTTTCATTTGGACTCATGAGAGGTTATGTGATGAATGCGTATCCATGCATTTCTTCATTTCCCCGCAAATCTTTCCATCTCCGGATAGGAAGATCTTTCCACCTAGGAGAGTCACTGGTGTTCAGAAAGTGCTTTCCTTGTGCTAGGCTAGCCATGTTTCTTGGAGTGATTAAGCACAAGCCTCGAGACGGGGCCATGCCCCCTCCCTGCATCTCTCCTCTGGGGGCTCTAAGGGAGGAGGATGAGCACAGATGACACCTGGGAAGAGGGGGACAGCAGCCGACTCTGGCCTAGCAGGTGGTGTCAGCAGGTGATACAGCTGCTGGTGGAAATCGCCTAGGTGCTCAAGATGTTGCCTAGTCCCTGCCAAGGAACTGGGGCAGGGCCTCTCCACCCTGGCTGCTTGGGGTCATTCCTGGAGTTTAAGGAGCTGCTGATGCTGAACAACCTCCAGATCAGTTACATCAGAGCATCTGGGAGGCAGTCACCAGCATCAGTATGGGTCACATGCCTAACTCCGCCCCCAACCCCAGTGTTTCCGTGCAGCTGGGAGGCCAGCCAGCCAGCGAAGACAATGGAGTACTCTTCTCGCCAAAGTTTAAAGGAGAATCAGCTATCTTGTCTTTTCCTTTACCAGAGATTTGCAATAAAAAGAATAAAATTTCCAAATATGTGTGGTATGAGACTCTTAAATGGGAAGCGTTTTGTAGTGTGGGGTGAAAAGTTTGACAGGCCAGCCGCCTCAGGAAAGGTACCACTTTGCTTTCTTGAGAAATCTGATGCTGGAGTCTCAGCAGGCCTTACAGGGCCATTGCAGACTGTGTCGCCCACGGGGAACCAGGGTGTCAGGTCCCTGCTGCACCTGGAGTCACACCATTGAGGAGTTCCTGGCTGTGTGCCACGGACCTGTGCTGAGACTTTTTAAAAATATTTTTTAACCCCATGTGTGCACATGAGCATCAGCCCTAGGCTGTCAGAAGAGGGCATCGGATCATTTGGAGCTGGAGTTACAGATGGTTGTGAGCCACCTGACATGGGTGCTGGGAACTAACCTCATGTTCTCGGGAAGAGCAACTGGTGATCTTAGCTGCTGTGCCGAGATTCTTGTGTGTGCTCACTCATCTGTTTAATGGTATCTAGTTACGTGCTATCTGTCCCCCATTTTACAGAGAAAATTGAGTCACAGAAAAATGAAGTGACATGCCTCAAATCCTGCAGCTCTTAAGTAGGGGGAGCCCTGATTCTGGTAGGCACCTGGATTATACATCCTGGCCTCCTCATCTGACAAGCCATCACTTACAGCCTGACTGACCATCCTGTCTCTTTACTTTTTTTTTTTTTTTTTTTTTTTCTGGAGCTGAGGACCGAACCCAGGGCCTTGAGCTTGAACTTGACCTTGAACTTCTGATTCTCCTGCCCCTACCTCTCAAGGGCTGGGATTAGAAAGTCGAGCCACCATGCCCAGACTTACCTTACTTTTTATGATATTCTTGTTTATTATTTGTGTGGGTATATACGAGTACATGTGTGTATCTGTGCGTGGGTGCAATGGTACACATGTAGAGGTCAGAGAAAATCTGTGGGAGTCTGTTTTCTCCTTCCACTATGTGTGCTTTGTATACACTGATGATGTTACCACTCCATGGTATGGGGAAGGGGAAGGTTTCATTGTAGACATGAGAGAACAGCCAGAGGCATCTGGAAGAGTCCAGGGTAGAGAGAGAAAGAAAATGAACCTGGCTAGCAGACTGGACATGGCCAGGGCTAACTGTGAGAGCAAGGGATAGAGAAGAGAGACAGAAACAGAGACAGACAGAGAGAGAGACAGACAGAAAGAGAGAATATAGAATAGTGGGATTATAAGGAGAAGGCTGGAGGGAGGTAGCAGAGGAGGTGAGAAGAGCTGGGATGTAGCATGAACTTTGAAAGGTATAACAGGTATTAAGATACTGCAGGAGCCTGGAAGCCAGCGTGACTTTTGATATGCTACTAAGCACCCTGGGAGTAGCCATATGTCTCTTGCACCAGAGATGAGGAAGTGACTTCTTTTGGTAGAGAGGAAGAGGCTTCACAAGTTCCTGAGGAATGCTGGCTTTTATTTATCTGTCAGAAATCCACCTATAGTGCAGGTCGAGCCCATTTCTGGATATTTGGACAGCCGTTTGGAGTTTGGAATCAGAGTTTCCTTTGGACCTGACAGATTTGAGGGCTCAAACTCAGGTCAGAGGGTTTTGCTGTAAGGCCTTTACTTGCCGAGGCGTCTCACTGGCCCTAAATTCACTAACTTCTGTATATCAATAATGAAGTCATTAAAAGGGAAGTCAAGCTGGGTGGTAAAGGCACATGCCTTTAATCCCAGCACTTGGGAGACACAGGAGGATCTCTGAGTTCAAGGCCAGCCTGGTCAACAGAGTGAGTTCCAGGACTGTCAGGGATCCACAGAGAAACCCTGTCTTGAAAACAACAAAACAAAAACAAAAGTCAGGAAGACATTCTCATTTGTAACAATCTCAAAGTAACAGCAACAGCAAACCAACCCAAAACCTAGGAATAAGACTAACCAAGATGTTAAAGACCTCTACACTTTAACTAGTACTAGAAGGTATAAAGACCTCTCTTGTTCATGGATTGGCAGAATTAAAATTGTGAAAGAAGTCATATTAGAAAACAACTTATTGATCCAATGCATTTTCCATCAAAATTCCCGTGTCATTCTTCACAGAAATAGAAAATAATTATAAAATCCACAGGGAAGTACAAATGACCCTGAACTGCAAAGGCAACCTTGACCTGTAAGAGCAATGCGGTGATAAAACGTGACCATAAACACTGCAGGGAGGGAAGGGTTTATTTCAGTTTACAGCTCGCAGGTCATTCATGCTCCATTGCTAAGGGAAAACAAGATCGGAACTGAAGCAGAGACCACCATGCACTGCTTATGAGCTTGCTTCCTGTATTTGGCTCACCCTGCTTTCTTACCAACCTGGGACTGTGCCAGAGGTAGCACCATTCACTGTGAGCTGGACCCTCCCACGTGAATGATTAGTCAAGAAGATGCTCCACAGACTCCCTCACAGGACAGTCTGAGGAAGGCAATTCTTTAGTTGAGATTCTC
This sequence comes from Onychomys torridus, assembly GCF_903995425.1. Classification (NCBI taxonomy): domain Eukaryota; kingdom Metazoa; phylum Chordata; class Mammalia; order Rodentia; family Cricetidae; genus Onychomys; species Onychomys torridus. The sequence goes on along the minus strand of NC_050449.1, from coordinate 63,667,499 downwards.
TCTTCCCATATGACTCTGGTTTGTGTCAAGTTGTGAGAAACTAACCACCAGGAAGGAGATGTTTGCTACTAAGTCTGACGACCTGGGACCCACGTACTGGAAAGGCTGAACCTGACTCCTATAGGTTGTCCTCTGACCTTCACACTTGTGCAATTGCATGAGTGGTCACCAACAAATAAAATCATTATTTAAATTATGATTATTATATCTATATTATTATATTTATATAATATTAATTATAATGATCAATTATTTAAGGCTAGGTGCATGCTTTTAATCCCAGTACTCAGGAGGCAGAGGAGGGTGGATCTCTGAGTTTGAAATTTCAGGCCCAGGCAGAGTTACATGGTGAGACCTTGTCTAAAAAAAAATAAAAAACAAACAGACATAATTGACATATAATATTGTGTCAAGTTAAAAAGCTGCCCAACAAAGGAATCAATTACTGGAGTGAGGAGCCTGAAGAATAAGAAAGAATTCCTGTCAACTATTCATCTGATAGGAAATTAATATTTAGAATATAAAGAACTAAAAAATTTTAAATGCCCAAAGAACAAATAACCCAATCAGTCAAAAAATTCAATAGAATTTTCAAAAGAAGTACAAATAAATGGTTGCTAAAGCCATGAAAAATGTTCATGGCCACAATTAGCCACCAGAGAAATGCACATCACATGTACATTGAGATTCCATATTACCCCATGCAGAATAGCTGTTCTTAAGAAAACACAAAGGGCCCAAGACAATGGCTTAGTGGTGGAGAGTATTTAGCTGCTCTTCCAGAGGACCCAAGCTCAATTCCCAGCACCCTTATAAAAACCTCATAACTATCTATAACTCCAGTTCCAGGGAATCTGACACCTCTGCCCTCTGGGCACCTGCATTCAGGTGTGCACACATGTGCGTGTATGTATGTGTGTGTGCGTGCGTGTGCGCACATTCATGTGCACACATGATTTAAAAAATAATAAAAATAAATTAAAAAAACAGAAACCAAGCAATAGGCCAGACATGGCACCACAGGCAGGAGAATGGAAAGTTCAAGTCTGGCTTGTGCTATGCAGTGAAATTGTCTCAAAAGTCAAAACATCACAGGCAAACGCAAGCAAGAACAGGGTAAAAAGGAACCCTTGTGGGTGGAGAGATGGCTCACGGTTCAGAGCACTGGCTGTTCTTGCAGAGGACCCAGATTTGATTCCCAGCATCCATATGGTGGTAACTCCAGTCCCAGAGGATCCAACGCCCTCTTCTGGCCTCTGTGAGCACTGCACACAGATGCTACACAGAGATGCAGGCAAAATGTCTATACACATAAAAATAACAAACGTTCATAAGTCATTTTTAAGGGAACACATACCGTTATAGGAATGTAAACTAGCTCACCCACTCTGGAAATCAATATAAAAGTTGATAACTTCCATATGATCCAGCCATCCTACTTCGGGAAGCTGTCGAAGTCCACCCCAAACAGGAGTGCCTGCACTTCCGTGTTTATGATGGCACTGTGCACACCAGTGAGTCGTGGGATCAGCCTAGGTGCCCACCAATGTGTGAAGGAAGGGGGCATAATCTCCAACCACGACCAAGAGCGGAGCTACACCGTTTGCAGAGAGGTGACCCCGTTTATCGCTCTAAGTCAGACTCAGAAAGGCAAATATCACCTACTTTCTCTTTATATATAAAATGTAGAATTTTGTTTGAAAGGCACTAAAGTAGAAGGGAGACTATCTGGGGAGAAGAAGGCGCCAATGGGGTGAGTGGGAATTAGAGAGGACAATGGTGATGAATATAACTGAGTACATTCTATGTATGTATGAAAATCTTGTGATTGGTTTGTACAACTGATGGATAGTAATTTTAGATCATTAAACAGAGTCTGGGGAGGTGGCTCAGGGTGTAAAGGGCTTGCATCACAGTCATAAAAACCTGAGTTTGGATTCCCAGTCCCCATGGAAAAAGCCAGGCCTGGTGGCATGTGTCTGTCACCCCATCTCTGAGAGGGCAGACAGGCGGATCACAGGGAATCACAGGCCAGTCAGTCTGGTCAAAATTGAGAGACCTTATTCAGGAGAGATCCTGTCACAGAAAAATAAGGTGGAGACCAACAGAGGAGACCATCCTGAGATCAACCTCTGACCTCCATATGCACACACACAAGTGCACCTGCACACACATGTGCACACATGCACCACACACACACACACACACACACACACACACACACACACACACACACACTTGAACAAAATTTTCTTAGTAAATGCCTGGAGCTGATGGTTCGGCATCAAGAGACTTGCTGCTCTTTCAGAGGACCCAGGTTCAATTCCCAGCATCTCCATGGTGGCTCATAACCGACTGTAACTCTACTTGCTGTGGATCCGATGGCCGTCCAGGCACACATGTAGTACACAGATATGCCAGCAGACAAAACACCCATACACATAAAACAATTTTTTAAAATTTAAATAGTCTGTGTCATCTGAGGCCATTCTTCACACTCTGATGCAACAATTTATAAATACTGGATGTTTTATTTGTCATTTTTGGGAGGTTAATTTTTAATTTTAGGCATATTTTAACCAAGTGTTATTTAGCCTGATGACCGAGATCTCTGGCTCTCTCTCCTTTGCATTTTCCATTAAGTTCAGGGCTTCTCTCGCCCTACCTTAACCCTGCCCCTGCCTGGCTAGATGGAAATCTGGGACTAAATGCAGCAATCAATAAATATGATTAGCTTGTCTTAGGCATATCTGATCACTTTGGATGGTCTCTGGTCTGTTTTTATTCTTGTCATTCTTTGTTTACTTTGAAATTTTTGTGGACTCAGCTTTCCTTGAGACTCAGTTGAGCCACAAAGATCTGAAAGGACTGTGAAGCTTGAAGGAGAGAGAGAGAGAGAGGAGAGTCAGAGACAGAGAGAGAGACACAGAGAGAGACAGAGAGAGAGAGGAGAGAGGAAGGAGAGAGAGAGAGGGAGAGAGACAGAGACAGAGAGAGACACACACACACAGAGATACAGAAAGATACAGAGAGACAGAGAAAGAGAGGAGAGAGGAAGGAGAGAGAGACAGGGACAGAGACAGAGATACAGAGAGACAGAGAGAGAGATAGAGAGATAGAGGAAGGAGAGAAAGATATATATATAGAGACAGAGAGAGGGGAGAGAGAGAGAGAGAGAGAGAGAGAGAGAGAGAGAGAGAGAGAGAGAGAGAGAGAGAGAGAGAGAGAGATTTGTAAAGGTGTTTGCTGCCCCCACATGGCAAGAATGGGAACTGCTAAGGGATCTGCACTGGGAGAGACCAGAAGCAAGGCATTCGTTAATTCCTGCCTCAGTGAAGGGGCCTGGGAGAATCGCTGGGCTCAGCTCTTTCTGGAACAACAAACTAATGGTAGGGAAGATTTTCTAGAAGCTATACATGACAGTGCAGGAAGCCGGCGGTAGCTATAGTATGGACAGTACCAGCTCTGCAGATGAACAGTTCTCCTCACAGAGGTGTGAGTCTCCCAGGAGGTGGGGGGAACAGAAAACAAATAAGTGAGTGCCAGGCCCTGAAGGATGCAGTACGCTTTTTGCAAAAGGACCAGTGTCGGCACGGGACACCCCGATACCAAGTTCTAAGCACAAAGGAGATTTATTTGTCCCAGAGGGGACAAAGGGGAGGGAATAAGGGACAAAGACAGGAGACAGAGGATGAGGGAGAAGGGGAAGGGAACAAGGGAGAGGGGGAGGAATATTTGTCCTCGAGGGACAGAGGACTGACTGCCTCTGGATGGAGAGGAGACAGATGTGGTCCATAGGCAAACAGTTTATAAAGGGAAAAGGGAAACCCCATGATAGGGTGAGGGGTTTAATTTTGATCGGACAGGTTAATTATGGCAGCCAAAAGGGGCTTTTGATTACTGGGCTTCAATACTTTGATAGCTGGACCATGGCCGTCAACCTTAGGGGGAGGAAGTGGGCAAATCAGGTGGCCAGCTTTAGGAATGTGATCTAACAGTTCTTAGCAAGGAAGAGGGACTAGGGGAGAAGGGGGTGACCTGCCAGAGCCATGTTTTCCATGCTCTGGCTGGCTGGGGGGTGGTGGTGGTGGCTGGGAGCTTTGTGGGGGCAGGGTCTTGCTGCGTAAACCCAACCAACCCAATTTCATCCCTAGAACCCAAGTAAAAGGTAGAAGGCAAGAACCAACTCCACAAAGTTGTCATCTGACCTTCACACACACACACACACACACACACACACACACACACACACACACTATGGCACTCACACAATGGTAACAAATAAATAGACACAAAAGCTAGAGATTGAGACATAAGGAAGAGATTTTAAGGTGTGTATGGGGGTAATAGAACACATGGGACATAAAAGCAGAAGTGAGGACTATGGGGGGAAGAAGAGAATCGGTTGAGGGAGGTGAGGAGGGAGGGGGAGGTGAGTTGTAGAATGATTATAATAGCATAGATGCATGGACATGTCATAATGAAACCTACTATTTTGCATGCTAGCTGAAAATATTACAGTGTCTTAGTTACTTTATACACGACTGTGGCAACATGCCGGACAAAAGCCACTTAAGATAGGAAGGTTCATCTTGGCTCACAGCTCAAGCACAGCCAGTCCATAATGGTAGAGGCCATTGTGGCAGCAGAGGCTCGGCTGCTTGTCACAGTGTGTCGGCATTCAGGAGGACAGCAGGACAGATGCTAGTGCCTGGCTTATTTTCTCTGCTTTACTCAGTCCATGCCCCTGGCCCATGGAACTGTGTCACCTACACTTAGGATGTGTCTCCCCAATTCAACGTACTTCACCTAGAAACTCTCTCACACACAGGACCAGAGGTTTGTTGCCTAGCAGATAGTAATCTTATCAAGATGATCATCAGTATTAGCTGCCACAAGCTGGTAGGGAGAGAGGCAGGAAGGGAGGAAAAGGAGAAGTCATACACAAACCCTGGAAAGAAGATGAAGAGATGTGTCGGTGGTTAAGAGTGCTTGCTTCTCTTGTAGATGGCTCACATTTGGTTCCCAGCACCCACGTTAGCAGCTCACAACTGCTTGTAGTTCTACTTTCCAGGGGGTCCGATGCCCCCTCTGGCCTCCACAGGCACCTACATGCATGTTGTGCTCATACACATAAATAAACACACACACATAATTTTCTAAGTTTTTTGCCTCCGGGCTTTTCCCTTTTCTCACTTCTGCACTTCTTACTTTCATTCTTACGATGTGGCTGGCTGGGTGGCTGGGAGGCTGGGTGGCTGGGTGGCTGGGTGGCTGGGTGGCTGGGTGGCTGGGTGGCTGAGTGACTGCTCCCTAGCATCCTCTTCTTCTTGTTCTCTTGCTCTTTCTTTTTTCTCCCAGATTTCTCCTTCTATTTATTCTCTCTGCCTGCCAGCCTGCCTATCCTTTCTCCTGCCTCGCTATTGGCCGTTCAGCTCTTTATTAGACCATCAGGTGTTTTAGACAGGCAAAGTAATGCAGCTTCACAGAGTTAAACAAATGTAACATAAAAGAACGCAACACATCTTTGCATCATTAAACAAATGTTCCACAGTATAAACAAATGTAACACATCTTAAAATCATATTCTACAACAGTCTGGTGAGATGGCTTTGTGGGTAAATGTGTCTGCTGCCAAGCTTCACACCTGAGTTTGGTCCCCAGGACTCACATGGTGGAGGAAGTGAGCCAACTCTAGCCAACTACCCTCTAACATCTACATGTGCACCACTGTCATGGCACATGCAAGTCCACACATATGCACACAAAATAAATAAATGTCATTTAGGAGGCTGGAGAGATGGCTCAGCGATTGAGTATATACTGCTCTTGCAGAGGACTCAAGTCCAGCTCCCAGAACCCACATCAGGCAGTTCACAAATGCTGTTAACTCCAGCTACAGGAGATCCAGCACCCTGCCTTCTTCTGGCCTCTGTGAGAACCCGTATATACATGGCATACACTCAGACACATACACATAAGTAAAAATAAAATAAATTGGGGCTGGAGAGATGGCTCAGTGTCTCAGTGCACTTGCTGCTCTTGCAGAGGACCCTGGTTCAGCTCCTAGCACCCACATGGTGGCTCACAACCACCAGCAACTCAAGTTCCAGGGCATCCAATGCCCTCTTTTCACAAACTCTGAAGGCATTAGACATACACACGGCACACAGACACACATGCAGCCAAAAATACTCTCTCTCTCTCTTTTTTTTTTTTTGAGCTGAGGATCGAACCCAGGGCCTTATGCTTGCTAGGCAAGCACTCTACCACTGAGCTAAATCCCCAACCTTCAAAAATACTCTTATGGATAAAATAGAAAGGAATTCAATCCTTAAAAAAATTAAATGTGATTTAAGGAATAATGGGGAAAAAAAGAACAAAATGAACCAACTAATGCATTTTTTTTCCCCTTCAAGACAGGGTTCCTCTGTGTAGCTTTGCACCTTTCCTGGAACTCACTTGGTAGCCCAGGCTGGCCTCGAACTCACAAAGATCCTCCTGCCTCTGCCTCCCAAGTGCTAGGATTAAAGGCGTGCGCCACCACTGCCCGGCCACGCAATTTTTTTTACATAATTCTTCTGAAGAGTCTTATCTGGGGGTAAAAATCCCAAAAGGAAGGTAAGAATATGGGGACCACTAAATGAAGCCTTCCAACCCCTCCAAAGTGCTTTGGGGGCATTGCTCCTGTTTCATATATTATTTTGTGTGATGTGAAAAATATGTTTTTTTCAGATTTCAAAATCTAGAGAGTGTACATAGATTTATCTGATTTCCTAAGACCCAGGAACCAGCTGTTTTAGAAATGAAGCCCGAGCCACAGTGTTTACCACCAGATGGCAGAATAAGTTAAAGCTTCAAGAACCAATGGCCCTCCCTTCCCTCCTTCAGATGTTCTAAAGTTGATGATGCAGGTGTAAGACTTGGTAACTCACAAACCATCCCCCCCCCCCCCCCCCCCCGTCTCCCCCCTCTCCCCGGCCCTCCCCCTCCTGCTTCCCTCCCCGCCCCGCCCCCAGCCCAGAGCCCTTCTAACACCGCTGCGTTACTGGTTACTGTTCTTATTCTCAGATAGAGAGACGGTTTATCTGTTTCTAAAGTTTTATTACGTTTATTTGTTGGGGAAGGAGAGTGGCAGGTGATTGGAGATGAGCATACTGCAGCTCGTGTGGAATCAGAGGACAATTTTGGGGGTCTTTTCCCTCCTTGACCACATGGATCCGAACTTAGGAACTCAGATTTGGCGGCAAGTGCCTTTATGGGCTGAGCCATCTGGGTGGCCCCAACCTTCCTTATTTTAATTGACTGCCATCTGTGCATCAGATACTTAAAGTACTTTATCTCATTTCACGGCCCAGTGAGTAAGAAATTCCTGTCTCCATTTTACAACAGGAAATTTTACAAGGAGGTCTCTAGCTTAGTTCAAGGTACTTAGGCAGTGAAGAGGAGCTGAGCACCCACCTCTTGGACTTCAGGCTTTGTGGTTTCCTGCCTCAATCTGTGATGTTCTGGTATCTTCTAGCAAGACAGCCCTATGTTGGAGCCTTGTGCTGTGGTGCAGAACACACAGGTCTGCATTTCTTGGACTTTGAGAGCTACTGAAAGCAAGCAGGAGAATTCGAAACATCTGTGTGTGAAACTCTTGCCTTTTGATTCCAGATGGGCAGGGAGGCACACATGAAGTAACAGAAGAAAAACACAGTGATTGGCAGATTGGTGGCCGCATCTCCTGATGGCCGGAATGAATGGCCTTCTTCCATCTCTGTCTGCTAAACAGAGGGACTGAATCCTCACAAGACCTAATGTCATTACAATCTCACGAGCATTGTGGGGTTGATGTGCTCCCCTTTGTAGTCTTTTCTAGAGGTTCATGGGAAGAAATAACTGGAAAGGGAGAACTGGTCCACAATGATTTGGGAAGGAAAAGATAATCACTTATACCATGAACATATCATCCATTCATAAATATTCATAAAAACTTCTTTACAATCCACAATACAGAACTCACTGGACAACTTCTTGCCTTGGGACAGCCCACTCAATCTATCTTTAGAGTGGCTGTTTCGCTTAGCTTTGCTAAATAAACTTCTGCTTAAATGGAAACTATCTTTTGACTCGGTTCTTTCCTTCAGAAACACAGGAAGTGAGCCTTCTGGTATGGGTAAACGTGCTGGCTACCACACTTGCCTTCCTGAGTTTGATTCTCTGGACCACCACACAGTGGAGAGAACAGACTCTTTCAAGTTGTCCTTTGACCTCCATATGTGCTGAAGCTGCACGCGCGCACATGTGTGTACGTGTGTGTGTGTGTGTGTGTGTGTGTGTGTGTGTGTGTGTGTACACGTGAGCATGTGCGCATGCTCACGTGTACACACACACACACACACACGTGCACACACACACACACACACACGTGCGCACACACACACACACACACACACATTCTGTGATACTAGGAAAATGCCAAGGTCCTGGTTTCTGAGCTAGCAAGAACAACATAACTGTAGCTTCAAGGATGTTCATCTACAAAAGGCAGCACAGTTACCAAGATGCAGTAGCAGCCATCCTCAGTGGACCCACATCTAAGTCTGCCTGCTGGGTATCACTTCTAGCCTCTTCCGTTACTGCCTGTCTTGGCACGTGTGCTCTACTCTTCACTGTAAATGGTTGTAGTGTCTTGGTGCTTTTTGCAGAGCTTCTCAGGTGGTCTTTTATTTCCTCACTAAAATTGATAGTGAGATGGCCCCTCTTTCCGTCGTGAACTCCAAATCTTCAGGGACTAACTCCCTCTCAGAATGCAAACTATTATCTAGTGTCTATGTGGTGATTTGAATAGAAACAGCCCCCATAAGCTCATATTTTTGAATGCTTGGTCAATAGGGAATGGTGCTACTTGACAAATCAGGAGGTGTGGCCTCGTAGGAGTAGGTGTGGTCTAGTTGGAGAAAGTGTGTCACTGAGGGTGGGTTTCTGCGTGTTGGAAACCCAAGCCAGGCCTCCATGGCTCTCTCTTTGCCTGCTGCCTGCAGATCTGTTGTAGAATTCTCTGCTACCGTGTCTGCCTGCCTGCCACTATGCTCCCTTCTATGAGGGTAACGGACTAAACCTCTGAAACTGTAAGCAAGCCCCAATGAAATGTTTTCATTCAACAGTGGGATGAGAGCCGGGCGGTGGTGGTGCACGCCTTTAATCCCAGCACTCAGGAGGCAGAGGCAGGCGGATCTCTGTGAGTTCAAGGACAGCCTGGGCTACAGAATGAGTTCCAGGACAGGCTCCAAAGCTAGCTACACAGAGAGAAACCCTGTCTCGAAAAACCAAAACCAAAAACAAAAACAAACACAAACAAACAAACAAAAAACAGCCAACCAACCAACAAACAAAAACAATGGAATGAGATCCAGGACAGCCAGGGCTACACAGAGAAACCCTGCCTGGAAAAACAAAACAAAACAAATAAAAACAAAGCCTTTGTAAGTAAGCCCCAACTAAAAGGTTTCTTTTATTATGAGAGTTGCCATGGTCATGGTGTCTCTTCACAGCAATAGAACACTGAGTCAGTCTAGAAAGTGGGTGATGACTAATGGTAGCCAACCAACACTGTGAAAAAATGTTTACAGTAGTAGAAGAGAAGCTGAACACTTCCTGAGAGCCCAGACATAACTGTAAGGGCACATCCAGGGGTACCTGGGTGGATGGGTTCGGCTTAGACTTGGTTCTGCTGGCACATGTGGGGAAGAGGCCCAGGCGGTTAAGGGAACACTTGCTTCAGGGGCAGAGGGACAGAAACCCAGCACTAGAGCAGATGGTGATGGAGTGAGGGGCCGACAGTGACACTGGATTAGGGCTATGCCTGTGGAAAGTACCGCTTTCGGAGAGGACATCTCACTATTTGGCCCAGGCTGTTCTCAAGCTAAAAATCTTCCTGTCTCAGCCTCCTGAGTAAGTATTGAGATTAATAAATTCACTCTCACTTAGAGATGGCTACATAATATTCAATGCCAGCTACATGGTGTGTGTGGCAAACTGCAGCATCAGTCACAACATGTGTGACAATTTTTTTTTTTTTTTTGAGACAGTGTCTCACTCTGTAGCCCTGGCTGGCCTAGAACTCTCTACGTGGCCAAGCTGGCCTTGAACTTACAGAGCTCCACTTGCTTCTGCCTCCCCAGTTCTGGGATGAAAGGTACATGTTATTGGATCTCAGGATGTCCATTTGTCTAGAAATGAGCTCAAACTGGACTATGGGGTTTCTGATGGTTAGATAAAAGCCAGCATTCCACAGGACTTGTGAAACAGGTTCTCATCTTCCAAAGAGTCATTTCCCTTCCCTCTGGTGGAAGGGAAATTCTTCAGAATATTTGTTTAGCCATGCAAAGATGTGTTGCATTTGTTTATGTTGCAGAATATTTGTTTAACTATATAAAGATGTGTTGCATTTGTTTAATTATGTGAAGATCTGTTGCTGTTTTACCTTGCCTTCCTAAGACACCTGATTGGTCTAATAAAAAGCTGAACAACCAATAGCGAGGGAGGAGCTCCCAGGCATGGAAAGTAAGTAGGAGGAGGAATTTAGGCTTGGGGAAGAAAGAAAAGGAGACAACAGGGAGTTGCCAGGGGTCAGGCAGTCAGATGCAGAGGAAGCAGGAAAGTAGGACATACAGAATCAAAGAAAGGTAAAAAGCCCCGAGGTAAAATGTGGATGAATAGAAACAGGTTAAATCAATTTAAAATAACTGGCATGACAAGCCTAAGATAAGGCCAAGCATTCATAATTAATAAGTCTCCGTGTCTTTATTTGTAAGCTGGTTGGTGGCCCAAAGAAAATTCCAGCTACAGGGACATATGGCTACCTGTGGCACCTGTCAGCATATCAGAGCCTTTGCTGGCCTCAAGGCTCCCTCAGTATCACAAGTACCCATTATACATTTCAAAATCCATGCTACCATCCCGCCCTTCCCTACCCCCAGCTACTCATCCTTCTTATAATCCACATGATTTGTCCTCTTCAGACTCTCTATTACTACTCAGTTTTTAAAAAACACAGTAGTGTGTGTGTGTACCATTGTGCATGCATAGAAGGTAAAGGACAACTTTCAGGAGTCATTTCTCTCCTTCTACCATGTGGGTTCCAGGGATCAAGCTCAGGTGGTCAGGCTTGGCAACGAGCACCTTTATCATTGAGCCATCACGTCAGCTCAGAATAACATTTGTAACCATTGTTCTGTTTTGGCTGCCAAAGAAGCCAGCGATGGAGGCAGCCGCCGAGAACAAATGGGCCCTGAAACTGGCTGAGAAGCTTGAGGTAACTGAGCATGCCTCCCGTTGGTCTGAGCAGTGTTCTCAATGGTAAGGCCTGAACACTAAGCCTCTGAAGCAGAGTTCTCAGTTCTGGCTGACCCTGTAATCTCCCAAGGAAGCTCTAGAGTGGCTGGTGCTTCACTCATACCTTCTGATGGAATTGGTTTGGGGGTGCTGCTAGGGATGGTTCATATGACTCAGCTCCTTTTTATGTGTCTGAGTCTCTCCTATCTCCACCAATTAGTTCCCAACAACCCTTGTGTCCTGTATAGCCAGACCAGCATGCAGAAATCCTCTTTGTACCAATTCCTCCCTCTTCCAGCTATAGGAGACCTTGGGCACTCATGTTATCGCTACCCAAGAGAGGTTCTGTTTGCAAATGAAACACCCAGAAAAATGCTTCTCATCCATGAAGAAATGTCTGCTCTACTTGCATTTTTGAATCATAAGGCCCTTTTTAGACAATCTTATATTTTCTTTATTTACTGTAGAGAAACATTCAGAGGGGCTGAGAAAATAGCTCAGTGTATAAAGTGCTTGCCATGAAAACATGAGGACCCAAGTTCAATCCCTTGCACCTATGCAAAAAAAAAAAAAAATCCTGGTGTGGTGGTGTTTGCCTGTAATCACAACGATGGAGGGGAGATGGGAGGACTTGGGGCTCACCCACGGGGCTCACTATCCAACCAGCCTGACTGAACTGTCAAGCTCCTGAGTCAGTACAAGATTGTCTAAAAAATAAGGTGGTAGCCAGGCCATGTCTTTAATCTCAGCACTCAGGAGGCAATGGTAGGTGATCTCTGTGAGTTCAAGGCTAGCCTGGTCTATATATAGAGTTCCAGGAGAGCCTGGGCTACGTAGTGAAACCCTGTCTCAAAAACAAACAAACAAACAAACAAACAAACACACAAATAAATAAATAAACAAAAATAAAGGTGTAAAGTGAGTGTAAAGAAGATACCAAATGCCAACCTCTGACCTCTACACATATACACACACATGTATATAAACAATGCGTGTGTACTCACACACACAAGGGAAGATGTAGGGAATCATTTCCCCAAGTTCCAAGTTTCCAGGCACCTGGGCTTTCATGAGAACTTAGCTGGCTTAGATTCTGGAATGTTTTCTGTGGTCATCTGGGTGCTCACTCAGGCCTTGGTGGGGGTGTTTATGGGAGACAGCAGGGAAGGGAGCCAGTTGGGGAGAAATGGGCGGGGCACCTTAAGTCAGGGAAGGTTTCCTGGAACTTGCTCACAGACAAGAGGGCTCTGGCTTCCTCTGCCTGTCCCTGAAGAGGGGAGTCAGAGGAAAAGCATCGGGCTGTGCTGGAGAGAGCGGCGGGGTTCTGCTTGGGTCCTTGCCTCTGTCAGACAGAGGGAACTGACACACACTGAGTGACCCTAGCTGGTTCTCTTACCTTTATAATCTCATAGACCCCACACTACAGATGAGCGTGGTTCATAGAAACAGAGTAACTTCCCGGTTTGCCCATCCAGTGAGTGGCAGGGTGCAGGGGCGGGGTGGAGGGGACCTCTTTCTCCATCGGTGCCTTTTCAGCATCTTCGGCCACCTGTGGTGAGCATTTTCTAGCTACTAGAACACAGGGAGACGCTTACCTTTGGACCAAAGAGGAGAGTATTGTTCTCCAAGCCCTTACCTTGTTCAAAGCTCCTTGGCATGGAGTCGGCTTTTCTCGTAGTTGATTATTGTAATCCCAGGAAGCTGGTTATTGATTTCAGTTACTTCCCAATTGGTTTGCTGATGGTTTGTTTTGGAGGGCTCATGAGGAAGTAACTGCTCAGACCTATGTCCCACAGGCAACTGAGATAAACCGTTGTTATGCTGGCTCCTTGGATGCCTGCCTTAGGGCCACAGGTGCTTGCAGCCTGAGCAGAGAATGTTCTGCACTCTCTGCCTCACAGACCCATGCCTCTGCGCATTTGGTAGAGTGGGCTGAGGTAGACAGGAGATCTGGTGTCTCCTTGGTTGCTTCCTCAGCTTAGGCTCTTGGGGTCTCAGGTCTACCAGTTAAATCCCATGACTTTCCTGGAAATGGTGCCATACCCGGTGTTTGCCTGGGCGTACTGCTATCGAGTCTGCAGGAAGCCAGCCAGGTTGTGAGAAAATTCCTGAATAGTTCATTGTTTCCTTTTTTCCAAATAAGAGATTAATGACCATATTCTCTCTGTCTGTCTGTCTCTCTCCTTCTTCTCCTCTCCCCTCCATGGACCTCTGCCAACATATGCATCGCACCCCCCAAATCTGTTGAATGACTAGAGGGACGGAGGGTCCTCAGTGGTGGGGTGTCTTCACGGGCTAGTCATGTAGCATAATGTATGAAGTGGGTGGGGGTGGGCTGAGAATAGCAGAGGGTGGAGAGTTGAGGCATGCTCTTGCCTGCCAAGGGCATTCATTGACTTTGAAACAATAGCCATACAAATCAGAAAGTCTAGCTAAACAAAAGTCCTCTGTGGATTGCAAGCTTGGGTGTGTACTGTCAATAACTGGCCCAGTGGTGAGAGTTTGTGCTTTCCTTAGAGGGCACTATAGACATAGCTCTGTGAAACCCAAGGTTTTCTGAAGATGTCCATTCCTCTCTCCCTGAAACACACTTCTCAAGGTGGCACCAGGAAGAAATGCATTTCTCAGACAGATTTACTTATTTGTTATTTTTTTAAAAGATTTATTTTTTAAATCTTTTTAACTGTGTATATCTGTGTCTGTGTGTGCACACATGAGTGTGGGTCCTCTCAGGGATCAGAATAGAGGCACTGGATTCTCCTACAGCTGTAGCTGGGGGTGATTGTGAGCCACCTTATGTGGGTGCTGGGAATGGAACTCAGGTTAGCTCACGAAGAACAGTAAGAGTTCTTAACCACTGAGCTATTTGGCTAGAAGATTTAGAGCTGAATTTGTGGCTTTCTTGAAGGCCACTTGTGTGTGTGTGCATGCCTGTGTATGTGTGTGTATAGGCCAGAGGGTGATATCATGTGTTTTCCTCTATCACTCTCTACTGTATTTATGGTATGTATGTATGTATGTATGTATGTATGTATGTATGTATATATGTATATGTATGTATGTATGTATGTATGAATTTAGAGATAGAGTCTCACTATGTAGACCAAGCTGGCCTTGAACTTACAGAGATCTCATGCTTCTGCCTCCTGTGTGCTGGGATTAAAGGCCCGTGCCACCACCCCAGACTTTTACCTTATTTTTTTAGGTGAACCTGGAGCCCACTGATTTGCTAGACTAGTTAGTTAGTCAGTGAGCTCAGGCATCCACCTGTCTCTGTCTGCCATCTATGGATTGTGGATACATGTGGTTATGCCTGGTTTTTAAGTGGTTCCTGGGGACCTGAACTCAGGTCCTTATGATTGTGTAACAAGCACTGTATCCGCTGAGCCATATCTCCAGTCCCATCATCCTACTTTTAATTCTTGTTGCTATGTTGTGCTTGATGGGTATTTGAATGAAATCCCCATTTGAAGAGAGGCTTGGGTGTAAGGGTAGATAGATAAGGAGGAGCTGAATGAATACTGATTTGCCAAGACTTCAGAAGAAAGAAAAAAAATTTTTTTCAAATGAATACCCTTTGACTCAAAGGTGTTCCCTGTGATGGTCCCTGGAAACAGAATAGAGAGAAACATAAGTCGGTGAAAACCCTGTGGAGTCTAAGAGGGGAAGAGTTAGGGAGAGGTACAGAAGAGGCAGCGAGGAAGGTAGGGTTGTGAGGAGAAAAAAAGGAGGACATAACAACTTCCCAAAGCAAAATGAAGTCTTTATCATCTGAGAGCTGGACTCCACTTCTCCTGTAGAGGAGCCCAAGCAACGAAAACCCTTTTCCATGGTGACCCAGTAGCCCAAGGGTATTGTGTGCACAGCGGGCTGGAGGTAAGATAGCTTCTCTTATTTGATTGATGGGGAGTGTCTAATGGTCTTTTTCCTCATGATTCTCTACCCCACAGTGACCTATGCACTGTGTCATTCCAGTAAAGAAATGATCTGTCGATGATGGTACCTGATAGTGCATTCCCAGAAAATCCGTATCTAGTTAGAACATAGACATCAATCACATGTTCAGCCACAAGCTGTAAACTTGTCACTGTGACGCCAAGGGGGAGGGAGCAGTGACATTTGCAGAGGAAAGACAGTCATTGAGTCCCATCTGGCCCCATTGACACAGCAAATTCCCCAATATCTCCCCAGCCTCTGTGTTCTGCCCAAACATTTATCTGAGGCACAAGGTAAATGTTTAATCTCACTCATCTTGTCTATATATCTGTATTTATTTTAATGCCTCTATTGATTCCTTGCATGCTGGTTGCATGAGTATTTCTCCATCTTCCTCCTGGATGCTGACATTGGGGGCTGAGCCTCGACAGCTGCCAGCCCTTTTTGACAGGGTAGCTTTGTTGTGACTCAGGCCTGCCCATAAACTCTTGTCTGCTTTAGTGAATTATTCTATTACTTTTGTCTGTTGATTCTCTTCCTAAGTTCCTTAAGTAAACTTTTATACACCCTGCCCCCTCCCAAACTCCTCCAATTTTGAAAACATCCTTCTGAAACATGAAGGTCTACCTACATCTTGTCTTTTCTTTGTGCAGGTAGCTAGGTAAAGTTCTTCAACAAATTCCATCCCTTACTATCCACGAGGTCCTGTGGCCATAATTCAGTCAAGAAATGCTTATAAAACACCTACTGTGTGATACATTCTGCTCCAGGCACTTTGGATACATCAGTGAAAGAAAAATAGACCAACCTATTCATAATGGAAGGAGGCAGACAATAAACACAATGAATCAGCAAATTAACAGGGAAAAGGGGCTGATTATAAAGTGGGTGATTGGCCAGTGGAGATGCTGTGAAGACTGAGGAGAGAGCCATTTCCTTCACTGGAAAAGAGCATTTAGAGGCCAGTAAGATGTCTCAATGGGCTCTTGCTGTAGAGCTTGATGGCCTGAGCTCAATCCCTAGGTCCCACATAGTACATGTGAACTGACTCCCACGTGTGTGCACACACACACAGACACACAGACACACGCACACCGAGAGACAAAGATATAGACATATGGAGAAGAGAACACAGGTGAGTACAAAGGCTTTGAGAAAGGAGATGCTGGTATGGTAATGGCCAGGGGATCCATGACCAGAGATGAGGGGAGAGAGGTAGGAAAAGAAGAAATGGTCACAGATATGGTAGCGGGCAGACTACGTAAGCAATGACTTGCCAAACACAAGGCTTTGCCTGGGGCAGGAAACAATGGATGCTGATCAGTGGAAGAGAGATGAGATCTGATTGATATTTTATCTTGGTCTCTCTAGATGCTTTGTGGAGGATGACCAATGTCCAGGCTGAGGGCAGGACATCAAGTAAGTTGATGGCATATTCTCAGAGCATTGACAGTGGCTGGTGACTACAGAATCTTGAGTGTCAAGAAAAAGAATTTGGACTTGATTGAAAGCCATTGAGAAACTGTGGGGGTTAAGAATGGGGTTGGGGATTTATATAACCTGCCTGTTTTATGACCTTCGGTAATAGATCTGTGGTATTTGAGAATCTGCCTTCTGATAATATCTTAGGGATTAGAGAGATTACTTGGCAAGTAAAAGCACTTGAACAAACAGATAACATCTTAGAACATAATTGTTTTCAGGACTGTGTGAACCTCCTCTAGAACAACTCTCTCAGGTTCTTAAGGGAAGCAAGGCATACCATCGATGGCCTAGGTGGACCCCATAGGGATCAATCTTGGATCGATAAGAAAATCAGGGCAGATCATCAGTGGTTGTGGACAATGTCTGAGCCCATCTCTGACCTGGCCTCTGCCACACCAATGACTGCTTGAAAAACTGTCCCAGCTTAACTACCAACCCACTCAAGCTGGTGTCATGACAGTTTAGTTAAGGCCCTGAGCCAGGATTCTAACCTGTCTCCACCTGACTAAAGCCCCAGACCCTCCCAGACTGGCACTTTCTAGCTAGTGAAATGAAGATGCTAGACTAGAGCCATGGGTTTTCTCCACCCTGACTGAGTAATTTGAAAACTTTGTGCCTTGTAACTCATTCAACCCTTAACTGGTTGTGACTACAGCAGAAAGTTTATTTCCTATTATAGGCGAAGCAACCAGGGCCCAAACTTTGACACAGTGCTATTGTCATCTACAAAGTTTATACTCAAGAACTGTGATACAGAGTTAGAAGATGAAGAGGAGGAAGAAATAGAAAAAGAAGAAGCCAATGAGATTGTTCAACTGATAAAGTATGACAGGATTTGATACCCAGGACATGCAATATGGAAGGAGAGAATCTACTCCTCCATGTTGTCCTGTGATCTTTACATATGTGCTGTGATACATAAGTAAATTAATTAATAAATAATAAATAAAAGAAAATATAACAAAAATTAAAAAGAAATGGCCGAACAAACCAAACCCAAACCTCATAATGTTTGAGCAAGTTTACAGTTTTGCATTTTTGTTTTGTTTTGTTTTGTTTTGTTTGTTTTTGTTTTTTGAGACAGGGTTTCTCTGTGCAGCTTTGCACCTTTCCTGGAACTCGATTTGGAGACATGCTGGCCTTGAACTCACAGAGATCTGCCTGCCTCTGCCTCCTGAGTGCTGGGATTACAGGCATGCTCCGCTGCTGCCACTGCGGCTGCCACCGCCACCACCACCCGGCTTGCATTGGGTTTTATTCATAGCTATCCTTGACCTTTATGTGCCTCCAGACTGAAGATAGGATGTGCCTGGGTGTGACTTGGTTTATTCAATGAGTAAAAAGAACTCAGAGGGGCTGAGAGATGGCTTGGCAGTTAAGAGCACTTGTTGCAGGGGTGACTCACAGAGATTAGTAACTTCAGTTTCAGGGGATCTGATGCCCATTTCTGAACTCCCTGGGCACCAGGCATACATGTGCAAAACACTAATACACATAAAATAAAATAAATCTCAAAAAAGTTTAAGTAGAACTCAAAATTTTCAAAATTCTCTTTCCACTAATCATAGCATAGAGAGAAAGTTCTGTTTAAATATCTCTTTATTAACTCAGTTTCCTCCAAACAAGATACACCCATTTGACGGAATGTAGCAATGTGGGTTCAATAACAGAGAGGGGGGGGGGCTTTAAAAACAGACAGATAAAACCAACAAACTAACTTCATGGACCTTGCTTTATGGTCTCTATGTCTGACCTGATTTAAGTAGCTTTGTTTGTTACTCTGGCTACACCCATTAAATCAATGAAGAAATATATTCATAATGTAATCATAATCTTGCTTAAGCATATGGGTTTACAGTTGTAATATATTGTCATTGCATTTTATAGAAAAAGTAATTAATATTAAAGGTAATATTCTTGTAATGTAAGAATAAGTTGGGGGAGTCAGAGGTATCACTTAAATGTCCTTAAACTATCCTACAGAGTCACAACAACAAAGATAGCAAAATAACACAAAAGAGAGTACCAGAGCAAAAGTAGCCATGTTAACCAACAGAACGTGATAGAGGACCCAGAAGTAAACCCACAGAGCTAATTAGGATATCTAACTTTTGACAAAGATATCAAAACATATACTGAGGGGAAGAGATAACCTAGTCAACAAATAACATGGCAAAACTAACATCCATCTACATAAAAGTCAACTCAAATTGACTTAAAGACCTTAATTTAAAAATTTGAAATGTTAAAAATGTTAGAGGAAATGATAGGGACAATATTTTTTTTTTTTTACTAGAACCCCAGTTACATATGAAGTAGCCCTAAGAATTGACAATTGAGATTTCATGACATTAAAAAGCTTCTGAACAGCTTTAGAAATGATCAGCAGAATGAACCAACAGGTAACCAGATGATAGCAACAAAAATCTCTGCTAGATATACTTAGAAGAATGGGTTAATATAAAGAATATATAAAAAAAAAAAACTACACAGATTAAAATGTTAGCATTCAGACCCACTTCTTGGAATCCTGGCAAGTCCACTTTAAGAGAAAACTCCTCTCCCCCTCTTTCTCTCTGTTGCCATGAGGTGTGCACCTCTCCTCCCTCTCTCCCTCCCCTTTCTCCTCCACTTTCCTTTCTCCCTTGCCCCCAGTAAACTCCCCATGTGGATGGCATCTGCATAGTGTGAGTAACTTTCCATTGCTCCACACCTGAAGCCTGCCTCAGCATCTGCATGATGTGTATCCCTCATCTACCAGGGCACCTTGGCCCAACCCGCCAAGGCCTCCAGCGCACTGTATCACAACATAAACACCCTCAACTCCAACTGTCTATCCATAAATGGGCTAATGAACTGAACAGTTTTAAAAATACGAATGACCAATCACTAGTTTTTAAAGCATTTAATGTCCTTAGACATCACAGAAATACAAATTAAAACTGCTTTGAGATTCCAGCTCACTCCAGTCAGAAGAGCTGTCACCAACAAAATAAACAGTAAATCCTGGTGAGGAATTTGGGGAAGGCTGATCCATCATTCACTGTTGGTGGGAATGTGGATGGATATAGCCACCATAAAAAACATTGAGGAGGTTTCTAAAAATTTTTTTTTCTTTAAAAATAGAACTATTATATGTATGACCCCTTATACCACTCCTGGGCATATCCCCAAAGATTGTATACCTTACCACAGATATATTTGCACATCCGTGTTCATTACTGCTCTATTCTTACTAGTAAGGAAATGGAGTCACCCCAGTTGTGACCCAGCAGACAAGTGGGTCACGAAAATGTGGCATCAAGTAGATTGTGAAAATGTGATCCATAATCACAATGGGATGGCCTTCCATTACAAAGAAAGATGGCCAAGCGGTGGTGGCGCACGCCTTTAATCCCAGCACTCAGGGTGGCAGAGGCAGGCGGATCTTTGTGAGTTTGAGGCCAGCCTGGTCTACAGAGCGGGATCTAGGACAGGCTCCAAAATTACAGAGAAACCCTGTCTCAAAAAACCAAAAAAAAAAAAAAAAAAAAAGAAAGAAAGAAAGAAAGATGAACTTTGGAGGAATAGATGGAGCTGAAGAACATTACATAAAGCTAGTAGGTAACCCAGGCCTAGAAAGACAAATGCCACATTCTCATCCTCATATGTGGACCCTAGCTTCTGATTTTTATATAGTGTGTCTGTATGAGTGTGGGCAGAGGGTAGGAAACCATAAAGGGACCCTGAGAGGGGGAAGAGGCTGTACAAGGCGGGTGTGGGGATATCAAAGTGGAAGGGAATACTGGGAATGGAAGGGTCTAAAAGGGGATGGGTTGGGAGGTATGATGATCCAGCGACCAGGGAGAGGAAGAAGGGTGTGTGTGTGTGGAGGGGGGGGGACCAGACACACTGGGATACATGGAAACATTATAAGGAAACCTAATGCCTTGTATGCTGCCTTTCAACTTTTTCTTTCTAAACTTGATTTGTGATGTGGACCGAATGGCGACATCATTCTCCTTATCTCTGGCAAGAGAAACTTATGGTCCTTTTGTTAACAGATGACTGGTGCCTACAGTCAAGGTCAAGGCTAGCTTCCCCAATCCCTGATTTTAAGCCCCAGCTCACATGCCCCTTTCCTCCCTATTAATCCTATCCTATGTGCTGCTTGACCCTCAGGTTGTGTCAGTTCCCCCTCCAACACACATCCTCCCTGCCCTGCACCGACTCCACACATCCTCTTTGGGATCTGAGAATGTTTTGAGGTGTGTAGATACAATTTGTAGATATAAAAAGATGGCTTAAGGTATATGAAAAATGGTTCATATTTTTCTCTCACTATGAGACTTTAAAGGTTTCGAGTTTAACACTAATCAATAGAGTTCTGATAAGCTATCAGTCTAGCTCTGGCAAACACTAACTACTATTATCATAGTCATGAGCTCAAGATTTTAAGTTCTGTTTGGTTGTCCTCTAAGGATAGACTTAGAGATGCTTTTCATCAGAATAAAGACGTCTTTGTCCAATCTATATCTGTCTCTCTGGACAGAGTGTTAGTTATTTGGCGCTCTTACCCTGCGAGGAAACGTCCCAAAACACAACAAATCCACAGAAGAGTTTTTATTAAGATAGGATAGAAAGAGGCAGACGTGAACAGGCCTGTGGGAAATACACATGGTCAAGAGAAACTGGTGTAAAAATGCCGCTGGCTTTATAAAGGGTGGGCTGCACATGCGTACAGGAACTCATGTGGCTACTCCACGCATGCCTGTAGATTACATGGCTGCGTGCGCTTTACACAACCATGCAAAGCCACGGAGTCCTAGTCACGTGAGATGTTTTGACCGGGAAATGGCTATTTTGAACCAGAAATAACTAAGCGGAAGTGTCTAGGTCTGCTGGGCATGCCCAACTGTGTCAGCATGTTGTGACTTCATATCACAGAGGAAAAAATGTTCATGCTTTTTTACCCAAGGCTATAGCTTTTGCTAGGATTTGGACGCATGAAACTACTCCAGCTGCTTTAGAGACACCAGTTAACTGACTTTTCTACAATGTGAATTTCAATACAGATTACAAACAATGGTAATGCTATCGTATCTGAAACTTTTTGCCTCTTTCTGTGAACTTAAAAAGGGTTCTTGTAAGCTTCAGGGAACTGACTCGGATCCACTTCTCAAATGGATTCCAGGTAAGTACTGTCAGTCAATAGACTATTTCCCCACTTGCCTGTATCTGATGCAATGGAAATTCTTCCTTTTCCTGGTCCCAGCTACCAGGACTGTGGACCTGGATGTTTCAAATGTACACTTAAAAGAAAAAAAAATTAACTTTATGTTCTGCTCTTGTCTGTTCTAGCAGATTTCCAGTCAATTAAAGACAGCACACTGCTCCAACTGCTACCAACACTTTCCTAGCTCCAGAACTTTCCAGAGAGCCTGGACAAGTGAAACAGCTGCTCTTCCTGAACTTGGGTCCCCAACTATGATGCCCTAATATCAGTAGTGTGAAGGGGCTCCAAAATAGGACCACACAGCAGCCATGACAGGCTTAGGGGCCCAGACACAGTTTCTGTGACAGGCTTACTGGCAGGCAACACCCAGATCCAGGAAAAGCCTTAAGCTGACACCACCCAGGGATCCACCCAGGGGAGCGGAAGTACCTGACATCCCAAACATTCCAACCATTAGATAAGGTGGCCAGATGCCCACAAGTCTAGCACACACCTGGTTTTTTTTTTTTTTTTTTTTTTTTTTGTTGTTGTTTTACAGATACCCCTAGATAATTGTCAGCCAATCAGGGCCCTTGACCCTGGACATCCCCTCACCCCCCCAACCTCTATTATGATAAAAACTCTGGCCCGCCTGAGCTCAGAGCTCTCTGCTTTCACTGCTGTGTCAGACAGACAGAGGGACCAAGCTCTGGAGCTTGAAATAAAGGCTCTTTGCTTTTACATGAGGGATTTGGTCTCAGTGGTGGTCTTTTGGGGGTCCCCATGATCCGGACATAATAAAACCATTGTGTCCCCCTAATTATACCAAGAACAGGAAAGTTAGAGATTTAATAGACATACCTAATCCCAAGGACGAAATATCTGCAGTTCAGATCCAGAGCCTGAGGCCATTAAGGGCAAGAGTTAAGTTAGTAAGTGTAGAGAAATCAGGATGGTGCAGTATAATGGGAAAAGGTAAGACGTCAGGACCTCCCTTTGGGAGCATTAAGAGGGAACAGGCCCATAAAGTAAGACTAAGAAAGTGTAGTATACTGTCTGTTCCCCAGAAGTCCTTTTCCCAAGGCCAGGCATTTGGATAAGGGCCTCCATTCCCTCAGGGGTTCCTCAGGGGCTTGAGGAAAGTTCTTGTTTGATAAAGCAATCATTCTCCTTATCTCTGGCAAGAGAAACTTATGGTCCTTTTGTTAACAGATGACTGGTGCCTACAGTCAAGGTCAAGGCTAGCTTCCCCAATCCCTGATTTTAAGCCCCAGCTCACATGCCCCTTTCCTCCCTATTAATCCTATCCTATGTGCAATAAAAAGTGTAGTCTTTTTCCAATTAAACACTATTGGCAGCCATCCATCCTGATTCACCCTCAGATTGTGTCTGTGGTCCCCACTCCAGCTCCACACACCCTCTTTGGGACCTGAACACACACACACACACACACACACACACACACACACACACTCCAGCAGTTTTATCTAGTAGAGTTTCTTTTCCTGCATCTTATGAATTTTATGAATTTGATATTGAAATTTAGAACCATCTTAATCATTTCATTGCTGAGATTTCTTTTCTGGAATCCATTGCATTGAATCTATGCAGTCACTACTATGTGACGATGTTGTGGTCAAGGTGGTCAGTGACTAACAGCATTCAGGGCAATAGTCCATGTGATATTGCCTGGCGAGGTCTGGCCATTTGGTTTTTGTGAAGTGCCTTCAATGATCTCACGATGACAAATTGTCCTAACAACATTTCTAGGAATGTGTCAGTGTCATTTTGCTGTTATTGTTGTTCTGTTGAGGCAGAACATTTGTATCATATAGCCCAGACTGCCTTAAACTTAAAGCAATACTCCAGCCTCGGTTCCTGTATTACAGTCATGCATTACTTACCTGGTTTTGAAGTACTGTAGATAAAATCCAGGGCTCTGTGCAGACAAACACTCTACTAGTTGAGTGAGTGTTCAGTCTGTTTTGAACAATCTGTAGCTTGTACTTGTACCTGTATGTATTCCTGCACAGACGTATATGCTGGGAAACAGACATACACACGAAATTTTTAAAAATGTTACAAAACATATGTAAATCCCTATCACTTATTAACAAAACATAAAACCCACCTATCTTCCCATGCTTCCCTGCATTTCAGATGTGAACTGCTTTTCCCTGTCACATCCTCCTAGGCTTGACTGGTTGACACCTGGGAAATTAAGTCAAGACAGAAAGACAGGAAAATCAATGTGGGCACAAGAGAGGAAAGGAGCTTCTTACCCTGGAATCTGAGTAAAGCCTTTAACCAACAGAGAAACTGGAACTAGACTGCCAAGTGCATTATTATAATGGGATCTGTGCATTACCCTCAACTAAATGGGGGTCCAGAGTACTGCATTAATTTACAGTTGGTCCACACAATGAGCAAACATTAACACCTATGTAAACATACCAATGTTGTATATGTACAATGTACATTTGCACAATATCTTATCATACAAAATAAAAACTAAATTTAAAACTAGGGGAGGCAAGGTTTCTCAGCAGGTAAGGATGCTGGCCACCACAGAGCCTGACAACCTGAGTTTGATCCTTGGAACCCACATGGTAGAAGGGGAGAACCAACTCCAGCAAGCTGTCTGGTTCCTTCACCTGCATGTAATGTAAGCACACATCCTCTCGAAACAATGCACCTAGCAACCTCCGAACCTCTTTGATACCTGTGTGAATCAGGATACATGAACTGAATGCTAGGACAAATAGCATAAGTCATAATGAGATATTTTCTACTCAGGTTTATTCCCAACATATCCAGGTACGAAGAATAGAAGGACCAATCTGGCCTGAACTTATTTTGAGCGCAAGTGCCATGAAACAGTACTGGGTCCTCAAGTCACCTTTTAGGGAGAGCCCCCTACTTATCATTTATGCTCATATATGACTTGTGTTCATATAATTTTTTTGAGACAGGGTTTCTCTGTGTAGTCTTTGTAAGGGTTTTGTCCTTAATTACGTCATCATCCTGGGACAAGGGCCAGCCTAAAAAGCAGGCGGGCCCTCTGTGCCCCCCCCTTCTCTCTTCCCTCCGCATGGTCTCTCTGTCTCTCTTTCTCTCTCTCCCCCATCTCTCTCCCCCCTCTCTCTCCCTCTCTCCCAATAAAGCTCTAGAAAGGTAACCATGGCTCATGACTTTCCTCCAGCATGCTGCTCCACCAGCATGGCCATTGCATGCAGCGGCCAGCCACCAGCAGCGCCAATTTAACTAACAGTCTTGACTGTCCTGGAACTCATTCTGCAGACCAGGCTGGCCTTGAACTCAGAGATCCACCTGCCTCTGCCTCCTGAGTGCTGGGATCAAAGGTGTGCGCCACCATCCAGCACGGGAAGAGACATATGAACAGGGAAAAGTGAATAAATGACCTAATCCACACTATCCCCTTAATAACCAACTCCCTCGTTTCTTGAATCCCATAAAAGGAAGCCCTGAAACAATAATCAGGACTCTTAAGTACTCTCACTTAAGTGAGCAGCTGTCAGTCTTGACAACATACTCCTCTCTAACTTGCGTTAACGCTTTGCTTCAAATAAAGTAATCTTGCTTCTTCTACAAATCTGTGTAGTCCTGATTTTGGATTCCTTGGATAAGAGGCCAGGAGGGAACTTCAACTGAGAAAATGCCTCCATAAGATCCAGTTGTAGGATATTTTCCTACTTAATGATTGATTGGAGAGGGTCTAGTCCTGGCCTAGTGATCCTGGTGCTATAAGAAAGTAGGCTGAGCGAGCCATGGGGAGCAAGCCAGTAAGCAGCACCCCTCCATGGCCTCTACTTCAGTTCCTGTCTCCAGGTTCCTGCCTGGCTTCCTCCAGTAATGGATTACTATGAGGAAGTGTAAGCCAAATAAACCTATTCATCCCCAACTTGCTTTTGGGTCATGATGTTTCATCACAACAATAGTATCCTTAATCAGCACAGAACCCATATACATAAAAATAAAGTGTTTACTCATCCAATCTGAGAACATGAACTTGTCCTGAAACAAAGAGCAATGGGTGAGCCTGCTAAATAGGAATATCTGTGTGTTAGGTGGGTTCCAGGGATTCTGTTCTGGAGAGAAGTCCCATGGGTCAGTCTTCGGTTCTCCCCTTCATTCTGGGCTCTTTGGGAAAGGTCAGAGTACCTTTCAGAAGTGTTGAAGGAAGCTAATCAGAGGATGAAGATCATTAGTCAGCAGAGATGGGGCAGCTGCTATGCTTTTCTGTTTTAGGGTTATATATATAATTTTGAGAAACAATCTCTTACAGCCCCAGCTAGTCCTAGACTTGCTATGTAGCCAAGAGGGACCTTGAATTTCAGATCCTTCTTCTTCACTTACTTAGTGCTTGAGCTAACAGGTGTAATCATGGTAGTTTGCATGTAATCAGCAGGGGCCAGGGTGACAACAAAGGATATTGCTTTTCAATTGGTTGGTATTCATGCTTGGGTTGCTTCTCTCTCTCTCTCTCTCTCTCTCTCTCTCTCTCTCTCTCTCTCTCTCTCCATTTTTCTTTATTAAGAAATTTTCTACTCACTCCACAGATTCCCCCCTCTTCCCTCCCCCAGCCCTCTTTCCCAAGCCACCCCACATCCCCACATCCCCCAAATCAAGGTCTCCCATGCGGAGTCAGCAGAGCCCAGCACACTGAGCCTAGGCACGTCCAAGCCCCTTCCCACTGCACCAAGGCTGTGCAAGGTATCACACCACAGGCACTGCATTCCAGAGGCCTGCCCATAGACCAGGGACAGATCTCGATTTCCCTGCCTGGGTGTGCCCCAAACAGTTCGAGCCAAACAACAGTCTTCTGTATCTAGAGGGCCTAGTCCAGTCCCATGGGGGCTTCCACTAGTGTGGCTGGTCATCTCTGCACATCCTCCCATCATGATTTCGACATCTCTTGCCTACAGTATCTTTCCTCCCTCTCATCAATTGGATTCCTGGAGCTCAGCCTGGTGCCTGGCCATGGATCTCTGTATCTGCCTCCATCAGTCACTGGACAAAGGCTCTATGATGACAGCTAGGTTATTTGCTAGGCTGGTCACCAGATTGGGTTGCATCTAAGAGGGTTGCAGCCTCTGGTGATAATCCCTTCCCTCCAGCTGCAGTGACTTCCAGATGATTTAAAGAGTCCAATTAACAGTGTTGACATTGAATCCTTCCCTCTATGCCTGCTTGCTTTTTGTCTTGATCAATAGGAATGCCGAAATGGCAAGCCACAGAGGAAAGGATGCTGGTCTGTGTCATGGAGGAAGGTAGCTGGAATTTGTTCAATTTTGATAACACAGTGTGTTGAAGGACTTACCAGAAAGGATAATAAACACTTATCTAAAATATTAGACACTCTTATCTAATGTAAACCAGCAAATAGCAATAAAGTGTGCTCTTACCCTTCACTTGTAGTGCTTTCAACTAGCTCAAGGTCCATATGCCTGATGGTTAGTGGCTGTCATTTCCTGGAGACAGATGTTCTGTACTGCACCTGCCTATGTGCATATGCATGTGTATGCACACATACACACAATCTAGTATGTATAATAGCAAAATACCTCACTAGGATCAAAGACCACACCAAATCTTGGGACACATCTCTGTCAGAAGAACAAAGCATGGGTTTGATGGCCAGCACTGCATAAGGGGGTGTGGTACACATCCCTGAAATCCCAGCACTCAGGAGGTAAAGGCAGGAGGGTCAGAAGTTCAAGGTTATCCTTGGCTAGAGTGAGCTCAAGGCCAGCCTGAGCTGGAGACACTGAGTCACAAAACAAATAAAAGGAAACAAAACACACACACACACACACACACACACACACACACACACACACACACAACCAGAAAGACAGGAAAATCTCCAAGTTCTCAGACACTGACATTCTTCAAAATAACTGTAACAAATAAAAGGAATTAAGGGCAGCTGAGATGTTTCAGTGGGTAAAGCACTTGTTCACAAGCCTGGTGCGTTCCACCCCAGGAATCCAGAAAGGAGTAAACCAGCTCCTGCAAGTTGTCCATGGGGGGTAACGGGTAGAGCAAACCTCTACCATGAGAGGCTTACTTGCAGGCAACACCCTGATCCAGGAAAAGCCACAAGCTGACACCACCCAGGGATCCACCCAGGGATGGGCCAACATCTAAGGGGAAGAACCTGACATCCCAAACATTCCAAACGTCAGATAAGATTAGATGTCTCTAAGCCTAGCACATACCTATTTCTGCTTTTACAGATACTCCTAGACAAATGTCAGCCAATCAGGGTCCTGAATCCTGGAAATCCCCTCACCCCAACCTCTGTTATGATAAAAAAAAAACAACAACCCCACCTTGTCTGGGCTTGGCACTCTCTGCTCTCTCCACTGTGTCAGACAGACAGAGAGACCAAGCTCGAGCTTGAAATAAAGGCTCTTTGCTTTTACATATGGAATTTGGTCTCCGTGGTGGTTTTTTGGGGATCCCCATGATCTTGGCATTACAGTCCACTAACCCATCCTTACACACTCTGTGTCATAAGCATGCCCACCCCACCCCCAACAAATAAATAAGTGTAGGAAAGTTTTTAATGAAGAAATCAAGAATGGAATTAGAAGATAGAAAGTGAAGAAAAATGAGAACACAGAATATCAGTACTTCTGACTATATATAACTTTAGCATTTAGAGGAATATTCATGATGTTACACATCTATCTCAGAAAAGGATAAAGCTTCTAAATTACCATCTTTCTTGGGATTTCTATTGCTGAGACAAAACACCATGACCAAAAAGCAAGTTGGGGAAGAAAGGGTTTATTTGGCTTATACATCCATACCACCATTCATTACTGAGGCAAGTCAGGATAGGAACTCAAACAGGTCAGAAACCTGAAGGCAGGAGCTGATGCAGAGAACTGCTGCTTACAGGCTTGCTCCCTATGGCTTGCTCACCCTGCTTTCTTATACAACCCAGGACCACCAGCCCAGGGGTAGTACCACACACAAATGGTACCTCCCACATCATTCCCTGATTAAGAAAATGCCCCACAAGCTTGCCTACAGCTGGATCTTTTGGAGGCATTTTCTCAACCTTGGTTTCTTCCTCTCAGATAACTATAGTTTGTGTCAAGTTGACAAAACTAGCCAGCACAAGACTCCTTGTCAACTTGACACACAAACACATTGCTGATAAGTCATTCCTTTCTTGTTCATCCCCAAGACCACACATTAATAAAGACATCATAATATAAGACATTTACAAGCTTAAAAAGTCCCACAGTCTTAAAAATTCAAACACTGTAAAAGTTCTCTAAAAAATATCAATAACAATCCCCCCAAACACACATACACACACGCACACACCACGAACAACAACAACAACAATAACCCTGATACTATGGGCTAGCAAGAGGGCCAAACAGGGTAAAAGTACTTGCTGTTAAGTATAGTGACCTCAGTTGAATCCTTTGGTCTCATATGATGGACCCAGAGAACCACTTTTCATAGGTTGTCCCCTGAGTCTTCATACATGCATGGTGGCATATGTACACACACACTTCCCCACACACTCACAAATAAATAAAAGTAATAAAAAAACCTAACATTGCTTTACCTTTGGTGTATTACTCCACATTTTGCTTTTTATATAATTTAGGATAGTAGTATACTTCAAATAATTATCAGCTTCTAATTTGAGCACAAAAAGTAATTTCAGGACAACAACCACTGAGAGGCCATGAACAGTTGTTAGGCAAGCAGAGCATGTTCAACAGTTGAGCTGAAAGGAACACAAGTTCAGAGGCTGTAACTTTAGCTAGACGCACTTCCTGTGGTCATCACAAAGAAAACAGTCACAGGACACACAAAAGCAAACGAGAAAGGAATTGAAACGTTCCACTCCAAAAGAATTAATAAGAAGGAGTTAGTGTTGCCGGAAATAAAGCACAAAAGACTGACTTTAAGGCCTATCAAAAGCAAACAGCTACAAAAAACGGAAACTCTTTATCAGTAATTTTGTCAAATGTGAACAGCTTAAACTCTAACAAAAAATAGATTGACTCTACAGAGCGATTTCCAGGAGAGCCAAAGCTACTCAGAGAAACCTTGTCTTGAAAAACCAAAAATAAATAGATAGGTAGGTAGGTAGGTAGATAGATAGATAGATAGATAGATAGATAGATATGTATGTATGTATATATATATATATATATATATATATATATATATATATATGTATGTATGTATGTATGTATGTATGTATGTAGGTAGGTAGGTAGATATAGATAGATAGATAGATAGATAGATAGATAGATAGATAGATGGATGGATAAAAAAAGATCGAGTGACAAAATGTATAAAAATCTAATCTAGAGCTGTGGTGTAGAAAGCTGCAGGTTTGTACCACAAACAAAGATAAATCTCTCTCCTCTCTCTCTCTCTCTCTCTCTCTCTCTCTCTCTCTCTCTCTCTCACACACACACACACACACACACACACACACACACACACACTAAAATGAAAAGAACAAAAAACTGTCCAGGACTAGAGAAGTGATTCTGTGCTAAAAAGCACTTGTTGTTCTCGCAGAGGACCCAGGTTTGGTTCCCAGCATCCACAAGGACAGCTCACAACCATCTGTAACTTCAGGTCCGTGGATCTGATGTCTTATGGTCTATGACGGCATTAGCATATATATGTGCATACCCATGCCAAGACACATACACTTAAGTACAAATTTAAAAACTTTTTAAAAGTGCTGTTTTGTTTGTTTGTTTGGTTTGAGACAAGATGTCACTATGTAGCCTTGGCTGGCCTGGAACTTGGAATCCATCTACCTCTGTCTCCAGAGTACTGGGATTAAAGGTATGTGATACCACATCTGGCAAAAGTATCTTAATGATAGAAAAAAATCACCCAGTTTGCCAAGCATGGTAGCACACCCTCATAATTCCAGCATTTGAGAGGATTTAGGGAGAGGATCATTTGAGATCAATGTCCAAGGATGTAACAGGGCCCTAGACCTTAGCACAACTGACTCCATGATGTAAGTGCCATTTGGGCTGTAAAACTCAGCACACAGACAGCACCACCAGCCAAAACTGAAACAAAGGACTAATCCATCAACATTCATAGTTCTAGAAAAGTCTTTAAATGTACTAACCTTGCGTTTTGGCCTCTGTAGTTCTGCTTCTGGCTAACTGTTCTTGTTACCTGAAATATGTTGACCTGGAACATGGATTTGTTTGTTTGTTGTTTTTCTTTTTCTTTTTTGTTTGTTTGTTTGTTTTGTTTTTTGAGACAGGGTTTCTCTGTGTAGCTGCACCTTTCCTGGAACTTGCTTTGGAGACCAGGCTGGCCTCGAATTCACAGAGATCCGCCTGCCTCTGCCTCCGGAGTGCTGGGATTAAAGGCGTGTGCCACCACTGCTCAGCCAGAGCATAGATTTTGTGCTTTAAAGCTCCCCTGAGAAAGGCTCAGAGCTACACTGGGATCCTGAGCACCCATGGTAGTTGCTGGCTGACTAAGAAAGACTTTCTACTGGCTTCAATCCATGTCCAAGCAGTCTCTGGTGGCTCCCCACAACAAGACCATCCTAGGCAATATAGTGAGACCCCATCACAGACAAACTCCAACTATAAGAGACTCACTTCAGATCACAAACAAACAGAATGGAAAAAGATATTCCATGTAAATAGTAAGCAAAAGATATCAGGGATGACTATAATAATACCAGATAAAAGAGACCCTAGGGTTGGCAGAATGGCTTAATGGACAAGGGCACTTCCTGCCAAGCCTGAGGACCTGGGTTTGATCCCTGGGGCCCACATCATGGAAGGAGAAAATGAACTCCTGCAGGATACCCTCTGACCTCCATAAGTGTGTGCCATGTGATGACCACGTACACACAGATAAATGTCATGTTTACAAGGAAGATAGATCCTAAACAAAAGGAAGAGACTGTGTGACAAAGAGGGAAGATTCGACACAGCAAGATGTGTTGAATTACAGTTACAAGTAGCTACACACTCAGGACAGACCATGAGATACAGGAAATGAAACTGACGAGCTGAAGGAGAAAGGCAGGGCTACAGTGCGGGTGGCACACTTGAGTAGCTCCCTCCTCACCATGGAACGGACAGCAGAGAAAAGACAGGGTGGAGGCAGCATGGGAAGCTAAGCAGACCAAACTGACGTAAGTCTCTGGGCAGCAATCGCAGCACATGTATGTACTCTTCTAAGCCCTTGTGTGGCTTTTTTCCCCCTAGGATAGAACATATGTAAAGTCACAAACTAAATCAGAATTTGCTACAATGAAATTTTACTTGGCTTTATAGAGAAACTCTGATGCACCTTACAACATGAGTGAACCTCAAGAATGTTGTGCTAAGTTAAATAAACAACAATCAGAAAATGCCTGATTCTTCTTATACAAGAGAGCCCAGGTAGTCACAGCCAGAGAGACAGAGCAGTGTGGGGGCTACCAGGGACCAGAGAGGGGGAAAGAAAGAGGCGTTGCTTTTTACTGGGCATAGAACTTCAGGTTTTTATTTATTTTATTTTATTTTTTAAGATTTTTTAAAGAAAAACAAAAGACCCAGGATAGCTAAAAGAATCCTGTATGATAAAACAACCTCTGGAGGCATCACCATCCCTGACCTCAAGCTCTACAATAGAGCTACAGTAATAAAAACAGCCTGGTACTGGTATAAAAACCAACATACAGACCAATGGAATCTAATTGAAGACCCTGACATTAATCCACACACATATGAACACCTGATTTTTGATAAAGAAGCCAAAACTATACAATGGAAAAAAGAAAGTATCTTCAACAAATGGTGCTGGCATAACTGGATGTCAATATGTAAAAGATTACAAATAGATCCATATCTGTCACCATGCACAAAACTCAAGTCCAAGTGGATCAAAGACCTCAACATAAATCCTGTTACACTAAACTTAACAGGTGAGAAAGTAGGAAGTACTCTTGAACGCACTGGCACCGGAGATCACTTCCTAAATATAACACCAACAGCACAAACACTGAGCACATAATAAATGGGACCTCTTGAAACTGAGAAGCTTTTGCAGGGCAAAAGATATGGTCAACAAGACAAAAAGACAGCCTACAGAATGGAAAAAGATCTTCACCAACCCCACATCTGACAGAGAATTGATCTCCACGGTATATAAAGAACTCAAGAAATTAGACATCAAAATACTGAACAATCCAATTAAAAAATGGGCTAAAGAGCCAGGTGGTGGTGGTGCACGCCTTTAATCCCAGCACTCAGGAGGCAGAGCCAGGTAGATCTCTGTGAGTTTGAGGCCAACCTGGGCTACCAAGTGAGTTCCAGGAAAGGTGCAAAGCTACACAGAGAAACCCTGTCTCGAAAAACAAAACAAAACAAAAAGAAAAAAATGGGCTAAAGAGCTAAACAGAGAATTCACAAAACAAGAATCACAAATGGCTGAAAGACATTTAAAGAAATGCTCAACATCCTTAATCATCAGAGAAATGCAAATTAAAACGCCTCTGAGATACCACCTTACACCTGTCAGAATGGCTATGATCAAAAACACTGAGGACAGTCAATGCTGGAGAGGATGCAGAGCAAAGGGAACACTCCTGCACTGTTGGTGGGAATGCAAACTTGCATAACTACTGTGGAAGTCAGTATGGCGGTTTCTCATAAAGTTGGGAATCGAACTACCTCAAGACCCAGCCATACCACTCTTGGGCATATACCCAAAGAATGCTCAACCATACCACAAAGATACATGCTCAACTATGTTCATAGCAGCATTATTTGTAATAGCCCAAACCTGGAAACAACCTAGATGCCCATCAACTGAAGAATGGATTAAGAAAATATGGTACATATACACAATAGAATACTACTCAGCAGAGAAAAACAATGACAGCATGAAATTTGCAGGCAAATGGATGGAACTAGAAAAAAATCATCCTGAGCGAGATAACCCAAACCCAGAAGGACAAACATGGTATGTACTCACTCATAAGTGGATTCTAAATAGAAAGCAAAGAACAATCAGACTGCAACCCACAGAACCATAAAGCTATATATATGGCATGGAGGACCCTAAGATGACTGTTGCTTATAATAAGATTTGGTTTTACTCAATTACTGAGCAACCCTCAATGAAACATTACACTATTAAGGACAATGAATTCCTCATTGGGTTTCTGAGTGCTGAGTGCACCCTGTGGCTGCAGCTGAAGCCCAACATGGCAGAAACCTATTGGGCCTTCGTGAAAACCTCTCCCCTTCCAATGGCAAATGGGGATTGAAAGCCCAATAGGGCCAGCTTTGGCAAGCATTAACATAAGCCTAGGAACTGCAGCCATGTAGTTAGATTCTCCAGAAGGTAATGTGTGGTAACTGCTTTTTCAAGTATGTTTGAGAACGTGTCACCCAGACACCTAGGAGATTAAGGATAACACTGAAGATCACTGATCTCCATTTATTAACAGTAGCATGCCAGCTAAGCATTTTCATTCTCACAATCCTATTCAAGCAGGGGCAGTACCTACCTACTTCTCAGGAGTGGCACTGTGCAACATTTTTTTGCCTCCTGAATTCATTTAACCCCCGTTGAAGATACCTTAAATTTTGTGAGTCTGAATGTTGCCATTATGAGACCATTAGTTCTGCTCCTTGTGAGATACCTGTTTTTCCTTTATGGTTCTTAGTTGTTCTTTTGCAGAGCTGCCAGCTTAAGTCGTGCTGGGATCAAGAATAATGGGCCTCGGCAGTTCATGTTCCTGGAGGTGTGTCCATGCCAATGGATACCCACATGCTCCAGAAGAGAATTTGACATCACTGCTGCCATTGTTGCTGTTATAACAGTGACAACCACCACTACTATTGTTTCTGGGATCACCATTTCATAATTGGTTACTACAGCTAGCACAGTGGAGACCCTGGCAGCAAAAGTAGCTACCACAGTTAATTAATCTTTCATTCTATTGGGAATGACAAATTTAGGTCAATAGTTATATACATTTTGATTGGCTTTGAAAGTTATAAATCTACAAACTCAAGTTCCATTTGCTCTCGGGATACCTTCTTATAAGAACTCCAATTTGCAGTAAGGCTCATTAAGGAAGGAAATGGCTCAGTTGCCTTTAGCCTACTGGCTATGGGTGGGTTAAGACTTCTGTTGGTCTTTTCTGTGTCTAACACACAGATTGCAAGCCCAGTGCCACTTAGAGATCTTTGGCAACAGTTAACTCTGCAGCTCTCACATAACTGAGCCTGTATGATGAGTATTCAGAGACGGGTAAGATCTGGGGGGCACTCACCAACCTAAGACAGAATGCCTATGTGGCCTGGACAGGTGTCTCCATGATGGGTAAGGTGACCTGCTGATGTCCCATGCAACCTAAGTCAGAAGTTCATTTTTTAGTAACAGGAGGGGACCTATAGGGCCCTGGCTCCTGTTTTGGGTAACTGTTGCATTGCTTGCTGACCTTGACCATGATATCCTCCCTATGCTAATTCCCTGTGAGATTCCACCCTCCTGAATGCTTAAGGGAAGCTCCTTGTCTGTGTATCCAGCATATTGGGTGTTAACAGCTTACATGCAAGATTGTAAAACATCAGAAGCGGGGTTGGGGATTTAACTCAGTGGTAGAGTGCTGGCCTAGCAAGCGCAAGGCTTGGGGTTTGATCCTCAGCTCAAAAAAAAAAAATCAGAAGCAAACTTCTGCCCACTGGGGTTCTCCCATTGTACTGTAAGCCTGTATTTAAGACCTCCTCCCTCCTTCAATAAACGTCATTTGGCAAAAGAAGAAGAAGAAGAAGAAGAAGAAGAAGAAGAAGAAGAAGAAGAAGAAGAAGAAGAACAAGAACAAGAAGAACAAGAACAACAAGAACAAGAACAAGAAGAAGAAGAACAAGAACAAGAACAAGAACAAGAAGAACAAGAACAACAAGAAGAAGAAGAAGAAGAAGAAGAACAAGAACAAGAAGAACAAGAAGAACAAGAACAAGAAGAACAAGAAGAACAAGAAGAACAAGAAGAACAAGAACAAGAAGAACAAGAACAAGAACAAGAAGAAGAAGAAGAAGAAGAAGAACAAGAACAAGAAGAAGAAGAAGAACAAGAAGAACAAGAAGAACAAGAACAAGAAGAAGAACAAGAAGAACAAGAAGAAGAACAAGAAGAACAAGAAGAAGAACAAGAAGAACAAGAACAAGAACAAGAACAAGAGGGGGGTCAAGATCATGATGGGGAAATCCACAGAGACAACTGACCAGTACTAGTTGGAGCTCACTGACTCTGGACTGACAGCCTGGGAACCTGCATGGGACCGTCCTAGACCCACTGAATGTTGGTGACAGTTGTGTGGCTTGATCTGTTTGTGGGGTCCCTGGCAGCAGGACCAGGACTTATCCCAGGTGCGTGAACTGGCTTTTTGGAGCCCATTCCCTTGATGGGATACCTTGCTCAGCCTTGATACAATGGGGAGGGACTAGGCTCTCCTTCAACTTGGTATGCCAGACTTTGTTGACTGCCATGGGAGGCCTAACCCACTCTGAGTAGTGGATGGGGGTAGAGTGGGAGGGAGGTGAGGAGGCAGGAGAAGGGGAGGGAGGGGGGACTGGGGTTGGTATGTAAAATGAAAAAAAATTAATAAATAAATATATTTAATTTAAAAAAAGAAAAAAAGATTTATTTTATTTTTGATTGTGTGCTAATGCATTACGTGTGTGTGTATGTGTGTGTGCGCGCGTGCGCGCGCATGTGCACATACACACACGCATGTGTGCAGGTACCTATAGAGATCAAAAGGGAGCACCAGATGCCCTGGAACTGGAGTTACAGGTAGTTTTATGAGTCACCCAACATGGGTGCTGGGAACAGAATCAGTGTCCTCTGGAAGATCAGGAAGCTCTCTTTTTATTATTGGTGGTGGTGATGGTGGTGATTTTCAGGACAGGGGTTCTCTGTGTAGCCTTGGCTGTCCTGGAATTCACTCTGTAGACCAGGTTGGCCTCAAACTCAATGATCCACCTGCCTCTGCTTCCTGAGTGCTGGGATCAGAGACATGCGCCACCATACCTGTCTCAAGAAGTGCTCTTACCTGCTAATCCATCTCTCCAGTGTCAAACCTCAGTTTTATAGACTGGACAGAGTTATGGAGTTGGATCGTTAATATATTTAATACTATTGAACTTCACACTTAAAAATATTGTTGGAGATGTGCATGTACCTATAATCCCAGCACCCAGGAGCTGAGGCAGGAAGGTTGAGAGTTGGAGGGCAGCCTGGGCTCCAAAGTAAGACTCTCATAGCCTCACCACTTTCTGTCTTTTTGAGTGTCTCCCCCGCCCTTCCCTGCGTGCTGGGGCCAATATGGTAACCCTCCTTCCCCTGTCCCTTTCTGCTTTTGGTGGTCTGAAGGCCAACTCACAGCAGCCAGTCTCCCAGACAGACACACTAAGCATCTTGGTCCCTGGATCTCTGTCCTGGGCAGTCACCCAGCATGTCCAGAGACTGTGTGACTGACTCACCCAATCCTGGCCTCACTGTGGTCCGATCTCTACCCCACTTCAGCAACCAGGCACACAGGTCCCCTTGCAGAACCTGAATGACAAACCCTGGATTCTTTTCTCCAGCACTGACCCTTTGTGTCTCCTCTGCGGCCTCTTTCACGGTTCATCTCAGCCCGTGGTCCCCACCCTTCCTCATTCTCGCCACTTTCCTCATTCCTCTTTCTCACCTAGACTTTCTGCCTAACTATTTCTCAGTTCCCATAAATATTTTCTTGTCTTCTCACCTTTGACTTCGTTTTCCGCCTCACAAGCCTGCAGCCCCAGGTTAACCTCGCTGCCGAACTTCCTGCCCATGTCTGCGAGCAGCATTGGCGGAAGAGAACTAACAAGTAACAGGGCATATTGCGTGTCTTTATTATAGCTACGTGGCCTCCCGTCAACAGGAGCGACCTTGATAAAACCTGACAAGCCTTTTGTTTGTGTTTGTGCTTAGTTACTCCCTGTTTTATTTCCTTTCAGCCCATTCGAAGTGTATTTTGTATTATGACATGCACTGTAGGTATCCTTTTATTTATAGTCATTTAGTCCACAGCTGTTCAGTAAGTACCTTGATGGACAATACCACTATGTATAATTCAAAAACGATCTAATGGCCTCATAGATACTTTATTATTACTATTATTATTATTATTATTATTATTATTATTATTATTATAACTTAAGGAAGTTGGAAGCCATTCTTGAGGAGGAAACTGGTAACTCACAAGAGCTCAGTGACTCAACCGATTATGTCATTGCCCCAAGAAGTATTCAGGTAAGTGTTGAGCCTGGTCCCTTGGTGCCTGTGCCTGTGCCTCTGCTGAACAACGAAAGTGTACCCTCAAGTATGTCCATTGTGGGCAGGGCTGCTTCAGAAGTGGTGGCTCCTTCTTCCCTTGGGTTTGCTCCCCACTAACATTAGCCCTTTAGCTAAGGGAGAAGAAATGGCTTTATCTCTGCTTGGTAAGACATGAGCTACTGATGTTGACATATGACAAGAAACATCCATGTTTTCTACTTCAGAAACCAAGAGCACTTCTGAGCAGGCCATTTCTTTCTTGAGATCTTTACTTCTCCTTTTGGATGAAGCATTATTTATGAATCTCAACAGCTAGCTAGTCTTCTTCCCATCTCATAGACATTTGAGAAGCTATTGATAGATTCCCTAGTAATGAATACAATTTGGGCTGGAGAGATGGCTCAGTTCTGTTCTTGTAGAAAGGACCAGGGTTCAGTTCCCAGCACCTCCATAGCAGCTCACAACCCTCTGTAACCCCACTTCCTGGGGGAAATCTGATGTCATTTTCTGAACTCTGTATGCACCAGATATGTACATGTGCACATATATACATCCAGGTAAAACATTTATACACATACAGTAAAAAGAAATTCTCTGTGAAAAGAAAAGACTCAGCCAGACAGTGGTGGCGCATGCCTTTAATCCCAGCACTCAGGAGGCAGAGCCAGGCAGATCTCTGTGAGTTTGAGGCCAGCCTGGGCTACAGAGTGAGATCCAGGAAAGGCACCAAAACTACACAGAGAAACCCTGTCTCAAACAAACAAACAAACAAACAAACAAACAAAAACAAAAAACAAAAAAACCCAAAAACAACAACAACAAAAACAAAAAACAAAAAACAAAAAAAAAGAAAAGACTAATGGGCTGGAGACATGGCTCAGCAGTTAAAGGAACTTACTGCTTGTGGTGGGATGAATGAGAATGGTCCCCATAGGTTCATAAAATTGAATAATTCCCTAGTTGGTAGAACTGTTTTAGGAAGGATTAGGAGATGTGGCCTTGTTGGAGAAGTTATGTCACTTGGCATGGGCTTTGAAGTTTCAAAGGCCTAGTCTTGCTCCATCTACCTCCAACTTTCAGATACAACGTAAGGTCTCAGCTACCACTCCAGCACCATGCCTACCTGCCTGCTACCGTGCTCCCAGTCAGGAAAACCATGGACTCACCCTCTGAAACTCTAAGCAAGGCCCAGTTAAATGCTTTCTTTAAAGAGTTGCCTTTGCCATAGCGTCTCTTCACAGCAATAGAACAGTCACTAAGGCAGAAGCCTAGAAACCAAGTAAACAAATGGGCATCCTGAAGTGACCAAACATAGGCTTTCTATTGGCTTTTCTTCTTCAGCATATTATAAGTCAAGATGAATCAGTTCAAAAATTCTTATTGCCTGGAGGACAAGGCTTTCACCCATCCAGGGTCCAAGAGTATGTCTAAGGGTGAGCAATATGAACAGAAATACCTTCAGGCTGAGCTCCTTGAGATACAGTCAGGTCACACCTGCACGGAGTCTCCATGGTGTATGACATGCTGGGAGAAGTTTGTCTTTATGCATCAAAAAAGACAGAATGATTTGTGGTCCTGAGGAATTGGGTGAAGTTTTCCATTCCTCTATCCTTAATGTGTGTTCCAAAATTTTAAAGTAAGTCCCTCTCTTCCTGTCTTTCTCCTCCACCTTTCCCCTGTCCTCTCAAAACAATCTATTTTTAAAAGATTTATTTATTTATTTTTGTGTATATGCACATGATATGGGTAGGGGACACCTGCCTGTCAAATCTGGTGTGTGGAAAGTAGATAGCTGTGTAGAGCCCATTCTTTTCTTCTATTAGGAGGGTTCTATTAATGAGGTTCCAACACATGTCTTCAGGCTTAGTGGCAAATGCTTTACTTGCTGAGCTATCTCCCTGGCACTCCTGTCTGTCTGTCATCCATCCATCCGTCTGTCTGCCTGTCTATCATCATTTTATCTACCCACCCACCCATCCTTCTTTCCATCCATCCATGCATCCATCCAGCCATCTAAGATCCAGCATTCTCAGACAAGAGTCTATACAAAGACACTCTGGGTAAATTAAGAATACCAATGTCCTAGTTAGCTTCAGCTGTAAGGTGTCCACAGTAATTTGAGAGAGACTCAACTGGAAAATTACCCAGATCAGACACTGGCCTGTAGCCATGTCTAAGAGGAGTCCTGATTGATTGATATGGGAGGGCCCAGCTCTCTGTGGGTGGGGCCATCTCTGGGCAGGTGATCCCAGGTAGTATAAAAATGCTAACTGACTATGAGCCTGGAAGCAAGCAAGCCAGGAAACAGCATTCCTCCATGGCTTCTGCTGCAGTTCCTACTTAGGTTCTGCTCTGATTCTCTCAGTATGGACTGTTACCTGGGAGTGTAACTGGAACAAACCCATCCTTCCTCTCCGACATTACTTTTGTTCACGGTGTTTATCACAGAAAGCAAACTAAAAGAACCACCTAAGGCAATCCAGCTTCTATAACATGCAATGGGGGTTCAGAGGCCAAGGCTAGACTTCCTGAAGCAGGATCCATGTGCAGCTTTAAAAGGGCAGGTGCCTGAGATGAAGATGCATGTTACCCAGAAGTCCCTAAGTTCTCCAGGTGGTAGGGGTGAAAGGACCAAGCAGATGCCATAACAGGCTGCTCAGTCTTCTCTCAGAGATCAGGCCTCAATTTGAGTTTCCTGAGACTTAAGCAAGCAGTTTCTGGGAGGGCCGTGAACAAAAGACACAGTCCTTGCAGTAGCTCCCTTTCTGCACGTACTCTGACTGCTCAAGGTTCAGCCAGTTGTTTACTGTCTAGGACCCCTCACCAACTTAGAGCTACATGCATGGGTCAATGTGAATGTGCTAGGACAGCCAGCCCCCATGGCAGCTCAAGGACAGAGCCTGGGACTTGTCCAGGCCTGCCCAAAAATGGTAGCTGTATCCCCCAACCAGTAAGTTCAAAGGTTACACACCCTCACTCAACCATACGATGATGCAAAGGCTTGTACCACCCTGCTAGCGGTTTTTCCTTTAAAAACCCCTCACCCTGAGAGCTCAGGGCCGTCCTCCTCCACCTGCTGTTTTGGATGTTGGATGCAGACCAAGCCCAAGCTTGCTTGTTATCAAGAAACCCCTGTGTGTTTTGCATCAGTTATCGGCTCTGTGGTGATCTTGCTCGGGGGTCTCACGGCTGGGCCACAACAGGGTCCACTCTTCCCATTTCACCTAAATAACATCACCTGTGGCTCTGTATGGAAAATACAATGTTCTGCCAGGTTTTCCCTAAGTATACAAGAGTCTTCTCAGGCCAAGTGGCCCTGCTTGTCCATCCTGGGGTTTCCTCTGGGAGCCCTCCAGCTCCAGACTTTCCCAGGAAAGATAATGGTTCATGAAACACTCTTTCTAAGTGGCAAACATCCCTGCCCCACACAGAGACACAAGCTCTCCAGCCAATGAGGAGCTTTGGGGCTAACCAGAGGATTATTGGAAGGCTTCCTCCCTTCCTCTTCTGTTCCACAGATGCTCAGGCCTCTCCTGTCCTTTGCTCTGAAGGAAGAAATCCTTGCCTCCCCACATCAGCCTCCTCTCTGCCTTCCAGCTCCCTCTCAAGAAAGATGAGTCTTCAAACTCGACCTTCCCCATCCAGGGAGGTATTTGGTCTCCACTTCCCAAACAACTAGGAAAGATTCCAAGACAGAGGCTGGGTTTGTTTGTTGTTGTTGTTTGGTTTGGTTTTTTTTTACCACCAAATATCAGTAGAGCTTCTTCTGGGCAGCTGCATGGCTCTCTTCAGCAGCCCTTCAGCCAGTGAAGGGTTCTGAAGAGCCGGTGAAGATAGGAAATGACGGTTCCCCAAGGCAGCCCAGTGGACACGCCCCAGGTAACACAGGACAAGGGTAGGAGGCTTCAGAGGCTTTGGCTCAGGACAACTCATGTTAGCGCAAGATCGACATACTTGGGAATGGGTTATACTTGAGAAGTGTGGAGAATGTAGAGGCTCCCAGATCTTAGTAGGCCTTTGCACCTTAGCACAACGGAAGTACCATTCAGGCCGTACAACTCCGGACATAGCCAGCACTGTCTGCCAAACCAAAAACCAGCATTTAATCCATCGAAGTCCATAATTCTGGGGAAGGTGTCTCACTGGTCCAGCTTTTGTGGAGCAGGTACAGTCCCCAGCACTGCAGGGAAGTTGAACTTCTCACAGGTTTTTGCAGCAATGACGTGCCCACAGCTAACTCAGGCACCGGGAGGCCATCAGTGGGGAACCGGTCATGAGTCTGTTAGACATGTGCACTGACTGACTTCCAGCAGAAGGCCATTTTCAAGACGTGT
The DNA here is from genome assembly GCF_903995425.1 of Onychomys torridus. NCBI lineage: Eukaryota > Metazoa > Chordata > Mammalia > Rodentia > Cricetidae > Onychomys > Onychomys torridus. The sequence goes on along the minus strand of NC_050449.1, from coordinate 63,624,863 downwards.
AGCCAAACAGGAAATTCCGACTATGTCCCAGGGATCATCAAGACCCCCCCAATCACACTGCTGATGTTAAGAGGAGAGAGAGAGAGGCTGAGTGAGTGAGTGAGTGAGTGAGCACAAGCAGGTTCTGGGCCATCGGCCCCTAAGCATGCATGGAAGGGGAAAGTAAATATGCCCAGTGACTAGAAAGGTTCACTCAGCAGCATTCACCTGAGAGCACAAGGATGCTTCTTATCATGACCCAGGAGCTCTGAGACGCGAAGTGTGGCAATTAGGAAAAGACACAGAAAGCAGCTTCAAAGCCACTGAATGAGATGTGTCTGCTTGTCACCTCTGAGGTGCCCTGGACCCCATCAGTGCTGTTCTTAGGAACACAGCCATAAGCAACATCAAGAGCATCCAGTCTGAAGACCCACCTGATTGGCCAATCCTGAACAGTCCTTCTGTGTTCTCTTCAGTTCAAGACAGGACATTTCAAATGTTCTTGATTACTTCAGGCTGTACCTACATTTCCCTCTGTTTTTGGTTTATTTTGTTATGTTTTTGAGGTAGGACTTGGTGTGCAGTCTTGACTGGCCTGATACTCTCAATCATGGTAACAAACCACTACACTCTTCTTAGAAATGTACTTCTCTCTGAAGGAAAATGGCTCAACATTATTACAATTAAGATAATTACTTAATAGATGGAAATGACAATAAAAGGTGGCAACATGTTGGTTGGGTATCATGTAAGGGCATTATTTTTTATGTGTATAAGTGTGTGATGTGTATATGCATGTGTGTTCTCATGTGTGTGGCTGTGCATGTGTAGGCCAGAGGCTGATGCTGAGTATCTTCCTTGACAGCCTTCCCTCTAACATATTGAGGCAGGGTCTCTAGCAGAACTCTAAGCTCACCCTTTCAGCTACCCTACTTAGCTTGCTTGTTCTGGGGATTGTTGTGGAATATCAATTTAAGATGTGTTACATTAGTTTATGCTATGGAATATTTGTTTAATGATGCAAAGATGAGTTGCATTCTTTTATGTTGCATTTGTTTAACTATGTAAAACTGTGTTACTTTTCCTGCCTAAAAGACCTGATTGGTCTAATACAGAGCTGAACAGCCAATAGTGAGGCAGGAGAAAAATAGACAGGGCTGGTGAGTAGAGAGAATAATTAGGAGAAGAATGAACGAGAAAAGGAAGAGAGGAGGATGCCAGGGGCCAGCCACTCAGCCACCCAGCCAGCCACAGAGTAAGAAGGAAAGAAAGATACAAAGAATAAAGAAAGATAAAAAGCCCAGAGGCAAGATGTAGTTAAAAAGAAATGGGATAATTTAAGTTAGAAAAGCTGGCTAGAAACAAGCCAAACTAAGGCCAGGAATTCATAAGTAAGAATAAGTCTCTGTGTATTTATTCCAGAGCTGAGTGGTGGACCCCCAGTGAGTAAAAAACAACACAAAGAACCAAAATAAAACAACTACAGGGGATGACCTTCCTCCACTTTCCAATGCTGGGATTGTAGGCAGGTCACCATGCCTACCTAGTGTTTGATCATAGTTTTTAGGGATCAAAAAAGAAACATCTCTACGACCCAAAGAATATTCATTTTTTTAGATTACATTTTGTTTGTGTGTGTGTGTTTGTGTGCATAGTTTAGACTGGGACCCTATTAGGTTTGGGTTACACACCACACACACACACACACACACACACACACACACACACACACACACACTGCATGTATATGCATACACACCCTTCTCTAAGCAATGCACCTAGCAACCTCAGACCCTCTACCCTAACACTCATCTAACTGCGTGTGCTTCCATCTCTGAACAATAATACATGTTTCCTCATCCTTGGTAACAATCAAATTTAGACAGTTTTTATTCAACAGTATTCCCAACTTATTCAGGTGTAAAGAATAGGCAGGCTGATCTGGCATAAAATGGTTTTTGCTGAATGGGCAGTGAGGTAAAAACCATGTTCTCTAAGTCACCTTTTAGGGAGAATCCCCAGTTTACCATCTTATGCCTATGCATGATTATGTATATATATATATATATATGATTTAAAATCAGATGCATATGGGAAGGTACATATGGTGATATTTTATTTGTACTGAAATGTGATTTTATTTGTATGTTAATAAATAAAGTTGCCTGGGGGGACAGAGCTAATAGCAAGCCATAGCAGAAGCTGGGAGGTGGTGGCACATGCTTTAATCCCAACACTTGGGAAGCAGAGCTAGGCAGATCTCTGTGTGTTCAAGGGTACAGCCAGCATGGAGAAACAAGCCTTTAATCTCAATACCAACCATAGAGACCTAGAGGTCTATAGAGACAGGCAGTGATGAGGAGGTCATGTGGTTGGGTTTACAACCAATAAGAAGGCAGAACAGAAAGTCAATAAAAAGACAGACACACAGGAAGTAGGCCTCTTTCTGAGGGGAAGGGCTGCAGCAGCAGGAAGGGTAAGAAAAGGTTTTTAGTATCAGCTCTCAGCTATTGCTCTGACATCTTGGGCTTTTAACTCTGTATTTGGCTCTGTGTTTCTTATTTAATAAGACTGTTACATCTACAGGTACATGCCCAATTGAAAAAGTGAATTTATTATCTAATATGTCAACCAAAATAGAAACCATCTCACTATGGCCCTTAGTACGTAGCCTCTCCTTCCTTTAGACCCCATGAAAAGAGATCCCAGGCATAGCCTGGAGCCCTTGAAAACTCTTACTCACATGGCCACTTTCAATCTTGAGAGTATTCCTCTCTCATCTGTACTATCATTTATAACATTATCTTGCTTCTTTCACCAATCTGTATGAAAACTTATTTTCAGTTCTTTGGCTAAGAAGCTGTGGTGGTTTGAATGAAAATGGCCCCCATGGGGATTGGCACTATTTGGAGGTGTGGCGTTGTTGGAGGAAGTGTGTCACTGGGGTGGGCTTTGAAGTTTTAGAAGCCCAAGCCAGGCCCAGTGGCGTACTCTTTTCCGGATGCCTGCTAATTCAGATGTAGACCCAGCTACTCTCCAGTACCCTGTCTGCCTGTGTGAAGCCATGCTTTCCACCGTGATGGCAATGGACTTAACCTCTCAATTGGAAGCCAGCCTCAATTAAGTTTTCCTTTATAAGAGCTGCCATGGTCATGGTGTCTCTTCACGGCAATAAAACCCAAGACGGAGGCCAAGAACCTAGAAACACCTAATTTGTAGGAGTCAGTTCTCTCTTCTACCACATGGAGTTTGGGGATCTAACTCAGGCTGTCAGGCTTGGCAGCAAGATCTTTTACCCACTGAGTCATCTCACTGGTCCCCAAAGGCATTCTCTCACACCCCCTTGGGGGTGGGTGCTTGAGAGACAGACAGCTCAGCAATTAAGAGCACTTGCTGCTCTTGCAAGTACTCAAGTTTGGTCCCCAGCACCCACATCAAGTGGCTCACAACCACCTGTAACTCCAGCTACAGACAATCAGGCACCCTTTTCTGGCCTTCTCAGGCATCCACACTCATATACACATATCCATCCATACACAGACACATAATTAAAAAGAAATTTTAAAAAAATCCCTGAAGGATAATAGGATTGTCCAGGGTGTGGATTCTTACTCATTACACTAGTAGAATTTTGGACCAGGTAATTCTTTGTTGTCAGGACTGTCCACTTCGCTGTGGGCTGTTTAGTGTTATCTATAGTGGCCACTCACTAGGATAACCCCTCCAAACCCCCGTTGGGACCCAAAATATCTCCGTCTCATGTACTTAGGGAGGCACAGTTGCCCTGGTAGGGTGCAACTGATCTTGGACACCATGCTTTTGTATGACTTTGGTATTTCCTGTTGGTTTGAACCAACACTTAGGCTCACACTTGGTAAAATTCCATGTTAACTTCTAGCTCTTGTTTGCTAGCGAGGCAAATGCTTTCTGCCCAGTGGAAGACATTTCACCAAATAGTATTGTTTTGAGTTGCCCTGTAGTATGGAGAGCTGCTGGTAGCGAAAGTCCATGAGAGTATACAGCAGTGACAACTAGAGTTCAGTAGGTCAACCCATCAGAACAAGGATTCTGTTAGAGGAAACCATCATGCAAGGCGTTATGGAATTACTGCTTTTTGAATGAACTGGCTGTCTCGTGTTGCAAACTTCTTGTGCAGTAACAGCTACGATTCTCCCCATTTACCGTGCATTTCCATGTTACGTGTACATGTAATCTCACAATTGCATCTCAATCTTGGGTACAGCTTTCCCTATACATTTGGGGTAATTGGATAACTGTCTGCAGCTGTGTTTATTTTCCATTAACATATATCTGGCCACAGCCATTCTCTGGACAAAAGTATTTCAGCAAGGATACTTTTTTCCAAGGACAAATGCAGAGAAATAAACATTAGCTCATCTCACCCACAGATAGAGAAAAGAACCACTAACAATTAAATCCTCGACCCCTTACGTTCACCCTGGGTTATTTACACAAGACCCTAATTTAAGAGATTTACTGCTCACATTCCTGGGATGATGTTTTAGCCATTTGCTAGATAGTGAGTTAAAGCAGTTACTTCTCACTGACCCAAAAAGATTGTCTACAAGGTCAGGCAGGTGATAGGTGCCAAGCTTTTCTTGTGCAAATTAAGTTTTAATTCCTCCTCAACTAGGTGCTTTTTCTACTCAGCAATTACTCTGAGTGAAAGTGTTTTGCTAACCAAATGCTACACGCTCTGACATAGGTTGCTTAGCCACCTAGCACATGTCCCCTCTCTACCAGAAAGCAGCTGCAGCTGGGATGAGCAGGGGGGAGGGGGAGCAGCGCCAAAGGCAGTTTACTTTCTTGTGACTTACTGACCCCTAACGTTCTACCTAGCCATTTCTAGATTATAGTTTAAGCACATAAATTCCCTAATTGATCTTAGCCTTTAGTTGACCCTACCAGAGAACTCCCCTTTAGGGTTGTAATCAGAAGCTGACAATTATTGCTTTATGTGTTGGTCCTTATCACCTCTCTCTGAGACCCTGAAAACGTCAAACCTTTCATGGCTTTACCAAGAATTACCGTGTGGGTATATATACTGGTTCTCTGAGAGCACTGGGAGAAGAGGATTGATGGAGAAGAGCAAAGATGAGGACGGAGATGGAAAGAACTAGGTAGAACCGTGAGAGAACAGCAGAAGGGACCGAGAGGAGCTGAGTATGAGAACAGAAAAGAAACTGTGTAGATAGACTTAGAATAATAAAGTGAATGAACGAATGTGCTTAGATTCATTGAATATCAGATTAGAATCTTCAGCTGCTTGGTAGACTCTTCCATGGGCCCTGGGAGCAAACAATATAGGCTGGACCTATTTTATTTTTTTATCATTTATCAGTTTTGGATCTAACCTGGGAACTTTCCTCTAGAACTGTCTACAGAAATCCAGTTTCTCAGCATGCTTTTAAACCAGCCCTGCCACCTAACTGCTTGTCCCATTCATCACTGAGTTGAGTCAGCCTTTATTATGCCCAGTGTAAAGGTACAGGAAGTTTTGTTTTTTTAACTTTGGGGAAAGTTGTATTTTACCACGAGTGTCTTTTCCTTTCTGGTTGGGTACTGAGCTCAAGGTGGCCACGGTCAACTTTGGGGTCAGAAGGTTTTCAGATTGAGTTTCTGAGATGTCTCACCCCCCCCCCCCCCCCCTGCAGTGCATCTGCTCAGGTCCTCCTCTCCCAGCCCTCCCCATTCTCTTCCTCAGGCTCATCCTCAGGACGGCTCATTTGCCTGTGTTCTCTCCATGTCCATGCTGACTAGGGCACTAGCTCCCCAGGCGGCCTCCTGGCTTCTGATGTTTCTCGTTTTCTTTCTCTGCTGCCACGTAAGTAAGGACTCTGAAATTGTGGCTGTGACCCAGGGCTCCAGGGACAAAGGTGTGGGGCAGCAGGACCAAAGAGTGAAGACACAGAAGGAGGCCCTCAGGCTCGGAGTCAGATGTTTGGTTCCTGCACGTGGAGGGAATGGAAATCTAGAAAAAGCTCAGACCTTTTTCTTTCTACAAACCCTGCGCCTTGACCACAGGGCCTTGCAAACGCTGGGAAAGTGATCCAGGCCGGCGCCATATCCCCAGTCCAAGAACTCAGATTTTTCAGAGGTTGACTAATCATGTTTGGCATGCAGAGGGTCTTCTGGAATGATATGGGGCTGGAAGCCTGGATATTATCTGGTTCCTTATTCATTTCCTTTGAGGAAGTACACAATAGACAAAGTTCTCATTAACAGGCCCGGAGAATGGGGTGCCAACTATCTAGGGGCTTTCTGGTTCCAATCAACATCCTGCAGTGCAGCCGCCATGCTCTGACACCAGGCTCCTTCCTGCTTCCCTCTTGGAAAGCTTTGGCTTCCAGTCTTCTGCCAATCATTTGTCTGTGTGGTTGTTTTTTCCCAATACTCCCCATTGTAGGAATTTAGCAGGATCACTGTAAGGGGTAGATATTAGAAGGAACAGCTGCTTTTTGTTAGTACTTTGACCTTGAAGGATCCTTGTAGACAACAGTGATTGTTTTGTTGAAGGGACATTGTAGCCATCCTGTGACCTTTGTCACAAGATGCCTCAGGCACACCTGAAGCTCTTGTCTTATTGTGTGTTGCACACATACATAATAAAGGACTAGAGTCACGGAGGCATGTGATGCTCTCCTTCAGTAAGACATGCAAATTAGATTAGGGACCCTGGTATGAAGAGATACTTTGTGTAACAATTAATAAATACTCATAAATACTCTTTTGTACCGGCTGTTCAGGGTTCAGTCCATCAGAAGAGGCTGGGCCTTCCTGTTATCACATAGGCCTTAAAATTTCATCTTGGGAGTGCTTTGTTTTTGAACTGACCTGCAACCCCGACAACTCCCATCCTTAATCCTGTTTGCTCTTATTAGGGCTTCCTGCTTCCCTTTGCCACCACCTGCTTGTCACACTCTGTCTTCCTTTGCAAAATACTTCTGTCTAGCAGCTTCTTCTTCTTCTTCTTCTTCTTCTTCTTCTTCTTCTTCTTCTTCTTCTTCTTCTTCTTCTTCTTCTTCTTCTTCTTCCTCTTCTTCTTCTTCCTCTTCTCCTCCTCCTCCTCCTCCTCCTCCTCCTCCTCCTCCTCCTCCTCCTCCTCCTCCTCCTCCTCCTTTATCATTCTCTCCCAGAGAACAAGCAGGCAAGTTAATCCTTAATTAAAATGTTCCACCCGACTTGTGTCATAACAGCTCAGTGCTTACTTTGTGCCACTGATTCTTGAGCTATTGCACAGGTTGCAGTAAGTTTTGTGTCAGCCTCACTGCAAGCAGGAACTTAATTAGAGCTCAAAGAGTATCTTGCTTAAATAACACACAAGGTGCTGTTTCAGTTTGGTCAAGATAAACCAGTTCCTAATGGAGGAAATAAAATCCTTTATGGCAATTAAGATTGATGTGTTTGCTTTCTTTGCTGTGGGCAGGATTATACCCCCCCACCCCCCACCCCCCGCCAAGATCACTGATGGGGTGTGTCTTTTCTCTCCTTCCACCACATGGGGCCTGGTTATTAAACTCAGGTCATCCACTTTGGGGTCAAGCTCCCTTACTCACTTAGCCAGGTCTTGTTCATTTTCAGAGATAGGGTCTCAAACTATAGTCCTATTGTACCTAGAGTCCCCCAAAGACCACCAAGAGACCAAAACTGATGCAAAAGCAAAGAATCTTTTTATTTATGAGTTAACCTGGGTCTCTCCTTCTGTCTGATGCAGCAGCCGAGCAGGAGAGACCCTAAGTAGCAATCAAGCAGGGTTTTTTATCATAGTTAGGGTAGGGGATCTGGGGAAATTCCAACACTATATAGTCACAAGCTCAGGATTGGTGCTTACTTCAGGTTAGAGACACTTGGTTTGAACTGATTGCAGAGTTGCAGCTGCAAGGAAATGGCCATCTCCTCTAGAGTTCATGTCGTCACATCTGTATCATCAGCAGGCCATCTTCTCTGACAGTAAGACGTCCCATTTCTTGTCTGCAGGAAACTTGTTCCCTCTGACACTATGGTACATAATCTGTCATGTCCTTTAGGTTATGGCAGGAAATGTCTGGAACTGTTTTTTTTTTTTTTTTTTTTTTAATGTGGCTCTTAATTGTCTGGGCCTAGGGGCAGCACATCCTCTGGTGGGTTTCCCAGGGCCTGCTGCCCCTAGTCTGACCCCTCTCTAAGATGGCTGCAACCCTGTCATCTCCTCAGTCCAGATGCACCTAGAACTTGTTGTCTAGCCCAGGCAGGCCTCAAAATCACAGCAATCGTTCTGATTCAGCCTCCAGGTGCTGGGGCTGCGGGTGCAAGCCACCAAGCCTGGCTGAAATACATTTCTTCGATCTTTCTTCCTACAGAACCAGGCAGGGCACATTCCTCCAACCACTTAGACATCTCACCCAAGGCAATTGGGGGAGGGGAGAGCTAATGAGACTACCTCCAAGCTGATCTGTAGGCTGTGGGTGGAGTTTAGGGACAGAGCACTTGGAGGCCCTGGATTTGATCCTCAGTCACACATGCACTGGATGGCCTGAGGTGAACCCACCCCATGGAGCTCTGTCATCTCAGACAAGCCACTTTCTTCCCTTCCACAATTCACCTTTGTTGGTAGAGTCAGAAGCCCTGGAAAGAGACTATCTATAGCCCAGGCGACAAGAGAAGGACCACCAGAGGAAGTACCACCTACCCTGAGGCTCAGAGGAGGCGGATGGAGAGAGAATAGCCCAAAATGAGGTTCAGCATTGGGAAAGAGCCTGGTCATTTCTAGAAACTGACAAAGGGCAATAGTACCTATGGAGGCCAAGAAAAACAAAATGTGGCTCTGAAGGTGAGGGAGTGTGGCTAGACAGTTTGGCAGTCCTTCCCCCCACCATTTGCCTGGCTGCCATCTGCTTCCTCATCAGGTGTAGACCTCAGTGCTACCTCTGCCTGGATGCCCCCCAGGATCTCTAGTCTCTCAGGGGGGTCACCCGGTCCTTTTGGTGCTTTCCACACTATTCTGGTTTGAATGTGAACTGTGGCCCTCCCTGCCTAAACACACCCACCCATAGAACCCCCTTCTTCTAATAAGGCAGACAAGATCTAGCACACACACACACACACACACACACACACACACACACACACACACCTGCCCCAGAGAGATAAAACAAAGAAAACACCTGCTAGGCTTCTGCAGTTAAGGGAAATATACTCTTTTGGCTTATATTTCCTAAGGTAAGTTCAAAATAACTTTTAGAAATCGGTGGATAATCAGGACTATACATAGAGAAACCCTGTATTGAAAAAAAAGAAAGGAAGGAAGGAAGGAGGGAAGAAGGGAGGGAGGGAGGGAGGAAGGAAGGAAGGAAGGAAGGAAGGAAGGAAGGAAGGAAGGAAGGAAGAAGTCCGTGCATAAAACCATATGAAGAAACAGAAAAGTAGCAGCTGAGCTCACCACAGCATTGTGGGTGATGTTTAGGCACCACCACACTCACACACTGACTTCCCTGACACGCATTTGTATAGAAGAAACAAAGGTGGACCACATACTGGGGCTAGAGGAGGAGGTGGCAGAGAGAAGGGACTGCCTGCCTCTGGCCCTGACTTTTACTCTGAAATAGGTTCTTGTGAATTTGAAGGTCCCTTCATTAGAAAATGACTCTGTATGAGCTAGGAATTTGTGAATGTACCAGAAAAAGTAATGGTAGGAACCATTTCCCCCCTCACAGAAATGGAGCTCAGAAGTCTGCAGGCCAGGACTTGCGACATTTGTGATGGTGCCTCCACTGTGTTAGTGTCTTTGATGTTCTGTGTCCCCACTGTTGCCTTTATTTGATTGATAGTGTGTGTGTGTGTGTGTGTGTGTGTGTGTGTGTGTGTGTACACATGCTTCTGCCATGGTGCCTATGTGGAGGTCAGAGGACAGCTTTCAGAGGTCAGTTCTCTTCTTCTGCCATGTGTGTCCCAGGGGTCAAGTTCAGGTTGTCAGGCAAGCATCTTTTTACCACTGAGCCGCCATCTTGCCATCCCTGCACTTACATTTTTGCAGTACCTCTGGGCTTCCATTATATCCCATGCATATCTCTTTATACGTACACATGGAATGGTCAAGATCCGTTCTCAAGGGTTTTTACTATTCAAGGAAGACTTGACCTCCCTTTGAAGGAGGACTATCTTCATCAGTCTTTTAGCTCTACAACAACTCAGCAGGACCCTAAGCAGCACTGCAGGGAACGGGAGTGGAGGAAAAGGATGGAGCAGGTCTCCAGAGTCCACATCACCTGCTCTTGGCTCTATTCAGAAGGTTGCTTCCCAAGAGGAGTCAGCGTAATGTCAGTATTAACACAGCAACACACAAACTTGGTTTTTCTGCTTATCTGGCTTTGAGGTACTGCCTCTCTGAGTCACAGACTCTGGGACTGCCCTTGACACCCATAACCCTTGATGCCCATGACCCACCCTGCAAACAACCGTTTTGTTCTGAAAAGCCTCAGAATTCTATTGCCTATGACTAAGTTCTGAGAGGGAGCAGAAACAAAGACCATGACCTTGAAACTCATATCTGGCCTGGGGAAATGCTGCCATAGCAAAATAAATATAAAATGTGATTGCTGATATATAAATCCAGGGCCAACTGGTTAGATTCTGATGCCTGGGCCCTTCTTGGCTGCGGTTCTTATGGGTCTGTAGTATCCCTTGAATTCCCACGGAGCTTAAGACTAAACCTCACTGTCTGTCTGGGTCCCCCAGAATGATCCTGGCTCATTGTCTCTGCTTCTTACATCTGGAACTTCAACTCTCCTAGAAACACACTGATTGTTAATTCAAAGCCATTTCCCTGACACACAGACTGAATTTAGGATGGAGAGGTAAGCCTTTGGATCTGACTAGGAAGAGTCTCAAAAACAGCATCAGGCTGGTGGTGGTGGCACCCGCCTTTAATCCCAGCACTTGAGAGGCAAAGGGTGGCAGATCTCTGTGAGTTTGAGGCCAGTTTGGCCTACAAATCGAGTTCCAAGATAGCCAGGGCTACACAGAAAAATCCCTGTCTCAAAAAACCAAACCAAACCAACTGAACAACAACAACCACCAGCCCTGGAGTGGTCATCTTGGTGGAACCTAACCCCTGTTCTAATACTCAGCATGTGTAGCTTTTATTTCAGACACTCTAGGATGGTGATTGCCACCAGGTTTTTTAAGATTTTATCTATCTATCTATCTATCTATCTATCTATCTATCTATCTATCTATCTATTTATTATGTACAGAAGAGGGCACCAGATCTCATTACAGATGGTTGTGAGCCACCATGTGGGTACTGGGAATTGAACTGAGAACCTTTGGAAGAGCAGCCAGTGCTCTTAACCTCTGAGCCATCTCTCCAGTTTCTAAGTACCTTCATGTCATCCTGGACCCTGGAAGGCTCCCTCCAGGATCATTTAGCACTTCTGTCAGTTCTCAGAGAGGTAAAGGCCCATCTTTAAGGTCTGATTTTGCCAAGATGTACCTAGGATTCCAGCTGGGGACTGGCCCTTCTGCCTTCCTGCCAGTGTCATGCATATCTCCGCTTCAGAGCCAACGTGAATTCAAACATGGGACTCACTGAGCAGCGTTCCTCCTGTTGTCCAATTCCTGCATCAGTCCCGGCTCTCACTGGCCCCTGGGCACACATCCTGTCCCTGTGCACACACCCTGTCACTGTGCACACACCCTGTCCCTGTGAAAACATTCTATCCCTGTGAACACATTCTGTCCCTGTGCACACATTCTGTCCCTGTGCACACATTCTGTCCCTGTGCACACATTCTGTCCCAGTGCACACACCCTGTCCCTGTGCACACATTCTGTCCCTGTGCACACATTCTGTCCCTGTGCACACACCCTGTCCCTGTGCACACATTCTGTCCCTGTGAAAACATTCTATCCCTGTGAACACATTCTGTCCCTGTGCACACATTCTGTCCCTGTGCACACATTCTGTCCCTGTGCACACATTCTGTCCCAGTGCACACACCCTGTCCCTGTGCACACATTCTGTCCCTGTGCACACATTCTGTCCCTGTGCACACACCCTGTCCCTGTGCACACATTCTGTCCCTGTGCACACATCCTGTCCCTGTGCACACATTCTGTCCCTCTGCACACATTCTATCCCTGTGCACACATTCTGTCACTGTGCACACATTCTGTCCCTGTGCACACATTCTTTCCCTGTCCACACATTCTGTCCCTGTGCACACATTCTGTCCCTGTGCACACATTCTATCCCTCTTCACAATTCTGTCCCTGTGCACACATTCTGTCCCTGTACACACATTCTGTCCCTGTGCACACATTCTGTCCCCTGTGCACACATTCTGTCCCTCTGCACACATTCTGTTCCCTGTGCCCACATTCTGTCCCTGTGCATACATTCTTTCCCCTGGGCACTCATTCTGTTCCTGTGCATACATTCTTTCCCCTGGGCACTCATTCTGTCCCTCTGTACACATTCTGTCCCTGTGCACACATTCTGTCCCTGTGCACACACCCTGTCCCTGTGAAAACATTCTATCCCTGTGCACACATCCTGTCCCTGTGCACACATCCTGTCCCTGTGCACACATTCTGTCCCTCTGCACACATTCTATCCCTCTTCACAATTCTGTCCCTGTGCACACATTCTGTCCCTGTGCACACATTCTGTCCCTGTGCACACATTCTGTCCCTGTGCACACATTCTGTCCCTGTGCACACATTCTGTCCCTGTGCACACATTCTTTCCCTGTCCACACATTCTGTCCCTGTGCACACATTCTGTCCCTGTGCACACATTCTATCCCTCTTCACAATTCTGTCCCTGTGCACACATTCTGTCCCTGTGCACACATTCTGTCCCTGTGCACACATCCTGTCCCCTGTGCACACATTCTGTCCCTCTGCACACATCCTGTCCCTGTGCCCACATTCTGTCCCTGTGCATATATTCTTTCCCCTGGGCACTCATTCTGTCCCTGTGCACACATTCTTTCCCCTGGGCACCCATTCTGTCCCTCTGCACACATTCAGTCCCTCTGCACACATCCTGTCTGTGTGCACACATTCTGTGCCTGTGCACACATTCTGTGCCTGTGCACACATTCTGTCCCTGTACACACATTCTTTCCCCTGGGCATTCATTCTGTCCCCTCTCATGCACCTGCCTCAGTCAGCTACAGCTCGTCCTTGATTTCACCCTCTCTGGGGGTGGGAAATCGGCAGCTTATACATGGCTTCCTTTCCAGTGTAGTGTGGGTGAATTCTGGGTCTTTTCCCTCACCACATCACAACTACCAATACTATAGCTTGCTCTAGAGTAGGGGTTCTCAACCTTCCTAATTTTGCAGCCCTTTAATACAGTTCTCATGCTGTGGTAAACCCCAGCCATAAAATTACTTTCGTTGCCACATCGATAGTAATTTTGCTACTGTTGTGAATCATAATGCAAATACCTGATATTCAGGCTACTTGACATTTGACCCTTGTGAAAGGATTGGTTCCACCCCAGAGGGGTTTTGACCCATAGTTTGAGAACCCCTGGTCTTGACTCACAAATGCTATTTGTACCCTTCTGGAGTTATTCTGTGAGTAGATTTGGTCTTTGTGCGCTGACACTGAGAATTTACTGAAAATCTTCATTGAGGGATTGCCAGTGTCAGGCTGCATCTGCCAAGCTCTTCATATGTGTTATTGTTCCAACAGGGGCTGGAGCGACAGCTCAGTGGTGAAGAGCATATCCTTATAGAGGAACCAGGTTCAGTTCCCAGCACCCACAGCAGGTATCCTAGACCCACCTGTAACTCCAACTCCAAAGGAGTCACTCTAACACCCTCTTCTGACTTCTAAGGGCACTTGCACACACACACACACACACACACACACACACACACACAGTTAAAAATAAAAAAGTAAGAAAATATTTTTTTAAAAAAAGTCATTACAAAAAGCCTGTAATTCAGGTATTAGTACCTACTGTATGGGAGACGTCACCAGGGCACAGACTGATGGAAGCATTTGCTCCAGGCAGAAGCCAGTCTTTTTGGCCAGGTCCCACACTTACTTTTCACTACTCCGCATGCGGTGTCATTAACATGCAGATCATTTCCACAAAATAGTTCCATAACTGGATAACATGATTCTTACATACATTTTATGAGCACCTATTTTGGGCCATCTTAAGAATAAAATATGTTCTCTTTATTGACTCTGTAACGTAGGTTTTTAATGGGAGAGACGGGACTAGAGGGGGTATCAGAGAAAAACCATCTAAAAGGATATTGGGGAGAGTTTTTCTAGTCTTGGATTTTATGTTTGAATATTTTTGCCTCAGAGATTTTTACAGGCCAACAATGGAACGTCATAGGAATAAAGACCCCTGAAGCTGACAGAAGACAGAACCCAGAGGGCCGGGCCACTGGAAGTTGGGGCGCTGAGAACCCTTCGCATCTCTATTGCTTTCGTTGGGTTTCTATCACTAGTCAGAAAGTGCAAGGACAAGAAAAAGCAAACATATAAACAAAGAAGACGTATTCCCTACTTCTAAAGGAGTGGAAATGTACATTTACTGTCTCAGACGAGACTCATCTCTCCAGACCTTATTTTGCTATGTTGGCCTCAGGTCTGAAAATCAGTCTGGTTTGCCAGCGGTGCCTTGCTAGGCTCTGGCAGTAGGGGGCGCTGGTAAACTAGCCAGGCTGCAGGAGGGACTTCCGGTTCTCTTCCTATTTCCTGTTTCTGTGAGTATCACCATGTCAACGCCTACTAACCTCTTAGAGGCCGTTCCTTTTATTTTTGTAGCTGCACTATGGCCAGTTTACAGGAACGACCCCTGCTGCCTTTGAGAGGTCTGGACCTCAGCCTCAGAGACCTCGCTCTAGTTAAGCAATGACCGCTTCCTCAGAGGTCAGAGGTTAAGCTTCTAGGGGCTCTCTCCCAATTTCAGTTGGACAATTCTCCATTTCTTGATTTCTCCACTCAGAGAGTGGTAGAGAAGTAGCTTCTTCCAGTGGCTTCTACCTGAATGCCACCCCCATATCAGTTACTACTTCATACCTTGATCCTTTGGGTTTGGGGGTGCTGGTGATTGAATCCAGAACTTCACATATGCCATAAGCACTCTACCGCAGATCTGTACTCCCAGCCTCCTAGATAAGTCCCCTATATTCAATTGATTTCTTCAGAAATTTGCCAGGGAATAATGGTGCCCTTTGTTAGAGGTAACTGGGGTGGGGACAATCCCCAGCAGCTTTGAAAAAGACGCCTCCCATATTTCATTGCAAAAACCACATCTGATGTGTTCAGTGAAGCCCAACATCCCATAGTGTAATTCATTCTCTGGACTGTCAGCAACACTCCTGGCAGATGTCACAGTGAGTGGGGTCTACTCTGGATGGCTGTGGGTAGTTCTGTGACCAACAGGTTACTATAGCCACCACAGGCAGACATAAGGGACTCCTGATGTCTTATTTGGAACAAATAAGTTTTCCAAATTAGTGAGCATTGTACAAGGTAAAGAGTTTTATTATGACAGCCCATGTATATAATGTGCTTTGATCGTACTCATCTCCCCCCCCCCCACATTCTCTTTCCCCCTCTATACCCTTAATGGCCCCTTGTTACTTTCATAAACGCCCGTGTTGGGTCCCCTCCCCATGCCAGAGTCCACAGGAGAGTAAACATGCTGTACCCGATTTTCTGAACCTGCTTTTTCTGTTCATCTACTGACATGTATCTAGGTGGGTTCCTTAACTTGGCTGTTGTAAATTGTGCTACAATAAACATAAGTCTGCAAGCATCTCCATAGTAATCTGACTTCGGGACCTTCAGGTGAATACTCAGAAATGGTATAGCTGGGTCACAGAGAGGTTCCATTTTTATTTTTTCTTTTGAGAAATCTGAATACTGATTTCCATAGTGGCTGGACTAATTTACATTTCCACTATAAATGTACATGGGTTCACCAACCCTGTCAACATTTGCTTTTGTTCGTTTGTTTGTTTTAATAGCTATGCTGACTGGAGTAAGATTGAATCTCAATGATTTGCATTTCCCTGATATGAATGGGTACATTTTCTCATGTAGTTATTGGTTATTTGTGTTTCTTGATTGGAAGATTGTTAAGTTCATTTGCCCATTTGTTGACTGGATTATTTATTGTTGAATTTACTTTTAAAGATCTATGTTATTTATTATGTGTAATGTTCTGCCTGCACACCAGAAGAGGGCACCAGATCTCATTATAAATGGTTGTGAACTGTGATGTGGTGGCTGGGAATTGAATTCAGGACCTCTGGGGGAGCAGCCAGTGCTCTTAACCACTGAGCCATCTCTCCACTCCCCTTAAAGATTTATTTTTATCGTGTGTATATGTGTGTGTCTGTGTGAGTGTAAGCCATGTATGTGCAGGTACCTGTAGAGGCCAGAAGAGGGCACTGGATCCCCTGGAGCTGTAGTTACAGGCAGCCTAGGGTGCTGGGAACCAAACCAACGCTGGTCCTCTTCAAGAGTATCAAGTGGTCTTAACCACTGAGCCATCTTTCCAGCCCCTATGCAGAAGCTTTTTAATGCAATCCCATTTGTCAATTCTTGGTTTTATTTCTAAAACCTTGAAGCTTTGCCCTTTTGTTTTCCTCTACCAGTTTCAAAGTTTCAGGTCTTACATGAAAGTTTCTGACCTGTTTTGAGTTGTGTTTTTGTACCAGGGGTAGTTTTTGTACAGCACTGTTTGTGAAAGAGATTGTCTGTTCTTCAGTGCATATTTTTGGCCCTTTTCATCAAGAACTAGATGTCAGTTTCTTTTTTTGTTTTGTTTTGAGACAGGGTCTCTCTATCTGGCCCTGGCTGTCCTGGGACTTACTATGTAGACCAAGCTGGCCCACCTGCCTCTGTCTCCCTTGTGCTGGGATTAAAGGCATGTCCATCACACCCAGCTCAATGTAGACTTATTTTGAAGACTTCTGTTCCCTCGTTCCATGTGTCTGTTTTTATGTAGGAGCATGCTGTTATTTTTGTCACAATGGCTCTGAAGTATTCTTTGAAGTCAAGCACTTGACACGTCCAGCACTGCTTTTTATTCCTCACTTCGGGATTGCTTTGGCTATTTGGAGTCTTTTGTATTTCCATATAAATTTTAGAGTCCCCCCCCCCCCGCCCCCATTTCTCTTTAGAATTGCATTCAGATTTAGATGAAGATTGCAAAGAATGTGTAGATCACTTTTCTAAATGGCCATTTTTCTCAATATTCTGCCAAACATGAAGTATTTCTATTTTCAAGTGTCTCTCTCTTTTTGGTGTTAGGTCTCAGACAATCCATATTTAGGGGTCAGGCTGTCCATGTGTCTAGAAGGGAGCTCAAGCTGGACTACAGGAACTTGTGAAGGTGGTTCAGATCTGCCAAATGAGTCATTTCCCTGATTTCTAGCAGAAGGGGCATATGGGTCCATACCTTGGTTGCATATGAAAGACCATGCTGGCGCCAGGCTCTCAGTCCCTAGTCACAGTTCTACTTGTTCCCATATTCTACTTGCATATATTTTAAACTAGCACCCAGCTCTTCTCACCTCGTCAGGCTTCCCTCCTCTGTAAGGGACAAGGTTTTTTCCTCTTCCCTGCTATTCACCTTTCTCTACATATAGCCCTGGTCATGTCCAGTCTGTTCCTTTCTCTTTGCTTTGAATTCTTCCAAGTGCATGCATCTGGATATTTTCTCTGTCATGGCCATGTCCAGTCTTTCTTTTTCTTTTTTTTTTTTTTTTCTGCTCTGGACTCTGGATCTCTCTCTCTCTCTTTCTCATGCCAATAAAGATTTTTCCCCCCTTAACTATACCATGGAGCTGTCATATCAGCAGTTTCTTTCTTTTTTAAAAAAGTAAATTCTATTTTTAAAAAATATTTATTTCTATTTTTATGTGCATTGGTGTTTTGCCTGCATGTATGTCTGTGTAAGGGTGTTGGACCCTGGTGCTACAGTTGTGGGTGCCATGTGGGTGCTGGGAACTGAACCTGGGTCCTCTGGAAGAGCACTCAGTACTCTTAACTGCTGAGCCATCTCCAGCCTATTAGCAGTTTCTTAACTGTGCCCCCTGCCATTCATCTGGTGTTGAAACCCTAGTATACATTTAGTACTTCATAATTTCTTTCTCTTCCCTTCCCTTCCCTCCCTTCCTTTCTTTTCTTTTTCTTTCTTTCTTTCTTTCTTTCTTTCTTTCTTTCTTTTTTTTTTTTTTTTTTTGAGACAAGATCTCACTATGTACCCTTGGCTACCTGGAGCTCACTATGTAGTCCATGCTGGCCTTGAACTCATAGAGATCCACCAGCCTCTGCCTCCTGAAGCATCAGCATGCCCAGCAGATTCATCACTTTCCTTGTCCAGATTTTAACGTCTTTGGCTAAGCTTTAGTCCTAATTGGTTTTGTTTGTTTTTGAGGCTATTATGATTGGTACTGGCTTCCTGACTTTTTTCACAGTGAGCTGTTGGTACATAGAAAAGCCACTGACTTGCTGTTGATTTGTATCTTCCTCCTCTGCAAGCTTCAGGTCTTGAATGCGTTGGGGTTGGGGTGGGGGTTCCTATCACTTAAAAACAGGCAATTTGCTGTCTTTTTAAAATTTGTATCTTTTTATTCCTTCCTCTTGACTCAGCAGTAATTGCTTTCAAGGATGAACTTGAACTGGTTTTCGTGTGTGTGTGTGTGTGTGTGTGTGTGTGTGTGTGTGTGTGTGTGTACAAAATCCTTGGGTATTTTTAGTGTCTCTGCCTCCTGAGATGTTCCAGGAACATAAGGAGTGACCTTTTTCCTTCCACACAAAAGGAGATTGAGTATACCTGTGTATTGGGTGGGACAGCACTTACATGAGCACTGGTGGATAGTGTCAGGGCGGGAGACCACAGCAGAAACTGGGCTCTTCTGGTTGAAACACTTTCTTGCTTTCTCAGATGCAGCCAGCTTTTTTCCTGCCTTCTTCACCTCCCAGAATGGCTCGTGCTTGAGAATACAGTTCTGAATGGTTTACCTAAGTGCACTCCCTTTTCTGAGAACAGGAAGTCAAAAGGTGAGTAACAGAGCCACCTGCTGCTCTCTCCTTTGCATAGGTTCAAGAGGAGCCTGGATGTGCTCTTTGGCCGTCTTGTGAACATCAGCAAATACATTCTGGAAGGTAAGAAGGCAAGGACTGTGGTGTTAATTTTTATCTACATAGAACCAAACTAGCCTTCAGTCCACAGACTCATAAGGTTGGAGAAATCTCCCGCAAGCAGCCAAGAAGTTAGGAAAGGTGAGTTTCCATTTTTCTTTTTCTTAAATCTTACTCCAAAAGTTATTACTAAAAAGGATATAGCCTTCTGTCCACAAAGAGATGAACCGAGGAAAAGAACCTGCTGGAAGGATGCGTTATACTTTTATTGATTGATTGATTGAGATTTTCTTCCCTTATAAATCTGGTTTTCTTTGTGGTATTCAGTACCTTATGTTGGACTTAAAAGGCAGACACGGTTTGTGTAATAAGCATTAGACTCAAAGATATAAAGACTCAGGAAGGCAGTGATATTTGCTAGTTCACTCAGTTTCTGTTTTTCTGTCGTAAAACGAGTTTAGTGATAACTAGTTGGTTATAAAAAAAAAAGAAAGAAAGAAAAGAAAATGTTCCCACAGACTTGCCTAAAAGCAAATCTAATAAAAACATTTTCTCAGTTAAGGTTTCTTTTTCTCAGATAACCAAGATGACAAATAAATAAAGAAACAAGCTCAAAAAAAAAAAAAAAAAAGATTTAATGGGACAGTAAAGGAGTAGCCTTAGTTCACAGACAACAGTAAATGTTCTGTGCACATGACCATGCTTACTTCTGTGTAGAGAGACATTTTAAACCAGATGTAGTATTTGACTGACTGCTGTTAATTTTGGGAGAATATTGAGTTGCTTTCTATCTATCTATCTATCTATCTATCTATCTGTCTGTCTGTCTGTCTGTCTATCTATCTATCTATCTATCTATCTATCTATTTATTTATTTTTATTTTTTACATAGAGTCTCTCTTTGTAGCCCAGGCTGACCTGAAACTCACTATGTAGATAGGTTGGCCTCAAACTCAGAAATCTGCCTGCCTCTACCTCCTGGGTTCTAGGATTAAAGGTGTGTGCTCCCATGTCCAGCTAATTACTGTTTCTTTATGGACATTTTAAAATGAAAGGTTAGCCAGATACAAGATCTGAGTACTGAGGGACACGGGCTGAGAAGAGTCTTACTGTGGAGATTAACAAAGAGAAACACAGGTCTCCTTTTGAAGGGACTTGCTTCTAGACCTGATGCTGGAGCCAATTGTATGAATTTGTCCCCAGACATAGAAATTCTAAACCCCAGATCAAATTTCTCTCTAGGGCTTCCAGGGGTGGGAAGAAGGGGACGGGATGAAGGCAGGGGACTTCCTCCAGCTAATTGCACCTTTAACTCAGAGAGGCCAGCTTTATGCTTCTCTCTCTGCAGAGGTAAGGGTGGAGCTGGTTCCTGTAGCAGTCTGCCCAACTGCTTTGGTAGGGCTGTTTTAAGTCTTCCTCGGCAAACCTGGTGGATGGGCGCCTTGCCTGATCTTTCCTAAGCTATTTCTCCAGAGAAGAAATCTCTTCTGCCACCAGTTTGGAGTTGAACTTGACATTCCTGGGAACATGTTGAGTTAGTTTTTAACCAGAAGTTCTTTGTTCTGTTCAGCGAGCCCACCCACCTCCTCTGCTGGGCAAGGCTGGATGGTCCCCACCTGTGAAGATGCTTTCATGGAGGAAGCTCTGTTGGCGTTATCATGTGTGGACCTTGGGCTGCTACATGCTGCTGGCTGTCATTGCCCTGAAACTGTCCCTCAGACTGAGATGTGACTTCGATGTCATGGATCTGGACTCAAAGGAATTTCGAAGTCAGTACTGCAGGGATTTCCTATACAAGACCCTGAAGCTGCCAGCAAACAGGTCCATCAACTGTTCTGGGGTCACTCGAGGGGAACAGAAAGCAGTGATCCAGGCGCTGCTGAATAACCTGGAGATTAAGAAGACGCGGGAGTCCTTCACAGAGGCCGACTACCTTAGCATGACAGCAGACTGCGAGCAATTCAAGACCAAAAGGAAGTTCATACAGTTCCCGCTGAGCAAAGAAGAGGTCAAGTTCCCCATTGCGTATTCCATGGTGGTTCATGAGAAGATTGAGAACTTTGAAAGGCTGCTGCGAGCTGTGTACACCCCTCAGAACATATACTGTGTCCATGTGGATCAGAAGTCCCCAGATAATTTCAAGCAGGCAGTCAGGGCCATTGCATCATGCTTCCCAAATGTCTTCATAGCTAGTAAGCTGGTGTCAGTGGTCTATGCTTCCTGGTCCAGGGTGCAGGCTGACCTGAACTGCATGGAAGACTTGCTCCAGAGCTCTGTGCCATGGAAATACCTCCTGAACACCTGTGGGACAGACTTTCCCATCAAGACCAATGCTGAGATGGTCCAGGCCCTCAAGCTATTGAATGGACAGAACAGTATGGAGTCAGAGGTGCCCCCTGCACATAAAAAGTCCCGTTGGAGATATCACTATGAGGTGAGAGACACATTGTACATAACCAGCAAGCAGAAGACCCCTCCACCTAACAACATAACCATGTTCACGGGCAATGCCTACATGGTGGCCTCTCGAGACTTCATTGAACATGTATTAAGCAACTCCAAAGCCCAACAACTCATCGAATGGGTAAAAGACACCTATAGTCCTGATGAGCACCTTTGGGCCACCCTCCAGCGTGCCTCATGGATGCCTGGATCGGCTCCCTTGCACCCCAAATTTGACCTCTCCGACATGAGATCTATTGCAAGGCTAACCAAGTGGCAGGACCACGAGGGAGACATCGAGCATGGGGCGCCTTACTCCCCTTGCTCAGGAATCCACCAGCGGGCCGTCTGTGTTTATGGGTCTGGGGACCTGCACTGGATCCTTCAGAACCATCACCTCTTGGCCAACAAGTTTGACCCAAAGGTGGATGATAATGTTCTTCAGTGTTTGGAAGAATATTTACGTCACAAAGCCATCTACGGGACTGAACTGTGAGACACACTGCAAGACAATTGTGACATGCATGGCAGGAAAATGCCAGGACTTACTGGGGCCATGTGGGGTGGGCTTAGGGCTCTGGACTCCATGTGTCCCTAGGATGAGGGGGCTGCTACTGGAGCATGGGTAAGTAGATCTCTGCTCCCACTGAGCTGCTGCTGGTGAATGTGGCTCTTCTCCAGTTCTCCCCCCAAGAATCCTTCTTTGGCTTCCTCACAGAGCCAGAGCAAGCACTACTGTTATTTAGGAGAATAAGGTTGGAACACGTGACCAGGGACTCTAGAGTTTAGCTGAAGGTTTTCTTACAAGTTCTCTACAGAGACTCTGTTTTAAATATCCCTGGGGTTGGCCACAGGAGGGGAACTTTAATGGAAAGAACCCTCCCCTTTTGCACTGTTAATTTAAAATAAATAGCTTCCAAACCAAAGTCCCATCCCTACACTGTTGTCTATGAATCCAGAGATAATCTAAACAGATAAAATGTGTGAGACTTTTCTCATATGTTGAGGACAGTCTCTAGTGGCTGGCAGGAAAGTCTCCTACATCCTGTGTAGATGGCAAACTGAATCACAGAGCCAATTCTCTCATTACAGAAAGCCTTCCTAATTTTGTTTACACTGGCAGATTTTGACTTTTCCATAAGGGGAAGGACAGAATGATTTAACTAGCTTGAACACTATGTGTTCAGGAGAAGTGCATGGAAGCTTCCTGGCCAAAGCTTGCCTTCCTGTACCAGCAGCCATTTCACTGGAGCTCATTTACTTAGGGGGAAAGGCTGTGCTGTTAATAATTAGGCTGGCAAGTGACTCGCCTATTGCCTAAAAGGCGTTTAGAGGCTTTAGATGGCCTTCCAACTGTCTAGGGTTCTTTCAGATCCCTGCAGTACTCACAGGCCCAGACTCCAGTTTTATTCTCTTCACAACTGGATGTGTGGTGAGGAGAGTCCCGGTGGTGAGGAGAAGCCATGGAGACAGGCATTTGCTGCTTCATCTAGCCGCATGATGTCCCTAGAAGCCTGCCCTGAGAGAGAGGTGTCTTGGCTGGAGAAGGGTTTCCTTCTCAGTATCGTGCTGTGAGGGGCGGGGAGGGGGGCGGGGGGGGGGGAGGCTTTGACAAATGTGTTGCAACTTTCTGGATTCTTCTCAAAGAGAAATTTCTAAGCCAAGCTACAGGTTCACCCAGGCTCAGAATTGCAGAGTTGTGAGCAGGAACTGTCGTCTTCACTATATTTTGAATTTTTTTTTTTTAAATAGAGGTAGAACTGAGGATCTAGATCTAGAGTGAGACGAAGGTGAGGGGAAAATTGTAGCAGTTGAGCTGAAAGTCTGGTTAGAGTTTTGGGTGGGGCTAACTGGACAGGGGGATCAATGTGGTCTGACTCCTTATATCCAAAAGGATGAGAAAGATGCCCAGAGCTTGTCTCTTGCACGTTTATTAACAGAGGTGTTACACTACTCTGTGAGAAATTTCCTTGTGAGAATAAAGAACGTGACATTTGGACAGTGAGGTGAAGAGAAGACGCCTGCTTCATGAGAGTCACCTGCCCACTTGTTTCGTGCCTTGTCTGTGACATGGAAACTGAAATGTTTGTGTCACTGTTACTCATGGTTTTTTTTTCCCATGTCAGACTTACAA
This sequence comes from Onychomys torridus, assembly GCF_903995425.1. Classification (NCBI taxonomy): domain Eukaryota; kingdom Metazoa; phylum Chordata; class Mammalia; order Rodentia; family Cricetidae; genus Onychomys; species Onychomys torridus. Next base: position 63,601,174 of record NC_050449.1, on the reverse strand, counting down.
AGTGCATTCGGTTGTAATGTTTTAAAGTAAATAAAGCATTTTCATATACAAAAAAAAATAATTAGGCTGGAAAGTGAAAGTAACTCTGTCTTGCTAAACCAAGATGCCTAAGTATTCTGTGTTTAAACCTCTTGAATCAAAGCTGCTTTGTTTCATTATGTGAGTATCAGGCACACTATTGGCCATTCTGTAGATCATGCATTTCCTTGTGGGGACACAGTAATGTGTGTACATACATATGTATAAACGCAAAATTATGGACATTTACAGTTATACGTTCCCCTGTGAAATCTCTTCCTCTCTGAAGACCCAGAGCTACTTGTTGGCCAGTATGCATTCTATTCTGTAATGAACAAGAGACACTAAAAACTATAGGCAGAACCTTTGAATATGGTATAGCTGACTTCCTGTGTATGTGTCCCAGAAGAGGGATTTATGTACAAATTAACTTGTGTAATTTGAATAAGGTTCCCATCAATATGTTATGTTAACATGTCTCTTCATCTCAAATCTTGACCCAGTTAAGGCTTTTTCTCTATAGCCAACTTTTACTGTGCCTGTGTCCTCTAACAGTGTGTGATTGGAATTTTCTTTTTCTTTCAGTTTTGAGACAGGGTTTCTTCATATAGTCCTGGCTGTCCTGGAACTCACTTTGTAGACCAGGCTGGCCTCGAACTCAGAGATCTGCTTGCCTCTGCCTCCTCAGTGCTGGGATTAATGGATGTATCACCATGCCTGGTGGGATTTTCTCTTTCTTCCTTCCTTCCTTCCTTCCTTCCTTCCTTCCTTCCTTCCTTCCTTTCTTTCTTTCTTTCTTTCTTTCTTTCTTTTTGGTTTTTCGAGACAGGGTTTCTCTATGTAGCTTTGGAGCCTGTCCTGGAACTCACTTTGTAGACCAGGCTGGCCTTGAACTCACAGAGATTCACCTGGCTCTACCTCCCAAGTGCTGGGATTAAAGACATGCACCACCACTGCCCAGAAGAATTTTCTATTTCAAAGTGAGCAATTCCCTTTTTTAAAGATTGGCCACCCTGGGTAATGGGCATTATCACTACAGACTTACCCAACACTGCGATATTGAGTCCTTTGCTCCTAAACTTACCTCAGAGGTGACTAGTGGGCAGTTACAGGCTTGGTGACTGTGTCATGAAATCTGTTGCCAGCAACAGTAACTATTCCTGGCCCTTCTCGGAGGAGGAAGGAAGAGGGGCTGCTGCCCTGTGGGATGTGTGTAGGGATACCTCCCAGAAGACATATGTCTTCATGGCTTTATGGTCAAGGTCCCCTGAAAGCGTTGTTCATATGACTGAGCTGTAGCTTTTCATATAAATACATTCAAGCTATTGGTCTGTGGACTTGTCATTTTTAGGAAACAAGTTTCTAGAATTTTCGAAGATTAAAATTTTCTTTAGAAAATGAGTCGGGTGGATGAAAGTGGGGTTTTTGTTTGTTTGAGCAGCATGAGCTCATCTAATCAGAAGGAGCCAACTTCACCTTATTTAGTGTACTTTCAAGGTCACATGGGGAAGCCAGCACATCTGTTGAGTTTTCTTTCCTTCCCGGGTCTTATCTGTTTCTGTAACCTTTCTCTGGGAAGGAAAAGCCTCATAACTGAATTGAGCTATTATACTTATATCACCCTCCAAGGCTTCAATTTCCTCCTCACTCTGATGTGTGGCCATCATTGGGCTATACTTTAATAACTGTGTCTTTGTTGCATGTGCTGCTCATTATATTTGTTCTTGGTTTAGTGACAGTCTATTAAGAGACGAAAAAGCTATTGCTAACTTTGGGGCATATAATTTAGTTAGAGAGGTCAGGTAAGCTGTTTAAAATGGAGACATTAATATCTTCTCTTGCCTATTTAAAGTACCTTCACTGACCAAACCAAAGATCTATGTATTCCACTGAGTCATTATTTATTGCAAAGGTGAATAAGTTATAATTCTCACTTTTATAAATCTTGATGTACTGATAACCAATAAAATCATTCCTTCCATACATATGAACTGAGTTCTTGTTATTTATCACACATTGTTATTGAATTCTTTGTTACATTTATGTGTGGAGGGAGGGTAGCAGGACACACACATGCCATGGCTTGGGAGAGGGGACAGTTTTCGGGAGTAAGATTCTCTCCTTCCACCATGGGGTCCCAGGATTGAACTCAGCTTACCAGGCTTTGTGGCAAGACCTGCTTAGCCACCTTGCTGGCCTCACATACTGTTACTGACAGTCAGCAAAATGTGAAAATTCCCACACTCACATTATTCATTATCAAAAGTGCCAAGTGCCAGAGAAAAACTGAAGGAAGTGGTGGAGACCTTGGGACAGTAGGGTGCAGAGGTATGAGGCTGTTTTACATTTTATAAGGTAGTGAAGGAGGCCCCCAGTGAAAACAGCACTTTCTAGAAGAGGTCCAAAGGAGGCAGGGGAATGATTCATGGGGATTAAGGAAAGAAGAACATTCTAGGCCAAGAGGAGAGACCTGCAAGGCCTTGCAGCAGGAACACACATGCCAAGTTTCAGAACATCAAGGAAGCTAATTTGCATGGACTAGAGAGGAAGATCAGTTGGATACCTTATAAAGAAAAGGGGTTGGGCCAGGCGGTGGTGGCACACGCCTTTAATCCCAGCACTGGGGAGGCAGAGGTAGGCGGATCTCTGTGAGTTCGAGGCCAGCCTGGTCTCCAAAGTGAGTTCCAGGAAAGGCGCAAAGCTACAAAGAGAAACCCTGTCTTGAAAAACAAAACAAAACAAAAAACAACAAAAAAAGAAAAAAAAAAGAAAATGGGTTTATTCATTTAGCGATTGGACAGCCCTATCAATTTGGTCTCTGGTGAGGGTCTTCCTGGCCTCATCAGATCATGGTGGACAGCATCATGGTGGGAATACAAGGGGAAAGAGCAGATGATGAGACAGGAAGCCAGAGCAAGGGGCATGGGCCAGTCTTGTTCCTTTCTAAGAAACCATTTGCCAGGCTTAACAGAGGCCTCATAAGATGATATCAGTTTCTCCTAACAGCAGTCAGTGCGCAGTCTCACAAGGCTCCACCTCCCACAGCATCCACTACCCTTTTTATCCCCACACTGGGGACCAGTTTTGCAACACGTGGAACAAATGAGTGATACACTCAAACCATGGCAAGACCACAAAGGAGAAAACACAGAAGAGACCCCCAGAGACGTTTTGCTAGGCTGGCCGGCCAGCAGTCCCCAGGGATCCTCCTGTCTCTGCTCAGTGCCAGGATTATAGGTGCATGCATGCCACAGTAGCTGGCATCTTTTCTTTCTTTTTATAATGTGTGTTGGGGAGCAAACTCAGGTTTTCATGCTTGCCAGATAGGCCCTTTTCTGACTTGAGCCTTCTCCCTAGCCTCCCTCTCATTAACATATTTTCAGGTATACTATACATGTAGAAAAGTACAAAATGTCCATATAAGAAGTTTTACAAAGTAAAGACACCTGTACAAGTAGAACCCAGATCACAGAACATAACATGACCAGCATTCCAGGGTGCCTCTGTGCCCTTTCTGTAGTGACATCACCACACAGCATTTTACTTTCCCATCAACAGGGTACAGGAGTACTAATTGTTTTACAGTCTCACCGACATGACCAATATTCTGCCTGTCAGTGCTCAAAGAGCTCCGAAGAGGGCATTGGATACCTTGAAGTGGGAGTTAAAGGTGGTTATGAGTCACCTGATATGGGTGCTGGGAACCAAACTCAGGTCTCCATAGGAGCAGGACAAGCTCTTAACCACTGAGCAACCTCTTCAGCTCAAAAGAACAGCTTTAAAGGCAATTTCTCCTGGACTCCAATTTCAGGAGCTTCACAGACCTAAGAGTTGGAGAACAGTCGGTAGAGAGTGCACAATGATCCAGAGAGCTAAGCCCACTTGATTCTTTCAAGTTGCATGCTCTTGCACCTTTAAAAAAACAAACAAACAAACCTTGCTTACCCTTAATTCCAGGCAGATTTCATTCATGTATGTACTCAGAGAAATAAACCATTTTATTACATTGTGCAAAAGAAAAAAATTAGACATAGGAGTTTTTAACCAAAGTAAAGGGCATTTTTAGAATGGATTAACAAAATCAATGTATCCTGGAGCCCCCTGGAATATAACAGCAGATAGCAAGCAGTTATGTAGAGTAGCTTTACATATGTTGTCATATTACTATAGTCAGAGAATAAGCAAGCCCTAAGCATTTTAGGCTAACTGCTGTAGATTGCACTTACTAGTTTTTAAGACTTTTAAGACTCTTTGAAATAGAGCTGGGCATGTAGCTCAGTTAGTAGAGCACTCCCTTAGCATGCATGAAATCCTGTGCTCGATCCCCAGGGTCACATAAACCAGGTATAGTGGTGCACACTTGCTACTTGGGAGGCGAAGGTAGATGGATCAGTTCAAGGTCATTTTCTGTTACATTTCTGGTTTGAGGCCAGCCTGAGCTACAAGAGACTCTGACCAAAAAAAAAATGCTGAAAGAGTTTAATGAGTATTGTGAATTCCATTTACTTATTACTCTTTCAATAACTATCAACTCATGGTCAGTTTTAATATCCACTATTCACCTTTATGCTCTTTGAAATGGTAGACACCACATCTTAAAAAACTTTTAGTAGTAAGAGCCTGTTAATCCAGTGGATTCTCACTTCATTCTATATAATATGTCCCATAGCAGCAGGAATTTAAAATGCTTCCATAATTAGCAAGACCACAAAGGACAGCTGGGATATTTTCATGCATTCCAAATGTGTGGTGATGCATACCTGTAAATCCCAACACTTATGTGGCAGAGGTAGGAGGACTTCTGTGAGTTCAAGGCCAGCCTGGTCTACATAGCAAGTTTCAGGCCAGCCAGGGATCTACATAGGGACATAGATTCTTTTTCAAAGGAAAGGAAGGAAGGGGAAGGAAGGAAGGGAGGGAGGGAGGGAGGGAAGGAGGAAGGAAAGAAAGAAAGAAAGACAGAAAGACAGAAAGAAAGAAAGAAAGAAAGAAAGAAAGAAAGAAAGAAAGAAAGAAAGAAAGAAAGAAAAAGAAAGTGAGCCAGCGAAGTACCTAAGAATTTCCATGCCCAGATTTCAAGGCCTCCTGTAACCTACTCTAATTCTTCTGGGAGTACAAAAATGAAGTGTTTTCTATTCCCCTTTGCTATGGTTTCTGATCTCACCAAATCCACACTTCTTCACTACGCTGCAGATGTTTCACTTAGTTGAGACACATATTTGTTTATGCACACACATGTGTATGTATATGTCTGTTGTACATTTAGTTTCTCATATGCCTATCCATTTACGATTTCGGAATTTTAGTGTTAATGACAAACTGTGAACTGTGATTAAGGACTATTAAGAGATGAAGTATTTACTGTGGTGGTTTGAGAGAGAATGGCCCCCATAGGCTCATATGCTTAGTCCCCTTAGTGGAACTGTTTAGGAAAAATTAGGAGGTGTGGCCTTGTTAAAGGAGGTGTGTCACTGGGGGTGGGCTTTGAGGTTTCAAAAGCTCACAGCCAGGTCCCTTCTCTCCTCTCTGCCTGCAAGTTAGGATATAAAGGTCTCAGCTATTGCTCAGTGTCATGCCTATTTGTTCCCTGCCATGGTGGTCATGGACTCACCTTCTAAAACTGTCAGCAAGCCCCCAAGAGTTGCCTTGGCCATGTTTTTTCACAGCAATGGCATAGCAACTAAGACACCTCAAACTGACTCACCGTAGATGACCACAAATATCAGCCAATCACTCATCTATTATTAAATCTACCAAAGAGACAATTCTTTGTCTGTTGTTTGGATCTCAAAGTAACATGCATCTAGATAACTAAATGATCTCCAAAAAACACAGCTTTCTTTATCTTTGGTTTATCTTTTTCTTTAGTTTCTAGACTAGATGAGCTAGTTTTTCCTCTTGTGCACTGACAGACAACTGAACTTCAATCCTGGAGCCTGGTCTTGTCGGGTAAGCTCTTGTGTGACCCTTTCCTCCAATTTCAGGAGAACCCCTGTTAAAAACTATGGGAAGATGAAACACCACAGGGATGGTAAGATGGCTCAGCAGTTAAAGCACTTGCTGCCAAGATCAACAGCATGTGTTTGATCCCTTGGACCTATATTGTGGAAGAGAGAACAGTTTTCCACAAATTGCCCTCTGACCTCCACACCAAATAAATAGAAGTGTAATAACTAAAGATACACACACTACAGAGCAAGTGTTGGTCATATGATGTGTTGTGTATAGAAACAATTGTAACATGTGCCTGGCAAAAGCAGGTATGCATTGTGGCTAAGAAGAATTCCATCAACTGATGGAATGTAGAACTTAGGTTAGGCATCGCATTCCAGTTAGCTGCCCATTTACTCTAAAGACCTGAAATAAAAACGTATTCTATCAAAGGCCACTCATCCAGTTTCTGAGCAAACTCTAAGTACAGATCATGTCATAGGACAAAGTTGGATTTAGAAGAGAAATGGGTTGAATCACACCATTTTTAACACCCCCCCCCCCCCATTGGTTGCCTAAGCATGAGGATCTGTTTGATGCCCAAACCCACTTAAAAAGCCAGATGTGGTGAAGTACACCTGCAATCTCAGCACTGGAGAAGCAGGGACAGGAGGGTCCTCCAGTCTTGCTGGCCGCCCATTCTACCCTCCATGGTAAATCTCAGCTCCCAGTGAGAGCCTTGTTAATATGTTTCCAATGTGGGTGTTGTGTATGGAACTCAGGTCCTCAGGGAAGGACATTTTAATACATTTATGAAGAGCTATTTTGCTGGACATTTTTGCCAACTTATTATCACTTAGCAGAGGGAAAATATTGACCCCCCCTTTGCTATGGAGACATCCTCTCAAAGAAAGGAATTCAATCCAGACTCAGTTTTTTCTTTTCTTTGTGTGCAATGCAATGCATGTATGGGTGTGTGCATCCATGTGGAGGCCAAAGGCTGACATCAATTGATGTCTTCCTCAATTCTTCGAGACACCGAGCCTGGATCTCGACACTCTGGCTAGTTTGGCTGGTCAGCAAGTTCCAGGAATCTGTCTCTGCCTCCCCAGGGCTGGGATTCCAGGTGCTCACTGAGGGGCTTTTGTGGGGTTTCTGAGGATTCAAACTCTTGGTCTTCATGGTTGAGCAGAATCAATTTAACTTACTGAGCCATCTCCCCAGTTTGAGTTGCACAAGTTTAAACTGAAGTTTAAACCCCCACCCTCCAGGAGACAGGGTTTCTTTGTGTAACAGTCCTGGCTGTCCTGGAACTTGCTTTTAGACCAGTCTAGCTTCCAACTCAGAGGTCCGCCTGCCTCTGCCTCCCAAGCGCTGGGATTAAAGGTGTGTGCCACCACTGCAGGATAAACTGAGGTTTATTGAATAAAGCAAGCACTCCAGAAATTGGGGTGGGCTGTCCCAAAGGAGAATAGCAGGTTCTGCATTGTCGATTTTAAAGTTGTATGAAATACTTAAGAAGTGAGAGGCATATTCATGAATATGCCCAAATAATGGTGGGCCACATCTCCCTTTTAGGGTATATTTTCCCATGATCCTCCAGGAAAACCCACAAAAGGGATGTGTCAAAACCATGACAAGATGGCTCAGACACAAAAACCTAACCACCAGATTCAATCTCCAGAACCCACATGAAGACGGATGGAGAGAACAGACATCTTAAGTTTGTCCTCTGACTTCTAAATGCATGCTATGGCACACACCTGCCTTGACTCCCAATTATACACACAATAAGGTCTTTCGAAAAATGCACAATGTAAATTACAGTGCTGAAGTTTTTTCAGCATATGACTTTGTTAGGTCACATGTAACACCTTAGTTTTGGTGAAGCAGGAACCATCTATCTGTGGTCTTAAGAATGCTTGACAGTGTCAGGAATTTAGCTACCAGAGACACAGTTGCTGCTCTCTTGGTGACTTATCTGCTGAGACTGCTGAAGGTCCCATGTCTGATCTCTGGACAAGCTGTCAGTCTTGGCTATTGTCTCAGTGAAAACTGAGTATTTAAAAACAACAAAACAAAACTGATGCTTATGAAGGTTGGGGCCAGGGTTTTACATTAGCTTGTTAGGATGTAAAAACAGGACCAGGCCTGGGCTGCCTTCTAGGTCTCTTTCCCCAGCTCTATTGATTCTATCATCCTGATATGTTAGCCCAAGTGCTGAAATGCAGATGAAATAGAGTTGGCCACAACATGGGGATGCCAGATGTTCACTTCTATTAAGTGATAAAAAAGGGCCAAGTCTTGGAGCAGTGGTGGTGCATGCCTTTAATCCCAGTTACCTGGGAGACAGAAGCAGGCAGATCTCAGAGTTCCAGGCCAGCCTGGTCTACAGAGCAAGTTCCAGGCCAGCTAAGGCTACACAAGGAAACCCTACCAAGAAAAACCAAAAGGGCCAAGTCTATATAAGGTCCGGATAAGTCAGCACTAATCCACACTTCGATCACCTAGTATCTGATCTCTCAACAGTGTCTATAAATAGCTATGTTCTTCATAGTATTTCTCTAGTCTGACAATGGACACCTTTCCTTCAAGTACAGAGATGTAGAAACAGATGTGATATACTTGTAGTAGGACTTTAAAGATTTATCTTGTGTTTTGCATTCATGTATGTATGTTAACCACGTGCATGCCTAGAGTCCTCAGGAGTCAAAAGAATGTTGGATCCCTGGAACTGGAGTTACAGAGCAGCTGTGAGCTACCATGTGGGTGCTGGGAGGCAATCTCAGGCCTCTGTAAGGACAAATGCTCTTAACTGCTGAGCCATCTCTCCAGCCCCAGGATTTTGAATAAAAACCAGTAATTGGTAAGATATAGCTCATTTAAAATGTGTTCTGCTATAGCAGCTATCTAAAGTTCACCTCACACCCCCCAGCTCAGCTTGCCTGACATTGATAATAATCTGTGAATTTGTCTTTTGGGGAAAAAAAGGGTGTGTGTGAGATTTTCTTAGTAAAATTTGATCCACATTTGGGTCTGCCCTTGGTATTTTCAACGGATAAAATTACAACTGACAAAGTGAACATCAGAAGGACACCTTTTCCAAGTCTCTCTTAAGTTTATCTGGCATTTTGACAACTCCTTGCTAACGAGCTATATCAATTATTACTCACAACAAGTTTTAAAACAAGTTTATTGAAGAATATTCTTAGGAAGGCAACCACTTTTGATTTGTCATAAAAAAAAGTTACATTTCTTTCTGTTGTGTACTAAAGGTCATGTAAGAGAACAGAGTCACATGCTTTTCCTCTGTGGAACCATTGGGTAGTAGAGCACAGTGTTGTCATTTCTGCACCGTGAGAATAAATTAAAAAAAAGTCTCTTCTATGTTTTTCTTCAACAATCGATGAAAATAACAGGTGGCATAAACAAGCTGCATTTCTCTACTCATTCCGTAGTATTGGAGCCAGTATCTAGAAACAGGAAAGAGATCAATTCAAGGAGCAAGTTCTAAGTATCAGTATTTAGGAACATCTAGGAAAAGGACTAACAGCGGTGTGTGTGTGTGGGGGGGGGGGGGGGGAGGAGGAGGCGGCGGCGGATAGAGCAGGGGGCAGCAGATAGAGGAGGGCACCCTGGAAAGGCCCTGCCAAGGTCAACAGCTTCCTTCCCAAGGCAGAGGTAAGATACAGCCTAAACCTCCAGGTAGCTGCTGTGGGCTAGTGTAAACAGCTTTTGCAGGCCACATCCTGCTGGGAACTACAGCAACCTCCTGGTTCTGGCTATTGCTGCCTTTTCTTCTGCTACTCTGTTGAGAACACAGCTTAATTTTAGGATGCTAATTTTAGAAGAATGAAATTTTACAACAGCACCTGATTTATTCAAAATCACCAAAGAATGGAATTTTCCTCATTATCTGAACTTAATCTTTAAATGCTAAACTATATTTTAACCGTGTCTAAGATTTCAACTTTTCCTATGGAAACAGAAAAAACAGAATCTACCACAACCTTCCTTCCTTCCTTCCTTTTTTTTTTCTTTTTTTTTTTTTTTTTTTTTTTTTTTTGAGACAGGGTTTCTCTGTGTAGCCCTGGCTGTACTGGAACTCATTTTGTAGACCAGGCTGGTCTCGGACTCAGAGATCTGCCTGCCTCTGCCTCCCATTTCTTAAGTTTTCAAATCTTTGCTGAAGATCAATTATTATGGTTTGCTTTAAATGAGGGCAGCTCTACAGTGACCACCTAACTGAAGTAGGTAAGGGTAATGTGCTACTTTTTATTGTCTGAGGTTGGGAAAACAAGAACAGCACCAAGGACCACCAGGCAGGAGCTCCTGGAAATAAACACGCCCACCCCACGGGGCTCTCGGCTGTTAAGGTTGCTCAGAGACTGCTTTTGGTTCAAATGACTAAACTAACTCTCTACTAGTCACATCTGTCCTGCTCAATACAGTAGTTGACTGGTTGGCAATGGGCAGCTGTTTAAAATTTAAAATAATTCAAATTATCTAATGGAATAAGATGAAAAAGCTTTAGTTGCCCTAGTCACATTTTAAGTGCTCTAAGGCCAAGCATGACGATTATGGACTGCAGACACAGAACATTTTCATCATTATACAAACTCTCCTCAACAGAAATGGTATTTATCACTTGCTACCCTGCCAGGCTAAGGATTGAACCTAAGGTCTCATACAAGATGAGCCTTCTACCAATGTGCTCCATCTTCAGCCCCCTTATTATTCTTTCAGATAGGGAGGGTTTAAGTTGCTCAGCCTGGCCTTGAGCTAGTTCCATCATGAAGGCAGGCTTTGAAGTTGTTAGCTCTCTTTTAGCTTCCCAAGTAACAAAGATTACAGGTCTGTATCACCTGGCCCGTTTATATCAACTAATTTACAAATATCTAGGAACTATAAAATAATGCACAAATTCTATGGTCCAATAAACATTTAAAAACCTAAGAGTTGTAAGGATGTTATTAGCTTAAATTACAAGGGGAAAAAACCATGAAAGTCTAACTTATTTCGAATATAGAAATTTATCTTATGGTACAGCAAATAGAACCACCTTGTAGAAATGGAAATCAAAACAAAAAGGCCCAAATGTCCACTATCCCTAGCAAAAATAAAAGATTTTAAGTATCTGCTTGTCATACTAAAAAGTCTCTAGAACTACTTTGGAGGATTCCCAGTTAGCTCTGATGATAAGTCAATGTAATGGTGCTAATTTCCTAGACTTTTTGACATCTAGAAGACTTGTTAGCCTTTAATCCCAGCACTCCGGAGGCAGAGACAGGTGGATCTCTGAGTTTGGCCAGCCTGGGTTATATAGTGAGTTCTAGACGGGACTCCATAGAGAAACCCTGTCTTGAAAAATCAAAATCAAAACCAAAAAATAAATATAAAGGGCTGAAAATTTTATGTAGCCACCAGAAATCAGATTAAAAAGAATAATCTATATGAAAAAATGATTTATGTGTAAATATGTCTCTGTGCGTAGATGTGTTACTATAAAAATACAACCTTAAGGATTGGAAGTCTTTACTTTCGAAGGTGAAGAATTTTCTGTACAGGTTTATATATGGAGCTTTTTCGTATTCTCTACATTTCTTCAGTGATCAGATATTCTTTGGAAATCCAAACTGTAGCCAGGCATGGTGGCACACACCTTTAACCCCAGCACTTAGGAAGCAGAGGCAGACTCTGAACCTGAGGACAGCCTGGTCTACATAGCGAGTACCAGGCCAGTCAAGGCTACAGAGACCTTGTCTCAAAAAACAAAAACAAAACTTGATACGTAACACAAGAATGGGGGTATTATTTTCTCTATTTCTTTTTCTCTTGCTTCTTAGAACCCCCCTTCTTGGAGTGGCAATCTTTAAAGCACCGGGGACTGGTACTTTCAACACAAACTGTTCAGATTATCAATTAAAGTAAATACACAACAAAACACAGGGCTAGGACATGACTCAGTACCAGAGTGCAAATCCAGCAAGTACAAGGCCTTGGGTTCTTTTTAAAAATAAACCAAAGGAAGAAATAAGCACTCAGAGAGCAAGGGGCAGGGATATGCCACTTTAAAAATATCTAAGGACTTATAGGTCTGCTGTGGAAAATTCCTTTGCACAAATGTAGCATATCAGAGGACTGGGTATCTCCTATTATAACTGCAAGGTTCACGATTAGTTTAAATCAGGGTTAAAATAAAATAATGATCTTATATATAAAATGTAGGGTGTCCAGCAACACAGAAGTCTTTTCTTACAGAAAGGTGGCAGTGAGAAACCTGATGACTGCTTCAAATGAGCAGCTCTGTGGAAGATTTAGCAATTGGTTTCTTTTCTTTGCACCTGAATTTAATCTGCGTTAAGTGTCTATGTGTCATGTGAGTGCACAGATGTCAGGTCAGTAAGAAGACAGATGGTGCATCCAGAAGCTAGGTTTTTATCTGAGGCTTTCAGATAGATCAAGATAATTAAAGAGGAGAAGAGGTATTTCAACAAGTTTTGCTTTCACAGTAATTAGGCGAGCACTTACTTTTACCATCACAGGCTACAATTTTCACTTTATCCACTTTAATAAGTTCTGTCACCTCTCTGAATTCAACATCATTCAATACAAAAGTCCAAACATTATCGCAGAATCTGTATGTATTTAGAGAGCCCTTTAAAACAAAACATTAAGAAATGCCATGAGAAGCCATTGTTTCCCCTCATACTTTATTCCAAAGTAATCCAAGAAAATTTAGCTACCAAGTATATACCTGCTAAAACAGTATGCTTAATGCTTAGCTTAATTTATTTAATTTCATCTATTTAGGAATAAGGAAGAGATAAGTCAGCTTAGGGAAGAGTTTAAAAAAGGTTTTTGCTAACTGTCAATTTTTAGCACTCTAAAACAATCTGCAAATTACTTACCTGAAATAAAAAGCTATACGGAAGCTTAAATTTGTGTGTCTACTGCCCTCTGGTGGATAAATTGCTAAAGTTCATTTGATCTCTCTTTTGAGAAAGGGTCTCTACACAGCCCTGGGTGTCCTGGAACTCACTATGGAGAGCAGGCTGTCCTGGAACTGTCTTCTTCTGCCTCCCAAATGCTGAGATTAAAGGTGTGCACAACTACATCCTGCCCATTTGAATAAAAAAAAATCTATTTTTATATATGCATGCATATAATCTGGTGCATGCTTGCTTGAGTTTATATGTACTACATGCATGTAGATGACTTTGAAGGCCAGGAGAGGGAGTCTGATCCCCTGAACTGGAGTCACAGGTAGTTGTGAGCCAGCTGCTATGGGTGCTGGAAGCCAAATCCATATTTTCTCTAAGAGCAATAAGCGTTCTTAGCCACTAAACTCTCCAGCCTAGTTGAGACTGGCTTCCAACTCCAAGAGATCTGCCTCCTGAGTGCTGGGATTAAACACATGCACCTGGCTCCATATGAATTTTTTACAAATATTTAAAGCTCCATATTTCACTGGGTGTTCATTCTCTAAATCTGTACAAAAGCAGAGATTCCTAAGAAACAGTAACATTACATCTCAAAACTGGCTCAGATGCATCACTGTCATGTATTGAGACTACGTCCAATCAGCTTTTTCTGTGATGCTATTGTCACTCAGGCCAGAAACTTGAAAATTACCCATCTGCCTCTCCATTCTACCATGTCCATAGTTGAATTCTATGTTCAAGTATGTCATAGTTGTCAAGTCCTGTCAGATGGGCCTGTTAGAATCTCTCCATTTCTAGCCACCCCTTGTCAGAACTGTTAAGTAAAGCTACATTGAACCTTCTGATTCATCTGGCCAAGAGGCATGGTCTTTTGCCTCTAGCCTCATTCCCTGCCACCAAAAAGGCAAATAACATTGGTGGCTCCTGTGATTAACAGTCCTTCATTGACCTCCTAACAACATTAGTACAGGGTGTGAACTTGCTGGGGGGTTCTATGGTGTCTTTGAGGTTCCCATCATATTAGATAGAACCTACTGGAGAATAGTTTTCTGGAACTTCCCACCATGTTCCAAATGCTATCTTCCTTTCCACAGTAGTACCACTCCTTTAGCTGACTCTCAATCTTGTCTTCCATACGTGTACTCTCACGGTACAATTATGAACCAAGTAACATATCCTAACATTGTTAATACATTTGTTTTAGTGGTCTACTTGCTGAACTACGCTGTAGCAGAGACCAGCACTTTTTGTTATATTTTCAGTGCCTATTAGAACCTAGCACACAGTAATTACTCATGTCTACTAAATTAACTCATTTATTCACAGCCAGCAGTTTTTAAAATCATCCTTATATTTAGATTCAAAGATTTCTTCACCAATATGGATGATACTGCAGGAATCATTTAAAGATTTTTCTGTTTAAATATCTTGTGCTGAATTTCACATGTGACTGTATGCATGTACACATAATGCATATTAGGCTTGATTCCATTCTTCTGGTGCTTAAACTAATACTTTTCTCACACTTGAAATGTTTCCTTTTATGTCCAAGGATATGTTCTTGCTCCTAGATTAAAAACCTAAACCAAAAAAATAAAATAAAATAAAATAAAATAAAGTTTTTATTGAAAGAATCAGCTGCAAAGGACAGTGAACCTTTACTTAATATAATTTTTAGTTACTTGGGTATCTTGCTTTTTCCTGTATTTCATCTGAGTACCTTATCTATAAGAACTGGGAGAATAACTCCACTTTAAACAATTTTAGATTCATTATTTCTTTCAAAGAGTTCCTTTGGCTCAATACTGATTTCATCAGTTGTCTCTAAAAACATAGAATCTTTTAATACATATCAATAATAGATGATATTTGTGTTTCTAAAGTTAAAACAGCAATTTAAAAGTTACACAGTACTCAGTACTCATTTGTAGAGACAGCAAACAACAAAACCATGTGGGGGGGGGATAAAGATGTCATGAGAAAGAATACTTTTTTTGACCATTTAAATATTTTAATGCTTACTTATTACTGTTTGAAGCTGAGTATTATGCTGTTTAGGCAGCCATTTCTTCCATCCTCAAGTGCACACAGTAGCTCTTTAAAAGCCTAGTTATATGTATTAATTCTATGTGAATTTACTTTCTAAAAATCTTCCCTAAGTAACTTGTCACATGTTTTTGACTTTTTATTAATACATTTCAACAAATAAACAATTAAAGCTTTAGTTTTCATACTCAAGGACTGTTTTTCTTATAATATCCTACTGGGTAGTATTACTTTTGAAACTAAAACTTAGCTTATATGTTGTGTAAAATCACTCTATTCCTCAAACGGAAGACCTAATCTTATTGGTAGATCAGCAAACATTATTATACATAAAAATGAATATTGATATTCAATCAAGCCATGTGACTTGGAAAATTAAGTAGTAGCAGTATGTTTGTTGTCTCTTTGCTATATGGTACACCAAGCTAAACAGAATGTCTTTGCATGTATAGTTTGCTGTAATCCAAGGCAGGGTATGGAATCCTGGGCTGCAGGAGTAGCAATGGGAAGAAAAACAGTAAACTGAAAAATTAAGACCTGGTCAAGGCTAACTCTTGGAAAACTGACAGACTAAGAAAACACTATGTATGAGAAATACAAGTGTCCAGAAACCCACACTAGATACTTTTAATAGAGCAATTAGAAGACTACTAAGGTCTTTTATCATCAATTTTCTAAATAGCCAAAACTTATGCAGTTTAACATGGATCAATTTAAAATAAAAGCTGAATTTTTTTTTTTTTTTTTTTTTTTTTTTGGTTTTTCGAGACAGGATTTCTTTGTGTAGCTTTGCGCCTTTCCTGGAACTTGCTTTGTAGAGCAGGCTGGCCTCAAACTCACAGAGATCCGCCTACCTCTGCCTCCCCAGTGCTGGGATTAAAGGCGTGTACCACCACTGCCCGGCAAAAGTTGAAATTTTAAGTTAGGCAGATTCCTATAAAGAACATCTTTGTCAGAATCCCTACTATTAAAATCCAAGAAAAACTTGTCAAGTTTTATACTCTTAAGAGACTTTTTTTGAGACATGATTTCTCTGTGAAGCCCTGACTGTCCAGGAACTCAGTCTGTAGACCAGGCTGGTGGCAGGATCAGAGATCTGCCTGCCTCTGACTCCCCCATACTAGGATTAAAGGTATGTGCCATCATGCCTAGCTGATAATTTTCTATTTGACTATTTATGCCTGTAATTTTTAAGCATGTAAAAATGATAGACATTTACCTATAACATAAACACATACTTTAGCTCTTCAGTAAAATGTAAGCCAAATGAGGACCTCATTTATTTTGTTCACCTTTGCATTTCTGATACCTAGAACAATGTCTATTACCTAATAGGCACTTAAATGCTTAAACATAATACAATACATTCTTTTGTACTGCCTCAACACCTAGGTTTCTTTTCTCTTTTCTTTCTTTCTTCTTTTTTTTTTTTTTTAAGATTTTTATTTATTTATTATGTATACAGTGTTCTGTATGCTTATATGCCTGAAGGCCAGAGGAGGGCACCATGTGGTTGCTGGGAATTGAACTCAGGTCCTCTGGAAGAGCAGTCAGAAGCTCTTAACCACTGAGCCATCTCTCCAGCCCCCAACAGCTAGGTTTTCTTAAATGTAATTCATAAATTCTTTTCCTATATTGGTCTTCATATATTTTAAATTTACTTCTATAGTAGGGTTTAGCTTGTAACATAGCTTAAGATATTAGAGAAATATAACAGGGTAACAGCAAACACCAACATCACATGGTAAATTGTTTTGCCATATTTTGCAGAACTCTTAACCCCAAATTGCCACAAAATCGAGAGCAGTATTTTGTTCAAAGCAGGGATGATTCAAAAGATAGCCCACTACCAGAATAGACTTCATAAGCCTAGCTATCTGAGAGGAGATGGTGGCAACATGGAGATTCTATAGAAAATTGACCTTTCCTGGAAGGTCGGGGGTTGAAAACCATAACTGAACTTAGGAATTACTCCATCACTTACCTTCCGTCTTGCAGATAGTACTTTCAGGCCTTTGAAACCTCAGTAATTCTCCAGGGAAGAAAAAGCCAAACATATACAGGATGATTTGTGAAGCAATGAACTTAAAATCTAAAAGCAATTCTGTATCACATGGAATGGATGAACTTAGTACAGCTGATTTAAAATAACGTATCACTCAATTATCAGACAAGTTCCCGACCAGACTAACCCAATCCTCCTGTTATGCTGAGTAAGTCCACATAGGCTCTCAGAGTACCTGGTGCAGACCTCCAGACACAGGACATGTCCTTACCCTGAAATTGACTCTGTTCCTGACTCTCTGAGCCAATGCTGAATTTATAGCTTTATCAAACTGAAGCAGAACTTGAAGGGCAAGCTGGGGGGTGATCTGTTGAGACTAAGGAAAAAAATGTAGATAAAAATTCACTTAGGGAAGAACATTAAAGACAAAGTGTATTAATTATAGTCTAAAAGTTAACACAACTTAACCAGAACTTCTCAAGCAGAAGTCCTTATTCTCCTGTGCTCTAAGTGAGGATGAAGCAAAGCCTGAGAATAACTTCTACACTATTTTGACAAAAAAGGAAACTTGCAGTGAGTTTGCAAAGCCAGGAAAAACTCTTGCTATTTCTTCAGTGGCTGGACAAAGTATTCAACAGATGGGGTCCAAGTTTTCTCTTAATAAAAGACATGAGACCTATATCTAAAGAACAAAACAAAGACAAACCTTCCCCAAGTCTATATAATAATGCCCAAACAGAAGGAGTCAGGCATGGTGCTGCACAACTGTAATCCAGCAGGTGGGGAGCAAGGGCAGGAAGACAGGAGCTCCAGACCATTCTTAACTACAGAGCACATTCAGTGAGAGCCTGGACTCTGTCTCAAAAAAACAAAAACAACCTTGCTCTCACACTTCCCTCCAGACCCCAACAGAACATAAATAGAAAATACTTTCTTAGTTGTGTGATTTGACTAAAATGAATTCTTCTAAAACTGAAATAAAAATTAAAATTTCTAACTCAAATCTCAAAAAAACACTTTATTATATTGGACAGAATTACTTTTAAAGTGACAGAATATTCCTTTCTTTTAAATTTGAGATGAGAAGACTATACTTTCAGAGATCATTTCTATAGTTCATCACTAATAAGGGAAAACCATTAATTTTTATATTTTTTTAACAAAAAAGTTTGAAGATTATATTATAGAGCATGTTTAATGTTTGGCCCCCACCTGTATGAGCTCATCAAGGCTCTCTTGAAGACTGTTTCCCAAAGTCGTATTTCTGTATAACTGATATGCCATGGCTTAAAATGAAGCAATTACTTTTTCTTCAGGCTTGCATTGATGTCCTACAAATTTAATATAAAAGACCAACCTGTAACAATGTAAATTATATATAATAGTCTACTACTTCATGTATTCTAACATGGAACTATTAGAACTCAATTACAAATTACTTTATTATTTTGTAATTTCAAAGAATTGTTCAAAGTTGATTTTTCTGATTTTTAATCAGTATGGTATTTATCATTTTAATTCAGTATGTCGACATATTCATTAAATTGTGCATTTTTATTTTTCCCACAGGATTCCCTCAGTGTAGAATTTTCCACATAGCATTCATTCTACCTACTGTCACGTAGGGATGTGACATCTGCATTTGGGCCCTTTATTTTTATGTTCTCTTAAAATTCCATTAGAGTTCCCACCAAGAGGATGGCACTGTGACAGGCAACAGAGACAGGGAGATGAATAAAGATGAACTCCTGGTCCTAAAAGTCTGACTCTACAAAGGGTAACAGACACATCAATCAAAGGATAAATTTAGTGTGAGGAGTGACACATTACATCATATAGGCTGCTTGTGGACAGAGTTGGCTTAGAAAACTTCCCGTTCTTCAAGCAAAAAGGGAAAGCCATTCTAGGACGGCAGGAGGGCAAGAGAAGCCATAGAAGTGTGAAAGTGTGAGGAGACAGCAGCAGGAGGTGACGCTGAAGCAGAGGCAGGTTGAGTTTGCTCCACAACAGAATGGCAGGCAACAAAGAGCCCTTGAAACAACGTTTCAGGGAAGACAGAGGGAAACCTGCTTACTGGACCTGAAAATGATTACAGCAGTACAGATTTAACAGATGTTTAGAGTCCGGCGATGGACAGAAGGAAACATTCAAACAATCACTATCACATAAGAGTTGGCCAAAATAATGACCAGCCATCTTCATATTACAATTGTCCATCATCTGATCCAACAGATTATTCTGTGATCTTGAGATGTTCCTTTAGCCTCTGGGGTACCACTCTCAGTTCTTACCTCCCAGCTTAGGGAACTACTTACTATATTTCCTGTTTTCTTTGGCAATTCTTCCTCAGCCCCCTGACTTCCATCTCCTGAATTACCTTAAGGCTTCTTAAGTCTTTTCTTCACTGGCTTTCCCCCTTAGTTATTCCATCTAAGCTTCCGGTGCTAAACCCCATCTATGTGTTGATTACTCTGAAACTTCTATTTCCTGTCCTCACTTCTTTGTACCCACGTGTAAAATTGTTTATTTTACACTGAAAAAACAAATGATCAAATAGCTGAAACATCTCTCCTGTAGCTAAGAGCAATTGCAGAGGACCTGGGCTCAGTTCTGAGGCACTCACATTGGGTAGACCACAACCAGCTGTAACTTCAGCTCCAGGGAATCCCACGTCCTCTTCTGGCCTCCATGAGCACCCACATACATGTGTGCTAGCACACGCTCCCTCTCTCTCTCTCTCTCTCTCTCTCTCTCTCTCACACACACACACACACACACACACACACACACACACACGCAGGCAGCCACATACACAAAACACACACACCCAGAGAATTTCACTCCTACCAATAACTAAGCTACTCTTTGTCTACCAGAATAGATGATACATGAAGATAGAGAAATCTAGTTCAGCTATGTATTTACCACTTAGGACAATGTATGTAGCATTAAAAAACAAACACTTGTTGAGTAAAAAAACTTGGTGGCATGTCAAAGTACTAATAAAAAGCATTAGAAATATAGAAACATATTTATGTGGGGGCACATTTCTACTTTCCTGATGAAATTAAATGAATGGAAACTAGAACCCCACAACCACATCCATCTACTCACCACTGCCTACACCCATATACTCTGCCTTTCGGTCACTGTAGTCAACACGCTTGTATCTACCTGCAATTTTTCCACCTTTGTATCAGGCCCTCTTTCTCTAGCATACTTGATGATACTGTCTAACAAGTTCCTTCTTTCTTTCATCATCAAATTTTCCCTTTCCATCATTTCTGTCAGCAAACAAACTGGCAGCTACTTTTCCCACTGTGGGTAGTGCAACCACCACTACTCAAATCCACTTCCCCTGCCACTTCCATTCTATTCCTGTTTGGCAAAAGTTAAGCATCACTTGACTCTGTTTCCCATTCTCCCTTTCCCCCTAGTCACAGCAAGCGTTCAGCTCTAACTGTAATGACACCTTTGCTGCAGGCCATCTATGGCACTGCTAAGGCTGATCTTCAGCAGACTAGCCATCTGTCACAGCCCACTTCTTGCGGTTACAGGATCTCTGCTTGGTACTTCACTTTGGCGCTTGTTGTCTTAGATGCACTGGTTCATCCTGCTCATTGACCCTCTTCTCCTTGTAGCCCAGGCTGGCCTAGAACTCACAGAGATCTGCCTGCCTCTGCCTCCTAAGTGCTGGGATTAGAAGTGCATGCCACCAGGCCTGGTCCTTCCCTACTCTTTACAATCACAAGGCAGTCTTTGACTGTTTACAATTTTCTTTCTACATACATTTATGAAGTGTTAACATTCATTCTTATGACTTTCAACATCGGCTGGTGATTCCCAAATTCATATATCCTCCAATCAATTCACAATTCTGGAACTAACTTCCTATGCAAAATTTCTACTTGGCCTTCGTGTCTCAGTTGAAGTCACACCATACTTCCATGGGCTTAAACAATACCTTTGAAGTCGCTCTGAAAGTTATGCAAACCACAAAGATGTCCAATTCGTAGCAAATCATGTAAACACAACCTTCAGATCCAGTATCCAACCATTTCTCAACGTCTCTACTATTAGTTCCTTGTTCTAAGCCACTATTACAAGTATTTGGATCATCGAAATGGTGTCCCGATTTCCTTTATTCTACACGTGTCCCCCACACTCTTCCTAACTTACAGTGGGGTTATATTTTGAAAACATGGGCTAGAAGATGTCTCTTTCTTCAGTACTGACATCCGGCTACCTTTTACGTCCAGTCTTATCTACTATCTGCCTCCTTCTCCTTTCTTACACATCCTAACTTCCCCGAGCAGGACAGGCATGTTTCTGCCTTTCTGTTGGCTGTTCTGCCTGAAATGTCCTTGCTTAGATATGAACTTGACTATAACACACAGAGCTCCTCTTTGCCCAAATAGCTCCCACCCAGGAACACCCAAACGGACCACACACTACGAACCATCACACCCACTATGGAACTTCTCCGTACCCTTTATCTCGCTCAAAAAAAATTTTTTTTGTTGCTGTTGTTGTTGGCACCATATGCCAAGTTACATAACGGTCTTATATTTCTCCTCTGCATAAATGTAGGGTCCACGAGGGCACGGATCTTCGTTCTGTTTTGTTCCCCCGAGACAACCTGCGGGCCGAGAACAGTGCCTGACCCACGGCGGGAGTCAAACGAGACCCTTAGTCCGTGGAAGGTGATCGCCAGTCAGCACACGTGTGTGGAGAAGAGGCGAAAAGGGGCGAGGGAGACAGAAACTTCCAAACGGGCCGGCAGAGAGCCGTGTCACACTCCCACCTGACGTCTAAGCATTCTTTAGGGGACAGCTAGGGGCGACTTCAACGTCTGCCCAAGCTGGCGGCCTCGGCCATCTCCAGTCCCTGAAGGTGGCGACAGCTGCAGAGCTGCGGAGTTCCCTCCTCGCGGCGGCGAGGAGGCGGCAGCGCTCGGGTCCCGTCTCCGAGGCAGCCCCGCGTCCCCCCCGAGCGCGGCCTGAGAGCGGGAAGGAGGCGGCTCCCGCGCGGCCGCGTCGGCCTGGGGGCGGCTTCCGGCGGGCACAGCGCTCGGTCCCGCCCGCCCCGCCGCGGCTCCCCGGCTCCCGGCCCCACCGCCGCCGCCTACCTGAGGGAAGGCGCTTCCGCCGCGGCGTTAGCAGAGCCGGGCAGAGCGCCCGCCGCGACCACCTCCTCGGCCACGGAAACCACAGCGCTGGGCCAGTGACCCGGATGTGTCTGCGCGACCCGGAGGTGACGCCACGGGAGGCACCGGTGGCCCCACCTCTGTTTCCGAGAAGGGGCGTGGCTCCCCCACCCCCCAATCTGGGCGCCCCTCCCGCTAGCCGGTTTGTAGGGGCTGCAGTTTAGCGCAGCGAGCTGTTTGGGACTCATAAGTCCTTTTCATTCGGAAGATCTGCTGTATAAACTTCGTGCCTTAAATAGGGAAGCAAACACGTGGCTATACTCGGTTTCAGAATCTCAGATTCCTTTTGGTATCAGCAGGGGTGCTTGAGTTTCTGCTTTGGAAACAGCAGTTATGTGCACAGCCCGTGGCTACGGAGCACTGAATTGTCACTTTGGGCTGAATGCAAAAACCCGAGGTCTGGGAATGAAGCAGGCACTCCTTTGTGCCATGCTTGTTCCTTTTAGCCTTTTTGTTTGTTTGGTTTTTTTTTTTTTTTTTTTTTTTGAGACAGGGTTTCTCTGTGTAACCGTTCTGGCTATCCTGGAACTTACTTTGTAGACCAGGCTGGCCTCAAACTCACAGAGATCCGCCTGCCTCTACCTCCCAAGTGCTGTTAGCCTTTTAAAATCATACCCCTGCATCCCAGAATAAAATAATTCTAAACTATGAAATACAAGTCTGATTAAAGTTCAAATGTTAAGATTTTAAACAGGCAGAACTTTTCATGGGTCAAAAGAATCAGAAGCGCCCACACTGCAGGGTTGTAAAGGCCTGCTATTTGAAAGGCTTACCAGACAATTAAGTGTAAAAAGTTAACACAATTAAAGATGAAAACAAGGCACCAATGTATATTCCAACTAGTTTATTAAAATGCATTAATGTTGTAGTAATAAGTGCAACAAATTAGGACACACCACTGTATTCATAACAAGTCAAAAGAAGAGAAAACAGCACATTTTGCTGATCAGGGGCTGCTCATTGACTAGAACTACAACCTGTATCCTACAGACAATCAAACTGAATTCTCACTGAAAATGACACTACTATACTAGTTAAATACAATCTAAGAACAGCAAAAAAGGACACAGCGAGTTAATTTTGTCTAAATGGCAGCATGTGAGCTTTTAATAAAATACTTTTGAAGTATGAATCAAAGTGCAATAGTGTCTGATGAACTCTGAATTGTGTAGTGTGTGTGTGTGTGTGTGTGTGTGTGTGTGTGTGTGTGTGAACAGCACCCCAAGGCTGTGAAAGCCAGCAGCCCCGAACATCAATATTTACTAGTTAGGTTTCTGTAAGTAAACAATGAAGCAATTCTTAGGAGGACATGAACCCTTTGCAAGTCTGTATACAAAGGTTCAATGGAGTAGCAGACAGTTATCAAGTTCTTGTCAAACTGGATATACAAATACATAAAAACTTCAAATTCCAAAGTTTTAAACTATTGTAGGAAGTCTTTTAGACAGCTACGTGAAGCAAATACCTTAGTATCAGTTTTTACTAATTTGAATGCACTAAATGTTGCTCCACCCCACCCCATCCTACCCCCAGGGCAAGTCTCACTGTGTACACCCACCCAGGTTGTCCTGGAACTTGCTAAGTAATCCATGCTGGCCCCAAACTCCCAATCCTCCCAGCTTAGCCTCCAGAGTGCTGGCCTCACAGGCACACGCCATCATGCTTGGCCTGAAGACATGTGGTTTTATCTAGTACCTGATTTCAAGTGCTGTACGTGAGTTTCTCATAGCATTTTAAATTTGGTTCCACAAGCATTACATACTATTTATAATTGCAATAAAATGTCCTACTCAATTTGTAGTCACCCCTTACTGTTTTGTTTCAGTTACTGTTCAGGACTTTAAAGCTCTATTATTTGGCTTCTGCTGACCTGATTCTGAATTCACTGAGAATCTCAGAAGGGAGCTGAAAGTGAAGGGCTCCTCCAACAGGTCATTTTGTACTGGCTTAGAACACTGGGCAGACAATGCCCTGCTGCTGCCCCAGTTCTTCATGGTCTTAGCAACTCCCACTATACAATTCCCATCCCCTAGGACAAGATAAACTCACCAGCACAAGTATTAGCCTGTAAGTATTCAGACTCCTCTTATTTCAGCCCTCTGAGATTTGATAGATCCATTTCTGAAATATCTAAATAAAACGGGGGGCGGGGCAGGGGAGAGTGGAGGGAGACACAGAATTCAAAACCAAAGCAGATGGGGTGGCCACCTCTGCAGTCAACTGTCTCTGCAAATCTCATCTAACACTGTTAACAATTTCCTACCCCTGCCCCCCTTTTTGTTTTTTTTTGAGACAGGGTTTTTCTGTGTAGCCCTGGATGTCCTGGAACTTGCTCCGAGGACCAGGCTGGTCTTGAACTCAGAGATCTGCCTGCCTCTGCCTCCCAGACTGCTGGCATTTAAGGCCCGCACCACCACCACCTGGCAACACTTTTCTACGTATAACACAGGAAAAGGAGGGCCAAAACTACTGTCACCTTTCACACAGATCTACCGATTCTATCAAGAAGCTGGCCTGCTCTACTAAAGTATCCTAGCGCTAATTCTCAACTGAACAGTTCACTGCAAAGAATGAACACTTCTGCACGAGACTGCCTCTTCAAATTCCCTGAGCACTCATATGAATGGCTGCAGTGATGTGATGTAAGTCCTCTGGAAGAATACTGTCAAGGAGCTGGTGACACTAAATTGTGACACTTGGCACAGAAGCCAACATGAGTTTACCACCTGTGAAAGGCAGTGAGCGTCTCAGCTTGGAAGCTGCAAATACTATGCCGCTCTTGAGACCCACTTCTAGCTGAAGAAAGAACAAGGTTGTCATCGCAAGCGCATCAGCAGCTTCCTCTGCAAGCCACACCTTATGTGACCTCTACTTTTCCTCCTGAGTACAGGAAATGGGAGCACCCGCTGCCAGAGTGCTTCCCTTGAGAGGGGACACTTTCGGTGGCATGTAGCTAATAACCGAGTCTTTATTTATAACAGCCTTTTTCTCATTTTATCTTCTAACTCTGCTCAGCACACCTCTTGCCTCCTCAAGGTAAAGGCTTCGATATGCAGGGACATCACAGCTTCCCTTGGTGCTTTTTCAGGCACACAATCAAGCTGAACACAGAATTACATTATCCTCTAAGAAAAACTTTGGATAAAAAAGGAGCAACCAGAGCCAAAGTGTAACAAAGATGGTAATAAAAACATAAATTAAACCTGTTAAGATTATCTATGACCCCAGCAAAAAGTCAAAGAATTCCTCTATGTACTTGCACCTCAATTAGTAATGGAGATCAGAATACAACAATGCAGGAAGATGTTACATTGTTACCTAAGAATCAACTGACTATGGCTTTTCCTCTAGCGGATTAGTTAGCAACCCAGTCTCACAGGCATTTACACTTATGGTGGGCGCATCCCTGCACCACATGTCATTCGAGTGCAGGGTAAAGCAGTTTTCCTCCATAATTCAAGCGTTAGCGCTGTTCCCTTTTATTCCTTGAGTTGAGGGCTTGCTATGTAGCCTAGATGGGCCTCAAACTTACAATCTCCTGTCTCAGATTCTAGTGCTGGGATTCAAGGCATATGCTATGATACTCAGCTGTCCCTTCTGAATTTGATTCATTTTAAAAAGATTGAGTTTTGTGTATGTATGTGTGTGTGTGTGACATGGTATGCAGGTGCCCAGAGGCCAGAGTGTATTGAATCCCCGGCAGCTGGAGTTACAGGTGGGCATGAACTGCCTGCTATGGGTGTTGGGAACTAAACCTGGAAGTGTTCTTACAATCACTGAGCCAGCTCTCCAGTCTCTCTTAAATGTTCTAACTGAATACAGGCTACTTCTTTTTAAAAATTTACAAAAAAAATCATGGGGTTGGGGAGTTAGCTCAATGGTAGAGCTCGTGCAAACGCAAGGCTCTGGGTTCAATCCTCAGCTTAAAAAAAAAAAATCACTTCTGAAAAAAGTAAACACCATAAAAAGCTGAAGCCACTGTCTGTATTTTGAAACTTCAGATCCAAGCACTTAATGTGGAAAAGCAAAGACAAAGCTCAGTCTACTCTGAGGTGAGACAGAGGAGACATTCTACAAGCTCCTTGTGATTCTTGGGCTAAGTTCAGAAGTATGTCTACAGAGCTCTATAGCCCAGGCTGGCCTTGAACTCCGAGATCTATCTACCTCTGCTTCCTAAGTGTTGGGATTAATGATGGATGCCACCACGCCTGGCTCTCTATACAGTCTTCCTCAAGTTTCCTTCACCGACACAAATAAAATGGTTTTGGCTCAATTTACTACAATGACACTAACACAGGATCTGCGTGGAGAGCTGGATCCAAGCTGGGAGGTTGTGAGGATGTTCTACCCAGAGTCCTCCAGCTTGACCGTAACTGGTTTTAACTTAGCAGGTCAAATTTATGCCTGCAAAGGACAAAGAAATAAAGAAAGTTCCCTTTTGCAATAGAAGTGTAACACTAAAAACTGACACTAAAAACTAGTGAAGGTCATGTGTTCAGCACGGGAGGAAGTAATTTCTAAGTTTCGATTACACCTGATTCAATTTTGCTTTGCTAGGTCATTCTTTGGCTTACAGGGCTGTGTGGTATGAAGCTGATACATAAACTAAGTATGTATATGCCAGGCAAGTTCATGACATAAGACTGGAAGTTATTTAGAATGATTTTGTAGGTAATTAAACCCTGTTTGGAGGCACAAATAAATTTATTTCAATGTCCAGTCAAAGCACTTAACCACATGACATACGTACAATAAATGTCACCCTGACTGCATACCAGCGTTGCTCCAACCTTACAGAACTGACCCGTGTATTGCCAGCACTGTCATGCCGTCCAACAGCTAGGTGAACACCTATGTGCTTAGGTCAAATAACTGATGAGGAAGTCCTCTGGTAAAGTGCCCCGCCAGAGCATTTCAATACCAGCCCATCTGCTCTCCAGATGCAGCTGACCATGAACACTCACCTCAGCTCTGCCACACCTCACAGCTTCACACACACGGACACAGCTCACTTCACATTAGTGAACACATCTTAAGCGTTTCCTTCCTTCCTTTCTCTCTTTCTCTCTTTTTTTTTTTTAACAGTTCTGACTTTGGGTAAAATAAAATGTCCCTTATATACATATATACAAACCCTAACTACTAGCTTCTCAAAATCTCTGGTTCTGGTTCTAACATGTCTTTAGAGAGGAAAGCGAGCCGTCCACTTGCCTGCTCTTCCACCACATTAAGAAGCAGTGCGCTTTCCGGTGAGAAGTTTGGGTTGCTACTACTGACTAGTTCATGTGCATGACCCTGGGTACTCCGCGTCAGCTTAACTGTCCTTGCTTTAGGACAACTCAGCCTAAGTTACCCAGGAAATATGTCCAACCATTTACAAAAACAAGTCTTACATGCACTTTACATTTAAAATCGTGTGTATATTCTTCCATGAAATAGGTACACACTAAAAAATATTGCCCCCAACATAAAAATATATATATTATTTCTTTCCTTTGTCATTTATGTATATAAATATTTTACTGAAGATGCATCATTCAAATAAACAAATGCAAAAATTGCTTTATATAAAGTGTAGTTCTTTGCTATTTAGCAATATAAAATGATTACAATATAATTAGTCATTAAAGAGCTAAATTCAAGAATTGCCAACCATTACAGCAGTGAACAGTCCCTTGGACAAGAGTCCATTTGGAAAGGAGTCAAGTACACTTTGTAACAGATGATGTAAAAACTCGAGCCACGAATGCACACTGAGCACAAGAGCCCCACGTCCCTGGCGCTCTTAGTCTCATCCGGACAGGACGCTGGCCTGCTGCTCACTGCTGGGTGGTTCCTGTTTGCCATTAAGCTCTTGATCAATTCTGTTCAACGAGAAACACAGTAATTAGAAATAACCAAGACACTTGCAACTGGACGGCTTCTTTCTGAAAAATGACGACTTTTAGCAGATTATTCTGTTAGATAAACAAAGCTTGGCAAACAAAGCAGGTACAGTAGAAAGGAAAACAAACACATATTACTTCCCCAAAGAAACAGAATTTTTCTAAGCAACGGTACACTAGCAAGGATACAAATGTCACTGTTTATGGTTATAGATACTTTATGTTCATAGCCATAAACACCCTGAGAGCCCATGACTTGTAATTCCACTATAGCAGGAAGTTTAGTGGGTAAGACTGTTGGGAAGAATAAATTCTCTCAAAATTGACTGTTAACTGAAATTTAAATGTATCACTAAAGTCACCAACTGACCAATTAACATTTTAAATCTAGAAACCAAACTGTGTTTTACAGAATGGTAACTATTTTCTGGAATTCACTGGTACACTGTGTACGAATGCCTTCCATTTATTTTGACAGTAACCTACAGGAACTCAACATTCAGAGATATCTACGTGAGTCTCACTGGATTAATGTTACAGGTCAGAGGTCCTACCAAAATTGAGGTACATGGAGATGAAAAGATAACATGACAACAGTCCTAATTCTCTGTTAATAGTCTCAACAGCTGGTTTGGGATGTTTAAGTCACACTGGGACAAAGCAGGAAGGTACTTCTCACACGTGTTTCCATCCTAGGATCACTGAACATCTGTCAATCAAAAGTAAAAGCCCTGGTCTATTGTAAAACTACAGTATGTTGGCATCAAAGATTAGACACCTACTCCTGTTAAGGCCTACAATATATGGCTGATATTTTCAATATGAACTATTGTTAAGAAGTAATTGTAGGCATTGCTGAAATACGATACCTGCCTGGGCACAGACACCAAGTTGCAGAAACAGGTGAAACATTTAAAAGGACTATACTTCAACTATAGTTCCTACCAAACACTGGGAACATCCCCATCTGCAGGATTCCACCTCTAACAGATGCTTGCCATACCCACAACTCCAGTTTGTTTGTTTTTCCCACCCTCCCCTCCAAGTTTTGTTTTAAACATATTCCCATATTTAAAGCTAATTGATTGACAAAAAGTGTTTCTCAAACCAACCTTTCAATGCTAAAGAAAGTTTTATGAGAATTAGAATGTGTATGTGTGATGACCCTACTGACGACTGAGCACAAGCAGGGGCGGGGAGCAACTAAGATTTTATATGTGTGTGCACCAGCAGAGTGAGCACGGACTGAGGAGAGATGAGGAAGGGGAGGACCCAAGGGAGGAGCACTAAGATGAAATAACTGCAACAGGTTTCAAACAGGAAAAGAAGATGTCTGAGCTTCACTTTTCACGTGATGCCTGAATTAGTTCTGACAGTTGATTAAATAAGAAAACCTTTTTAAAAAGGGAAGTGCCAGCACACTTCCTCAATAGAAGCAATTCTTTTCTTTTGACACGGGTCTCTGTCTCTATCATCCTGGCTGTCCTGGAACTCGCTCTGTAGACCAGGCCGGCTTCGATTCACAGAGATCCACCTGCCTCTGCCTCCTGAGTGCTGGGATTACAGGAGCACGCCAGCCTCCAACTCCCAGCAAATCATTTTAAAGTCTAGAAGGTAGGTGGCTTCAAACGACTCTACAATTACCGATGCTATTTTGAGTTTCAGCCACTCCTCTGGCATACACATAGCACTGCCCAGAGAGGAAAGCAGAGCCCAAGCCACTGTTTACATCACTTAGTGAGTCGTGGTTAAAGGTAGAGTGGCATACAGAAATGTCAAGTTACGACTCTTACATGGTAAGCGGATCTCATCAAAAGAATCCAAGTGCTCAAAATGAAGAGTATACCAGCCAAGGGTCTAACTGGTTCCACAGATGGGTAAAGTAACACACCTAAGTCTCTCATCCTAGTTCCTAAGATCATAGTAAATGATATTTTACTAGCACTGTTAAATTAAAAAAAATAAAATCGGTTAACAGTGGGTGTGGCGGTAGAGAGCCCTAACGTCCCATCCAGAGACTCAGGCGGAGACAGAGAGAAGTCAGCTAGAGTAAGACCATCTCCAAACCAAACCAAAAGCCTAAAATGACTAAACTAGACCCAAGGCCTCCACTTTTCTAAACTCCTATGTCAAATGGTAAACTATTTTATACTCCACCTTTCATGTTTATGCTAAAACACTAACAAATGAGAGGTTGTTACACTCAGAGCAAGTGTTCACAATTCAAGTGGAAATCGGAGTGTTTAACTGTTAAATGGTACATGGGATTTTAGGTATTTCATCACATGTAGAGTTTGACTGGTTAGCAGGCTATTTCATTTAAGCACATAAAGAAAATCAATGTTGGTTAGCCAAAGAGTATACGCATTGTAAATATAACCATCGGCCCCGAGGGAATAAGCTGTTGCTGAAAATGTGTAACTATTTCAAAAGCAAAGTGAGAACCAGTCTTCAAAGGCCTGGGATTTGAAATAGAGCTCCCAGCCATTTCCCTGGGTTCAGCATCGTATTCCAACCAGCACAAGGAGAAGAGCTTTGGTTCCTAACAGGCATTAAGTATGCTCATGTTTGGCAGAAGAAGGACTTTGAGGTTCACTCTGTACTGGGCTCTGGGCAACATTTATATTTACAAGTGCTATTCTCTTTGTTTGCGAGCTAACCAACCAGCAGCAGGGTTAGTCTGTGCGATGCAAATGGACTAGTCTAGATGCAACCCAGTCAAGGTGTGCGTGTACCTTTTTTGTCTCTTTTTAAACTTTTCTTCTTCATACCTTGGTAGGGAAGAGTTATTTCAGTAAATGCACATTATGAGATTTAAAAAAAAAAAAAAAAGACTGAAAGTGTAAGTTTGCAGGCACAACTCCAAAGTGCTAATATTTGCACATGACATAGAAAATAAAAACTGACTCAGTAAACTCTAGTCTGGACACACTTAGGCCTAAACTCTAAGACCAGCCGAGACAGAACACCTTCCTGCCCCGCAGCACCGTGACGCCTGAGTGTTTACACCAACGGTCTTACTGATCCCTTCGGAGGCAGGGGAAGTGACTGCAAAACAGAAAAGCCTAGTCTCCGGAAACATTAAGACCAAGTTGATTTAAGCAACTATTCATTTCGTTAGCAATCTGAGTTACATGATAAACTCATTCTACCTGGGAGAGTAACATGTCAAGTTGAGAAGTGACTCTTCAGAACTGGTCCTTTAGGAAATTGTCTCTCAGACTGAAAATAGCATTTAACATACAAAGGACTCATGACCAGCCATGACTTCTGCTAAGGTAAAAATGCTGATGTATGGGGAAGGTGTGGGCAAAGTTTCTCCTCTACTTCCTTGTTATGAAATCCCCCTCCGTTCTAGAATCCTGAGTGGAGGGAAGAGCACTGGTCTCGCACAGAAGCAGGACGGAATGAAAGCAGGGCAGACACGTACTGTTTGATGCACTCTGGGATGCCGACATACTCCATGGGGACGAGCTCTGCCAGTTCTGCCAAATTAAAGACGTATCTAATTTTCTGACTGAACTTTGAACTAGAGAAGAAAACACAAACAATTACCTCAATATTTCTGACACATAAAACTGACATTTCAATGACTTTTTTTTTTAAAAGGGTCCTCAGAAAATTACCTGATAAACGGTCTTGTAACAGCCAGAAGTGTTCGGATAAACCAAGAGGGGTGGACAATGATTAGAGACTTCAGGTTTTTCCGTAATCTGGAGATCAAAGAAAAAAAGTTATAGAAATTTCTATAAATGATAACACAGAAAGTTAGACATAAGCAAGGATGTGCAAGTTTGTACAAAATAACTGAAAGAGAAGTCACCCAAATTTTTCATTTAGGTACAATACTTCTAATGACAAGAAAATGCATTTGGGAATTCTAAACATCCCTCCTATGCTGTGAAACAAACTATTTCATTTGGGCAAATTCATGGCGTAGTGTGTCTGTTTTCAATGTCTCCTATCACATACAGTGGTATCAGAGCTGTCCAGCAGGAAAGGAGCTCAGAGAAGTAAAATCCTAAAAGTATACCATTTTTTTCTGTGAGTCTGGGAGAAACCGGCCCTTGTTTCTAACACCATGAGAAGCACTGACTTGTAAAGCCAGCACAGAGAAGAGAAAGGAGGGAACAAAGGGATCGGACCCAAGTGAGTTCTAGAGGTTTAAAAATCTTCACTAAAAAGTAAAATCTCTTTCTTAGGCATTTGTATATGATTTTAAAAAATCACAAAGGATAACTACCATGTTTGCATATAAAACCTATTAGCAGGTCTGAGTAAACCATTTGAATAGCTAAGGCAAAAATCAAACCATTAATTAGCAAGACTAAAGTTGTCTACTGGCGTGGACAAATGAGTCAAAAGAACACACCTGTAATGTCTGTTCTGGAAACTACAGCTGGCTCGTCTCTTTAAGAAACCTGTGAGCTAGGGAGACAGCCTCGCAGGTAAAGTGCCTGCTGTGTAAGCATGGGGACCTGGGTCTCATTCCCCAGAACCCAGATACAAAAAGAAAAGCATGGTATGGCAGACATGAAATCTCGTGCTGGGACTCTCTAGGTACCTAGCTTAGCCTAGTCAGTGAGATCCGGGGCTTAATCAGAACTTTCTGAAAAATGAAGTGGACAGTGACCGTAATGACCTTAGGCTGACCCCTGGCTTCCACACAGAACTTGTGAAAGCAGTACAGGAACATTCTCCATCCTTTCCCAAGATGATTAAGAATGCGTTCCAAATGACATAAGAAAGAATGGAGAGCAATCTTGTGTGTTTTGAAGAATTAAAGTCACTCTTACTTAATAAAGCACAGACTCAAGGTATTCTCCATGACACTGTACAATGCCATCTTTAGAAAATAAAAACATTAAGAAATTGATAAGTACAACTGAAGAAATTGACATGCTATCTTTAAAGAGCAACAGAAAGTATACTTCAATAGAACTACTGTAAAATCTCTCCGCCAAGTCTACATCACCGTCTGTCAATCTGCTGGTAGCATCTCCTCAGCCACCCCAGACTGGGCATTTTCCTTCGGGTTGTCGCACCGTTTAAGTAAATGATCATGTAGTTCTCTGCTACCAACAGCTCTAAAGTGCCAATAACATATCTATAAAAACAAACGAAGTACATGTCTTAAATGTCACCACTCAGGGCTGAACTAGGCTCCCAAAATAACAGTTCCCTTCTTTCCCCCATACCGAGAGCAAACACCTGTAGTAGCTGGCAATATGACTGTTTGAACAGAGTCCCACCAAACCCAGACGGACTGAATGGCACCATATGCAGTCAAGGGACAGGTGGGGTCACGACACACACTGCTTTTCTGTGTATGCTTCAGAGCTTTACAGTAAAAAATTGAAAAACTACACTAAGGCGAGAAAAAGGGTGACTGTGGAAACTAAAGAAAACCTTGTCAGCTCATCCGTCGTGCGGAGTCCCCAGGGATAGATGTAATTTAGTCATATAATTTTGAGATGGCCAATTACCTTTTCAAGCAATGTGTTTCCAAATAACAGAGTGGAACAGATAATCTATACTAATTTTAAGATGTATGTTTTTTCTATTGAGTTAGAAAATGCAGTTTCATAAGGCCAAAGGATAAAGACTTGGGGACTCAGAAACAGGATAACATCTCTATTTTGTCACTACTATTGTCTGGGGTATACACGTGCCAGGCCAGAGCTGTCACTGAGCTGTCGCCCTAGTCCTTTTTGACATTTTATTTTGAGATAAGGTCTCATTAAGTTGCCCAAGTTGGCACTAACCTTGATCTGTATGCAGTTCAGTTGGGCCGTCAACTTGTAATCCTTTTCCCTCAACCTCCCAAATAGCTGGGGTTATTGTCCTGCACCATCAAGCTGGCTTCTTTCTCATTTTTACAAGACTTAGTTCACTAGCATAAACTAATTAGCTCAGAATTCTGTTCAAATATCTTGTTAAGACATACTTACTTAAAGAGATTGTCCATCAGATATCTATAGTTAGGCTGACCACTTTCAGGCATAAAACAGACAGCAAATACAACAATGGCATTTAAACCATCCCCATAATAGCCTGAGAAGAAAAAAAAAGAAGGGTAAAATCTTTGGCACAATTTTACTCTGAAGTATTATCATTTTTAATTGTGTATGCGTGTGCGTGTGTGTGCGAGAGAGAGAGAGAGAGAGAGAGAGAGAGAGAGAGAGAGAGAGAGAGAGAGAAAGAGAGAGAGAGAGAGAGGAATGAAGACCATAGAGATGACCAAGGGATGCAACTGGCAAAGTAAATTAAGTGGGAACAATTTCCTATGAGAAAGAAAAGCCCATCTGGCCAGTGCTGGGACTTGGGGTAAACGACATGTTTTATCCAGAGCGAACCACATTCCGGTAATGAAGACGCAGACACTATTTGCACAGCACCCGTGAACTCCCATATGGTACAGTCAGACCAGCAGGGCAACAACTGCTGTTCCCTAGCCTTCTGACTCACTTGCAAATCTCCTAGGGGAGTGAACTACTTTGTGTATCCCATAGACAAGCCAAGTGGGCGCCCCACTCAACATCTGGAATGGAGCGTGCACACTCAGGTAGCTAGACGTAAAATGAAAGGCTGCAGTCAAAGCTCAAGAGGCAGCTGGTGCCAATACTGCAGCTTGCTAGTCACATACAAACTGTAAACACTTACATCCAGTGCTGCAGCAGATGCACAGATGAGTTTTCATGGACAATCAAATACTCAGAGATAGCGAATACACCAGACACACATAGATGAAGCTCAAAAACATGCTGAATGACAAGTAGTGCAAGAACTGCACACCATGTGAGACTAGTCACATGCTTAAGAGGCAAGGCTGACTGTGGGGCACATTATGAGTAGTGGCTTTTAGAGAGGATGGCCTTACTGGAAAGGGTGTAGAGCTTCCTGGAGAAAGTGAAATGTTCTAGATGAGCATGGATCATACCTATGTGTGCATGTACATACATGTTTATATATACTAGGAGACATACAAGCTTTTATTGAAACTTATCTATGTATGAAGGTAGAGTGTAAGTACATGCTTACAAAGGGTTTAAGAAACTAGGTCCTTTTGAGAAGTGAACACATAGGACGAAACTACTATACGTCTTAAACTTGCAGTAAACATACAAAAATAACTTAAAAAGTTCTTTGTATGGTACCTGCAGAGGCCATAAGATACTGGGGTCCCATGGGACTGGAGTTGCCAATGGCTGTGAGCTACCATGTGGGTGCTAGAAATTGAACTTGGGTTCACTGAAAGAGCAGTCAGTATTCTTACTGTTGATCCATCTCTCCAGCTCCTACATAAATAATTCTTAACTGTCCTTCTATTGTTTTACTTCAAGGCTTTTATATTCCTGGGGCTGGACAGACGGCTCAGCAGTTAAGAACATGGCTGCTCTTCCAGAAGACTCAGGCTCGATTCCTAGCACTCACACAGCAGCCCTAAAACATTTCTAACTCCAGTTCCAGGGAATCTGACGCCCTCTTCTGGCCTCTATGGAGACATGACACACACAAATGGTGGTGTCCAGACATATACAGACAAAATATCTGCTGTGGGATGTTGTTCTGTATGCTGTGAATATGTGTTGCTCTGACTAGTTGATAAATAAAACCCTGATGGGCCAGTAGCCAGGCAGGAAGTATAGGCAGGGCAAGCAGACAATGAGAATTCTGGGAAGAGGAAGGGCTGACTTAGGAGTCACCAGCCAGACATAGAAGAAGCAAGATGTCAATGCAGAATTGAAAAAAGGTAACAAGCCACATGGCTAAACATAAGTAAGAATTATGGATTAAATTAAATGTAAGAGCTAGTCAGTAATAAGCCTAAGCTAATGGCCAAGCAGTTATAATTAATATAAGCTTTTGATTATTTTATAAGTGGGTCATGGGACTGTGGGGGCCTGACAGAACAGGAGAAACCTTCCTACTACAAATATCTATCCACATAGAAAAAGTTAAAACAAGGCCAGATGGTAGTGGTACATGCCTTTAGTCCCAGCACTTGGGAGGTAAAGGAAGGTGGATTTTTTGTGAGTTCAGGGCCAATCTGGCCTGCAAAGTGAGTTCCAGGTCAGCCAAGGCTACACAGAGAAACCCTGTCTAGAAAAAAACCAAAAAACAAACAACCCCCCTAAACATAACAAAAAACAAACAAGCAAACAAAAACCCTTTTATATTCTTAAAATGAGTTGAGAAATTTTCATTATTCTTTCAAAATAAGCTACTATCTCTAGGCACATTTTCTGACAGCATTTGGATTTGGGACACTGCATCTAAAGATTCAGAGGATCTTCCCTAAGCCTTACCTCCATGGCTAATAACCTTTTTGTAGGGTTCGATTGCCTTCATATCCACTCTGTGGTCCTGTTCTCCGATTCTGAACATGCGCCAGCGGCGTCCATCTTCTTTTTCCTCTGTGGCTGTGTATTCAGTAATTGAGCCTTTCCTAATGACTTCAGTAGTTTTGGGTTTGGGAAGATCATCTGTTAAAATAAAAGGCTTTTGAATCACAAACTGTTATTTACACATTAAAAATCAAAACTGTATGTTAACCACTTTACTATCTAGATTATTCCAAGTGTTTCTGTTTTCTTATTGGTGTCCTGCTGTGCTCCCCAGGCTAGCCTCACACTCATAGGCTCAAGTGATTCTGCTTCAGTCTCCCAGTATCTGGGAGAATAGGTGCACACCACCACATCCGACTATTTACAAAGAATTTTC
Source organism: Onychomys torridus (assembly GCF_903995425.1). NCBI lineage: Eukaryota > Metazoa > Chordata > Mammalia > Rodentia > Cricetidae > Onychomys > Onychomys torridus. The sequence continues at coordinate 63,564,415 of NC_050449.1, read as the reverse complement.
AATACACTAGCTGAAATTATCACCTACATAACAGGAAGAGGCTTGTTCTTACTTAAGGCCAATGTCTTTAAAATCAGTTTACCAGAACTTTCTATTGCCCAATTCAACAAAGCACCAAGTTATAGTGCATCATTTACATAAGGCTTAGCAAAGATAGAGCCATTGAAATCTTGCTACACTGGCCTTGTATGTCTTTCCAGATTTCTTTCAGGACAACAGTGTCCATTAGAGTTACTAGTACAGCTTACTTCAAGTAACCATCCGAGAGCCAATTGTGTTTTAGCACATACATTAATTATAAAACACTGTAATACAAGATAGAAAGTGGTTAACTACTCAGTGATCATTTTCCATTTGATAAATTTAATAAAGCAGACATGTACTTTTCTGAATACATGCAAAAATTTACATAAATTAATACTAGCCAAAGCACCAATGATTACGTACAATTTATGTTTGCAGATTGCAGTTTAGTTGATTTCAATGAAGTTATGATTTTCAAAACTTTAGTATGATAGTCCTTACCAAAAGATGGGGGGGAGGGGAAACCTACTGCATGTTAGTTGTTTCCAAGACAAAGCTGTTAACGGAAAATATCCTTCCAGGCAATGACTACAGCAGCATTAAGGAGAGAAGAGACAAAACACACAGGCAGAAAACTATTTCAGTGTCTGTATAAAAGACTGCTTCTTACTGGGCTGCTTATTGAACCAGTAAATTGGGGAAGAAAAAAAAAAAAGAACAAAAGCTACTGAGTATCACTCTTCATTACCCAAAAGTGTCTACTGCTTTTAAGTACAGTTTTGATGCAAAATTCACTTTAAAGATGAAACAAAAAGGTTAACATTTGTCTAAATAATATAATCAACTACTGCCTAATTCTAGAAAGCACACAAAGCCAAACACACACCAATGCCTGCAAACACAAAGTAATTACAATGGCACTGTCAGATTGGGGCCGGGCACTCCTGACTTCAAGGCAGCAGCAGCAGCAGCTGTATAGGTACAGCAGTCCTCAGCGCCTCTCCTGCCAATCCTTAGGTATTTATTAGTATTATTACTAGAGACAGGATCTATGTAGTCGCTCTGGAGACCAGGCTAGCCTGGAACTCAGAGATCCTTCTGCTTCTGCTCTGGAGTGCTGGGATGAAATGGATGTGCTACTGTGCCCAGCCCCTAGGTGTTCTTTGGTATATTCCTCATATGTCTCTTTAGAGGACTTTTTCCCTTACTAGATTGACTGACAAGACTATACTAGGATATTAAGCAATACTTGTGAAGCAACTATAAAAAAACAAATTACAATACTGGTCAAGTAAGGAAAAACAAAACAAAACAAAACTAAACTAAATGAAAGCTACCTGCTTATCTATAGTCTTGAAAACTTCAAGTATTTTCAGAATCTTCTACTTTAGTAACAAACTTAGGAACTGCAGAAAAAATAACATATTTCAAACAAAATCCTTCCATGCCTTTTAGCAGGTTTCATGCTTAAGATTTGGCTATATCCTACTTTTCCTAAAGAGAATATCACAGTAAACACTATGTAATATAAACATCCATTCACAAAGCTCATATAAAAACAGTGAATTACCTTCCCACTCAAATTCATCACTGTTCTCTGATGGGGTGTCTAAGCCTTCCAGGTCAACCTCCCCGCCTTCGTCCAAATCATCCGACCACACAGAGCCTTCACTAGGATCCAGGGTCAGGCTGATGTCTGGGGCCATTAGTTTCTTACGCACTTTATTTCCATTAATTTCTAATGAGCCTGAAATTGGAAAACAAGGAAGAAGACTGGACTGCTCAGATGCCCCAGATGAAAGGAAAACAGTTCAGTCACTTCATTATTGTGAAAAACATTTAAAAGAAAACCCCAAAGCATTAATTCATAAAACTTGATTGTGATCACTGCTTTTTAAAAAAGATAGATTTTTATTCTATTTATTTTATGTGTATGGTTGTTTTCCTGCATGTATGTCTATATACCACATGTGTGTAGTGCCTGAGGAGGCCAGAAAAGTTCATCAGATTCCCTGAAACTGAAGTTATGGATGGCGGTGAGCTGCAATGTAGATGCTGGGAATTGAACCCAGGCTCTATGCAGGGGCAGCAAGTGTCCTTAACTGCTAGGCCATCTCCTCAGACCCAGTTTATTTTTATTTTTAAATATGTGCATATGTGTGTGTCTGTGTATGAGTATGTGCATTCAAGTGCAGTGCCCGCAGAGTCCAAGAGATGGCACTAGACCCAGAGAACTAGTTATAAGTACTGTGAGATACCTGAGGTGGACTCTGAGAACAGCACTCACTCCCCTGTGAGATGCCTGAGGTGGACTCTGAGAACAGCACTCACTCCTTCTAAAAGACTTACTTACTACTGCTTCTTTGTCGAGAGGTCAAGAATGTATCAATGTCCTTTTAAACAACAGAGGCAGACTGCACAGTCAGTTCTTATTGATATGGTCTCTTTCACTCTTAACAAACATTTCTAAAACCAAAGGCATATTTTTTATGAAGTTCAATTTCTCAAGGATTTGACAAAACTTTGCCCTTTGGTTCCCTCTATCAGAATAAAAGCTTGATGTGTTTTGTTTTGTTTTCCTCTCTACAAAGAAGTGTGTTCAAAAGCACCACAAACTTCACGGAAAGTCGGTGTTCTTACCAGGCTGGCTGTCTGGACCAGTCACATCTAGTGTGTCTGCTTCAATGCTGTCGTCTTCTGGTAAAGGTCTATAAGATGAAAACATACTCCTTAACCCAGAAATGAAAAACAACTCTTTCGATGTCCAAAGATCCATTAAAAATATGGCTCACAGTTATAAGGGCTAAGCTCTACAAATCAGTTTGTATGCATGTGTATGAGGAGGTCAGACGCTAGTCCCAAGATGTTCCTCAGGGGCTGGCTACTGTTTGAGACAGCGCCTCTCACTAGCTTGGGACTGACCAAATAGCCCAGGCTTGCCAGTCAGTGTGCCCTGGGGGTCTGGTCTCCATTTCCCCAGTGCTGGGTTACGGGAGGACACCACTGCCTGGCACTCCATTCACTCTTGCACACAAAAACCTTAGCGTAAAGCACAGCTTGCTAAAAATCCGAAGTTGAAGTGATTAAAACAAATATGGAAGACAACCAGTCACATATTTAGTTGGAAAAAACCTTCACTTGTAACCTTTTAAAGGAAGCCCAACATACATGAGCTGAACATTTCAATCAAGTAATTCTGATGCTTTGTCCAGATCTGTTTAGGAAACAGTGCTGCTCACCTTGGAAAATCTTCATCTTGCCATTCTTCTTTCAGCTCCACACCTTCCATCCTCAGCCTGGATTCAATGTCAACTTCCAGCTCCTGGCAATCCAGGCAGCCGAGGTCCTGGGAGGGAAAGAAAGACAGCAGCTCGATTTCCACTCGCCTCTTCACCTGCTGCAAAGGTGTAACGAGCCCATCCAAGTTCACATCTCCACTCCAGCAGCCTCAGAGGCCTTAGCTCAGTGATCTGTTATGTCATCTATTCACCAGGTTGAAACTTGACCCTATCTCAGATAATTAATGTCTTCTCTGTCACAGAATCCGTACTAAGCCCTGTGTTCTGGATGAGGTGATTCTAGAAAGTGCACTAGTAACTTACAGGCACCAGCATACTCACCAGTGCACAGGGCTGTGCAGTGTTTCCAGCTCCCCCCTCCATTCGAGTCACTTAAGAGTCCACCCAGGAGCTTGGCCAGCAAATGAACTGTATGAACTTCTGATGTGCTCTCATGTGTACCACGCCTCTCTCACCGAGCTCAGCACTCAAGTTCGTGACGCTTTCTTATATGCAACTATACATTTTAACTTAAGCCCCGGAGTTTAACTTTAGTTTTGTAAGAAACTGTGAGAATTCTCCCTTTATGAGGTGGAGCATTGACTCACCTTCTGTCTGACAGAATAAGACATTTGAAGTACAGTCTAAGAAGTCATGAAGAGGAGCTGGAGAGATAGATGGTCAGTGGTCAGTTTCCAGGACCCACATGGTGGCTCACAACTACCTGAGACCCCAGTTTCAGGGGCATCACACTATCTCTTCTGACCTCTGATGGTACTGCATGCACATGGAGTTCAGACATGTAGGCAAAACACTCACACATAAGAGAAAAAAACAAATCTTAAGAAGAGGTCATGACGATCAGTTGGTTAAAAGTACAACAGAAACAGCAAGAGGTATCACTGAGCTTCACCTCATTTACATTAGAGCAATCTGCAGAGTAAGTTACTACAGACAGCACTAAACCACATTTCTGTCTCTGTCTCCGATACATGTTCTTGCCCTTTAGGCTGTCTTCAAACATGTGACCTTCCTGTTCCAAACTCCTGAGTTCTGAGACTACAGGCATGGGCCAGGATGCCTAGCTTCACATTTTTAGGAGTCACACAATAGAATTGGAATTAGCAAATCAATAAATAAAAACAATGAAGTAGCAATAGTCCCAAGTGGTGAACACACGGAGGAGAAAGGGTGGCATGCCCCCAGCACACCCACGTCCTTCCACACTACTTGAATTAAAAAAACTGCAGGCGGTGGTGGCGCATGCCTTCGATCCAGCACTCGGGGGGCAGAGGCAGACGGATCTCTGTGAGGTCGAGGCCAGCCTGGTCTACAGAGTGAGTTCCAGGACAGCCAGGACTGTTACACAGAGAAACCCTGTCTGAAAAACCAAAACCAACCCATTACTGGGCAAACCTTTGCTCAACCCCTTAAGCTATTTTGCTTTCTGACCTATATAAATGGATTCCTGTTATGAGTTTCCCTTAAAAAGTGTGAGAACACAAACACACACAATACAAACTAAACAAACCACCTTTCTAAATAAATGTAACCATTCACATTCATATCAAATGCTACTCTAAAAACGAACTACAAAGGAAATTAAATCCCTAACGTGTTAGGTGTCATATAGCAAATTAAATCCATTTCTCTTATAACTAGAGGTCTCTACCTCCCAGTTTGAGTACTTACTTATACTTGGGAAAGTCTCAAAGAGCTTACATTTTGGTAAATCTATTAGCACAGGGGGGAGAAAAAAGGGCAAGATGCCAACTTTCTGTCACTGAACTACTTGCTGGGTAAATAACCAGAATCATTCCCATGGTCTTGTCCTACCTTTCTACTGGGTATCGAGAGGGGGAGGATCAGAATATTCTGCATGTCTTTTTTAAACAACGAGAAAAAAAATCTCAGAAATAACAGCAGAGACAGTTGCAATTGATATATTCTTAATCTTAGTACAAATGCTCAGCACATTATGGGCTTAATAGTGAAGGCACGCCATTACTGGGCAAGCCTGTGCTCAACCCCTGAAGCTTATTTTGCTTTCCGAACTATATAAATGGATTCCTGTTATGAGTTTCCCTTAAAAAGTGTGAGAACATAAATACGCACAGTATAAATTACTGTTGGTAAAACTGTTCCTTATTTCTCTTGTGAAATGCCTCTTAACTGCTTTATCACCTGAAAAATAACTCCTTCAAAAGTTTGTCATGGGGCTCAGGTGTGCAATCCAGTGCTCTGGGGCCTACAAGAAGATTACTGCCTTCAAGACTAGCCTGGGCTACACAGCAAGATCCCATCTTAAAACATCAACAAAAGGAACTCTTTACATACAGGCCTGTAACCCCAGCTATCTCAGAGGCTGAGGAAGGAAGACTGTATGTTCAAGGCCAGCCCGAGCCTCTCAGACCATCTCAAACTCAAATAGGAAGGCGGGGCTGGGCTGTTGCTCAGAGACTGCCTGCTCAGCATGTGAGGCCCTGAATTCAATTCTCAGCACCACAGGCAAACACAAAAAGCCCAAGTCTTTGTGCCCTTGCAGCCCACTTCCTCAAGTTTACTCTAACATTCTCTGTCACGTGATGTCCAGACACCTCTGTATATCGCCGTGGGGTTTTAGTTATAGGGACGGTTATCTAGGCTAGTTAAACAAAGAGAGGACAGAGAGAAACTGAGACTAACTCCACCATTTCATCAAGAACTTTGGGGACAGCCCACTAGGTAGATAAAAACAAAAGTCAACAATCGAGCTCTGTTCTTGGAAGCACTTTATCACCAAGCAGCTGTACGAACAGGAAAACAGCAAGAAAGGAGTTGAAACCCCGCACAAGTGCTCGGGAGGGAACCCAGATGCCTCTGACTCACGCTTGGTTGGTTGGTTATTTCCCAGTTTTGCTTTTAGTGCTTTAATATACGGAAATAACTAATGTACTTCCACAGGGAAAAAAAATCTGTCTCGATAGCTTGGTGGCACATCTTTATGCCAGCTATTTGTGGCAGTCATAATGAAATCAACAGCCTTTGACCCCAGTCAGGTTAAAAATCAAAGATGATGGATTCCTCCATAGACAACTTAAGAGGAGAGGTGTGAAATCAACCAGGGCCCTACCTAGGCTGTGACTGACAGTTCTCCAAGGTAACTTTACTATCATGTAGTCTGGGCACTGCTGCTAGAAACAGGTGATGCCGAAACCAAACACAGGTGGCAAACAGCCAGCACGGACACAGAAGGCTCTGCTTTATTATTTTCATTTATTATGAACAACAGCGTATATGCCCATGAAGACCAATGAAAAATCCCCAGAAACATCCTCCATACTTGCTTGTCATTATTCTAAAAGCCTATCTTTTTAAAACAGGCACGCACGCACATGCACACTGGTGCACACTGTTGGGGTGGGTGGGTTAGGGGTAGTTGGGTTAGAGGAGTGTGCTTTGGCAGCAGAGTGGAGGGAGGAGCACAGTTTTCAGGTGTGGTCCTCTCTCTCCACTTTGTTTTGAGACAGGGTCTCTCTTCTATTTCCTTTGACTACTCCATGCTCCTAGCTAGCTGGGCCACGAGCTTCAAGGTGATTCTCCTGTCTCCTCCTCCCATCTTGCCACAGTACTGCTGAGATAATAGCTGGCCTTTTATGTGGGTTCTAGAGGTCAAACTCAGGGGCTCAGGCTCTTCAGGCAAGTGCCTTTACTGGCCAATCCATCGCCCCTATGACCATCATGTAGGTTTTTCAAGAATGAAATGAAATGCTTCCACAAAAATGTTCTCTCTCTCTCCAAACCAGAATGGTGCTGCTTTCAAAATTGTGAAAACATGGCAGAAGATAAACACACATCTCTAGGAACACGTTTACTAAACTGTCAGTATGCAGAAGGTATTGGAGATGTGTTGACACCTTTAAGTGGATTACACCCTCACACCTGAACTCCAACAGTCTACTAGTGTTCTAAGCTGGTTGTAAGGTAAAGTTAGGACTAGCTGTACTATTACTGTCTTGCTTCATAGGATGTAAGCCTAACCAAAGGCATGACTACTGTCAGCCAAGGGCACTCTTGGGTCTGGAGAGACATTACACCAGTCACAACAAACAGAACCACTGCCCCCCCCCCCAAGTATTTCACCTCTACTAACCATTTTTACATCCATTAGTAACTGATGACTCAACTGACCAACAAATGTATGAGACAGACTGTAATGATATTACCCCTCTATCTCAAGACACAAGGCAAAAGACCACATCCTGATTCCCAGATCTACAGCAGAACTGTTCGCAATATAGCACACGGTCTCCAGTTCACTACCCACTCCACGCACAGGTCTGTAAAACCAGATTTGGTTATACTTAGTGTGAAAGGTACTGTAATGCCTAAAGATGGAACTATGCTGATTTATGGTAATTAGTTCCTCCTATGCACAGAATAGCATTTGGAAACACACACACACACACACACACACACACACACACACAAATGACAAGAACCAAGCAAAAAAATGTGCACGGTAAAGAAGCATTGGTAACCTCATGTATGGGTAACTAACTAGATAACTTCAATTCGAACTTTGAAGAAACATCCATTCATAAATTACAGGGTTGCTTTCTACAAGTGAAGGCTAGAAGACTGGCTCAGTGTTTAAGAATTCTGACAGCTTTTCAGAGGACCCTATTTCAGTTCCCACCACCCACACCTGTCGGTTCACAACAGCCTATAACACCAGTGCCAGGGAGTTCCGATACCCTCTGCAGTCGCCCACACCACCCGACACAAGGACATTTACAAAAACAATCTTTGAGGGGGAAAAAAAGAGAAATTCTATAATTGCAGGATTCTTGTAAGTCGTAAGACAAAGTGCATCTCATTCAAGGTGGGAATTCAAGAATAAGAGAAAAGATCCTAAAATAAAAGTGAGGCTAAAGAATACAATTGCAGATGGATGGCACTAGAACTGCCTTGGTAAACACTGTAAAAGCTGTGTCCTCAAAGAGTTCCCTGGACAAAGGACGTTTCAAAGCAATATAACAGAGATCCAAATAAGTTTCTGCTTGAACGTCAACTGACCTAGGGAGAAGGCCACTTCCGTGGCATCGGGTGCATATAGAAATCCAAAGCATCTGGACCAGTACTTAAATGAAGAGGTTAAGTGTCTGAAAACCAGCAGGGACCGGACACTGACGCACACACCCCATCCTGGGATAGCACTCTCAGGACGGTGCAAGAGAGCCTGATGACTTATAGGATGCTGTTTGTGGATGCTGTCTGCGTCCATCCCCGGAGGCTATGGGGTGCATTACACGCCCAAGTTTCTTTGTTCGGCTCGGGACTGACGCCGGATAGGAATACGGAACAAACGTGGCTAGGGGAAGCCAGGAACCGGGAGGTTCCGCCCCAGGCACTCGGCCACAGACGGAAAAGGAAGGGGGCGCGAGACTGGCACCAGCGCCCGGGGCGGGGCTGGGCCGGGCAGCGCGAGGACCCCGAAGGCGAACACGCCAGTCCACGGCCCCCGCCTGGCCTTGCTGCTCCTCCCGCAGCTTGCTGCGCCCCAGCCCGGCCCGCTACCCCGGCCGCGCTCACCCCGGAGGAAGCCGCGGCCCCCTCGTCCTCTTTGCCCCTCCAGGCCGGCGACGTGGGGCTGACGGCCAGGTCGCAGAAAACGGCGGCGGGCAGAGCCCGCTGCCCTTGGTCGGCGGTGGAGACGGGGCCCAGCGCTTCCCGGCCGGTCGCAGCTGCAGTCCCGGCGGCAGCAGCTGACCCGGATTCAGTGCGCACGCCCCGGCGGAAGTGACCACCCCCGGACCGGCGCCGGGCGCGGCTGAGGGAGGAAGCGGGGACGGACGTCAGCACCAAATCCCCAGCGTCCCTCCTCTCTGCGCACGCGCGGTTGTCCGGGTTTGCTGTCTTCAGCCTGCCAATCGCTTCTAAGGCTCGCGCTCTTCCTGTTTCTGTGGAGACGTCACCTTGCTGCCAGTACTTTCTGTTTGCCTTTACTTAACACGACGTTAGCCATATTACAAAATGAATGCAAAGGGGCTGAAAAACAGCCGATGTCTTATGTGGGCTAGTCAGTTCCTAGAAGAATCCTACTTGGATAGAATTCTCCAATGGGAAGAGCTTTTCTTTCAGTGCTTCTGGAAGTAGTTACCCCCACGCCACCCCCGGCTCTCCTGTGTCCCGGGTTGGCCTTGAACTGCTCCTTGTGTGGTTGTAATAACCTTGAACTAATCCTCCTGCCCCAGCCTCCAGAGTGCTGGGCTTACCAACCATTGAGTGGTAGCAGAGACTGAACCTAGGGCTTCCTGCCAGCTAGGTAAGCGCTCTTCTGAGATCTCATTCCCTCACCCTTTAAACATGCTTTCCCCAGTTATTTGTGGGTCACATATAAATAGATATATGAAAAAAAAACCCCAAAAAAACAAAAAACAAACCCGAAGTCTTATGTAAAAATATTTTATTACCACAGTCAATGGCCCTAAAATTGGCTGTTGTAAAAGTGCCTGAATGGAGCTCAATTTCTGTACTTTTCTGTGTGGACCAGGAACGATTTTCGGAAGGGCTCCAGTCTATGAAGTATACTTTTTAGAAGCTCCAAGGGGCTATTATCTTGGAGGACGTAGCATCCCTCTTAGAAGTTGCACTTGCTCAACCTGTAAAAGGTCTAGCAGTTATCTGTTTGGGCAATTCTATTAGGTAGTCCTCAAGGGAATGGTATGTAGTAGGAATCTTAAAAGTTCTTATTAATAAAAACAAACCCGGAGCCAGGTATTGGGGTGAATGCTGGAAGATCAGAGAAGCAGAACAAGCCACATCTACCTCTCCTCATCAGTTCCTCAGCTGATCCTGTTTCCTCAGACTGGAAGCCTCTGAGTCCTCATCCAGAATGGATCTCAGCTGAACTGTGCTGCTCAAAGCCTAAAAGCTTAACCAGCCAAAAGCTTCTAGTTTCTGGTCCTCATGCCTTATATACCTTTCTGCTTTCTACCATCACTCCCTGGGATTAAAGGCTCACTTTCTGGGATTAAAGGCATGAGTCACCATGCTTGGCTGTATCCTTGAACAGATGGATTTCTGCCTCTGGAATGCTAGGATTAAGGCGTGTGCTACCACTGCCTATTCTCTATGTTTAATATTGTGGCTGTTCTGTTCTCTGACCCCAGATAAGTTTATTAGTGTGCACAATATTTCGGGAGCACACCACCACCACAATGGTAAAGTCAGATTTTTTTTTAAATTGGCTCCAAACACAGTACTTTGCAGTCACAGTCCAGATTTGTTCTCTGCTGGTAGAGTTAGGTGTTCTGTGACTTACCTATAAAATAGGAGGAAAAAGAATACTATATTCTTTTATATACTATACCCTGACAGGGCTTTTTTGAGAGAAAACAGTTCATATTTATGAGATGAGTGCTTGGAACATTGTAATCCTGGGTGTTAGGCATCATTATTTCCCCTAGTAATTTGCTGGAGGGAGAACAGATGCCAGACTGATAAAGTTTTAGTTAAACCACTGGGGCCATGAAAAGCATTTCCTCTTCAGTTACAGGTTCATAGTTCCCATTTTTTATTTCAGTTCTGCAGTGTGCAGAGTTCCCCACAGGGTGGCAGAAGATCGTTTGTAATCATGGAAGGTGTGAGGTTTTTGTGGTCTTTAGTTCTTCATTATTGTAAGTTAGTCATGAAATAAATTTGAACCATGTTTGGTTCTGAGTAAACTACGCCGCTACATTTTCCTTTTATCTCCATTGCATGAACTGTTTATTCTTATTTTAGAAACATTAGAGACAATGGATAAACCAAAAAAATAAGCATTATGAATACTTACACTTATTTATATCCTTGAGATTGGATATACATATATTAATTGCATGTCTTTCTAAAAATCAGATAATGTAGTTAAGTTTATAATGTATTTTATTTAAATCTTTCTAAATGTATTTTTTAGTTTTCTTAGAAAAACTATTTTATGGTGCTTGGAAATGAAGCCAGGACCTCATGCAAGCACTCCACCACTGAGCTACAATTCTAGCACTTCTTTCTCCTTGGTTTTTGAACTATATCATGAACTCCTCTTCACATTTATAAGTACATTTCATCACATTTATTTATTTGTTCAATTATTTCAGTTTTAAAAGTCAAGATCTGGTGTAGCCCAGGCTAGCCTCAAACTTGCTATGCAGCCAAGCCAACTCCTGATCTTCCTGCCTTTATTTCCCAAGTGCAGTGATTATAGGAGTGCACCTTTCATCATTATATTTCCAGTACTTTATTCAACATTTAAGTAGCTCAATTTTTTCATAGTTAAAAACACTTCAAAAATGTCCAAAAAGTAAGGAATAAAGGACTACTAACATATTTTCAAATAATACGTTAGTTACATTTTTAGATCATACATTCAATATATTTTCTTTAACTTACATAGACTATCTTTAAACCAATGTATCCAAATGTTAACCTAAAATAGTATTGAATACTGTTTCAGTCCTGTGTTAACAGACTTGGGAGGTAATATTTAAAGCGTTTTTTAAAAGATTATTTTATGTGTATAGAGTTTGCCTACATGTATGTTTGGGTACTGTGTACCTGGTTCCTGCAGAGGCCAGAAAAAGGCATCAGATACTGTGGGACAGAGTTGTAGATGGTTGTGAGCTGCTGTGTGGGTGCTTGGAACTGAATCTGGGTCCTCTGCAAGAGCAGCCAGTGCTCTTAGCTGCTGAGCCATCTCTCCAGTCCTTTTCTGGTGCCTTCGTTCGATGTTAGAATGATAACAGTGTCTCAGTGTAGGTGGCAGAGCACTGTCTCACCTGGAAGCTCTGTCTTCTGTTAGACACGTGGTTTACACAAGAAAGGATCATCAATAGCCTGGGAATTACTAATTACTCACTTTCTTTGCCCCTCATTTAAATGTTGTTGTTATGTGTTGATAACTTTTCCATGTGCAAACCAAGATGTTTCTAAACAGATTTATTCTATTCTATATGTATGTATGTGTACCATGTGTGTGCCTGGTGCCTGCCAGGGCCAGCAGAGAGTGTCAGTTCTGGAACTGTATTCACAGGTGGCTGCACCACTATGTGGGTGCTGGGACTTGAACCTGGGCCCTCTGCAAGAGCAGCAAGTTTTCTTAACCGTGGAGTTGCCTCTCCAGCCCCATGATCTTGGTGTATACATTTTCTGTACGTTTCCTCTCTCTACATGGTCTCTTTCAGGGAAGCCTGGGGGGTGGGTGTTGTCCTGGGACACTCAGCTTCTTGGATTGTCTTGTTCTGCTTTGTGATTTTCTGTTTCCATCATTAGTCCTCCCTTTGGGACGTGGTATTGTTCTGTTCTAAAAGGGAATGTTGTACTCCTGTAAATGACTTTGGTGAATGGCAAAAAGGGCTGAAAAGGTGGCTCAGTGGATAAGCATTCATGCTGTTTTTGCAGAGAACCCAGGCACCTAAGTTGAGGGTTCACAACCACCTGTAACTCCAGCTTCAAGGGTTAATACAACCTTCTTCTAGCCTCTGTGGGTCACCTGCATTCACATGCACATACCTACACACGTATACATAATTACAAATATGTAGTCTTTCCACATTGCCATCTTGATGTGCCTGAAAGCCCTGGTTGATGCTCTCAAGCATCAGGAATGCTGTAAAGAGAGGCAAACACCAGGCCACTCTCCAAAGTCATCGTTAGGTCCCCGGCTTCAGTAATGACTACACTGACAAATTTGAAGTCATTGATGGTCACAGGCAGGTTAAACAAGTGTAGAGAGACCAGCCCCAGATTTGATGTGCAGCTCGAGGGCCTAGGAAAATGGCAGGATAATCTGTTCCCACCCCATAGGTTTGGTTTTATTGTCCTGACAACCTCAGATGGCGTCACTGGCCACAAAGAAGCAAGATGAAAATGCACAGGAGGGAAAATCCTGGGGCTCTTTCTCTAAGGTTGTAAAATATGCATAAAGTGCAGCAAGAGAATACATCTTTTTTTTTTTAAATATAGTCACACAGCTTTCCCTGATCTCTCTGTAATTCCTGCCTTGCATATGGCAAAATCAGGGTTATCTATTAGAGTCAGAAGAAGGGTTTGGACCCCCTGGAACTGAAGTTAAAGATGATTGTGAGCCACCATGTCTATGCTGGGAACCAAACCCAGGGTCTCAGCATGAGCAACAAGCACTGCTGATCACTGAACTATTGCTTCAGCCCCTGTTACAAGTTCTTTTTTGAGACAAGTTCTTTCATGGGACCTGGAACTCGTGAATTCAGCTAGTCTGGTTGTTCAGTGAAATCCAACTATCTTCCCACCTCTGCTTCCCCAGTTCTGGGGTTATAAGTGTGCCACCACGCCTACTAGGGATTGAGTGTAGGTCCTCATGCTCACACAGCTCAGTTTAGCAATAGAGTTATCATCTCTCAGAAATGAGTACTGTTGCTTGTTTTTCTAATTCTCATGCAGGTACTTTTTCCTTTCCTTTCCTTTCCTTTCCTTTCCTTTCCTTTCCTTTCCTTTCCTTTTCCCTTTCCCCTTTTCTCTTTCCCTTTCCCTGTTTCTTTCCCTCTTTCCCTCTTTTTCCCCTTTTCCTCTTCTTTCCCCCTTTCCCTTTTTTCCCTTTTCCCTTTCCCTTTCCCCTTCCCTTTCCCTTCCCTTCTTCCCTTCCCTTCCCTTTTCTTTCCTTCTTCCCTTCCCTTCCCTTTTCTTTCCTTCTTCCCTTCCCTTCCTTTCTTCCCTTCCCTTCCCTTTTTCCCTTCCCTTCTTCCCTTCCCTTCCCTTCCCTTTTTCCTTTTTCCTTTCCTTTCCTTTCCTTTCCTTTTCCTTTCCTTTTTCCTTTCCTTTCCTTTTCTCTATTTTCTTTTATTTCTTTTTTTTTCCTCAAAATTTCAAAAGCAGCTTGAACAGACAGAGCCTTGCTCTAGAGCATGTAACCCAGTAGATGGAGTGCTGCCCCTCCAAGTGCTGTACTGACTGGCCCTCATTCCCCACCAAGATCTCATATGTGAATACAATTCCTTTATTTCTAATGGAAGCACCACCTTATTCTGCCAACAAGGCGCCTCTGGAGGGACTAGTCCTAACATGGGAACTGTCTAGATGCATTCATAGATGCTATTCACTGTCACTCCTAGACCTGCTCTTCAAACCGGGGCCCAGAAAGCTAAGACATGGTAAAGAGTAAGATATTTGAAATAATAGTAGAAATTGCTTGTATAATTCCCATTTCATGAAGCATAAGATGTGTTAACTAAAAGAATCATAAATTCACAGATGCTGGCAGCTCCTTCCCAATCTTTGAAAGACCTCCACAAAATACCCTTTTTTACATGGATTGAAGATGTCTTTGCTGGCAAAGCTGAGGAGAAAAGTGGATACAATTATATATTCATTTAATTATTAATAACACCAGTCTGAAATGCATGTACATATACATATATATTAAACTTATTCACTTTATAAAATTCTAAACCTAGCAGCAGTTTTTCTTGGGCATGATGAATGTTTCCATTTTACTATGAGCTTGTCAAAGAAATTGTTCCAGAGAGAATTTGTGCGTTCCTGTTTCAGAAAGTCAAATTGTACTATGCATGTCACCCTTGTGTACCATTTCTCTATCCCAGAGAGTACTGGAGGGAACCAGTAACACATTTTGAAGAGACATCCTCATGTTTAGCGCTGGACTGTAGCTGTTCCTGGGGAGTGCTAGGCTTGTTTGTTAGAGCATTCTAGTACACTGGGTTTTTAAGAATTCAACTCACTCCAGAATAGGTAGGTTGTGACTTGAGGTTATGTAGTTAGAGTTTTCCTGCCTTGCCCACAGTCAGGACAAATCTCTCTTACCCGCCAGTCCCACAGTTGCTCAGACCCAACCAAGTAAGTACACAGAGACTTATATTACTTACACACTGTATGGCTGGCAGGCTTCTTATTATCTACTTCTTTTATCTTAAATTAACCCATTTCTATTAATCTATACTTTGCCACGTGGCTCATGGCTTACCAGTACCTTACATCTTGTGATGGCGGTGGCTGGCAGTCTCTCCTGCCCTAGCCTTCACTTCCCAGAATTCTCTTCTCCTTGTCCTGCCTACACTATCCTTCCTGCCTGGCTACTGGCCAATCAGCACTTTATTTATTTTAACCAATCAGAGCAACACATTTGACATACAGAACATCCCACAGCAAGGTTATACAAGTACAAGAGAGTTCAAATTTGGATAAGGTCATGTTTGCTGGGGATAGGAGAGCTATGGTCTTCATCATTCAGTGAGGAAAGGCTAACACTAGGTTAGATTACCTATTACAATCAATAACGAGGCTAACCAGAGTCTATATTTACATTTTGAGTAAGATGTTTCCTTGAATAGGGCCAGGAGGATGCTCCCAAGTAAAATTGCCAGGTGTGATAGGATATGCTTGGAACCTCAGAGATGGAGGACTGCCATGGGCAGATCCTGGGGGCTTGCTGGCTCCCCAAATGGTAAGCCTCATGTTCAGTGAGAGACCATGCCTCAAAAATAAGGTAGAGAGCAATTGAAGATATCCCAATGTCTCCTCTGACCCCCATGTGTGCTCACATGGGTGGATGCATGGAAGTTGGTGCACATGCTGGTACACACACAAGCACAAATACACACATGGGGGTGTTAAAATGAAGAAATGACATATGCAAGTTTAAAACTATCTTCATTTTATAATACAAAATCCTAAGATGGGTGTAGTGGTGCAGGTCTTTAATCCCAGCACTCAGGAAGCAGAGGCAGGTGGATCTCTGTGAGTTCAAGGCCAGCCTGGTCTACAGAGCGAGTTCCAGGACAGCCAGGGATACACAGACAGACCCTGTCTCAAAACAAACAAGTCCCAAGGTTTGGCAAAATAACAGCAGCTTGTTATTATAACTACCATGTGGGCAGAGATCTGTGTACAGGGAATTCATTTACACTGATCCTTCACTTCAAAACAGTATCCAAGACCCCCTGTCCTGTACAAGAAACACTGCAAAAAGGGGCAAAACATCACTCCACCTAATAAGAAACACTCTTGCAAAAGTATAAAGACACCAACTCCTGATTAAAGTAAGGATCAGTCCTAAAGAGGGAGGTAGACTGCACTCTTCTTAACAGCATGAAATGTTGGCAGTACCGTGACCATTCCAAAAAGAAAAAAAAAGTAAATTAACAAACAAACAAACTAGAAAAGATGTGGAGTTTGATTGGCTGCTGCAAAGCTTTCACAATGTTAGATCTGCTAAGCATGAGGCTTAACTGAAGTTGTTAGTTTAGGACTTGCTTATAGAACCCTCATCCACATCAGCACAAACCTGTACCACTGCCATCCATCTGAGGGTTAGTCAGTTCTTCAGCTTCTTTAGAGGGTTGTCTACCTCTGTCTTGGGAAAACAAGTCCATTGCAAGATACACAAGCAACTGCTGCAATAATTGGAGATTTCTTTAGATGATATTTAGCCAAATAAAGCATTAACAGGACTGTAGTTTAAAGGGTGGACATCAGCTGATGGAGATATTCTCAATCAAACCACACATCCTGAGAGTAGTTTACTCAACTGAGAGAATCTAAGGGATTATTTGTGTTGTAAAGCACAGAAGCTAGGCATGTTGGTGAAGGCCTATAACTTTAATGCTTGGGAGCCCTAGACAGGAGGATGGTAAATTCAAAGTTACTATGAGCTATATAGTGAGTTTCAGGCCAGCCTATAGTTCTATAGTTAAAATTCTCAAAGAAAAAGAAAGTCAAAACAAATGAAAAACAAGAAAATGGGATCTTACTAGCAATTCTCTGTGTGTGCATGCAGGCACATGTGTGTACATGCATGTGGAGGCCAGAGGAGGCCGTGGGTGTCATTCCTCAGGATCTGCCTACATTGTCATTGTTGTGATTTTGAGGCAGGGTCTCTCATTGACCTGAAAGGGATAGCAGGTTAGACTGACTAGCCAATGAGCCCTCCAGATCTACTTGTTTGTACCTGCTTAGTGCTGGGATTGAGAGTATCGCCATGCCCAGCTTTTTAAAAAAACAAAACAAAGCAATCAAATGAAAAAACTCCCATGGATTCTGGGGTTTGAACTCAGGTCCTCATGCTTTCAAAGCAAACTTACAAGCTGAAGTATCTCCCCAGTTCATAACAACTCTTTTTAATAACTTTCAACTCTTTTTAATAACTTTCATTACAGCTCAGGAGGAAGTATGAATATTACCACATTCTTCATTTATATAGTTTTCTTATGATGAAGATAAACACCTTTTTTTCCAGTACAATTTCTAAAGAACCACATTCTACTTGGTTTGGAAAAAGGAAAAAAGATTTTCTAGTTCGGACAGACAGAGACACATGTACAATGTACTCACACACATATCAAATAGGAAGAGATGAAATGACAAATTTCACATGAATGTTTAAAACATCCTTGATTTCTAAAATTCTAGACTTCTATTGAATGGAGCCCTTGCCCTAAAGTTATGAGGTCATTCATTCATATATGGGACTGTATGTATGCTTTATATTTGTATGTGGCTTGTGTGTAGTTTGGGGTATGAGAGAGTATGAAGGGAGGGTTAAACCAGTAGGATGACTAATGCCTGAAATTACCTTGTTAGTCTTTCCTTAATTAGATCCTGACACTGATCCATGTGAAAATAGAAGAATTTTGTGCATAAGCTTATGCTGAAGTGAAAGGCGTTGAGGTGAGAGGAGGCATTTTAGACCTTATTTTGCTATCCCCCCCTGTGACACTGGGCGAGTTGTGTAATTCCCTCTGACCTTTCATTTCCTTTATTTATGAGGTCCTAAAGAGTTTTTTAAAATCTATTTTGGCATTTTGTGGAAGGTAGGATAACAATATATTATCTTTTAGGAATTCACAAAATGCTATGTAAGTGTTCAAGTATAAATCTCTAAAAAAAAAAATCACATCTTGTTTGTCTATTTTTCAATCTTTAAAAAAAATGGTGTAAACAACCAAACAATCCAAATTAATATATAACCCCATGTCCCATGAAGAGAATGGTGCCTTATTCTGAATATTTGTAAGTTATATTTGAGGTTTGAAGGTTTGCACAATGCACTTGACAAAGCCATGGATGCAGAATCAGTAAACACCTTTAGAATTCCAGTCTGATTATGGAAGTTGTAGATTTCCCCATTCCTTTCCCTGCATCCATCCCTTTAGACCAGAGAGCAAGTGGCAGCCAGTGAAGAACCAGACATCATCCTCAGGGAGTCCCAAGGGGTCTTAGTCCTTGAGCTAGTCATGTATGTTTAAGGACCATTTGGGAAATGGGGAGTCCCTTTGAAGTTTGGTTTATAAGACCATTTCTTGTGGTTTCACCTCAGTGCTGAAACAACTTGGAATACACTTTTTTTCACTTTAATAATTTTTGCTTAGTTTGATTATTAAAACCATCCTGGGCTGGGCGGTGGTGGTGCACCCCTTTAATCCCAGCACTCGGGAGACAGTCAGGCAGATCTCTGTGAGTTCAAGGCCAGCCTGGGCTACCAAATGAGTTCCAGGAAAAAGGCGCAAAGCTACGCAGAGAAATCCTGTCTCAAAAAACCAAAAAAATAAAAAAAAGTAAAATAAAAATCCTGTAGTAAATGTACTTGTATGAGCTATGTTGTGTATTTTTACAGTACTAATTAAAATGTTTATATTTTTAGGTTCTTCTGCCAAGCTGTAATTCCAAAGGTATCCCAGGGGTCTCCCAAATAAGGGATCCTTTGGTTAAATTAATAAATCAATCTAAAATTACACTTCTTACTTCAATTTATTTTAGAAAACAAAACAGCACACAGACTGTGGTCCTGATTGTCCATCTTCTCCCACACACTCATAAATTGGTTTGGTGTTTAATTTTTGAGCTAGGAAAGAATAATTCATTTTTATCTTCATTTAATTTTAATAGTCAAGGAGTAGTTTATAGAGATGGAATAAATTTAATCCCTCTGCAATTAGTGTCAAATTAATTCACTCTGGACTCGGATAACTGAAGACGTACAGACCCCCCCACAAGCTGACAGACACCTTTATCAGGTTTAATGTTTTATGTAAATGACCCCACTTGAAAAGCTTGTCCTGGTTCTTCCCTCCTCCTTTTTAGTCCCTGTTAATTGTTTTTCAATAAACTTTCAGTATTCTCTCAGGGCTAACAGTTCAATGGATCCATTGTGTGATCCCACAAAGACAATGCTTCTGCTGTTGGCCTGGCTTCTCTGGATTGAGAAATTCAATTTCCTCGTTCGAATAAAAGTTCCCAACCACATAACTTTGGTGGGATGCTCCAGTGAAGATGATGTGGTCAGACCTCATGAGGATTGAAATGGTCGGGCTGTGCCTTGTGTGCAGTGAGCAGATCGGATTATTTTAAGTAGCCATTTATCTCACACAACACGGTCCATCTGGATTATCCCTGATCCGTTACCCAGAGAAGACTTTTCTGAGCAGGAATATTTTTCCCTCCTAGGGAGAGGCCTCGGTACAAAAGACTACCAAGAAGGCCAGCATCCAAGATGTTTCAAACACCCTTCTTCCTTCTAAAATCAACAATTGGGGTCATATGGCTAATATCTGTATTTGTTTTATAATTAGCCAATTTGATACGTGAAGAATATCACAGTCAACTGTGGCTCCCCTAATTTCTGTCAGCTGTATGTAAATGCATGCTGGTGATCACTGAAAATGGCTCGAGATTTTTAAGAGGATAACTTAGTTATCTCTTGTCAGGTCACTACTTAATGTTGCTTTCTGTATTTGCTGTGATAAGCATTAAAATCTGTATATTGGTTGATAAATCATTGTTTAGGAGTGCCTAAAGGGTTCAGTAAATGGTATGAAATTGCCACAGTGTAATAAATGGTTATTTGATAATGAATGAAATTGTTTGAAAAAACTGTTAAAATGTCAAGTTTAAACATATATATCATTACTCAAAAGGAAGGCAAACATGGAAACCACAGTGACATCATAAATATACTGCAATAAATGCATTTATTTATACCAGGCCAGTTATAGGTACTTTGTATAAATGTGTACAAATTGATATATGAAGTTAATTTCAATCTGTAAAAGTAATTGCATTGGTTTAACTTATTTAACTCTCCTTACAATAATATTTATTGCAGCAAAAGAGGTAAAGAAATAAATGATGATAAATAGATAAAATACATAGGCAATGGGAATTGTTTTACAATTTAATTATACTGTCACATAAAATTATCACACGAATACGCTAACCTGACAGCAAAGATACATTAAAACTCCATTATCCAATGCACTGAACGGTCTCTGTTGTTGGTGATCTTCCATTTCATTTGCCCATTTAAGTTTTTTTATTTTGTTTCTACTACACGCCTAAATTGTCTAAACCATGTCAGAAAATGAAAGACTAAATTAGGAAGAAAAATGTTTTGTAAAATAAAATAATAGTCATTGGTGCCAAGTTGTGAAGATGGATGTTCTGTCTAGGAAATGGTCAGCAGCTCACATTTCCCCCATCGATGAAACACCAGATAGAGGTAAACTGAGAAATTCACAAGAGAAAAGTTAATTGAGTTGTTGTATTTGGGTGGCACTTATAAAAACACACATATATCAACAGATGTCTATCTTAAATGACATCATCTTTCATTTGGAGATAGGCATAATTGCAAAGATCTATGGACCTTACAAAGTCAACTCAAATGTTTCCTAACATTTATCTCCTAATGCGGTGCTGTGGACGTTATGTGGACTCTCTCTTGAACTGCTTGCTGACCATCTAACGGGGAGGTGAGACTGTCCAGGAGAGAAAAAGTCTCTGTGTCCTGCTTGGTTACTTTGTTGTTGTCCATCAGTATGGTGGGTTATTTTGTTCTAAGTTTCTATTAGCTAGGACCTGATGCCACCATATCAAGTAAACCTTTGAAAACCGAAAATCAGTGTCTGTAACTGGTACCTACTGATTTTTTTTTAAATGTTGTAATATTTTAAATTTATCTATACTATATATTGTTTATGTAGTATATTTATATATTATTGTATTAACACTTAATAGTATCTATACTAGTTACGTTTGGGTTATTAGAACAAGGTAATTTTATTCATTCTATGCCAGGTATGGTGGTACATGCTTGTAATCCCAGTGTTTAGGAATTGGAGACGGGGATCAGAAGTCAGAAATGCAAGGTCATCTTTTGCTAGCTAGAGAGCTTGAAGCCAGCTGGAATACAGGAGACTCTGTCTCAAAAATATTTTATTCATTCTATAGCATAAATTATAAAGTTTATATTTGGAAAGGTGAGCAAGAAAATTAAAAAAAAACCTAGTAGAAGAACAATTCATTGAAGGAATAGGTGAGAACGGAAAATAGTAAGTATGTTACTTGAACATTATAAGTGATAGCATAACATGATTCAGTAATATATACACTTTCTTCTTGAAGGTCAAACATTTAGCCATGGACAGTCAGCTAACTTCTTAGATGACCTTCAGTGTTAATAAAACAAAGCCCTGTTTTTTAGTTTTCTCAGCCATTCAAATAGAAGCCTAAACTATGGAAGTTTCACAGTGTGGGGTAAAGGAAGTTGTGAACGCAGTGGCCGCACCCTTACACACTGGGGCATTCTTCATAGTTGTTACAAAATGTCTACTAGGGAAACCTCGGCAATGCATGAAAAGTTGGAATGCCGTTTTCATGATTATAATTGACCAGGTGAAGGATGACCTGAAATGCAGTATGTCTTCCTCTACTCTAGTCTGATAACTCTAGAGCTCTGCTGTCGGAAGCATCTTCACCTTCAGGTTGTCACGAGTCATTTACAACACTGCCTGCTGTTTATATGTCATTTTATATGTCCACATATACATTCCTAGGTAGATTTATTTATATATAGGTTCAATCTTTCACTGTGTTTTTTTCTTCAGTAAAAAGAAGTGGGGCAAAGGAAACATAGTTATGACAGCACTTATTAATAAAGAGTTCAAAACCCGAAAACAATCAAGTTCTAGTTTGCACTTCTATCTTTATTTCTGTTAGAAGATCACTTTAATAAGTCTGATTTAATGATAGGATAAGTGTAAACAAAATTCTTGTCAGAGAAGGCCGTGTCTGATTTTCTGGTAGGATAGATGCCGACTTAAAGTGTGTTTTAAATCTGAAGGGTCTCTAGGCTCATTTTGACTTTCACTGAGTGAATTCATTTTCAGGAGGAAAGAAGTAGACATTGAAATAGGTAAAATACAATAATCGAGGTAATTCAGACATGACAATGGAAACGAGATGCTTGAAAAGAAATTAAAAGTAGCAGATATTGATGAGCGTTGACTCATAAAATGTTATCCTTAGAATGGCTTTCACATTCCTATAAATTAAAGAAATGGACTCTGCATTAGGGTCTTCAGAATGAGATGTGTGTGCTGAAAATAAGATCTTTTTATTGGCTATTGCCACAGAAAGGGTTGTAAGTAATGCCAGCCATTCTTAGAACTTAGAATCTGTCATTTATTATGCTCCAGAATGTCCTGTTATGTATAATCATTATTTAAGAAAATATTGAACATGGGGATGTAGTTATTGAAAACACCGTTAAAGTTCAAATTCCTCTATCCTCAAAGGGAGCAGTATTTAATCATTGAGGAAAAAACCCCAAACCACATTGTACCTCCTAGCTTGAATAGAAAAGGAAAGCAAATGGCAAAGCCAGGTCAGTGGAGACGCTTGCATCTTTCCGAGCATACAAACTGCCATGCTACAATTGAATTCTTTTGGTTTTTGTTTTTAATATTCTGTGAGTATTAATGCACTGGCCAGTTCCCTACTACTATTACTGCTCTTTCCTGCTCCACCCTGACACCAGCTGGTCACACTTTGTTCAGCTGTGCCATTTAGATCCTGGGGGAGCTCTGTGTGCTTGTGTGGGATCACAAGAAGGAAATGGATAGCCCCTCCTCCGTGAGATTAGAGATGGAGGGGTCTTACAGTCATCTGCTTCTGTTTGTAGAGAAACTATATTCAGATCAGGCCACACCTAAACAGGAAATGGTCAGCCATTCCTGCATTTCCTGTCCATGGAAGGACAACCCTGAGAAGGTTCCACAGACCGTCCTAAGGTACCTGTCATAGGCACCCGTGTGTGTGTGTGTGTGTGTGTGTGTGTGTGTGTGTGTGTGTGTGTGTGTGTTGGCAGAGACCACTCTGGGGCATGTAACACAAGAGTAAAAATGCCCAAAGTCCTGTGTTTGAATTGTCTCATACTTCTTTTTAGTGTGAGGGCTAGAGAGGTGGCTCAGTGGATAAGAGTACCTGCTGTTCTTTTAGAAGACCCAGATTCAGTTCTTAGCACCCACCTGTGTCTGATAATTATCTGTATCTCCAGCCCTAAAAGCTTCAGCATCCTGTCTGGCCTCTGAGGGCACCAGGCACGTCTGTGATACACATTCATACTGCAGGCAAAACACTCATACACATTAACACACACACACACAATTCAAATATGCAGGGCCAAAGGATGCACACGTGGAGACCCAAGGTTAATGTCTGTACTCATCCTTGGTCTTTCTTTCACTTTATCCACTGAGTCAGGGTCTCTCAATTGAACCAGAGCTTGCAGCCGTGGCTAGTCTTGCTAGCCAGCTTGCTCTGAGAATCCTCTGTCTGCTTTCTGAGGCCATGCCCACCAAGCATTTCCATAGGTTCTGGGGATCCAAACTTTGTTCCTCATGTGAGTAGAGCAAGTGGTTTAATCACTGAGCCATCTCTG
Source organism: Onychomys torridus (assembly GCF_903995425.1). Classification (NCBI taxonomy): domain Eukaryota; kingdom Metazoa; phylum Chordata; class Mammalia; order Rodentia; family Cricetidae; genus Onychomys; species Onychomys torridus. The sequence continues at coordinate 63,540,385 of NC_050449.1, read as the reverse complement.
CAGTCTCCCCATTCCCTCACATTTAAGGCAAAGAGTCTATTAGACTAGAGGATCAGAACACCCTAGAAGAATGGATTCCGTGAAAATTGGAATGTGCGCTGTGGACTGAAGGTGGAAAGGAAGCCCCTCAGCACTGACATTGGGTAGTGTACTGTAACTTAAATCTCTTTTTTCTGGGCTCAGTATCCCCTGCTTATCTGAACCAGCCTGTGCTCAGTCCTACTGAGACGGGGCTATCTCCATCCTGTGTGATATCTCTGTTGCCTTGGTATTTAGTCTTGGCATCCAGCTTTTGCATCCATATGTCTATAAGAAAAGCAAGAATAATTCAGGTTTAGAGCCAGGGTGACATTTAGGGCATATATCCATGTAAAAAGTAAAATCAAATATTGAGGCAATTATGATAATTATCCAAGCAAGGATATTTCTTTCTCCCTTATATGGATATTTTATGAAAAATTTGGAGGGTGCTTGTCATTAACCAGCTCATTACTTTAATTAACCACTTCATTATGTAAGTGTAGTCACAGCTTTAAAATTATTTATACTGTTTCTTTCTGTGTGTAAATGCAAAGTAAAAATATTAATTTATGAATGCGATCATGTAGGTGATCGCTCTGCATTAACTCAGAACCAGCAATTAGTGCATGCAAATCAGCTAAGACAAAGTCTCTTCTATCCTTGTCTGAATACAAGAAGAGTTAATTTGCACAAATGCTCACTCCTGGCCCATGTGACTCTCCAAAGTCACGTACTTCCTGATGAAAGTCAGAAACCCATCCTATTTGGTGTGAGCCTTACAATCGCTTCAAATGCCCTGCAAACACAGGAAATACAATGCTAACAAACCATCATCCAGGACCTAATTATATTTATCCAGACAGATAAATTAGGATACAGGGAGAGTGGGTTGCATTTTTTTAAGTTGTCCCCTCATTTGGCAAATAGAGATGACATCTATAGCTTAATTAGCCCTCACAGTGGTATAAGGGGTTCTTTCTAGTCATAGTACCTGGGACCTGTGTTTTTTTCTAAGAGGTGTAAATGTGTTTGGATTCCCAGTTAAATCATGGAGCACCCCCTTCGTGGGGTAGTACTGATGGGATCTGAATGCTCATTTACTCTCATATATTGTAGAAGGGAGAAGGAAATAATGACCTTGGGACCCACAGTCAGAAGAAATTCTAATATAGAGAGAATTTTGAGGTAGAGTATTCCTTTGGCGCCCTGAATGTCTGAATGTCGAGAGTGCAACCTCCTTGAGCTGTAGAAACACGGAAACAGTTGGTCTTCAGTAGAACTCACGCTGAGGGGGAACTAGAGCAACCCTGATCACTTGACAGTATTGGGACCTTTATTTGTAAACTATTTCCTTTCTTTTTTCAATTAATTCTTAGTAATTTTTTTGTATAGTAAAATTTGATCATATTTTTTTTTCCTCATGCCTGATACCTCCTAGACTATCCCTGCTGGGGGATGTTCTGTATGTTAAATGTGTTGCTCTGATTGGTTAATAAATAAAACACTGATTGGCCAGTAGCCATGCAGGAAGTATAGGCGGGACAAGGAGAGAGGAAAATGCTGGGAAGTGGAAGGCTGATGCAGAGAGATGCTGCCAGCCACCGCCATGAGAAGATGTTAAGATACCGGTAAGCCATGAGCCACATTGCAACTTATAGATTAATAGAAATGGGTTAATTTAAGATATAAGAACTAGATAACAAGAAGCCTGTTGCGGCCATACAGTGTATAAGCAATATAAGTCTCTGTGTGTTTACTTGGTTGGGTCTAAGCAGCTGCAGGACTGGTGGGTGAGAGAGAATTGTCCTGACCGTGGGCCAGGCAGGACCAGGAAAACTTCAACTACATATCCCCATCTCCCTACTCACTCAACTTTATGATTTTTTTCTCTTGGAAGAAAAAATTCCAAACCAAACAACAACAAAATCAAACAAAAAACCAATTAGAACAACAACAACAACAAAAAATGCCAAAAACAAACTCTCCCTCAAAAAAAAAATCACCATGAAGTTTGTTTCTTGTTTGTCAACTACACTTGAGTATGGGGTCTGCCCTGGATTGTGACTGATGTATGCAGTGACACTCCATTGGAGAAAACTGATTTTCCTTTCCTAGCAAGTATCAATTGGATGGGGCTCTGTGTTTGCTTTTTCTTCTTGTAACCTATTTCAAAGCATCCTTCCTTGACATTTTGGGAGGTGCACCCACAGGTCTCTACATACCAAGGATACAGCCTGTAAATGGATTCCTCACTACTGGTGTGCTCTGAGGAAGTTACTGACAGGCTAGTCTCACTAAGGTAGTGGCTACTTTAAAAAGGCAGGCTTCATTAGCTATGGAAGAGGCAGGTTGGTAGTGAGTTCACTTCTCATGTGCATCTGCATTCCATTTGTGTTCCTCCATTTAGTTCAACTTTGACTCTTCCAGTAGCAGGAGAGAGTGGTATGAGAAGAAAAATAATCAGCCTTCATTGACTTACTAACACAGTGATGGATACCTTATCATGCAATGGCTAATCTCTGGGTTCCAGCCACATTTTACATTAGTTTGTTTTATTGTTAGTCTTTTAAGTGTTAATTACATTGCTTGTGACTGAAAAATCTATTTGTGGTCAGGGCCTTTGATCCAGACAGATCTCTGTGAAATCCAGCGCAGCCTCAACTGCATAGTTAGTTGCAGTTCAACCACACCTAAAAAAAATTATTCTCAAGTTTCGAGATTCTGAGAGTACAAAAAGTATACAGAACAAACTCCCTTGGGCTCTTGGTTGTCTGTCCTGCAAGCACCTGATGCCACCAGTTTCCTATGAAATTCCATTCCACAGACAATTTCATCAGTTTCTTTAGAGCCAGTTTGTGTAGACACCCTTAAAGGCTTCCATAATCCCCAGTTCTTTTAAAGGCACTATGATCTGTTACAGACATGTGAGTAGCCACACTCATCTTTTGGTAAGATTTCTGGGTCTCTGAACTCAGGTCCTCATACATGTGCTATAGGTGCTCTTATCTACTGAGCCATCTCCTCAGCATGACAAAGTTGGATGATTAAATAAAATGCAATAATATTAAATTAATTGAAATTGCATGCCGGGATGGTTGATAAACAGTTGTTTAAGAGAGAAAATAAAAAAGTAAAAAGAATCAGACCAGCGAGATAGAGATGTATTGATCATAAATACAAGGAAATGATATGAAATAATTAAATGCTAATTATCTGGAACCTCTGGAGCTGGAATTATAGGCAGCTGTGAGTCCTCCAATGTGGGTGCTGGGAACAGAACTCAGGTTCTTTGCAACAACAGCAAAAGATCTCTTAACCTCTGAGCCATCTCCCCAGTCCCACATGTTGTCTTTAAAATAACCAGAATCTGGGGAGAGAGAGGGCTCAGGGGTGAAGGGCACTTATTGCTCTTGTAGAGGGCTTGGGTTCAGTACCCTACACTGTATCCAGTGGCTTACAAACAACTGTAACTCTGGTTCCAGAGGACTGAATTTCCTCTGGCCTCAGGCACCTACATGCACATGGTACACATTAATTCACACAGACACATGTATACACATAAGCAACAACAACAAATCTAAAAAAAGTGACTGTGACCAACACCTTTCCATTCTTACTGCCTTCCATAAGCTGGGTTCTTGCCATGCCTTCTTCTGACCCTGGTCTCCTAGCTGACCCTCCCACTCTCTTATCTCCTCCCTCCCAGACAAGCTCACACACAGCTGCTGTCTGTGAGGAACACTGTCAAGTACAGCATAGCATCTTTCTCTCTGTTTCCAGGCTTACTGAGGTCTTAGAACACAAACAGGGACTTTCTTTTGTGAACTGTCCAGTCTTTAGTATCTAGAACAATACTTGGGCAGTGGCAGGTGCTTAGTTGCACATGCCGGTGTTTACAGAATAGCTGTCCCCTCTTCCATCATTCTCTGAAATCTGACTTGGTCCATCAAGACAGGGCTAGACCGCCTGTAGTTCTTTTCTCCCTCAGCACTTTTGTTCATATCATGGAACCCATCAAGTTCTGCTTTGCATTATTTCCGAACCAACTGGATGCCCTATTGGACCATAACAATGTTATAGAGCAGTTATAGCTCTGGGTTTCCCGTGTCTGTTTCCTAAACAACGTCAGACACCTTCAACAGTGGAGCTAACAGTGAGCATCAATCAAGCTAGTGAATAGTTTTTCAGCAGGAAGCTCTGCCCATCCTTCGGTCAATCCCAGTGACCTAACTCATTTAAAGTGATTGCGTAATTTGAACCTTTGTGGCATACAAAAGGAATCTAAGACACACTGCTGGTCCTTAAGGCACTAACAGTTTAATCCAAACTAGAAGGTGATTCCACTGACCCACACCATCAGAATGACTGGGGTACTCACCCAGATTTTCCCAAGGCTTCCTGCATCACAATTTCTAGGGGGATGGGTAGCTTTATGAGAATACTCTTATTCTTAGGAAACTGAATTAATGAATGATTCAGCTTCATTCCTTCTTCTATCCCATGGTGCTAGGTTTGATCCTTCATTATAGATATAGTTGGCTTCTAGTTCCTAGGGAAGAAAGTAATGTGTGTGTGTGTGTGTGTGTGTGTGTGTGTGTGTGTGTGTGTGTGTTGGGGATGTATGTGTGTGTGCTGAAGCCAGAGGACAACTTCATCTGTCATTTGGTCCTCAGGCACCCATCCACCTTTTTTATTTGTTTATTTTTGAGACAGCCTTTCAACTGTGTGAGCTACCCAATCAGATGAAACTGGCATCTTAGGGAGCCCTAGGGATCCACCTGTCTCTGTCTTCCCAGCAATAGGTTTACAAGTGTGGGCCACCATGGCTTGATTTCTTTTCATGGGATCTGGGGCTTTGTTTTTGTTTTGATACTCTATGTAACCCAGGCTGACCTTCAATTCACTATGTAGCCCAGACTGGCTTTGAACTCCTGTTCCTCCTACCTCCCCTGTGCTGAGATTACAAGCTTGTGCTTGTAATGTCTGGCTCAATAACTTCAGATTCACAAAACAATTTCAACCTGTTTTCTCACTGCAGGGGATACTATTGATTATGTGCAGATTAGAAAAGTTAGAGTGTGCTGTGAAACCAGTACAGGAATGGTGTATTAACAGAGAGCGACTAGAAGAGACAGTTCTGTTTCCAACTCAGTTAAATGTTCTACCTTATGGTATGACATTCTGATACAGTGCAGTTGGAGCTACATTCCTCAAATGCAAAGACAGGATGAAAGAATTCCCTCTTCACTCAAAGCATGCTGGGAAGTCCTGTTTTAGTTAATGGGAGTTGTGTTTTCATCCCCTTTGAGTAGATTACAAAAGCCATATGCTTATTTTCTCTTTGGCTAAACTGGCTCAAAAAATGTCTTCAAAGTTTTTATGTTAAAAAAATATATGGTTATTATATACCTAATATATGAAATGCTACATTACTATATACATATATTTATAATTTAATGTAGTTTTTCATATATTGTTTCCAATAATCATAATTGCAAATTTGCTGTATAAAATTCAACAAAGAATATCTTTTAAAAAATATTTATTTTAGGCATAGTAGTGGTACACATCTTTAATCCTAGCACTCAAGAAGCAGAGGCAGGCAGATCTCCAAGTCTGAGGCCAGCTTGGTCTACAGAGCAAGTTCCAGGAAAGCCAGGGCTACACGAAGAAACCTTGTATTGAAAAAATCAAAAAGATAAAAATTGATTTTGTATGTATGGGTGCTTTGCTGCATATCTGCATACCAGGTATGTGCAGTGCCCGTGGTGGTCAGAAGAGGGCGTCAGATCAGTCAATGACTCTGAGCTGCCATGTGGTTTCTGGCAAGCAAAGCCAGGTCCTGTGCAAGAGAGACAAGCGCTCTTAATTGCCAAGCCATCTCCAATCATCTCTCCAGCCTCTGAAAAATCTCATTTTTAAGGTATGATTCATGAATATCACTTTGAAGATCCTTGTTATGAATGCACAGGCCAAAAAATGCTTTGTGTTTATAAGTGATAAGATCTGTTGAACACTTTCATTTTAAACAATGCACTTTAACAACTCTCGAGTTTTCTTTTGCGTGTACATGTTCACTTGCACACTAGTGTAAAGGCCAGAAGTTGATGTTTTTGTGTCTTCCTCACTCATTCTCCACCTTAGTTTTTGAGACAGGGTCTTTGGCTGAACCTGGAGCTCACTGATTTGGTGAGATTTGCTGGCCAATGAGACCAAGGGATCCGCTTGTCGTTGCCTCCCCAGTGCTGGGACTACAGGCATGCTATTAGTGCTTGGACTTTCCCACGGGTGCAGGGGAAGGATCTAAACTCTAGTACTCATGCTTGCATAGCAAAAACTTTACTGAGTGAGCTATCTCTCTGATCCGCTCAAATTCTTTTATTTAAAATTACTTGTGTTTATTTAGTGTAGGGGGTAGTAAGGGGAGTGTATGCATGCCACAGCACATGTGTGGAGGTTGGGAACATTTTGCAGGAGTTGATTCTCTCATGTATAAAGGTCTTGGGAACTGAACTCAGGTCATCAGGCTTGTCCACAAACACCTCTACCCATGTAGCCAAATCTCTACGTCCTCCAGTCTTTTAGCAAAACTTTTCTATACAAGAAATATTGTGTACCTTGGCAAATTTACCAATCATTTCAGTTTCAATAGCATTTCTAATTATTGTTTAACATGATTCTGAACAGACTAAAGAGGGAGATAAAAAGCCATAGAGACCACAGTAGCAAAGGCATTGGCTTTAGCATTTTTACATCCAGATAAATAGTAATTAGAGGAGTTGCTTGATTGTAGAGGCTCTGCTGTGAAATGCAAAGGAATTGATTTAATTCCAGTAGAGTTTTTTTTTTTTCAAACAGGAAAATGATCAATGAGCCATAGGTAACAGAGATGATAAATAATATCCCCAAATATGACCCATTTTCCATATTTTATATGATGAGAACATCTTACAGTGACAGGGAAGTACATTATATATTGTGGAGGTTAATTGAATTATAGATGAAACAATTATGTTTTATAATATAATCTCATAATTTCAAGGCTGGAAGTTACTAATGTACATGGACATATACCAAAAAGCAAAAGTAATTTTGTGCACTGAAATTGTAATTCAGGTCCGTTTTTAACATTTACAAAATACATATAAGGGAAAGCTATGTAAAAACAATGTAGATAAACACAGAAATATTATTATTTATTACTCAGAAACAGCCATATTTTGATGTTTTCTTTGATTTTATACATCACACATATTATCATATCTAATGTCTAAAAGGTGAGATTTTAGTTGCATATCATTTAATATCATCTTAAAAATTTGAAATTATTTCAAACATATGTAAGTACAGTTCACCCTAGTCTCCAAACCTGTCATTCAAAGACCCTTCCCTTATCGTTTTATCTGCCTCTATGAAGCCCAGTCCCCTTGTCCTGCTAGGCCACTTTTGACCTGATTTTACAAACACGGGCTCAGATTTAGCTCAGCTGTTTAAGTGCTTGTCCAGCATTAAGTCTCAAGTTCCATCTCTAGCACCACATAAAACTGGATGTGGTGGTGCATGCCTGTAATCCCAGTACTTGGGAGGTGGAGGCAGGAGGATCAGGAGTTCGAGGCTACATAGTGAGTTCAAGCCCAACTGTGATATATAAGGTCCCGTCTCCAAAAAATTAGAATCGAGAACATTAAAAAAGTAAAGTCAGAAGTGATCTCACCCTCCCCAGTTCTGGAGATAAAATCTAAGGGTCTTACACATGTAATGAAGTATATTGCACCATAGCTACACCCTGTGCCCACCTAAATATTATTAAGGTATTGTTATCATCTCAAGCCATTAAATGATCGCTGACAAGACCATTTTAAAGTTACATATTATTCCATTGAATATATTTATGGACATTAGTTGCTTCCATGTAATGGACCTCCTTCTACTGAGTCTTGGTAGAGTCCTTCACCAGTTATTACTCCTGAGAGTGAGATTGTCAAGTGAAAGGCAGGCATATTTCTAAAGCTTTCAATTTAGAGTGCCACACTTCAAACTCAACCCAAATGTAGGAATCTGAGCTCCATTTACATGTAGTTTGTACATCCCTCTTCAGTACTCAGACTAAGCTGAACTTTGTGTTGACTACAAACATAAAAAGAAAAGAACTGAAGAGATGTTCACTCAGGAGAGCCTGATGTGGTCCAACCCCCACCCTACCCCCACCCCCAGATGCTTCTTTTCACCCAGGAGAACCAGTGGCTGTCCAACCTTCACAGCAAACTAACCCACACAGCTGGTGGGTTAGAAGCTTTGCCCTGTTTTGCTTTGTGGGTCACAAAGCCTGTGTAGGTTACATGAGATTTTCTTAGATGTCAGTTCCTACAAATAAATGATTAGGTTATCAAATTAAACTCTACTAATTCATTCACCAAAGAAAAGACTATCTAAAGTCTTTGTTTGGCAGATTTAGAGAGCAAATTTTTCGATCTGTAGTCAAGACTTATACTAACTCACAACATCCTCTCCTCTATATCCCTCTGTTTGAGTTAGCTTTCTATCACTGTGATAAATACTAAGACCAAAAGCAATGTGGGGTGGAAGGAGTTTATTTTAGAAACTGAAGTCAGGAACCTGGAGACAGGAACTGAAGCACCTCGAGGAGTGCTGCTTACTGGCTTGCTCCCCATTGCTTGCTCAGCTGGCTTTCTTCGAACAACCTGTTTAGGAGGTGGCCCCTCCCACAGTGGGCTGGGCCATCCCACACCAGTCATCAATCAAAAAGAGTGCCTCACAGACTTGTCTACAGACCAGTTTGATGGAATAATTTCCTCAATGGAGGTTTCCTCTTCCTAGATGATCCTGGTTTGTGTGAAGTTGACAAAAAACTAAACAGCACACTCCCAATACATGTTTACCAGAAAACTACACTGTACAACATGTTTCTATAAAAAAAGAAAAAGGTCTGTACTTACAGGAATAGCTGTGATTCAAGGCATTTTAAATTTTGGGACAATATAGTAGTCATTTTTTCTTTAAAAAAAAAAAAAGGAATATAAAACCTGTGAATGTAGCTCAGTTGCTCTGGGACTCATCCTCAGGTATTCATAAACTGGATGAGGTGACACATGCTTGTAACACTAGCTTTTAGGAGGTAGAGGCAGATAGATCAGAAGTTCACTGTTGTAGAGAGCTGTGCACAGCCACACCCATAAGACGGGCGCCGGCTTCCACCCCCACCTTCCCGATGGTGAGTGCTCTCGGGAGTAAACAACTCCATATTTGGCTTGGTCCTAGGATCTGGCTTGCTTCCGTGAACCTGGACCTATCCACAGTGCCCACGTGGCAGGCTGGGGTTGGCCACCCAGGAACTATTTAGGTTGTGGGTGGGCTTTCCCCAGGGTCAGAAGATTGTTCAAGGTTCCTGAGTAAACTGCTGAAAGAAGAGCCTGGTGTTGCGTCTTCCTTGCTGGTCGAGGCGGTTGTGACACACTGTCAGTGAGTTGGAGGCAAGCCTGGGCTACATGAGATCCTGTCTCAAAAAATAAAATAAAATAAAATACAAATAGAACTCAGAATCAATTATAATAAATAATGCTTTGTTTTTTATGTTAAAATTGGACCATGGGCGGCAGACTGCTGCGTGGCTTCTTTATGGTGGATGCTGGTAAATGTCTGCACTGGTGCTTGGCTGACTTGAATGTCCCTGACCCTGAGATGTCATCTAGTATTGGTGAAATTATTAAGGCCACTCCACGTAGTTAAAAGGGAGGTTTATTTTGTGGGGTAACTTACAAATGAAGGGGTAGGTTACAGGGTCTGGCAAGGGTATAGTGCAGTCCGGCAGTGTTCTCTGGAGAACTCTGCTCGGTCTACCTCCAGTGTCCAGGGTCCCCGAACCAAGAGAGAGACCTCTTCTTGATCCTCGGTCTTCCGCTCCCTCCTCTGCCCCGCCTTGTGGGTGTGATCATTACCGAAGCCTCAATGGGGGTTGGAACTTCCAGGCCAATGCTGGGATGGCTACCCACTACAATCTACACTCTGAAGACACCAAGGTGTATGACTATGGCTGCACTCAGAGAGTGCAAGCATGTGAACATGCTAGTAAAACATAGGCTACTGCACTGAGAAAGTGACATGTTCATCTAGTTTCTTCCCATTCCCAATCAAGCTGGAAGTTAAAATGTCTTAGAATTCTGGTTTGGTGTTTTCCAGTCTGTTAAAGCAGCAGGCAGGGAGGTGAAGTGTGCTCATTTTTGTTTCGTTTTTGAAGACAGAGTTTTCTTTGCATATTTCTGGCTATCCTGGAACTTGTTCTATAGACCAGGCTGGCCTCAGACTCAGAGATCCACCTACCTCTGCCTCCCGAGTGTTGGGATTAAAGGTGTGTGCGTCACCACTGCCCAACCAGGTGAGCTCATTTTTATGCATGTATGTATGCAGGTGCACATGTGCATATGGGTGTGGAAGCCAGAAGACAACCTCAGGGGTCATCCTCAGGAATGCTGCCCATCTCCTTTGACACAGGGTCTCTTCATTGGCTTGGCATTCACAGGCTGGACTGGCTGGCTGAGCCCTAGGGATCCACCTGTCTCTGCCTCCCCAGCATTGAGATTCCAAGTGCACACTGCCATACCCAACCTTTTGGGGGCCCGAAGTTCTGGTCCCCATGTGTGTAAAGCAAGCACTTGAGCAGACGGAGCCAGCCTTCTCTCATGCCCCAAGCACATTCTTCTTTGTTTGCTTTTGGAGACAAGGTCTTCCTATGTAGCCTTGGCTGGCCCAGAAACTCACTATGTAGACCAAGCTGGCCTTAAACTCAGAGATCCTGTCTCTCAAGTGCTGGGATGAAATTCATGTGCCACCACAACTGGCTGCCAAGCACTTTCTTAAAGAATCCGAATTCATTGCTGAACGGCTTGGTTTTTGTTCATGTGTCCACTGTACACAGCATAAGTTCAGTTCAAGGCTACTTTATTTTCTTAAAGATTTGTGTGTGTGTGTGTGTGTGTGTGTATGTAGAGGTATACCTCATACCTTCGGGTGCCCACAGAAGCCAGTGGAAGGCATCAGATCCCCTGGAACTGGACTCACAGGCAGTTATGAGTCATCTGACACGGGTGTTGAGAACCAAACTCAGCCTCTCTGTAAGAGCAAACACTCTGAACTCCTGAGCCATCTCTCATGTCATATTGAGATTAGTTCTTACTCTAGATAGCCCAGGCTGGCCCGGGACTCACTGTGTAGTCTAGGCTGGCCTCGGACCTGAGCTTGTGCGCCTCCTTCTGCCTTCTGGGTACCAGGATTACCTGCTCCCACCATTGCTCCTCTTCTTTCTCCCTCCTTGAGCTTTCTGGGGCCTTTAAGAATGGTCTCTGAGCACAAACAGAGATCCACGGTCGGACGCCAGGCCGAGCTCCAGAAGTCCGATCGACGAGAGAGAGGAGGGATTCTATAAACAAGGGACATCGAGATCATGATGGGAAAACCTACAGAGACAACGGGGCCAAACTAGTGGAAACTCTTGAACTGTGGACCAGTAGCTATGGAGCCCCCATGGGACTGGACTAGGCCCGCTGGATACGCGAGACAATTGTTTAGCTTGAACTGTTTGCCCCCCACCCCTGCAGGCAGAGGGATTGGGATCCTCTGGTGCATGAGCAGGCTTTTTTGGAGCCCAGTGCCTAAGGTATGACACCTTATGCAGCCTTGGTGCAAGGGGAGGGCCTTGGACCTGCCTCAGCTGAATGTACCAGGCTCTGCTGACTCCCCATGGGAGACCTTGACTTGGAGGAGGTCGGAATGGGGGGATGGATTGGGGGAAAGTCTCGGGGTGGGGGGGAGGCGGGAAGAGGGAGGAGGGAGGGATCTGTGGTTGGTATGTAAAATGAATAGAATTTTTTTTATTTTTTGTTTTTCCTGCCTGCATGTATGCCTGCAGGCCAGAAGATGGCACCAGTTCTCATTACAGATGGTTGTGAGCCACCACGTGGTTGCTGGCAATTGAACTCAGGACCTCTGGAAGAACAGCCAGTGCTCTTAACCTCTGAGCCATCTCTCCAGCCCGAAAAACTTTTAATAATTAAAAAAAAAAAGAATGGGCTCTGAGAGCTAGTCAGCATACAGATTGATTCAGGAGTTGAGCTAATCCTTGGCCTGGGGACAAGAACAGAGTCCTTTGGAAAAGCCTTCTCATTTCTCCAATGAATAGCACACCTTTCAGTTCCTGCTGAGTCTCCTTTCTCATTCCCAGGAACAACTTCTTGTGACAGTCAGATTGTCTTTGGGGACACTATCAGAGACTCTGATTTTCACAGGCTCTGTCACAGAAGACATCTTCCAATTGTTCTCCTGGAAACTTCAGAGCTCTGCCTTTGGTGTCTAGAACCTAAGGGCTCCCTGAGAAAGTGATGAACTGGTTTCACTCTGAGTGTCTACGTCACCTGACTGAGGCCTGTGCTTCATCTGGCTCAGTAACAGAAGAGAACTATGCTCAATCGCTTGGCTTACAATTCTAGGTTACAGTCCATTATTGTGAGGAAGCCTGTTGTGGAATATTACCTCAATTCTGTAAAGGTGTGGTGCTTCTGTTTGTACTGCATTTGTTTAATTATGTAAAGATGTGTTGCGGTTTCACCTTGCCTGCCTAAGGCACTTGATTGGACTAATAAAAAGCTGAGCAGCCAATAGGTAGGCAGTAGAGGGGTAGGCGGGGCTGACAGGCACAGAGACTAAGACTAAGTAGGAGGAGGAATCTAGGGGAGAGTTGGTGGGACACACGCACGCACGCACGCACACGCGCGCGCGCGCCACAGACGTCTGGGGCCAGCCAGCTAGGCAGCCACCAGCCAGCCAGACACGAAATAGAACATACAGAATGAAAGAAAGGTAAAAAGAACTCTGAGGCAAAACGTAGCTGAAGAGAAACATGTTAAATTAAGTTATAACACCAGGCAGTCATAACTAATATTAAGCCTCTGTGCCTTTATTTGGGAGTCGGTTGGTGGCCCAAAAGAAAGCCTGCTATAGAAGCCAAGACAGGAACGGAATGCATCATATATATACACAGGCAAGAGCAGAGCAAATGAGTGTGTGTGTGTGTGTGTGTGTGTGTGTGTGTGTGTGTGTGTTTGTGTGTGTGTGTATGTGTGTGTGTTTGTGTGTGTATGTGTGTGTGTGTGTGAGAGAGAGAGAAGGGGGGCGCAGGGGCTCCTATGCTGTGTCTCCTTACTGCTTGCCTGCCTCTCGATTTTTCCTGTCCTATATAGTTCATGACCCCCTGTCTAGGGAATAGTACCACCCACAATGAACTGAATCTTTCCACATCAATGAACAATTAAGACAATCCTCCACAGACATTCCCATCGATCAGCCTGATCTACACAATTCTCAACTAGGCTCTCTTCCCAGGTGATTATACTTTGTGGTAAGTTGACATTTAAAACTACCCACCACAGCCTCCAATGCTGCTTTCTGGACGCAGCATCAGACACAAACAACTCACTAAACCAGCCCTTCCTTCCTTCCTTCCTTCCTTCCTTCCTTCCTTCCTTCCTTCCTCCCTCCCTTCCTCCCTCCCTTCCTTCCGCTTCCCATTTCTGCGTCTCCTGGCCGGATTACATTCTTCCTTTGGAAGAACTGTTCAACCTCAGTGACCCCACGTTTGCACTGCTGTTCCTTTTCTCCCTTTGGACCTCATACAGAGGAGAGGGGTTCAGAGAGCAGACCCTGTGGCCTGCACACGACATTAGCGGAGGGAAAATGTCTCAGCACTGTGAGCAGAATGAATATTCCATCAGAACAGTTCTCTCCTTCTCCAGGCTTGAGATGAACTTTACCGGCTGATTGTGACGAAATTTATTTCAGTGGCCTCTGGTTACCATCCATCAGCACCCTACCCCTATCTATATAAAACAATAAGTGTGATCTTAAGGCGCTCTTAGGGGCTGTCGAGGAGATGTATATTTGCTGACATACGACCTGACTAAAGCCAAACACCATTACCCTTCTGACGGATTGGAGGGTGGCCCTAACTGAACAGTTTTATTTCCCTCCAGCAGCTGAGCTCGGTGACCATGCGGGCTGAGCTGACACGGCATTTCAAGTCTTGTTACCAGTTCAATGGTTCTCTTGAAAAAAAAAAAAAAAAAAAAGAGGCACCTCTTCATCTGGCCTCTCCATCTTGATCATTGCTGATGGGTCATCAATAATTTCAACTTGGTTGAGCAGATGGCTGAAGGTTAAATAAATTCCGCTGGCTGTTTGCAGGGTTGTACCCGAGCGGAAGGATTTCAATTTGGATCCAGTTTTCTTGTAAGTGTTCTTAGGGAATGTTTCTAGAGTCAAGGAAACCCAGAAATCCAGGTTTGGAGGCTCAAGTACATTTGAAATGGAAAAACAGGCAGAAAGCACGGCAACCTTCCCATTGTCAACTAAATTTATTTAAAAAAAATTCAGATTTTCTTGAGAGTGATTTATCATTAACAGAACCCATAGAATTAGTAAGCAGCAGAGTAATTCTCAATGCACTAAAGTACTATTATGGATATTGGTATTTATTCACCTAACATTTTAATTACATATATTAGTGTGTGTGTGTGTGTGTGTGTGTGTGTGTGTGTGTGTGTGTGCGCGCGCACGCACAATCCAGAAGAGGGTGTCAGATCCCCCAGCTTGATGGTTAAGTGTGCTTACAGAGGACTTGACTTCTATTTCCAGCACCATGTCAGGCAGCTCACAATTGCCTGTAACTCCAGCTCTAGAGGATATGACACTTCTGGCCTCTGTGGGCACCTGAACACACAATACATACACCTACATACAGGTACATAACTTAAAGTAATAATTTTTAAAAAAAGCTTTTTAAAAGCCCACAGCAAACCACCTTTTATGAATGTTTAAAATACAGTAACTTGAAATCACAAAATGCAAAAATATAAATTGAATCTCCTGGTGCAGGCAATTAGAAATAATATAAATGTGAAAAAGTGCAGAGGAGTCTGTAAGTTTTAAGCCACCTCCCTCATTCAGTGAATGGGAAATGGCTACTCACTCACCACTTGATGGTACCACTTCAGCCAGAAACAAATACCAGCTACCTCTGTCAGCTCTGCGGGAAAATCATCCTGAGATTACCTTCCACTGTTGAGAAAACTCTTAAACTGCTGAATGCTGCCTGGTGGTGGTGACACAAACCTTTAATCCCAGCACTCGGGAGGCAGAGCCAAGGGGATCTCTGTGAGTTCGAGGCCAGCCTGGTCTATAGAGTGAGATCCAGGACAGGCACCAAAACTACACAGAGAAATTCTGTCTCGAAAACAACAACAACAACAATAACAACCAACAAAAACCTGTTGAACGACATAGATTTGGCAATCTGTGGCAAAATGAGCAGTCTGTGTGGGTTCAGTTCAGATAAACCTCCTCCATTCCTTATGTTACCCTCACTGTTATGTGAAGTCATCACATTAATTTTGAAGTTCACTTTATAAGAAGTAATTTAAGAGGCAGGAAAGTGAGGGAATTCAACAGTGAGTCAGTCCTTGAAAAAGATTTATTATTCTTAATTGTATGTGTCTGTGCATGTGAGTACAAGTGCCCACTGAGGAAGTGAACTCTGGTTGGTCCTCTAGGAGGAGGCTAGTACTAGATCTTGACCATTGAGCTACCTCTCCAACCCCTAAATTGGTACTTTGTACTTCTGTCTCCTCATCAACCATGCAGGTGGTAACATGTAACCTACTTTCCATGGGAATGTGGACTGGTTAGTTTTTTGTTAACTTGAGACAGGCCAGGGTCAGCTATGAAGAAGAAACCTCCATTGGATTAGCGTGGTAGGCATGTCTGTGGGGGCATTTTCTCGATTGATGATTAATGTATGAGGGCTGGAGCCCATTGTGGGTGGTGACAGCCATGGGCAGGTGGTCCAATGGTGTATAAGAAATCAGGCTGAACAAGCCATGGGTAACAAACCAGAAAGCAGCACTCCTCTGTGTTCTCAGCTTCAATTTCTGCCTCTAGCTTCCTGCCCTGACTTCCCTTCACAATGGGCTATGACTTGTAAGTCAAATAAACCTTTTCCTCCTTAGCTTGGTACCGTCAGTGTTTCCTCATAACATGAATCAAAGTAAACCAGGACGGTAGATAAGCTTTCTGTCTTAAGGCTCATAACATTTATTATATTGACATCCTGTCTTAATCTAGAACATTCCATATGCATTTAATTAAAAAAAATTGAAGAGACTTCCAAAATAAGTTTTCTCGGATCTATATGTACAAAGTGTACAAATGTGTGTGTATATGTATATGGGTGTATGTGTATATATGTCTGAGTATCATTTAAGATATTAGAAAATACTGTGGATTGTTAAACCAGCATGGGATATTACTGGTCTTGGAAACCTTATCCTTGATTGAATGCTGTTCTACTTGAAAACATTAACTTTCTGTTATATTTTATTTACTTATTTTGTGTGAACATATGTGGGTATACATGTGACATGGCACACGTGGAGAGGTCAGAAGACCTCATGAGTTGGTTCCTTCCTTCTAACACGTGGGTACCAGAGACTGAACTCAGGTCGTCAAGCTTAGCTGCAGGCTCTTTTGCCCACTGAGCCATCTTGCCAGCCCCTACTTGGAAACTTCTTGCCCACAAAGTCAACAGTCTTGCTTGTTGGAGCATGAGATTAACCAAAGAGACTCATGTGAAGTGCATTTTCACCGTGGAAGGAAATATGGTCTTTCCTTTCTGGGGATCAAGACAAAATGGGGTCATAATTTACTGAACTAATAGTAATCTTACTCTACATCCAAGGCAAAAGTGAATTCCTCCTAAGAAAACAAGTTATCTTATATCATTTTAAAACTGTCAGTTTATGCATAGGCCAGTCATTAATATATGTGCCAATATAGTAGAAATATACGCCTAATAAAGCCGGAGGTTATAGTGAGTCATTAATTAAGACCAGCTGCTTTGGCAAACTGTCTCAATCAATTTTACAGACTCATGTCAAAGTATTCCATAATAGGTTGAAGGGCTTCTTCTACAGGGTAGCTCACAGAATTAAAACAAATTTATTGACAAAGAAACTACATATAAAGGGGAAACATGCGTCTTTAAATGGTGTTCCGAAGGCCTGAGGCTCTGCTGTGCTGGTACTGCGTCACACCCTGTGGCAACAGGAGGGTGCCCACAGAAGACAACAATGGAGTAGGAGACTCCTGGTTCTTCTGGGGTTTTATCCTGTCTCACCATTTATTTGAAATGTGACTTCAAATCAGTCCCTTAACCTCTCCATGCCTCGATTTCCTCATCTGTAAAATAGGGAGTATATGTTAATAATTTGAGAAGTTCTGAGGCTCCTAATGGTGAATTTGTGTGTGTGTGTGTGTGTGTGTGTGTGTGTGTGTGTGTGTGTGTGTGTAGTATTTAGAGAAATATTTATTTATTTAGGCAGGGTCTCATTGTCTCTGGCTGACCTCCAATTTCCTATGTAGTTAAGGATGACCTACTTGGAACTTCTGATCCCCCTGCTTCCACCTTTCAAGTGCTAGGATTAGAGTTGTGTGCCACCACACCCAGTTTATTTTGTGTTGGGGATGAAATCCAGGGCCTTGCATGTTCTAGGAGAGCACTCTGCCAAGTGAGCTATATCCCCAGCCCCTACATGGTATGTTTATGAAACTATAAAGTGGGCTTGCTGAAGGTGGTGCCGGCCTCTGGCTCTACACAGTCAAGTTATCTTTTAAAACTTCAAGCAAGCTTTTGTCAGCCTGCTGCCTGCTGGTCTCACCCAATCTCTTTGGACAACGGCAGAGACTTATTGCAACCCCTTCCTTCTACTCTCCCATTTCCCAAACTTTAGCATTAATGGTGTCTACATTCCCAATGCACCAAGCTTTCTGCGTTTCCCAGATCTGGCAGCTTCTGTGACTCCAAACTTTATTTTTGATCCAGCTCTGTGAGTGCCCTTCCCCTTTATGTAGCTGGAGCTCCATCAGGGCCTGGCTCAAATGCTATGCTCCCTAAGAAATTATTCCAAGTGTTACCCCACCAAAGATGAGTTAATCACTGGCACACCCATCCTCCCTTTGAAACTGTTCCATGTCATTGCTTATCTGTGAAGGTCTAGAGATGATCTGCTCCCCACAACATCTGGTACCTAAGTATTCATGGAATGCTGTTCGTTGATAATTCCTTAGTACACAGAATTGTCATTCAGCACAATCCAAACCTCCATCGTTCTTTCTATCCTGAGACTGATGCTCTTGGATACTTCTGGGTTTTCTAATTAAATCTCTGTCTAGAATTTCCCCAAGCACTCAAAGTCAGAGACAACCCAAACAATTGATAGGTGAAGATGGGCTGAGCTTGACTCTGGGCTAGTTTCCAGTCCTGTCCTTCTGGACTGGATACCATGACCATGTATGTACTATTCTCCATATCTTGCAAGCACCTCCCCTCTGAAGAGACTGTTCATCTGCCATAGACTTTATTTCCCTTGTTGCAAAAAATATACATAAACCACTATATTTTGGGCTTGGATATTATATTTAATAAATTTACTTGAGTGTAGAACATGAGAACAGTCTTTTACATCTTTGTTAACTGTGACCTATAGTTTTCTCTTTATGTTAGGGAACAGGAAACATCACAGGCAAGTAAGGACTGGGAAAGTTATTTCACTGGATTCTTCATTAAGGTTAATGGTTCAAGGCATTCCAGACAGGGGTTTCCCTCATAGTGGCCACTCCATTCCTACTGTTTTATACTGCATGTGTATGATAGATATGTGTTTAGCTTTCAAGATCCACATTTGTTCAAATTTTCAAGATTTTTCTTGGCAGAAAGTTTTCTCTTTTTTTCAAGACAGACTTATTTGTATTCATGTGTATGCTCACGTGTGGATATGTGCAGGTATGAACTCCAGTGCCCGCAGGGCTCCGAGGAGGGCATCAGATGCCATGGGACTAAACACGGTAAGCTGTTTGAGTGGTTGCAAAAGATGGGTGTGGCCTACAAACCTAAAGTATTTATAACTTATCCCTTTACAGAGAGAATTTGCTGGTCCCAGAGCATTGGCTCAGTGATTAAGAGGGTTTGCTGTGCTTGCAGAGGACCTGGGATTAGTTGCCAGGGCCCACATCTGTGGCTCCCACCTGCCTGCAGCTCCAGCTGCAGAGGGTCGCTCTCTCCTGGCCTCCGTGGGCACCTGCACTCGTGTGCACCTACCTTCTCAGACATGGGCACAGACATAAAACCAAATCCTTTCCTGAAAAGGAGCACTTGCTGATTCACGTTGCTCATGCCTATGCTTTCTGGGTAATATACATGGAAACAAGACACTGGGGAGGCTTTTTTCCCTCTGAAGTTACTGCCCCCCATTTCACTATTAGTACATAGTCTTAGAAGTTTCTGAACATTAGAAGGGAATATAGAAGAAGATAATGGTCACAAACAATCCTATTTGGAGATTAATTGTCCTTCAAGGCTTTTTTCCCCATATATGACTTTATACATGTGATTTTAGTTTTTCAATAATGAATTAAACTGTACCCATGGCTGGTACTTGACTTCCCACTTCACGGATTCTGGACATTTTCTACATGAACATCTACCTACTCCCACATCATTTTAAGGGCTACATAATTTTCAGTTTTATTTGGTTTCACTGCAATGTAATTTTAAAGATTTATTCATGTGTACAAATACCTACATGTATGTATGTGTGCTACATGCCCATGGAACTGGAGTTACAGATGGTGTGAGCCACCATGTGGGTGCTGGGAATTGAACCTGGGTCCTCTGGAAGAGCAGCCAGTGCTCTTAACCGCTAAGCCATCTCTCCAGCCCCTCCACTGTAATGTGTTCAGTTGCTGAGATTTTATTTATTTGCTGAAGAGAGAAATTGAATGAATTACTCACTGCTGGAGTAAGTTCTGACTGAAAGGACATCATTAAAGTTACAAATACTTATTTTATAGTATTTCCATGAGTTCATTGAGAATTTCATACAATATACTTTCATCATATCTGTCCCCTCTCCAGCTTCTCCCAGACCCTCTCTCTACTCTCACCTCCCTTCCTATGCAGCTTCAGGTTCTCTCTCTCTCTCTCTCTCTCTCTCTCTCTCTCTCTCTCTCTCTCTCTCTCTCTCCTTCTTTCTTAATAACATCAAGTCCAGTTTGTGTTGCTCAGCTACTTTTGGGACCTACCCTAGGGTATGATCTATCAGGAGCCACCCTAGTAAAGAAGACTGCCTCTCCCTTTCTCAGCAACTATCAAATGCCAGCAGCTCTAGGTGGTCCTTGCCCTCCCCTCCATGCTGGGACTTTGTCTGGGGGGGAGCTTGTGCAGGCCTTATGCATGCTTTCACAACCACTGTGAGTACTTCAGTATCACTGCCCCCTTCTCTGAAGAGCTCTGAATGTTTGGGGGAAGGAGTGTGATCTATACATCCCACCGAGGGCTGAGCACTCTGCAGCCTCGCCCCCACCCCCCACTGACCGCTTGTGGGTTTCTGTATCAATTGCCAAAAGGCAGCTTCTCGAAGTACACAGATCTAAAGTTGGACTCTACAGATTAAAAAAAAAATGTTTAAAAAACTACACTTTAAAATTCTCTCCTCTCTCTCTCTCTCTCTCTCTCTCTCTCTCTCTCTCTCTCTGTGTGTGTGTGTGTGTGTGTGTGTGTGTGTGTGTGTGTGTGTGTGTGTATGTATGTGTGCACGTGCCATAAGGTAAGTAAGGTCAGAAGACAATTTGTTGAAGTCACTTCTCTCCTTCCACCACATATGTCCCAGGATCAAACTCATATCATCAGCTTTGCTGGCAGGTGCATTCACCTGGTGAATCTTCCTCCGGGCTCAAGATTTCTTTTCTTTCTCTTTTTTTTTTTTTTCAAGACAGGGTTTC
The DNA here is from genome assembly GCF_903995425.1 of Onychomys torridus. NCBI lineage: Eukaryota > Metazoa > Chordata > Mammalia > Rodentia > Cricetidae > Onychomys > Onychomys torridus. The sequence continues at coordinate 63,519,466 of NC_050449.1, read as the reverse complement.
TGTATGTAACAGCCCTGGCTTCCTGGAACTCACTTTGTAAGCCAGGCTGGCCTCAAACTCACAGAGTGCTGAGATTAAAGGTGTGTGCCACCACCGCTCGGCAAGATTTAATTATAGTGAAAGTATAGGTTTATTTGCAACTAGAACTCATTTGCATGCAGATTATTCTTGAGAAATGTATGACATCAAACCCTGCACTCTGGGAACAGGCAGGGGCTGTGTGGATACTTCCCAGAGACCCACGTGAAAGTGAGCACTTTGTGTGAGGTCAGTGCGGTTGACACACTGCAGGTTCTGTGCCTGGATACTCTCTTCCCCTGTCCCATGAGCTGAGATGCAGGCCTGCTCTTTGATGAGTGCATAATTATATTGTGACATGGAATGACAGCTTCATTTATACTCCTGTTTTGGCCTGGAGTGTCCAGAATAGAGATTGCTAGGTCCCTCAACTACAGACTCCTCATTTTCTGAGCGAAGAAATGGGACTCAGTAACTTCTAGCATAGTACTTGTGCACTATTAATTTTTTGAAGTTTTAGAAACACAATTCTCTCTCTTCTCCCCACCCTGCTCAGTCTCACTGTGCATCCCAGGCTGTCCAGGAAATCATGATCCTCTGTCTCAGCTTCTTGAGTGACAGGATGGCAGGTGTATGCCCACACACCCAGTTTCCAATCTGCTTTTCAAGTGAATGAACTTTTTATATGGATAAAAAGAAATGTTTTGTCAAAAGCATGGTGAGTGGCTGCAGACACCTGCTGCCTGTCTGTGGGTGGACCATCTGGGTTGGAGACCCTCTGTGCTGTGTACTGCTGTGTGTGCACGTGACCCTCGAATAGGGTTTGTTTCTCCTGTCTTCTTTTTGCTGCCCTGCCTCAGCTTGTTATTTTAAGAAGAGTGGTCTATCTGGAAGGATTTGGCTGACAGCTCACTGGCCAGGAAGGGAGGAATGACTTTTGGGGTTAATTGCATTCAAACCCCCGTGTTGTCTCCATTGTCTCATGCAAACCCGGGGTTAAAGGTCAGTAAAGGGATAGTTACTATTAACACTGTTCCAGCTTTGGGAATGCCTCCAGACAATGATTATTAAATTATTGATGGTTGAATGTATTTGATAAAAGTTCATTTTTGGTATTCAATAGTGCTCTGTCATAGAGCCAACAGATCACAGATTTACTATAATTTTAGGGACATTTTTATTCCAACTTTTTATGAAAGGCAAACTACTCTATTAGCTAATCCAGTAGCATAAATAAGAATTATGAAAACCCATCTAGTTTATTACTTTATTGACGCTCCTCACCTGCACATCCTGTGATATACAGTGTTTACCTTGGAAGGACGATGCCTCACAGCACAAAAGGGAAAATTGAAAACCAGATCCTTGCAGTGGGAGAAGCAGGATCATTATGTAAACAGTCACCAGCTCTCATGCAGAGCCCACCACATAAATATCACACCATCAAACAAGAAACGTAAATTATTGTACCTACGATGTAATTGAAAATTGGATTATACATTAGTGAAGTCACCCATTTATCTAATCACCATCAGTTCCCATAAAATCTCATTTAGGAAAGCTGAATGCAGTTCAGAGGAGGTGGTGGTGCAATTTTTAATCACCAGAATCTAAGTTTAGATTGAGATCTTCGTAAGATTTGCAGGTTAGGTTCTGTTGCTCCCTGGGGCATGCTGTTCATATCTCTGGAGCCATCTCTGTGTGTACTGAACAGCCCAGCCTCCCATCCAGGGAAAAGAGAGTTCAACCCACATCCAAGGCTTTGTGTCAAATTCATGGTGCCAGGGCTGGAGAGATGGCTCAACAATCAAGACTGTGACTTGCTCTTACAGAGGACCCGAGTTTGGTTCCCAGAACCCATGTCAGGCAGGTCACAACTTCCTGTGACTCCAGCTCCAGGGGATCTGACATCCTCTTCTGACCTCTGTGGACACCTGCACTCATGTGATACCCACACCCAGACACATAACTGAAATAAATTAAAAAAAGACATGCGTGGGCATACCAAACTAGTTGTCTAGTGCTGAATGGTCACCCTTGAAAACATGCATGCAGGTATGAACTGAATAGGTTATATTTAGGAATATATGTACATACATATGTACATAAGATAACAATTAATTTTAAAAAAAGAGGTCATGAATTTGAAGCAGAGCGGGGAGTGGTTTATGGGAAGGCTTGGAAGGAGGAAAAGAAAGGGAGAAATGTTGTAGTTGAATTATAATCTCAAAAAAAGAGGAGGGGAACATCCATGGGTCCAGCTGAGTGAGTTCTGGCCATCTCACCCTCCTCTGACTACAGTATGGCCCTTTACAGGCATTCATTGGCTCATGCATTGTTGGGTTTAATGAGTATTTCCTCAGTGTATGTCTCTGGGACATGAGCCGAGGACACACAGGTTACTGAGACTCGCCTCTGTCACATGGTGCTGTCTGTCGAGTGAGGATGACCCAAGCAGAACAGTCATAAGAACACGCATGCGACTCCAAACTGTGCTGGATGAAGAAGAAAAATAAAGGGCTCCATGAAAGGGCAGGGCAAGGGGAGCTGGGGACAGGCTCTGCCAGTAAAGCCTTGCTTTGCAAGGATCCCAATTCAGTTCCCAGAACCCACATAAAAGCTGGGCATGTACCTATAATCCTATGACTGGGGAGACAGAGACAGGCAGAGCCTGGAGCTCACTGGCCAGCGAGTCTAACCTCATTGGCAAGCTCCAGGCCAGTGAGAGAGAGACCCTATCTCAAAACAAAACAAAATGAAAAGCAGTGGGTGGTACCCGAGGAATGGTATCCATGATTGTCCTCTGCCCCCCACCATTATACATGCATACACACATGCACCCTTCCACACAGGAACACAGACACACAGACACACAGAGACACAGACACAGACACAGACACACAGAGACACAGACACACACACACACACACACACACACACACACACACACACACAGAAACAGATCTACTTTGTACTTTGTGGAGGGCATACCTCAAGAATGGCTGGGCAAGGCACAGATGCCAAGCAGAAGTAGGATTCTAAATGCAGGATTAAGGGCAAGACTTGAAGCATAAGAAACAATGAGGCTGAGACATGGGCAAGGGGGAGCTGCAAGGTGAGGCTGGGAAGCCACCGAGGAGGGGAGGCGTTACAGTCCAGGATGGTGCATAGGCCATGCTAAGGGATTGTATTGTGAATGCAACTGGAAATCACCACAGAAATTTGGAGTGGGGCTAGGGAGATGAGCCAGAGACTCACACAGCCTGATCCTTTAACAACAGATGGAAGTGAGGCCAAGACAGACTGCTCGGAGGTTGTTGTCAAGTGAGGGATATGTTTACAGTTTAGGTAGGGTTGATAGTTTGGAAATGGGGAGAAATAAATGGATTTTAAGAGATAGTAACAGTGCTGGAAGGGGCCTGGGTGATGGGGAGGGATGCACTGGAGAAAAGTATTAGGGAAATCTCCTGGGTCTGCAGCTTGGACATCTGAGTATTTGGTGTTATGAATCCCTGACAGGACAAGGGACATGACAGGGGATGACAGCCATTCAGTGTCACCGCGTGTATCTTCTTTGTTGTGTTTATTGTCATAAACAAATGATAAGTTGGGGGCTTGGGCTCATCCCCATAATGATGACAAATGAGGGGGTCAAGGCCGCTTTCTAGCAGTCTCTGGGAGAACACTGAATTTTCTTTCTGAATTTATCAATATAAAATGTGCTAATGGATATTAATATTCGATCAGTTGGGTTTGCATTTCTCACCAACCGCCAGGAAAGCATCATGACCCTCTTTGATTTTCAATGGATAAAACATGAATTACTTTAACAAATTTCCCCTTGCAGTGTCTTGATTCTGTATTCCTATGAAAGAGAGTGTATTTGTGAGCCATCATGAACAATAATAATCACAATATATTTCAATTCATGGACATGCATGCTTGAAGGCTTCCGGGCATTTTCACAGACAACAACTAAGAAAGTAACTTATAATCAAACAAGCCAATATACCCAAGTAAATAGATGCTAGGGCTGTTCTGTAAATAACCTTCTATCCTTAGAAAGCAACATCAAAGAATTGCTACATAAAAACTGGAAAATATTTTTTAAAGGTCTCAGTCATTCTTTTTATCTTGAAATATTCTGTAGTTACACAAGCTACAGATTGGAAGGAGCATGGGCCTCTGCCATTTTACCAGGTAGTTGACACCTGTCATACCTAATGCTACCTGGCCATCTTTTGCTAACCTCTTCAAGAAAGGCATCAAAGAGTCAGGGAGGTGAACAGACAGGCAGATCCTTAAATCTTGGGGGCCAGTAAGTCTAGCCAACCAAGAAGTACAGGGTTCAGCGAGTGGCCCTGTCTCAATATTTTTATATATAAAATATACTTATAAATTATTTACTATATATTAATATATTAATTTATAGTGGAGGAGGAGTGAGCAAGATACCTGATGTCAACCTCTGGCCTCTATATACATGAATATCTGCACGCATGGGTACATATACACACATATGCACAACCCATGCACAGATGCATACAAACAATTATTTTAGAGGAACAATATGCCTATTCCCAGCCTGCTTTGCAGCAAGGATCTAGACCTGAGAATTAAGCCTTACTCATAAGATATACCAGCAGGGAACTTCAACTTAGCTCACCCCTACTCTCAGAAATGACTAGGTACAGGTTTTAATTTTTGCTGGTATGGGTGAGTGGAGTCAGGTATAGCAGAGGTAACGGGGGCTTACTCTATCAGTTTGAAGGGTAAATTCTGGGTGCTGGACGCCGAGGAGAGACTTAGCCTCGTGGTCATGGTGGCAGCAGTGGTAAGCTCTCCCCTAGCCAGTTGTGTGTCATGATTTTGGCCTTGCATTTGAAAGTCTGGCCTCACAACATCCATTTAACCAATTTTGTAAGTCACCGGGTGTCTCTTCTCTGTGAAGAACACTTCAGCTCTCTACAGCTAGCTTCCACAGTTGCCAGCCTCATGCTGTATGTACTTCTCTGTGTGCGTATGCTGTTTATTTTATTCTTCACCATTTGAAAGTTGCATATTTGAGAGCTGTTGACCTCTCGACACTTTATTCCTAGATGATTCAGCATGTACCTCCTAAGAATAATCTCCACAAACTGTGATACTGCAACCAAGCCCAAGACAGCCATTCATACCACAGTCCTATGGTAAGTGCAGCCCATGTTACATTCAGTCAGAGAACACCTTTTAAAAATGTATGTGTGTGTGTGTGTGTGTGTGTGTGTGTGCGCGCATGCAGTTATGCCTGCCTGTGTGTAGATCCTAAAGCTCATGAGTCATCCTCAGAACACCATCCATCCCATTTCAGGCTGGACTAGAGCTCATCCACTAGGCTAGGCTGTCTGTCCATCAAGCTCCAGGGATCCACCCATCTTTGTCTCCCAGGTGCTTGGGATCACAGGTGCACAACATTACAGCCAGATTTTCATTTGTTTGTTTGTTTGTTTGTTTGTTTTTTGGTGTGAATTCTAGGATCAAACTCCAGTTGTTATGATTGTGAAGCAAGAACTTTATCAACAGAGCTATCTCCCCAGCCCCCCCAAAATCATATATATATATATATATATTCTGAGAAAAGATCTAATTCGTGTTTGTTTTCAGTTCAATCTCTTTGCGTCTAGAACATGTTTAGTTTTTTTTTGAGGGGGGGAGGGCTGCGGTTTTGAGACAGAGTTTCCTGTTAGCCTTGGCTGTCCTGGAACTTTCTCTGTAGACCAGGCTAGATTCAAACTCATAGAGATCCGCCTACCCTCTGCCTCTCCAGTGCTGGGATTAAAGGCATGTACCACCACTACTCGGTTTAGTTTTCATTTTTAAAGACTTTTTTATTTTTAATTTGTGTGTGTGAGTATTTGCCTGCATGCATTTGGTACATCATGTATGTGAAGTGCCTGTGGAGGCCAGAAGAGGGCGTCAGATACCCAGGAACTGGAATTACAAATAGTTGTGAGCATCCATGTGAATGCTGCAAATCAAACCCTAGTCCTCTGATGAATAGCCTGTGTTCCTAGTATCTGAGTCATCTCTCTAGCCCCTACTTCTAGTTCTTAAACATTTATCATAACATTGATTGTTTGAAGTTAAAACATTATTATTCTTCTAATTAGAATTTCCTCTTGGTGCTTTGAATTTTATTCTCTTTGTATTCTCTATAAATCTAAAATTAGGGGTAGAAGCATGAAACTCAAGTTAGCATATTTTGGGCAAACATATTTCACAATGTAGTTACACACATCATTATTACCGAGGTATCCTGCTCTTAGTGACACTGAGTTTGGTCACCTTGTCAGGACTGTCACTGGCCAGTCTCTCCATTGTACATGGAGACTGTCCCTTTTATAAATTGTCTGTAGTAAATAATCTGCATTTACAACCTGTGGTAGTCTGAATGTAAGTGGCTCCCATAAGCTCATTGGGAGTGACACTATTAGGAACTGTGGCTTGTTGGAGGAAGAGTGTCACTGTGGAGGCGGCTTTGAGTTTGATATATTCTCAAGCCATGCCCAGTGTCTCAGACCACTTCCTGTTGCTTGCATATCAAGATGTAGGACTCTCAGCTCCAGTACCATGTCTGCCTGCACACTGCCATGTCCTACCATGATGATAATGGACTAAACCTCTGAAACTGTAAGTGAGCCACTACAATTACATGTTTTCCTTTATAAGAGTTGCCATGGTGATGGTGTCTCTTCACAGCAATAGAAACCCTAACTAAGACACCACCTGTCAATATCCTCCTCCTCCAAAACCTTTCACCTGACAGTGTTAAGGTCTCCTGAGGATTTTGACACAGTAATGTCTTTCTATATACAAAGTTTTGAAGTTAAAACATATTATTTACATTTCTTCTCTCCCTTCCTCTCTCCAAGCCTCCCATACATTGCCCTTACTGTTCCTCAAATTGATGGCTTCCTTTTTTTTTTTTTTTAAATTGTTGGTGTGTGTGTATACCGCCTCATAAAATACAACATGTTCAGTCCATATGCTTGTATGTATGTATGTATGTTTCTATGGTGTTGACTACTTGGTATTAGATAGCCAAATGGGGGGCCTCTTCCCTGGGGAAGGCCATTGCTCCCACCCTCAGTACTTCTTATTTGCCTGTAGTTCTTTGTCTAAGGGTCAAGGCTCCATGAGTTTCCCCTCTTCCGGTTAGTATGTCTGTGGCTGTCATCCTTTTATTTTTATTTTTTTGAGACAAGGTTCTCTGTGTAGCCCTGACTGTCCTGGAACTTGCTCTGTAGACCAGGCTGGCCTTGAACTCAGAGATTCGCCTGCCTCTGCCTCCTGAGTGCTGGGGTTAAAGACGTGCGCCAGCACCATGTGTTGCTGTCGTCCCTCTTCAGGTCATGTTTAGTCACACTGATGGACTGCAGGGGTGTAGCTTCTCAGATATTTCTAGGAGACACAGTCTCACCCCAGACTTCCTGTTCCTCCGGCTCTTACACCCTTTATGCTCCCTCCTCTGCTGTGATCCTTGAGCCTTAGGTGCAGGAGCTGTATTGTAGGTGTATCAGCTGGGACTGGGCACAACACACACCATCCCGTGTTCTCCACTGTTTGATCAGGTGTGTGTGTGTGTGTGTGTGTGTGTGTGTGTGTGTGTGTGTGTGTGTGTGTTTAATGTTCTCCATCTGTTGCAGAGACATTTCTTCGATGAGGGAGGGGTGAGACCTACCCTTATCTGTGGGTATAACTGTAATATCTTTTTAAATAGGCTCATTTTCTCTTTTGTCAGCCCAAACTAGTTTCTGATGCTCTTGACTAGGTGATCTAATCTAGCAAGTTTTTTCTTCTCCTCCTCCTCTTTCTTTTGGTTTTTCATAACAGGGTTCCTCTGTGTAGCCCTGGCTGTCCTGGAACTCGATCTGTAGACCAGGCTGGCTTCGAACTCACAGAGATCCTCCTGCCTCTGCCTCCCGAGTGCTGGGATTAAGGCGTGTGCCACCACCACCTGGCTATAAGTCATCTCCTATCAGTCAGAAGTAGCAAAGGACTAGAAGTCTGAAGAACAAGTTTGGATCACACACTGTCTGGATGACCTCAGTTGAACTTGATCTTTGGTGGACTGTAAAGCAAGCAGTTTGGTCAGATGCTTTCACCTGGTCTCTCACTTTTCAATTTTTCAATGTGGTGTCTAGAAAGATGAAGCAGTTCACTGAAAGTCTGTTAGTAGGTAAATGGGTAAATGACACCACATACATAAACATAAACACCCGAACATTTTTACATTTTCTGACTCACTCTTTCATACGATCTATCTCTATCATCTGTGCATATATGTATGTATGTATGTATGTGTGTGTATGTATGTATTTCTATATTTTGTGTATCATCTATCTGTGTATCTATCCATCTTGCTATGAATCGTCTGTCATCACTCATCTATCCATCTATGTGTTATCTATCATCAATCATCAGTCTATGTATGTATCATCTGTCATCTATGTATTATCTACCTATCTGTATATCTATCATCAATCATCTGTATATGAAGGTATCTATCATCTGTCTAGCATCTATCTCAACCTATCATCGATTTATATTATCTATATGTCATCTAACATCAATTCTCTATGTATGTATCTATCTATATATCATGCATGCATCTATCTATCTATCTATCTATCTATCTATCTATCTATCTATCTATCATCTATCTATCGATCACCTGTCTAATTTCCTAAGATGGTCATTTCATGAAATGGGAAGGTATGTCTGTGTGGCAGATGAAGAAATTGAAACACCAGCTGGCTAACTTAGTTGGCCAAATGTCTAGTTTGTTTATGGCAGAAATAGAGGAAAGTTTCCCACTTCAGGCTCATTTCTCTTAACCATAATTAAGCTGTGTGAAGAACGGTTGTCTAGAGCCAACATTAAGCAAATACTATGTCCAGTTTAATACACCTCAGAATCTTTGTTCTGACCAGTGCTGGTGCGGAGCACTTCTTCCTCTGCAGTTAGCAGCTCACCTCTGAGCCAGCAGCCCACAGTCGGACCAGCAAATAGCTGAGTGTCCAGGTCTCAGCAGTCTGTGGAGGTGACACCTTGGGGATTGCGCCTGATTACCACTTCCCGTAGATCCTTCAGTTATTAGTGTAATTGATGTGTCACGGTCTCCAGCCTGTGATTTGTTGTGGGCTCGTTGATTAACAAGGGTTTGGCAGAGCCCAGTGTTTTTCTGCTGGTCTCTCGGCCAGGAATGTTTGTTCAGCAAATAAGAAGGAACAGCAAGACTGCAGCTCAGTTAGAGTTCTGCCTAGCCTGAGGCCTTGGGTTTGATCCCCAGTACTGCATCAGCTGGCTGGGGTGGTGCACGTGGGGAATTCCAGCACTAGGAAGTAGAGGAAGGAGAAGCAGAGGTTCAAGGTTATCTCTGGCTGTAATAAGTTTGAGGTTTATGTGTGACCGAATGTGAAAAAGGCAGGGGAGGGGAGTAGGAATTAAGGCAAAGAGACTCTCTCTTCTCCTGTTTCTTCCCTTTTGAACATCATTAAACCAGCCAGGGCTGGATGTGCCTGGCTGGTACTTGGTAATTTGGGTTCCGTTTAGTCTCTCAAGGGAATTGTAGTGGATTTATTTATTTATTTATTTATTTATTTATTTATTTATTTATTTATTTATTTATTTATTTTGGTTTTTCAAGACAGGGTTCCTCTGTGTAGTTTTGGAGCCTGTCCTGAATCTCGTGCTGTAAACTGGGCTGGCCTCGAACTCACAGAGATCCGCCTGCCTCTGCCCCAAGTGCTGATTTTAAAGGCGGTTGCCACTACTACCCAGCTTAATTTTAAAAAATATTATGCTGCTGCTGCTGCTGGTGTGTGTGTGTGTGTGTGTGTGTGTGTGTGTGTGTGTGTGTGTGTGTATTGTGTGTGGTTTGTGGAGGCACACATGCTATGGCATACATATGGAGGTTAGAGGTCAACTTTGTGGTGTTGACTCTCTCCATTGATGTCGAGTGCATGCCTGGCATCCAATTCAGATTGCCAGGCTTGCTGGCTGTAAGTGTCTTTACCCACTGAGACATCTCTCCAGCAGCCCCTCCCCTTTCAGTTTTACAAATAACTAGAAGCTTACAGAAATGTATGAAAAGTTGGTGTGGAGACTCGAATGGTTTTTCCAAAAAAGCCAAAATGCAATGAAATACAATTGCAGCCCGTGGAAACAGATGGCTGATGCTGCTGCAGGGCAGAATAGCTCTCTGTGGGTGTGCTTGGAGAGGTAAGGATGTAGGTGTGTCTATGCGTGCATGTGTGTGTTGTAAACGCATACAGGAATGTCATTTTTAAACATTGCTTTTTAAAAATTATTTTGTACCTATGGGTGTTTTGCCTGCATGTGTAGCTGTGCCCAACATGCATACTTTGTGCCTGCTTAGGCCAGAAGAGGGTATTGGATCCCCTGGAACTGGAGTTACAGATAGTTGTGAGCTGTCATGTGTGTGCAAAGAACTAAACCGTGGACCTCTGGAAGAGCAGCCATTGCTCCCAATCACTGAGCCATGTCTCCATCTTGAGAATGTCTTATATGTTTGCACTTCATGCTATTGAGCTTTACTTTCTATCTGTGGGAATAATTAATGTATTTATGATGTACAATGTGAGATTTTGATTTGTGTATACATTGTGTATTCATTGAATCAGTGTAAGCTGTACATCTGCCACCTCAAACATTTATCGTGTCCACAAAGGCAAGGAAAACATTCAAACTTCTCTCTTCCAGCTGTTTTTAAATATACTCCATTCCTGTCAATCATTACAGATATGTGATATAGAACATCAGGACCCCTTCCTTCAGGCTGGAAACCTGAATCTACTGACCAAAGCCCCTTCCCATTTACTCCTCCCTGTCTGCTCACCAGTGTTCTATTCTCTACTGGAACAAGGTCAACCACTTTAGATCTTACACATGATTGACACCATGGGCTCATACGTATCTTTCTGATCCTGGCTTATTCCACAGAATGAAATGTTGCCCTATTTATTGTTAATTAATTAATTACCATTTCTAGTTCTAGGGTCTGAACACAGGGCCTTTCCCCTCGTAGGTAAGCACTGTGCTATGGACCCAAATCCCAGTCCCCTCTCCTATCTCTGTTGCTGCAAGCCACAGCAATCATCATTTTCTGTGTGGCTGGACAGTGTGTTCCTGTATCATTTCTCCTTTACTGTTTCCTCCGTCTTCCTTTAGTTACTCATGGTGATTCCACCAGTGGCTATTGTGAGCAGGGCCGCAGTAAACGTGGGAGTGCAGATGACTTTTATGGACTGATTCCAGGAAATGCTGCTGCCTACGTGGGTCTGGGTGGTTACACTTGTATTTGCATGAGTGTGTGTGTGTGTGTGTGTGTGTGTGTGTGTGTGTGTGTGTGTGTAAATTTGAGAAATGCACAATGGCTGGCATTTCTCTCTCTGCGTCATAATCCCATATGCAGCCTGTTGTAATTGCAAGGAACCTAACCCTGAGGTTAGGGCTTCCTCTGGCTGTTCTTTCATTCTCTTCACTCACTGAGCGAGGCCATCACTGAGCATGGCTGGAGGATTCTACCTTCCTCCTGTCTGCTCTCTAGTTACCTGGCTTCTTTTCCTCCTACTCTGTAGTAGGTTGAGTGAGAACAGTGTCCCATATGCTCATGTATTTGAAGACATGGTCCCCAGTTGGTGGCACCATTTGGAGAGATGGTGCAACCTTGCTGGAGGAAGTATGTCCCAAGGGGCAGGCTTTGAGAGTGCATAGCTCTACCCCACTTCAGTTCACTGTTCCTGTTTCTGTGTTGGATGGAGATTTGATATTTCAGCTTTCTGCCCAGCCATCTGCTGCCATGCCTCCCCACCTCTATGGATTCCCCATTGGAGCTATAAGCCAGAATGAACTATTTATTCTATAGGTTGTTTTTGGTCATGATGTTTTATCATAGTGCCAGGAAACTCACCAAGACCCTGCCCTTATCCTCTGAAGCAGCTTATTTATCTGACACCGACTGCCCATCCTAGAATGCAAACCCAGGATGAGATGTTGTGATCTTGGTTGTCCTGTTTCCCACGGAATCCCCACAAAGGCATGGTGATGGCGCTTAAAGCCCTGTGTGTGCTACAGGATGAGTGTCACCAAACATAGGTTGGGAAATCATAGAACACACACTGTAAAAAGACCCGTGGCTATGGCCAAACCAAGAAGTTATGGTCCAGCAGGCCAAGAGGCACCACCCCAAGCAGCAAACAGAGTCATGGTCAAAACTAAGACCCAGTGGCCACTAGGCAAGCCAGGAGGGTAACTCCATTTGCTAAGCTACCAGTGCACACTCCAAGGGACGTCCTCACATGTGGGTATAACCATTCCAGGGTTTGAACCTTCTGAAGTCAGAACTGAAAAGATTTCTCAAATGGGGTCAAGTTTAGTTTTATGGTAGCTGATGATGTTTGGGGACATTTTTAGCCATCACAGCTGGAGGGAGGGTCTGAGATTTAGTGAAATAAACAAGGATGGTATTGCTCATCCCACAGGAAGAGATATCTAGCCTGGATCCCATTCTTCTCAGGTTGAGAAAGTTTAGACAGGGGAGAGGCAGACCCTACGTGAGTGGGAAGCACCTAGAATCTCTACAAACAGGCCAGCGGCATGCTCGGAAGGCAAAGATGCCCATAGGCAAGCCTAAGGATCTGAGTGTGAGCTCTGGGACCACATGGTTGAAAGAGAAAACTCACTCTTACAGGTTGTCCTCAGACCTCTGCATGTTCACCATGACATGCATGTACCCACCATCCCTACCTCAGACATAAGTTAATATAAAAGAAAAAGAACCATTGCAAACACATCTTGTACCCTTCCCTGTTGAAATCAAAGATAACAAATTATCTGAAAAAAGATTTTTCTGCCCATTCTTTGCCCCACAAACCAAGGCCTATCAGTGTCTAAACTGATCTCATGATAGTTAGTATATGGGAAATGAAACTCAAACTAAACCAGAGTCTTCCTGGATGAGCCCCAACTTCTGACAGCCCAGAATGATAATCTGCTCTTCTTGGGCCCCAGGCCAATTTCTTTAATGAATCTCTCTAATTTAATTCATATTTTCCCACCTCTCTATTAAATGGCACCCAGGCTCATCAAGTCTAATATTTGAATCAAACACATTTAATGACTATTCCTTCATTAAATATCACAAGCTGCAAGAGGCCTTGGCAGACAGATGTCTCCCTTCCCTCTCCAGATAACCTAGAGACCCAGCAAAGTCAATAGTCAGTGTCCAGTTAATCCCTCTGCCTCCTTCTTTCCTTCCTTGAAGCTGGGGCTGGAGCCTCGTGGGCTGGAGACAGGTTTTTATCATTGGAGAAGCATAGGTTTCTCCAGGCCAATGGATTCTGTGCTCCGGCTATATCTCATTCTTTGACACTAGATGTCAGTGAAGGGTAATTGTTGTCTCAATTTAGAGGCCAGCTCAGGTAGTGGCTGGCACCTTTGGTTCATGTTTTATAGCAAAGGTGAAGTATGGCTCCGTTCCTACCACACACATATATTACAATAAAAGAGGATACCAGTGCCTAGTGTTTTTAAAAGCTAGTCATAAAAGATGAGTAACGAGGCAGTTTAAAGCTAAAAGACAGCTGCCAAGCTCAATGGCCATGATGGATGCCAAACACCCAGCGTGCAGAAAACCTGTTCCTCCGAGACCACCATCCAAAAAATTAATTACTACCATTCAGCATCTTTAAATGTGCCACTTAATATACTGCTACCATAATTAAATTTCCAGCCCTGTGACCTTGAGACCATTTCCTGAGATAATAAATGAGATCAAGGTTTAATCGATGCAGAGGCAAGTAGAAACTGCCCAAGGATGCAAAGAGCCACCGTGCTGTGAGTCACGACTGGGTGTGGGGCTGGGTTGGCCAAGGTGGAGGGGAGCTCTGTCATCGTGGTGAGCTCATCCTTTGACAAGGGTAACTTCTGAAATGTAGGGGTTGATCAACCAGGACAGAAAAGTGAGGTGGAAACAGGTCTTCTCACTGAACTAATTAATGTTTATTGACTCTACTCCGTGTGACACGCATCATGCATTGAACACCTCCTCTGCCCTACTTTGGCAGCACACGACTCACCTCTTAGACCAGCCTCAGCTGTAGTGCCCAGCTCCCTGCTGACTTCAATAGCTCCACACATATTCACCCAATGGGGCTTCACTGAGGCCTGCATCATGGTCCAGTCTTGGCTTCCTGTCCAGGGCTCCTTTGCAGCTATGTTGAGGGGATTCCACTTGTTACTCTTACCTGTGTAACCCAGAAGGGTAGGGTACACTAGAAGCTCTATCAGTCATCCTTGATGAGTGTGCATTAAAGACACATATACCTGCAATCTTGAGACCATTATAGCAGTTTGCAAGCTGTGGGGTCCATGTTTCCATTCCAGGAGAGGAGGCAGGTAAAGGGAGGCTGAGAGGTTGAGGAGAATTAGAAGGGGTGTAGACAAAGAAGACATTCTTGATTCACTCTGAGTGAATGTCACCCCACGGAGTGCTAGGCAGGCCGATGTCAGTTGGCACACTGGGCACAGGAGGGCATAGACATGGTGATCAACCAGCATACAAGATGCCTGCCTACAGGCAGACACAACCATGCACGCTGGTGAAAGCAAAGGCCCATGCCTCTGATTTCAAGGACATATTTATAGTTATACATATTCATCACACAAAAGTGTCACTCTGCTCAAAGTAGTTAGATAATAGATTACATAATAGTTTGCTTTTGGGGTCTCCAGACATCTGGTGTCAGCCTCTTGATGCTGACTCATAGCCCCCAGATGTTGGGTATCAGCCATATTTTCAAAGACTCCTACCGGATACCTGTATCAACACCATGTTGCCTAAACACAAACTGGTACATATGGCACATGCCTACCAACAATGTGTGAAAATGCCTGTTTTGATATTAAGTGACTATTATTAATGCTTAGAATTAATACATAATTTTTAATATTTGTGGGTACACTTATGTGTTCATTGTGTGTTTAGTTGCACACATGTATGTGGGTGGATGGAGTCCAGATGTGAAGGCCAGATATCGACTTCAACTGTTAACTTTACGCACTGTCCACCCTTTACTTATGAGACAAGCTCTCTCACTGGCTAGAAGCAGGCCATGTAGGCTTGGCTGGCTGGCCGGCCAGCAAACCCCAGGTGTCCCCTGGACTCCACCTCCTCTACACCAAGATTGTAGTGTGTGTCTTCACACACAGTTTTGTTTAGTTTTAAATATGGGTTCTGAGGATTTGGACCCCAGCCCTCCTTGCAGGGAAAGCACTTTTCCTCCTGCTAATTTTCTCTGTCCCTTAGTGTCTTTAGTAACATAAGCAAGGGACTGACATCCACACTGATCTGTGGCGAAGCTTAGATTTTTCAGGAAAGAAATTGGAAAGCAAAAGTCTATAGAGAACGTCTTCTGATTTGAACTTTTTTTCCCCCAGAGCTGAGGACCGAACCCAGGGCCTTGTGCTTGCTAGGCAAGTGCTCTACCACTGAGCTAAATCCCCAACCCCTGATTTGAACTTTAACGTCAAATTTCCCAGGGTTCGGAAGAGATTGCTTGGTGGTTAGAAGCACATGCTCTTGAAAAGACACAGGTTCCATTTCTAATACCTACTTGGTGACTCATAACTGCCCACAGCTCTGGGGGCTCTGACGCCATCACCTGGACTCCATGGGCACTTACATATGTGAACGCAAACACAGACGCACACACCTGACACGTGCTGAGCACGGAAGTCCATGCTTTTGTTACTCTCTTCTGACTGCAGACATGATGTGCTGTGCTGCTTCAGGCCTTTGCCATCTGGGCTTTCTTACCGTGAGGAATGTTGAACCATGAGTTAAAATAAAACCTCTCTCCCCTAAGCTGATTTTCTCAGGGTGTTTTATCACAGGAAAAGGAAGCAAGACAGAGTGTAAAACACTTTACCAGAATCCATAGAAGAAGAAAACCGATTTCACGGAGTCTCCTCTTACCTCCGTGTGTGCCCTGTGGTATGTCCCCTCACTCCACTAATAATAAACAAAAATTAAAAAAACTTGTGGGATTTGGTAGAAATGGTCATAGAAGTAATTATAAGAAAAGTCACCATGTAAAGTGTTTACATTTTACAAATCTTTTCCTCATGCTATATTGTATCTCTGATACAATGTAATGCATTATCTATACAACTGTAATGGAAGGAATATTATTTTATTTTAAGTAGTTAAGAAAGAAAATATGCAAAGATTAATGTTGGGGTCCATGCGAGGGGACCAACAGGAAGCATTGGAATTCATGGAACACTGCTGGGTGGTTGGCAAAACCATGCCTAAGTGAGCCTTGGAGAGGCAGAGCCCCGAGGACTAGCTTGTCCTGAGGACCTCATATTGTTATTGAGCACAGGTCTGATTGTTATCTTTGTGGCCACCACTAATCTATGGGTTGTATGAAAACTCTCAGGGGTTTCTAGCCCATCACTGGGCAGTGTTACTGGAACTTAAAATAATAGTGATCGACTTTTTCCAAAACATCGCTGCTGGAACAGATTAATGATTCGACCACTACCCTTAGAAAGAATTTAGACATGTAAAGTTGTTAGCAAGGTTAGGTTGAGATGTTTTTGTTAATGGCTTTGAGGTAGAAAATCTTGGGGAACAATTTAAAGTTGATAAAGACACATTTTTAATAGTTGAATAAGGGATTCATTGAGGTCCGGGAACAAAACAGTGGCTATTGCTGGCTTCACGTACCTATCTTGCTAGGATGGGTTGGTGATTGAAGGTGATAACTAATTCCTCATATCCATTTCTGACCTCAGCTTCCTGATATAAAAAACTGGTGATGAGTGGGTATGCACCCTGAGGATTTAAAATAGGGTCAACTGTCTGTTTTCATATATAAAAGCTTAGATTTGTGATTCTTTTAAGATTTTTTATAAGATTACTTTTTGAGATAAATAATAAAATAATTGGTCCTTTCTTTGTAACCACAAAATGTAGTTTGCCAGCAAAAGAACTGGCTGAGAAAAATACCTTGCTTGCTTATACTCTGTTAATCTGTTTTGTTTTGTTTTCGAGACAGGATTTCTCTGTGTAGTCTTGGTGCCTATCCTGATCTTGCTCTGTAGACCAGGCTGGCCTTGAACTCACAGAGTTGGAGGCCAGCCTGGCTCTGCATTCCTAGTGCTGGGATTAAAGGTGTGTACCACTGCCCCCCAGTATGTTAATCTGTAACTAGCTGCTCAGGTATGAATGTATATGGTTTCTTGGGAGAATTTTTTTTTTTTTTTACCTATAACACATAAAATGTTTAATCAGGTAATGGATATGAAAAACTTGCTTTTTAAAAACTTGTATTCATTGTACTCATTCACTTAAAAAGTAGAATGTAACCATATTGTAATTTTTATACTGCTTGAAAGATTTTGCTGGGGTATATAAGCTGTAAGGGGAAAAAAAAGTTAGCTAGAAGGAAGACACCAAGAGAGACAGAAGAGAAACATCAGGGTAGAAAAACAGAACAGAAAAGAGGAGAGTAGAGCAAGCAACAGAAAGAAGAACAAAATAAAGAACTAAGCTTTGGCCTCAGAAATGTCCTTGTGTCTGTTTGTCTGTCCAATAGTTTGCCTAATCTGCATCTCCTCCTCAGTTTCTTTGACCTGCTGAAGGCTTGCTGTTCATCAGCACCCTAGGTGAGAACCTGACATGGTGGAGATGTGTGTGTGTGTGTTTGTGTGTGTGTGTGTGTCTCCCTTTCTCACCGGCCCCAGAGAATGAAACTTTACTCCCTCAGATACAACAGTCAAGTTGAGTGATTAGTTCGCCAACTCTGAGGATCCCCCTCAATCCCTGAGCTGCTGAAGGCTGGTCCTCATGGCAGCAATAAATTAAAACTCGAAATTATTGCCTACAAGACTCCCTGCAACTTTGGCTGAATTTCTACTTGCCTTTAGGAAATGTGGGTAAATGCTCTAATACTCATGAAAAAAATCCCAACTACGATTTATGGCCTTTACTGTCACAAGCAAGGTCTCCAGGGAACAACTGTACAAGTGAAAAGATCATACAGCTGTTGTACCAGGGAATAAAGCTCACTCCCACCAAAGAGTCCTGTCACTGTTTACTCTCACCTGCTGGTCTTGGGAGTTGGTTCTATGAGCCATTGACCCCATATCTCCCCAAATCCAGCAAAACCCCAGGTGGTTCCCTTTCATCGGAACTATGCAGAAAAGATGGGTGAGAAACGAAGGAACCTGGCTTCAGGTCATCCTGGCACTCAGAACATGACTAGATAGGACTCCCCTTAAGCGGACACAAGCTGACGTCATCCAGCTGGAAGTTCAATATAAGCGAAGGCCGGCCCCCAAGTCTGCTTGTCAGCCTTCAAATGGTTTAGCTGTAGGATGATGGTTAAAGTGGGTGGTGGGGTGAAAGCCTTGGAGGAGCTCTTGTTGCTGTGGTGACACCGAGCATCCCCCAGGGAATTCTTCCCTTTCTCATCTGCTACTCAGGTAGACTGTGTTGTCAGCAGAAGCCCCAAGGTGGCATTCTTGCCTTATTTTTCTAAATGATTCCTTTGGCTCAAAAACCTCCACAAAGCCTGTAATCCTCACAAGGTTGGGTGATTCGATTTAAGGGAGAGAGGGACCAAGAGACATTTTAATCTTATGGAATTATCATTACTTTCTGAGCAGGTGGATAAGGCAGTTTCCCTGGGGTTGTGACCTTAGGTACACTGGATTAAAAGGTCCTTGTTTAGAGCAATCTCTTGCTGCTGGTCAGCCATGCTACCCAGGAAGGATGCTGAGATTGCGCCTCTGTGTATCATCATTGAAGTCATGGGAGGCCCCTTTTGACAGCTAGAAACCGAAGCTCAGTAATCCACAATCGGTCATGGAGAAGCTCACTTGCTGAGTTACCCACCTAGCAAGGAGCGGAAGGAAGAGGGTGCGGGATGCCAACCTAAAGGTGGAGAAGGAAAGACCAGTTGTCTCACATTTGATTCCACGGTGGAGTCTAGAGCCAGTGTTCACCTCTTGTCTTCCGGGAACCTCCCTAACAATCCTGAGTCATAGAGGCACACTGCCACTCTTTGGCTGTCTTGTGCAGGTCCCATGCAGGTCACCATAGCCGCTGTGAGCTCAAGGGTACAGCAGCCATGTCACCCCGGGAAGACTGTCCCGTGGTACTCCAGCTCTTGTATTCTTTTCTCTCCTTCTCCTGTGTTCCCTGAGCCTTGGAGGGGTGCTGCTGTTCTCTATTGTATAAGATGCAATTCAGAGAGCTGCTCTGTTCAGCACAGGGCAAGGTGGTTAGGCTCCTGGGATGCTGCTGAGAGAACGGGGAGGAGGTTCATCTCACCCACCCTGTGCATGTGGCATCACCCTGCTGAGTACTCTCGTCGATCCATCCTTGAGCATGTTGGCCTCTCTGCCACTGCTTACCTTGTTCTTAAACCCAGGGTCGATGCAACCATCTCCGTTCTCTGCATCTCTCAGCAGAAACAGATGCTACTGGTCTTCCTAGCCTTGAAACTCTTTCCTAGGTTACCTCCCAGCTTTCCATCCTGTCTACTTGAGTCTATAGAAGTCTACACATGCTTCTTTTCCTTTTTTTTAAAATCAGTCTATGAATTGCCCACTATAGCTAATTAAGGATCCTCAAGTTTGAAGCCCCTCTGTCCTCTGAGCTGCTGGCCTACACAGGGACCTGCTTCACACCTCCCCTTGGCTGTTTTAAGGGCGCCACAAATTCAGAACATCCAAGACAAGATCCAGATGCAGACATGATCTTCTCATGTCATCTACCCAACTCAGTAGTCCCAGCATCCAAAATGTCAGTAAACTAGAGACTTTAGGCTCATTCTCAAGCCTACCTCCCTCTCTCTCTCCTAGAACCAGCGTTTCTTCCAATCTTACCAGTTTTATATAATTGTCTCTCAAACTTGTGCATATTTCTCCTCTGCTGCTGGGGCACCAAATCCAAGCCCATCACCTCTTGTCTAAATGTCTCATTTCCCCAGATTCTTTTAAATCCACTTTTCTGCAATGGAAGGAGAGCCATTTTTTACCAGAACACAAATCTGATAGTGTACTCCATTGTTTAAGATGCATCTAATTGTATGCTCTCTATTGCTGTCATGGTGAAGAACAAGATATTAGCACCTATCCTGCATCATCTGGATCCTCCCCAGCTGCACATGATTGGAGTTTAGCTCTTCCTCCTTGCCTCACTTGTTCTAAATGTTTCAACTCCTTACCTGTTCTTACTTGTTCCCACACTCTTGTCTGTACCTCATCATCTGTCAGATTTCAGATTAATGCTCATCCTTTTAGGCAAGGCTGCCCTGACATCCTCCTCTCTCTGCTCTAAGTCGGGTTGTTTGGGTGTTGTTCACTTTCCTAGGGTATCTGTGGCTCTTCCCAGTACTTGCCTCATTGGGACGCCCTGTGTTCCTGAGTGATGGTTTGACACTGTATCACTTCCCCTTTATCTCTTAGGCATGTCTTCATTTTATGCTGACCACCAACACGGGACCTGGCATATAGTTCATATAGTTTGCTGCTCAGTCAGTATTTGCGGAGAGACTGGATCTGTGGTCAGAATGGATAAGCAGGGTTAGTTTCCATCCATTCCAGTTTTCCTTAGTTTTTAAACTGTGCTCTAGATTTGCAGGGAGAGTGGATGTTAACTATTCCATACTTCAGGAGTCACTCATAAATTCCAATTTGGTTCCTCATTCATGGGTTAAACAGGATCAAACAAGTTCCACAGCGGGTCTCACCCAGCCCAGGCTGATCTGGAAATTTCTATGTAGCAGAGGGTGACCTTGAACTTTTGATCTGCCTGCTGATACCTCTGAGGGCTGGGATAAGATGTGTGCACCACCACTCTGGGTTCACCTGGTCCTGGGAATTGAACCTGGGGATTTATGCATGCTAGGTAAACACTGCCTCATCTGAGTTATATCCGTTTAGATGGAAAGCTGGCATGAGAGCACACGAATAAGAAGCTCCCGCAACAAGAGCTCATCTTTCTCACAGGACCATGTATATTGTTCAAGTATAGTTCTCTTCGACAGGAAGAAGACACGATTCCATGGAAAGAAGCCCTTGTTGGAGATTTTCTTGTCCTCCTTCCAGAAGTGGGGAGCTGATTCAAATGTCAGCTGTGAGCGGATTCATGAGAATTTCTCTATTAAAATCTGAGGACCGGAGAGCCGTCAGGAGACGGAACTGCACAGCAGGAGAAGAGCAGCCACATTAGACTGAGCTAAAGCATCTCGCTCACCTGAGAGACATCATGATAATCAAAATATCACAATACAACAATACCATATACAAACCAAGGTGCTCCATAGAGCAGGCTCCTGGAACTGTTTCCACCCACAACTCTCTTCTCTCAAGATATTTTTACATGACCCCGGTATTTAGGTGTATGTAATAGGTATACAACCAAATATTTACTGATGTTAAATAATAAAGGAATTTATTTTAAAGATTTATTTTTATTTATGTGTGTGGCATATGCCATGTCTGTGCAGGTGCATGCAGAGGCCAGAAGAGGGTGTGGGCTCCCTTGGAGTTGGAGTTACAGTCAGCTGTGAGCCACCTGACACAAATACTGTCAGACATAGGTCCTCTGCAAGAGCAGCAAATGCTCTTCACTACTGAGATCTCTCAGCCCCAATACTTCTTTAGTAGGTATACAATTTTACCACTGACTGTAGATGCAAACAAATTTGCACACTAACAATCTGGAAGTGCTTGCTTATTTTTATGTAAAGAATTAAATTTTGGCTGAATATTTGATACTGCAGCATGTAGGATATCTTCAGCATTTTTCAGAGT
Source organism: Onychomys torridus (assembly GCF_903995425.1). Classification (NCBI taxonomy): domain Eukaryota; kingdom Metazoa; phylum Chordata; class Mammalia; order Rodentia; family Cricetidae; genus Onychomys; species Onychomys torridus. Next base: position 63,497,554 of record NC_050449.1, on the reverse strand, counting down.
TGATCAATATTTTGATTAGTGATTATCAGTGTAGAGAACACTGCTTCACATGAATATATATAGTATACAAAATGGCAGAAGATTTAGGGCTGTTATAGAAAACATTGGAACATTTGTCCTAATCTGATGCCAAAATTCATTAATGATCTTTCAAAATAAAATTCAAGCTAGCAACTCAAACATTTTTTTTTTCTTTTTCAGTACTGGGGACTGAACCTAGGGTCTGGCACATGCTAGGAAGCATTCTCCACCACTGAGCTATATTCTAAATGAAAACACAATTAAAATTCCTTTTTTTTAAAAAAAAAAAAACATTTACTTTGTGTGGTGGGAGGAGCAGCATGCCACAGTCCAGGTGCAGAGTCTGAGGACAGCTTTGTGGCATCAGCTCTCTCCTTCCACCATGTGGGTCCCAGGGGTTAATCTCAGGCCATCATACTTGGCAGCACGTGCCTTTACTCAGTCACACAGGAAATTTAAAAACAGTCTAACACAATACTGAGGTCAGATAAGTTTGATACTTCCATGCTGAGGAGTACTGGTGGGTAAATGTGAAAAGGCCCTGCCTTCTGTGATGAAATCGTCGCTTGTTTAAGGGCAGAGAACTTCCTGTGTATAATAAAAATGCCAAAACACATACTACTTTCAAAACTGAGCTGAGGATTTCAGGGAGTGTTTTATGGCACTGTAGGACCCAGCCGCATTCACAGTGTAAAGTACATATGTGCATTCAGAATGAAGGCTGCCATGGTATTCCAGGTGATGTCCCATGATGCAACACAGGTGAAGGCTGCCAGGAACATCCTGGGTTTATTATGCATTTGATTTTGAACTAATTTTTGATTGTTGAGCATTCAGAAAGCCTTCTTCTTCCTTTTCTTTTTCAATTCCAATATTCTCCTACATGACCCACAGTTTAAGAAATAGGGTTACAGATCTTCCTTAAGGCCAATTCAATTAAGAAACTTTCATAGCGAATAAATAAAATTAGTAAGTGTAGTCTTTGTGCTAAGTCTAATGATGGATGGATACATTTGTACTTGAGGGGCTGGAGAGATGGCTCAGTCTTTAAGAGCACTTTCTGCTTTCACAGAGGACCTGGGTTTGGTTCACAGAACCAACATGGTGGCTCACAACCATCTGTAACTCCAATTCCAGGGGAATATGATGCCTTCTGGCCTCCAAGGGCTCCCATATATGGAACACAGACATACAGGCTGGCATACACACATACACATAAAATAAATGTTTAAACAGACACTTGCACTTAAAAATTATCTGAATCTGAAAATGTGTTTGTGCTTAAGAAAATAATGCCATTTTAGCAAACTACCGTTTTTATTCTAAATGTATTATATTGTTTTTCTTCCAAAGCACCTTGTGGTCATACCTAGATGTCCTGGCTTGCAGGAAACACATCATTAATTTGTTCAAGCTACTTTCAAGTAGCTAGATATTTTCAAAGAATTTATCATTTTGGCTGAATTCAACAGCAAATCTCTCTTCTCTCTCTCTCTCTCTCTCTCTCTCTCTCTCTCTCTCTCACCTTACCCATGCTAACTAAGCACTTTACCACTGAGCAATACATTCCCCAGCCCTGGTGAATTTTTCTAAACCACTTTTTGGGGACTAGAAGTTCAACTGCTATCTGTTTAAACCCATAAGTATACAAGAAAATTATTGCCCAGTTGTAAACATGGGCAATTATGAAAGATAACTTTTGCCTTTATTTTCCCTGTTCAACCATCAAAGTTCACTCACAGCTAAGAAAATGGAGTTTAGCTTATCTTTCATAAGCCTTAACTAGCTCTGACTTTTGAATAATTTGCAAGACAAGCTGAGTATCAAGGCCGAATGCCTTTTTAAGATAGTTTTTTTCCCCCTCTCCTTCAGTCTAATTTAGGATCTCTGGGATAAACAAGGTATTTTACATATGCTGCTAGGAATAATTGATAGTTCAGGCCTCTGTGTGTTATACTTGTTAAAATATTTGCATTCACAAGCGAACTCAGAATTAGAGCTTTAGGCTAGCTGCATATCCTATCTAAGGAATGGAAGACACAAATAGCATGTTTGAATGGTAATTGTTTTGAAATCATATGTTTAAAGATACAGACTTATATTTTATAAAAAGGAAACACTGTCTTCCTCACTTACCCTTATCCAACCCAGACTGTGGGTGTGCCACACATGGTGTTGGATATAAAGATGCATTTGAGCATCTGCCCAAAGAAACTCGCTTGTTGTGTGACTTCTCTTGAAGAGACATGAGCACACCTCTCATCCCAGATAGGGGCACTTACAATGTCAAAGAAATGGTTCCACCCAGTGTAACCTACTAGACTAGTGAGTTTATTGGGGTTACATTAAGAAGCATGGGTGAAGGCTTACTTACAGGAGCATAAGTATCTCAAAGGCAGCTGAATCACCACAAAGCCCCATCCAACCTGGGTGATGACTCATGAAAGCTGCATCTTCCTGGAGTTTCCTATAGAACCTGAAGACAGATCTACTGATCAGGGGGTCTCCTCTCCCCCAGCAACTATGACTGCTTATACAACCTTGATGAAGGGCCCTGTGAATCTTGTGGGTTTCAGGAATTTCATAAGACTTGTGAGTTGTATTTCATAATACAAAGGAATCTTCTGAGTTTCCTTTACTCCTATGGAGATAATGGTTGGATTTCTAAGATGTAGCTACATAAATTGTGGGGTGCTGTTGACGAGTAGCCAGTTCATTGTGGTGTGATGCTACCCATCCTAAAGCTTCGATGAGGAATCAGGGAGCTGTATATGGCTCTAGGGATTTTTCACTTGAGATCTTGTGAGCTCTCTTCTACCTGTCTCAAGATCTAATGAAACATGAGTGGGAGACAATCCATGTCACCTACAGATAATAATAGTACGTCCTCATCTTTTATCCTTCAGAGGCAAGAGGTTCTACTGTGAATCTGAGTGAGGGTGAAATGGAGGCCAGCTCCAGCTAAGAAGTAAAAAATGTGTGATAGGTGCATCTTTATGCCTTGAAGGCACAGATTGGAGATATTTGTTTTTTCCCATATCCTGACTGCTACAAGTGAGGCTTGAAGGATGGATGTGAGTTGTCTAGGCAAAGAGTAGAAAGCAGGGATGTTTCAGAGGCCACAGCACAGGTGAGGCTTGCAGCACGGTAAGAACTCAGCCCATCTGGGCAAGAAGCTTGTTATTGTCTTTCATCACCATTGTAGGAGAATCCCTGGAGAGTTACCATCATTAGTACATGTCAGGGTAAGTTGCTAAACAACTTCTAACTGGCTTCTTTGAGTTTTGGGATGTAGGAAAAGAAACAACCTAACTGTGGGCTAAAATAAAAGGGTCTCATGAATGACGGTTCAGTCATTAAGAATGTGTCCTGCTCTTGCAGACAAATTGGGTTTGGTGCCCAGCATCCACATGGCAGCTCACAATCACATGTAGCTCCAGCTTCTGGGGATCTAAGACCCTCTTCTGGCCTTCAAGGGTTCCCAAGTGCACATAAATTCACAGGCAAACATGCTTGTGCATAAAGTAGATTTGCAAGCAAGTAAATAAACCTTCCAAAATACAGTGGTCTCTCAGAATTCACCACCCTCCGCTTTCAAGAAGAGGTGTCTATAGTATTTGTTCATGAGGCTGCTGCACTGCCTGCTGCACTAAGGACTTGTATGTTCTATATTCATATTCATGGAACTGCAGACTCAGTTTATCTCTGTACACCGGGTTGAACAAGCAGCATCTTGTACAAGCAGCAGCGTCTGTGTTCTTTGCCGGTGTACTGGTGTGTAAGCTCCTCATGGGCTCATGTCCTTTTCAGTTCCGTAGATTGTAGGGTGTCAACAGATTGCTATTTAGTATCTGTTATTCTTTTAGGAATCTAAAGCAATTTGGAGCCTTGCCTAGCTTCAAAATGTAGATAAAGATTTCCAGGCAGGGCTGGGGATGTGCCCCTTAGAAATGCTGCAGAAACACACAGAGGTCTTTGGGTAGCTGTGAAGATGGTGGGCTCAGGGTACCTGATGCCTTGAACATTGGTTTTTGGGCCAGCAACTTTGTGGTTCTGAGTTCTTGAGTTTCATTTTCCCAACTTAGAATGCAAACAAGTGTCCATTATAGAGGATGCTATCATCTGATTTCTGACCACCCTAGGACACTGAGAGGCCAAAGTATCAGCTCTGTAAAATACTCCCCAAACCATGACAATGCATGCAAATCCCTGCTACTATTTTTGGTGTGCCCTAAGAGCAGTATTGTCAGTTACACTTGGTTTCAATTCTTTCTCTGTGATGTAACAGTTGCAGACTTGTGGGCAAATAACAAATGCCAGTGTGTTAATAATCTCCTACCAACTCAAAACTCATATTTCTAAAGACTATTATCTTTGTTACAAATATTTATCGAGAAGAAACAGTGGTGTGCTAGCAAGCCACTGAGCAAACTTGAGCAAGGCTGTCTCCTTCCTAAAACCCCAATTTGCAGATCAACATCCCAGAATAGTAAGACCCATTTTTATTTTTTTCCAGCTTAAAGAGACTACTTAAAATGGAAAGTGCTGATTTACTAAGATGTTGACACATTTATGTTACCAGGGCAACCTTCCTCTCTAAAAATGCTGAATCTGACTCCTTGTGGAAGAGCCTTAGCAACATACCACCACTTACGAAAGGGCCCCTTTCCTGGTCACCACACTGATGACAAAATAAATCCAAACTTGATTTCGGGTCTGTTTGTAAACCTGCAGACCAGACCACACTCCTACTCACCTGGAGGAATCCAAGGCAGCTCATGAAACTCCGTGTGTTGTCTTTTACACATACAAGGAATTTTAAGAGGAAAAGATGTGGTTCACATTCTGATGAGGCTCAGAGCATTACTTGAACAAGATGCGTTTTAATTTTCCTTTGCTATCACTTCTCGTCCCTTCCTCGTCCCCCTCTCTGTCCCTCTTTCTCTTCCTTCTTTCTTTCCTGTACATCATTTTCTCTCTCCTCTCTCCCTCCATTCTCCTTCTTCCCTCCCTCCCTCCCTCCCTTCCTCCCTTCCTTCCTTCCTTCCTTCCTTCCTCCCTTCCTTCCTTCCTTCTTCCCTCCCTTCCTTCCTTCCTTCTTCCCTCCCTCCCTTCCTTCCTTCCTTCCTCCCTTCCTTCCTTCCTTCTTCCCTCCCTCCCTTCCTTCCTTCCTTCCTCCCTTTCTTCCTTCCTTCTTCCCTCCCTCCCTTCCTTCCTTCCTTCTTCCCTCCCTCCCTTCCTCCCTCCCTCCCTCCCTCCCTCCCTTCCTTCCTTCCTTCCTTCCTTCCTTCCTTCCTTTCTTCCTTCCTTCCTTCCTTCCTTCCTTCCCCTTTGCTGAATCCAGGCCTTTGTGTGATGGTCACTGAGCGAATGCTCCACCATGGAACTGCACCCTTGCCCTTTGGCTCTTCCCTTAGCCACACAACCTAAGTGTAAGGAGACAGCTCCTGTGGTTATTGTGTCCACCTAGTTGGTAACTGGACCAGCTGCATGCTTGAGTGCGTAGAGAGTCATGAGCCAAGACTGAAGAACACTGTGCATTCTGCTGACCTTCTGCCCACACACCTCGATGGGCTGTTCTTGACAAAGCACAGCAATGAGGACGCACGTGCTGGCCCCTGGTGTTCACATTCGGTGTGGTCTGTGTACCATCAATGCTGGCATCTGCCCGGAGCTTATTAGAAATGCAGCCTCTTGGGTCTTAAGGAGTTACATCTGCATTTTAAACACTTTCAATCCCTGGAGGATTCATGTTTCAGTTTGCAGAGCACTGGGCTACAAAGTCTCAGCAATGTTACATGTGAGGTGCCAAGGGCAATTGTTTTTCAGGACTTACTGGGGTTAGGGGGTCCCAAACATTTTAATCAAACTCTGTGGCTAGACAAGAGCTGCATTGAAAGCAGCGCTCTCTGCCCTCCACGGGTCCTTCTCGTCCCTTCTGGTCCCTTTTCACAAAGGAAGAGCCGCGAGAGCTGGGGGGCACTCACAGAGCCAGGCTCTTGCTAAAATAGAAAATAACCTTCCTTTTCTGTAACTATTGGTTTTGGCTGATAGAAGTCAGGCATACAGTCATATTTCAGGGAAATTACCATGCCTTAATGAGAACTTTAGGTTGACAGGAGACATTTCAGTCAAATGATAGTGAAATTGATATGATCAAAATGAAATATGTGGCATATTTATCTAATCAGCTAAAGCTGCAGTCTCTAACCGTGGTCATTTACAGCTCAATCAGCTCATCTGGTCATTATCAGCTAATGATACAATGAGTGATGGCCCCCATGCGGAGATAATAAGTGAGTCCATGAGAATCAGCACTTCTGTTACAAAGTATGACAGGTGGGACTGAAATAGCGGTCTCTGAATACAGCTAATGTCTGGCTTACATGACAAGAACTTAATAGGAAAAAATAGAGCTGCATAGTTAGAAGATGTTGAAAGCAAATTAGCAATTTCTACCAAGCATCATTAGAATGTTCACACCTTTGTGCCAAGTGGATTTTCTTTTCCAAAACAATATAAAACTGTCCAAACTGTAAACAGACTCAAAAGAGTCTTTTTTTTCTATATTATTTCAATGTAAATGTTGATATGCTGCACTGATATATTTTCTGCAAATGAATAAATGCAACTTCCTGTGGGCCCTCAATACAACCATCAAACTGAGGAATTTAATACAGATACATGACTGCTATCTTGCCCTCCCTCCAGAGACAGGAAACAATTCCCTCCACACTAGAAGAGCTAAAGGAATTTTTGGATCATAGACATGTTAACACAGAGAATGTTGTGTGTATCTTCACTTAAAAATTTTGGTTTTATTTTTAATTAGGTATCCATATGTGTGTGTCTGTATATGTGCTGTGTGTGTGTGTGTGTGTGTGTGTGTGTGTGTGTGTGTGTGTGTGTGTGTTTTGCCCTCAAAACCCAGAAGAGGGCATCAGATCCCCTGGGGCTGGAATTCCAGCCTGTGTGGATGCTGGAACTGACCCTGGGTCCTCTGCAGGAGCAGTACATGCTCTTAACTGCTGAGCCTCTCTGCAGCCCCTGTAACTCACTTCCACAAGTTTATTCACAGGTTAGGGATAGAAATAGCAGGGCTGCACCTGTAACTAAGTGGTTGAGTGCACAAGGCGTAAAACCATAAACCAGCACATTAACAAAGACAACGCAGTCAGACAGATGAGAACTCTCAAGTTCAGAGACAACAGAGCTGTTACTCTGCTGAAGAGCCTTAGCTGATTCGCGATGAAAATAGAAAATCTGTTAAACAATACAAAAAGTCCAAGAACTGAATTTTTCATCTTTCATTCAGAGGAAAGTAGACTGTGATGTTTCATGAATTAATTTACTTTATTACCAAGTAGATATGAAATCAAACTCCATGGTGATTGTGGTTGTCACCATAACTTAGCCACAGTTGGAAAACTAGTAGAGAAGGAGGAAGGGATGGAAGAGTGGAGCTTCCTCAGGAAAATGAGACAGAGATTAAAGTCTTATCACCACTTGACAGTCAAGTACCCTGGAAGCTAAGAAAAGATGTTCCTAGTCTTAAATGACTCCTGGCCCGACTTTGATCTTTGGATGAATGAAATTCTCAGGCAACAGAGTTTCCTGCTTGGTCAGAGCCTCTTGGTGCATGACATCAAAACCCTGAGAGGATAATTAAAAAGAAGTACCTTCAAGGGGCTGGAGAGATGGCTCTGTAGTTAAGATCACATACTGTTCTTACAGAGGACTGGGGGTCAGTCCCCAGCACCCACGTGGGGTGGCTTACAACCACCTGTGACTCCCAATCTGGGGGATATGACATCTTCTGGATACAATGGGCATTGCATTCACATGTCCACATATCCCACACAGATATGCACATATACAGATAATTTTAAAATTAATAAAAAATTAAGAAGAAACCACATGGTGGCTCTTATACAAACATAAAATAAGCATGCTTCTAAGATTCTCTTGATGTTACTAACGAGGGAGCTAATAAGATATTGTGAGTTATTGCTACAGTGCTTTTAGAAAAGGGAAGTATAGAGGAAGAAAAAGCAAGTCCTCATTATAACACTCTAAGATGCAGACCACACGCCAATTCTAAAAGTGTTACATATATTTAATAGGTGAAAAGCAAGGGCAGCTCACTTGCCCATCAATAAGGAAATAATTAAATAATGGTAAATACATGTATCCTTAGGCTACTACAAGTGTTGGTTAAGCATCTTCTAGAGCAGAGGGTGTCTGCCCCAATGATTCTCAGGGCGACACAGGCTGTGTGTGAGGATGTTTTGTGATTCCAGTGGCCGCATGCTTTAAGTCACTTGGCATATTTCTGGTTTAACCTTTGATTTTCTTGCAGTTATTATTTTTCCCCCTTTTGCTTTCAAAACGGTTCCTGTTTAGACGATGGATGATACAGCCACTATCGTTCATTGGCTGGGAGGTGAAGGATCAACTCTCAGTCTTACATATTTCCCTTGGAAGTGCCCCAAAGGAGGAGATGGCAAGCATCAGGAGGCTTTCTGAGCTGTTTGTATCTAATTTACACTTAGATAGATCAGAAGAGCGCTGGATGTTAGGAGCCTTTAGAAATGTTAGTGGCTATTATTGCTATCATTACATCTGATTCAAATAGACAGGCAGCATAAATCCAAGGCAATGGCTGTTCTTTGTGAGGGCAACCTCAGACTTGGGGACAGTGCCTGGAGAACACTGGGCTGTGTGTGGTGACTGAGATACAGATGGAGATCACAAGCACAGTGCAGCTCCCCAGTGTTACTGTATCTGTCACAGGTGATGCATCATTTCCCACTGGCTTCCAGATGTGAGCAAAAAAGAATCTGAATGTTTTCTTTCGTCACTTATTTGAGCTCAAATGTGTCTCAGCAAATTGCTGTGTGGTCCGGATTCATAAGCAGGCAAGCACATATCTTGTAAAAACCTGGAAAGAGGGACAATTTCAAGAGAAAGGGACAAATCTTGGCTAACACATCTGAGATAAAACTGCAGGAGATTTTAAACAAAAAATTCTCTCTCACTCTGTATATGTGTGTGTGTGTGTGTGTGTGTGTGTGTGTGTGTGTGTGTGTGTGTGAGAGAGAGAGAGAGAGAGAGAGAGAGAGAGAGAGAGAGAGAGAGATCTTCTTTATGTCCAGTCCTTCCTCCTTTCCAGAGACCAGTCCACTGAGATATGGTGTTGTGTCTATTCTAGTTTTTAAAAATCCATGAAAAATGGAATGCATATAAATGATATAATATTTAAATGGATATCTTACTATATAAACCCCTGTTCCTATCACTTAAAAACACTTCACTAAAAATCGTTCCTTGACAAAATGGTTGGCTCTAGTCCTTTTCTTCTTGCATTATTTATTTTCAAGAATTTATTTATTTTTATTTTATGTGTATAAGTGTTTTGCCTGCAGGTGTATGGGGACACTGTGTGTGTTCAGTACCCCTAGAGGTCAGAAGAAAGTGTTGGATACCCTGAAATTGAGTTAAAGGTAGTCACCGTGTGGATGCTGGGAACTGAACCAGTGTCCTTTGTAAGAGTAGCCAGTGCTCTTAACTGCTGAGCCATCTCTCCATTCTCTTATTGACTTTTTTTTTTTTGAGATAACATCTCACCATGTAGCTTGGCTTTGAACCTACAGCAATCCTTCTGTCTCATTCCCCTAAGTACTAGAGTTATAGGCAGGAATCACCATGCCTGGCCATGATGTAGCTATATTGTATGCTGTTGGACCCTTTATTGTTAATGAACCATTAGAATGCTTTTGATATTTTGAAATACAATTACAAATATTGCTGCAATAACAGTCTTGAATTCATCTTACTGTGCATAGACACATGTAGAACGATTCACAGGGCATATACACTATATGACTGCTTTGGTGCATGCTACCAAATTATATTACAATAGCTACTTTAACAAAAAATCTTGCTAACATGAAATACAATGCACCTTTAAACATTCTGTATTTTGCATGCAAAAAAGAGCTAATTCATCTTTGCAAGACCATTTCTTAGTTCTAGTTCTTAGATATTTACTTGATCAGAGCATTTGATCATAAATAAGGATACAGTAAGGCTGTAACAGTGCAGTAATCTTAGGACTAACTTTACCTGGGGTGCCAGCCAGGGGCCTATCCTGGGGCTGGTTTTCAGAGATACAGGGTTTCCTTCATATTGTATATCATGTGAGTTGGCTTTGGGACACTGACATAGACCAAAACAAAACAAAACAAAAACAAAACAAAACAAAACAAAACAAAAACAAAACAAAACAAAACAAAAACAAAACAAAAACAAAACAAAACAAAAACCGATTAAGGTTTTTCTAGTCATCTCGTCTTCCCAATTCTATAGACCTGGGTGTTTCGGGGAGAAGGCTGCTACCACCTAATAAGTCCTCTAAAAAGAAGAATGTCTTGGTGGTGAGAACAAGGTTAACCTTCACACCCACCTCCATTCATATCACCTACCTCTATTCACACTGCCTACCTCTATTCACACTGCCCATCTCCATTTATACCAGTACCACAGCCCCTATCACTGGCTGCAAGGAATTTAAGACTGGATACCAAACCCCCAAATACTTTAGTTGGCATTTTAATCTCAGGTTTGGCTGCTAGGATGTGGCTAGTACAGAATTGTTTCACATCAGCTACCAGGTGAGGGGATTACCAAGTTGCTATTGGGGGAGTCCAGTTTTGCATCTATAGACAACATTGTGAACTGTGTTATCCCATATGGACTCCTGGAAGTTGGACATAGTGTTAACTGTGTGTAAGTCTGAGCATGGATAGCCACTGGGGTGGCCCACTTCATTATCAGTTTGAGAAACTTACCACTCAGCTTGAACCAATTGACTTAGGGAGAATTAGAAAGAGGATGGCCAAGGTTTCCTTGACTGAGAAATAAAACCACCTCCTAAGCATTTCTTTTAATCCTGAACACAAGCCTCATTCTAACACCCTCCCAGTGAAAACCGGACAGTGTAAGCAAAACAAAACAAACCCCAGCACATCCATCTTAAAACGTAGTGTCTTAATGTGATCCGTGACTTACCACCTTTTTATACTGCTTTCTGTTTGATTATAATTTTATCTATTAATCATGTTAATCCAACAGAATCTGCCTTAATCAAATGTGAATCAATTACCCAGTTCTTCAAATTATATTTTTAATGAAAGACATTTTTTAAAATTGAATGCCAATTAGGCCGAGTCTAACTTGTTCAGAAAAGTTCGGGTTATCACAGAACAGTGTGAGCCCTGGACTCTACCTGTATTTCTGGCACTTTCTGATGAGGGCGTGCTGTGTGCTCTTAGATACAGCCATTAACCTCTCTGTAATCCCCAGTTCTCCACCTGTGAAATGGAGATAATGATCCTCCTGGCTTGGGAAATGATTTTACGGCTCAGTTGAAAAATGTAGCTAGAATACTATTATTTTTGTAGAGCCTCATGTGGTTTTGCTTTTAATTTCCTACTGTAGGTGCCTTTGCTTTTCCCGAGCAGCACAGTAGGCTGCTTTTCCCCACCATTAAAGAGCCATACAGGAGTCTGCAGAGGAGGAGCTCAGGCTAGGCCAGGTGTGTCTCAAACAGACATTTTTTTTTCTTTTCTTCTTTCTTTGAGACAGGGTTTCTCTATGTAGCTTTGCACCTTTCCTGGAACTTACTCTGTAGCCCAGGCTGGCCTCAAACTCACAGAAATCCACCTGCCTCTGCCTCCTGAGTGCTGGGATTAAAGGCGTGCGCCACCACTGCCCAGCCTAAACAGACATTCTTTATAAAACTATTTTATTATTTTTAAGTGTGTGTGTGTGTGTGTGTGTGTGTGTGTGTGTGTGTGTGTGTGTGTGTGTCTGAAGTGGCCCGAAGAGAGTATCAGATCCCCGGGAGCTGGAGTTATAGGCAGCGAAAAGCTGTTGTGTGGGTTCTGGGAACTGAACTTGGGTTCTCTGCAAAAGCAGACTATGTTCTAAACCATTGAGCCACTTCTCTAGACCCTTGAACAGACATTCTTCACCAGGTCTATTAATAAGGCCTGAGGGAGACTTGAGACTGGAGCACAGAAGAATGAGAGCAGAAGGAGCAGGCCATAGCCAGTTTGGGCTTAAAGGGCTCTGCATGGACCCCTGAAGTCTGGCTCCACTGAGCCTGTGTGTGTATCCTTGTATTATTTGGCTTTCATTCACTGAAACCAACAGCTTGTTATGAGGAAAGCTTCATTAGGCTCACAGTTTCTGAGGTTTTAGTTCAAGGTCACTTGGCCCTATTACTTTGGGCCTGTGGCAGGAGAGTATATCATTTGGGGAATGCGTGGTAGTCTGGTAGAGAAAGCTACTCAGCACATAGACAGTCGGGGAGTCAAGAGAAAGGGAGATGTTGTAGCTTTATTTCTGCTACTGTAATAAACTATCCTGACCAAAAGCAGTTTAGAGGAGAAGAGATTTATTTGGCTTACAACTCCAGGTGAGAGGCCACTGCCAAAGGGAAGACAAAGCAAGATCTCAAACAGTCACATCAAAGCCACAGTCAAAGCAAAGAGCAAATAAACAGATCCTTCTTGCCTGCTTGCTTGCTCCCAGCTAGCCTTTTCCTTGCTTATACTCTTCAGGACACCTGCCTAGGGAATGGTGCCACCCACAAAGATCTGGTGCCACCCACAATGATCTGGTGCCACCTACAATGATCTGGGTATTCCCATATTAAATATTAAAGGTAGTCCCCTACAGACATGCTCACAGGTTGGCCTATTCTAGACAGTTCTTCAGTTGAGACTCTGGCCAGGTGATCCAAGGTTGTGGAAAGTTGACAGTTAAAAACTAACCATCACAGAATGTTACAGGGTCCTGATATCCTCTTCAAGGATGTGTCCCATGCCTCAATTTCCTCCAGCTAGGGTCCAACTTCAAAGCTCTATTTCCCAACAGCACATGGGCTGAGGATCAAGTCTTTGGAGGAACTTTCAAGAAACAAACAGTATCAATCATTCTCTCTCTCTCTCTCTCTCTCTCTCTCTCTCTCTCTCTCTCTCTGGTGTGTTTGTGTGTGTGTGTGTGTGTTTGTATGCACATTTCTCTTAAAGAGTCTGTACTTGGAACTGACTTCTAGTAAGTTTCTTAATAGTGTATAAGAACAACTGCTTTAGGCTCAAATTGCCTATGAGGTCAATGACCTAAAGCTTGCTCTGGGGCTAATGCTGTAGATCATCTCCACCTGTTCAGTGACGGCGGAAAGGCATCTTATCAGCAGACAAGTGTCTTCGTGTGTTCTGCAGAGCTGGCTGCCATTACACCGTGTGAAATTGGGGATCTGGACCTCTTGGGAAGAGGGCTCTTTCAAGTTGTTGAAGTTTAGGGAGGTAATGACGGTTGCCACATTCTCTGTCTTCTCTGCCACAAGTGCCTACTCCTCTGGTATTTAGTGCTGCAGTGGAGTTGAAATTACACAGTTGAGTCTGTGTATTACAAGCTGATCCAGCTGAGCGTCTTCTGTACAGCAATGACAAGTGATCTCCTGGTGGTGAAAAGCTCTCCTGATGGCAGGTGGCAGTGGGATCCATTAGTGGCTGATGATGGACAGCTAGGGGCCACCTGTCAATGTGCAAGTTCTGTGTCACAGTGGTTCATGGAAAGCCATTTGTATCAATGATCATCCATGAGGGGCTACCTGGGGAGAAAGCTTCTGTCCCGTGAAATGGCCTGGCACTGGATGTGTCAACTGAGCTCTGCCATTGTTCTGATGATAATTTCTTGTTGCCATGTGACTTAGATGGGAGTCCCACACTTTTACTCTGAGCCAACACTACGGTTCTCGAATGGAGGCCTGCATTCCATCCCATGTGATCACGCTGCTGGAACTAAGCACCAGGTGTCCCCTAATCTCTAGTAATCCTGCTGATCCAGAGTGTGTGCATCCCTGCACCCCACCCCACTACCCCAGCTAGTGCAGCAAAAGCATCTTGTGGATTAGGAAAAAGGAAAGCCTCATTACGCATAAGTTAGATGATGCTTTCTTTTCCAGAAGTTACGACTCTTCTGGATGGATTTTTAATACAACTATCAGATCAATAAAGTGAATAGCTGGAGCTACTGAAAAAGTGGTGGGTTTTTTTTTTTTTTTTTTTTTTTTGTGTGTGTAGTTGTGTGTGTGTGTGTGTTCAGTTGCCCGGGGAGGTCAGAAGATGGTGTCAGATTCCCTGAAGCTGGAGTTACAGGCAGTTGGGAGTTGCCCAGTGTGGATGCTGAGAACTAAGCCCAGGACCTCTGGAAAAGCAGTGAGGGGCCATCCCTCTGGCCCCATGCCCCCTTTTTATTCAAAATAATAGAAACGGAATATGAGATGTGATGTGATTAAACTTAAAAAACAAACTCAAATCTATCCAGTTTATTTAGCTACCCATTTTAAGATGAACACCACACACACACACACACACACACACACACACACACATGGCACAAACATACCCCCACATGACTATTCTATTGTCTCTCACTATATATTAATTAAGGGAGTAAGGGAGGAAGAAGAGATAAGAGACAAGAAGTGGGAGAGGAAAATGCCTTCAATTTAAATTAAATTTAGATTTAAAATTATACCACTCTATTTGAAGAACTTCTGTCAATAACTCACTATATTCACCTATCTTTTTTAATGCTGCAGTGACAGCTTAATTATCAGGGACAATTAAAACAGTTAGTATTATTTTGAGTTTTTTATGTTATAGTAGATTATTTCACATTAAATGTTAAATACCTATCAGTTTTCATTTCCTGCTAATAAATCCCTGCATTCATCAACCATAAATACGATCATATGAGATATCCATGTACGGAGAGGGAGGGGAGAAGAGAAAGGAGAAGGGGAAGGAAGGGAGAGGGGAAAGAGAGATGACAGGAGAGGGGAGAGACAGAGTGAGAGAAATATTGAAAGAGACTGAGAGGGGAAAAAAGAGGGAGGAAGAGAGAAGAGGACACACAAGGAGGAGAGAGGGAAAGACTGAAAACCAGAGACTGGGAGATAAAGAAATTGAGAGGGTAGAGAAAGATTGAGAGAGATTGTTAGGGAGAAGGAGGGGGGAGGGAGGGTAGGGAAGAAGAAGGGTGGGGAAGAAAGAAGAGAGAGAGAGAGAGAGAGAGAGAGAGAGAGAGAGAGAGAGAGAGAGAGACACACACAGAGACAGAGACACAGAGAGAGAGACAGAGAGAGAGACAGAGAGACAGAGAGAGACAGAGAGACAGAGAGGGAGACAGAGACACACGGAGAGAGACAGAGACACACAGAGAGAGAGAAAGAGAGACAGAGAGACAGAGAGAGACAGAGAGAGTCAGAGCAGTTTTAAGTCTTACAGGAAAATTTTCAGGCAGCTAGTGTCTCAGTGGCTTGGCTATGATTGATGGCAGGCAGCACAGTAAATAATGTATTTACTAGTTCCTAACAACTGAATAATGTCCTTTGACTTCACCTTAACTGAATTGTCAATACTGTATTGATGAAATGTCACAGGATGAGAGGTAAACTGACCTGTATCACCATTTCTCCGTCCACAGCATTATTCAAGGCTCCAGAATTAAAAAAAGAAAGAAAGAAATTTACCTCCCTGATTAACAGATGTTGCCAATGAACTTGGTTGTGTTGCTTTATGTAAACTTGATTCCTTGGGAAGGGCAGATGGATGGAGCTCACTGGGCAGAGGAAGATGTGGGTGCCCTTCCTTCTCCTCCTCAAGGCTGTGGCCACGACTGCTTGGCCAATTGTTGGGTGCTCATCCCTGTAGGTGGCTTGAGATCCCTTCTGATGGCAAGGACAGCTCGTGGAGCACAGGGATGTGACCTGCACAGGGCTGAGTCTCTCTCTGCTTCCAAAAACACCTCCTGATTTGTTTGGGAACCTCAGATTACACAAAGTAGAAGATGGGAGATAGTTTCTATAATTCTGGAGAAAGTAACCACTTATAATCTGTGTTTGGTGGAGTCCTCCCAAACAGGTGCTCCAAACCAGTAATGAATGTGTACTGATGACACACACACATCCACAGACTACCTTCATGCCATGGCGAGGCAACCTTCTAACCTTCACCTCCACTTTTCTCTTGTTCTGGCCCTGTCATCTGTGACACCCCAACTCTAATAGAGTCCTTCTCTGCATCTTCACCACACCTGCCTGTGGTGGTTAACACGAATCACCAATTTGAAGGACTGAGAATCACACGGGAACAAACATCTGGGCATGTCTGTGGGGGAGTCCTGGATGAACCAGGGTGGGAAGACCCAGCCTGAATGTGAGGGCCTTCATCCCATGGGCTGGAATCCCACTTGAATGAAGGAGAGAAGGTGAGCTGAGCGCCAGCATGTGTCGCTCTCTGCCTTGTACCCCTGCCTGTCAAGCCTGCTTCCCCACCATGGTCAGTGGACTGTATTCTCTAAAATGATTAGCCAAAATAAACCTTTCAACCCTGGCTAGCTAGTTTGTTCTGAGATTTCTGTCTCTGCCTCTGGAGCATTGAGATTACAGGAGCATTGGAATCACAGGAACACTGGGGTCACAGGAGCACTGGAATCACAGGAGCACTGGAGTCACAGGAGCACTGGGGTCACAGGAGCACTGGGGTCACAGAAGCACTGGAGTCACGGGAGCACTAGGGTCATGGGAGCACTGTGGTCACAGAAGCACTGGGGTCATAGAAGCACTGGGGTCACGGGAACACTGGGGTCATGGGAGCACTGGGGTCATGGGAGCACTGAGGTCACAGGAGCACTAAGATCACAGGAGCATTGGGGTCACGGGAGCATGGGGTCATGGGAGCACAGGGTCATGGGAGCACTGCACAACCGCCAGGCATGGTGCTGGGTTCCAGAACTCGAGTCCCCTAACTTTGGGAGCAGGTGTTTTATCCACAGAGCAGTCCCTGAAGCCTTCCTCACCTTTGACTCTTCTCTGTTTATTTTATGTTTTCAACATGTTGACAGCTCAATTAGACCATAGATATTTTTGGTATGGGTTTCTATCAAAGATTCAGCTTAGTAAATCTTTGGTTCAGGTTAGTCACTTATTAAGGTTATGAAATTGAAAAAGAAATGTAGTTGATATGTACAATGGAGTTTTTCCAGCCACAAAGTATTCTTTTTACAGGAAAATAGATGCAACTGAATAAAATCACATTCAGGGAATTAAATCAGTCTCAGAGAAATACGCATTTTTCTTTCATGTGTGGGCCCTAGACTTCATGGATACATAAAATCATGTGTGTATAGAAGGTATGCAAGCAGAAGGGGAACTGTTCAGGGAACAGAGTGGGCTTGTTGGGAGGAGGAGGAAGGCATGGACACACTCAAAGGACATCACACAACTAAATAAAAATGCCCCTGTGTAACCCTCTCTATTATGACATTTAAGACAAAAAAAGAATGAAATTGAACAAACTTTGAAGGTGTGTGGAGTTTAAATCTGAATTTAAAATGTGCACCTGTGTGTATTCATGTGATATATATATATATATATATATATATATATATATATATATATATATATATATATATAGAGAGAGAGAGAGAGAGAGAGAGAGAGAGGTATGAGAGAGAAACAGAGACATGGGGAGAGTTTTAATTTATTCACTGATTAGAAATACAGGTCTTTTGCTGATTGTGTTTCAGCAGGGGAAAAAAAACCAATTCATAAGAATGACAAGCTCTGTGAAGTACACCAGGAACAGTCAGTAATCAAACCTGCCCAATTACATTTCCTACAACTGATTAAGATTAATCTGGACCTTCAGAGGAACAAAAATTTGGTTGCTGTGGTGGGTTTTTTTTTAATAGCTGTATCACTATAAATTTATACCCGCCATATAAAAACTGTCAATGTATATAATTAACTGCCAAAATATTCCCCACGGTAGGCTGTCAACTGAATTAACTAAGCACCACAGTTAAGTTTTAATTAGCCATTTTAGGGCCTGTAGAATTAGGTGCAGAAGGCAAGGTGATAATTTCATATGCATATATTGTACATGTATGTATATATACATATCTCCCACTCTTAACTTTTGGTTTCACCTGAAATTCTAAGTGCATATGTTTCCAATTGTATCCTGCTTCTTCTCATCTCCTTCCTCCTTTTCTCTCCTTTCCTGTTTCCTTCCTGGTTCCCTCCTTCCTTGTAGTTTGGCTTAGCTTTAACTTTTAACCACATGTACTGAATAATTTTTAAATCATACTGTTTTTAAGGAGAGATTTATAATTTATAAAATCAACACTTTAATAACATTCTTAATTAAAATATTCATGAGGTTAGAGAGAGCTCAGTTCAGAGGACCCAGGTTCTATCCCTAGTGGCCACACAGCAGCTCACAACTACTTGGAATTCCAGTTGCAGGAGATCCATGGGAACTACATGCACACGGTACATAGATACACATACAGGCAAAACGTTCATAACATAAAACTATTAAAGATAAAATGTTCATGGAAAAACAACCCATCACAGACCTAGGTTTTAGTTCTTTCCATCCTGTCAGAACAACCTATTTTAATGGCTGTGAGGTCATGCATTCATGAAAGCGATTGGTTATGATGGTTACAAGACACCTAACTCACATGCTGTTTAGATGTCTTTAAAATTTTTTGTGTACAGCTAATTTCATCACAATCACCTCTTATCTTCCTCAACACACAGACACACAGGCACACACACACACACACACACAGAGTCACAGACACACCGATAAATCAGTCAACGTCATGTACTTGGCTGTAACAATGCTACTACATTTAGATATTATAGAAGTCTCAATTATTTGATTGCACAGCATCTGACCACCAACCATTAGATGAGTTATGGAAGAGGCAGTTTATTTCAAAAGAATGAAGCAATCCTGATGGACTAATTGATGGCTGTGTGATGTACTCTCAAATAGTGATTGGCTCGATACCAAGCCAGTGGTCATCTGAACACTAAGTTAAAAGTAGGTACATTAGATGAGGATTAGGGAGATGGTTCAGTTGCAAAAATGCTTGTTTTGAAAGCACAAGAACCCAAGTTGAATCCCCCAAATCCTTATGAACAAAAGCTGAGCATGGTGGCACATACTTCCCATCTGGGTGCCAAGGGGACAGAGACAAGTGGCTTTTAGTCCTGCCAGCCAGGCTGGTCTACTGGGTGAGGTCCAGACCAGTGAGAGACCTGGTCTCAAAAGAAGAAATGGCACCTGATGTTCTCTGGCCTCACACATATGTACAACCATACGCTAGCATGCACTTGTACCTGCACACACACAAACATGCACACAGATATAATTGCATTTCTGTAAAAACATACCTCATATATATACAAATGCACACACACACACAAGCACACTAAAATTAACAAAGGCTGTTTTCCCAGATCTTATTGAGAAGATTCTTAAGGTTCAGTTACCCAAATTGAACATCTACATTGACCAAACAAACAGAAGTATGTGTAGACCTCTACTTTGCCTTGTGCTATGTAACAAATCTAGATTTAAAAAAAAAGATTTCTACTTTAAAAAAAAAAGAAGAATGTCGGAGGGGCTGGGGAGATGTCTCATCAGTTAAGAGAACTGGCTGCTTTTTTAGAGGACCTGGTTTGATTCTGAACACTCACATGGTGGTTAACATGTCACTCCAGTTCCAGGGGATCTGATGCCCTCTTCTGGCTTCTGTGGGCACTGCACATACATACAAGCAAACCACTCATATACATAAATAAGAAATACCTTCTTTTTTTAAACTACAAAGAGGGGAGGGTTAATATGTTTTGATTAGGACAGTTCTATGACTTAGCAGCTTTGAAACAGTGGGATTTGCTTTTGTTTGAGTACATATTCTACCAAGGGACATTGTCCCCTCTTGAATCTCAGGGACCAAGGTTTGTACCTATTCAGCTGTGTGCCTTTAAGAACACCCTTTCCCACTCCGAGACTTGTGTTCCATAGTTACAGAAAGGATTTTACAACATCCTCTTCAATGGGTCATATGGAAGATCAAATGAAATAATAAATGTGAAATGCTTTACAAATATTATACTCTTAAGGGGCTGGAGAGATAGTTCAGCATTTAAGAGTACAGGCTGCTCTTGCAGAGGACCTGGGTTTGATTCCCAGCACCCACATGGTAATTCACAACCATTTATAACTGATGCCCTCTTCTGGCCTCCACTGGTACTACATGCACATGATGCACATACATATATGTAGGTAAAAACCCATACATATAAAATAAAATAAATAAAAATATTATAATATTAAATTATAACACTATCTAAGTTTGTGGTTATTATTATATGATTCTATCAGATAGTCCTCAAAGCATTTTCTTTAATATATGCTGATCATATAACATGTTATTTACCCATGTTCATTAGAAGAGGGAGATTCTATTTCCTGGACCCAAAACCCTAAGTACCTGCTTTTCTAGCACCATTTAAAACCACTGACTTCCTTCAGCAAAAACTGTGATGGTTAGGAGGCATCACAGGTGTTTGGGTGATTGTCCACCATGCATGAAACCCTGGTTCCATGCCCAGCAACCCCTACAATCCAGGTGGTACACACCTGCAGTCCCAGCTCTTAGGAGTTGGAGGTTGGAGGATTCAAAGTTCAAGGTTATTCTCAGTTACATAGTGAGTTTGAGGCTAGCCTGGGATAAATAAGATATGGTCTCAAATAAGAAATGGGGGATTATGTAACTATATACAAATAAATGTAAACGTGCACGTTATAATATAAATTGGCATACTTATATATAATTTTATACATGTTCTAGTATGCTGTCAGCATTATAAAACACAAAAAATAACAGTAACTTTTACAAGAATGGAAGGCATTCAGGGTTGTAGACAGTGACACAAATCCAGCGTTTCCTTCCCATTTCCTTCTCAAAAGAAACAGAAAAAAAAAATGAACACGAAAAAGATTAACCCTATTTCTGACACAGTGAGAAAATAGGTATAACCTAAGTGGGAAGGTTGTCCAAAGTGGTGAAGGTTATTTAGGGAGACAGAAAGCCATGACAGCTTGCACTTACCTTAGAAAAGGACAACACACACTTTTCCAGGGATCTGTGCCCTGAGGTGTGAAACCTAAAACATTTGTGCACAGTAGTAGAGGCAGGCAAGCATGTTACCTCCATAGAGGCTCCTTTGTACCTGGTTTTATCCCAGAAATGAAAAAATGGAACTAGAAAAGAAGTCACAGACATAGTCGGATGTTTGGGAAGCAATCTATCTCTGCTGGAGGCAGAGAAAAGTAACTGTGCTTTGGAAGAAACTCATATTGGCTTAATGCCATTAACCCAAGAAAAGCAAACTTGTAAAACTCTGCAATGTAAAAAAAGTTCTGGCTGGACTTGGCCCTTCCCCAACATGAATTTCTGCAAATATTAGGTCCTGGAAAAACTCACGTTGTTAAGATGAAAAATCTACAAGAAACCAGCAGGCACTTACATAAGCACCAGAAAAGATTAAGATAAGTGGCCAATAGCACCAGAAAAATATTTCCACAGGGTAGATGAGATATATGACTAGATATTTTGCCATTAAATTTAAATCCCAGCACTCAGGAGGCAGAGGCAAGTGGATGTCTGTGAGTTTCAGGCTGAAAATAGTAGAGGTTAGAACCGAGGGGAGCCCAACACAGTAACAACAATACTGAAAGGGATGAAAACAGAAACGACATGGAAGACAAGGAGACTAACCATGTGCGTGCTTGAAGCTTCAGGAGAAGAAAATACTGACTCATAACAAATACTGTGGGGTATGTACATAAAATAAAGTTTTAGCATTTTTAAAATAAAATCATACACACATGCACAGCCACACATGCACGCACGCATGCACGCACGCAAAGAAGACCACATTATTCTAGGCTAAATTCATCCAGAGGACCAACTGAAACACAACCTAGGAAAGTTACTGGCCTTCAAAACGTCACCAGCAACAACCACATTCTGGGGCAACTTGTCAAAGTGTCATTTTGTGCATTCATGTGTGTGTGTGTATGTGTGATGTGTGGGTGTGTACCTATATGTGTGTGCGTGTGAAGACCAGAGGTCAACTTCAAGTGTTACCCCTCAGCTGTGGTACACTTTGGCTTGGATAGGCTAGGCTGGCTGGCCATCAAGCCCCAGGGACTCAGCTGTCTCTGCCTCCCCCTCACACTGTAAGTGTTAGCACGCACCATCACATGCTTTCAGAGGGCTTGGTCTACCGTGGTGGGGAGGGCATGATAGAGCACTTCAGTTCCCATCAGGTGAGTGAGGAAGCAGAGGATGAGCTAGAAAGTGGCCAAGGAGAATGCAAATGTCCGCCCTCCTCTCCATCCCTATGGTTTATTTTCTCTGCATGAGCCTTAGCTCTTAAAGTTTCTGCAACTTCTCAAAACAGCCTCTCCAGCTGATGATCAGGCGCTCAAAAACACAAGACTGTGAAGAAGTCCCATATCAAAACATAACAAACCTCCCAAACACAATAAATACATGCCTCCGAGCTCCAATTGCCTCGGAGTTCTCACTCATTGTACACCGTACACAGTTGAAGTGTTGGGCTTTGTATTTTTGAGATCAGGTCTCATCTACCCCAAACTGGCTTCAAACTCCTGATTTTTTTCTGTGGCTACCTCCTAAGGGCTGGGATTACAGGTATGTGCCACATGTCTGGATCACATTTTGAAATCAATCTCTCTCCCCTCAACTTAGGTTTCAAAGGATGGCTTTGGATCTATAGTAGGGGAGGGGACAGGCATTCCCTAGAGTTCAGTGATGAGCCAGGCATCACCGATGAGTGGGAGACCCGGTCTCAAAACAAACAAACAAACAAAAAAAACAAAAACAAAAACAAAACAAAACAAAACAAAACAAAACAAAAAACCAAAAAACTAAATCCATCAGCTTCTGGCCTCCACATACATGTGCACACAGGAACATGTCCACATACATGAATAAACACACATAAGGACAGGCATGTACACACACACATACACACACACACACACACCACATGGAAGCCACTATAATGTTTGTCTCATAACAGGCACCAACAGATATCTGCTGAGATTTCAGCCCCCACCATTGTACCTGGCATTTGTGAAACCTGGCTGGCTCCATTGCTTTTAATTCAAGCCATTTCCTGAATGTACGCCTGAGATTCACAGAATACGGGTACTGCTGCTTTGCCTAACAACAAAAAAATTAAGAATCTCAAATTTGTCAAAACACAACACAACTGTTCAGGCGTGATACATAATTATGAGTGCCAGCAAAGTCACCTTCCTGTCCTCCGTTTGATCTGTGAGGTTATGAGTGGATGAGATAATCTTTTATTTATATTGCATGTGGTAAAATTTTGAAAGAGGGTTTTTCGCTCCTACCGTACTGTCCCTCCATAATTAAGCCCGTAGGGCGGGCTGCCTGGCCGATCGTTTTCAGCACAGAGCTTGTCAATTCCTGTTAACACTAATTTAGGGTTCATAGCTCCATAGATCATGGAAATGTGAGGGCAAAACAATTTATATAGAAAATATTTTGAGAGGAGTTGAGCAAATGGAAGATCATTTTTGCATTGACTGGCAAGCATGTCTGCTCTGATTATGGGACCAATTTATGCCATGACTCCAGGAGTTCACCTCGCCTGCCTCTCACATTTGACTTTCCCAGGTTCCTGGCTTTACCTCCCTTCCCTTTCATACACACACCCTTCTGCTATAAATAAGCATGCTCTTTTCCTCCTTTGCTGTGTATTGTCTTTTTAACGATGCCCCAAACTCTAATATAGCCAGTCTAGATCTTGTTTTACCATTAGCGCAGGAAGAAAAGAGGCGGCCTCCTGCATTTCACACTGAACATTACAAGGGCAGATGGGGGCTTTCGTCCCTTCCCACCTTCAGCAGACAGAACAATAGGCAGCTGCAATCTTGTGACACTCACAACTAATTTATCCAACCAGAAGACAGGTAGCACTCCTCGCAGGCCCTTCCTGTCTGAATAGGTGCAGTAAATACTCAGCTTAATCGTTGCTTCCCCGGCAGGAGGGATACATATCACAGCATGGCGTTTTTATAATCTTCCTGGCATGCCGACAGCCAGGAGCACCAGCCCGCGCATGTTCCTCCTCAGTGCGGTCAGGGATGCTTGTAACGGTTAGATGGTGACACATTGTGCCTTGAAGCAGGTTTAACTGTTTTATATCCCCTCTGATCTGCAGCTTTGGACATCTGTTAAGCTGCCTGTTAAACTTCTTTGGGCACATCTGTAGAGATGGTCCTTGATGCTGGCTGTGCAACCCAGACCATCCTGGGGCTTCTTTGTGCTGCCTCTTGCTCATCTGTGAGAAACGAGGAGTTTCTCTGGTATGGTGCAACTGTTGAACACATTGTCTTAGACTTAAAAAAAAAAAAACCCCACCTTGTGACAGAGGAGGGGTATGCTTCGCTACAACTGAGTAAGAGTCTTGTCTGGAGAAGCCCTGGTTAAAACAAGAAGAAGGAAGGAACTAATGATAAAGGGCTAGAGAGAGAACTCAGTAGTGAAGAGTCCTGCTCATGGAGAAGACCTGAGTTCAGTTCCCAGCACCCACAAGGCGGCTCACAACTGTCTGTGACTCAATGCTTCCACGGGCATTGCATACCCAGGGTGCACACACATACATACAACTAGACAAGGAAATATTTAAAAACAAACAAAATGATAGAGAAATCAGCCCACAATATTGGTTCCCCCCCACCCCCCAGATGGTTGGATGTGGTCCTGTGGCTAATCTCATCCTTCCTGCTTGAATAAGTTCTCCAAGGCACTCATGTTCTGTGGTGAAACAATGCATGCTAGTTTCCAACACTGTGTCAAGTCTTCTAACATCCTGGTTAACACTGATGCTGGGATCTCCGGGTAAGTCAGTGAGGGAGCTTCTAGACTCCATCATGAGTTCGGGCGGCACTGCCCCGTTGCTTGTGGTCTTGGGCTGAATAAAAAGGGGGAAGCAGCCAAGCACCAGCAGTCATTTCTCCTTGCTTGCTGACTGAGGATGCAATGTGAACAGCCTCTGCAAGCACCTGCTGCTGGGACTTCTCTGCAATGGTGGACAAGCACCCTTGAACTTAGAGCCAAAATAGACCTTCCCTTCCTTAAGTTGCTTCTGTAAGGTGTTTCTTCACAGCAACAAGAAAGTAATTCACACACCCCTCATCGGCCAAGCGGTGTTGTTTCAATTATTTCATCAAGTCTGATGATGTCCCATTGCCCCAAGACCCTAGTCAGACTTGCTTCTTAGCAAGCAGCAAGCAGCAAGGCACAGGGACAATGCGAACCAAAGTGCAGGGAAGCAGGGGAGTGTATCCCTCTCAGGACACTGAGAGTGCAGGAGGAGGGTCATATTTACTGTGCTCTTTTCTCATCCTGAATCTACAACCTGTCTCTGCCTACAAAGGGAAGGAAGCACAGGGATTAGCTAGATTGTTACTAAGGACACCCTGAAAGGATGGACCCCTAACAGTTCTGATCAGGCTCGAATGGGCATCTAATGACCCCTCAAAAAGGCTCGGCAGAGAATTCTCAGAACTTGGTCCTGATGTTTCAGGGCTTCCTGAAAGTAGTTCACAGTTGTCATGGTTACCTGCAGGGAGACAGAAGGGTGGCTCTAGTTGAGAAATTCATCACTTGAATAACTACTCTCAAGACGCCTGTGTACTCAACAGCCCCGTGGTCTGTTTCTTAGCACTTTTTGATGTCTAAATGCTTGAAAAAATTAATGCGTGTGAAGACACATGGTTTTTGCTTGTTTGTTTTCCTAGTTTGGAGAATCGTTTCTTAGTTTATATAAACAGATCCACATAGTAAGATTTTATATATTTAATGCAGTGCATTTAGCCCTATACAACTGGGAAAAATTAAGTTTAACCTTTCTAGACCAGTGTGGCTGTTCATTTCTGAACAAATGCTAACTCAACATGGGAAACTGGGATACTGTGGTACTCATAAACATACACACACACACACACACACACAAGCCTGCTGTCCAACTGGCATTCATCCTGATTAGCCATGTGACTGACCATTTGGATAGATTGGTTCTTCCTGTGGGGTTGGCTATGTAGTTTGAATATCACTCTTAACCGACAGATTTACAAATTTATTATTATTATTATGGTTCTTTTAGGCATTTTCATTAAAATTCTAATTGACATTTCTTTGTGTGTGTGTGTGTGTGTGTGTGTGTGTGTGTGTGTGTGTGTATACGCACATGCATGCGCGCGTGCACACACACACATAGGCAGAAGGTCCACATTGCTATCTTGAGTTTTTACTCTCCATGTTATATATTTGAGACAGTGTCTTTCCCTGATCCTGGAACTCCCTTGGTTGGTCTAGACTGGCTGGCCACCAAGCCCTGGGGATCCTGCTCTCTCTGTCATCTCTCCTCTGGGGTTACGAGCACATAGGTGCCAGGGACTATAATTAGGTCTTCATACTTGTGCAGTAGGCTTCTGACCAACGGCTTGTCTCCCCAGTTCCTCATCTTCTCTTCTAAGGGAAGCTGAACATCAGCCTCTGGGAAATCATAAAGGTCGATGTCTCAGCCACCTGCTCACCCTGGTCACAGTTGCTTGGCCCAGGAAGTGGCATCTGACCATGACCTAGCCAGTGACTAACTGTGCTTGGATCTAGTGAGTGCTGTGTTACTAGGGCCCTCTTCTGACATGCTGGACAGATTCCCTTTTGCTCTTAGAATAGTGAGTAGGGAAATCCAGAGCCAATCAGGCATCACTGGTATCTAAGTTCACCTGCAAGAACAAGATCCTGCACTGTGTTTTACAATACATTTGCGTTAGACCGTCTCTATTACTTATCTATTGTGGCGTAACAAAATTATCCCAAAGCTTTGTGGTTATAAGGTGATTGACAGAGGCGGATGTGGCATAACTAGTTCTTTCTGCCTTATCCTCTTTCATGAGGATGTACTCTAGGCGTTGGATGAGGCCATGGTCATTTCAAGACTCAGCCAGTAGTGTGGAGATCTGCAGGGCTGGCCACCAGAAAGGGTGGGCTGGATTTCTCTGGTGCACAGTAAGCTGCTGTTCACAGGCAGAATTGCCGTTCTTCAGGGAAGCCTTAGTTTTTGCCTAACATCTTCCAACCACTTGAATCTCATCCTCCTCAACCAAACTGCATCGCCTCTGGGACATGACAACTGGTCAGGGACTTCAGTGTCAGCTGAAGAAGACCCACACAGCAACACCTCACAGTAGCGTTTGACTGGGACACTGGAGACTATAGTCAAGCCATGTTGGCAGATCAAAAACTCCTGTCCATATATCCTTTTAGTTTTCTCATATATATTCACTAAGCCAAGTCATTAGACCCAGGTCAGACTTGGGGGAGGGGATTAAACATGGTAAGACCCCAAGGAAACTATTTATAAGGCTTGCTACCCAGAGCCACTTAAAAAAACAACTTATTTTATTTTGTAAGATTATGTGCTATGCGTATATCTGTGTGTGCACATGTGTGCAAGTGTGAACAAATGCTCTTAGAGGCCAGAAGAGGGTGTCAGATCCCCTAAAGCTAGGGTTTGAGGTGGTCATGAGTTACCTGATGTAGGTGCTGGGAACTGAACTGGAGTCCCTTGCAAGAGCCTCAAAAGCTCTTAACCCCTGAGCCAGCTCGACAGCCCCCCAGAGTCACTTTTAAACTTTATTTTCCAAGTAAGTTGTACAAGGGCAAATTCCTTTTAAAATGGTTGTAACTCTGAAGAAATCTTTACAGGCATTTGTATTTGTTGAATTAATTGTGGTTAAACGAATGAGGTCTTGTTCTGTGGTTAATTACACAGGTTTGGCGAGCAAACAGAGTTTGCAACTTTTAAATGAACAGATCCAATTCTGTACAACAAATATTCTGATAAATGTGGTTTTCTGCCAACAAATATTTATAATCTCAAGGTCACAAGTCAGGGCCCTCAGAGCTGTTGGAGCAAACCTCTAAAAGCAACATGACAATTTTTTAGTCTTGTTAGTTTAAAAAGAACATAGATTAAA
This sequence comes from Onychomys torridus, assembly GCF_903995425.1. NCBI lineage: Eukaryota > Metazoa > Chordata > Mammalia > Rodentia > Cricetidae > Onychomys > Onychomys torridus. Next base: position 63,469,481 of record NC_050449.1, on the reverse strand, counting down.
AATTTTCTTTTCAGAAGCTAAAAGTACAGAAAATAAGTATAGATATACTTCCCAATTTTATGAGAATTAGTATGTAGAACTAGCCAGTCTTTTTCTCTGTTTTTCAGAACAAATGATGGTGGCTGCCAGAGTTTTTTTTAGCATTCTTTAAATCTTTTAGGTCAACCAGTCAGTGACTTAAAGTATTTTACAAAAGATCCTTCAAGGGCATATCGAAATGGACCTAACGATAATTTTGTGGGTGGCTGAATTAAAGAATCTTATGCTGGGAGGAAAGAAAGGTGAGAGGACCATTGTGGACTTGGGGGGACTAGTGTTGTGGCCAAACATATGGAAGAGCAGAGGATTTGAGATAGAGTAAACATTGATTATGGAAAAAGATAGACATGCTAGACAAGTGTCCTGCTTCTAGCCTACCTATAAAAAATGTCTGAGGCAGGATCTTACGTTGGCCAGGCTGCCTTGGCTCTGCTATGTAGTTGAAACTGGCCTTGCCTCCTGCATGCTAGAATTGCAGGCATGGATCACCACACGCACCCAATTTTAAATATGTGCATGTACAGTTCAGTGACCTTCAACATACTCTTGTTGTTTGGGTTTCTGTCCCCACCACACCCATCCAGAGCCTTTTATTTTCCCTGACTGTAACCTTGCTCCCTTGAATTCTTTTACATTCTCCTTCTCCTTCAGCAAACCATCACGAGCACTGGCTGCTCTACCAGAAGATGTGGGTTCAATTCCCAGCACCAACACAGTGGCTCACAACTGTAGCAGGAATCTTAAAAGTTCTCACTAATAAAATCAAACCTGAGACCAGTTATTGGGTGAACGCTGGAAGATCAGAGAAGCAGAACAAGCCACAGCTTCCTCACCTTGCCAATTCCTCAGCTGATCCTATTTCTTCAGACTGGAAGCCTCTGAGTCCTTATCCAAATGAATCTCAGCTGAACTGCTGCTCTAAAGCCTAAAAGCTTAACCAGCCAAATGTTTCTAGTTTCTGGTCCTCACGCCTTACATATCTTTCTACATTTTGCCATCACTCCCTGGGATTAAAGGCTCACTTCTTGGGATTAAAGGCATGTGTCACCAAGCCTGGCAGTTTCCAATGTGGCCTTGAACTCACAGAGATCCAGAGGGATTTCTGCCTCTGGAATGCTAATACTAAAGGCGTGTGCTACCACTGCCTAACCTCTATGTTTAATATTGTGGCTGTTCTGTCTCTGACCCCAGATAAGTTTATTAGGGTGCACAATATTTTGGGGAACACAATATCACCACACACAACTGTCTGTAACTCCAGTTCCAGGGGATTCAACGCCCTCTTTTGGCCCCCACAGGCACATTGCATATACGTGGTGCACAGACATGCATGCAGACTGAACACCTATACACATAAAATAAAGAAATGAAAAAGAAAAACAGCCAGGCGGTGGTGGTGCACGCCTTTAATCCCAGCACTTGGGAGGCAGAGCCAGGCAGATCTCTGTGAGTTTGAGGACAGCCTGGGCTACCAAGTGAGTTCCAGGAAAGGCACAAAGCTACACAGAGAAACCCTGTCTCGAAAAACCAACAAAACAAACAAAAAAAAAAAAAAAAAAGAAAAGAAAAAAGAAAAACAGAAGACTGGCTATTCCAGGACCTCCTAGAAATTGAATTACACTGCGTTTGTCCCTGCCCTACTGGCTTATTGCATTTAGTACAGTATTCCTCGGGGCTTATTCACATGGTAGTATTTATCAGAATTTTCTTCCTAGTGAAGACTGCATAATATTCATGGGCACACATCTCTGTAATGTTTGTTGCTGTGACAGAATTCCGTGACAAGAACAATTTAACAGAGAAAAGGGTTATGTTGGCTCACAGTTCTTGGGGAACTCGAAGCAACAGCTTCTTGAAGCAGCTGGTCCCATCACATCCATAGTTAAGAAGCAGAGACAAGGGCTGGAGAGATGACAGCCACTAAGAGCCCCCACTGCTCTTGCAGAGGACCCCAGTTTGGTGCCCAGCACCCACCATGGGCAACTTACAACCTCCTGTAACTCCAGCTCCAGGAGATTCAACACTCTGTCACATGCAATGGTTTTTTAAACACAGAGAACACAGAATACTTGTGCTCAGCTCCTTTTTTCTTTTATATACACTCCGGGACAAAAGGCCTGGAACTGTGTCTCCCACTTTTAGTGTATGACTTCCTCAATTGAGGTAATCTCTCACAGGTATGTCCATGGATAAACAATCCCTCACAGGAATGCCTGGAGGCTTGCCTTCTAAGTGAGTCCAGACACTATCAAGTTGACAACAACCGAAACTATTATAGTATATACATCACACTTCATCTATAGATTTGTCTGCCAATAGACATTTGGATGGCTAACCCTTTGCTACAGTGAATAGTGCTGCTATCAATATTTCTTCAAGTTCATGCTCCCACTTCTTTTGGGTGTATCTCCCAAAATGCATTCCTGGATCACAGGGTAATTCCATGTTTGAAGATCTACCATACGGAGTTTATATCCTCAGGAACAGTATTCTGGGGGTTCATTCAGTCTCCCCACCCCCACATTTTGGCCAGTACTTCTGTGTTTGGGTATTTATCATCCTGGTGGCACAGAGTTTTGATAAAGAGACATACTAATTGTCTGTACTGGACCCAGAGCTGAAGAGATTCCCAGAGATCTGTAGACTTGGCACCAGGGTTTCTTTTCACAGCATTGCTGAAGCTTTCCTGTTGCCCTGGCTGCCTCGATTTGCTTGTTCATAATTTCTGCTTCCTCAATAGTTTGGTTTGCATGTACACTCTCATGGCTACTGCAGTTCACCTGTTGATGCTGTACCTTGTGGTGCATCTTATTAGCTGTAATAGTTACTTTCTCTCTCTCTTTTTTTTCAAGACAGAGTTTCTCTGTGTAACAGTCCTGGCTGTCCTGGAACTCACTCTGTAGACTAGGCTGGCCTCAAATTCACTGAGATGCTCCTGCCTCTGCCTCCTGAGTGCTGGGATTAAAGGCATGCGGCATCACTGTCTGGCATTGATCTTCACTTTCTAATACTGAACCAATGTTTGAGGATACTGCAGACCCTCACTCATCATTTTGACTGCAGACTTGCCTGGTCATGGGTTGGGTTGATCATCCATGACCTGAAGGATGGAGTTAATTTGAGAAGTGACAAATGGGGCCTTGGCAGACAAAGATTGGGTAGATATCCTAGGTAAGATAGATAGATGATAGATAGAGAGATAGATAGATACATAGATAGATACATAGATAGATAGATAGATAGATAGATAGATAGATACATACATACATACATACATACATACATACATACATCGAACAAGCAATAGTTGCCAACATTCACAGTACCCTCCATCATATTTCCTGCTATCGGTCCATTTATTGGTAAGCACATATATACTATATAAGAGATACTGGCCTAGGCTTTGTTAGCTAGTACTTAATACTTATTAAACAGTTATGATGTGCAAATACAGGTCTAAGATATTAGTTTATTCTGGGGTGCTCCCAAATCAGAATGGATTTTTTTCCTCAGAATTCTGCAGTTTGGTGAGATGAGATTACCACCTCCCCTCTAAAAACTTGAAGTTGCAATAGGAAACACCGGTAACAAAAACACTGTAAGCAGCATTTTTTTTTTTTCCCCTAAGCAACTGATAGGCAGTGTTGCGGTGCTGTATGTGAAGCTATCCGGGAGGTGTTTATGGAGGATAAGTCCCAGACTTTAGGGATGGTGCCGGCAGTTTCAGGTAGGAAGTGAGGCCAGGGACAGCAATGGGTCACTCAACAAATACGTGCTGGAGGCTAAATCAGAGCCAGGCACTGTGCCAGAAGTAGGAGATGTGAGAACGGACAAAGAGATCTGTGACCCGGAGAGGGGTAGACAGGTAGATGGGAAACGCCATAGGCCTCAAGGAGAGAAAATGATAAGTCATTTCCAGAAAAACTCAGCCTTTGTGACCTCCATCACAGCTGAAAGACCTAGTGCCTGGAAATTAAGGCAGCCCTGCAGGTTACTATGACATTGAAAAGGAGGCTTCCTTAAGCCTTACAGACGCTGGCTGCTGCCTTCTCACTAGGGCGGGAGGGGCAGGCTGCTCTTGGGTCACCTCCAACAGGAGCCTTCAAAAGATCAGGCTTCCTAGAGCTGGCTGGCTGGAGCAGATGATCCTGGCTCTGCCTCGGGGTTGATAACTGAAGACACAAAGGTAGAGAAAAGGAGGGAAATTCCTCAGGGGGAGATCTGCACTTGCTAATGGGTTGCCAGATCCACAGTCTTCCCTGAAACAAACCGTGTCCTGGTTTGCTTAATATTTTCTGATCAAATAGAGAAGCCCTGCTGAGGAGAAATGCTAATATACATTTGTATGTTTTCTATTTATTTACTTTTAATTAATTACTTTAAATCATGGATTGCTGGTTTACTATGCCACTTGGTGTTAAAAATGACTGGCTGCTTGTTTCCAGTCCAAAAATGAATAGGTCCTGTTGATTTTTAAACATTTTTTAAAATGTATTTTATTTATCTACTTTGCGTGTGTCTGTGTACGTGTGTGTGTGTGTGTGTGTGTGTGTGTGTGTGTGTGTGCAGATTTCATAACATACATGGAGGTCAGAGGACAACTTTCTGGAGTCCAGCTTTCTCTTATCAACCACGTGGGTCCTGAGGACCCAACTCAGGTCACCAGGTCTAGCAGCAAGTGCCTTACCAAGCTGAGCCATTTCACCCACCCATCTTCTTGTTCCTAAGACCCCAAGTTTCAATGACTCCAGAAGCTTCACAAACCAAGCCCAACAAGTGAACTTATCCAACCTAACTAACAAACAAAACAACAACAAGGACTAAACCGAGGCAGTCAACCAAGCAACCAAATAAAAAACTTGCAATTGCAGCTGATAGTATCATTACGTTCTCTGAGAAAATCTGAAGCTGCCTGTACATCGTATGCCTGACTCTCCTATATATACGATTTCAGTCTCCGAGTTAAGAGTACAAACTCCAGGGCTGTTAAAATGAGAGAGAGCTACTTAATTCCATAGTAAAACCAGATCTTCTCCAGGACCGAGTCCCCTCCCCCCTTTTCCTAGAAGACTCTTGGGAGCTGGTTCTGGGGGGGGGGGGTCTCCTTGCAGCTGCAGCAGCAAGGCGGCTGAACTTGATCCCCCATAAGCTTGGGAAATGGGAAGGGTGAGAAGGCAGATATACTTATTTATTTCACTGCCTTTACATAGTGATGAAGTCCTCATCCCTGCCTTCTCCTAGAGCCCCATAAATCCCCACAAGGGGGCAGTGGGATCAGCTCGTACATTTAAATTATTTCCAAAGACGGCAAGCAATTCCGATTTCTTTAATGCAGCAGCCTTCTGAAGGAATGATAAATCTGCAAACCGAAGAGAGGCTTCTCCTGTTTCAAATTGTGGCCTCGAAAGACTGATTATGTATTTAAGCTTTGGAGCTGTGTAAAGCTTTGTTAGGCAAATCAATGACCAAACCATCTCCTAGCTCAAAATCTACAGCCCCTATTTATATATGACAAATGTTTAGGATTCAGATTTCTTAACACCGGCATCCTCTGCCCTCGGCTTAGGAGAGCGATGGACTTGCCTGAGCTGAGGACAGACTTTTACACCTGGATGAACCTGACTGCTGCTGTGGAAATCTGAAAGCCTAGAAACAATGTGCAGAGCTTCCCTGGCTCATTTTGTTATGCAGACATGTTTAATGGTGCCCGTTACCACCACATCTGGGGTAGGAGATCGTACTGGATCATGACAATCACACTAAATCGACAAGGATTATCAGTCATTAACAAGGAACCAAATTAGCACGGAGCAGTCATATTTTATACTTACCAAACCTTCTGCTGGTCAAGGTCCATTACTGGAAAGGCAGACACTATTGGCTCGTTCTCCAGAACATTTAAATCTCTATTGTATTTGTGTAGGATATAATTTCTTATAGCAATAAAGCCTAATAAAAGTTACACCCTGATGAATAAGGTGCTAATAAATTGACCCATGAAGTTTAAATGGATAATTATATCTGAGATAAAGGCTGAATCTCTCATTTCAGTGCAGAAGTGGTTCACGTTGTATCCAAATCTAGTTTTCCATCAACTGCAGGATGGATTCACATAGCTTTATACAGATGTAAGATATTAGGGCATGGGCGAGATTGGTTCCATGGTTAAGATCACTCGTTCTTGCAGAAGACCCGAGTGTGTTCAGGTCCCTTCCCTCACATCAGGTGACTCACAAATGCCAGCCACTTCACTCCTGCCCCTCTGGCCTCTGCTGGCACTCACATTCACGCCCCGCCCCCACATCTAAAAATACATCTGAAAACATTACAATAGCTGGTTGGCACTGAGCTAAAGTGATTATTCGTCAGGCCTTTCTGACAATGCCTGTCTATCAGAGTCCTCAAGACTAAATTTCAAATGTCCCCTATGCTAAAGGAGCCTATAGAAACCATCGACACAGGCTGGCCACGCTGGTACTTAGTCACTTCTCAGTGCTGCCCCCACCACAGTGTGTCAGGCTGTCACCAGAGTTTGTCTTCATTCACATAGCAGGACGAGTCAGATGGGATCAGGAAGTGATTAGGGAGACCCTTGCGAGAGTCCTTCCTGCACAGGATGTATATGAGAGCCAACTGGAACAGTTCAGTGTCTGTTAGGTATGGGGCCTCTCCCATCTCCTCCTACAGTGGGAGCTGCAGACAGCACAGCAAAAAGAAACACAGAAGCAGCGCAATGGGGCTTGCGAGCCCGGCTGCGGTGCAATCGATTGGGGAAGGCTTCTTTGTCTTTCTTGTATGGCGTTAGACTCATGAAAAGAAGATTCAAGAATAACACAGCAAATCTTAACTTGTCTCGTTAAGCAATTAATATTTAGGTTAAGTATTTAGTCAACAAACATTTGTGCACTTTTTTTTTTTTTGAGATGGACTCTCACGTATCTCAGAACGGCCTCAGACTTGCTGCATAGCCAATAATGACCTTGACCTTCTGATCCTCCTGTGTCCACCTTCTGAGTGCAAGGACTGCAGGCATGTGCCATCACATTGCATGTGCTGCTAGGGATCCTAGGGTAGGCTTCATGCATACCAAAGGAGCAGCAGACCAACTTAGCCACCTCTGCAGCTCCGTTTATATGTTGCTGTTATGTAGCTGTTGAAAGGATACTGTCTGGATTGCCATTCCTCACAGACATAGAATATGCTTAATGTTGAGAATTCCCAAGAGAAACCCCAGAGAGCTAGCTACTGCCCTGGTCATCTCCTGAGAACAGGGATCCGACTTCATTATTTGTTGTGTGCCGTGTGCTTAGCACCAAATCCTCAGTAGGCGAAGGATATCATTAATGTTTGTAGGAATTTCCTTCCTAATAAGATAGTAGAATGGAATCCCTAAGTATCCCTCCCTGGATAGATTACAAAGACTCTTTCCAGGGATGTTTTGTTCAGCTGAAAATGAAATGAGGGATCTTAGATGTCAAAAATACGATGCAGGTGGGAATTCACTGAGTGAGAAGAAGTCAGCTTTCCGTCTAAGAACCTCTGAAGAATTTTGGTGACATCCAGCATCCATTTGAACTTTGTTTGTTTGTTTGTTGTTTTTGAGACAGGGTTTCTCTGTGAAGTTTTGGTGCCTGTTCTGGATCTCTCCGTGTAGATCAGGCTGGCCTTGAACTCACAGAGATCCCCCTGGCTCTGCCTCCTGAGTGCTGGGGTTAAAGGCGTGCACCACCACCGCCCAGTATAGAAATAAGAAACACCGGACAAAGCCCACTCAGGATGGGTAATAGGAGATGCCTGAATGAACCCAGGACCATACAGACTTATATCACGGTGGACCAGAAGTCAATACACCTGCAGCACAGAGAAATAGAAACTTGACTGTCATGATCTTGAGCATAGGTACAGAGCAAACAAGATCCTGTGTAACCTCAATCAGCCCCTACACAGAATTTCAACTCAAATGACACTCACAGAATAATTTACAGCAAGCCAAGCCAACATTTTTATTTTAAATGGTATTAAGACAACTATTTAAACTCTCTAGAGGAACACACTTGAATATTTCAAAGTTTCCATGAAATCTGAGTTTGCAGTAAGATAATGAAAGTGATACACAAATAACCGAGTAAGACATTGTAGATGCAAGGGAGAAGTGATGGTCACATGACAAGTCTCCAGTGTGCAAATAGAATTAGTCATGTTTTAATGTTTTGTATGAGAAAGGCACACAGAATCTTAAAGGTGATAAAGCAGGTTTGGAAAATAACTAAGACAAATGTGGGAATAAAATATCAAGAAATAAATACATAAAAATCCAATGGATAAACTAGATACTGTGAAAGCACACGCTAGCAAAATGACACTGTAGTTCATTCCAGATACAGTCAAGCTGAGAATGAAAAATGGCCATCACAACCAGTATGTGGGTACACACACTGGGTACCCACATGAACATGCACACACCCGTGCACACACAGAGGCACACATACACATGATCCTAAATGAAAGTCTAATATTTAAGAAGAAAAAAAACCCCAAGTGTAAATGTTGATAAATGTATAGATAAAACTGAAAGAGCTGGGCAGTGGTGGCACACGCCTTTAATCCCAGCACTCGGGAAGCAGAGGCAGGCGGATCTCTATGAATTCGAGGCCAGCTTGGTCTACAGAGTGAGATCCAGGACAGGCACCAAAACTACACAGAAACCCTGTCTCAAAAAACAAAAAAAGAACCACCCCTGGGTCCCACCCCTGGTCACCAGCCATCCCAGGAGGACCTGCCCAACTTGGCCCCAGTTTCAGGCCATTCTTCAGGCCCTGCGGGAAGGCTCTCCTTTTCCAAGACTGCAGGCAGACCTTACAGTCTCCACGCCCTGCCCCCACACCCATTTGCCTGAGACCCCAGCCACTTCCTGAGACTCAGAGACCAGCCCCCAGCTCCCATCTGCCCTGGAACTCCCATCTGGACCAGAGCTTCCATCCTGTCCCAGAACTCCCATCTGGACAAGAGGAGCTCCCATCTGGACAAGATAAGGAGACCCCAGGGACTTCCTGAGACTCAGAGTCCAGCTCCCCAGCTCCTATCCGGCCAGCACTGTCATCTGGACCAGAGCTCCGATCCAGCCCAGAGCTTCCATCTGGACCAGAGAGAGACTCCCTAAACCTGTCAGCTCTGTCTGGACCAAGTACACTGATAAGACCAAGAACGAACCCACAAGGAGATGGGCAGACGTCAAGGCAGAAGTACATACAACAAAATAAAGAGCAATACAGCATCACCAGAACCTAGCCCTTCTCCAACAGCTAGACCTGAACATCCCGGAATGGAAGAAGAAGAAAATAACCTTATAAGTAATATCATGAAGAGGCTAGAGCCTTATATAGAAGAAATCAAAAATAAAGTGGGGAACAGACCAAAAAAAATGGGAAGAATGCTATAAAAAACTAGAGGAAAGGACAATTAAAGCAGAAGAAAACAATAAGTCCCTGAAAGAAAATCATGAAAAACCAAGGGAAACAGTCCAAGACCTGAAGAGGGAAATAGAAAAAAATGAAGAAGACGCTAGCAGAAGGAATGCTGGAAATAGAAAATCTGAGTAAACAAACAGGAACTTCAGAGGCAACAGAATGAGAGGATCTCTGGTGTTGAAGATACGGTAGAAGAAATAGATTCATCAGTCAAAGAAAACATTAAAACCAACAAAGTCATGACCCAAAATGCCCAAGAAATTTGGGGTACCATGAAAAGACCAAACCTACAAATAATAGGAATAGAGGAAGGAGAAGAATACCAACTCAAAGGCACAGAAAATATATTTAACAAGATCATAGAAGAAAACTTTCCCAACTTAAAGAACTAAATGCCTATGAAGATACAAGAAGCCTATAGAACACCAAACAGACTAGACCCCCCCCCCAAAAAAAAAAGTCCCCTTGCCACATAATAAACAACTAAACATACAGAATCAAGAAAGAATATTAAGGGCAGCAAAGGAAAAAGGCCAAGTGACTTATAAAGGCAAACCCATCAGAATAACACCTGATTTCTCAATGGAGACTTTGAAAGCCAGAAGGACCTGGACAGATATAACGCAGACACTAAGAGATCATGGATGCCAGCCTAGACTAATATACCCAGCAAAACTTTCAATCATCATAGATGGAGTGAACAAGACCTTCCAAGACAAAACCAGATTTAAACAATACTTATCCACAAACCCAGGCCTACAGAAAGCACTAGAAGGGAAATTCCAACCTAAGGAAGGCAGATATACCCATGAAAACACAGGCAATAGATAACACCACAGCAGTAAACTCCAAAGAAGAAAAATACACACATTACCACCAAAAAATAAAAATAAAAACAGGAACGAACAATCACTCGTCATTAATAACCCTTAATATCAATGGACTTAATTCACCTATAAAAAGACACAGACTAACAGAATGGATACAAAAACAGGACCCATCTTTCTGCTGCATACAAGAAGTCCACATGAGAACAGGAATAGGCAGAGTACTGGAGAGGTCCCCAGAAATCCACAATGATACATCCTCTGTAGACTGCTGGCAATGGTCGAGAGAAGGCCTGATCTGACCTAGTCTGGTGGTCAGATGGCCAAACACCCTAACAGTCATGCTGGAACTCTCATCCAATAACTGATGGAAGTGGATGCAGAGATCCCCAGCCAGGCCCCAGGTGGAGCTCCAGGTGTCCAATTGTCGAGAAAGACGAGGGACTGTAAGAGTGTGAATTGTTGAGCCCAAGATTGCAAAAAGCACAGGGACAAGTGGCCAGACGAATGGAAACACATGAATTATGAACCAAAGGCCGTGGAGCCCCCAGCTAGATCAGGCCCTTTGGATAAGTGAGACAATTGAATAGCTTGAACTGTTTGGGAGGCATCCAGGCTGTGGGACCCAGACCTGTCCTTAGTGCATGAGCTGGCTGTTTGGAACCTTGGGCTTACAGAGGGACACTTTGCTTAGCCTGGAAGGAGGGGACTGGACCTGCCTGTACTGAATCTACCAGGTTTAAATGAATCCCCAGGGGAGTCTTGGCCCTGGAGGAGATGGTAATGGAGGGGAGGGAATGGGGGGAAGGTGGAGGTGGATGCAAGAGGGGGCAGGACGGGGGAACCCATGGCTGATGTGTAGAATTGAAACACAAATATAATAATAATTAAAAAAGAAAAAAAAAAACAAAAAAAAGCTGGGTGATGGTGGTGCAGGCCTTTAATCCCAGTACTCGGGAGGCAGAGCCAGACAGATCTTGGTGAGTTTGAGGCCAGCCTGGTCTACAGAGCAAAATCCAGGAAAAGGCGCAAAGCTACACAGAGAAACCCTGCCTCAAAAAACCAAAAAAACAACAACAAAAAAACCCCCAAAAACCAAAACAAAAACAAACAAAAAAACCCCCCAAAACCAAACAAACACCCCCCCAAACCAAACCAAAACAAAATCCTGAAAGGGGGTGGGGGTGGGGCTGGGAAGATGGCTCAGTGGGTAAAGCGTTTGTAGTTCAAGCATGAGAACCTGAGTTTGGATCCCCAGCACCCATGGGGAAGTCTGGGCATGGCGGTGAGATGTCTGTGACCCCAGAGCTGGAGACTGAGACAGGTGCATTCTGGGGGTTTGCTGACCTGTCAGTCTGGCTGAAATAGAGAGGCCCAGGTTTGGTGAGAGACCCTATCTCAAAAAATCAGGTAGAGATGTGAGTGAGGAAAACATCTCATTGCCAACCTCTGGCCGATATATGTGGCAGCGTGAAGGAATATACTCACACACATGTGCATGTGTGCATACACCGCATACATCACACACAAAAACAATAAAATTTACTAACATAAATGTTGTCTTGTATGTGAGAGTAACAAAAATAAGATATAAGTAAAAAGAGGAAGTAAACAGGACGCAGCCTACACAGCAAGTCCTTCTATTATTTTTTGAGAAGGATGAAATATGAACTTTGTATCATAAAATTATTTATATTAAAATGTTCAGGATGACGGCTAGAGAGATGGCTTAGTGATTAAGAGTACTTGCTTTTGCAGTGGACCTGGGTTCAATTCCTGGCACCCACATAGTGGTTCACAACCATCTCTGACTCTAGTTTCAGGGGAGCTGATGTCTTCTTCTGACTTCCATGAACACTAGGCATGCACATAGTGTACAGACATACATGCAGGCAAAACACTTACACAATAAAATAGAATAAATCTGAAAAATGTAACAGGTATTTAGGATAGTCATTAAAATATAGAAATAAAGTATAAAACTATCATTTTGGTACACAGGAAAAAAGAGAATGAGATAAAGAGAATTATCATTGAGATAAAAAAAATAGAGGAGAGAAAGGAAAACCATTTTCTTTTGGGGGAGAGACCTTCACTGTGTAGCCTTGTCTGGCCTCAAATTCTGGGTCCCTTGGTGACTCTAATTAATCTTAATCAATAAAAGCCTGGAGTCAGATATCAGGGTAAAAGCTGAGAGATCAGAGAAGTGGAGCAGCCAGCCACCAGAAACTTCTTACCTCTACAAAATCTCAGACCTAATGGGCTGGTGATCCTGTCTCTATCCTTTCTCTACCCGCTTTATATTCCTGTCTTCATTTCCCTAGTGCTGGGACTAAAGGCATGAGCCTCCCACGTTCTGGGATCAAAGACTTGAGCTACCATCACCTGGCTCTGTTTCACTTTTAGACTGGTTCAATCTCGTGTAGGCCAGGTTGGCCTTGAACTCCTGATCTTCCTGCTTCCTCCTCCCAAGTGCTGAGATTAGATGTATGTGCCACCACTGCCTGACCTCTATGGTTAACTAGTGGCTAGCTCTGCCCTCTGATTTCCAGGCAAGCTTTATTTGTTAGAAGACAAACAAAATATTATACAACACATTTGCCTCATCTCCGGAATGCTGGGGTCACAGATGTGTACCCTTACAGCTTTCTAAGAAAAAGTAGGCATGGGAGAAAAACTGAAAAATACAAAATAAGATGGATCAATCCAGAGATCTAACTATCCTCAGTAGAAACAGAAGACTGATTTATTCATCTAAATGACAAAAATCTGCAGAGCAGATATAAAAATACAAGCTGTAAATAACTATTAACAACCTTCAATTCTTAGTATAAATATGGCTGAGATGTGAGTAATAAAGTGAAAGTTCACAAAATTCCACAGAGAAAATTTTTAAAAATATGCCTCTCCCTTACTCCTCATTCATGGTGACAGTAACAAGTAGGTGCGGTTTTTTTTTTTTTTTCCTCACTAATGTGACAAAACTCCCCACAAAAGCAACTTTGGGAAGGAAGGGCTGATTTTGACTCACAGTTTGAGAATACCATCTATCCTGTCAGAGTGGTAACAGAAGCCTGAGGCAGCTCATCATAGTTTGCAGTCAGGAAGCAGAGAGGGCTGAAAGCCCAGCCAATCTCACTTTCTCCTTTTTATTCAGTCTTGGGCCCCTGTAGGTTTTTGTTTGTTTGTTTGTTTGTTTGTTTGCTTGCTTTTTCTCTTTTGGGGACATGCCACCAAACTCCCAAATAAATACACAGAGACTTATTCTTACTTATGAATGCCCAGCCTTAGCTTGGCTTGTTTCTTGCCAGTTTTTCTTAACTTAAATTATCCCATCTACCTTTTGCCTCTGAGCTTTTACCTTTGACTAGTCTATGTTCCTTTCTTTCCTTTTTACTCTGTGGCTGGCTGTGTGCCTGTGTGGCTGGCCCCTGATGTCCTTCTCTCCTTCTCCTTTTCTTGCTCCTTCTTCCTGCCAGCCCCATCTATTTTTCTCTCCTGCCTAGCTTTGGCCATTCAGCTCTTTATTAGAACAATCGGGTGTTTCAGGCAGGCAAAGTAACACAGCTTCACAGATTTAAACAAATGCAACATAAAAGAAAGCAAAACATCTTTGCATCATTAAATAAATATTCCACAGAATAAGCAAATGTAAAACATTTTCAACTAATATTCCACAATAGGCTTGTAGAATGGTGCCGCCCACATTCAGGGTGAGTTTTCTTACCTCAGTTAACCCAATCTAGAAACCTGTCACAAGCATGTCTCCTAGATGATTCTAGATCCTTCCAAGTTGAAAACCATCACAGGAAAGGTGTTTGGTCTTTTAAATGTAATCAACAAACTTCAACAGACAGATAAATAGCACCTGATAATCAAAAAGTACATCCTTCTGGATTCATTTTATATAGTTGCCATATAAACCACCTCAAATTTAGCAGCTTAAACCAACACATATCTCTTACATAATAGACTCATAGGTTGGCAGTATATCTAAGTCTTACCAGGCTAAAATTGAGGAACTAAGACTGTTCTCTTGCATTATGAGGGCCCTGGGTGACAGTTTGCTTGGTAGAATTCAGATCCAAGCCATCATAGTGAGTCAGGTAGGGCAACACCAAATCGATAGAAAGGTAAATGGATGCTGAGTCCTCATACTGTTGTCTGTTTCAATGACGTGGCTTCCATTCTGCCTCTACCTTTGCGCTCTATCAATGTTAAACTGATTGGAATTTGATCTGGCTACACAAATGACAAAGACCAGAAAGAATTGCCACCAAAGAAAGAAATCTCATTTCCTAAGAGGTCTCAGCCAAGCCGCCTGAATCAACCCAGATGGCAGGTAAGCTGTTGGAGTGGATCCATCGTCTGCTGTGAGGGAATGCCTCTACCCAATAGGTTTGATAAGTTACCCATGTGTCCTTGCAGAAACATGACAGTCTCTTTTGCTAAAAGCATTGACTCTCCTCTAAAATGGTGAGACACTGTACTTCTGTCTTCATATTGTGTCTGTCCTCTTTTCATCTCAACCTTTGACTGTGACTCATCAGCTCTGCATGGAAACAGGTTGAGAAATGTTCCCTCAAAGACGGAAATACAGGTAACCCTGGTCTACTGTTCACTGAGGCATTAGTGCATCTCTTCATTCCTGTTCTTGTGCTTTCAACTCAAGGGCTTAGTGTATCTATCTCATTCTATCACAAAAGCCAGGTGAGGATGTAAGCTGTGACTTAGGAGGTCCTGAATGAAGTTGACTATCCATTAGCCCACCAAGTCAAAGCCAGGACACTTGAGCACAAGAAGGAAAACATCTTCTGAAACTGGGTCTACCATTCACGAACAATTACCAAATATTAGC
The DNA here is from genome assembly GCF_903995425.1 of Onychomys torridus. NCBI lineage: Eukaryota > Metazoa > Chordata > Mammalia > Rodentia > Cricetidae > Onychomys > Onychomys torridus. Next base: position 63,454,290 of record NC_050449.1, on the reverse strand, counting down.
TCCTTTCCCCACCACACATACACCAAAATATAAGAAGGAAAAACCCTACAAAACAAAACAAAAAACCAAAAACTGAAAAACAGAACCAACAACAAACAAATAAAACCAAGCAAAAAACAAAAAAAACAAAAAACAAAAACAAACCCACAAAACAACAAAGGCTTATTGCTTCTTTTTGCCTGATTCCTTCTTGCCCACAGTTGTCTCTATTCAATTGGAGCAGAAGCCTGCCAGCTCTGGATTATACCCTAACAAAGCTTTGCCTGTCTTATTCATAAAACGTGGGTTGGTATAATTTCTATTGTTTCCAAGCCCCAGAGTTACACTACCTAATGTCAGCAGGACTAAAGTCCTGGTGGTGTGTGGCAGGTGGCCTATAATTGCTCTTGGGGGCCACCTCACATTCCTGGCTCATGGATTTTCATCTTCAAAATCAAAACCACAGTCACATGTGTCTTATACCCCATATCATCTGTCATATTTCTGAACAACAGGAAACATCGGTTCATTTCTAAGTGCCTTTGTGTTTAGATTTGGGCCCAACTGGATAATCTAGGATGATCTCCCCATTACACAATCTATATTCTTTTAAAAAAACATTTATTGTTTTTAATTATGTGTACATAAATGTCTGTGTATGGGTATGTGCATATGAGTGCAGGTGAGCAAGAATGTCAGCAGAGATGTCAGATTCCCCACAGCTGGAATTGCAGCTGCAACTGAGTTATGAGCTGTCAGAGTGAGTCATACAAATGAATGTCTTCTGGAAGAGCTTTATGTACCCTTTACCACGGAGCCATCACTCCAACCCCCATAGTCTCTATTCCTAAGCACATTTGTGAAATCCTTCTCATGTGCACTGTAATGTCCTCACATGTCTCCAGCATTCGGGTACAGACATCTTTGGGAGACCACTATTCTGCCGATCACACTGGCTAAACTTACTTAGGATACTCCACTCTGAATTCATACATGATCATAAACAATGTCTAAAATATTCATTTTCCATGGCCAACATGGAATTATGTCAAAAAGGAGAGCAAGGGGTAAAAAATTAATTATTTGGAAATTAAAAAAAAAACACCCATATGTCTGAATGCTCACAGGTCAAAAGAGAAACTAATCAGAAAATATTTCAAGTATAGTACTGAATGTAGTCCACACCAAAACTTATGGAGCGTGAACAAAACATATCTTAGAGAATAATTCAGAGTTTTAAATGATTAGAGGAAGGTTATAAGACATCTCAAATTGCCACTTTTTTCTTAAAATATTGAACACTTAAGTTCAACTTAAAGAGATCTTAGGAAATAGTTCACACAACTAAAAGTGTTAAGGGCAAAATGCTTGAAGCTCATCCAAGCCTAGAAGGAAAAGATGCCCTGTAGGCAGAACCAACCCAACTGTCATTTGGGGATGTTTAGGGTTGGGGATTCTATCTGTATGGAACATGTACAGAGTGCTGTTTTCTTTTCATTCTTCTTTAGTAACTATTTACAGAGCATTTACATTGTATCAGGAATTGCAAATAACACAGAGATGTTTTTAATGTATATAAGAGGCTGCGTATTGCTTATATGCAAATATACCACGTTACAGGAGAGACTTGAGCATCTGGAAGAGTCTGGCATCAGGAGGATCCTGGACCAATCCCCTGAGGGATAGCTGCGTAGTTTATCAAGGTGTAGAAAAGATGCCTACTCCAAGTTAGGCTATAAGCTTATGTTATGTAGTAGTAAGAAGGCAAAGACGTTTTAAATTACTTTTAAATTTCTTTATGTATAGATAAAGTACTTTAATTTTTAATAGTCCTAGAGTTTGGAGGGCTGGAGAGATGGTTCATCAATTCAAAGTCATTGCTGCCCTTCCAGAGGACCCAGATTCAGTTCGGTTCCCAGCATGCTGGTCATGGACTGGCAGCTCACAAATGGCTGTAACTTCAATTCCAGGGGATCTAATGCCCTCTTCCAGCCTCGGTGTCCACTGCACCCATGAGGCCCTACACTCATGTGACCATACTATTTGCGCGCGTGCGCATATCCCCCCCCAGACTAAAAAATAAAATAAACCTTAAGAAAATACTTCTAGTGTTTTAAATCACGCTGCACCAAAATGCCTTGTTTTCAGCTTTTCAGATTTTATTAGGCATTTATAACTGACAGTCATGAGCATTTTAATATTTTGACAGAAATCTTGAGAGGTCAGAAAACACTTGTTATTTTTCCCTTTGCTTTTGGAAAATGACTTGCAGGGTTCTACCCCCATCCTTGCTTCAACAGTTCTGTAGAACCATACCAAACCAAAGCCCCTGAGAAGTACGTGAGCTCACTTCAAGAATGTAAGCAAAAGCTGAAAAACATTTTTAATACGGTTGGTTTTCCTTAGGGCTTTTCCCCTGGGCTTTAGGGGGTGGCTTTGCCTATGACAAGATGATTAACACTAAGTAAGCTTATTAATATCAAAAAAGACTGTTAATGTAGAAAAATAGTTCCTTTATTGAAGGGTTGTCAGCAAGTCTAATTTATTGGCCTTCCCATGCTCTGTGAGTGGGAACATAAATCTTTGTGTTAGTGAGATAGAGAATACCTGGAATGCCTGCCACAGCAAGATTCTCCACATAGTTTCCAAAGATAAACACATACATCACCAGAGTCTCCTAAGCAGGAAAGTGTGATTACCTCTATCCAAAAATGTGAACCTCCATTAGAGATGTCTTGTGAAACCCGCATCCCTGAACTTCCAGTTCATGACAGCTCCATGATGCCAAATGCAGGCTGAGAATCCAAAATGGTAATCACAGCAAACATGTCAACGCTGGTAGACACGTGGACTGGTTTAAATGTGGCTAGCCATCCTCTCCTTAGGACTTCATTGTTTTGTTTGAGAAAAGTACTTACAAATCTCCCGATTCTTTCTTAAAGATAAAGTACAGTTTATTCATATACACCAAAATTCTACCACTCAGCAGTAACTTGAGTCAGTATTTACCAAAATTCATTTTAGAATTTTTTCCTTATTACTGAGAATTTCATACGTGTATACAATGAAATATGATCATATCCACCCCACTCCTCTCCTCTAAGGGCCCCTAGATCTTCTTCCACATCTGCGTCCCAACTTCATGCTCCTTCCTTTTCCTTTTTTAAAAATAACCTCCAAATCCATTTAATGCTGCCATGTGTGCATGGGTGTGGGGTCATCTGCAGGAACATGGATAACATGAACACACCCCTAAGAATGACCCCTAGCACAGGTAGGAGAGTTAGGCCTCTGGAGTGGATTTCAGGTCTTTGTCAGTCAGTCCTGCACAGTTCAGAGTAGCCTGGGAAAAGTGGCTGTTTACTGGTTACAGCTCCAGGGGCTTTGACTTTAGGCATGCTCGGCCCAGGTTCTCACACCCTCTGGAGTTCTACCTCTCATCATTGACTGCTCTTTGTTCCAGTGCTTTCTCCCTGTAGTGTGCAAGGTGACCATATGAGTGCAGGCACCCAAGGAGTTCTGAAGAGGGAATCAGATCACTTGGGACCGGAGTTAGATGACAGCATGGGCTGTGGACTTGCTGAGGACCTCAGGAAGAGCTGGGACTGGAAGCAGCCTGGAGGTGGTACGTCTCTTCTGAAAGGACAGCAAACTAGAACCAGAGGGTCATGTCACCATCAGCAAAGGTAAGTCCTGTATGAAGAACTTTTGACTCATTAAAGCATAGCAAAATAAAGATGGTTTTAATATGTACTCTCCCAATAGATTTTAGACTTGGTCACTATTAAACCTTTTAAAAATATTTTTTTAATTTATTTTAATTTATTATATTTGTGTTTTAATTTTACACATCAGCCATGGGTTCCCCTGTCCTTCCCCCTCCCACCCCGTCCCCACCTACCCCCCAGCCCCTCCGCTCCATTCCCATCTCCTCCAGGGCCAAGACTCCCCTGGGGATTCATTTAAACCTGGTAGATTCAGTACAGGCAGGTCCAGTCCCCTCCTTCCAGGCTAAGCAAAGTGTCCCTCTGTAAGCCCAAGGTTCCAAACACCAGCTCATGCACTAAGGACAGGTCTATGACTGCCGAGCCATCTCTCCAGCCCTTCATGTCTAATTTTGCATTTATATTTTTTATTCTTTTCCTTAAAGAAGATCCTCTTACCACATCCCGGACAAGCTTTAGGGTCTACGGAAGCCAGCGTGTGCCTGTCTGGAGCCTCTTCTCTTCCTCATTGGTCCTGTCTAAGGCCCGCTTTCTAGGTGTGTTGTCATTCACAGCAGCCTCCAGCTTTTGAGGTTGAGTGCCTACAGCTGGACTTAATGTCACGGGTGTCATTTGGCTTGCAAAGAGGTAGAAGAGCCTCACTCCGTTGCTCTGGTGTTGTGGTCCTAATAATGCAGGCCAGCATGGTGACAGACTTTCAGAATGTGTATCACATCACTAGCTAAGGCATCCGAGGTTTACCAGAACACCAGCTTTTTCTATCCTCTGCTGCTTTGAGTCACAGGATGTGCAGCGAGTAACCTCCACCTTGACGGGCAAGGCTGACCTGAATATCTATCTCATTCATACAAACACACACACACACACACACACACGCACACGCACACACACACACACACACACACACACACACACACACACACACACACCAATGTTGTCCATTGTGTTGTCAATTAAAATGCAAGAAAAAGAAGAGGAAAGATGGCGCCTTAGTTTAGAGCCCTCCTGTCTGCCGTCTCCATTGTTTTTCGACACTGTGTCAGAGGGTTTGTGAGTGTGTGCGCTACTTCTCTCTGTGTTGTCACAAAAGGCCCCGACAAAAGCAACCCAGGAGAGAAGAGTTCATCCTGTATCACAGTCCAGATGTACCACTCAAGCAGCATGGTGGGGAAGGCACGGGGGCAGGGGGTCCCCCTGACCCACATTCAGGAAGAGAGACCGACAAACTGCAGCTGGTTTTTACTCTTTGGCTCTTCGGGGAAACCACCACCCAGCTCCCAAGTAATCACACACAGAGACTTTCTTACTTATAAATGCCTGGCCTTAGCTTGGCTTATTTCCAGCCAGCTTTTCTTAACTTAAATTATCCCATCTTTCTTTTGCCTCTGGGCTTTTACTTTTTTTTTCTGTTTCTGTATATCTTTCTTTCTTTCTTACTCTATTGCTGGCTGTGTAGCTGGGTGCCTGAGTGGCTGGGTGACTGGGTGGCTGGCCCCTCATGTCCTCTTCTCCTCCTTTTCTTGCCCCTTGATCTCTTCTCTCTCTTTTCTCCTATTTATTCTCTCTGCCTTCCAGCCTTGCCTATCCTTTCTCCTGCTTCACTATTTACCCATCAGTTCTTTATTAGACCAATCAGGTGTTTAAGACAGGCAAAGTGACACAGCTTCACAGAGTTAAACAAATGCAACATAAAAGGATGCAACACATCTTTACATTATTAAACAAATGCTCCACAGCATTAACAAATGCAACACATCTTAAAATAATATTCTACAACAACCAACACTGGTGCTCAGCTCACCCTTTTTTTTCCCCATTCAATCCATGGGATGGTGCGACCCACATTCAGGGTACGTGTTCCCTTCTCAGTTAAACCTCTATGGGAACACCCTCATAGACACACCCAGAGATGGGTCTATTCTAAATCCAGTCAGGTTGATAATGAAGATCCTGAGTGAAGGCATTTTAGCTAGACCTGCATAGAGTCTGGCTCACAAAGCTGAAAATCCAACTAGAGAGAAAGCAACTATCAGCAAACTTTTGTTAGTGTGACTGTGCCCACCTGGCATGGTTTCCGTATAGTTGGTACCTGTTAGTGAGAAATGTTTAGTTTGCCCATGACTAAACTATAGACAGACTGATAAAAGTCAACCTTTAAGTATTTGGCAGAGATTTCTCATCTGTATAATACAGTTTAAATGATCAAAGTGTTAAAAGGATGAACTGGCTGGATGTGGCGGCACACACCTTTCATCCCAGTACTTGGGAGGCAGAGACCAGCATCAGTTCCATGGTGAGACCACGTGTCAAACAATCAACCAAAACTGAAGTAAATTTATATTCTATGTCCCTCTATTTCTTCATCTTGGCCTGGTTGGGCATGCTTTTTGTTTTCGTCTTCCAGTCCTGCTGAGAAGTTGGATTCATCAAAACGTCTGTCATAGGTGCCAATGAGATGACTCCATTGATAAAGGAGCCTGCTCCAAAGCCTGACGAGTTTCACTCCAAAACCCACATGGTAGGTAGCGAGAACCGACTCCCACAAATTGCCCTCTGGCCTCCACAAGTATGCCATGGCATACATGCACATGTGCACACACATACACAGAACCAATCAGTTAAAAAGTAATACATTTCAAAAATGCTTAAAAACCATTTGTCATCAATTAGCACTGTCTACCATGAGCACCTGAAACAGAGACTATATTGTCCATGCCCTGCCTTTACCATCTGTCACCATCTAGATTAGAGACCTCTTGAGGTAAATAACAAATTCATGCTCTGTATGTGACACGAGGCATGTAAAAATTCACAGAACTGAAAAGATGGACATGGGTCTTGGCAGATACCATTTTGCTTTGTGAAATGGATACTGCGTGGCTGGGAAGATGGCTCAGTGGTTAAAGTACTTGCTGTGCGAGGTAAGAACTGGAGTTTGGATTCTCAGAAACCCACACACATGCCAGACGGGCATGGTGGCCCACATTCAGTAGGCAGACCATGAGGGAAGGCTGTGGTCTTGTCTAAAACCTCTGGAAGCCCAAAATACAAGGAAGAAAACACGTCCACCGGAGACGTCCTAGACCACAGAGCTTACCTTAGGTAGGTACTGACCTCTGACGTCAACAGAGGCTGCTGAGAACTTCCCTTAAGATGCTGCATAGGGTAAGCTCCCTTAAGACCAGCAAAGACCTGTTCAAATGTCTTTCAACACTCTGCCAACACTGTGCTGTGTGTTCAGAGTCCCAGAGTTACTAGTCCCCAGAGGGAATTACTAAATTGCACAATTCCCCTATGCTTGTATTTAAACCCTAATGATAGGACATTAAGATGCAAATTAAACAGAAACTTAGCAAGCAAATCATGTCACTTTCTAATGGATACATCCATAAAGGCCCAGAGAGAGTCACAGTGATGCTGCCAAACCCCGAGGAAAGATTGCAGAAGCCCACCTGCAAGCCCCAGGCACACAATGTGTTAGGAAGTCTGTCTTGACAAAGTATTTATGATTGTTGTTCTTTGCACCTCATCCTAGGTACCAGTTTCTTCCCTGCTGTCTCCCCCACACCCTGCCCAGTGCTGACTGACTCCGCGAATGTGCAGGTCCGAAAGTGTAGATGTTCTCTGAGGTGGTGTTATGAGGTTGGAAAGGGGAACGTAGCCTCCTGGCTGGGTGTCTGCCCTACATTTTAATTGTTGCCATTTGTCTCCTTCCTCTTTGGTTTTCTTATTCTTCCTACCAAAAGTTGGTCATTATCTCCCAAATTAAGGTCCCCTCTCCCCGCCCTTTTTCTGGAAGGTTCAGTTGGAGTTTGACCATGAAAAAAAGGCCACCTCCTTTAACATCTCTGGCTACATGACCAAATTTACTCCAGCCAAGAGCATCTCAGAAGGGCAAATGGTATAGCTACATATTCACCATCTGTGATCAGGACTGGTACAGAATACAGAATCAGTTTGGTGGAAGGTGATTATAATGCTCTCAATTGTGTCTTCAAATTCTTACACATGTGGTTATGCTGTCAGAATGGGAAAAGCCCTGAGTTCTGGCTATAACTCAGTCCCTAAATAGCTGTGTGATTGTTCACAAATCCTTCCCCCTCTTCTTGGGCTTTATTTACTTCATTCTCTCTCTCGTCTTTCTCGACAATTGGACTCCTGGAGCTCCACCTGGGGCCTGGCCAAGGATCTCTGCATCCACTTCCATCAGTTATTGGATGAGAGTTCCAGGATGACCATTAGGGTGTTTGGCCATCTGATCACCAGACTAGGTCAGATCAGACTTTCTCTTGACCATTGCCGGCAGTCTACAGAGGGTGTATCATTGTGGATTTCTGGGGACCTCTCCAGCACTCTGCCTATTCCTGTTCTCATGTGGTCATCATTTATCATGGTCTGTTATTCCTTGTTCTCCCTTTCTGTTCTTGATCCAGCTGGGATCTCCTGCTCCCCTAAGCTTTCTTTCCCTCGAACCTTGCCCTTCATTACTCCTACTTGGTAAGCCTCACTTTGTCTATACACTCTGATTTGCAACTTGGGGTCAAGATGATAAAGCTGAGACAGGGTTACTTTATCCTTGGAGGGTCCTGAGTATGAGATAGCTCACTGAGTTCTGTACGTAATGCAGAAATGCACCATCCATTTCAGCAGAAAAGCATTCTAGGTAAAACTGCTTAAGTGCATAAGCTTCTAAGTGGTTCTCAACCTATGGTTCTCAATTCCTTTGGGGTTGCAATATCAGTTATTTACATTACAACTCACAACAGTAGCAAAATTACAGTTATAAAGTAGCAATGAGATAATTTCATGGTTGGGGGTCACCACAACATGAGGAACTGTATTAAAGGACTGCAGCATTAGGAAGGTTGAGAACCATTGTTCTAAGTCTCTATATAACTACTTTGTTGCCCTTTGAAGGATGGAAACTGTGGCTCCTCAGAGTTCAAGGTGAAGAACCCCATGGTCTAGAACTATGTTATCAAGTGCAAGCCTTGTGTTTGACCTTTGATTCAGAAGTCTGTCAGTAGTAGGGGCAGAGTTTGAATTTTTAAAAAGTCCTGGAACCTAGAGGAAGAAGTTAACAGATTCAATTATCTAGTCTTTTGCTTCTTAGCTCTGACCTTGGGCAAGGCTGTGCATTTAAATTTCAATGGAGCAAAGAAATTGATAAGCAATCCCAAACACCTCCCTACCGGGTGTGTGCATGTGTGTATCTCTAACATCTCTCTCTCTCTCTCTCTCTCTCTCTCTCTCTCTCTCTCTCTCTCTCTCTCTCTCTCTCTCTCTCTCTGTGTGTGTGTGTGTGTGTGTGTGTGTGTGTACATTTGTGCATGCACATGTATGGGTAGGCATGAGGTTGATGTTGGATGTATTCTACCTCTCTCTGCCTTGGTTTTGGAGACAGGGTCTTTCCTTAAACCTGAGCTTGTTGCTTTAGCTAAACTGAGAGAGACCAGGGATCCTCCTGTCTCTGCCTCCCCAGTGCTGACATTGCAGGTGTGTGAAACACCATGCCTGGCTCTTTATGTGGTTCCTGGGGGCCAGAGTTCAGTTCCTCACATTTGTAATGCTGGTGCTTTACCCACTGAGCCATTTCCTAAGACAATTTTCCTCCCCATAATTCCACCACCCAGCCACTGGGTTTTTCTGTTCTGTGAGCCCTGTGCTTTCCCAGCATTCAATCTCACAGCATGGTGCATTGTATTCTCTGGAGTAATGAACCCACTCTATAGACCCCAGTAATAGGTTTTCTGAACCCCAATAATAGGTTTCTCTGCCAATGCGGTAAGCCAGATCAAGCAGAATTGAAAAAGTATAACAACAAGTTTATTTGAGCAAAGTAACTCCTGGGCGGGTTCTCCAGTCCCAGAGATTGAGTTAGGAGAAGCTGCTTGCCTGAACTAAAGCAGGGAGATTAGATAGCCTGTAGGTGAGGGGTGATGACCTTTCCGCCACAAGCTAGGTTTGTGTTCAAGTATGGTCAAAGGCTGAAAGCCTAGCCAGGGACTTGGGCTGCTGGTGGCCACAAGGGAGGAAGTTGCAATAGTCGCCAGGAATGCAAGACTGGACTTTTTGGTGCCTTTTCTTTGTTCAGAGACTCTCCGAGTGAGTGGCGTTTGGAGAGACAGGAACAAGGCTTTCTGGATCATGCAGGGACGAGCTGGAGGTTCCAATCAAACACCCAGATTATGTTATTCCAAAATTTCCACAGAGTTCAAAACCCATGCACCTAAACCTCTGTATTTGGGATTTGGGTTATTTCAATGTCACAGCAATGTGTGAATGATGGGTTGGAGATCTGTTCCTCAGGGTATTTTTAGCTCCGGCGGAATAGAGAGAAAATACACTACAGCAGGATGAGGCAGGCAGGAGAGGCTGGTGACAGAGTCTCACAGGGGAGGGAGGTACAAAGGAGGGCTGAGATGGCTAGAGGCCTGACTGCTTTGAAAGTGGACTTCTCTGAACCGTCACGGAGGAAGTTGAAATTTATCAACAGTACTAATAACAACACAGTAGTTCCTGTGTACTCCTTCCCATCATCTGATCTTGGGTCGTAGCAACATTGGTACACCAGGACAATCACATCCCAAGAACCAACGTCACATTTCAAGAGCAGAGAAATTAAGCCTATGAAAGAGTTTCACTAATTTAGCCATCAATGGAATGTGTGGAGATTTGAGTCAGGACTGGGCTTATACACTCTCCTCCATTAGCAAACTATCTCTTCATTGATAATGCAAATGGAAGCTTCAAACTGCATCCCTGGGGGGTGTTTAAAGCACTTATGGGAGCACACTGCCCACTTCAGAACTGGTTCTTTTATATGCAATTAGTCTGTTCATGACACATCATTCTTTTCTAGTCATTAAAGTAAGTTCCTGGCTTAGCTGAAGGCATTTCATGGATTTGTTGACTCCCGCACACCCCAGGAACTCTCAGTTGGCTGGAGCCTAAAGGTCACAATCCCTTTGTGGGTCATGGCTCCTCCAGCATGCAGGCTGGGACTACCCTTACTTCCACACCTTCCCCGTGAAAGACAACTCTCAATCTCTGCAGACAGTTTCAGAAAGCTGGTGAAGGCTGGGGTCCAGAAGGACATGGGTCAAATCTCAGCTTTATCTTTTATGTGTTCCACTAACCTCAGTTTCCCCATGAGGACCTCTGAGTGCAGAATGCCTGGCATGTCGGAAGAATGCTGGTGGACAGAAGAGGCAATGAGAGTGTCCACAGAGTGACCCAAGGCGTCTTTGCAGGGAGTAAAGGAAATGCCTAATGGCTAGATTATACTGATGGCCGTGCAACTCTGCATATATGCTGAGAAGTCGTTGACTCATATATTTGAAACAAATGGATATTAGGATATGCAAATTATACCTCAGGAAAGTTGTTTTTTAAGAAGATGAAAAATGCATAACATTTAAGAAAAATATCTAGCAACATCTTTTCATTACAAAAATACCCAAGGTGTTGGGCATAGTGTACATGAGATAAAAGCTCATTTTGGGTGTTAGCTACTGAAGTATTTGTGGGTTAACGGAGAGAAAGAAATTTAGAAAATCACCTGATTTGGACTCTTCAGAAAATGAAGGAAAAATCATTTCTGTGAATGATAATTAAGGACAAATAATAAGACAGGTTGGGGAGAAAAGGAGTATCTTACCACACCCTGGTAAAAGATATTTGAGACCATTCTGCTTAAGAATTCTGAATGTTTGAATTCTCAAAAGGTAATCTGGGGCATTTTCCATAAATTACATAACACCCAAACAGGGTATGTGGTGGCATCTGGAATTAAATGCATTAATGTTTCTTTAATGAAATGTATAAATATTCATATAAAGTAAGATAAATGTGCAGCTATAAATAAATACACGTCAGCTCAGGTCTGGTTTACCACCCAGTGAGTGCTGAAAACTTCAACAAATTCTTGGCTTGTCTCACTTGGGGGTTTCCAGGTTGGGGACCTGAAGCTACAGCTGCTGTCATGGTCATCAGGACATTGACCTGACTGGGTGAGTCTCAGTGAGCCTCACTTCCCTCCCCCTCTCCTCTCCCCATGTCCTAACCCTCAGGGGCTGGCAGTCTCTCCCAAGGGACACCCTGACATTGTGATCACACTTATGTGTAGAATTGCTTGCTCTGCCACAATCAGATTTAAATGAAAGTGAAATACTGAGGGGAAATGGTAAAAATGGAAGTCTAAAATGAGAAATAGAGTTTGGGAGGAGACCAAATTGCTTTAGTGCTGGATACCAGAATAGCCTCGAATAATAGCACAGGAAGGGGGGGTATTTTGGGTTTGATTCATTAGTAAGTTCAGTATCATATGTTTGGTTTATGTGTTTATTGAAGAGTTATTTCACTACACTCTGAACTCTTATAAGGTCTTACCCAGTGGGTGTCCAAGGTCCTTGTCACTATTCCCAAGAAAGCCAGATTTCCCCCTCATTTGGATGGCAGCAATGTGAGAGTCCATTATGCTCCCTCAGACCACAGTGGGCAGCCCCTGAGTTTCAAAGGAGCTCTGCTCCATTGGATCCCAACTCTCTGAGGGCAAAGGTGCCGCTAGCAGACTCCAGGGAGACCTTCCATAAACACATGCCGCTCGGTGAAGGTGAGAAAGGACAACATGCTCTGAGTGCCAGTAAGAACAGATCGTCAGTTTGCTGTTTTGCATAGATTGCCAACATCGCCCTGCGGTTCAGGAATATAGGTTGTTCCAGGTATCTGCTTCTCCCTGGGGGTGGGACATTGGCAGTGCGCTGTGGCAGGTGATTTGACTCCAGGCAGTAAGTAGATTGGCAGACTAGTATCCTATAAAAGAGCAAGGCGTCTGTCCCTCATGTGCATGCCATCCTCAGCTGTCACCTCTCCTTGACCAAGTTCACCAAAACGCAGGTAGAGGCAGGTCCAAGATTTCTACGAGGGAGGTACTTGGCGACTAGAGTGAGGTCAAAAAGAGTAGTGAGCGGATGGTGAATCTGCATAGCTTAGGATGTGTAGAGACTGCTGTGGCTCCAGAGGGGCCGCAGAGACCCCCACATCCAACCTGTGGCCACTGTCCTAATAAAAAGCTGCCTAGCCCAAGGTTACATAGAGAACACCCAGGAAGTTGTTAATATCCATAGCATCAGCATTTTTATTTGAACTTTGTTTACGTTAGCACCGAGCTTCCCCACCCTAAATCCCACAAGTCATAGGTTCTCCCTGAGCTGAGGCATCTAAGACGAGAGACCCACCTATCTGTGGGTTAATGCCCTCTCTAGTGTAACCTCGGGTGTAGAGATGGGGACATCAGCACTACTGGCACTCCTACTGAATACCAGCCACTTTATAGGAGGGATCTACTTCCTTCATATTATCTCATACCCACAGCGCCATAACTCAGTGTCCCCCACCTGTCCATGGAAAGGAAACCATGTCAGAAACAGAGTGAAGAAAAGAACATAATCCCAAGAAAGGTTGGGTGGTGTCCTTTACCCTTAGTCCAGACACACAGCCTATCTGACTAAAAGAAATCCCTCCTTACAGAGAGTGGAAATCACGGTCCCTGTTCCCGTTAACATCTGCTGTGTCTAGTCCTGGGAAGCTTCGGAACTTGGACCCATCTACTGTGTGAAGATGGAAACAGAGATGGAACCAGGGACTCCTCACACCAGAGACTCTTCTCCCTGAAGAATGGGGTCTCCTTGAGGTAGGGGGATCTTGCAAGGAAAACATGTCGTTAAAGCACACAGTTGAGTTTTGAGTGCTTACAAAAGCATGCAGAGAAACGGCTTGGCCTTGTGAGACCTCTGGGTCTGAGGCTCTTGCCTCAAAAATCGCTCCTGTCCATCTTCCAGCTCTCGAGAGGGGCCTGTGGAGATAAGCCAGAACAACACACAGTGCAGAACAAGGGTGCCACCCACCCGCTCCTGCCTGCTGCCCAGGCCGCCAGAACCATGCACAGCTGTCATTTATGGTCTGTCTCTGTTTTTGTTCTTACTTTCTTGTCCTTTCTTTCCCCTCCCTCCCTCGAACCACCTAATAATAGAACCAGTGAAGGCGTGAGGTACGTGCCAGGGGTTCAGGTCTACATCATGACCCAGTGCTAAGATGCACTGTTGGCATAATCTTTGATGAGTCACGACAGCTTCAGGGCTTCAGGGTTTCTCCAAGAAACATTTGAATGACTATGGTAAGGGCTGGAGAGATGGCTCAGCAGTTAAGAGCACTCCCTGCTCCTCCAGAGGGTCCATGCCACATTCCCAGTACCCACATGGCCATTCACAATGGTCTATAACTCCAGCTCTGGGGTGGGAAGGATGGGGTGTGATGCCCCTTCTGGCCTTTGTGGATACTGCATTCTGGTGGTGCATACATTCAGGCTAACACTAAGACATATAAAATAAAAAATAAATAACAACCTGAGGTGGGGGGAGGAAGGGGGAGAGCCAGGCCTGGTGGCACACACCTTTTAAAAAGAAAGCAAAGGCTGAGAGGAGCAGCCAGAGGCCCCGACTAAAGCAGAGGAGGAAATCCCTCTGGACAGCAGGTACTCTGCAGTCTTTTTCAACGCTGTTTGACTCAGGTTTCACCCGAGAAGGGAATAGGAATCTCCACGGCCAGAGACGTAGCTAGGCTGTTTCCATATGTCATCATACACGTCTCACGTGGTCTACAAGCCTGGCCTGGAAGTAAGGAATGGGGTCTGTCCCTTTGTTTAGCAGAGTCATCAGGATGTGGTATGAGAGTCAAGGACACCGTTCTGGATGACAGCATGATAAGACCTTATTGATCTTGTCATGGCCGAGGGGTCTTCGGCAGAAACACAGTAGAAAAGTGATTCAATAAAATGAAGAGAAGCATGGTATATTCCTGAACCACAGAGGACCATGGGCAGTGGGCTCAATTCACCCAAAATACAGAGGGAGCACTCTGCCACTTTAGGGAAACAAGCCACTCACAAAATGGAATCTACATCATGACCCCTTTTTTTAAAAAAATTAACTTTTTCTGATCTATTTTTTCCATGTCACCTCCAGTTAGTTGAACACTTCGGAGGATGTTATTTCACTATATTTTCTGATCTCCCCCCTCCATGCCTTAATTTGCTGCAATAGAGACGCCACGCCTTTGTAATTTAAAAAGGGGGTTAAAAATCTAAAAAATTCAAGTGAGCCCTACACAGATCATTCACTAATACCGAGTGTTCAAAACACCAGGGTTGGCCATTTCCCTCTTTCAGTTTCTCATGCTGGGCAGCTGCAGGGTTACATTCCTCGTGAAGAAACGACAGTCTTACCTTGGCTTCTGAGAGTTCCAGCCACCACCTCTCCCTCCTACTCTGCTGAAAACTCCATCATCCCCCTGAAAAGCACTGCCTAGCTGAGAGAGTGTCCTAGTCAGTCCATTCCAACCGAGAGACACCATGACCACATACCACAAAGGCTTTGAGCCTGATAGAAACGCTTTGGCCACCTGTACAATGCATGCATGGATATATTTCTATAAGAGCAAAGGCGATTGGCAATCATTCTTTACAATGTACATATTTGTTCATGTTTATGTATTTATATTTGGTAAGTTACAAATTCACAGTGGTTATTCATACAGACACAGTCCTCGGAGAGCAATAAGAGTGGGGGTTAGTCGAGGGCCGGTGGACAGAGGACAGACTAACTGTTCTGTCCATCCTTTGCAACTCTTCCAAGATGATTTAGCTGCTCGTGCCTCAGTTTACACACCTACATTGGAGCTGTGTTTTTGGCATGCAGGTCCTTGCGTAAACACATCAGACAGAGCTGCGTCAGACTCCCAGCTATGTGCCCTGGTGGTTGTATAAGCTCCGCCAAATTCCTCTGTGGAACTAGAGGAAATGGACTTTCCTCTCTGCCCAGGGGCCAGTAATGCTTACCTCACAGGTCTATGGGGCACCTGAGAGCTTTTCTGCAGATGACAGGGAGAGTGCCCTGGACAACATGTCTTCGACTCGGATGGAAAAGAAGAGAGTGTGAATCATATCCATTTCCCCCACTGAAGTCCTGCAGAGAAGCAGGCAGAGTGTGGTAACAAGGCATGTCGCCTCACTCTTCGTGGAGCTACCAGAAAGCCCCTCACTCAGTATGACTGAGAAATACCCTCCTGGAAGCTCTGGGGTTTTTTTTTGTTTTTGTTTTTTCATTATTGCAAGGCTTCTTTCCAGCAATGGAACTTTTAACTGTTGATAATCTTAAAGATCTTTCTAAATTGTGTCTTATCATAACTACACTTTTCGTTATTGGGACTCTGCCTCAACATACTGGCTTACATGTTCATTATGTTGAATGTCTGTTACTCCACTCGGGCTTAGTATATCTCCCCCTCTATTGCATCACCTCCCTCTCTGGGTTCTAGGTGCTTCTATTACTGTCCTCCTGCCTTGATGATGCTCCTTATCTTATCACCTTGCAGTGAAAAAAAAAAAGTCATTGCTATGAGAAGTATCCGGTGCAAACCCTCTCTTTGAGAAATCAGCAGACTTGGGGAATGGAGAAGATAGGTAAAGATGAGCCTTCAAAGTGTTTAAATGAATTGAAGAACTGTGTTGAGGGAGCATCATAGTGATGACATGGTAAAAAGTTAATTGGATGAGAGTGAATGTCTGATGTTGGATGAGAAGCCCATTGGGTGAGTCTAGCCACTGTGGAATACTTCCTTTTCAGACACCCTGAGAAGTCTTTTCCAGACAGCCCTGGGATCAAGACTAATGGAGCTGAGAAACTGACCTCTAGAAAAGATAAGCCTGTGCGAGCGCGCGTGCGCACACACACACACACACACACACACACACACACACACACGGTACTGTGCAGGGAGACTCAGTGAAATAAGCCTCCATTTAACCTCTGTTGGCTTAAACAGGTCTTGCTTTAAATGGTGCACTTTGAGATAACCTGTGAGCCAGCTGTGCCCCGAATGTGTTAACGGGCTTGAGAAACCCACACCGGAGAGCAGCCAAATCCTCAACCCCGCCTTCTGCACATCTTTCAGCAGCTGCTTTGAATGCCAGTTAGAGAAACATGCCTTTTCTCTCCAGTTCCACAGACCATGGGCCAGAGAAGGAACCATCACAAAAACTTTAACAGCATCTCAAGGGTGGCCCCGTGCTCCTCGCCAGCTACTGACAATCTATGTGAAAGTAATCCTAGTTTTTATTTGAAGCTATCTTGGCTTTAAAAGAACCTTCCAAAAAATGATTGATACGATGAATTAAACCCATAGGTAACCCTGGAAATCTGCTTTGAATAGCAACAAATTCCTAACAATATCTTCAATGCCTGCAGCCGAGAAATCTAATCTCTGAACTCCTAAAGGTCAAGATTTGCTGTCTGGTAGCACGGCTCAAGAGTAAATGCTCCCTAATGCTGCGCTAGGCGATTGCTTTGCACTCCAGACAATGTCAATTTTGTCCAAGTAGCTGCAGATGTGTCTAGCATTAAGTCAGAATGGTGTCAAGGGCCCTTCTTGAACACCGGCTGCTTCTCAGAGAAACTGGTCCTAAAGCCCTAGTCTATTACACTCCATGCCCCAAAGACAGGCGTTTAAGGCTTAAAGGAGGATGGAGAATAAAGCCGCATTAGATTTTTTAATGTTTCTGAGTCAGGAGACCCAGGGGAAGAAAGTCTCTGGTGAGCCCAATGTCCTTCCTTCTCCCCTCCCCACTGACAGCCTGCTGGCCTTCCTGATTAAGGTGCGGCTGCCATCTATGAAGACCTACCCTTAAAGCTACTTTCGTGATAAACCATTCATCACTGTTCAGGTCTACTCTAGCTATGGAAAAGCTATAACAGACCGATGAACCCATTAAATTAAGAAATGTATATGTTACCGGAAGTAACGTGCTAAGAGGAGGCAAGGGGTGGGGGCAGAGATCCAACCCTCTGTGGAGGAGGCTGAGTACTCGGTATAATGAAGTCTGTGGATGGCTCAGCTGCTCCACCCCCAACTCAGAAAGGAAGACATCTCCCACACAGGAGCAGTTCTTTAGTTTAAGCCTATTATTTATTGAAGTCAGAAGACATAATTGATTGGCAAGCATGATTAAATTAGCAATCAGGACAGAGGCTTTGGGGGTTTTAAAATCTGTAAGACCGGCTGGGGAGATGGCCCAGTCAATAAAGTACTCACTTTGCAAATACAATGACCTGAGTTCCATCTCCAGTACCCGTGTTTTAAAAAGCCAGATATGACAGATCACACTTGTAACTTCAGGACTGAGAGGTGGCCAGCCAACCTAGCCTACTTGACAAATTCATGTCAGTGGAAGGCTGTCTCAAATAAGATAAAATATTAAAAAATAAAAAAAGGTGGGTGACACCTAGGGAATGATACCCAAAGTTGTCTGCTGACCTCTGAGCACATGTGCATACACGCAGACATCCACGCACAGATGAAGGTGTTTTCCTTTTAAAACTGAGAGAGCTGAATGTAAACCAAGGAGAAGTTGTCATATTCTGCTGAGAAAATCTGTACATCATTTCCTGTCTACCTCCATAGTTCCTCTGCTGCCCTAGGGTGGCTGATTTTCTTTTCTTTTCTTTTTTTCTGAGACAAGGTTTCTCTGTGTAACCGTGGCTATCCTGGAACTCATGGTATAGACCAGGCTGGCCTCAAACCCACAGTGATCCGCCTGCCTCTGCCTCCCGAGTGCTGGAATTAAAGGCGTGCACCACCTCTGCCCGACTGAGAGGCTGATTCTTATTCTCTCTGTGCTCTCTTCATCTGCTGTGAGTCTCTAGCAAGTTTCTGTCCGAGGCAGGCTGCCATGGGTTCCCATCAGCATGCCTTGTCAATCAGCAAAGGAAAAGTTTCTGAAACTGTGATGCTGTGGCTTGTCTCACATTTTTACCCGGCAGCATCCACAGCCCCTGAGGAGAGGACACATGACCTTCTTCTGCATCTCCTCCTTGGCAACAGATGAGGAACTAGGGGAAAGGATGACTCTTGATTCACTCTGGACCATCTTGGTCAAAAACTGTAACACATTTGTGATGATTAATTTTGATGGTTGACTTGACACAACCAAGAATTATCTGGGGCCAGAGTCTTAATGAGGAATTCTCTATATCAGGTTGGCCTTTGGACATGTCTATGGAAGACTGTCTTCGTTGTTAATTGATGTAGGAAGACCCAGCCCATTGTGGGCAGCACCACAGTGGTATGTGTGTGGGGTCCCTGAACAGTATGAGAGAGAAGAATGCTGGCTGAGAGAAAGGAAGAAAGCAAGGGTGCATTTGTTTTCTCTCTGCTCTTAGTCATAGATGTAATGTGACTAGCTGCTTGAGTCCTTGCCTCAACTTCCTCTCAGTGATAAACTATAACCTGGAACTGCCAACCAAATAAATCCTTTCTCCCCTACGTTGCTCTTGGTAAGGACTTTTGTTTAAATCTGAGCACAGAAATGAAACCAGGGCAGTGTTCTAGAGATGTCAGGTTGCCAGGGAGGCTGCAAAGGCAAGGATATCTAATTGAGAAACATGATGTTATTGGAAACCTTGGACTTTTTCACTCCTCCCTCGAGTGTATCCCACCTTTAACCCTTCCTTTCTGCCAATAGCTTGTACTGGATGGCCAGCACCGTCTGGCAGGAGAGCTGGCTTATAACCAGGCTTATAAACTACCAGATGCAACAGGAAACGAATGAGTAGGGGCAGTGGTGTAATCATCAGCCAGTGTGGGAGCATGGAGGAGCTGGAGGTGGTTGGTGTTCAGCTTGAGCTGAGTGGGGCCAGACACGAACACATCTTTGCATGGCTCAATCACCTTTTTTCTTGTTTCATTTATTCATTTTTTTTAAAGAAATTCAGATTTGATTATGGGCAAGATCCCCAGGTTTTAAGGTGGGAAGCGATCTAGAAATACACCTGTCACCAACCTCTCACCTCCATTTATGTACACACATGCAAGCACACGAGAAGGATATGTCAAGTGGTGACATGTGTAAGGATCCATTAGCTCTACACTAGGCTCTTGGTATTCAAATACTGGAGTTTCATGAGCCTTGTTTCTGCCATTTAGGAACTGACCTGAGTGGATACAGTGTGGTGCTGCTTGGATTTCCCTTCAGGACCTAGCAATCCACTTTGCCAGCTGCTGGGACCACTGGCTCTCAATGGCTTGCAGCTGAGTCCTCTCCAGGACCAGTGTCAACCATAGAGCCACTCCTTCAGACATCTTCAATAGGTGACCAAAAGAGGTCTAGAGCCCCTCACCTCAGTGGAACAGCTTTGAAGGACCATCCATGTTCCAAAGCTCCACAAGATCCCTCCATGGCCATTCAATGCCCTCCTTTGCTGAGAACCACTTCCCCTCTTGCCGCTCTTCATGAATCTCAGCCCCAGACAGTGTTTCATGGAAAAATGGCCTACAAGAGCCTAGCTGAAATATAGGAGCTTATATAATATCAAAGATGCTGGGTGCAGGCTAACTTTAAGTGACTTCTGCACTGTTGGGATAATTACGGAGAATTTGGGAAGCCAGGAAGAATGTGAAGCTTTGTGAAGATCATTTCTATCGGTTAGTGATGTTCAGTTCTACCTTTTTAGGGGACACATGTGTTTTTGTTTATCTTGGATGCCTTCCTGTACATTTTAGGGAGATTTTTTTCTATCCAATGATGAGAGTTGAGGAGTAAATGCAAAGGAAAAAGCCTAATTCCCTGCTCCCCCATGATTTACCATAGCAATTAGACAAGAGGACATGAGCCATGGGTCTGTGACCAAGACAAACTTCACCCCAGTCACTCCACCATACTCAGCAGAAAGCATCAAGTAAGACAGGTCACTTCCTGTTTAAATTGTAGCTATGACAGCATAAGCCTGGAATGGCTTCCTGCTGTTTGCCTTATTGCTCCTCTGTAGAAGACTGAGGCCAGCACACTGAAAGCAGTGGAGCTGGGAGACCGAAGAGAAAGACACTATCATCTCCTAAGCCCTTGGATTCAACTGTGCTTGAACTCAGAAGTCACCCTGGACATCACAGTTGCCTGAGCTACAGCCATTTCCTCTTCGTTCCATGTAAGCTTCCCAGGAGTTGTGGCATCTGTCTATCCATTGCACCTGAGAAAGTCCTGACTGCTTCCCTGTTTCAATCATTCATGCACAGACAGATTGAAATAGACAAATGATAACACTAAGGGATTAGTACAAACAACATCTCTGTGTGTGAGGAGCCAATTCTTCCAAGTCTGCAGAATAACGCAGCCCTGAAACACACAGGGTGCATTCTGGGAAGCTTTTATCGGAGAACTCAAACCTGGGAGCAGAATTAATATTAGATAAAAAAGATTTGGATTTGCAATATAAAGACTCACTTGTAACCCTCAAAAATAATAAAGAGGAAAATAATTCCATCTGATACTCTCAGAACAGAAGAAATAGTGCTGTGTTCTGGTCTGGGAGTACATCAGACTGTTCATGACTGCCTGTTAATCCAGTTCCCAGGGTTCTGGTGCCTTCTGACCACTTTGAGTACCTACACATACAAGGTTCTCATAAACTTGTACAGACAGACAGAGAGACGTGTACACACACACACACATACATAAGTAAAAATGAATCTTTTTTTTAGCGCTGCTATTTGCAACTAGAAAACATTTGGGGATATGTACTATAGAATTATGTCAATCATATAATAATTGGTCTAGTGAGTATTTTTTTCAGATTTTGTGATCCTCGTGGTATTTGCCGAACCAAAATTTATTATTTATTTTATTTCTATCATAATTGTAAATAAGTATGTGTATTTCGTTGCTATTTGATATATTTTTGTCACAATTTTGTATTTTTTGGTAAGCTTCTTCCATCTTTGTTTTGCCCTACTCCAAAGTGTGTGCATTTCAAGTCTCAGGAATCTGCTTGTGGGGTTGGGCTTTGCCTGCGACCTGTAATGTCCACTGTCATGTGCTGTATGAGCTCACTGAGAATCTGAGGAGGTGGGAACAGGTCTCTGAGGCTCACTGGCCAGCCAGCCCAGCTTAGTTGAGTCCCAGGCTAGTAGACACCTTTTCTCAAAAAAGCAAGGACGTGTGGCTCCTGAGTTGACAACTCAAGTTGTCCTCTGACTTCTACATATACACACATGTGCATGCACACACACGAGTACATACATGAATGCACATGTAAGCATTTCACACACACACACACACACACACACACACACACACACACACACACAGGTTCATACAAAAGATCATCACAACCAAAGCAAGGTGGAAAGACCTCCAGGTCTACCATCTTTGCCCTAGAATATAGGTGTGTGTTGTAGATATTTTGTTTGTGTTCTGACAAACAAGGTTTGCCTGGACATCAGAGAAGCAGAGCAACAGCCACTAGAAACTTCTTACCTCAACAAAATCTCAGACCAAATGGGGGAGTCAAGATCCTGTCTCCAGCCACCTTACATTCCTGTCTCCAACTCCCTAGTACTGGGATCAAAGGCTTGAGCTACCACCACCTGGCTCTGTTTCTCTTTTACACTGGTTCAATCTCGTGTAGCCCAGGGTGGCCTTGAACTCCTGATCTTCCAGTTTCCTCCTCCCAAGTGCTGGGATTAAAGGTGTGTGCCACCACTGCCTGACCTCTATGGTTAACTAATGGCTAGCTCTGCCCTCTGATCTCCAGGCAGGCTTTGTCAGAACACAAACAAAATATCATACGAACAGGAGTTGCCATAATATATCAGAGTGTTAGCCCCAGCTCCCAGACGTGAGTCAGATAAATTTCCTCCACCTGTCAGTTTATCAGAAATGGAATCATGACTGGTCAAACCTTCCCTGCCTGCATAACATTTCTAGATGGAAGTTGGGCAGGGTGAGCAGAGTGTGTGTGTGTGGGGGGGAGGATAGCCATTAGCAGAGGCTGCCTTAGGGAAGCACTGTAAGCCTTTTGTTATAGCCTGCTCCTGTGTGGGGAGATAGAACAGGTGGGCCTAATGGGCTCTGAATAAAGTCCTTGAAATTCCCCAGGAAGCTATGCAACCGGATGTCAGGCTTACATGCTAAGTGTTAAAGGGGTATCATTGTATCAAGCCTGGTAGAAGCTGCAGCTTTGTTCTTGGGAAACCATACCCTTGCCCTCCCTTTGTGGGTACATGAGAACACCCCCCACACACACAGGAGACAGCAGCAAGGTTCATGATTTGCATTCTAAGTCTACTGAATGAATGTTGGCATGAAGCCAATGAACATCTTATTAAAATAGCAATATCCATCAAAATGATCTGTGTTCAACATGCACTGCCTTACATCTCCTGGTCTTTATTTGTGTGTATGTTATGTACACGTTCAGATATGCATGATTTTATACATGCATGTGGAGGCCAGAGGTCAACTTTGGGTGCCTTATTCAGTCACTCTTAAACTCATTTCTGTTAGTTTCTTTCATTGGTTTGTTAAGACAGGGTCTCACTATGTAGCTTTATAGTTGGCTGGGAATTCACTGTGTAGACCAGGTTGGCTTCCAACTCACAGAGATCCAACTGGCTCTGCCTCCCCTGAGTCCTGAGATGCCACCATACCTGGACCTACCTTGTTTTTTGAAAAAGGTCTCTTATTTTTATCTGGAGATCACTGATTGGCTAGACTTGCTGGTCCAAAAACCCCAGCAACCCTTTTGTGTCTACCTCTCCAACGCCTGGATTACAAACATGGGCAACCATGCTTGGCTTTTTAATTTGGGCTCTGGGGTTTGAACTCAGGTCCTCATGCTGGAAAGGCAAAGGCTTTACCAATTGACGTAAGTCCCAACCCCACATTTCTTAATCTTTAAAGCTAGTTCATGTTTCCTTAGCATAGCATGAAATGGTCACTTTATGGGGTTCCTGAAGTCCTGGTTCTATCATTTACCTGTCTGAGGCTTGGCTTCCTTCAGCATCAAACAAAACAACTTTCAGCAACCATTCAATTAAAGTTCAAGGTTCAGTACTGTTCCAGGCCATGGGAGTGGCCTTCTGCCTCAGTTTCTCTGAATTACACTCCACTCTTCCAGTATTGCCAGAGTTGAAACTTGGCCATCAACTTACTCAGCATAGAGCTTTGAGGCTTGCTGGCTGTGTGGTCACTCCTTCTGTGGACACACCCTTTTGTCACAAGCTGATATTCTAGCATTCCTTCATTTGACTGGTAGTTATTGATAATCTATTTGATATCAGGCTTAGGTTTGGCTCTGAGAATACAGCATGGGAGACCTGATTCTGTCCCCTCAAGTGCTCTCTGGAAAGGAGAATTCTACAGTTCGATGAACCATCATACTGTGTAAGTACAGCATTGATGACGCATTTGAGAAAGAAGTTGACACAGAGATAGTAACAAGATGAGGACCAGAAAGGCTTTCTAGAAGAAGCCTTTATGGTTTTGTCAGGAGAATAGGGTGAGGTTAGAGAGGACCAAAGAATATTTGAAGAAGAGAGGAGGGGGCATTTCCCAACACCATGAGCCTTCAATCTGTGCCCAGTTCTGAGATCACTGTCATCTACCCTCCCCTGGCCACTGCATGCTAACCATATAGGCCACCTAGACAGTGCCAGAATTCACCACACCTTTGGCTTCTGTGGATCCAAGTATACAGGAGACTGCTGTGTGGATCACAGCTGAGCTGCTCAGGATACTTACTCTCTGTGGTCCTGATTTATTCCTCTGTTCATGGGCCTTCCCTTGAAATCCCAGTAGGTAAGTCAGATGATATCCTAGAATGCTTTCTAGATAAAGAGAGGATGAGGATACAAAGCAGGTCATGGAGGATGATAACCTCTCATTAAGTAGCGGTGGATGACAGGGGCAAAGAATTGGAGGAGAGGCTAGAAGGAAGGCAAACCTGCCCTCAGCACCAAGGAGTGTTGACATTGGAAAAGGCTCTATCAAACAGACCCTTGCCAGGCAACCTTGCCACATAAAGCACCAAGGGCATGGTTTATCCAAACATTTCAGAGAGTGAGTGCTTGTCCCCCACCTCAGGAGCAGAGTCGAGCAACATCCTCAAACTCCAATTTGTCCTAAGTGAAGCAGTGTGCAGAACTAACGAGGTCATCAATTTTTCTTCCAGCTAATGAACTCGTCAGGAAGGGTGTGATGTGAGGAGATGATGAGATGGGCAACCAAACCTGATTAAATAGTTTCATCTTCATCACAGAATCAGACGTAGAGTTGAAGCCCCATTATTCACTGCAAAGAGATAATTACCCAGAGGAGGGACTGCCACCAGGGCCACTCCATCCCCACCCGACTGGCTCTACTCTCTCAGGTAAAGAGAGGGCACTGGACCCAGATATGGGCCCTCTGTGAATTTGAGAACTCTTCCATGGCAGGTGGGAGCAGCAGCAGCAGCAGCAGCAGCAGCAGCAGCAGTGTGGACCATCTGGTCTCATCCTGACTTTGAGCCATCCTTGGTTGATCTAACAACAACAGCTAAGTGAACTAGACTGTCAAGGAAGTGCTTCCTAACACTGCACTCATGGTGCTAAGGGAAAGGGTGTGGGGGACCAAAGGTGTTTCAGTTACTTTTCTGATTGCCGTGGCCAAATGGCTACCTTAGGAGGGAACGGTCTATTTCATCTTAGCTCAAGAGGACACAGGACAGCAAGGAAGCCATGGCTTCAGAAACATGAGGCAGCTGGTCTCTTTCTCTTCCCAAGATGACCCCCGTCAAAACTTTCTGGATCCTTCAAGACACACATCTTTATCCTTCACTGCTCTTCGTCGTCACCCCCTTGTGACACACCACAGTCTGCATTGTGTCACGTGCTTGTGTCCTCAGTAAACTCCACTGGTGGACTTTAAGTTCTTCTGTGGGAACCAAATCTTAGTTACCGCTTCGTTCTTGCCATACCTACCCTTGTGTCTCAAAGTAACAGGTTCCGGGGAAAAACAAAAACAAAAACCAAACACTGGAAACTTCTTGAGCTGACTTTCTACCTCCGAGTCTTGAGATAATAAGTGCATTCAAAATTCAAGCCCTCTACAAAGAAGTGCTTCTGCAAACACCTGTGTGGTCAGAAGTGCTCACATGCATTTGTGGTGTGGGTTAGATTCCATGATAAAGCATTGCATCCAAACATCAAGTTATTCAATTGTTCATTCAACAGGAGTTTGTTAGTTCCAGGAAACCCATCATTATGATGGCAGGACCAGGAGGCAGCTGGTCACATTGTAGCTGCAATCAAGAAGAATGCTGGTGCTCAGTTTGAGTTTTCCTTTTCACTCAGGCTGTGGAATGGAGCCTTCAACATTAAAGTGGGTCTTCTGACCTCAATTAATCCAATTGAGAAGCTCCCTTACAGATATGTCCATTATATTCTAGTGTCGAATCCATCACCAAGCACCCATCACTGGGAGTCCATTATGGACTAGCTATCATGCATGTGGTTCTGTGTCTTTGCTAGGAGAACATTCTGTGTCAAGAGGAGAACATTCAAAGGTGCACCACAAACAGCAGTAAGCATCATGTTAGATAAACACATATTTTTGAAAGGCAAGTAGTTAGCACCACATGCTCCTTACCATTAAGAAGCTCAGTCACAGCAGGTATAGGTCTTCAGAGGAAGAAGTGTTGGCAAGTGGCATGCAAATCTTTAAGGCTTTTTGGGCAGTGGGGAGAACTTTCCATTGGCCTTAGTAAAATTCTTGGCCTTGGATACCTAGGAAAGAGGGGAGAGGAGGGCAGTCAGGAAGTAAGGGGCTGTTTGGAGAGTTTAAAAGTGTGGGTGGGTGGACACTAACTGGAGGGGGAGAAGCATCTATCCATTCCTACCCCACTAATCCTGTGCTCATGACAGGCTAACTACTGATAAGACATTAAGGGCTGTTCTCACAGGTAGCAGGTTGGCCCCTGCTCTAGAGTAGTTAAAATCTAGACACACACACAAAGAATCAGCAAACCAGACAATATTTGGAACAGTGGTGTTGCTCTACTCTCTGATATGACGTCATGAAGGATGGATCCCTATTTTAAAATGTACTTGTGCCTTCTGGAGGTGAAGAGAGAACACTGGGGAGGCTGTGTTTTATATCTGTCTCCTCCAAATTTTAACACTCCCTGGAGTGTAATTTTAACCCCATGAAAGGCACAAGGCACTCAGAAGATTCGTGAGTCTTTGGAGCTTCTTGCTATAGGTGGCAAACTGCTGGGGGAGAGGGGATTCTTTGTGTTTCATTTTGTTTTTGTTTTTGAGACAAGGCTTCTCTGTGTAGCCTTGGCTATCCTGGAATTCACTGTGTAGACCAGGCTGGCCTTGAATTCAGAGATCCATCTGCTTCTGCCTCCTGAGTGCTGGGATTTAAAGAGAGAGAATTCTTGAGTGTTTAGCTGCCTGCAAGTTGTTTAACTGACCCAGTGATACAGCTTTTCTGGGCTTCCACACATGCTGTGTGAGGGATTTTTAGTGATGTAGTTACTAAGGTCACTCAGGCTCCTGTAAGTGAGCCCCAAATCCCATTGGTTCACCAAGATGGGCTTGATGGGAATTCTTTCTTTAGTCTGCCATTATTCTCTCTCTCTCTCTCTCTCTCTCTCTCTCTCTCTCTCTCTCTCTCTCTCTCTCTCTCGGATGAATAGACTCACCATACAAAATGCTGGCACCCAGATAACTACTTTGCCCCACTAGCCAGCTAAGGCCTTGGCACACACTGAACAGTGATGTTCAGTAGAGATGGAGGATCTAGCTGGATGTCTGACTGTAGCTGGCAAGTTGGATGGAGATCCTAAACTCCTCTGGACCACTCTCTAGATTTACCCACTGTCCTGAATCCTCCTTTATCTACTATCTCTTTATCCACTGTCCTTTGACTCACAGAACAAAGGAATATTTTCCCAGGACAATGTCAAAATGTCTAAACTGTCAGATGAGGTGACGAGTCATGTTTGGTCTGATACACCTTCTCTGAGGAGAATATTGAATCGTTACCAACAAGATATATGCTGCCATGCGTGTAAATGTTCATAATGTGTACATGTGAAAACTTGGCCCTTTGTTTCTGCTTCCCTCTAACGTCCTGCTTGTGTATGTGTGTGGGGGGATGGTTAATTGTCTGTGTTAGGTGACATTTTTAGCTTGCTTAATGTGCTAAATAAATTCTATATCTCTTAAGAGCCTATAGCATTCCATTAATTTTTCTCAGCTCTTTTTATTTCTCTTCAAATATGGCTGGATATTCCACAAGGAATCCATTGTGCTTCTGAATTTTGGTCAAAATGACTACAGAATAACATACCTTCACATAGATGACCTCCTGTGCCTGAAAGAGATCGTTTTCTTGATAAGTCCCTTGGTTCTCTTTCTACGGCTCTGGCAACGTAGTTTATTGGCTTTATGATACGAAGCTTTCACCATTAGAGACCGAGCGAAGATCACCGAACTGTTTCCCACACATCCTTAGATGAGCTTTGAATCACAACAGTAGTAGAAGGCCCAGCATGACACCGCCTCTAAAATGAGCAATTCCTTAATTAAAGAGAAGTAAATAGAGGTTACAACGCGTTTCTTAATTAAATAGATGTAAATGCCCCATCACTCTGCTTCCCACACACATCAGTTTCATATCATATCTTTCTCCTGTTTGCCCAGAGGAAATGGAACTCCTACAGCTTTATTTTGGTCAGAATCTCCTGAGTGTGCCCATGAGGCTGGTCATGCCATCCTAAATATTTACCTTCTGCTTTCCAGGAGCCTATGGCTTTGACATCTGTAGGCTTAGAAGTTTCCACGACATAACTACACTATCAAAAAGAGAGCCCTGTTTTTGCTCAATACAACACATTCATCTCTGACTCGGGAAAGACACACTTAGGGACATGAGATGTGGGGTGCTGTATGATAGGCATCCTGGCATACTGTCACACGACTCTGGGTAACCATGGGTTGTGCTGTATGCTCTCTCCTTTCTTTATAGGTCTCAACTCTAGCCAAGTTCCTTCTGAGTACTAAATTTAGATCCCGTGTCTATGTGATTGGCAATCCTGTGGTGCCCAGTTTAATCAAGCCCAGGTCTAGATGTTGGCATATAGTTGTCATTGACATTGAGGTCATAAACGTGGCTTTATATAAAGGTGATTAATCTCAATGATGTGGTTGGGTCTCATCTAATCAAGAAGACCTCAAGAGCAAAAACTGAAGAAGAAATTCTGTATCAAGACTATGTCACAGAACACGTGAAATGACTCAGTGGTAAAGACATCTACCACCAAGCCTGGCCACCGAGTCTGAGCCCTGGAACTCACATAAAAGGGGAAGGAGAGTGTTTCTATGAAATTGTCTTCTGACCTCTCTACACATGTGCTGTGGCACACATGATCCCCACCCCCACTCACACAAATAAACGAATACATAAACACATAAACAAATAAATAATGTGATGCAGAAGTCCTAACTCTGTTTCTAGCCAGCTAATCTGTCTTAGGAGTGTTGGGCTTTCTAGCCTTGCCAGCACCTTAAAACGAACCTGATGTGGACTCCACCTGAATAAGATGAAAATAGCCCATACTTCTGATTACCTAGTACAATCTGTTTGAAGATCTAAGCGAGCTATCTGGCAGTGTGGCTCAAAAGGCCAATGTGGGGCAAGAGTTGGGTGGAGAAGACAGAATCTGGTCCATGGTACTCCAAGGGCAGCCAAGTTTAGATGATGCCCATTGGCTGGATAGTCCAGCCACTTCCCATCCACAGGCTGGGCGATGATCTGAGGACAGCAGTGGGTTAACCACACTTTGACTCAGTCAAACTGTTAATTGGAATAGAATCCATCTCAATTTATTCCTAGAAACATGTCTGCTTTTCTGAGGCATTAGGAATAAATTGCGGGGGATCCTGTTCCAATTAGAATTCATGATTAGGACCATCATTTCAGGAGGACGAGCTAGGCAAAACCACGAACACTAGGAAATCTATACGACTGAGAGGTCTTAAGCAGAAAGGTTAGTTACTGAATGGAAAGTCACAACGACCTGTCTCCCTGGTGAATTTGTCCTTCACCCAGAATTTCAGGCCAAGTGGCCGACATTTGAAGGTGAGGTTAAAGAATATATATATTGAACTGTATGCTTTCAGAGCTGGAACCTTTTGTTAATGAAGGGACCAGGCTCAGAGAGAAGGAACAAATTGTGCACAGCTCCCTCTGTGGGTTTGGAGTGGAGCATGCCCTCCACATTTGTATACACAGTAATGGGGGTGGGTCAAGGGTTGAAAGAACTCTTTTGGGGTGGCCACTGCTTTGCTCCTCCTCCTGAAACAAGGCACAACAGTCTTGCATGACCATGGGCAAGAACCTGGCTTGTAGGTCCTGTTCTGTTATTTGTGGGGGCGGGGACTGGGGAAAATCCCACACATTAGAATTTTCCAGATGCCAAGTCACCAGTACAGTGACAATCCCCTAGCACTGTGCTAAGTGCTCAGCAGAAAATCCCCACAACCACCCTAGGAGGCAGATGCTACTTTTATATCCAGACAAGGGGCTCTGGGGCATTGGGCAACTTACTTGAAGGCACGTGAACAGCAAGTGGCATGGCTTAGATGTGAACCAGACTGTGTGGGGCCAGAGATGGTATGCTCTCATCACTGTGCACTGCCAGGTTATGTCTCACTTCCTCTTCACACTTCTCACCATTTTGCCGATCAGACAATCGAGGCCGAAGAAAGTTGGAAGGACCAGTTCAAGATTTAATTCTGTGAATAACTTTCGGGGAATCTTACTGGCCGCAACTCATTAGGACCCTGAACTTCTGAACACCTTTCATCATCAAAGTATTAGTTACTTTTATCATGGCTGTGATAAGATACCCAACAGAGATACCCTAAAGGGAAGAGGTTTTATTTCAGTTCATTGTTTCCAAGGTTTCAATCACTGGCTCTGTTGATGCAAGACCTGCTACCAGGAAGAACATCATGATGGTGGGAGCCTGTGGGAGAAGAGGTTGTTCATTTTCTGGTGGACAGGAATCAGAGCAAAAGCCAGGCAGAACTGTCATAGTCAGGCTACTAGTGACCTATGTTCTTTGAACCCTACATCCTGGTTTCCAGACACTCCCCAATAATCACCACATGCTAGAGACCAAATATTCTAAGTTCCCTGTCTATGGGGACCATTTTCAGTGCAAGCCATGACACTTCCTTACATGTTTATTTGCCCATGTGACTTTGACTTATTGGTTTCCTGATTCATCTTTGATTGGATGTTCCTGGGTAGATTAAAACCAGGACCTCCACTGTGGTGAGAATAGATACTTAGACCAGTGCCCTCCATGTCCATTTTTGTTCCTGGTAGTTTCCCATCAAGAACAATGGACTGGCTAAATATAAACTCTAGTGCCCTGCCCCAGACTTCCAGAGCTTGATAACAACTGCATAGTTTTGGAAAGCACCACAATTAATAAGGACCCATGAGAGTCCTTTCCTCGGGGGTATTTGGAAATGCTGGATGCAATGGGACATTCTGTTAGTTTGTTTCTCTGTCACACGGATGAAACACTGTTCAAAAGCAGGTCACACTCCATCAGGGAGAGAAATCAGGAAAGAAACTAGAGGCAAATTGAAACACAGGCAATGAAGGGGTGCTGCTTGCTGGCTTGTTCCCCAGGGTTTGCCCAGCCTACTTTCTCATACAAGCCAGGACCACCTGCCCACGGGTGGCACCACCCACAGTGGGCTGAGCATTTCCTCATGAATCATTAATCAAGCAAATCCCTTTATGCCAATCTAATGGAGGCATTTTCTCAGTTGCAGTTCCCTCTTCCCAGATGACCCTCGCTTGTATCAAGTTGATACAACTCTGCTATTTTGATGCCAGCCTTGCTCCCCAAAACCAATGGTCACATCATGCCAGACATCACTGGTTCTGAACACGTGGACTTTCTGTCCAAAGCACTCTGTAGGTGCCTGCTCTGCTTTTTATCAGTTGTGAACTCTCAGGTAAGTTATGCGGCCTTCAGTACCTCAGCGTTCTCTGTGCAGTGGGAATAGTGATGGTGTTTACCTCGTGGCACTGTTCGGAGGAGGTGTGTGGGATGAAATATTCAAAGTTCTTAGCATGGTAGCTATTGTGCAGCCAGGGATTGACTGTTGATAACCATTTCTCTTGGCCTGGGAAGTTTCATTCTAGATGATTCTGCACTCATGAATTCAAAGGAAGAGTGATGAACAACAACAACAACAAAAATGTGGAAATCTTCATGTGTCCCAGAATTCACACAGTACATCTGAGGACGGGGAAGCGTGGAGGGGTCTGCCTGAGCTCTAAGCAGCAAACCTCTCCTCTCTCTGGGATGAGTGCCTGAGGCCACATCCTCAGGTCCCAACTGAACCTGTTACAGTGACCACCGCTCCTGGAAGGAATAAGGGTAAATCTATAGATTGTTTTGTTTTGTGACAGGGTCTCATGTATCCAGGCTTCCTCAAACTTGTTATGTAGGCGAGGCTATCCTGATCCTTCTGCCTATACCTCCCAAGTGGTAGGATTACAGCCATACACCATTACAGCTGGTTTATGGAATGCTGGGATTGGAATCTGGGGCTTCATATCTTTACTTTGAATTTTGGACATCCTGACTGTGCTAGGTCATGGTGGAGAGTGTCTTCTCTATTCATGTCTGCTTGAAGTTCTGCATACCTCTTGGATTTGGATGCCTATCTCTTCCTGTACAGTTGGGAAGTTGTCTTCTATAACTTCATTTGATAGTCTATTTGATTTTATCTATACTTTTTCTACACCATAAATTCTCAGGTTTGACCTCTTGAATGTATCCTGGACTTTTGGGGAATATGCTCCTTGATTTTTTCCCCTCTTATCTATGCCTGCTTATATCATTGTCTTGATTTCATCTTCCATCCTTAAAATTCATTCTTCTTGTTTGTTAATGATATCTGGTCTGATTTTGAATTGATTGACCTCTCATTGACCTGGAACTTGCTAGTTTGACCAGAATGGCTGGCCAGAGAACCCCCAAAGATCTGCCTGCCTCTGTCTCTCCAATGCTAGGGTTAAAAGCATGTGCGACCATGCCCAGCCTTTTGATATGTGTTCTGAGGATCAAAGTCAGGCCTTTGTGCTTACATGGCCAGCACTTTGCTGGCTAAGCCTCCTCCCTAGCCCTAGATCCTTAGTTGTTAAGCATTTGCCAGTACACCACTGCTCTTCCCCAGAGACAAGTAAGATCAGTCTCCAACTTCCAGAAGCATATAACTCAGTGGCATGTACATGCATGCAGACATGGAGATGGTGGGTGTGTCATGCACCATCTAAAGCCAAAAGTTATGCACAAGTAGATCAATAATTGACAGCCTAGAAGATGGTGTCTGCAGCTAAGCCCTTTTCAAAGCCTGGTCTTTAATGACATGAGCTAGAAGAATATAATGAGGGAACCCAGAAGCCCTGCTTTATTGATTTTTTTTTCTGAGACTGGGTTTCTCTGTGTAGTTTTGGTGCCTGTCCTGGATCTCACTCTGTAGACCAGGCTGGCCTTGAACTCATAGAGGTCCTCCTGGCTCTGCCTCCCAAGTGCTGGGATTAAAGGCGTGCGCTACAACCACCTGGCTTGCTTTACTTATTTTGTTAAAATTTTGATTAATTGTGTAGAAAGACCTTCTTCTTCTTCTTCTTCTTCTTCTTCTTCTTCTTCTTCTTCTTCTTCTTCTCCTCCTCCTCCTCCTCCTCCTCCTCCTCCTCCTCTTCTTCTTCTTCTTCTTCTTCTTCTTTTATAGGCATCACCTTTCAATATGATCAGTTCATAGGCTTACCTTAAGGTGTTTTGCTGGACTTAACCATTTGGCCAATGGGGGTGGAGGTGAGTCTATGCAGGTCAGACGGTGTGCATATATCAGAGAGCTTGGAATACCTCCAAAGATGGGTGCTAAGGACTAGGCACTCAACATGGTTCATAACCATAATTTAGCCTCTTTGTTCCTAGAGCTGATAAAGTATGAATTGATCTCCTTCCCAAATATTAACCAATTTGAGGCAGTGCCCCACCAAACCAAAATAAAATGTTAATTATATTTAAAATGTGCAGGACTAGTTTTTGTGATGCAAAAGATAAAATTCTTATAAGTTAAGCACAGAGCATTCCAAGCTGAACACAGTCAGCAGCTGCTTGCACGATGCTCTCAGAGCCTTGCCTAAGGAGCCCATTCCCAGTTACTTTCCTTTCTAGCAGTCCCGAGGGGTGAGGTGGTCATGGACGGCTTTGTCAAACATACAATTTTGTTCCAATTTAACCTGTGTGCTTGTTTGCAGCAGTTGTTTGCGAGTGAAAAGGTCAAGCTGCTTAGGTTTTCCATTTCGATGTGCGTATCTCTGTGTATCTACAGAAGTGAACCAGGGAGGGGGGGGGGTGCAATAGACTAGAGGGAGGAGAAGAGGAGGGGAAATCGAAAAGAGGGGAGGAGGGAGGGAAAAGAGGAAGAAGAGGGGTGTGAGGAGAGAGGAAGGAGAGAGGGCCTGTATGGGGAGATGAAAGGATGCGGGAGAGGGAGAAGAGGGAGAAGAGAGAGAAGGAGGTGAGGGAGAGGAGAGAGGGAGAGGAGAGAGGGAGAGGAGGATGGGGAGAAATGGAAGGAGGAACAGACAGCCACAGGAAGTTGGAGGGAGAAAGGGATTTCTCAAAAATAAAGGAGAAAGGATTGGGAGAGCCTCGAAGAGGTTAAGGCAAGGGAGCGGAAGAAGGATGAAGTAGGGGAGGGGAGCAGACAAGGAATGGGGAGTGGGGGTGGGGACGGGGGTGGGGTGGGGTGGTGGGGTGGGGTGGTGGTGGGGGAACAGAAGGGAACACTGATTGCACTTAAGTTTGGGCTCTTATTTCTGCATGCGTTCTTCTCATCTTGGCCTCAGTTTCCTCGCCTGTATAGTGGGGCTAAGCAAACCCACCCTTGCAGGGTTTCCAGAAGTTGAGATGAAAGGTGTGTGGAGAAAGGCAGTCAGTCCCAGATGGTCCACTCTGGCAGCGTGGCCAGGGTGCCAGGCGCGTGCGTGCTTTACAGATCCTTTTGGAAGAACACGTGTCCTGAAGTTGGACCCTCCGCCCTCCACCCACCCTAAATGAACACAGGGCCCTGCAGGGACACACCCCAGTGCTTCCTTCACTAGTGGGACAGTGAGGCTGGGCTTCCTGTCGCTCATCACACCGGCGGCCACCAATGAACTTTCCACAAAGACAGTTTACTCCCCGCCGCTCTCAATCCATAACCTTTACTGGTCTCCATAGAGTCATTAGGACCATTAAGCTGTGGACTCAGCTCCGCTTTCGCTCTAAAGTTAATACGGCCGAGACTTTTTTTTTTTTTTTTTTACTTCCCTATTGGGAAGGAACATGTGCAATTTCAGTGATTTCTTAGATCATTCCATAAGTAAATCAAATATTCTTTCAAGCCCAGTTATCAAAATTGTGTCCTTTGGTACCACGTCTTCCATCAAATTGCAGTAATCCAGTTCACAACATTTTAAACCTCTGCTAGCTCCTAATATCATCCCTACTAGATAGAGTAATTAAATTTGTACTTTTTTTTACAAGTCGTACTCAATAAATCTGAATAAATTAACAACGCATTACTAAGACTGCTACATTAAATTTGCATAGTGCATTTAATGAATATGCAACTGCCAGCGAAAAGGTCTGCTGCTGGAACCTTCTACATTAGCATAACTACTTGCAGCATGTTTCTTAAATAATGCGCTCATTTGCACATCACTGGCTTGGCTAATTCTAACTTCAGTCGGGGTAGCCTTGTAATTAAGACTCTCGCTTTAATTTTTAATGAAGTTTGTGTTACATCAATCCTGACAGTAATGAGGGGACATGGAAACAAAAAGCCTGCTAATAATTAAATTCACAAACCAGTTTGAGGGATAATAATTCCTGAGGAGAAATTACATGACTAATTATTAATTAAATATTCATACTATTGCACAGCCATCTCACTTAACTGCTCTTCTTGTTGGTAATAATGTTGAGCCGTGGATGTCTTTTTGTCAACCATTCTGAGTTTCAGGTCTCTGGTTCATTTGAGTGTGCTATGAATCAATATGACACAAAAAAATAAAATTGTTTTAATTGGTAGCATTTTATTGTGTCTAAATATTACTACAGTTGGTTTAGTTTGTGGCGAGTTAATCTAGTTAGTCACTTCCTGTTTTATGAAAACATAAATCTGGTTTATATCCATAAACACCTAATGGCGGGACAACTTGACCTTTTTTTTTTTTTAATATAACGTTACTGTTTACAGATAATTACACCAACCCTTTAAAAGGTTACCTAATAGCTATACATTCATCTCAGTAAAATGAAAAACATGTAATGTTATTTAACTACAGCCTGTTCTGAGGAGGGCTTGGAGACCCTCATTTACCCCCACTGGAAAATAAGCAATATTAATGTGTGGGGTTTTTTTTGGCAGATATGGTATGGGCACCTCCTTAGAATGTGGACAAACAGCGTTTCTGGGTCGGTCTCTTGATGTCTTTTGCAGTGAAGATGGAGGTCTTGTGGGCAAAGAAGCAATCTTCTCCACTGTAACAACTTTCCCACGTGACAACATGATGGAGCCCAAACCTTCCCCTTTCAGGGCTGCCATATCCCTACAAAACCCGATAAACAAACATTACAACACCAGAGAAATTACCATGATGAGGCCTAATTGGTTGCAATATTTATTGTAGATGCTCTGTTTTCTCTCCTTCCACATTCTAAGTGGTGTTTAGAACCTGCATTCTAACAAGATAGTCCCCATCTGGAGACATGTTCGGCACGGATGAGAAGACATCCCCAGTATTTAAACGGGCAGCATTAATCATTAAGTTCGAATACGTCATAGCGTTTGTGTCCAGCCCTGACACATTCAGGACAAGATATTTTAGGATGACCATTTTGCCCATTATAAAATTAAGTCGATACAGAAAAGGGACCTTTTTATCCTGCATGTTTGTAGCCTATAAGGGGCTTTAGAAAACTCAACCAGGGCAAACACTCAACTTCTCCCCAAAATTCCAGCTACTTGATTCCTCAGAGTGAACTAGGCTGGAAACCCCGGGGCCAAGACTCTCCTGGGATGTGTTTTCTGAGTGAGACTCCCTTTGGTTGTGTCTTACCGTTTTGCTAAAAACTGACCACTCTTTAGGGTTTTACTATTAGGCCTGATGGGTATCCCTCTTATGAAATCTTTTTTTCCTTTTACTGAAAATAGATATTTTTTTCATAAAATATATTCTGATTATGGCTTCCTCTCCCCCCTTTACTGAATTTTCAAACTCTTTGAGACTTTTCTTTTTCTTTTTTTTTTTAGTCTACAGTCATAAACTAACATCTAGAGGTAATTTATAAAGACCCCTTACCATAAAGATCATTTGCTGGCACATGTCTGTGGCTCCTGCTTCCTTTGTTCAAGGGCGTCTGGAAGCAGAAAGCCCCCCAAATGCTCAGAGCAAACAGCACAAGCCTGAGCAGGCTGACCAGCAGCTGCTCTCTGGAGTACTTGTACAGAAGATTCAGCATGTGCTTCCCAGGAAGAGGGTATGAAGGAAAACGTCTCTCCAGCAGGATACCTGTGACCACAGGCCCTATCACCTCCTTCCAGGGAAACAGCTGAGGTGTTTGGATTGAGTTTAGATTTCTCCCTTCCTCGACTCTAGGAAAAGTTAACCTAACTTCATCTCTGAACTGTGGCTCCCCTCTCTGATTGGGTCTGATCCTGGCCCCTTTGAGGACTGCAGTACTTAAACTGTGCTGGCCATGCATGAGATTAGCATCAATCAACAGTGATTCAAATCGCCATGAGTTTCTCAAGGAGGAGTGTCAGAGACCATACCACTGAAAAACTAGTTCTTAGAGAGAAACCAGGCTTGGTTTCTCACATTACTTTGAGCAATCCTCCTGCCTCAGTCTCCTAAGTGTTGGAATTATAGGCATGTTCTACTAGGCTCAGTTTCAAGGGTTCTCTTTAATAGGATCTTGGATTGCAGCTTGTCTAGCATGCATGCAGGCCTGGGTTCCGTTCACAGCACCACATAAATGTCCACAGCACCACATAAATTGGGTGTGGAGGTGCATGCCTGTTATTGCACACACCTGTTAGTCCAGGACTTGGGAAACTCAAAAATAGGTAAGTGAAAACCGTATGCCTTGTAATGGGACCTAAGCCTCATGTGAGTTTAAGTTTATGTACCAGTTTTGTCCTGTGGTGGGAGAATATGATGGGGGGGGGGGGGGAAAGATCATAGGGAAGTGGATTCATAGCAGGAAAAACCAGCTATAGCTGGTTTGTTTCACCAGGATACATACAATCTGATGGCCTCTCAGAATCCATATGGATTTTTAAGTTCTTAAGCTCCGATCATATCAGATGATAACTACTAAGGTAGAGATGCTCCTTGATTTTTCTAGAGGAGCCTAACTTCAATGTCTCTACCCCATATCTATCAGGCATTGGGTGGTTGGCAGAACAGGCCAGAGGTAGCTGGGATCATAATTGTAACCCATCTATTTGATAGGATGCCACAAAGAGTATGCTGTCATCAGAGAGCATTCAGCAAACACCATCAAACGGTTAAGTGCCTGCCTTATGTACTAAATACATGGCCCTTCCTGTCACCTCTCCTTTTCAGTTTCATGATAACTGATCCAGAAAAATGCCCACACAAAATAGTCAGGGAGGAGAACACTGGTGTGTGGTGTTCTCTGCCCTTCTATAGCAAGATGCAGGATGGAGAATCTCAGACTTGGAGTTGGACAGACTCTAGGTCCTTCACCTCCTTGGATCTGGAGTGTGATCCAGAGGCTGCTTTGACTTTCAGAGACTTGTGGAACAAGAGGTCAGATGCCCTGCCCAGGATGAGGTGAAGCCTAAACTTTGTTGGGGGGAAAAAGGCTCAGGTGCACAAGGGTTGGACAGAGAAGTCCCTTTGGCTCTGATCTCTGGGTTGGTGAGGGGAGTAGATTGCTTGCAGAACAGATTGCATTGTTATTTCAACATTCTTGAGTTTGGCCCTAAGCATGCATTTGGTAGTGTTCTCTCTGTCTGTCTCTGACTCTGTCTCTCTGTCTCTGTCTGTCTCTGTCTCTGTCTCTGTCTCTGTCTCTCTCTCTGTATACCAATCATTTGAGGGTTTTATTGTTGTTTCTTTGTTTTGCTTTTGTCCAGATGGTATTTCATATAGCCCAGGCTGACCTCAAACTATGTAGATAAGGTTGTCCTTGAACTCCTGATCCTTTTGACTCCACCTTCCAAAGGATTACAGGTGTGCATCTCCTTGTCACTTAGGGCTTTATGCTTGGTAGGCAGGCCCTTTACCAACTGAGCTAAATCACTGGCCCTCTCCTGAGTACTTATAGGTCGGGCCTTATTTCTCTAGAAAACAATGGTCTGCATAAATTATTAGGGTTAAATTACTTAGACTTGGAAAACACAGAAAAGTCTGACATATTGAAAATATAAATAAATTTAAGTTTTAAGCTGCCTTCTTAAACTTGGAGTCTCACCTACTGAAAGCTTATTCCCATCTTGCTTCACCCCCATCAGCTCCTACTTGCTATAGTCACTGAAAGGTATACTCCTCACCTTATTTTTCTCTTCACGACTGTCTGTCAGGATCTTATGCACCCTTTAAAACCCTGCCAAACTTCTTCTCCCACCAGCTGACCCATCCTTTTCTTTTCTGGGTTTTTTCCACAGTGACCTTTAAATGTCACATAGAGACAGTTTTCTTCCACCTCTGCTGGGGGAGACTGTGATGGTCTTTATCCCACTGCCCAAGACACTGACCCATGTATCGATGCTCCTCAGTTAGATGCTTGTTATAACAAAGCAAATTCCTGTGACAAATGACAATGCCATGATTACATCTGTAAACACCAGGATCACAATATGCATCTTACCTTCCTAACAGGGCTTTTCTTCTTTTTCTTTGAACCTAAAAACAAGTAGAAGGCCATAGAGATGGTTCAACAGTAAAGTTTTGTTTTAATTCTAGTACTCATGTCCAGCATACACACACACACACACACACACACACACACACACACACACACACACACATGAATAAATCTAAAAATAAAAAAGCAGGTAGATAATCCTAATGGGATTAGGTTTGATGAATGATCAAATGCCATTATCATTGACTACTCTGTTACAAATCTAAAATTTCTCCCTGAATTCTAAGTAAAAGAGCCACTCAGTGCATAATTCCATTGGTGTACAACATGGATTTGCCCAGCACAGTTACATTGTCTGCTGTGATGTTGAGAATCACCTGAACCCAAGAGAGCATGCAGGCTGCAATGTCCACACCCCGAGAACCCAAGGCTTCCTAGTGCCCAGTGCCAAAGCTGCCCACCTGCGATCTGTTTAGCCCACAGTGCACAGCTGCCTGTAGGGTAGGGGGTCTCACTCTTGAGTTGTTTTCCTTCCTATCTTGCTGTGTGCTTTTTGAAAATGTGACCTCAGTTCCCACAAGAGCCCCCAGGTCTGACAGGATAGATAAAGTTTGGATTGGCATTTCCTGCATAGATCACCTAGGCAGCTGGAGATGTCAGCTCTCTGGGAACGAGGAAGGCACAG
The DNA here is from genome assembly GCF_903995425.1 of Onychomys torridus. Taxonomy (NCBI): domain Eukaryota; kingdom Metazoa; phylum Chordata; class Mammalia; order Rodentia; family Cricetidae; genus Onychomys; species Onychomys torridus. Next base: position 63,414,040 of record NC_050449.1, on the reverse strand, counting down.
CTATGCAGAGAAATGGGGGACCCACACAGTGGCTTCAATCACAGCTGTTCTGGACCTACCCTTGTCAGAGACCTGTCCACTTTTGCCTGAGTAATGGCTGCTCCGTCGTTGCCTCAATACAGTCACCTTGTAAAGACTTTCTTTCTGAGTGTGGATATAGATGCGTCTGTGTGTGGGAGTGTAGGTGCAAGTAGAGTACAGAAGAGAGGATCAGATTCCCTGTAGCTAGAGTTACAGTCGATGTGAGCCACCAAACGTGGGGCCTGGGAACCATCGGTGAGTCCTCTGGAAGAGCAGCCAGCTCTCTCAACTCCTGACTCACCCCTCCGGCCCCCTCACTTCTCAACACAGTGTTCAAAGTGATGCTCCTCTTCTGCTCAACCCCCTTCAGAGACTCCTCATTGCCACTCACTGTTCACCCTGCCCCAGGCTTCAGGCCTGTGCCCACATCCATGACCTTCCTGCCTACCAAGGACAGTAGCTACTTCAGCCCACTGTGAAAATGCCAGGCTTCTCATTGGTCCATGTCCTGGCACAGTGTCCCGGTTGGCGACCTTCACACTGATTCCACATGTAGCTGCAGGCCATTCCCCTGCCTCTGTCAGACCTCTGTTGCAGTTAAGGCCTTTCCCCCTGCTTCTACAATGCCATGTATCTGATTATCTTTACCTGGAAGTGTTCCCCCAGCACACCCCTGCATCCCTGCGAGAGCTTGTGCAACCAGGAAATATGTGTAATTAGCTTTTAAGCTGGTTCCTGCCTTCCTCACCTACTTCTAGAGTAGATGCTCATATGGGACAGGGCTGAATGGCATTCTCTGATATATGGTAAGTGCTTAACATCCACCTGACATACAAGTGTAGGAGGAAGGTTGCTCAAGTAGATAAGTGAACCAAAACAGAGCACAGAAATACAGGCAAAGAGATACAATATCATGTCTGTACATATTAAATGAAAGCAGAAGTAAAATATGCCCAACATACAATTTATATCTGTAAGAAAAATCTAAAACAAGTAAAAAAGACATATGGAAGGAGATATATCTAGGAAAAATTGTCAACAATATTATCTACTTTGCTGTGGGATGGTCTTTCTGTATGCCGTGAATATGTGCTGCTACAACTGGTTAATAAAGAAGCTGCTTTGGCCTATGGTGGTAAGTCAGGTGGGGAATCCAAGCAGAGAGACAAGGAGAAGAAAGACAGAGTCAGAGGAGATGCTGAGCGCTGCTGGGGGAACAAGATGTAATAAACACAGGTAAGGCCTCAAGACACGTGGTGATACATAGATTAATAGAAATGGGTTAATTTAAGATGTAAGAGCTAGTTAATGATAAGCCCAAGCCATAGACCAAACAGTTTGTAATTAACATAAGCCTCTGTGTGTTTATTTGGGACTGAACACCTGCCGGACCAGGAGGGACAGAAACTTCCATCTACATGTTAGCAGCCCTACTAAGGAGCCACACCCCAGCTTCATCCACTTGCTGGAGGTGACCTGGGCTTCATCCATGGGAAGAGAGCTTTCCCAGGGAGTCACCATGTGCAGGCTACTGAATCTAGTCACATTAAGGGCTACACTCCAAACATAAGCACCAATCAGAGTGCTGATGGTGTCATGGCTTGTGCATACCTCCATTTTCGTCCTCATGTTTTTCTCTTCAGCTTCTGTTTCTCTCCTCTTCTCAGACCCCACTTGGTAAGTCTCCAAGCCTAGCTCTGTTCTTGCCTCTTCTGACCCTCTAGATAAAGCCTGCTGATCTCTTATCTGTATGTTATTGTTGTAGGTCTGCAAGTCTGCCATGGTCCCTGAGACAATAATATAGTGGGATGGCCCAGGCAAATCAGGACAGAGGTCACACTTCCTGGTGGGAATTACTTTTGGGATCTTGATCAGTTTCCTGTGTACACTTCCAGTCTAGCCACAGTTGGGAGCACTTGAAGAAGAGCCCCATATGCTCCAGAAGGAAATGAAAGCTGTCAGTGAGAACCAATCCTGCTACAAACAGAAGGTTTTTTCTGCTTGACTGGCAGGTGTAAGAACCCTTATGGACATAGCCTTAAAACGTGCAAATGAAGTATACAGATGTTCCTTAGTCTTCAGCTTTGCTGCCCATGGTGTGGTCCATGAACTTGCAGCAGCAGCATCCACAGCATCTCAACAGAATCAAACTTATTAGCAAGGCAGAACCTTGGTCCCCCACTCTAAAGCAGCTGGATTAGACTCTGCTTTTTTTGTTTGTTTGTTTGTTTGTTTTTGTTTTTGTTTTTCGAGACAGGGTTTCTCTGTGTAGCTTTGCTCCTTTTTCCTGGAACTCACTTGGTAGCCCAGGCTGGCCTCGAACTCACAGAGATCCGCCTGGCTCTGCCTCTCGAGTGCTGGAATTAAGGGCGTGCCACCACCCTGCAGACTCTCCCCTTTTAAGAGGATCCCCAGCCTGTTTAATCAGAGCAAAGTCTGTGAGGCACCGTGCAAAGCCATACTTGGGGCAGCTTTCCCTCCACCAATGCCCACTTGGTAGCTTACCAGGGAGAACCCAGGTATCTAATTTTGAAAATACACTGTAGATGATATTGATATATGACCAAGACTGAGAGCCAGTGGAAGCTTGTTTTTCCTGCTTTTATCTTGTTTCTCAAAATATGATACTCAGAGCCCCTGCATGTTAAAAAAAAAAAAGAGAGAGAGAGACGTATTTCCAGACATGTGGAACAAAATCCTGGAGGTAAGTATGTGTCCCTGAAATGAGCATTTTCAATACAGTGTGTGTGTGTGTGTGTGTGTGTGTGTGTGTTGGGGTCTTGGGGGCAGGGGTCAAATATCCTAAAGTTTATGAACCTCTACCCTAGGAGAAAGAATAATGGAGAAAGAATTCCTCCACTCCAGTTTGGAACTCATCCTTACTTTCTTGTGTAGCCTAGCCTAGCCTAACTCTATGTGTAGCTGGGGATGATCTTGAACTTCTGATCTTTCTCCCTCAGTCTCACAGATGCTGGGATAACAGGTATGCCCTGTCACTCACAGTTTTTGCACGGTTGATGACAGCACCCAGGGCTTTGTCAACACGAGGTAAACACAAGACCTGCTGAACTACAGCCCCAGCTCTCTGTTTTATTTTCAGTCCACAGGGCTTAGCCACAATTGGCCGTTCCCCAACTAGAAGTAGGCAGGTGGCCAGGCCTGGCCAGTGACAGGTTTCATCCCTCCTGTTTGAAGAATGGGAACATGACTCAAGGGTGTAGTGTAATTTCTAGAAGTAAATTTCTGGCTTCCCATGTCAGAGAATATAAGTTCTGGGCTGCTGGTGGCCATCTTTGCTAGCATTGGAAAAGCTTGCCAACAAGGAGGGAGGGCTGGCAGACTGGTGGCATTGGGCAGGGTGGGACACATGCTATCCAGTACCAAGCAATGTAAAATGAATATTGCTGACTCCGTTTTGAAGCTCTAAGATGGGTAAGAGTTGACTAGTTTGTGAAGCATTGCATTGAATGAATTTCCACAGACCAGGGCTGGAGAGATGGCTCAGAGGTTAAGAGCACTGGCTGCCCTTCCAGAGGTCTTGAGTTCCATTCTCAGTACCCACATGGTAGCCCACAACCATTCATAACTCTGGTTCCAGGGGATCCGGCACCCTCACAAAGACCTATCTGTAGACAAAACACCAATACTCATAAAAAAAAATTATGAAAGAATTTCCACAGACCATTTCCCAAATTTCTTAATGAGCCAATATTTTCTGCAAAGTACAATCAAATACAGCAATCCACAAAGGCAGTTGTTCAAATGGGGCATGTTTGGGATAGTGTCCCCTGGACAAACCTTAGGAAGCCCAGTTAGATGGCACATGTGTTTCCACATGTATTATTTCATTGAATGTTTCCAATAGATTTTGAGGGTGGCGCTATGGTTCAGATGAAGGAAGAGGGTGAGTTGCCCAAAGGTGCCCTTCCACAGCAGAACTGCGTTCTGTGGGTTAGAAGCACAGAGCCAGAGCCTCTGCTGACTCCCGTGCTGAGGTCTCTTTGATAGTTTCCTTTACCAGCCCACACGGTGTTTCCTGGAACAAGAATGAATCAGGGTGAGTTGTTTTCTCTAGGAGGGCCTAGCAAGGCCACAGGGAAAGACGGAATGCCAATCGACACAGAACAAGCAAACTCAGGGCCCATTTCTTTCTGGTGGTTTTAAAAATAAAGCTTATTTACAGGGGCTGGTGAGATGGCTCAGTGGGTAAGAGCCCTTGCTGTGTAAGCAGGAAGACATGAGTTCAAATCCCTAGCACTTACATAAAATGTCAGGCATGGAGGGACATGTGTGTGACTGTAACTCCAGTGTTGTGGGGTGCAAAGACAGGAAGACTTGCTGGCTGCCAGCCTATCTCCAAGTGAGAGACCCTGTCTTAGGAAATAAGTGTGATAGATCATTCTCTCTCTCTCTCTCTCTCTCTCTCTCTCTCTCTCTCTCTCTTCCATTATTTCTAAATTTAGAAGCCAGAAAGGGCCTGCTCTGAAAACAAAGGTAATCCTAATCTGTGTTCACAGTTTCGGCCAAGGGTCCCAGGACACTGAAGAAATGCAGGCGCCCAGGCTTGGAGAGGCTTCCCTCACTGCATGACATCAACCCTGCCTGTGCTTCAGGTCTTCTGAGGCTCTCCCAAGGAAATCAGCCTTGGGGAAAGGTCAAACTTGGGAACCCATTTCTATATCAAATTTAAGAATAGAACCAACTGGGCAGGTGGTGGCGCACACCTTTAATCCCAGCACTCGGAAGGCAGAGGCACGGGAATCGCTGTGAGTTTGAGGCCAGCCTGGTCTACAGAGTGAGATCCAGGACAGGCACCAAAACTACACAGAGAAACCCTGTCTCGAAACAACAACAACAACAACAAAGAATAGAACTCAATCTCATCATCTCCAGGGGTCAAAATGATCAAACTGTAAAGGAGGTCCAGGTTTTCTGACTTCGAGCTCATGTTCTTCCAACCACACCATCTGCAGAGGCTTCAAAGACAAGAGCAGAAACACTGGTCTCACTGGCGTCCATCTGTGTGGCCTTAGGAAATACAAAGACTGCTCTCACCCAGTTCCCTTAGCTGTAAAGTGAAGGGAAGATGTCTAGCTCAGGTTGGAGAGATGGTTTAGGGGTTAAGAACATGCACTGCGGGGTTGGGGATTTAGCTCAGTGGTAGAGTGCTTGCCTAGCACGCACAAGGCCCTGGGTTGGGTCCCCAGCTCTGGCAAAAAAAAAAAAAAAAAAAAAAAAAAAAAAAAAAAAAAAAAAAAAAAAAAAAAAAAAAAAAAGAACATGCACTGCTTTTGAAGATAACCCAAGTTCAATTCTCAGCATCCTCACTGGGAGGCTCACAACTATGACTTCAAGGTCTGATGTTTCTGACCTCCATGGGCACCCACACTCAAGTATGCACACGCACGCATACCCACATAATTAAAAATAGTAAAAACAAATTTTGAAAAAGATGTCTGAAGGAGTGTTATAGAATGAAATGTCCATAAGCTATGTGGACAGCATTTAAAACATAGCATGTTGCCAGGCGGTGGTGGCTCACGCCTTTAATCCCAGCACTCTGGAGGCAGAGCCAGGCGGATCTCTCTGAGTTTGAGGCCAGCTTGGTCTACAAAGTGAGTTCCAGAGAAACTCACAGAGAAACACTGTCTCGAAAAACCAAAAAATAAAATAAAATAAAAAAAATTTAAAAATAAAACATAGAATGCAGGGAAATATGCTTTTACAATGAGTGAATGAGTATTACTTCTATGCCTACTACTACATTTTAAAAAATAAGAGTAATTTATTTTATTTGTATGTGTATGTATGTTTGCATGTATATATACATGTACACCATGTGTGTGCCTATTACCCTAAGAAGTCAGAAGAGGGTGTCAGATCCCTCGGTACTGGAGCTACAGGTGGCTATGTACCACCTTGTGAGTGCTCAGAAATGAACCTGAGTACTCTAAGGGCAACAGGTGTCCTTAACCACTGAGCAATCTCCCAAGGCCCCTATCATATCTCAGTACTTACCAGGAATTACCTGCCTTGGCTTCTTCCAAGTCACTGTAACAGAATCCCTGACAGACAAATTACAGGAGGAAAGGTTCCTTTTGACTCACAGTTTCAGAAGGATTTCAGCCAATCACAGTGGGTAAGGCCGGGTGGGAAGACTCTGGTAGCTGAAGCATTTGGTGGAGATGACAGGGAGCAGAGGCTAGACCAGACCCAGGATTGGGGTATCACCTTCAAAGCCTCACCTCAACGATTTCCTTTTGTGAGGAGGGCTCCACTTCTTAAACACTCCACAGCCTCAAAATACTACCACCATCTGGGGGCTGAGCATCAAAGTCTGTACCTGGGGGTTGGTGGTGCACGTCAGATTGAAAGAGTAGCACTATCACTACTACTAATTGCTTTATCATTTGCTACAATGCTTCACCACATAATGTACTCTGGGATGCATATTAGGCACTAAATTAAGAGAGGCAGATGAAGAGGTGTGCCAACATGGGCTCTCTTTCCCTCTTTGTATGATTGCTTATGTAGGCCTTGGAAAAACAAATGTATCTCTCCTACCTAAGTCTTGATTCAGGAGAACGAAAATAGAGGTATCTAGGATGCTTCAGCAATGACAAAGGAAGTTCAAGCTTATTATATTGTTGCACAAATTAAAACAGTATTTTGTGTGTGTGCATGTGGTCACCTGTGTGTGTACATGTGTGTGTGTGTGTGTGTGTGTACACGTGCACACCCAGGTGTGCATGTGGACAGCAGAAAGTGTGTTCAGGTATTTTCTTCTTTTCTTCTATTGCTTTCCACATTATTACCTTTTGTTTGTTTGTTTGTTTGTTTTGTTTTTGTTTTGTTTTGTTTTTCAAGGCCAGGTTTTGCAGCCCTGGCTATCCTGGAACTCACTCTGTAGACCAGGCTGGCCTCAAACTCAGAGATTCACCTGCCTCTGCCTTCAGAGTGCTGAGATTAAAGGCGTGCGCCGCCACCATCAATGGCTATTGCCTTTTCTTGAGACAGGGTCTCTCCCTTGACCTGGGGCTCGCCAGTTCAGCTGGCTGGCCTGTGACCAATCTTTGGCATCCTTCTTTGCTTCCCCATGGCTGGGATTGCAGGTGTATGTACACCATGGAGCTTGGCTCCCCCGCCCCCTCAAAAACAAAAAACAAAAACAAAAACGCGCACTGGGTGCAGATGTTCCAAGACAAATGAAGCAACATTTCTAATTATGTCTCTTCTGCCAGGCCCAAGACTAAGTCCTGCAGTCATTAAACATTCCTCTGGTAGAGAAGAGGGAGTGCGAGGCAAGGTTCTACCAGGAACATTCAAACTGCTAGGAGGGTCTGCCTTTCCAAGCTTACTCCAGATGGTACAGAGATACCATTTCTTCACAAGGATGACTTTTTGCAAGCTTACCGTGGCTTTCAATTTCAGGCTGAAAATATAACTTGTGTAGTTTTCAATGGCTAGCGATTTCTAATCTTTTTACAGATCTGCTTAGCATTCAGTATCTGCCTTGCAACTCTCAGAAAAGAGACACAGACCCAGCCTCCAAGCGGAAGCAAGCAATTTAGTTCTAAAAACCAACGTTTATTAAGTGCCTTGTAGGTGAGGCACATTGTGATGTTCCCTGGCCTTTGCCACATAACTTGATGACTGAATCAGGCCACACAGGTGCTCTGAGGCCCAGGAAGGAAAAGAGCCTTCCTGTGCACACAGACAACATGTAGCCTCAAGACTGTCTTCAGTCTGTGCTGTCTGTCACAGGTTCTTCATGTGCATGAAACACAGAATTCTTTTTGTTTTGTTTTATTTTAATTGTGAACCATTCTGACTAAAAAAAAAAAAAAAAATCCTTGTGGCTGTCATGTTTAATTGAGCTCCTGAGAGGCCATGTCGGGGAGACTTGGGGATGAATCACCCCCAGTCCCATTGGTCTCACCAAGAACCCATTGATGTTTCATAAATCCAAGTCAGTACGAATTTAATTGAGTTAGCATGCTGAATTAGCTCACATCTAAATGGCATTCATGTCTACAAATGGAATAATTAGAGTCTAGAAAATGGGCTATATCAAGTGGCATCTCAAGTCACCACAGAGAGACATTTGTATTCCTTCAATCAACTGTGTGTGTGTGTGTGTGTGTGTGTGTGTGTGTGTGTGTGTGTGTGCGCGCGTGTGTGTTTTAAGAAACTGCTGTAAGACCTGATTTAGGTGACATGATTAGATGCAGTGCTGGAGTGTATGGCTTCTTTCGTGTTCTGTATATTTATATTTACCTGCAGGAGACCTCTTTACTCATTCTTCAACTATCTGAGCAAGCATAGTGAGGCCTTTGTTTAATTTTGATCCACATCACTTAAAAATAAATTAAGGGAAGTAGGAAGGGGAAGAGGAGGAAGAGGACGAAGGAAGGCGGAGGAATGGTTCACTGGGTAAAGCACTTTCCTTCCAAGCAGAAAGATCTAAGTTTGATCGTTAAAACCCAAGTCCAAAAGCCAGGCGTGGTGGTGTGTGTTTGCAGTCCCAGCACTGGGGAGGCCAACATAGTAGATTCCTTGGTCTTCACTGGCCAGCCAGGCCCGTGAAAAGTGTGTCTCCAAAACCCAGGTTGACAGTGTCCTGAGGAATGACATCCAAGGTTGACCCCCGGCCTCCACACCCACACAAACATTTGAGCATGTGCACCTGTACATGCATGAACCCCCACACGTGGACATGCACACACACACACACACACACACACACACACCATAGCAAGCAAGGAAGAAGAGAGAGCCTTATTTCAGCCTACAAATATGTTTGGTAAAACCTAATTTTTGCTTCTTTTTTACTAATTGGAAATGGCTTGTCCCCCATTCCTCCCTCCTTCCTTACTTCCCTCCCTCCCTTCATTTCTTTGATCTGCATTTGCTTCTAAGGGTGTTGGCTAACATAAATTCCCACTCTAAGGGGCAGGTGGGTTTGTCTGTGAATGCCAGATGTACGCTGACAAATTACTAAGTACCTAGTAATGGAAAATTATCATGCATCTCTGTACAAATGGATCTCACTAAATGGCTTTATTTCCAAGATGGTTGTTTTTTTTTGTTTGTTTGTTTGTTTTGTTTTGTTTTGTTTTGTTTTTGTGGGAAAGAGTGGGTTTTTGGTTTTGGTGAAGCTTTGGGATATCTGGATTTCATACTCTCAATTAACAGGAAACGCACCGAGCACTATAGAACCGGAGGAAGACATTTTGAGTCAGCAGGCTCACGGCTGTTGTCTAATTCGCACTGGAATCTTCAATCTAATTTACATGCTTAGTTTATTTATTACCCCAATTAAGTTTTGCAAATAGTTTGCAATGAGGTCCTCATGACCTCATAACTCACAATTACTCTTGGGATATCCTGTCCACATTGGCACATTTTGAATAATACTGCAATATCTTCCAGAAAAGGATTGTACTTGGAAAATGATGGATGACGATTGTGGACATCTTGTTCCAAAATAACAGGATTTGAAATGTGTCATTGGTCGGCCACCTGGTGTCAGGTTCATGATTCTAAGCATCTGGACTTTGGGTCATAGGGCTCCCTGGGACCAGCAGGTTCTTCATCACTGGATTCCCTGTGAACTTGGTGCTGGAATGAGAAGTAAGCAGCTCCTGTCATACACATTGTTTGTGGTGTCATTCCAGGGACACCCTTAGGTCTTGGATCATATAATATTCCTACTTATTAACAACTCTAGTACGTTCATTAAACATTTGAATTGTAAAATCTAAGTCGAGTATGCAACTTAATTAATAGTGTTAAACCGATGTCATTGTCTTCATTTTGACAAATGTGCCGTAGTGTTCTGGTTGATCTTTTGTCAGTTTGATACAAGCTAGTTGGAAGAGAAGAGGAATCCTTAATTGAGAAAAAGACTCCATCAGATTGGCCTATAAACCAATTCTGTGGGTTATTTTCTTGATGGATGTGCAAGGGCCCAACCCACTGTGGACAATGCCACCTCTAGGCAGGTGGTTGTAGATTGTATTAAGAAAGCAGGCTAAAGAAGCCCAAGCTGCTGTGTGTGGAGAGCCCAAGTTGCTGTGTGTGGAGAGAGAAGAGGGAGGTGGACAAGCCCTTGTATTTGGCTTGGGTCCTAGTCCCGACTTGCAGGAGTGTTGGACCAGTTCTTTGCCATGTTTATACCCCAATATCTTCACCTGGTTGGCGATGTTATTAGCAACACAAGCAGGCCAGTCCTTCAGGAACACGTGTCAAAATGACATTTATGTTTAAGATAACAAAATGTTGTGTATATTTTCATTAAATATCTCTGTAATAGGAGTATCAGGTGTTAAGATCATGTCTCAAGAGACAAAATAAAAGAAAAACAAGTTACCAAAAATAGTGGGGCATGGGGGTGTATACTTTTAATCCAAGGGACGCAGAGGCCTTTGGATGTCTCTGAGTTTGAGGCCAGCACAGTCTACACAATAGTTACAGGACAGCTAGGACTATGTACAAGGACCCTGTCTCACTATTTTTATTAAATATCTTTGGTGGAGGAGTATCAAGTATTGAAGAGTTGGTATGTGAGGCATAGTTTAGTATGTTATAGAAATAATACAAAGATGTGGAAGCATCTTTGGCGATAACTAGCTCTATACCTGTCCAGATACTTCTACGCCTCACAGAAGTGGAGAAAAATTAGATGGCTCATCGATGGTGACATGTTATCCTGAACAGAAGATGGTGACATGATATCCTGACCAGAAGTGAGTCTACATCTCCCCTCTTCCAAGTCAGTGTTTCCGCTACCTCACCTCAAGGATTTTTGTGTTTTTCAGCATTGAGATTAAGACTGATCCAAACAAATTTGTCTTTAAAATACAATCCATCTCTAATTATCTATCATAATACAGCTGCCATGAATTTCTAAGCCAAGAGGCTTACTTGTTGAGGGTGGTGTAGTTACAACTTGGAGATGTTCAAATAAATACACTGGAGTATTTCATGGGGTCAAACAGCCTGATGATGATACATGCTTGCATAGAACATCTCTACAGACTTGATCATCTGGTGAGCAAGAGCTGGCAGTCGAAGCTTATTTAAGAACTCAAACACTCTCCTCAATTTCGTCCATGAGCCTTGGCAGTATCACCCCATCGCAGTTCCATAGGTATAAAATTTTGGAGCTGCTTCTTTCCTTTGCTGATACTGTCATAGGTCACTGTCTTACCCCAGGATCCTTGGACTGTGCAGTCTAAGTCTGCCCCATCTTCACAAACCTCCCAGCACATTCCAGGATGCCTGACTCGTGTGCCAGTTGATCTGGACTATTGCTTGAAGATGTTTGTTCTTAGGCGATTTGGTGCAGTGTTTTGAAACCTCACACAGCACATAGAAATGATCTCAGAAACATTTCAACAGAAAAGACAACGGGAAGTGTTTCTGGTTAACTTCAGCATCTCATCAAAGCCCTGGGCGATGTGGCCCTTGCGTCATGCTGCTTCTCATAACCATGCAAGTGGCATTCTTCCTCCAGATGGGAACTCTTCAGATGTGCCTTCTTTTTCCTGCAAGCTCCGTCCTTATTAAAACGCAGTCTGTGGTCTTAATTTGTTCAAATTTGCACTCTCTAGCCCCTGGCACACAGGGGGGTACTACTTATCAAATGGCAATGAATAGTCATTGCTAAAGGTTGTGGGGTTTCCTGTAGGGATAAGGTGTTTCTTGTTATGAACCTGCAACGTGAGAGAAGGCAAATGTCAAGACGCATTCATTGATTAACTGGGAAAATTAGTTCCCCCTCCCATCCCTAAAGAGGATACACTGCTGAGGATAAAGATGTATCTTCAGAAGGAGGTTGTTGCTTCCCTTGAAGACTTTGCATAAAGCCATCATCTCACTTCTAGACTTAAACCATATCTTTGAATGGAATATGAAATCTTTCTTTTATTACTGTAAATACCATCTCATAAATCTAACACAAAGGCAAGACAGAGCACTGAAAGGTCAGCGATCTTTAGATCAGCAAAAAACGTGGACCACATGCTCAGCTGAGCTCACATTTTGTTAAAATGATATGCTTTAAGAACCAATTAGTAGAATGCATTATGTATGGACATAAATACTCCGTTACTAACACACCTGCTTGGGAAGATGGAGAAAGGGCATCCGGTGAGGGCCCAGCAGTAACTACCATTACAAGAAACAGACTCAAGTGTCTCTGGCCAAAATCTGGGACTGTGATGATAGCTTGATCTTCATAGCCTGCCCTGAAGTGTGTTAAACTCTAATCCCGATAGTCTATCTCCTGCGTGAGCTGTTGCTCAAAATGTGGACTAAGGACCAGCAGCAAGTGACATGATGTGGGAGCTTGGAAAACAGGCAGAATCTCAACACATAATTCTATATACACACGTACATACATGAGCCAACATGCCCACTGGATCTCTCCATGTCCCCACCCATGTCCCAATCATTCTTCCAGTATGATTCAACATACCGAATCATAATTTACCTTTTAACAAGTTCATCAGTGTTTATGAGCATTAACAGTGTAGAAATAACTTTATTTCATTGTCCATTTTGTTGGCTTGTGTCACAAAAGGCTTATAGCCCAAGTGACTGTTTAACAATATACAACACACAGGGCGAGGCAGTTTTCCCCAAGGAGGAGCAGACTGATCGTATTAACAGTGCTTTAAACTGTAATGAATTCCCAGTCTAATTCACTGTGAGGCTTCCATTTATACCACGTTTAGAGGACTCCAGGTTCAAGCAATCACTGCAGTAATTAGCCGACTTCCAGTCCTCCAAAATAAACCCACTAATTTTTGCAATCAGCCTTCATTTGGTTAATCACCAGTTTAATTGATTTAATTAGTTTGATCTGCAAAATTAGTCAAGTGTAAATACTGTTTTGTAAACAGAGTTTGGCTCCAAGCTGTAAGATAGGGAATTCTAATTCAAACCTAGAGTTAATAACAAATCCGGGCATGCAGGAGTTTACCCTGGAAGACTGGCTGGGAGTGAGTTTTCCAGGCAGAGGTCTGTGGATGCCCTGCTGGGTGCTGGGGGAGCCTGCCATGCTAACTATAATGTTGTCTTGGCTACCTCTAGACCTTCACGGGGTTTATGTTTCCAAGTTCTGAAAATATCTGTCATTTCTCTTTCTAAATGATATGGCTCCAAGAACTCTGCTCTTGGGTTCCTCAGATTTGAATTTCACGCTATTTTTGATATTTCAAGTCTTTCTCATCAATGCATTAAAACAAAACACCTTTCCTGGAACAAAATTTTACTGCTATCATAGACTTTTTGAAGACAATGTCTATGCAAATTATCAAGATATAGCTTTTATGATGCAGAGGACTTTTTTTTTAATTAGGTTTTTGACACAATCAATTTGACAAGGCAAAAATTCTTTTACAGCTTGCCCCAAATGAATTCACTGTGCCTGGTAGATTCCATAGATTCTCTGTAGACTGTAAAACTGTCTTTCATTTTAGAATTACCCCCTGGTATGGTGTAAGTGAGGGCGCGTTAAGCAGGAAGGGGATCAGGTGTGGTCTCTTAGATCTCTTCTTAGTGAGCCAATTGTCTACATCCTTGCTTGGTTTTTTTTTTTTTTTTTTTCAATCTTGTTATTTGGATGCTTTGGGATTCCTTGAATTGTGTTACTAACGGCAAAATTTGCTGGATTGAGAACATCAGTGCGGTACTTCAAACGCCTTCTCTGACAGTTGCTAAGGAAGCAGAAAAGAAGCTGATGGGATGGCTTGGGGTCAAGGCCCTTGCCATGGAGGCTGATGGCCTGAGTTCAATGCCAGGACCCACATGGTAGAGGAAGAGAAGCGACTTCTACAAGGTGCCCTTTGACCTCTTCGCTTACACTGTGGCACACATTTGCCCTCTTCTCCCAACCCACACAAAATAAGTAAGTCTTAAAAAATGTAAGCGAAAGATATCAAGTAACTAAGTGACTAAACCGTCAAACTGAACCACCTGTAATTTTTACAGTTAAGAGACCATTAATACAAAGGTTGGGGATAAGGGTGTGCAAGCAATGCCCATGAACCTATGCTTTGCTGATTGCCACAAACAATGATAACTGACTTATCAACTTGGAAAAATGGAGCGTGCTTTTTTGTTCTACATACAATGCTGATTCCCCTTAGCACACATCCATCAGATCTATAACCTCTGTTGTGTCCCAGCATTTTTTTCAAGTTCATGTATTCTCTGTCCCAACTTAAGAGTTCAAGGCCACTCTAGGCTGTGTATTGAGACCCTGTCTAAAAATAAGAAAAGAAGGGAAGACATATACAAATGTAAAGCCACACTCGCCTGTGGTTGATATATTTATTGTGCACTCCAATAAAACTTACCTGGGGATCAGAGAACAGAACAGCCACTAGACTAGACATAGAGACTAGACAGAGGTGGCATACACACCTTTCATCCTATCACTTGGGAGGCAGAGATCTGTCTGGATCTCTGTGAGTTCAAGGTCACACTGGGAACAGAGCCAGGCATGGTGGCACACACTATTAATCCCAGCACTTGAGATCTCATGTTTTTGCTTGGGAAAGACACACGCCTTTAATCCCAGAAAGTGATGGCCAGAAGCAGAAAGGTATATAAGGCGTGAGGACCAGGAACTAGAGGCTTTTACGCAGTTCAACTAGGACCCTTTTGGGTGAGGACTCAGAGGCTCTTGGGCTGAGTGTTTTCTAGAAGAAGGCTTTTAGCAGCAGTTCAACCGAGGCCCTCAGGGGTGAGGACTCAGAAGCTTTCAGTCAGAGGAAACAGGGACACTTGCTCTCTTGAAAGAGAGGCTTCCAGTCTGAGGAAACAGGATCAGCTGAGGAACTGGTGAGGTGAGGTTGGCTGTGGCCCATTCTGTTTCTTTGATCTTCCACATTTCATCCCAATATCTGACCCTAGGTTTTTTGTTTTTTTTTTTTAATTAATAAGACCTTTTAAGATTCATGTGACACTTGCCTCTTAAAGAGTCTCCAGGGGCTGACAGGATGGCTCAGTGGGTAAAAGTGCTTGCTCTGTAAGCCTGACCACATGAGTTTGATCCCTGGGACTCACATGAAATGCTGGATGCTGTGATGGGTGTCTGTAACTCTGTCATCAGGGTGGAAGTCAGAGACAGAAGAATCACCGGGAAGCTTTCAGGTAGAGAGCTGGAGGTATGTAGTGTGGCAGAAACAAGAGAAACTCTGCCTCAAAACAAGATGAAAGGGGAGAACCAGCTTCCAAAGTTATCCTCTGACCTCCACATGTCCATCATGGCATTTGTACTCACACACACACACACACACACACACACACACACACACTATAAATATATATATATTTGTTTTAAGAATAAAAAAGAGTATCTAGGACAAGGACTCCCTTTCTTCCTCTCTCGCTGCCTTTCATGTTCATTTAAACACTGTTGGCTACATTTTTCAAATAATGTTGACTATTGCTCTACATTATCTAATTTCTGTTGGAGTGAAATACTATGTTTTAAGAGAGCAGGATTGGTTGGGAAGAAAGTCACAAGGTTTTCCTGTTCCTGATTTTGAGGGGGAGTTCGTTCATTTGCTTTGTTTTGTTGACTCAAAAGCACAGTGCTCACTAGGCAACAACCATGCTTGGTCCTTACTCATGTGATTTTGATCTCTTCTGAAGGGTTTTGCAAGCACGCAGTATGATCCTGTTCATTTCCTACTCTCTGTGACAAGGGGTGCTAGCTAGTTTCTATGGCTAGGAAGGAGGCAGAAATGCACCTTGGTAATTAGCTTCAATAAGCCCTTAATTTGCTATGAATTCCCCATAGGGAAAAAGATGAGGTACCAAAATGTATTCTTTTCCAATTATTCTGTTAGTATTCTGGAAAATTCCAAAAAGCAGGAAGTAAATTTTTCAAAAAAACAAAAAAACCATAATTATTGGTGATTTTAGAACAAGTCTGATCCAATCTGTTTCTTTCCAGCAGCTGGGGCAGTCTGCTAAGAAACAAGGCATCTTGGTCTTGGGTGAGTGTCCAGTAATGTCTCTGAGCTGCCTCTTTTATGTAAAGTGGGCTCACACATGCACCTTGCTGACTCTAAGCCATTCTCATATGCAGAGGAAACACTGTGTGGAAATGTGTGAGGCTGAACATGAGGTGTCTTTTAAGACATGCGTGCTAGGGGGTATCTATGGCCAGGAGGGAAGCCGGAATGAGCAAAGAGAAGAGACAAATAGCCAGAGTAAAGTAAATGATCACATGTTAAGGGGGCCAGGGAGATGGCCTGGAACTTGCCATGCAAATGGGAGAACTTAATTTGATCCCCAGCACTTGGGTGAAAGCAGGGCATGACAGTACTCACCCATTATGGCAGTGCTGGGGGAGGAGGGAGGGGGAAACAACAGCTTCCTTGGAAGTTTAGCCCAGACAGAGAGTTCCAGGTTCACTGAGAGTCTCTTTGTCAAAAAATAAGGTGGAGAGAAAATGGAGAGATAGCATAGTGGTTAAGAGCACTTGCTGCTCTTCCAGAGGATCAGAATACCTGAATCCCAATATCCACAGATTCCCAATACCCACATTGTGTGACTCACAACGACCTGTAACTGCAGCTCCTGGAGAATCTGAGTCCCTCTTTTTGTCTCCATGGATACCCACACACCACCCACAGATATACACCCATAAACTAAAATAGAATCTTTTTAAAAAATTAGATGGAGAGCCTCAGTGCAGAGACACCTGAGACCAACCATTGGCTGAAATATGTGCACGCTCAAACACATATAACACACACACACACACACACACACACACACACACACACACACACACACACACGAGTCAGAACCCTCACTGGTCCATGGATAATCACTCTTCCACGGTGTGCCAGAAATACTCTGAAGAGGAAAAGAGCCAATCTGGAAGAGAAACAGGTGCTTCAGGTTCCAAGAAAGTCATTGGTCTCTCCTCCATCCACATTTGATGTCTTTTTTTAGAAAGTGAAGTCTTCTTGCAGCTTCCTGACGTGTATCATTTGCCTGAACAATAAGACCTCCTTTCCTTGCACTGGATTCAGGCGGAAGTACAGAAAATAGAAACAAAGTCAAATGAAAAAGAAACAAAAGGTATAACCAAAGACTCACAAAAGCTTCTGGTTGTCTGTGCACTCTCTACATTTCCTAAGGAGGAACAGGATTTACACTGCAGACTTTAAGCATCTTGGATATTTAAAAATTCTCCGGGCATTTGTGCGCAGTTGGGAAGGGATTCCGTAAGAGGGGAAACTGCCTCACAGTCGAACTGACTCACCTGGGAGTCCCAAGTGCAAACAGCAGTAAGATTCGGTCTTAACTTTCTTTTCCCCATGTAAGTGGTCCCCAAACAATATGCTAGCATGTATCTAGGTTAATACATATATTTGGCCAAGTTACCCAGGGCCCTGCTGAATTCCCCAGCATTCCTACAGTCAGTACACTTTTCAGATCTTGGGTGCTAATTTGTATCACTTGCAAGAACAACTGTGAAAGCCACTGGGTGCTTGCTGAGCAATTACCACTTAAGAGGTTTTGGGGTATCTCATTAAAAGGAGTCCCAGATGTTTGTGCCCTTGTGGTTTGTGTGGATCTGTTCTTTGTCAGTTCTAATTATCAATCAAGATGAATGAATTAGTCACCCACTCAGTGAAAGGCCTGTTTATGCATATGATCGGACCCAGGCTAAGAGCCTTCAGAGGTATCTGACCTCTCCCTCTGCTTGCACAGATATGGGAAGGGGCATCACTCTTTGTCCCTTTTCTCTAACTGTATGTGTTGAAGGCTACACAGGAAAGGTGTGGTAGTTGTACTTAGAGACACTAAGCAAGGATGCGGAAACATTTGCACACTTTTGGAACACCTAGTCACCTGTCTGTCACCCCCTTTGTCTTCTAGTACAGTATCTTTTATTCGAAGATTGTTGTGTGAATAGCATTTCTAGGGGCAGGGGAGCCATCTCTAATCGCTGAGTTAGGAGAAAAACAATGCCCTGGTAATCTGATTACAATAATTTAGCATGTCCCCTTCCCTTTGAGTTGCCACTGGTCTATTCTTAACAGGGATACAAACCACCTAGCGAGATTAGGAAGCATTGTGAATATGCATCAAACCAGGCTACTGTTTACCTCACTGCCTGCTGTGTCCCAACGGTGCACTGGCCTGTGGGCCCAAAGCAACACTTGCAGGATCAAGGTGGCACGATGCCATCACCCAGTGTTGTACTTAATGTCTCTTTTCATAGCTGTGCCCAATGCTCTTGGAAACAGGTTGACCACCCAACAAAGATTCTTTGAACTGGGGATTCAAATGGCTTTGGGTAGTCTGGAAAGCAGAAAGAGGAGGACACAGCACCATGCAACTGGTAGAGTCATTTATGGGTGAACTCTGATAGTTGTGTTCATCAGTATGTAATGTTGCAGGGACTGGGGCAAGAGTGTTTGTTTCTACAGTAATGGCAGGGACAGATTTGAAGGGAATATGACTGAAAATGGTGTGTGTGTGTGTGTGTGTGTGTGTGTGTGTTGAGAAGAGAGATACTAAATGTCCTTCATCAAAGACAGACAAGCACTACCACCATGTTCATTTGAGTCTGGTGTGTGTATATAATTCTACTGTATTCATACATGGTTAAGTGTGTAAGTGAATATAAGTGGCTTTTTCATTAAAAGGCCCATTTCTAGGGCAGTTAACAAAAATTTGTTTTTAGTGTCCATGGGCTGAAGTTTAAAATTCACCATTTCTGATATTTGGAAGACAGCTCTGGAGAAATCTCACTGCACAAGCCAATCCTTGGCGAACAGCTGGATGTTAATTGCCTCGAAGACACACGAAGCAGGCTGCAGTTCAGTGGGACGGTTGCTCATGAGTGAGTCATTTCCAGAATGTGGAAATGTTTCCATCTATTTGGTCTCAACCCAGTTAAGAGAGAAAACCTGTCCCTTGAAATCAGCAAGAACCTTGTGAGTCACACCAAGGTTTTCTGTCTCCTAGGAGATCACTTTGTGGAGGGGATGCTCTGGCCACACCCCACTGGCCTTTGTGCCTGCTTTGAACTCTGTGGGGAACTTCAGCAATGGGCTCAAGAAGCCTTAGGTTTAGACTAGGAGCTCAGGAGGAAACTGTTGGGAAAGTGCTTGCCACACAAGTATAAGAACTCAAGTTTGAATCACCAGAACCCACAGTAAAATAAACAAAAACCAACTGATGTGGCAGCATGTATAATCCCACTGCTGGGGATGGACAGACCAGCCTCATCAGCTGTCTCCAGCCCATGAAAGACCTTGTTTGGGAGCTGGAGAGATGGCTCAGTGCTTAAGAGCACTGGCTACTCTTCCAGAGGACCTGGGTTCAATTCCCCATTCTCACATGACAGCTCACAACTGTCTGTAACTTCAGTTCCAGAGGATCTGGCACCCTCACACAGACATACATACATGCAAAATGTCAATATACATAAAATAATTAAACAATAAAAAAAGACCTTGTCTCAAAAACAATGTGGATAGTACCTGAGAAACTGAGGAATCACACACACACACGTATTCGTATGCTCACCATTGACAAAAGATTTTTACTCTTTGCCCCAGTTGTCCCCATTTCTGGGAGTTTACTGTACAGAAATCATCTTAAACACTTAAAAAGTATTTATCATTGAAGTAGCTATTGTAACATTAGTAGTAACATGAGTTACACTAATTGAAACATCATGTATCAAGAGATTTTTATCATGCAGCCACTTAATGTATTTATAAAAATACAAATATGTGTACACATAATTATTGAAATCATTACATGAAATTATGTTGTTATGTTATACATCTATAAATTTATATGAACACAAGAAAATATATATGATACTGTTAAGTTTAACCACATCTCTAGCCTCTCATACACTGTGAGAAAAATACAGTTCATGAAAAGGGAAGTCAGAAGCTAGATGTGGTGACTCACGCCTATAATTCCTGCACCTTGGAGCTGGAGACAGAAGGATCAGGACTTCAAACCCATCCTAGGCTATGGAGACAGTTTGAATCAAGCCTGAGCTACATGCAAAATAAATAGAAAAGGGGAAAACCTTTCCCCCCTCAGATGGGAAACTGATACGTCAATATTTAAACAGTCTTTGTCTCTGAATTCTGGGCGACTCTCATTCTCTTCTGCAGGTTTCAAAACCTCTGTACACAATGAGTGGCGGTTATAATATTCAATCGCAGCTCCATTTGGGGAAGAAATATTCAAAGGTGTCTGGCACTGGGGCAGAGTTGCTCAGGTCACAGAGAGGTGAGGTTCTGGTTTACTATTTGGCAGCTCTGTATGGGTCACAGACCTTTCAAGGCTGGGGTTGGATCTCCACTTTGGCCTCTCCAAACTCCCCTTTCCTTTTCTAACCTTCAGGGGTCACCCTGCAGTGGCAGGACCTAGGAAGGCTCCTGAGTGTGGGGCCAGGAGAGAGGACAAGCAGGGGACCAGAAAGAGCCCTTGGGTGGGGAAGCTATTTCCAGACCTAAATCTGAACTTGACAAGGTGGAGTGTTTGTTTCTTAATGTCTCTTGCCTATCTCCTTTTCATTTGCCCTTGCCACCAGATCTGTCTTAAAGGCCAGCCTGTTGTAAGCCACTGTGTGCTGTAACCAGAAGGTGGAAACAAGGCGGACATGTCCTTGCCTTCCAGCTCAGTGATGGAAACAGCAAACTGAATGAGTTCCGTCCCCATCTGTCTTTCTGGAGAAGACCCATTCACGGCTTCCTTTATCTTCAGCACTTGGATAAGGTCAAAAGAAGATGTTAAAACACCTTTAAAGTCACTTTTTTATTTATACTAAAATCACAGGAATATGTCTTTCTGTATTTCTCTCTCTGTCTCTCTGTGTCTGTTTTTTTTTTTTTTTCTTTTGTTGTTGTTGTTTGTTTGTTTGTTTGAGACAGAGTCTCTCTACGTAGTCTGGGCTGTCCTGGAGCTCGCTATGTAGACCAGGCTGGCTTCAAATTCACAGAGCTCCTCTGCCTCCCTAGTGCTGAGACTAAGTGCATGCCATCATCTACATCTCAAGGGAAGCCTGTCTTGCTAGAAAAAGAAAAGGTGGATTCCTAGTGCCAAGTCTGAATTTGTTCTTAAATATGTGTCAAATATAGAAATCTCTACTTCAAAATTTTTGTAGGGTGTCCTAAAGATAGCAGCTGCAAAGATTCTTGGTTGTGGTCTGGGCATGCCATGCGTTCTAACAGTTCCTGTATAATCCACCCTGGCCTCCATTCATGCTGGGCCTCCCCTCTGTGGACACAATGGTTGTGTCTTCCCATCCCAGTTAACTTCTAAATAGCTCTCCAGAGCTTGTTGCCTGTCACCCAGTGTTTACTGTGGCCGTGGCTGAGTAGAAATGCAAAATACAGGAGATCAGGCTGGAGAAGATGACTCAGTTGGTTAAGGGCTTGCCTTGTTGGCATGAGGACATGGGTATATGGGCAGCAAAACTGACTCGTTGGCATATAGACATCTACATACACATCCATACACATGGTACACATGAACATAGGTATACATGTGGGCATCAGGTTGGAAGGGGAGTGAGGGTAGACCCAGGAGGAGTTACAAGGCAGGCTTGGGAAGTTAATATGATCAAAATACACTATGTGTACATATGCTAACTCTCAAAAAATTAGTAAAAAATCATTTAAAAATACTGTACATCCATATGAGACTTGTGTGTTAAGTTTTTCAGAGAATTCATTTTAAGAACAAAATATGGCAATATTCATAGGAAAAATAATAATTTTACACTGGATGGTGGTGGCACACACCTTTAACCCCAGCACTCGGGAAGCAAAAGCAGAGGCAGGCAGATCTCTGAGTTTGAGGCCAGCCTGATCTAAAGAGTGAGTTCCAGTGTAGCTAGGGCTACACAGAGAAAGCCTGTCTCAAAAAAATTAATATAGTAATAATAATAATAACAATAATACTTTTATGTGACAAACTTTTATGGTAAAAGTAGCTATCTATGATTTTTTTTCCATTAAGTGAATTTTAAAAGTAGTCCAGAGTTCAAAAGAAAAGAAAAAAGAATTTTAAAAGTATTATATAAGTATGGCTCCCCAGGACACTAACGGCTGTATTCACTGTTGCAAATCACGGCCCATTTTAAAGCCTTAACTTAGTGTTTAGTCAGAAGCAAGAGTTAATTTAGACGTGATTACTGCCGAGGCGTCTTCCAGCCACAGCCATCACAATACAATTAGTCTTCAATTTGTAATTGAGGGTAACTCTCATGGGAGTGACTCACTGATGAATTTCAAATAAGCAGCCTTTAAACCTGTGAGGGGGGAAAAACAAAAATGGCTAATTACAAGCTAAAGAGTAAAGGAAGGAGGGGAGAGAGAATAAAGGGATCTGTGGGATTTGCCTGCTAATCCCTTAAAATGGGGACTTGGAGGTGATATGATCACACAACAGCAGGAGAGCTGTGCAAAGAGGGGATACAGAGCAAGCCTGGTGCCAGGGCTAGACAGAGCCCTTCCCACTGTCTACCTATTGTGGAAAAGGCTCTGGGACATTGACCTCATGGACCTGAGATTGTAGCTACCACCAGCCTATAAAGTACTTAGGCTCTGGGTAAAGGGCTATGGCAAGGCTTGGGGAGAAGATTGGGCTTGCCTATTCGGGAGCTGAGAAAGCCCACAGACCTATATAGGCCCAGCCACTGGGAAGCTGGCCCTTTGAAAACAGCCAGCGTGCTGCTGGATGATCCCAGCTTTGGAAGCTCACAGGTGCCACATAGGTGAAGATGTTCCTCCAGGCAGAAGCAGATGGCCTTCGAGTGAACTTCTCCAGGTCAGGTTCCAGGTTAGTTCCTTACTCTGTGTTCCAACAAGGGTGAGGAGGCTGTCCTTGCTCCTGACTCAGTGACAGAGAAGAATGGACACTTCCAACTTTGGCAGCTTACCCAAGATTAAGGAAGGATCTTGCTGCTGGTAAAGCCATCCCATGGCTTCCTCTTCCTTTTTGACTCAAACCTAGTTCGGGTCGGATTTCTGTCCTTTATAACACCGAGGCTATATGCTTAAAGCAACAAGATTATGAGGTCCACATTAGATTTTGCTCCAGGTCCAATTTGTATCATTATACAACCCATTGATTCACACGTCAGTTGTAGGAGCTATGAGATGGAGACCCTTAACCAAACTGTTTGGAAATGTGAGCTTTGGAAAAGTGGCTGTCCAGACAGTCTGTATATCCCTTGATGTTAGGAACTGCATTTGCCTTGTGTGCTTAGTTTTCCTAGAACTGGGAAGATGCTCAGAAATTTGGCTGAGTTTGTGTTTCTTGTGACACCTGATGCCAAGCTGTTAGTAGACACTGCCCTGGCTGGTTTTATGTCAACATGATACAAGATGGAGTCTTCAGGAAGTCTCAGTTGAGGAAATGCCTCTGTAAGATTGGGCTGTAGGCAAGCCTGTGGGACATTTTCTTAATCAGTGATTGATGTGAGTGGGTGGGGGCCACCCTTGGGCAGATGGCCCCGGGTTCTGTAAGAAAGCAAGCTGTGTGCGCCATGGGAAGCAAGCTAGTAATCAGCACTCCTCCATGGCCACAGCGTCAGCTCCTGCCTCCAGATTCCTGCCCTGTTTGAGTTCCTGTCCTGATCTCCTTCAGTGATGAACAGTGATGGGGAAGCATAAGGCAGATAAACATTTCCTTTTTGGTTATAGTGTTTGGTTGCAGTAATAGAAACTGCAGCTGGGACAGACATGAATGGGCAATTCATTATATACTGCCACTAAGACAGACATGAATGGGCAATTCATTACCATACATTGGTTTCTTTCTACCGGCTTTCTTCGATGAGGGAACCCAGAATTTGGAGTAGTGTCTATTGGTGAAATTATCAAGGCCACTCCATGTAGTTAAAAGGGAGGTTTATTTTGTGGGGTAACTTGCAAATGAAGGGATAGGTAGGTTGTAGGGTCTGGCAAAGGTATGGCGCAGTCTGGCGATGTTCTCTGGAGAACTCTGCTCGGTCCAACTCCAGCATCCAGGGTCTGGGCCCCAAGAGATCCCTCTCATTTGGATCCTGGGTCTTCAGTGTCCTCTCTCAGCCCCGCCTTGTAGGTGTGACCATTACCTAAGCCTCAATGGGGGTTGGAACTTCCAGGCCAAGGCTGGAATGGCTACCCACTACAAGTGTCTCAGAATGAGCTTTCAGAGCAAATTCTATCACAAGGGCTTGAGTACAGAGCTTGCTTTTAAGAAGAGGTTAGAAAGAGAGGCACCAACAGAGTGTGTCCCATACTAGTCATAGCCATGGGCAGCTGGGCTCAATACCACTGCAGACCTTCTGGGAATCACACATAGTGAGCCTCAGAAATGTACCATCCAAGAGTCCATTTCCCAATACTAATTCTCTATTCCCCAACACACACACACACACACACACACACACACACACACACACACACACACTCAGATGGCATAAAATGTTCCTAAAGCATAAGCCTTGAAACCCAGACCCAGAGTATTGACATAATAAGGACACGGTCAGCTAACCCAAAGTCATTCAGAAATGATGTACATGATTTGAGAAATACTTCCTTAAAACTTTTACCATTGAATCCACTCAACAAATATTTATTCAACAGATACTCTGTCAGATATCTAATATTTTGGATTACTTCTCTGCATGACTGAATGCTCTTTGGTACATTAGACAAAACAGAGCAGAAACTCTGGAATGGAAGAATCCACCACAGGTCTGTGAAACTGGACAAACCAGAAGACGTGCAGTGGATGGCATCAGCTACAAATTGTCAGTATGCCTAATAATACTTAAAACTGAGGAGTCCAGCAAGCAAAATGGTATTGTTGGAGGTATGGGCCACTGGCAATGTACTTTTGGTCCCGTTCAGGTTCCACGGTCCATCTCTGGATTGTTCCCATGAGCTGTGTGACTGTGCATTTATTCTTGAGACCACAGGACTTTTTGAGAGCAGGAACACAGTTCTTCACACACAGGATCTGTTGAGTAAATGTTTGGTAAGAGATTCAGTAATAGGACTGTTAAGGCAAGGATTATTTGAAGCATGCACATTATTTCTTCCTGACTTTGGGCTGGCTGGTCCTGTCCACCCTGCCATGCTATTGTTGCTCTGGAGTGAAGTGTGTACACTATTCTGGAACGATTTGGGATTGGTTGGTCTGTGGGGCTGAGTTTTTGAAGTATTCCAAGCCATCTTAGTGGAATGAGTTGTAAGGAGTGCAAGAGTTCAAAACAGAGACTAATAAGCTCCTGTGACCTCAGGAAGATGGCCCAGGAGCGGGCTCCAAACTAAAGCTGAGTCTGGACAAGTGGATGGGAAAGTGGGAGCTTCCCCTGGAATCCTATCAACCAGTGGTCACACACAATAACAATGCCTTCCTGAAGATGAGCAAGGCCTATTGGGAAGAAAATGCTAGCTAAGATGCTAGAAGTTTCTTTCCTCTGCTTCCTGTGTTTGTGCCAATGTGCTTTGAGAAGCAGTAAAATACCTGTGAATCCATCCATCCATCCATCCATCCATCCATCCATCCATCCATCCGTCCGTCAATCAATCATCAAATACCTGAAATGTTCTGTACCAGGCATATGCTCCTGAGATTGCAATAATAAGCAAAACAGACACAAGCTTATATTCTGGTGAGGAGATAGACACAGAACGAAGAGTCATGTAAACAGTAGATGGCAGAAAATTCTTATAGGGATTATATAGCACAATTAAAAAGGATAAGGAGGCTGTTTTTTACCTAGGGCTAGGGGAGAACTCCAAGGTGACATGAACACAGAGCTAAAACAAGGACAGATGGGACAGGATGAGAGGGAAGGGGTTTGAAGGTGTGTGGTACTGTGTATGCTGAGACTCCACAAAGTGAAGAACTCAGCACGGCCAGGGAGGCTGCATAGGGGACTAAAAATATGCCAAAGATGAAATTAAAGGAGGTTAAGAAATAGTCTAGGAGGCTAAACTGAAGATTTTGAAAACTGTCTTAAGAGCAGTGAAACACCCGGAAGAAGTACTGTGTCCTTGACCAGGTGTTGGCTGGAAGGTGAGCTTGACAGGAAACAGGGAGGTCCCTGAGTGAGTGACCTATTATTGAATTTTGTCCTGTGGCCAATCCTAGATCTGGTGTCAAGGGGATGGAGTTACATAGAACTCTGGGAGATCTGTGGTGCAGAAATGATCAAACTTGTTAGGTTTCTAAAGAGAAAGAGGAAGAATGTGGGGACTATTCCTGGATTTCTGGTTGAGGCACCTACAGGGTAGAGATGTCAATCACTGAGATGGGAGGGGGAGCCGGGGGATGGAGAGGAAGGGTTCTGTTTGGATGTGTTAAGTTTGAGATGTGTGAGATGACAAGTTGGCATGTCTCATTACAGAGCCGTAAATGACCTGGGGCTCAGCAGAGAAGTCAGGAAAGTCTCAGATGCACCCACTAGGGCCCTTTCAGCTGTTTTATGTTTCCATTTATTATTTATTGGTATTACAGGAATGGTGGGATGCTCCAGGTGCCTAGCAACAAAGAATTCTTAGAGAAAATGATGGCGTTCAGCTGTTATAAGTAGGACTGGTTTCACAGTGTCACATGTATGGTTCTTCCAATTACAATATAAGTCTTTAAACAGAATGAAATGCTTTTATTTACCCCAGAGGGGGTGTTTTATTGACAACACACTCTCCTTGGATTGAGCTGAGCTTCGATCTTCCTGAGATAGATGCTCCTGAGTACACAGAGAGAAAGGTGGGGAAAGTAACAATACTGGCTATAGGAGCCTTCTGGTACCAGGGAGGCTGAGGCAGGAGGATTGCCACAAGTTTGAGGCCAGCTAGGTTACACAGTGAGTTCTATGCCAGCTTAGGTTACATAAATAAACAGATAGCTTTAGCGTTAGCTCTTAGTAGAGAATTCGTGAGCTGACGACTTTAATATTCATTTCTTAAATTTCCAAGTGTTTGGGAAAAACACATATTAGTTTTACAATATCACTTTAAAGCATTAAGTATCTTTCTAATTTATAGTCTGATTAGAAGAAAACAGGGTTATAATTACCAACTAGAATTCAGTTTTATTAAACCTAGGAATACCTTTGTTCAGTGGATGAGATGTTTCTAGACATAGAAGGCAGATTCATTTTTTTTTTATTTTTTTCATCTTATAGTGGTAAATTACCACTACTTACTACTAATTCCTTACTACTTTTTTTTTTAAGTTCTATTTGATTATTTACTTGTGTATATGTGTGGTTGATTGCCCAGAAAGGTCAAAAGAGGATGTCAGATGCTCTGGAGCTGGAGTTACAGGTGATTGTGAAGCCACAGATGTGGGTGCTGGGAACCAAACTCAGGTCTTTGCAAGAGCAACAAGTGATCCTAACCACTGATCCATCTCTCCAGCCTCACATGACAGACACTCTACAAGGTACCCAGGTGAGTACTGTGGAAGGCATATGGCCATCGCTGCTTTATAGATGAGAATTTTGAGACACCAAGACATCCACCAAATTTCCAAAAGGCAATACATCATGGAACTAGGAGTTGAACCCAAGCAGGCTGAACTTGAATTTGATGCTCATCTTATTTAATTGAAGCCTCCTTGTGAGCAGATGGGGGTTAGGGGTGCATGTGTGGTCCCTGCTCTGTAAAGATAGTCACAAACCAGGTGTGAGGAGAACAGGGTTGGGTCCTGTTTTGGTTTCATTTTGGTTGCTGTGATAAAAAAATACCCTGACCAAAAGCAACTTAGGAGAGAAAGAGTTTTATTTTCGCTTACAATTTGAGATTACAGTCCATCATTTTGCCAGGATGTCAAGGCAGGAACTTTAGTGAGCTAATCATATCACAACCACAGTCAGGAGCAGAGAGAAATGGATGCACGCATGCTTACTTGCTTGTGTTCATCTCGGTTTCTCCACTTATATACAGTTCAGGACATCCTTCCTCGGGAATGGTAACACCCACAATGGGGCTGAATCTTTCCATATTAATTAATGCAATGCCCCTGAGACATGCTCACAAGACAATACCATGTAGGCAATCCCTCACTGAGATTCTCTTCCAAGGTGATTTTAGTTGTGTACGTTTGGTATTAAAGCCAACCATTATAGAATTGATTCAGGAAAACCAGGTCCCCTTCTTTAGAGGTTAACCTTCAGAGTCACCTGAAGGCATGCTTCTCTTCTGCTCAACTAGGCCAGCTCAGAAGCTCCTTCATTTCTAAAGTGATATGGTTAGGTTTGTATTTAAATTTAACATAGAGCTGGGTGTGGTAGTGCACACCTTTAATCTCAGCTTTCGGAAGGCAGAGGCAGGTGGATCTCTGTGAGTTCAAGGCCAGCCTGGTCTACATAGTGAATCCCAGGTCAGTCAGTGCTACATAGTGAGACCCTGTCTCAAAAACTGACAAATAAATTCAGCATCTTATCAGTATACTGCCATTGTGTAGACCTGTAGGTTCTGAAGCAGACTCCACAAGGGGTAAATATCTTGGACAGAAGGGACTTCATTTGTTTAGGATATTACACGAAGCTTTAAAACATCTTTATGACTCTAAATTAAAAGTCAACATGGAAATAGGGAAATGAAACTGTGCTAATGACCAAAGAACATTGACTATGTGTATGTAACTCTCAGAATGAAGCCCCTTACTTCGTATAAATAATACATATTCATTTGAAAGCCTGCACACAAAACACTGAGGGTATGGGGTAAACAGCATTTTCAGATTATTGGAAGGCAGGTGAATTAGTGCAATTGTTTTTCAAAGGATAGTTCTGTAATTTCTATAACAATTTGACCCAGGGAATCTATTGGTAGGAATTTAGCCCACACCTGGCAGATAGCCTGCAGCTATGCTGATGTGTGTGTGTGTGTGTGCACCGAGGAGGCTGAGGGGGTGTCCTGTGCGACACTGGATAGGGCTGCAGAGGACTCAGAGCAGCAGAGACTGGAGACATTGGTTAAGTGATGGGAGGCACACACATGATGCATAATGCTCTATGCAGGTACTAATACAGTTCCTCATGCTGTGGTGACCCCCAACCATAAAATTAGCTTTGTTTCAACTTCATAACTGTAAATTTGCTACTGTTATGAATCATAATGTAAATATCTGTGTTTTCCGAGGGTCTCATCTGATCCCCAGGGAAGGGTCGTTTGACAGCCCTCCTCCCCTGCCCACTAGGAATTTCGACCTACAGGTTGAGAACCACTGGACTATAGGTATGTGCTTCTGTGCCCAGCTCAGTAACTTATTTTTAAAAATGTATTTAGTGTGTGTGTGTATTACATGTGTGCAGGAACCCAGAGAGTTCAGATGGATTCCTTGGAGCTGGAGTCATGGAGGTTGTGAGCTGTCATGTGGGTGCTGGGAACTGAACCCAGGTCCTCTGCAAAAGCAATAAGCGCTCCTTTTTTGGGGGGAGGGTGTGCTATCCTGTTTTTTTTTAATAAGAGATTTTCTATTCATTTTACATATCAACCTCAGATTCCCCTGTCCTCCCTCCTATCCCCCCAGCCTTCCCCGCAACCCAACCCCATTCCCATCTCCTCCAAGGCAAGGTCTCTCATGGGGAGTCAGCAGAGCCTGGTGCATTCATTTGAGGCAGGTCCAATCTCTCAAAGCCCTCATTGACTTCTGAAATGCAGAAATGTGGATGGTATTCTGCTGCCTGTGGGGTACACGGTGCATGCTTGCCTATGAATGCAGCCCATCTGGATAAAGAAGCTGGGGACAGAATGGGAGAGAGACTGGTAGTTGTTATGATGCTGGGGACACTAGTTGGCCAGGTCGGGGTATCCCACACATGCAGGGAAACATGGCGGGAAGATGCAGCAGCCACTGCGCGTGGAACAATTTCTCACTCGCAGGCGCTGCATCCACGTGGAGAGAGTTTATTATAATAGGGAGATGAAGAGAAAGATTGGAAAGAGGGAGACAGGAAGAAAGAGAAGGGAGGGGAAGCAGAGGTGCGCACACCTCATGGGAATGGAGAGAAAGGAGGGGGATCTCACATGCGGAAGAGAGGAAGGGGAAGAGTTTTTCCTTAAAATGAAGTTTTTATGTCAGGATGCAGGGCAGGCCCTGGGGGGGGGGGGGGTTCTAAGGGGCAGGTCAGATTACTAACAGTAGTAGTTTAATAATTTTTAGACTATACCCATGTATCATTCCTTGGATGAAAGGGGGGGGGGGGTGAGTGGTAGGAAGAGAGATTGAAGGAAGTCAGCAGAGAATCATGCTGCTACATGAACTCAGAGTAAGGAGCAACTGGCTGAGCCTGAACTCACCATTACTAGTGGAAGGCACACTTCCTCATACCATCTGTGTGTACCCGGAGGGAAGAGGAGCCACAGCAGTGACCACCCTGTGTCTTATGTGCCTGACTGCATTTTTGCCACAGGACAACAAACTGCATATAAACCTGTTGTTTCCTCACAAGGTGTGTACATGTGGTTCAGTTAGGAGATGTCACTCACCTTGGGGCACAGAACTTGCGAGATATAACATCATACACGGAGCCACCGATTATATCACTCACCGACTAAAGCCAATGATGATACTGAACAGAAATTATACAAATTGACTTTCCACGTTGGAGACTCGACTCAGTGGGTAAACAACTTACATACAAGCCTAACAGCCTGAGCTCAGAGCCCCAGAACCCAGTATAAGCTAGATATGGCAGTGTAAATGTCAGTGGCCAGCACCCCATGGGAAGTGGGGAGGTAAGGGCAGGACAGCCTGTCTGTCCTTGCTTAGAAAGAGATGACAGAAGACCCTGTCTCTAACAACCTGGAGGACCCACCCCAGACTGCTGTCTGACCTAAATAGAACCTGGTGCATGTACACACACACACACACACAGAGAGAGAGAGAGAGAGAGAGAGAGAGAGAGAGAGAGAGAGAGAGAGAGAGAGCGAGCTGACTTTACCCAAAGTCGGTATTTCTTCCAGATTTTGCAGCTCACTAAATGCAAGCCCACCCATTTCAGACTAGGGTAAAGGTCAAGAAAACTGAATATCTCCGACAGACAGAAGGCACTCCGAGGAAGTTTACCCTAACTGGGACTGATTCTACTCTTCTTGGGACCTGCAGATCGCATCCAGTTTCAAGGCCCAGCACTGCTAAACACCACCTCTGCAGCCAGCTGACAGCTCATCATCCTTTTGTCTCCAGAAAGGCCCTCTGAGACCTGTTTCAAATCTGAGGATGCAATCTGGTCAGCGCTGTCCCCTCAGGGACAGATCGGTTATGTGGTATCAAAAAGCTGAGACTTAATAACCACAGCAGCAGAGAGTCCCAAGCTTCTAGTAATGCCGCCCCCTCACAGTGAACAGCCACACTGTGGCAACTACCACACTCACCTGAGCACTGTAGCCAGGAAGGGAACCCAAGGCCTTGCTCTTGCTTTCCTCTCTTTCCAGATTTTTCCCTAAATTGCTCCAGCAGAGAGTTAACTAGCTGCTTCAGATAAACAGGGCTCTCCAGGATGGGGTTACATTGCACACAAGTTACCCAACCCTGTCTTAGTAACTGTTCCTGCTCTGTGAAGCAATGGTGAATATTCAAATACTGTAATTGGAGGTGATTTACATTGTTTTGAATTAACTAAAATTCCATTGTTAAGCACAAATACGGCTTCAGTAAATCACCATGCTTTTAATAGGTCCACGTGAGCAGGTTACCGAGCACACTGGATTTATGAGGCTCCTGGGGAGCTGACCACTGTATCATGCTTCCTGCTGCTAGGTAATATGCATGACACATTTCTGGACACTAATTCATTTATTTAATAGTAACAGTATGCAAAAACAGTGTTCGCAACGAGGCTGACAAAGGAGGTATAAAAGTTTTATTAATCCATAGCTAATCAAAGGCCAGCGGAAGGCCCATAATGGTGGCATTTACAGACCATATCGAATGTGAATAAATTAAATTTTTGTTTCCTAAAATCTTACTAATAGGATGTATTGGACTTGAAACATTTATACCTTTAATTACAGAGGCAGGCTGAGGAGCCCCTTTCAGGCGCATCCCCTGAACGCCCCACCTCTGCCTCCTGGCCCAGCAGCAATGAATGCTGTGGTCTCAAAAACCAAAACCGAACCCAAACAATCAAGCACAGCAGCTGTTCCTACTGCAAACTGCCGTGTTGTTTAGGGTGTTGCTCACTGAATTGTGTGTTTCAGTCATTAGAAAGTTTCTTCTCTCTCTGTAAGGTAAGTACTGCCTAATTTAGATTTACCCTGTCACACTGATCACTGCAAGGAACACATACACATGTATGTATATCTCTTGATATATAGGTATAGAAATAGATATAGATGATTTCAGGACCAGTTATGCAATGAACCAGGGCAAAGCGGGAGTTTGAAGGAAGGCGATGGGGGAAAGTCTGTGGGAACGCTCACCCTTCCTGCTTCGATCGATACTCTGTGCTGGGAGAATATGTTTTCTCATCATCTCTAAGGCAGAACACAAGGAAATCAGACACTAAAACACACCAGCTTCTCTCTCTTTCAAAGACGAAGCACAGGCATTGACGTCACAACCAGCCAGCTCTGACATAATTGTCTCATTTGAATATTGTTCTGATCCTGAAAGACGAGGCAGCTCATAGAATTATCTATGGCAATATTTTCACAGGGGCTTTTTTTTCTTTTCAGGGTAACACTTGGCTATCGGGAGGTTTTGTCTTAAAGAGGGTCCAAGGTCAAATGAGTTTGGGGCAGGCTGTGTAGCATGATGCTGTACCTCAGGCCTCTTGTTGCTGTAGGTGCTCTCAGGGACAGCACGAACCACCACTGGGAGGACATGATGTGGAGGACTTCCTGTGTTGACTTTATTGTGGATTGTTTTTCTTGTTCTATTTGTGTGTGTGTGTGTGTGTGTGTGTGTGTGTGTGTGTGTATGGTGTGTGTGTGTGTAGTGTATGTGTGTGTGTGTAGTGTGTGTGTGGTATGTGTGTATGTGTGTGTGGTATGTGTGTATGTGTGTGTGGTGTGTATGTGTCTGTGTGTGTGGTGTGTGTATCTCGGTGTGTGTGTCTTTATGTGTAGTGTGTGTGTGGTGTGTATGTGTGTGTGGTGTGTGTATGTGTGTGCACGTGAAGGTCTGAGGTCGATGTCAGCAGTCATCCCAGATTGCTTTTGCACCTTATTGAATGAAACAAGCTCTCTCAATCGAACCCAGAGCCTGCAGCTCTGCCCGTCTCACCAGCCAGCTTGCTCGGGCATGC
The DNA here is from genome assembly GCF_903995425.1 of Onychomys torridus. Lineage (NCBI taxonomy): Eukaryota > Metazoa > Chordata > Mammalia > Rodentia > Cricetidae > Onychomys > Onychomys torridus. The sequence goes on along the minus strand of NC_050449.1, from coordinate 63,380,742 downwards.
CTTGTCTCCCTCCACCTTTCCAGGCTGACATCACAGGCAGAGCAGCTCGTCCACTTGGGTTCTGGGGCAAGAACTTTGGTCCTCACACTTGCAGGGCAGGTGTTTAACAGCTACGCTGTCTCCCCAGTGTCCCTCCCCAGTGGAATTTTACTGAGAACAAAAGGCCACTGACTCCAGATCACACCAGTGTCAGGCACAAGGTCCCCCAGTGACCACACAGGAAACCCGAGTCCTTCTGGAGGGCCTCTGAGTGCTGTCAAGTCTCCAGTGGTACTTACTGTCCTCACTAGAAGCTTCACCCCTTGGCTTCAGGGATTTTCAGTCAGCTTCAAAACACACACGCTGGCACATGCGCACATGTGCACACACGTGAACACACATACACTCCCCACGCTCACCCACCTGCTTTGACTTCACTATCACGATGGACTTTCCCCTTGAACTGTGAGCTGACATAAACCTTTCTCCTTGAAGTTCCTTTTGTCAGGGCATTTTATCACAGCAACAGGAGAAAAAAAAAAAAAAAAAAGGCCCAGTAAGACATAGACACACTGTTAATGAAACAACAGAAAGTCTAGAAAAAGGCCCACTAAGACAATAGACACACTGTTAATGAAACAACAGAAAGTCTAGAAAAAGGCCCATGTAGATACAGTCAATCGGTAATGGTCACAAGTGCCAGGGTAATTCAAAGAGAAAGAACTGTCTGTTCAAACAATTAGATTTGATTGAATGCCAAAAATTAACCTTGATCTAGATATGAAACTTAACTTTCAATGAGTCATAGGCATAAATGAAAAAACGACAACTATAAAGTTTCTAGAAGAAACATATGACCTTGGGCTAGACAAAGATTCTTAGTTTTAACATCAAATGCACCAAGTACAGCAGAAAAAAAAAATCAATATACCTTAATAATATTGAACCTGTGTGTCTCTGCAAAGACTTAGTAATAAAACAAAATTGGGAAAAACATTTACAAAGCAAATATTCTGGACTCATTTTTATAACTCAGTAGTCAACGTGGTGTCAAGTTTTAAATGGGTAACATTTTGAACAGACCAAATAATAAAAGAAGAGATACCACAGCAAATGCAGACAATGTTAGAAAATGCAAACGAGGGGCGGGGGACATGGCTCAGTGAGTAAGATGGGCCGCACAAGCCTAGGATTGGATCCCCAGAAGCCACTTACAAACCAGGTTCAATAATGAGTGTTTATAACCTCAGCACTGGGAAGGGAGACGGGCAAACCTGGGGACTGCTGGCAGTCTAGCCCAAATGGTAAGGGCTGGATTCAAAAAAGAAAAACAAAAACCAACCATCCAAACAAAAAAGGCACAAGGTGGAGAGTGGTTAAGGAGAAACATCCCAACATCAACTTCTGGCTTCCACATGTAGGAGAAAGCCCGCACACACGCATGCATACACACCATCCATGCATCCATCCATCCATGCATCCATCCATCCATCCAAATGGAAAGCATGAGGTACCATAGCATACTCACCAGAATGGTTACTAAAGAATCTGAAAACCCAAAACTGTGGAGAATCGGTGGGGCAGAGGTGGGCAACTCTAGCTCTCTCACACAGTCTGGTGGGTTTTATAAAGAAAATCCCAGTAAGTAAAGAAATGTGGAAAGATACTGAAAACCTACTTTAGAAAACTTCCCAGATTTTAAAAAAGCTCAGGGGCTCCCAACTAGATTCAACCAAAATAGACCATTACCAGACAGAGAATAGTCAAAAAGTACAAGATAAAGAGAAAAATTCTCAAAAACAGGAAAGAAGACCAAGTCACACATATGCCTGCCCATTAGGCCTCTAGCAGACTACTCAGGCTAGAGGAGAGTGAAACGATGTATTCAAAGTACTGAAAGAAAAACATTAACAAAAACATTATACTCAGAAAAATTATTCCTCAAAATGAAGATGAAATAGTGTTTCCCAGAGAAACAGGAACTGAGAGATTCTGTCAGCCATAGACCAGCCCCACAACAAACACCAATGTAGTCCTACTCAACTCACTAATTTCTCTCCTCTCTCTCTCTCTCTCTCTCTCTCTCTCTCTCTCTCTCTCTCTCTCTCTCTTTTTTTTTATTTTATTTTTGAGCTGAGGATCGAACCCAGGGCCTTGCGCTTGATAGACAAGTGCTCTTCCACTAAGCTAAAAAGAGATGAATTCCACTGGGCGGTGGTGGTGCTCGCCTTCAATCTCAGCACTCGAGAGGCAGAGGCAGGCAGATATCTGTGAGTTCAAGGCCAGCCTGGTCTATAGAACAAAATCCAGGAAAGGCACCAAAGCTACACAGAGAAACCCTGTCTCGAAAAACCAAAATAATAATAATAATAATAATAATAATAATAATAATAATAATAATAATAAATCCATATTATCTGTTTTATTTAAGGTTTACATATCGTATGTGTCTGAGTGTTTGCCTGAATCTATGTATATACACCATATATATTCATGCAGTACACAAAGAGGCCAAAAGAGGGCGACAGGGTTTCTCAGCGTGGAGCCATGGGAGGTCTGGAGAAGAAGTATGAAGAAGGCTCTGGCACCAATTACATCACCTGAAACAAAGCTGGCAAGAAGCTGTAGCTGAGCCTGCCTGATTCCCGGGGGCTGTGTATCCTGAAAGGCATTTATCCCCATGAGTCCAAGCATAAGAAGAAAGGGAATAAGGGTTCCACAGCAGCCCGAACATTTTACCTTATCAAAGTTATTAAATTCCTCCTCCATGAGCCCATCGTCAACAAGTTCCGAGAGTACAAGATGGTTTATTTGGAAGCTCCGCAAAGCCTATGGGAAGAGCGAGTGGAGTGCTGTGGAGCGCCTGGAGGACAATAAAGCCAGCTACAAACTTGAGCACATTGTCGAGGAGCGGTACCCCACATTTATCAATGCTCTGAGGGATCTTGACGATGCCCTGCCAATGTGCTTCCCCTTCTCCCCCTACCCACGGACGGGCAAGTGCCATGCGCTGGGGCAGCCCATCATAGGAATTTCACCCTATGCTTTCTCCCATGATCAGCCAACAGATGTGGACTACAGGGCCATGGCCACCTTCACTGAGTTCTAGACCACTCTCCTGGGCTTTGTCAACTTCTGCCTCTAGCAGTCTCTCAGTCTTCACTACCCACCCAAGCTTGAAGGTCAAGCCCAAGCAGAGACAAAGATCAGCGAGGACACATATGCAATGAACTCTGAGAGCTCTATGGAGAAACTAGCAGCCCTCCGTGCCAGCTTGGCTCCAGTGGTGGTGTCTACTATAGAGGAGGCTGAGGCCATTGAGTTTCCTACTGATGGGGAGATGGCCACACAGGAGGAAGGGCACAGGAAAGAGCTGGAGGCCCAGGAAAAACACAGGAAACTCTTCGAAGGCCTGAAGTTCTTCCTGAACCGAGAGGTGCCCCCGTGAAGCATTGTCCTTCATCCTCAGGAGTTTTGATGGGGATGTATCCTGGGACAAGTCTTTGTGCATCGGAGCCACCTATGACATCACAGACTCCTGCCTGCTTCACCCACCAGATGGTTGACCGGCCTGGGAAACAAACCCCCATCATTGGCAGGTACCATGAACAGCCCCAGTGGGTGTTGGACTGTGTGAATGCCCGCCTCCTTCTCCCCGTGGCAGAGAACTTCCCTGGGGTGCAGCTGCCCCCACACCTTTCACCCTTTGTATTTGAGAAGGAAGGAGGTTACATTCCGCCTGAGAAACTGAAGCTATGGGCTCTGCATCGGGGAGAAGACCCAGGAGACTTGGAAGAGGAAGAGGAGGATGAAGAGGAGGAGGATGAAGATGACGACAGTGAAGGGGATGGTGATGTTGGGGGCAGGGACTGAGGAGGAGGAAGATGTGGAAGCTGATTCAGAGAAAGAGGAGGAGGAGGAGGAGCACCTGTCGGCCTTGGAGCAGCAAAGGCTGAAAGGGAAGAAGTCCCAGGTGGTGGCCGGCACTGTGAAACTGGAAGAGAAGCAGCGGCTGGCCCAGGAGGAAGAAAGTGAGACCAAGCGCCTGGCCATCGTGATAATGAAAAAGTGAGAGAAGTATCTCTACCAAAAGATCGTGTCTGGCAAGCAGTGCGAGAGGCCAGCAGGCTGGCAGAGAAAAGGAAAGCCCATGCTGCTGTGAGGTCTGAGGAAACGCCAAGCAGACAAGGCCTGGGCAAGCTCGGCTGTCCCTCCCTGGGAGTTGGACATGGCAGAAGCAAGCCAGTGGAACACACGTGTGTGCACACTCGTGACCAGCCCAGCACCCTTATACTTTTGGTGGTGTGTGGCCAGCCCTAGGCTCCCATGAAGTTCACGCTGGTGTCTGACTGATAGCCTCATTTTGCTTGGCTTTCTACAGCCTCCTACACGGCTGTGCCCATAATTCTCAGGATGCTGTTGTGGAATAAGGTGGGGAGCTCTTATTACATGGCTGGACTTTTGCAGCCAATTGGAAAAAGAAAAGAGGGTGTCAGATTCCCTGGGGCTGCAGTTGCGGCATGTTGTGAGCCATTATGTGGGTGCTGGAAATTGAATGAGGGTCCTCTGCAAGAGCAACAAGTAAGTGCTCTTAACCACTGAGCCTTTTCTCCAAATCTGAAATTTTACTTCAAAGTACTTAACTCAAAAGAAATATAAACTTATATACATAAACCTATAGGCATTAGCAATTTCATGTATAATTATCATTAGCTGGAAATCCCTTTTAAAGAGGGACTCATTCAGCAAATTGTGGCACATCTATACAATAGAATAGTGTTCAATGATAACAAGGAATGTACTGAAATACGCCACAGAATGGACAAATCTGAGAAATACCTCTAACTGAAAGATGCCAGACACAAAAGTTACATACCGTGTTACTTATTTTCAGCTCTGTGTAACTAAGTATGGTGACATAAGCCTGTAATCCTGTCACTCAGAGGCTGATGGTAGGGGTTTTTGTTTGTTTGTTTGTTTGGTTGGTTGGTTTTTTACATAAAGCAGAAAGTCTGACTTGACTGTCAAACAGGAAACCCTGCTGGTCAGGGAAACAAAGGAAGAATGCACCAGCCTCCCGACTTGTATATTAAGCGTTGTCCTTGTTCAGCTGTTTCACTGAACACGTCTGTAACACTTCCCTTCCCACCTTTACCAAGGTCCCCAGCTCTCCTGTACAACCTGAAAGACAAGAAAACATGGTGAGTCTATGAAAGTGGCCCACAACCTGAGGGAAATGGGCATATTGTTTCAAAAACTGACAACATTTCAACATGAATGGAAAGGGACTCCCAAGGTTCCACCCCTAGCTGAAAAGCTGTCAGCAGTTGATGGCTACCAGGGTGAAAATTTGTTTTTCTTCAGAGTACAAGGCAGATGATAGCCCCATACCCATGTGTATATGGACAGCCCTAATTGGACTCAGTGGGTTATTAATTTTTTTAAAAAATAGAACTGGGTGTGATGGTTTCAACACCTTTAATCTCAGACAGAAGCGACCTCTGTGAGTTCAAGGCCAGCCTGGTCTCCAGAAATAGTTCCAGGACAGCCAGGGCTATGTAGGGAGACCCTGTTTCCAAACAAACAAAAATTGGAGGGATGCTCTAGGGCAGAGCTAAGGTAGGTAGTAGGGGATAGAGATCATCAAAACATATTGTATACATGTACAAAGTGTTCAAAGAACAAATAATAGTTATTTTTAAAAACTGATGGAAATTGACCTACTACAGTTACTGAAAGTCATGGAATTATACCCTAAATTGTACATGGTTAAAAGTGACTGGATTTTGTGATGTGGAAATTATGCTTGATGAAGCTGAGTTTTTAAAGTGAGTAGAAGAAACTGCTTTACAAACACCTCAGATCAAGCAGTTGCCACAGAAGATGAAGCAATATGGACTGAAGATCTTGTACGTTAGCCAGACTGAAGTGTGGCGTAGCTGAGCTCCACGTCCCTCTTGAGGAACAGATAATTGTTCCATATTTCAACATGGCATATCGATTCATATAGGTTCCAACACAATTTTAACACTTCAATCAAATAAAAATGACCCTAACAGAGAAAGCCACATCCCTCCCTCAGTCAGGGATTTAAATGTAAAAATGTAAAGTACATTTTCAGCAAAGCCAGTCCTGTAGTGTATCAAAGCTATGTTCCAGGAACGAGTGGAGTTTATTATTCTAGAAATGGTCCCGGTGTAACCAATGACATCCACAAATATAAAGAGAAAGTAAATAATACGATTGTGTCACCTAATGGCAGAAATGTTTTAATTTCCTCAGAAATAGTTGTAGTTCTCAGATATGAGTCCATCCCTTAGTGTGCTGGTTGGTTTTAATGTCAACTTGCCACAAATTAGTCACCTGAGGAGGGACCCTCACTTGAGGAATGTTCTTACTGGTCTTAATTGATGTGGGACAATCTACCCCACATGTGGGCAGCACCTTCTGGTGGCAGCCCAGATCAAAGCGGGCATCCTGTTGCTGCTGCTGCTGATTCCTTCACTAATAGCAGAACCTGTGTTTCCAAGCTTCCATCACTGACTGAGGACCAGCAGCTCCCAGGAACCCTTTGGGTTTTCTGTGATAGGTTGGGACTTCTGATCATCCAGCCTCAAGGGCTGATCAACTAGTGAGCTCTTGGCCTCTCAGGTGTGGTTCAGCCATTATCACTATCTCAAAGTTTTGTGCATACATATGTTCATCCTAGCTATTCTGTTTCTCTAGAGAATACTGATCATTACACCTGAGTATAGACCACTCTACCAGTGATGCTGGCTGACCAGGTCAGGTCTGAAGATGTCACCACATTCTGTCAGAGTGCAAGGCTTCTGGGAACAGTAGGGTTCCTTTGCCCCAGCTCTTCAGGAAAACTGTGGTGCATAGATATGAGGCTCACTTCTAGAAAACTCCAGCCAGCACATGACACTTGGGCAGAGGGGGAGCCAGAGTGCAGGAGTACTGTACAGTTCTGAGCCAGGGCCCCTGTGCTTAGAGAGGTCCATGTTGGTGCCCTGCCCACCTCTCCAGATTTTCTAGGCCTTGTCTTCTCTGTCTGCTCACCTGTGAGCTGTGGAACCATTCCACTGCTTTGAATACAGTCATGTCTGCCCCAGAACTGTCAAATTTCTCTGCTCGGCTAACTTCTCTGGGAGAAGTCAGTGCAGGGCAGAATTAATTCCATGCTGACAAAAGCAGAAATGATGGACTCTTGACATCAAGGTTGTATTTTTCCCCTGATATTTCATCTATGTCTCATGGTTAAATTTTTCCTTCATAAGAGGCCAAGTCTTGTTTTATATGCAATTTGATGGCACACACTTAAATCAGAGCTTACCAAATGGCAGAATAAACATTAGCTGTTTTTCAAACTGGCTTGGGAGCCAGTTGTGGTGGTTAAGACCTGGACTCCCATGACTTAGGAGCTTGAGGCAGCATGGCTGCAAGTTTGAGGCCAGCCTGGTCTACGCAGCAAGATTCTATTTTGAAAGTCAATTGTGCCAACAAATGAAAAACAAGTTGGAAAGGAGGTGAAGTGTGATTTGAAAATCCTAGATGTCTGAGTGTGTTTGGGCTCCTGTAACAAAGCCCCACAGGCTGGGTGACATATAAACATGCAAGTTTCCTCTTCCTGGTTTTGGAGGTCAAAGGTTCGGATCCAGGTGTTGACAGACTTAGTGTCTGGACAGAGCCTGCGTTCTTAGACAAGCTATCCTACTCTAACTCCATCCACAGCTACACCCCCTGAACTTGTCTCCCTTGAGGGAAGGAGCTGGGTCTCTTTGGGGCCTCTTTTATAAGGTCACTAACCTCATTTATAAGGGCAAGCCCCCACGACCTAACAACTTCCCAAAGGTCCACCTCCTAACACCGTCACCTTGGGGGTGAGCATTTCAAGGTAGGCATCGGTAGAGGACACAGACATTTGTGGGGTAGCTCTGGCTTCAAATACAATGCCCTTCTCTGCTGGCAGACCTTAGTCTTCATTTCTGATGCATCCTGGGAGCCTCAAAGTGGGAGCATCCTGTATCTCTGATACACCTCTGCCGCTGTCTATTCCTTCTCCCTCCTTCCTATCCTCCTTTCCTAACAGCATGTCTCAAAGGCCTAACACTTTCATTTATGTATTACTATTGTATGTGTGTTGGAGAGGGCACACACATGCCAGAGGATGCATGTGTAATGGTCAGAGGACATTATGGAGAGTCCGTTCTCTCTGTTCACATTTATGTGGGTTCAGGGGATCAAACATAGGCCATCAGGCTTTAGAAACTGACGAGATATCTTCCCTGCCTTAGGCCTAGCATTTTTAAAAAATGATTTCAGAAAATACACAGAGTGGAAATTTTCCAGATAGGAAACAAAAACTGAAGAGACCCCAAGACACTTGGGTTTGCCTTTACAGCTGTTTGCTGGGTGTGTGTGGGGGTGTGTGGGGTGGAATCTCAATTAAGGCAGGCCATTTTCTCTCACAGATTTGAGATCAAGTCCATTTTCCAAAGGTGACCATGGGCTTTGCACCTTCGGGAGTAAGTCTGAAATGAGAACCAGCCAACCGTGCCTCCCGGAAGGGCTAAGGCTGCCAGCCTGCAATGGATTTGTTACCATCCATGGGTAACACAGCAAGAGTCTGCAGGATCAAGTCATCGGCGCCCTAAATCCCCAATCTCCTTGGCTTCCACTCCATAAACCAGTGGGGCAGTCAGCCACTCGGGAGCCTAGAGGTTAAACACATACGATTGACCTCAGAGAAAGGAGCTCTCACGTCGTTAAACACAGGCTTGCCCGATCACACCAAAAAGGGCCCTGGGAGCATCATTTAAGGCTTGTGCCACACACATTTATGTGACATAAAATCGATACCTTTTGCCTGTCTTTGTTTGCCTGGATTATGTTGAACTACTAAAGGGCTCTCAGGACATCATTCAGATTTACTGTCCTGCATTTTATGCAGGCAGGTGTGTGAACAAGAACAGGGGTGCATCTTTGTTTCCTTGTTTGATCATGCTTATATCAGTATGCAGATGCACAAGTTGTAACTTTTAGAGCAGAAATTATTTCCCTCCCTTATGTTAATTTTTTTTTTTTAGAATGTTATTTTTAGGGAACAGTGAAAGAGTGTGTTATTCAATAATAACATGGAGGTGATTAGCAATAGTTTGAGAGAAAATTTTAAATCCCAACATATGTTTTCATATGTTTATCTAAGTATTCTCCACCTCTGAACACTGCATTGGGGGCCAAACCTTCAACACATGCACCTTTGGGAAATATTTCATATAAGTTGTCACATATATGGATTTCTTTCTTTCCAATAGTTAAATAAGGTAGCTGATTGTGTTAGTGTTTATCAGAGACTTGGAAACAATAAGATTACGTGTGTATGTATCTACACAAGAAATAGAGATAGACAGACAGACAGACATATGAGAGGCTAAATAAATAAATAATGAAGTCTCACTTTAGCTCAGGTTGTTTTACAAAGTTAGTGCTAGGACTAGAGAGATGGCCTGGTGCCTAAGAATACTTGCTGCTCTCACAGAACCTGAGTTCAGCTCCCAGCACCCACATCAGGCAACTCACAACTGCTTGTCGCTCTGGCTCTAGGGGATCTGATGGCCTCTTCTGGCCTCCACAGGCAATTGCATACATGTGTGCATTCCTCCCCACATGCACATCAATTAAACATACTAAAAAGTAAAAAGTAAGCACTGATCAAATTGTGCACTCACACATATTTATGGAGGTGGGGGGAGAGAGAGAGAGAGAGAGAGAGAGAGAGAGAGAGAGAGAGAGAGAGAGAATGAGGAAATACCTCACGTGTGATTTCCGAGGCCAAGAGGTCTCAAGACCTGCCGTCAGTGAGCCAGAGACAAAGGAGAGTCTGAACAGTTAAGTCTTGATCCTGGAAGAGCCGAGAGCCAGAAGAGCCTGTGGGATAGTTAGACTCAAATCCAGAGGCTCAAGATCCAAGAAGAGCTGATGCTTCAGTCTTGGTCCTAATGGTGGGAAAAGACCAATACCCCAGTTCAGGCAAGAGGCAGGCTGGTGGGCAGGCGGGCAGTCAGGCAGGCAGGCATTCCCTCCTATGTAGCCTTGTTGCTCTATCTAGGCTATTTGTTACATTTCTTATCATTTTGACAAAGTGCCCAGCAGAAGCAATTTAAGGGAGGGAAGATTTATTGGGGTTCAAGTTTTCAGGGAGAAGTTTGGTCTCTGGTGGAGTGGGGGGGGGGGGCACAGCAGAAAGGACAGTTACATGGCAGTAAGTCAGGAAGCAGAGAGCTCAGACCAGAATGGAAAGTAGATATTACCTTCATGTTCTTCCCTCCCCCCCTTCGAGGTCCACTCCCCCTGGCCAGGCTATGTCTTGGTGGCTTCACAGCCACTCCAAACAGGAAGCAACCTGAGGAGGAGACTGTCCCCAATTTCCTTTTATTGCTGTACTAAGACACATAGACCATAAGTCACTTAGGGGAAGGAAGGATTTATTTGGCTTACTTCCAGGTCACAGTCCATCACTGAGGGGAGTCAGACCAAGAACTCAAGCAGGAACCTGAATGAAGGCCTGCTTGCTGCTCTACACAATAACATCTATCCAAGGAACTCAACTCACAGTCAAAGAAGTGGACAGAAACCATGGAGGGATGCTGCTTGTTGGCTTCCAGGCTGGCCAAGCACCACCTGTCTAGACACAGTATCACTGGTCTAAGCCCTCGAATGGCAATTGATAATCAAGACAATCCCCCCATACACATGTCCTATCCGGGCAAGCCTTCAACTGAGGCTCCCTTCTCTGATGACTCAAGGCCATATTAAGTTGACAGTTCAAGATAATTAGGACAGGGACCAAGTATTCAAGTATGTGAGCCTGGGGGGACATTGCAGATGTCAACTATAACATAAGACCTTCATATAGTGTGCAGTGCATATTACTCAGTTTATTAATGAAAAAGGTTAATCTCACCCAGAGATGCCCCCCACAAATGTGCAGAATAAGATATGACCAGATGTCTGGGTATGTCATGGATGAGTAAAATTAACTACCACATTGATACTCTTTAAAAAAAAAGAGATTTATTTATTTATTTATTTATTTATTTATTTATTTATTTATTATGTATACAGTGTTCTGCCAGCATATATGCCTGCATGCCAGAAGAGGGCACCAGATTTCATTACAGATGGTTGTGAGCCACCATGTGGTTACTGGGGATTGAACTCAGGACCTCTGGAAGAGCAGCCAGTGCTCTTAACCACTGAGCCATCTCTTCAATCCCCACACTGATACTCTTAACCTGTGAGGAAACAGAATTAAAGGATTCACCAGAATTACGCAGCTAGCATAGTATAGTTCAACCTTATGCCAGTGATGTCTGAAAATAAACAGGCTCTGTCTGATAAACTAGGACAAATATTTTCAATACACAGAGAAAAGAAAAAAAATTAATGGTAACAGTAAACTTTTTGTCTTGTTCTGTTTTACAAATCAGTTTGAAAAATGGTGAGGGGCTGGAGACACTGTCAGTGGTTAAGAACACTGGTCGATCTTGCAGAGGACCTGGTCTGGTTTCCAGTATGCACATGGTGGCTTGCAGCCATCTGTAACTTCAGCTCCAGAGCATCACCTGATGCCCCTCTTCTGGCCTTCATAGGCACAAAACATATGTGATGCTAATATATACATCCAGGCAAACACTCATATGCATACAAACATAAATCTTTTAAAACATTTTATGGCAGTCCTATAAGAACAGAATGTTAGAAACTTTAAGTGTCTGCCAAATAAAAGGCTTAATTATGCATTTTTATAGCTACACTCACTCACAAAACTCCACGCAGCGGTCAATAGCACAGTAAAAAGGAACACGTGTACTCGAGATCATTTGAGCAGAGACAAAGTGCCCAGTCTTGCTTCTACGTGGCTCTGTGCGGCATGTCAGAAAGCCTTAATGAAGGACATGCTCGCTGCTGAGGGGAGGGCAGGCAGAACAGCCTCTGAGCCCAGGCTTTGCTTTCTTTTCTTCCACCCAGAACCAGACTCACCATGGAGCTAATGATTCCAAGCTCCAGGGCCTCTCACTAGAATGCACTTCTCTCAAGGCCTTGGGAGGGGCCTCAGGAACGTCTTCACGGACTCAGAAGTGTTTGGCAAACTCACTAAAACAGAATATTGAAACTTCAATCATGTAAGACAAGTGCCTGTTTCAGTTGAGATATCTCTGCCCCACGCCCTCTCACGTTGGATGTTTCCAAGTCCTCTCCAGTGAAGATTTTTCCCAAGGCAAGCCTTTTAGCTTGCTTTGACTTCCAGCCAGACTTTCCTGTCTCTCTACCATTAATGTCTGTTATGGGTCCTCAACCCCTCATCTGCAATTCCAAAATCCAAAACAAGATATGCACAATTCTTTTTTCTTTTCAACATTCCTTTAGCAGAGAAATTTGATTTGCTTGGAGCTCATTATATAGAAAAGCTTGACCTGAACGGATGTGAGAACATCCCATCTCTCCCTCTTTGTATTTTGCTACAGAAATAATTATGTCTCTGATTGTGGAGTGTTTCCAAGTCCTGAAGGAATTTTTAAGTAATAAATACCAAGAGACAGGATGTACTAACGATGAGAGAGAACAAAAGATTATCCACTGTCGACTAAAATATGCTCTCCAGAAATAAGAAATGGCCAAGATCTTTCTTTGGAGATTCCCCTCTCCAGCATAACAGACAACTTAAGAATAGAATTGTGTTCTGAGACAGAGATTATTGCAACTTGATTCTACTTAAATTAAAATCTTTACAGTCTCTGATCCACATTCCACAGTTGTTAAAAACAATGGTGATTGAGGTATCTGTTTTAAATGTGGGTGTCAGTTGGGGAGCAATGATGTATTGAAATAGATTTGAGACAATGGAGTATGAACCTACCTCTGTGTGAAGACGAGAGAGGAAGAGAACAAGATGGTTTGTGTCCAGTGCCTTCCTCCATCTTTCCCCTAAAAGGCCATCCAGCGCACAGAATGTCCAGCATGCAGTGGAAAGCCTGGCTTAGGAGTGCTGGGTGGTTGTGGTGGCAACCTTGGTTGTCACAAATCTGGGGAGAGGGAGCCTCTTGATTGCTACTTGATGTAGGAAGGCTCAGCCTACAGTGGGCAGCATTCCCCGCAGGCAGGGAGGCATGGTATGTATAGGAAAGGTAGCTGAACATGAGTCTGAGAAAAGCCAGTAAGCAGTGTTCACCCACCACCTCTGCTTCAGATTCCTGCCTTGAGCTACTTTCTGCCCAGGTTTCCCAAGGTAAGGAATTGTAACCTATAAGCCAAGTAAACCCTTTCCTCCCTAAGATGCCTTTGGTCATGGTGTTTATCACAGTAACAGATAGTACACTAAGACATTGTTACTGATCAGAAGGTAAATCTGCTGATCTACAAGTTCTAAATTATTTAGATTTAGGTTTAAAAGGGATCATATTGAGAAGAAAGACTAAACGTCACTGGTAGGATGAACCACAATGAGAGGATGCATATTCCCTTCATGTAGGCAGGCTGTAGAACTGGGTATTGCTGACATATCACCTGATGTCAATGGTGATATGGGTACCCAAGAACCCTTGTGCATCTCAAGTGAGAGGCCTTTCTGGAAAGTGATCTGGAAGCAAAACTCTGGATGCTATGGCAAGTGTATTTAGTTGAGGAATGGTGAGAAGAAAGAGATGTGGGGAAGGGTCATAAGAGGGCTGAGAACTCAAGAGCCAAAGAGTTTAGAAAAGAAACATGACATACTCCAATAGATTAAATATGCTGTCTCCTTGAGCCAACTATTGAGAGACTCAGACGAGATGAGGAGGTAGAAACCTCGTAGATAAACTAAGTGAAGGACTGCCATCCCACTGGGCAGAACGGTCTTCCGCTAACTGAACTGCAGTGGGAAGAACAAGGGAGATCCATGCATACGCACTGAGTCATCGTCCCAAAGTCTGAAGATTGCCAGTTCATAAATCCAACAGGACCCATAGGTCTTGCAAAACAGATTGTGGTCTTTATTTCCGGTTCATAAGAAAAGATGCTTGTCTAAAACTTTACTCTTCATGCTTAGCTTTCCAATGTGTTTAACCACACTTGAAGCTGATCTAGAATCCCATAAAAAATGACTCAGCCTTGGTCAGGAAGCCTCTTGACAGTTTGTGTCAGCTAAAGCAGAGAGGTGAGAATAAGTGATTGTTCATTGCTCGGCCCTAAAGGAGACCCTTAAGACCCAGGCGACGTCATGGAATAGGGGGCGGAAAGACAGAGAGCGCTGGAGGAGTGCCGTGATGCTGTCTTCTGAATATGGTGTGGCTGTTGTCATCGTGAGCACACTGCAGCTATGGAGAGAGAGAGAGAGAGAGAGAGAGAGAGAGAGAGAGAGAGAGAGAGAGAGAGAGAGAGAGAGAAGCAAATATAAAAATAGACAGGAGAACAGTTGAGAAGAAAGGGGTCACTGGGGTGGATATGACCAGGATACATTGTATACATGTTTAAAATTGTCAAAAACAATGAACTCCTACTGCTACTGTTACACCAAGAGAAACAGACTGAATTCTCCCACCCAAGCTAAGGTGGAGGTCAGGGACGATGCTCACTGCTCTGATTCAGCATTGCACTAGCAGGTTCTTCAGTGAAGCCTCCAGATGGTGGTGGCTCTACAGAGCTCCTGAATGTCAGCCTATGAGAGACCCCGGATGCCCAGGAACTTAGATAAGAAGGTTAGTCAAGACATTTAAATTTCAGGCTGACTTTCTATACAGCATGAGGTGCATAGTAACACTAGAATCTACAGAATGTTGTTAGAACTAACCACTGAGTTGATCAGGTTCACATGAGATAGGAAAATTGGTTCTATTTTTTTTAAGTAGCTATAAGCAATCAGAAATTGAAATATATACATACTATTTTCTCTGACACAAAATTTTTATTTATCAGATAAATTTAGCAAAATATCATGTTTAAAATCTGTTTGTTAAAACTGTAAATCATTGGAGAAAGAAATTAAATGCCTAAATAAAACAAGAAAGGAGTTTATGTAAGCCTCAATATTATTAAAATATCAGTTTTGCCCCAAGAGGTCTATAGATACAATGTGGGGGTAATAGCTTCTACAAACGGATATTTTTTTGTAATTGATCCAATTTTATTTATAGAAAAACCCTAGAACCTCCATAGCAATGGTCTAGAACTATTGTGATAAACAAATTCAATCCTCAGAACCTTAAATTAACAAATACATACCTAGGGGCTGGAGATGTGGCTCAGTGGTAAGCAGCACATACTGCTCTTCCAGAGAATCTGAGTTCAATCCCCAGTACCCACATCAGATGGCTCACAACCACCTGTGACCAGCTCCAGAGCATCTCTTGCTTCTGTGGGCAAAATGCATTCACATGCACATGCCCCCCAATAACTAAAAATAAAATTAAAAAACAATGTTCATAACCATACAGAGCTATAAGGGGTTATTTGGAGGGGGAAAAACAACACAAATATATACATAAAAAACATAGAAACAAATAGACTTTATAATCAACACATTATTGGAATTAATTTTCTTTCTAATTAATTTTTTAGTGTTATGTGTATGAGTGTGTGCCTACTTGTCTGTGTGGATGCTGTGTGGATGCACTGCCCACAGAGGCCAGAAGAGGACATCAGAACTCCTGAAACTGGAGTTACAGACAGTTGTGAGCTGCCATGTGGGGCCTGGGACTGAACTCAAGTCCTCTTCAAAATCAGCAGTCACGTTTACGCACTGAGACATGCCCTGAGTGCCCCTCTCCTACTGCTGGAATTTCTAAAAGATATTCTATATGAAGAAAAATGTCTCAGAGAAAAAGGTCTGAGACGCAAGAAGAAAAAAAAAAAAAAGATCAAGTAAATGAGTAAACTATATGGTTATTTACTCATTTACAAATAGCAATGTCTACTTAGTGGGGTTTAAAAGCACATCTAAACCTCTGAGAAACATGATGTTAAGTTAAAAGGTAACAATCATGTTGTGGCCTTCTTGTATTATTTATTATGGTAGTTAGGCTATTCATTGTCTTTCAACTTCAAGATGCGTGGTGAAATCTTAAGGACATGGAGATGGAAATGTAACTCAGTGGTAGGGTGCTTACACAGCATGTATGAAATTTCGGGCCCCACCACTCAAAACAAAAGCCTTGGAGCTAGAGAGATGGCTCAGCAGTTAAGAGCATAGACTGTTCTTCAAGAGGACCTATGATCACCAGTAGCTCACAGTTGCTCCTGACCCCAGTTCAAGGAGACCAATGCTCTCTTCTGGTCTGCAGGTGCTATACACATGTGGCATATACTCCCAGATACAGATATACACACAAATAACAAATCACTAAAAAACAAAACAAAGAAATTAAAAAAAAATACCAAGGACATTAATGAGGCACACCTTTGGGAAAAATCCTAGAGGAGCCAGGTGGTGATGGCACATGCCTTTAATCCCAGCACTTGAGAGGCAGAGGCAGAAGGATCTCTGAGTTTGAGGCCAACCTGGTCTACAGAGTGAGTTCCAGGACAGCTAACGCAGAGAAACCCTGTCTGGAAAAACAAAACAAAAACTTCTGGAGGGTTTTACAGGTGAATTAACCAAAAGGTGGACCCACCCTGAATGTGAGTGATGCCACCCATGAGGGGGGTTCCAGACTGAACAAACCCAAAGGGTAAAAGGTGAGGGCTGGACTGAGCACCGACATTCCCCTCTCTCGGCTTAAGGAGCCCTGGCTTCACACTTCCTGCTGCCATGGAGCCACCTGTCACCACGTTTTCTCTACCATGAAGGACTGCATGCCCTTAAGCCACGAACCTAAATAAATCCCTTCCTCCATGAAGTTGCTCTAGCTCGTGTGCAATTGCATTAACAAGGAAGGTAGTTCATACTGAGGCATTGAAGCAACCTCCCAACCCCCTTCCGCCCCCCTGCACATCTCCGGAATAGACAGAGAAATGGGGTCCTGTTGACTCTGGCCATCTAAAGTCCCCACTGTGTCAGATACATCCTCTGGCTCTTTCCCTCAAATTCATCTCTATATGAGGTAATAAATAATGAAAAATAGAATAAAAATGTTCTTTCTTGACTAGAACATTATAGTTTCCTTTGGATTCTGCCTTCGATACAAATCAAGTGGCAATCTGTGCCAAATCTGGAGTTGCAAACCTCAGTTCATTCTTTCATTTAATGAATATTATTAGTTAGGTAGCAATTATGGGCCAAGTGCTGCAGATACATCATGGGAGAAAACATGACAGTCAACCTTCAAAAAACTTACATCCTACAGGGAGAGATCAGCTCTCAGTAGGTTCAAAATTGCCCATTTCGATGTTCTTTTTTTCTATTAAAAAACAGTGAGTAATCTTGGAGTCATTATATTTCAGAGCAATTGGACAGCTACATTCACCTGAGGTGAACATGTCTCCCCAGGGGTGGCGCTTAGTGTAATTAAGAGTGGGACTCACAGAGAGGTTCTTATCATATGGCTTGGTAATAGTGCAGCATGAACCCAATTTATTTCTGTATAATGTTCCAGTCAGAGGATAAGATTAATGCATAAAAAGGAAGGAGAAAAAAATTTAAAAAATACTTTACAACTTCAGGGAGATTCAAGACATCAGAGACATAAAACTATGGGCATAGTGGTGCACACTGTGATCCCAGGGCTCAGAAGACGGAGACAGGAGGATTGCAAGTTCAAAGTCAGGTTGGCCTCTGTCTCAAACAAACAAACATCAATGAAGAAAAAATAGAAGTATTTGAAATTCCTGGAAATTGAGAATATGAAAACCAAAATAAGACATACAGAGAAGGCTATACCAGAAATGGCAGGCCAAATCCTGATGACCAAAACCAGATGGCTGAATTGAGGCATTTCCCCCAAACCAATACAAAAGCGACCATGGGCGAAAATTTTAAAGACAAACCAGGCACCATGGGTAACAACTCTGAGCCAAATATCACAACAAAATACAAGATCTAGCTAATCATAGTGTGGGAAGGAGAGAGATCAGAGGAAGTAGACACAGGCAAGTGCGTATTTCCCTAATGTGGAGAACATGCCTAATGCCTTCAGATACATTGGAGATGGAGAAACTATAACGCATGAACAAATCCTGGAGAAAGTTATGATTTAATGATTGTACTAGTTGAAGGTTTATGCTTATTCACAGTCTGATGGACAGTCTATCATGGATATGCTAAAGCATGCACACCCATGCATCTGCACAACACACACACACACACACACACACACACACACACACACATACACACATTCATTAATGATAAATAAGTAATAAAGGTGTAAAAAGAAATATTTTTGCCTAAAGTATTCCCAGTCAGAAACCTTGTTTTTCTGGAAGCCATTTCTTTCCCAGTCCAAGCAAATCACACACCTGTCTGTTGGCAGGACAATCTGGTTCACAAGGTGGAGAGCAGTGTGCATCCCTGAAGAACACGGCATTATTTATTGACTATCTACCTCACTCACATCTGTGAGACATGGAAACTCAACGATGGTTTACAAGACCATCAGTTTTAAACACCACAATCCATCACAAATGGGAAGGCGTGACCAACATCCCTTCCGGTGCAATGCATTATACGAGGGTCAGCAAGTGGGAGTCACGGTTGGCAACACAGTAGCTGGCCTCAGGTAGCACATCCATCCTTCCAGCTGCTCGGATCCATATGGGACCAATGAACTGCAGAGAGCTCAGGCCTCTCCTTGTTGGGGGTGTCTGCTGTACCGTGCCGTCCAAAGCCCATCAGGAAACAACTGGAAGCAAGCTGGCATCCATTTATCTAGACTTTGTCTGGTATCCAAGTGCTGATGAAAGGGAAACCATGCACATTAGCAAGCAGACAGATGTGATGAGGGAAACTCAGGTGTTGTTATCCTGAAGAAATCAAAGGTTTACAACGTAGGGGAGGAATGAAAAGCACTCCGCTATTCATCGAAGCCAGATAGAGAACCAAGAGTGTTGTTTGCCTTGAGAAGCCAAGTTCACAGCCAGCCCTGAGACTGCTCCAAACATTTAGTCCTAGGAAGGCATTCTGTAACTTCCAAGTCATGAACATCAACATTCTCACTGGAATTTCTAATATGTCTGGACCAATGACAATAGTACTGCACCCTTGCCTCAATAGCATTGAGTTACTGTCCAGATCAAAGCAAATACCCCAGCGAAAGATTCTAGGAACATGTGTTAAGTTGTAGGTTGTGTTTATTTTTTCAACACAAATTAAACTATCACCAATGAATATGAAACACTAATGGAGGGGTGGGGAGAACCCCTCCATGGAAAGAGTAAGCCTGGAACTGTGTGGATGGAGATGCAATCAAAATCACATCAAATCACCATCAAAAGATGTGGGGCAGGGAAGATGGCTCAATGGGGAATGCACTTGTCAAGCAAACATGAAGACCTAAATTCAGATCCCCAGAAGCCACATAAAGTCACGTACAGGAGCAGTGAGTCTATAATCCCACCATTCATATGGGAAAGTGGAAGTCAGAGACAGAAAAATCTCCAGGAGCATGCTGGAAAGTTAGCCTGGCATAGGCATCTGCAGACAAGAGACCCTGTCTCAAGATACACGGCAGGTACCAACACCCAAGCTATCTTCTGACCTTCATACACACACACACCATGGCACCTGTGTACCTATGCTTGCACACACAAATGTATGTGTGCACACACCTTACACACACACACAAAAAAAACATACACACATGAACCCACTCAAAGATTGAAAAAAACAAATGCTTGGGAAGTACCCTGGGTCACAAGATCCCGTGGCTACCTCCATCTAGAACATGAGTGGATCATTTGTGGGCTCTTGGGGTTATACTCATATTTGAGGCTGGTGGTTGAGCAGGTCCCATTGGCTGTGCTGTGTGTTTTGAGCTGGACAAGCAACATGTAAAACACAGGGCAGCCCAATCCTAAAGTATCAGGTGCCCCAGGAAAGGTTCTCTAGTATCAAAAGATGCTGATAAAGTGTCCACACTGGGGAAGGAGTTACTGGGGGTAAATGTCAGGGACATATGAGAAAGAAAAAACCTACCACATGCCAAGGTGTCTGCCTTGAGCACTGAGTCAATCTGTCCAACACTCCTTTGCTCTCTGATCTTCTCCACTCTGCTGGGTCTTGAGTGGAGTGGAGGAGCAGAAGCAGAGGAGGGATACAGGCTGGCCTCCCCATGTCTTTGTGTCAGCAGGGTTCAGTCAGTAGAAAGTCAGGAGGCAGAAGGAAGAGACAAGCCTGAGCATCCTTCCTTTCTTTCTCTGCCTTACCACCGCCCCTTCCCCACAATCTCCTGGGCATTGGTGTCTACCATCCAGCTCTTCCATGGCATCAGATTCCATTGGGACTGCCAGGCACTTTTTCCTTGGGTCCCTTCTGTCTGGGGGTGTCTTCCTACTGTTCCCAATCTCATAGCTGCCTCCTTTTCTTTGGGCCTTTCTCATCTGTGACTCCTGCATGGCCAGCTGTCTGCACTACATTTCCTCCGATTCAGTGGAATATTTCCTTTCCCCTGTAGATCCTTAGGGGTGTTTCTTTCAGAACAGAAGGTAGGTACAACCACAGGATATCTGGATCTCCACAAAGGCCTGGCCACAGAGGATGGCAGAGGCAGCCAATGTTCATCTAGTCAAATAATGCTGGGCACCAACTAGGAACATTCTGCTAGACAGAGAAGGTATTGTGAGTAAAAATGAGTAACCTCTGACATAACTGAGAAGATAAACAATGATAGTGAATTGTTGCACTGAACGATTTCTTTGTGGAAAGAGGCCTTGCTCTATAGCCTCAAACTCTAGGTTCAGTAATATGGACAATATGGAAGTCTGGGCCAGCACAGACTATATATATAGCAAGTTGGAAGCTAGCTGGGGGCTATATGAGACCCTGTCTCAAATGCTTACATGCAAGCACACACACACACACACACACACACACACACACACACACACACACACACACACACACACACACACACACACACACACACACACACACACACACGTGCGAAATGGTTTAACCTCAAGCCTTATAACTCCTTTTTCAACCGTCTTCTAAGCCTGAAGCTCAGCTTAACTCCTATTTTGATGACAGGGTTTGTATTGCATCATGAATTTGTCTTATTCTTGCTCAGGGTTATGCTCATATTTTCTGTATTACTCTAGTTTTAGTATATGTGCTATTGAAGTGAGCACAAGTTGATGTGTGTGTGTGTGTGTGTGTGTGTGTGTGTGTGTGTGTGTGTGTGTGTGTGTGTGTTCTATAACCAGGTTGACATTGGGTGTCTTCCTCAATCTCTCTCTACCTTGCTATATGGTCTTCCCACCTCCTCCTCCTTAGACTCATGTTTGAGGAAACAATGGACTTTTTAAAAGAACCTTCCCCAGACAAATTAATAAGCTTCGGATTGGAGGTTTTCTGGATAGCCAGTAGGTTTTGTATTCAGCCAGCTACATAGGAATATTTATGTAGAAAATGGAAGAGCAGTTTTAATAGGCCTGATGATTCAAGACATAAAACACATTCATTCTAGGAGCTATTTGGTGGATAGAGTGGCACATAAATATAGCAAAAAACCTAAATTGTTGAGCCAACTGAAGAGGTTTAGCATCAAATTCTATTCACACAGATGTGCACGGCTCCCCTTGAAATCAATGGGCTCTGTGTTTAAACTCAGGATGCTATACTTACGTATTGTGTCCATTTCCAGAGTGGAGTAACTTTCTGCAATAGAAGCAGACATTTAATTTGGTCACCACTTATCTCTAAGTCTTCTCTGATGTGGTTTACTAAATCTACAACACTTCAGCGATTCAATCGCTGTTTAAAAGGGAAACTGAGGTGCTGCATGGTTGCTAACTAGGTAAGAGCACTTGTGCATGCATGAGGACCCAAATTTCAACTTGGCTGTGTGCCTATAACCCTGCACTGTGAGGCATGGAGACAGGCAGACATCTGGGCTTCCTGGCTGCCAGCCTCACTACAGATTCAGTGAGAGACACTGTCTCCAAAGAATGGGGCAGAAAGTAATGGAGCAGGACACCCGAGTCCTGTCTCTGACCTTCATGCATACACAGGCACACTTGAGCACATGCATGCTTACACACACGCACATGCATATACACTACACATCCACATTATACACACACACACACACACACACACACACACACACACACACACACACGAGGAAAACTGAGGTACTCATCAAGTGTCCCCAGATTGTCTTATTCCTGATTAAGGGATTCAAATATTGTTTTGTGTCATTTCATTTGGCTTAGTTTTTGAGACAGGGTCTCATTATTTAACTCTGACTGGCCCAGAACTCATTATGTAGACCAGGTGGCCTGGAACTCACAGAGATCCACTTGCCTCTGCCTCAAGAGCACTGGCATTAAAGAAGTGTACCACCACACCCATATAGAATTCCAAATTTTAGTGACATAATTACACCCTTTCTGGAAATGCTGGAACAGTCAAATTTCTTCTGTGCAATAAAACTTATGGGCTTAATCATTATAAGACCCCCATACGATTTCATTTGTAGACATGTACACAAAGCACAATTTCTAAGAAAATGAAACAAAGCCTTAAGTGTGGCAGATTTGGTTAAAAAGGCAATTTTTAATAGGGATGATTAGACTCCTGAGCTGGCTAGAAGATGAATAATTCCATCAACTATATTCATCTCAGCGAAGACTGTGAGCAAAGCAATACTGAGTAATCTTTTTACAAGTGTCCTGCTGTGCTGCCAGCTGATCACGTTTAAGGACTGCATTCCAAGTAATTCTTTGAGAAAGATTTGCTGGGAGTCATTTCGTCTCCTAAAGCAGGAGCCAATACATGCTCAGCATCCGGCCTGTGATGAGATGGTGCCAGGCAGGACTTGTGGTCAGTTCAGAAAGGTGGTGTTTCTAGAGCTGAATTTGCAAATGAAAAGATGAACGCCATCGAAAGCTGACAGAGAGAACAAACTCAGTCAGCAGAAGGCATAACAATAGCAATAGCAAAACAGACTCCTCCCTGTGTCCCAAGGTGGAGGGCTCAGTCTTTCTCCAGAGAACCTCGAAGAAAATTGCTTTCATTTTAATTGTACCATCTTGATATCCACCTTATGAACATCAGGAGCCTTTGACAGGAAGCTCAAAATGGAATGTTTGGAGCTGGAGAAATGGCTCCGTGGTTAAGAACATTGGCTGCTCTTCCAGAGGACCAGCATCTGTCTCCAAGTACCTACCCAAAGAGCAGCTCACAACCGTCTGTAACTCCAGTTCCAGGCTGTCTGACACCCTCTTCTGGCCTCCTCAGGCACCAGGCACACACATGAGTACGCAGATTTACATTCAGGCCACATATAATAACATAATATATAAAATATAAAAATTTAGGTTGCTTTTCAAAATAAATCGCTAAGGAATCTGGGAACTAGAAATCTGCTTTATTTTTTAATGCTTAGCAAAGAACACGAGGAGGCTGCAACCGTCATGATATGTGATTTGCCTTTTGTTGTTAATTATATGGACAAGAGGAAAAAACTCTGCACTTACCGCCCTATGTGACCTATAAACCTAAAATACAGCTTTATATAGCCTAAATATGATATAAACAAAAAGAAAATTGAAAGCTATGATTCTTTTCAAGTTCAATACTTTGTGTGGATAGTTAGTCAGTCTCATTTTGACAATTAAGACAAGTGGGAACACAAAAAAGGTCCATTTATTTCCATATTTCATTTATCGTGTGTGTGTGTGTGTGTGTGTGTGTGTGTGTGTGTGTGTGTGTGTCCAAGTGCACCGAGCACACTGTGCATGCATACAGTGCATATGTGGAAGAAGCTAGGGAAAACTGAGAGACTTGGCTCGATCCTTCTTCCATGTACAACTCAGGATTGAACTCAGGTTGTCAAGCTTGGCAGCAAGCACCTTTAGTCACTGAACCATCTCACCAGACCCTACAATGGGCATTTTAATGGCCTTAAGCATGGTGGCAACCAGAAAAAAATTTTTTCAGAAGAAAATATAAAGCTGTAGCTGCCTTACAAGTTCACAGTCATGGCCAAACTGGACTGATTGCACCAGTCTTCATTATTAGGATATTTTTTAAACACAACATAATGGAGGCTTTATCCAGTAATGGCATATCCAAATGTATATTTCTCTAAAGACAGAGACATGATAGCAGGGCATGGTAGCTATTCTAGGAAAGCCTATTTCTATTCAAGGACAATGAAGTGCATAAAGGAAAAGTTTCTCTCCCTGGCAACAGAGAATGAAAGTAATTATTTTGAATAAGTACTTATAGTGGAAAGAAATATTTGAGTACATTTAACTTAATATGTTTCTAATTCCACAAACCCTTACCTCTCCAATTAGTCTTCAAAAGCTCTACAAAACATTGAAACTCATTTTATTACAACAGATTGGGCTAATTCAAAGAAGGAAAATCACAAATATTTACCACCTGTTTGGGGAGAAATAAGAGACGAGAATGTAATTTCTAAGAGGTACAGAATGTTCTCCAATGAAGTGGGAGTTGTTCATTCTAACACTGGCCACATGAAAGTATTTCTTATTCTCAGGATTGCTGCTTTGATCCTAATAAAGGAGCTGCCCATACTTTACAAGATGGCTCAGTGGATAAAACACTTGTCGAGCAAGCACTAGAACCTGAGTTCAGAGCCCCAAGACCCACATTAAAAAGCTGTGCATATATGACGGCCTGCCTGTAACCTCTGGTCCCAGAGCAGACAGGAGATCTCTCTGGGGCAAGCTACTGAGCTATCCTAGGTTGTGAGTTCTGGCTTCAGAAAGATACCCTGTCTTGGTACATAAAGTGGAGAGCGGTGGAGATAATTATTTCACCAAAAAGGTCATTTCCAGGATTCCAGGAATCGAGATTGCCTGGCAGAAGAGGGTGTTGGATCCCCTGGGACTGGAGTTACAGACAGCTGTGAGCTGTCCTGTGGGTGCTGGGAAATGAACCTGAATCCTTTGAAAGAGCAGCCAATGCTCTTAATGACTGAGCCATCTCTCCAGTCCAAGCAATGTGTGAGTATTTTGTTTGCTTGCTTGCTTGCTTGCTTGCTTGCAAACACAGTTTATTCTGCAGAAAGTGCCCTCCATGAGAGGAAGGAAATAGTGACAACTTTCCTGTTGTTCCGAGTGTTGAGAACTGAGCACTTCATTTGTCTTACATTTACAGAGGCCTGTGCTGCGTCAAAATAGAGACATGAAGATTTTTGGATTAACTGCCTAGAAAGTAATTATTTCACCAGAAATGCTCTTGCAAAATGAATTAGATTTACAGATAGACTTCAGCTTTTGTCCGTTGCAATGTCTGGTTGTAATGTCTGTTGTTGGTTGTTTTTGCTCTTTTGGGGGGTCTACAACCCAGCTCCCAAATAAATCACACATGGAGGCTTATTCTTAATTATAAATGCCTGGCCTTAGCTTGACTTGTTTCTCGCCAGCTTTATTTATTTAAATTATCCCGTCTAGTTTTTGCCTTTGGGCTTTTACCTTCTCTGTTTCTATATACTTTTCATTATTTCTTACTCCATGTGTGGCTGTGTGGCTGTGTGGCTGTGTGGCTGTGTGGCTGTGTGGCTGTGTGGCTGTGTGGCTGTGTGGCTGTGTGGCTGGGTGGCTGGGTGGCTGGGTGGCTGTGTGGCTGGGTGGCTGTGTGGCTGTGTGGCTGTGTGGCTGTGTGGCTGGGTGGCTGTGTGGCTGGGTGGCTGTGTGGCTGGGTGGCTGTGTGGCTGTGTGGCTGGGTGGCTGTGTGGCTGGGTGGCTGTGTGGCTGGCCTCTGAAGTCTTCCTCTCATTCTCTCTTATTCCTTCCTCTCCCTGTATTTATTCTCTCTGCCTGCCAGCCCTGCCTATCCTTTCTCCTGCATCGCTATTGACCGTTCAGCTCTTTATTAGACCATCAGGTGTTTTAGACAGACAAAGTAACTCAGCTTCACAGAGTTAAACAAATGCCACATAAAAGTAACACACTTTAAAATAATATTTCCCAAGATTCCCCCCCCCTTTTTTCTAAACAAAAATGAAAGGTTTTAATTTTAACATAGTAAACCTATATGCAACAAAAACAGTTATCAAGTAGGAATTAATTTATAATATTCAGTCCATTTGTATTTAGGAAATTCAGGGAAAATAATGCATCATCTATCCTATCTTTTATCTATCCAAAGTTTTACATGTAACTTACATTCTATCATAACTAAGGAAAACAAAACTACAACTATCTAGTCTTCAAGTCCATCAAAGTCCCCAGACAGATATAATATTATTTAAGTAAACAAAAAGTGCATTGTAAACAACTTCCAAAAACTCTAGAAATGACAGAGACATTTGGCTGCCTGAACAGTCACCCAAAGTTCCTCTGCAATGTTGGGGCATCCATCTTCAGATTACAGGTCCATAGTATCTGGCAGATTTTTTTCAATGAAGCTGGAAATTTGGAAGACTGTCCTGCCTATATTGGCAAAGTTCACCGGTCACTTTCCTGTGGGTCCCGCATGTCCAGTTTATACAACATACTGTCAATCAGTCCAGGCAAGAACAGTTTCTTGCCCAAATGGCTAGCCTTGCCACATTGAAAGCAAACTCCATGTCCATCATCTCTGAAGTAAATTGGTACTAACAGGAACAGATGTGTCTCATTGTCATGAAAAGCCCTGAGTTAACAAAACATTTCAAATGCCATATTCTGTAGGTCTTAGAAAGGTTTGAAGATCATCTATCTATCTAAAATATATCTCTATATGATCTGGAAAGCATACCTAACATATCTACAACTTTGATTGTTATAAATGACTAACCATTAACCTATGTTTCCTGATTATCCTGTACAGTTTATAATAATAGCTTTCAAAAACTAGAACTTCACACTACATTTCCAAATAAACTGCATAGGCATGATACTGCAAACAAAAATAGAAACATACATACAATATGTTGTAACAAAAATAACCTTAAATATTTATCAATATACAAAAATCATTTAAATAAGAGTAGAAACACACAGAGTAACAAAAATAACTTTAAATTTATATCAATATTTTATATTTCCCTAAATGATAACAAACATCCACAACTCACCAAACAACCAAAAGCCACCCACAACTTCCAACTCTTGGGAATGTGGACATAGTTTTCTGCATACTGCTTCCTGCTGTCTGTGGGTGAAGACATCCCCAGGGATCCCAAGAAAATTTTGAAAATCTCAGCGTCATGGGTTCGAGCCCCATGTTGGGTGACAAAATGATTTTGATTGTTTTGACTCTTTTGAGGGGCCCACCACTCAGCTCCCAAATAAATCACACATGGAGGTTTATACTTAACTATAAATGCCCAGACTTAGCTTGGCTTATCTCTAGCCAGCTTTCCTTAACTTTAAATGATCCCATCTTTTGCCTTTTGCTTCCAGGTTTTTGTCTTTCTCTATTCCTATATACCTTTCTTTGTTTTTTACTCTGTGGCTGGCTGTGTAGCTGTGTGGCTGGCCCCTGAAGACCTCCTCTCGTTCTCTCTTGTTCCTTCTTCTCCATCTCTCAGATTTTCCTTTCTACATATTCTCTCTGCCTGCCAGCCCCACCTGTCCTTTCTCCTGCCTTGCTATTGGCTGTTCAGCTCTTTATTAGACCATCAGGTGTTTTAGACAGGCACAGTAACACAGCTTCCCAGCGTTAAACAAACGCAACATAAACAAAAGCAACACACCTTAAAATAATACTACCTAACAAATATCACCTTGCTATAAATTAGAATTGCCTCAGTTTGTAGGCACAATAGATGAATTATCCGAGATTGTTCTAATTGATGTGGTAAGACCCACTCTAAATGTGGGCAACACCTTCAGGTAGTAGCCTACATACAAAGGGGCATGACCTTCCTTCTTGCCACAGAGTTAGTTAATGCTGTTGCTGACGGTTCCTTGACTGGTATCAAAACCAGAGTTTCCAAGTTGCCATCACTGACTGAGGACCAGAGCTTGCCAGGAGCTGCCAGATGATTGACAATGCTCAGTCACTCAGCCTCACGAATGAGCAACTACTGGAGTTTAACCTCTCAGATGTGATTCAACTGTTATTACTATTTCAGTGTCAGCTCAATCGTTAAAGTGTGTGTGTGTGTGTGTGTGTGTGTGTGTGTGTGTGTGTGTGTATTGTATCAGTTCTGTTCGTCTTGGGAACCCTGACTAACATGCCCATGAAAAATTACCTGCTGTAGGAATTGCCTTCCCACTACAAACCACCAGAAACCCATGTGAAATACATTTTAAAACTCTTCCAGGCAGAGGAGGACTGTGTTCCCTGAGCACTGCCATCAAATGAGCCACATCTTACAATTGCTCTAGCTAACTGCTTAGAGGTCAATTAGAGGCAAGAAGAAAGAATCATAACCAAGTCTAGTGGTATCATGGAGCTGAGATCAGACAGGAGTTTAGGAAGAATCAGGCATCCAGAATTCACAGATAAACTGATGGAAATCTGCAGAGGCTACCCAAGAGGTAGGTCAGATCTGCTAGTGAGGTCAGGGGAAGATCCAGTGGGAATGGGGTCAGCAGAACGAGTTCTGGAATGCATGCACAGTTAGGAACAGTTTCATTTTTTGCAACCAGAAGAGAGACTTGTGATGCTCAGGGCATTGGGCTGTGTTTTTTGAAGAGTCACATCTTCAAAGTGATGCTAAAATAGTGCTGTGAACTAGTCATAAAAATTCAACTAACTTAACTTCATGTCAGAATAAAGCCCAACTGTGAACTGAGATAACCCCTTTTCCTCCCTTCCTTAAGTTGCTTCTGTCAGATATTCTGTTGTCATGACAACAAGTGGAGTAACTATTAAAACATGCAAAGGAAGAAAGATAGGGCCTACCATTGGGAGAAAAAAAACCACTCAATAGAACAGCTCTAGAGAATGAAAAGTGATGAACTAACATATATGAGACCAAAAGACCCAAATGAAACTTCTGGACATGGAAAATGTATTAGGAAAATATACTAGATAGAATTAGCAGTGAGTAAATAACTCTGCAGAATAATAAATAACAAAATAAATAGACAATTTTTAAAAACTGCAGAAGAAATCATCAAAAATGTGGAGATATATAGGAACAGAATGACAAATATGGCTGATGACATGAGAAAATCTGTGAACAACATGCATCAGCCTAACACATAAGTAACTGGATTTCCAGAAGGAAGGGGGAGTCAGAAAAATTAATAATAGCCTTTTTTTTTCTATTTTGTGAAAAATGTGGTCTATAGAGTAAGTCAAGGAGCTCAGAGGCCCTCAGCCAAGACAATCACGAAGCTCAGCACACCACAGCCACACTATTTGAAGCAGACAGAGGTCAAGAGAAATCTTAGGTGCTCACCATATGACTCAGCAGGAAAAGGCACGTGCCTCCAAGCCTCATGCGCTGAGTTCAATCCCCAAAGTCCACATGGAGAAAAGAGAACTGACTTTCACAAGTTGTCTTCCAACCTCTACTTGTGAGCCATAGCATGTGTACACACAATAGATAGATTGGTAGATAGATGATAGATAGATGGATGATAGATAGATAGATAGATAGATAGATAGATAGATAGATAGATAGATGATAGATAGATAGATAGATGATAGATTGATGATAGATAGATAGATAGATAGATAGATAGATAGATAGATAGATGGATAGATAGATGATAGATATAGATAGATAGATGATAGATAGATAGATAGATAGATAGATAGATAGATAGATGAAAGAAAGATAGAGAGGGAGAAATTTATAGATGCAAAAATATCTAAACCTAAAAATCTTATAAACAGCCAAAAGGAAAGTATGCATGTGTAGAAAGGAACAAAAGTAAGGATGATGTGACTTTTCATAAGAAACCATGTGATCTAGTAGACAAAGGAGCACAGACTTCAAAGTGCTGAGAGAGAAAGAAAAGGCCATCTAGAATTCGACACTAAGGGAAAAGGTCACTCAAACTTCACGTAAACAGAAACATTTTCTCAGACAAGCAGAAATTGAGAGACTCCATGATTGGATGACCTACACTAAGAGATGTGTTAAAGGTATTTCAAAGGCAGTTTTTTTTTGTTTTTTTTTTCCAAGGAGGAAGAGCATGCATGGCTCCTGGTAGAGATTTGTATCCACACAAAGGAATAAAGAGCAGTACAGACTGTACATACCGGTATAAATGAAGGGCATTTGTTTTCATCTGTAAATCTTTTGAAATAATTGGCTACTTTTAGTAAAGATCATGGCACAGAGTTCAGAGTGTGCAGAGAGTTATAATGTTTTAACAACACTTCAAAAGACAGGAGGGGCAAAGGAAGCACACACAAGTAACTCAGTGTCATTTGAAAGTTGGCTGCAATAAGCCAAAATCAGCTATTGTAAATCCTAGTGCTACAAAAGGATGAAAGATGGGGAAAAAGAAAGAACACCGGGGTGGCTGGTGGGGACAGAAGAGATAAAATGGAATAAAATATCCATGGCTTTGTACATGCTAGGTAAGCACTTTGCCAACTGAGCTCATCCCCAGCCTTAAAAAACATTAAATATAGGGCCACTGTGGTGGTACACCTTCAATTCTATCACTCAGGAGGCCTAAGTAGACAGCTCTCTGTAATTCAAGGCTAGTCTGGTCTACTTAGTGGATTCCAGGCCCCCTAGAGCTTGTCTCAAAAAATATTTTAAATGTATACACCTTAATTTATTTTAAAATAATAATAATAATCTCACCGAACATTCGTGTAAATAATTTGTCTTAATGAAAGACTAACATGTTTTCCAGAACAAAACATTTACTGAGAAGAATGCCTCCATTTTACACCCCTGCAAATGGCCCAACAGAGGAGAATGGATTCTCATATCTGTTTTTGTATTAAATTATATTATGAAACTTCTGGAACACTCAACTGAACATGAGTAAAGGATGAGTAGAGAAAGAGCTAACAATATTAAAAAGAAAGTATTGTGGGGACAGCTTTTTTTACAAAGCCTGTGCCAACTCTCAGAGAACTCCATGGCTGGAAGTCATTTTTCTTCATAGATTCCACCCTCTGTGGGTTATTGTACTGGTTATCCCTCTGTATTCTTGGTGAAGACTGGATCCCCAGATCCCCAAGGACATCAGAATCTGCAGATGCTCAAGTTTAGAATAAAATACAATCCTAGCATGGTGGAGCACACCTTTAACATCAGTAGTAGGGAGGCAGAGTCAGGAGAATCTCTGTGAGTTTGAGGCCAGCCTGGTCTCCACAGTAAGCTCCAAGACAGCCAGGACTATATGGAGACCCTGTCTATAAATAAATAAGTAAAGTGAAGTTGAGCTGGAGAGATGGCTCAATGGTTAAGGGCATATAACTCTTGTAGAGGACCTAGGGTAGTTTCCCAGTACCCATGTTAGACACCTCTCACCCACCTGTAGCCCCAGCTCCAAGGGATTTGATGCCCTTTTCTGGGCTCTGCAGGCACCCATACACATGAGAACATACACACAGAAAGATATACATGCATACACATAATTTTAAAAATAATTAATGTTTTTAAAAGAAAAATGGAAACATGCTTGCATATAGCCTATTTATACCCTCCTGGATGCTTTGTTGTCTCAGCTTCCTTGTGATAATGTAAACAAGATATGGATAGTCCTTACATTGTATTGTTTAGGGAACAGTGATAATCCCTTTCTGTATATCCTATTCAGAATTGCTTGAATTTGTGAGTGTGGAACCAGGGTGTCTTTAAGATCTCAAAGCTTGTACTGGAGAGATGATTCAACTGTTAAAGGCACTTGCTGCTCTTGCAGAGGACTTGATTCCGTGTCCAGCACCTACATAGTGTCTCCCAACCACCTGTAACTCCACTTCTGGGGATCTGATACCCTCTCCTGGCCTCTGAGTGTCCTGCACACACATGATGTTCATATGTGCACCCAGGCAAAAAACTTACACACATAAAATAAAAAGCAAATATATCTTTTCTTTTTTTTTAATCTCAAAGTTTAACAACATGAAAGATTCCAGTCTAAGGAGCTGGTAGCTTTTCTTAGGTCTTTTCTTTCACCAATTGAGATTTACAATCCTGAAATGATTTCATTTGAGCACATGTTTGGTACTTAATGGCGGAGCTGAGTTGGCCCTCAGAAATGCTTCTGTAAGAAAGAGAAAAATAAGAGGGGAAGGAATGGAGATGGGGCTGGCAAGCTGCCCCAGTCCTGAGGTTGCCTGAAAGCCTTTATCCTGTGAATTCCAGGCTTTAGGTTCCCTGAAAGATACCCTCAGAGGTGATAACCATCAAAACAAAGTGTAGCATCAGCCTCAGAAGGCATTTCCTTGTCTTGGGACCCAGAGCCCCAGCACAGCGGGCTCTTTATGAATGAGTGACTTCTGCCGACTCCCTGTGAGGGTTACACTGGGTGCTGCAGAGGCCAAATACCAGCTTGTAGGAAAGTCCAGGTCTTACATGTTAAAAGGTAAGTTTCTTCTCTCCCCCCTTCCCCTCTTTCCCTCCCCTTCTCCCTCTTGCCCCCCTCTTCTCCTCGTCCCCTCTTTCTCTCCCTCTCTCCCAGATAGACTCTGGTTTTCTTTGTTTCTGATGCTTCTAGAAACACAGTTCTAGACAGCAGAAGTCCCCAAAGGAGGCCCTTTTTCTCCATGCCCACCTTGGAGTGGGGTGCTGATACCCCCTTCCCTTTCCCTCTATTAATGCTCACGTTGAAACTATATTCAAATCCTTCCTCAATAAACTCTTGACTTGTCTTAAGATAGAGATGGGGGGTGGGGGGAAGGAAGGTGGTTTTCTAACAGCTTAGACGAGTCTTGCATATTATTCCCGCCTTGGGTTTCTGCATAGATCCAGGTGATAGCACGGTCAGTCAAAATCTAATTGAAGTGTTGGTGACCCAAAGGTCTGTCTGTCTGTCATTCATCCTTCCTTCCTTCCTTTCATTCTTTCTCTCTGCTTTTTTCTTTGTCTTTTTGTTTGTTCGTTTGTTTGCTTGCTTGAGACAGGGTCTCCTTGCTATGTAGACCAGGCTGACTTGGAACTCACAGAAATCTTCCTGCCTCTGCCTCCCTACTGTTGGGATTGAACTTTGAGCCTTAGAATCACTATTTTGAACCTCACTGGTCTTTGTGTTAAATACAAAGAATGTCCATTTTTCATAAGCTGCTCTCTCTACATTATCTAGCGACAGTGAAGGCAGAGGGTGGGCACATTGGCATGGATGTAACTGGCATCTACTAGGAAGGTATTAGCCTGGCCAACCTCCATTCCAACAGGATAGAGGCAGGGAAACACACACACACACACACACACACACACACACACACACACACACACACACACACACACACACCATGCCTTGAAAGAAAAGTAGATACATATTTTCTAGGCTGGGGAAATAGCTCAGTGTATAAAAGTACTTGCTGCCCAAGCCTGGCCACTTGAGTGCCAGCCCTGGTATCCCTAGACTGTATGGTAGAAAAGAACTTATTCCTCCTGAAAATTGTCCTCTGACCGGCACAGCAGCATGTGCCCCCTCATACACACCTCCATGATAATAATTACTAAAATTTTAAAAAATTTAAGGATACATTTCCTGTTTTATAAGATGCAGCCCATCATAAGCTATTTACAAGCTATGTACTAGAGTGCAGGCTCTGCAATTTATTAGAGTCCCAGGAGACAGAAACGTCTTCCTGCAAATGAAAGCACCCCAGCGGCATTGTCTGGCTTGTTTTGAAAATCATTCCACATTAAATGAGTTACCTCTTAAGAAACAAATAATGAGGTGGGGGGAGAGTAATGCCTAAATAAGAGAAATTCAGAACTCAGATAACTAGGAGAAAAATGTTTCTAATCCAGCTCTATAAATGTGGGCAATTTTTTTTTTTTTTTTTTTTTTTTTTTTTTTTTTTTTTTTTTTTTTTTTTTTTTTTAAGAAGCAGGCCATCTGGGAAGCTTGCCTCCTTGCCATGCACACCACTGTCAGCTGTTGCTTCAAGGGTCTGGCAAATCCCCCCTTGAGTGGAATGCCCACTTCTTTCATTCCTAGAGACATCCAGCTTCTCCCCCCTTTACATGGATGGTGACTTTATAAAGAGTGCTGTTGTTTTATTTACTCTCCATTAATCACGCTCCACTGTAAACAAAGTGTCTGTTTTAGTTCTGCTGACAATTAACCGCTTGTCAACATCTCCCTCAAGTACCTTCTGCATCTGGCTCATCTGGCTCCGAGGGAGCCCTCTCCATCAAGATGAATGTGTGGTTCAGTAAACTCCGGGTTTCATCCCTCTCTTTGGCTCATCAGCAGTCAGGATTACGTTGTGAGGACCCTTACCCAAGCACCTTGGCAAGCCTACATCATTAGAGAGAGAGAGAGAGAAGTTCTCTCAAGATATCTTTCTCCCTCTCTTTGCACCGGAATAAAAACAGACTCCAACCTTTGAAGAAGGGAGAAGAAAGAGCGAGGTAGAGGGAGGAGCATCTAAATAAAACTAGCTTTTGTAACAAGGACATGGTGACAATTCCAGAGGTTACTGAGAAACCTGTCTTTCCTTTAGTAATGGCCCCATTCCATGAGTTCAAGAGAACCAAACTCTGTGCAATTGGTGACCACTGGAAACTTTTATTACTTACGAAAGTAAACTTCGTTACTTTCGCTAGGTTTCAACATGACAGGACTTTCCTCACTCCCAAAGGCTCCTTTCCCCTTAGAATAACTCTTCTTCATTTAAAATGGAGGATGCCAAGTTCATTAATATTTTCTCAACAAGATAATTGTCTTAGAGGCAAAATAAATGTTACATTTAGTGGTTTGTTGTAGGAGGGTTTACGAGTCTGTTCCTTGAAGCCTTCTTGGAGTCGGTATAAACCAAATTGAATATCCATGCTATACTAGTTCTGTGCATTGAGCCCTAAGAAAGGAAGAGACTACACATGGCACATAGGTGTGGTGTGGTGTGTGTGTGTGTGTGTGTGTGTGTGTGTGTGTGTGTGTGTGTGTGTGGCGCTGCGACGCCAAGAGAACCTACAAACCAGTCCCAAAGAATAAAGATGGGTTTCTAAGGTATCTCCTCTCCGGACTTCAATTTACACTGATTCTCAAATGGAAGAGACTCAGGTCACTTGGCATCCCTCCAGAGAGGATGGATTTTTGGGTAAGGAATTAAACTGATGGGGACTCTGAGATATAGTCCATGAGAGAAACCCAGGTTAGGAATCCCTTGGCAGGAGGCCAAATGGAGCCACAGTGACCCAAGACCAATGTCAAATCAGAAAACACTGATGTCCTTCAGGAGGGGACCAAAGAAGGTGAATTGGTAGAGCAGTCTTCAGTGGCCCTCTTCATGACAAAATCTGATCAATCTAACAGCATGTAATTGGTTTTAATGAGGTATGGGAGGGATCTTTGCCCCAGGTCACCATCCTGAGCAGGAGGCTGCTTCAGGTGCTAATCTTGCTCCCACAGTCCACCACCCTATCGCAGTCAGTGTGCATGCCACACAGCCTGGCTTTGGCACCCTAAGGAGCAAAGAGGTCTCAGAACTGGACCAGGGACCGACGATTGCCCGGTTTCACCTGATAATTTATGCACAATTAATTGAGATATCTTTTATACTTGATGTGTTGCAAAATTAATGCCTAATTTATGTAATTAGTCAATTAACTTTAATTCCAGCATATGTTCCCAATGCCCAGAAGGTGTTCTGTTTCCCAGGTACTTATTTTGATGTCACGAAATGCAGCTAATTAATTTTACATGCATATTAATTTGCGATCTCTTTAGCGGTTCCCTTTGTGCAAGTAATTTTAATATTTGTGTTTCTAACCTTTTTGGGTAGGGTGAGGGAGGCGCAGGTGATGTGAGGAGCACCTGGAGGATCCTGATGGTGCCTGAAGGTGGCCCGGGACGTGGGGCAGGGCTCTGGTGGAAGACCCATGCAGCTGCAGACAACAGAGGCTAAGATTGCCAGACCCTTAGGGGGCATTGCTGTTGCAAGCAGTGATGCATTTTCTGCTGTCCTTGACAAAATCAATGGTGTCAGCTTGGGGCACGGAGGTTCCTAAGCGTACTGACCACTGCTTCCCAGGCATTTTCAGGGGGACATCTGGTCAAATCTTGCCTCCCCTCGTCAACCCTTGATGAAGAGGCTTATTTATTTACTAATGCATTTATTTTAATACCTAAGGACAGCACAGACTTCCTGGCCAATCCAGGGAGACTGAGAGTGAATGAATGAAGTGCGGCACTCCTGGCTTTTTATCCCGGACATCTTAACACACCTCTGGTATCCAGAGCCGGCGAGCCTGAGCTCCCCAAAGTTGCTGGGTGGAAAGAGAAGCCAGCCGCAAGTCCGTGAAAGTTGCTGTGGGTCCTCCCTGGAAGCAGAGTCGAGGCCGGGCCAAAATTTACTTTCCAAGTTATTGGGTGGCGCATTAAAACTTTTATCCTTTTTGGCCAAATTAATGAGCAATTTAATTAATAAAATCAGAGAGTAGTGTAAGTGCGGCGATAATGAAGTTAAATGAGTGCACAGTAAAATATTCACTAATCCAGCGCATTGCCGAATACCCCTTAATTCTGCTTAACACTAAAAGGGTTTTGAGCACCATAATGAGATTCCTCTGTCTGCTAATTAATTGACACGCTCCTGAATATTCATACGAGCTAGCACCAATACGTTCCTAATTGCACCGTGGAACAGATCTCAGAGGAAAGTAAACCGCCAAAGACTTAATTAAAATAATGTATTCCAGATCCAGGACAAGACAAGACATTTGCCTTGGGGCGCGCTAAGGAAGTGGCACCTGGATGGTGGAGGGGAGAGATAGCAAAAGCCCACGCCTGGCCTGACTTAGGTGGCTTGGGACGTTTAGGGGAGGTCTGCAGCATCAGAAAGCAAGAGCTGAGTGCTGGGTCCGAACCCTGTGGCGGACGAGGCGTGGCTCCTAGGTGTGTCCCCGCTGCTGCGGCCCATTGCCCTCTAGGGGAGGACTAGCCCAATGCGGTGGTCTAGGACCCCAGTCCCGGGTTCCCTCTGCTTTCTCCCTGCCTTTCCCAGGCTGGTCCCAGAAGCTCTCTGGAGGCACGCGGGGAAACTGCAGTCCGGAAATTCCAGGAGAAACTTTATTTTCCAGGGTTTTTTCAACGCATCAGCGACCCCAATTCTCTCTCAACTCAGGTTGCGATCTGAGTGGGGTCGCTGGCGTTTCTCTTTGGGGGAAGGCGACAGCTAGGGGAAAAGATGTCTGGATGGTAGGGATGGCATTGTCCTCGGCCTCTCCCCGGGGCTCCACGCTGCGAGGAAGCGCTCCGGCCACCACTAACCGCGAAGCTTCTAGCTACTGGGTGCTCTCTTTTTCTTGCTGGAGTCCAGCGAGCGTCACATTCCTGCGGATCTTGCTTCCTCACGGGGTGGGAGGGACAACCAGACTGCGGACCGGTTTCTAGACTCTAAATCACAGCCATTTTTTTTTTTTCTTTTTAAACCAGCGAAATGAAAAGGAAAGCATTCTTGAAAAGACGGGCCTC
This sequence comes from Onychomys torridus, assembly GCF_903995425.1. Taxonomy (NCBI): domain Eukaryota; kingdom Metazoa; phylum Chordata; class Mammalia; order Rodentia; family Cricetidae; genus Onychomys; species Onychomys torridus. The sequence goes on along the minus strand of NC_050449.1, from coordinate 63,343,149 downwards.
CCCCCCACCCCTTCTTTTTGGAAAAAAAAAAAAGTCACCACAGGTTTAAAACTAAAGAGTTTGTTTGAGAGCATACAAATGCGTATTTATTATACATATGTAGGCATTAACAATGTAAATTACACCGCCAGCAGTTGCTGGTTGTTTATTCATTAGATCTTTAGAAAATCTACATTGCCTCCAGACAGCGCGATGATAATGTGAAATACACAAGCAGTTTACTTAGCCCGCTTCTCCACGGAGCAGCTCCGCGCACTGCCACTCCGAGTCATCAACAGGTCGCGCGCGCGGACTTACTCCAAGGAAAACATCAGTTTGCTCACCGTGGCCAGAGGTGTAGTGAGCTGGTGAGATCCTTTTAGTGAACGGTGTAAGACATGAAGGACCACTCCTGGCTTGTCTATTTTACTCCCTTTGTGTGCATCTATCCTTTTCTTTGCAATTAAAAAAAAAAAAAAATCGGCACATAGAGGACAGGGGACAGAAATGAGTAGGGTAAAGTCCCCAAGCTCTGGCTATTCGGAAGTGTCTGTTAAAAGACGATGAACCCAAACTGCTTTGAGAGTGAAGTGAGAGGCGCGTGAAGAGACAGCCTACCTAAACCAAGAGACGCCATCCACTCCACCAATCAAATCGCGGGGGCCTCCATAAACAAATGGTTGTCGCTCCAAAGAAAATCACCTCTTTGGGGTTATAGAACGCTCCGTGGTTCTAGATTTATCTAGAGGATGGAGAGGGTACTTGTTGAGGAAAATGACAGTCGTGGTATTAATATTTATTTTCAAAATTCTTTCCCAATTTTTTTTTTAAGTTAGGTGAAAAATAAAACTAAATGCAAAGACGTGTGTCGAGGCAGTTTGCTTACTTGAGTTGTTGGGACCAATGCCAGCCCAAATCGGAGGGCCAGGTCTCCTATAACGAACTGACGGGCTGGTGATTTATCTGGCACTGCCCACCTACCTGCTGCGGCCTAAGGCTTAGCTGCTGAGGTGTGCTAGTGTTGAGGTGAGAGTCTGGGAGGGAGGTTTGGACTTTTTAAAGTTACCTGCTGTCAGCTCCTTTCCTCCTTCCTTCCTTCCTTCCTTCCTTCCTTCCTTCCTTCCTTCCTTCCTTCCTTCCTTCCTTCCTTCCTTTCTTTTTTTAATTAGGCCTGCTAGGTACCTTAGAGAATGCCCCCAGGGCTGCGGTCCTGGGAATGGGCGACAGCTTGGTAGGGAAATAGCAGCTGGCCTGGGGTGGGGTTAGGGAAGAGAGGAAGGTAGAAAGGAAAAACTGAAAAAGAGAAGGAGGGCAAGTACGCAGAGGACCGGCACATGCAGGGTAGCTGGATCCTCAACTGTGACCAGCCACTGAGCCCTAGCACGGTTGGGGCGCCCAGAGGAGGTGCAAGGCCATGGGATCCCAGAGGGTGCCGCTCGGGGACCTTCAACTCCAGTTTTGAGTCCCAGGTGAGCCTCAACCGAGCGGAAGGACTCGGGCTGCCCCCGGGGCTGCCAGCCTCCGAAGGCTAGAACGGCCTCTCCAAGCCCCGCCCCCAGCCATTCTTAGCGGGAGGGAGGAGGATCAGCGGCTTTCTTTCTTTTCTCCTCTTTTCTTTTTCAACCCTCTTTGTGGGTGGCAGCTCAGTGGGGAATTCATGCACACACACACACACACACACACACACACACACACACGAAAAAAAAAAACGGGGGGGGGGGAGAGAGAGAGAGAGAGAGAGAGAGGGAGAGAATAAATAGTTTTAACCTTCCCAGGAACACGGAGAGTTACTCCATCTGAAAGCTGTAGGGGTTTTCAGAGAAACCCGTTTCTGCTATTAAGAAAACCCATACTGCACACGGCCACCCCGCTTAAGCCTCTCCCACCCCCCCCCCCCCCCAGCCTGAATAAACAAAACAAAGCTGGGGGTTAAGGCTGACGACCCACAGGTTGCCAGTTTTCAAAACAAATTAAAGAAAGTGGGCATGGTGGGTTGCAATCAAAATAAAATATGATGGGTGCAAAATATTCCTCATTTCAAAGGTCTGCACTTCCCTGAATCAATTTTATTCAACTTTAAAAGTATTGCAGCCACCCCCCCTCCCATAATACAGTCAAAGAAAGTTGAAAAGTATTTATCTGTTTATTAACAGCTGGTGAATTTTCTGAAAGTAAAAACAAAATCTACTTTGGAAAATCCCCCCCATGATATTTTAAGAATAAAGTGTCTACCCAGACAGCCTGGTTTAAAAAAAAAAATCTAAGCAAACAAATAATCCTAACAAAGAAGTTGATTTGAAAAGAGGGTGATTTTTTTCTCCCCTTCCCTCTTAAAAAAAAAGAGACCGTTCGCTCCACCCCGCTATTAAACAAAGCACAATACCTTTTTCTGGGTGGTACTGCACAGAAGTTGATTCGGTTTTGACAATGTTGTTTAGCTATCATTTGCTATTTTGAATGAATGGAAGCAATCCCCGCTTTTACAACATTTGTTTCCTATTATGGAGAGGTGCAGCAGTTGAGGGCACACATGTGAAAGTGGCTGTTTGATTCTCTTTTTCATCCCCCTGACCCTGCTTTTGTCCCCCCTCACCCTGGGAATGTCACGCCTCGATACTTCACTTTGAGCTGCTGGAGAAAGTGGCTTTGTTACTCCCTTTTAGACATACACGAAATTGTTCTCTTTCCTCCCGCTGTAAAAGATACTTCACATCGGGACTCGGTTCACAAGTGCAATGCAATTTGGTTTAGTCCAACCTTTGTTCTGCTTGTACAAATGAGCGAACAGTGCACACATTATACAGTTGATCTACTGCTGTCTTAACCCCAGAGTTAGGGGCTGGGAGAAAAAGCAAGTTAATCCCTTCAATACCAAGGTAGCTTTAGCAATATTCCCTCCAATAAAAATAATAGCCTGGGGTTCCGCCTTCAATTTCACACAGCGCGAAGCAAAACTTAAGGGGGCGGGGGTGGTTAGCCTAAATTCTTGCAGGGGTATTTGGCAAATGCTTCTTAGACACACACTGTCGGGCTTGGTAAAGCTCAGGCGAAATCTGTGCAGTTGTTTGTGCAAAGGAGAGATTTGATTTGGAAACAAGATTTCAAGCCGTGAGGTCTAGGAGCAAGCCGCAAGCAAAGCGGACACCAAATGTAAACTGACGCCAAGGAGAGGGTATTGGTACCGAGCAGGAAAAAGAGCTGTTTCCACAGGCATTGCAGTTGCCTGCTCCCTGTGAAGGACGGTTGTCACTGGGAGTGGGGACGGAGCACGAGTAGACAGGCCTCCGGTACCCTCCACCTTGCAGCAGCTACTGGGGACAAGTGGGTAAAATGTCCAGGGCGTGGTTGCTCAGCTCATTTTCCCTCCTGGCCCAAACAGAAAAAAAAGTGCCACAGCCTCAGTTTCCCCGGAGAGGAAAGTTTTCCTGGTAAGCACTAAGAGGCAGGAGGGACCCTGAAGTTGACTTTCCCTGTTGGGATGGAAGTATATAGTGGAGTTTGCGGGGAGTGTAGGCAACGACTTCGTGGTTCTAATCTTACTAGGAACTGGCAGAATTGAACTGGCAGATGGGATGAGCGTGATTTTAGGCATTAAGAATACTTATCGAAAGTTTGAATCCAACCTCCCGGTTCTGAATTAAGGTCTACACCCTCGTGGCAGTCATTAACCGATGAAATGGCTCCCAAATTCCCTGTCAGGCTTTTTTTTTTTTTTTTTTTTTTTTTTTTTTTTTTTTTTTTTTTTCTGCTACTGGGTAAAAGTGTGCTCTTTTGGTAGCAGGGCCCCGGGGCCGCTGGCAGAGATGGTAGACTGGCATTTAGTACCAGAGTGACAGTTGGCACAAGAGCGAAATGTGTGTGTGTGTGTGTGTGTGTGTGTGTGTGTGTGGTGTGTGTCCTCCCCAGGCTTCCTTCGTGGGGCAGTTTTATTTCCAGCCAGGCTAGGGTCGAATAGCTGGGGAGCACAGGCTCAAAATCCCGAGGAAGCGAAAAGCGAGGGTGGATGCTTCTTGTAACACGCCCAGCTAGGTGCGAGTCTCTGAGGCCCTAGAACCTGCTAGCATTCTGGAGACGCGACAAGCAGCTAAGCCGGCCCTCTGTGTTCCTGCGGTCCGGAACAGGAAAGCAATGCAAAGTCGCGCCGGGGTGGGATGAGGTGTGTTGGGGTGCGGGGGGTGGTCACAGATGCCCAGGACAAACAGCCTGCGACACTCAGGACGGCATATACATACATATATATTTTTTAATTGTCCACTGACAAGCTGAAGAAGTTTGTTTAGTACTGAATACCCTAGGAACAAAATCCTTTTGAAAGGAGAGCTAAGTCGTTTCACGCCACCAAAGTGCAGATCTGGTCAAGAATGACTGATGGGACAAAGAGGCGCGGTGCGTTGGCGCGGGTTTCTCAGAGCGCTGGCTGCGGCAGCAGCAAATACCCGAGGCGACCAGGAATGGTGGGCGCGGGTCACAGGAGACCCATAAGACCCTCAAACTTCAGCACCCGCTGCCAGCCGGTCCTCAGTCCTCTCGGCTGCCCCACTATCATCAGCCCAGGTCGCTGATGAGCGGGCGCTGCGCAAAAGAGAAGTGAGAGGCCGTGTAGCACCCGGGAGCGAAGGGAGAAGTGGAAAGGAACTCAGGAGCTCAGGACGAGGAGCGCGAGGGCCAAGCCAGGCTCAGCCTCGCGCTGCAGGCTGAGAACAGAACAGTTCGCGTTCCGAGTAGGGGCGGCGGGTATTGTTTTCAAGCGCCCGGGAAACCTTCAGAGCTGCTGAGTACGTTCCTTCCACCTCCCATCCGGTTTGGTAAATATTAACAAACTGGGGCGCGGTTATTTTCTGGAGTGTGTTTGGTGGGTTGGCAGGAGGAGATGGCTAGGGGAGGATCCTCCTCTCCTGGAGCCCTCTCCTCCTCCACAAGCCAGCCCCACTTCAAACACACACACACACACACACACACACACACACACACACACACACACCTGCTTAACAACACAAGGAATCAAAAATCAATATTGTTTTTGTCACCCCTCTGTCTCCTTTTTACTCCCTCAGCAACTCGGGTGCCACTGAAGCGAATTGTGGATTTATGGAGGGAAATTAGCATAAATTATTGCAAAATCTGCAGCCGTGTGTGGTCCAGCTTGTGGGAAAGGGCTCTAGCAAAGTTTCAGAGGAGAAAGGTGGTGGGCCGTGGGCTTGGCGAGGTGATGAACTGTCCTTGCTGGAGGGGATTTCCATTTGGTTGGCACATGGGGTATAATTGACTTGTGTGTGTGTATTTTATACAGTTTTCCCAACAACCCTTCTAAGCCCCTGGGTCGGATGTTGCCCCCTCCCACCTCCACCCAGCTTCTGTTGGCTTTAGGTTCTGTACAATAGACTCTGACGCACTTTTTCAAGATTTCTGGAAAGCACTCCTTGTCTTTATAATACCAGCCTTGAAATGCTGTAAACAGCTTGCAACTGCTCTTCCCCCCCCCCACCCCCTGCCGGGCTTTGAAGACCTCTGACAGCAACTGAGGTAGAACTTGTAGCAATGCCCACGAGTTAAATGCGCCTCCCACAGCTCCTTTCCCCTCCCAAGACAAACTTAGGCGATTAAGCACGGTTTACTTGAATAACCCTGAACATGGGCGATGTGCCTCAGTTCCGTTCTCAACTGTAACCAGACTTTGAATATTCCTCAAACACCAGTTCCTACAGTATTATTGCAAGAACTCAGTAGCGACAGTTTTCCCCAGGAAGATGAACAAAGATTTATTCCAAGTTAGTTTTGTTTTTGTTTTTGTTTTTCTCGTGAAGGTTTCCACTTTTAGAATTTAGTTAATCTTCCATTTGCTCTGAACAGTGATGTCGACAGCCACACAATGGCCCCCTTTGCAGGACAACAACATGCCAGTTGGTAAAAATAAGAAAACATTGCTCTCTCCCCATTCCTTACTATTAACATACACCCTTACAGGATTGGAAAGCATCTTGCTGGTTGTCACTGGAGGCAAGAGCGACCGTCTTTTACCATCTCGAATGCAACCACCATAAACATCTATGTTTGCATTTCAGCATGAACCCACGCACATGTTTGCCAAAAAGGGATCTTTAAAACACTCAGGGGCTTCCATGATGGTACCTTTCCACCCCGGAACAATCTTGCTTCCTTTAAAGCAACTCTTCTTGCTTTAGTGCCTACAAAGCCAGCTGGAGCTGGAGCAAGCAAATGTGGACCAGCCCTCCACCCTTCTTCAAACATCCCTCGGGTTCCCCACCCCTTGGCGCTCCCAGCTCCTCCCACCGCAGGCCCTAGAGCCTAACCCGGGCGGGCACGCGCAGAAACACCCCAAACCTCAGTCTGTTAGCCGCGGCAGCGCGCGCAGCTCGGGCCAGCAGATCTGCCTCTGGCCCAACTGGGCCTAGGGTCGGACTGATTTAATCTTTGGAGAAAAGAAATCCACATATCTGCCCTGCTCTAGCCTTAACTCCAGAGACAGGTCAACGCCCCCCCCCCCACCTCCCTGCTCCCACCTCCTCCTCCTGGCTATTTTTTTTTTTTTTCCGAATTAAGAAGGTGACTTGAGTCTTTCCTTCAAGCACTCTGTTAATATTGAAAAACGTGCGCTTGCATCTAAAGCGCGGCAGCCCAGGCGCCAGAGCCATTTCAATATTAATGAAATTGTTTAATCTCCTAAATTCGTCGTGTTTAAGTTATGTTTTGGTGAGTTATCGACCAGCTTCGAAACTGTGGTTAATGAAGTTATGTGAGTGGGTGGGCGGGTGCGTGCGCGCGCGCGCGCGCGTGCTCGCAAACTGAAAGGTCTTCTTAAAAATGATACCCACAGACCGATGCTCCACTGTCACTCAAAGTGTAACAAACTTCACACCAGAACTCTCGATCTCCTCCTGGGGTTCCGGAGATGGGGTGCGGGGAAAGAAAAAGGAAAGAAAGAGGCTTCCGGACTTTAAAGATGGTTCTATGTAGACTGTAGGTATTTCGTATTTAACATGATGGCATGGGGTTCTTTTTAAAACCACAAAGGCCAGGGAACGCGCTGAAAAGCGTGGCTGCTCACGCCTGGTACTCATTGCGTGCATGCCTACGGGCTGACTCACTGTTTATTTCATAGCAGTTCGATGATGATGACGACGAAGATGATGATAATGGTAATCATGATTCATAGAATCCCCACAAGACACATCCGAACTCAAAGGAGCCCTCTACCCTCACCAGGCCCAAAGATCGGAGCCACCTCCCCACCCCCACCCCAAAAACTCGCCGGTCCTTCGCAGGTCTCAGCAGGCACTGTTTGTCTTTTCAGGGCATTCTGAACTCTAAAGAAACTATTGCCACGTAAAAGGAGGGAAGGAGGGACTATAAAATGCTGACCCCGCTAACTTCCAGGAACCACCAGGCTTCCCAAGCACCTAGAGAAGGGAGAAGATCCCGAGGCGATAACGTATCTTAGACAAACTCAGGGCCTCCCAGGTCTGAACGCTGCCCGCCTCAATGTCCCCTGAGCCTCCCTGTGCCCATCACATTGCTAAAAGATTGATAAAGGGAAAACTTAGTACCTTCGTCCATTCTTTTCTTTTCCTTTTAAAACAAACAAACAAAAACCAAACTGATACCTTGGCCTGGAGAGATGGCTCAGCCGTTAAAGGCTAGGCTCACAACCAAAAATATAAGAAACTTACCTAACACGTCTTCATTCAAAACAGACTCTTCTACCCAGCTGTACGAATATTTATGTCTGTTTGTGTCTATTAACCTTATCACCTTTTTAAAGCGACATACTCTATCTAGTGTGCAGCTTTGAAGCCCCCCGGGAGGCCAAATCAAACTTCGACCCGCCTCTTGCAGGACTCGGGGGCGGGGGTGGTGTGTGTGGTGGGGGGAGATGGTGTATATTTCCATTCTAAAACCCATCCAACCAACCATGGGCAGTGCCAAGTAAAGTAAAAGGGTCGCCCTTCAAGAGAAAGCCTGTGCTAGAAGTTAGCTAACAATACAAACCCGATACAATGCGGAGGAAACAACACCCCAGCCGAGCAATTTCCATGTCAAACACCGTCGGCGCGGCAGCTAGCTCAGAGCGTGAATGGTCGCCTGGTTCCCCGCTCGGTGCGCGGGTCCGCTCATACCTTCCCAACGCGCACACCGGCGGGCGCTGCCCGCTCCCCGCGGGCGGCAGAGGCTCTTCCCGGGTCGCCCGGTCTTCTGCTGGAAGTGATTCCTATTGGCCAAGGTGTCCATGTAAATAGGTGTGAAAGAAACCAGCGCTGGCCAGGCTCTCTCCCCTCTTCCTCAGTCCCCTCCCTCTGCAGCCCGCGCTGCCCCCCTCCTCTTCCTCCTCCCAAGGCGATTGTCATACGATAGCTAAGAAGTGGCACATTAATGAAGCGCCGCTACAGGGGTCTTTTCTGCTCCTGTCACCGCTTAAAACTATCAGATGTTTCGAGGGTGGACATGGAGGCAGCCACCTAGCTCAGCGGAGCCGCGTACGACACAGCAGCGTCCTCTGGATCCCCGAGGCGGCGGCGGCTGCCTCGGTCCGCTCCTGCGCTCGGTCTCCCGGGCAGGACTCACCACCCAGGAGCGCCGCGGAGCTCAAGCCAGGCTCGCAGCTAGTCTCACCGGTCTCCGACGCTGAGCTCTGATCGCCGGAGGGGAGGGACTCGGCCACCAGCTGTACCGTCCCGGATGCCAACCCGCAACTTGAAACAACTTTAAGGTGAGCATCTATCTATCTGTCCCCTCCCCTGAATCCAGGTTCGACTTACTTTCCCCGCAACCCTCGCCCCCCCCCCCCCCCCCCGCGGTCCTCCTCTCTCCAAGTCCGCTGGCTGGGTTCATCCAGTTTGGTGCGCAAAGTTGCTGGCACCCGAATCCCCCCCCCCCGCGCCCCGCTCAAAACCCCCCCCCCGATATCTATGACTCGGCCTGAGTGACCTCGCGAGTGTCTCTGCACCCATGCTGCCCATCTCCTTCATCACCTCCTCCTTCTCAGATCCCACCAGTCCTCCCCGCCGCGCGGACTCTGAGCCAGTTGGGTAAGCGAGAAAGATGCCTCGGCCGGGCCGCAACACGTACAGCGACCAGAAGCCTCCCTACTCCTACATCTCGCTGACCGCCATGGCCATCCAGAGCTCTCCGGAGAAGATGCTGCCGCTCAGCGAGATCTACAAGTTCATCATGGACCGCTTCCCCTACTACCGGGAGAACACGCAGCGCTGGCAGAACAGCCTGCGCCACAACCTCTCCTTCAACGACTGCTTCATCAAGATCCCGCGGCGGCCGGACCAGCCGGGGAAGGGCAGCTTCTGGGCTCTGCATCCCAGCTGCGGGGACATGTTCGAGAACGGCAGCTTCCTGCGGCGCCGCAAGCGCTTCAAGGTGCTCAAGTCGGACCACCTGGCTCCTAGCAAGCCAGCGGACGCGGCGCAGTACCTCCAGCAGCAGGCTAAGCTGCGGCTCAGCGCGCTGGCCGCCTCTGGCACGCATCTGCCGCAGATGCCGGCCGCTGCCTACAACCTGGGCGGAGTGGCGCAGCCCTCCGGCTTCAAGCATCCCTTCGCCATCGAGAACATCATCGCGAGGGAGTACAAGATGCCTGGGGGCCTGGCCTTCTCGGCCATGCAGCCAGTTCCCGCAGCCTACCCGCTCCCTAACCAGTTGACTACCATGGGCAGCTCTCTGGGCACAGGCTGGCCACATGTGTACGGTTCCGCGGGTATGATCGACTCGGCCACCCCCATCTCCATGGCGAGTGGCGACTACAGCGCCTATGGGGTGCCGCTGAAGCCTCTGTGCCACGCCGCGGGCCAGACGCTGCCCGCCATCCCGGTGCCCATCAAGCCCACGCCGGCCGCAGTGCCCGCGCTGCCAGCGCTGCCGGCGCCCATCCCCACCCTGCTCTCGAACTCGCCGCCTTCGCTCAGCCCCACTTCCTCGCAGACAGCCACCAGCCAAAGCAGCCCTGCTACCCCTAGCGAGACACTCACCAGCCCGGCCTCCGCCTTGCACTCGGTGGCGGTGCACTGACCCACAGAAGCTGGGGCTGCCTCTTGGTCACTTCTACATCAACCCTCTCACCACTTCCCCGGCCCCGGGTCCAGCCCTCTCCGACCTAGAACCTGACTTGCCCATTCCACCTTCTTCCTTCACTCCTCTCTCCTAGGAGAACTTTTGGTTTTGGACCCGGAAGACAAACCACAAACTTGCTAGAAGGCGCGTGAAAGTTGTCTTCGCCCCTCCAGGGCACCAGAGAACACAGGGGCTAACCCAAGCCAAGCGACCACTCCAGAGTCCCAGAAATGCACTCCCGTCCAATAGGCAGGACACCCTGATTCCCTCCTGCTCCGAGAAAACGCAAACAGAAAGGGGGGGGGGCATCTTCTGGACTCTGCGCAATTTCAAGACCAGAGACACTGCCGGGGTGTAAAGCCCGCCTAGGCTGCAGCCGCACAGCGAGGGCCAGATCTTAGGTCCTGAAAATCTGTGGTCACGGACCTACTAATCCTCCGACAGGCTCGCCTCCGCCCATCAGGCCAGCATGGGCGGGACGCTGCTTCCCCAGGCTGCGGCCCAGCCTCCCGTTCTTCTAAGGAAGATTATTTTTCTTTGCTTCTGGGTTTTGTTACCGGCCAGAAGCTCTCTCAGCTTGGAGGAAGGAGAGAAGGCTGCTAAACTAGGGAGGACACTTGTCCTTCGCAAATGCAAAACACAGCTAGAAGTCACCGTTATTGTTTACAAAGCGCGAGGTTTAAAAAAAAAAAATGTAAACAGTGAACTTGAGTATCTGCCTGGCTAGGCGGGCTAGGGGGCAGAGTCCTCTTTACAATTACCTGTTGTAATGTGAATGTTTACTCTTCTGGCCAGCTTTTGGTGGGCGGGGGGTGTAGGGGGGGAATGGGGAAGTTAATTGGGATGGTAACTTTCTTACTATTTAGAGACCTTTTTAGCTATTTATTTTGATGAAGAAAGAAAGGAAAAGAAAAGAGAAATGAAACATGAACTAAGCCCAATTAAGAAAGCACCTGGGGCAAGAGGGGGAGAATGTAGATAAACCGACTGGGAACGTGAAAGGGGATGTCAACAGAGACGTCCCCTGGACAGATCTTTCTGTTAGAAGAACTTTTCCGTGAAGGTAAAGGGCTGCAAAGAGTTGTAAATAGGAATGATTTACACTGTGTAAAATGCACTTTGGTTTGGTATGTTCCTTTTAGCGTCTTAGGTAATTGACTGAAAAACAAAAACAAAAACAAAGAACAACCCAACACTTGTTCTGGTGTGACCTGCTTAATTTAAAAAAGAAACTGTAGTGTTGTCCAAGCTGTGAAAAAATTTCCCATCTTTATTTTTGTTCCTCCCTGCACAGAATTCGCATGGCATTTTAAATATCGATGTCCTTGTTCCCAGCATGCCCATTTTAAGACAGAGTTTTAAAAAGGTGTCTACATTAAATTATGACCTAGTCTAAATAATATTTTCTCATTAAAATATGTAAATTCAAATTTTGTTAAGTTTTGTGTGTTCTTGAAGACTTGCTACAGGGGACAATAGATGGTAGCATCAGCCTCTGCAAACACGTCGTCTGGGGGGGGGGTGCCATTTTCAAATCACATTTCGAAAACAGAGAAACCTAGTGCACAGTTGCAGGTGAGGGGGCATTATTCTAGGGGGTTGTGGAAGACATTTGCGCACAGGGGGGAAGAGTGAGGCCAAGTATTTCAGATGCAAAGCCCTGGCCCAGGTGCAGCATTGAAGGGATCACCCAGATCAACTGCAGCACTTCCTGTGTGTTTTTATCTATCTTCAACACGCTTTCTGTGGCATCGTCTTACAGACAGCTGGTGTGGAATTTACAAAGTACTCCCAGGCTGGGGTACCTGATGCTTCTGACCCACCTGGAGGAACCCTTTCTTTATTCCTTTAAATCATTTATAGTTGTTGACATTCCCTCTCTTTCAGAAATCACCTGAAGGTTCACTGTCCAGGTCAAGAAACCTGTTCACTTTGCATTGAGTAGATTTCTTCCAGTCCTTCCTGTGAGGGGGGAAAAACAAAGTAACTGGATGCATTTATTTTCAAGTTGTGAATGAAGTGTCTTCAAATGCCTGCCTCTACATGTTTTCTTTCTTTCTTTCTTTCTTTCTTTCTTTCTTTCTTCTTTCCTTCCTTCCTTCCTTCCTTCCTTCCTTGCTTCCTTTCTTTCTTTCTTGCCAAGAATTAAAACTTGTCAAGAATTTATGGTTCAAGGCTAATTGACACTCGGCTGAGGGGGGGGGTCACAATATTTCCAGAGTAAGATGTGTATTAAACTGAAGAAGTTACAAGACAAAGGGTAACTTAGAAGGTGATTAACACTTTACTGTGTAAATGATTAAACAAGGGAGCCTTGTGAAATGCAGAGAAAGCCCCAGACGACACACAGAAGCCATGCTGAAGTGCTCCATAAGGAGACCCCTTAACACCTGTCACCACGTAATTAGTGGGCTACCTGGAAAAATATTTAGGATTAATGCAAAGCATAATTAATCCTGTTGTGACTATTCTATTTTTAAAAGGGAAGGATCACACACACACACACACACACACACACACACACACACACGAAGAAAATAAATGAATCACTGGGCTGATTAAAATGCATGAAGCTTCCAAAGCCAGTCAGAGAGCGGACAACTAAACTCATTCATCAAACCTAATTCACAATTATATCAACAAGATCAGCCAGAGCAAGCCTGGAAAACGTAGCCACCCTCGGCTAGGAAACTTAGTTCTCAACAAGAAATCATTTTAAAAAGAAAGCTAAATACATTTCAGTGTCCTGAAAAATAAAATTAAGGCAGCCTCTGGAAGAACCAGAGCTCATGCACTCTGTTAACTCTGGAGGCTGGAGATGAGGCAAAACAAGGGCTCACAAGGGCCTGTGACATCTAAGAGACTTAGCCAGGTAGACTGTTGGGCCTCTGGTGGCCGGTCTTGTAGGTAAGTGGTATGTGGACATTCATATCCAATACATGGAGGCAGTGAGGTATAGACCTTGTCTCTGTCAAAAAGAGAGATTTTGAACTCAGTGTCTGAAAATGCAATTTTCAGTTTATTTGTTATAGTGTGTTGGCCATTATGAGTCCTTTCAGGTTGCAGGAGTCCCCCCCCACACACACACACAGTCAAAATGGAATGAGCAAAGAGGGGAACACAACTTTGATGATATTTTGACTTTGACCAGAAATCCAGAGTCCACTCAAACAGACATGCCTTACCCGGGTCCACACCAGCCATTACCTCAGCTTAGAAACTTGTGTGGATTTAGCTGAAGTGCCTCACAAACAAGGAACTTCGTGACTGCTGGCCTAAATGGTTCTCTTCTCCGTCGTCGTGTGAATTATTCACTTGGCTGACATCCAAAGTGGAGACCCATCGCTTTAAAATAGAGTTGGATGGGACAGCACCCAGCCTGCAGTGGACAGGTGTGTGCAGAGTGTGTGCTAAGATAAACTGTATTCTTTTCTACTGTGTAAATCCAAGCAGTGTTGATTTTTCTCACACTGGTTTTCTATTTGAAAACTTAGCTGTTTTCTTTCTTTGGAAACTTAGCTATTTTGTTTCTTTGAAGTTCTTTCAGGTTTTATATTTAGCTATATTTTTTAACTGCTTTCTCCGTGGTTTCATCAGTGTTTGCACAAAAGATGGATTTCTTCCACTTCCTCCCGATGAAAGTCTCGGGAGTTTCTTGCTGTTCCTCACTGACAGGCGGACTTTGGGAAGATGAAGATTGAAGGAACCCCAAGATATGGTCCCCAGTGGTGTAAATATTAAAACCAGACTTTCATTTCTTCCAATTGTTAAGAATACTGAGTGTCTTAGAAGCAGGACGCCAAGTTACTGGGTGAGAGCAAGGAAGCATCCTTGTAGGAATTTTGACCAGTACGTTTCACTCTGTCTCACCCAGTGGAGACTGCAGGGCTGAGGCCCGCGTCAGACTTTTACAAATGGGAACTCCCTTTGTCAGGCTCATTCAGCTGAGAGTCAGAAGAGAGGGGGATCCCTTCCTAAATTCTTAATAAAAATGCCAATTCATATCTTTTCCTTCTAAAAGCCAAGTAAGTGCAGAGACACCCAAACAAAACCAAAACCAAAACAGCCCAACCCACCGGCTGTGCAGCCTCAAAGGGAATGCATTTGTTTCGTCTAAACTAACAACAAATTATCTAATTAATATGTTTCAATTACAGTGTGAAAGGGACAGCCCCAGACCTCCCGCCGTGGGGGCACAATAGCCCCAGAGCCCACTCCAGGAATTTACAATAACTGCACATCTGTCTCTTTATTTTCCACTTTTTGAGTCTAAAACTCCTCTTCAGATCACTTCAGACCATGGCTTGAATTATGAAATATGTCCCCGTGCTAAAGGGGGATGAAACTTTGCCCACGGATGCTTCATTTGCAAGCCAAAAAAAAAAAAAAAAAAAAGTGAAAGCCCATTGAAGAGCATTAAACAAATATATTAGAATTCTGTCACTTTATGCAATTGAGTAGATCAAATGAAGGGTCCCGGCCACTTCATTCAGTCTCATTCACTCGAATAGAAAATGCAAAGAATAGCAAGCGAGACTGGGCCACCGCTGTAGACTTAGCTCCTTTTACTGGGAGACAAAAAGGCTGAATTTTCACAAATACATTGCTGACTTGGGGACTAGGAAACGGGGCCTGGAACCCCTTTGGAATTTAAATTCATTTTATCTTCCTCTCTCTCTTTGCAGGGATCTGTTTGCACTACAGTGCAGAGATGCAGCAGGCATCTTGGGGCTGCTGGAAAAAAAACGTGGGGGAGGGGAAAAGAGTGAGTGGGGGGAGGGCCATGTAGATTCCCAGGGAACTAACTCCTGGCAATCAATTGACACTCAGGTCTGAGATAATAAGTTTGGGTTTAGCAAATCTTTGTCTATATCAATATAAACACCACCACATCACACGCATCTCCAGGCTGGGCTACACAAACAGTTTGTTTTCTGAGACCAGAGCCTCACATGTGAGCCACCAAGTTTCCTTCCTTCAATGACTATCTGCTCATTACTGTCAGCAAGGCTAGGGCAGAGCTTCCCTTCCCCCTCCCCTCCCTCCTCCCCCGTCCCCTTCCTCCTCCCCCTCCCTACTGGCTACCCAATTTGCTCACTGTCAAGATTCATCGATATACCCATGTTAAAATCTAGAGAGAAGATGTTAATTCTGGGTTAGAATTTCCAAATCAGGACTCATTTTGATCCTGGTATGGAATGGGCTATATCGGGGTAGCTGAAGAAGTCCTGCAGGGTTGCTTTTGTCCTGTGACTGATTTCCAAGGCTGACATTTTTGTTTTGGTGAACTTCACATATCTCCATATCGTACAGGGCTTCCAATGAGTATAAGATCTCCTCCTACAGATGAAACAGAAAAAAGAGATGGGAACCCTGGCAGCTTCCTCCGTGGAATAACAAAGAAATGAGCCAGGTTTTGTCTAATGGAATTACAAAATCCCATCTTGTGGATTTTCTGTTGTAGCCTGACTTTTTTTCTTTCTTTCTTTTTTTTTAAAGATTTATTTTGTGTGTATGAATTCGTACCAAGTGAGTACCAGGGAGTTACAATGATTGTAAGCCGTGATGTGGGAGCTGAGAATTGAACCCAGTCCTCTGCAAGAGCAAACAAGTACTCAACAGTGAGGTATCTCTCCAGCTCCTGTTTCTAGATACATTGGGACTTCTCAACATTTCCTAGTTTTGTTTATAAAGCTGTATTTACACTGTATCAATTTAATTTGGGGGAATTGAGATTGGAGATAGGAAGAGAGAGTGAGGAAGTGATACAGTTTAGACCCGTAGATACAAAAATGGTGTTGAAGAACTTATTGGTTGTTTCTATAACCAGAAGGTATCCAAGCCAACAACACTAATAATATAAACATCAGATATTGTCATGAAAAATCAGTTGTCTGAACAAAAACTTCCTTGGGAGATTTTTTTTTCTTCCAGGACATCATCAGGAATATTTGGACAAAGGATTCTTCTTCACAACAGCCCCCTTTGCCTCCATCTGCAAAGAACTGATGTCAGACCAGTTACAAGCTTTTGAGGGAACAAACTCTCCGGTCATTCATCAGAGCAGATTAAGCTAGAGATAAAAAGCATTCTTCATCTGTCGTTTGGAGACACTGCGGTTTTAAAGCATGCTCTGTAGCCTGTATATTTTTATTTACTCGGCTAATTTCTTCCCCAGAGTGTACCATGGTAGTTGGGCTAGCTGGTGTAATATGATACAGAAAGAGATGATTTTCAGTAATGGGTGTTTCCAAGTTCTTCCACTACACACTTCTGTCTTTGTGAAACACAGCATATCCATCTGCTGATTCAGGCACATGGCATCATGCAGAGAAATAAAGAAGTTCAGTAAAGGATCTTAACTTTGTGCCACTTAGAAAAAGACAATTAGTATTTATGAAGTAGTGTCTAGGGTGTTTTATATTAATTAGAGCAACCCCCTCCCTAACGTCACAGCCAAGAATTTCTCACCACAGGGAAACAGGCATCTGAGCTCCCCACTAGACCTGCCTGAGCAAGGAGGCCAGAGATGCAAGTATCCAGCTTGCTTGCAAATACCTACACATTTTGCTTCCCCACATGCCATAGACTAGAAGGGAGTGCGTAGCAATAAAATGGTCAATGGCAAGCTTCGAATTACACGTTACAAGAGATGCCTGATGTTTATGTCAGCCACCAACAAGGACAAAGAGGAAATCAGGTTTTGTCTCAGAGTTTCTAATTGGAGAAAAAGGGACAAGTGGTACCCAGCACCTCTGCGTTCTCTGAATTAGTCAGAGTGAATCAGCAACTATTTCGGTGACTGCCTAGAGATGCCAACGCTCCTCAGGACCTTCTTTTTGTGTGTGTACTTGAACTGGTGGAGGGAGAAAGGAGGGGAAATTGAGCAAAGATAATATTTTCTGACTCCCAGGTTGTCTGGGTAGTGTACATGAAAGACTGTTGCTGCAGCTACTCAAAGACTATTGATGTTCAGATATGGCTGGGAGCCCTGATAGTTCTACATACACGTGTCTTGTTGCAGGGGCCAGTGGATGAAAGTACTGACCAAAGACTAGGTTCCGTTTCAAGAGTGACTTTGTAAGATCCACCATGAAGTGCCTTAAAGTTTACTTAATGTCGATGCTGTTAAGCTTTAAGAAAAGGAGAATGCTTTCCATAGAACGAAAATCAGGCCATGGGGATGGCCCAATGGATGAAACACTTGCTACACGAACCTGAGATCTGAAGTTCAAGGTCATCTTCCTCCTGCAGGTAGGAGGGGCCTGATTGCAGAGTTGCTCTCTGACCTCCATCACTGGCGCTGTGGTATGTGAACACAAACATGTACAATAACAAGGAGCAACATTAAGCTTATAAAAACCACGAAAATGGACATATAAATATAAATAGCAATTCAATTAATAATGTTGTTAACTATTCTTTGCTGTATAGTCAAACATTAGACGATTCTTAAAATGGCAAACATGTCATGGGGTTGGGAATTGTGTAGCTCAGTGGCGGAGTACTTCCCTAGCACACACAAGGTTCAATCCCTAGAACCCGAGGATGGGGGTGGAAGGTCGGTTGCAAAACAAATCATGTAAAATAATAACAATCACCTGATATTTCTTTGTAGTGAGATGTGATCTCTTTTAGGAAAGAATTTACATTGATTTTTAAGTCTCTAATGGGACTTTGTTCTGTTTCATAGAAATAGAAATTTAATTTTTAATGGAAAAAACACCACATTATAGAAATGTGGTTTTTTCCCTGTATTTTCCTATGCATATTAAAAATAATTCATTTTTCCTTGCAGCATCTCCATAGTCATAATTAGTATAATACATTTTTATTTAGGCTCCCAGAACCCTCATCAGGAGGCTCACAACTGCCTCTAACTCCAGCTCCAGGGAATTTGACTTCTCCTCGTCCTTCCGAGGACACTCTCTCATACCCCTCTCCCCAACATAATTTTTTTTTCAAAAATTATTGCCAAGCAATGAAAAGAAACCGTGACAACTGCATACATGAAATGTCAACATAAAAAAGAAGGCACTTCGATTTTCTCTGTTCCCAGGAGCTACTGACAGGGGCTGAAGCCTCTGCAATGGGACACTGTGTTACATTTCCTGTCCCAGAAATACAACTTCCCTAGACCAAATAAGTGTGCTGGAAATGGGGGGGGGGGGCACCTGTAATCCCAGAACTAGGGAGAAGGAGGCAGGAGAATTAGAAATTCAAGGTCATTTTCAGCTACAGAGTGAGCTCAGGGCCAGCCCAGGCTACATGTCACATTGCCTCAAAACATCAATGACAACTCCAAAAACTAATAAGTGGTTATGTACTGATTAATACATAACAGTTAGTATCCTAAATTCATTAAAAACATGAATTCATTTCATCTCAACCACTACTATGTGATAGGTACTATTTATGTCCATTTTTTTTAGGTGGGGCTTTGAGGGACAGGGCACTTCAGTAGCCTGCCTAAAGTCTTGCCGGAGCTCACCAAATGAGTAGGTAGCACCAATGACCACTGGGTTTCCCAGGAGAGTGGGTCTGATACAAGGAGACTGTGACAGAAAGCAATCCCTCACATCTTTCCCCAGGCTCAAGAGCCGCAGCAAGCTCACTACTATCTGGTCCAAAGAAAGGGGAGGATATTGCTTTGAGAGTCCAGAGACTCTCTCTTGTCTGTAGCAGCCAATTGTACTGCTTCCGCCACCTTCCACAGCCTTGCAGTGAGCTGTGACTCCTTAAAACTCTTTATCTCCTCTGGGGATTCATTTAGACCTAGTGGATTCAGTACAGGCAGGTCCTGTCCCCTCCTTCCAGGCTGAGCAAAGTGTCCCTGTGTAAGCCCCAGGTTCCAAACAACCAGCTCATGCACTAAGGACAGGTCTGGGTCCCACTGCCTGGGTGCCTCCCAAACAGTTCAAGCTATTCAATTGTCTCACTTATCCAGAGGTCCTGATCCAGCTGGGGGCCCTGGAGGAGATGGGAATGGAGGGGAGGGGATGGAGGAGGAGGGGGATGGGACGGGAGGGGGGAGGACAGGGGAACCCATGGCTGATGTGTAAAATTAAAACACAAATATAATAATAAAAAAATATTTTAAAAAAACCCTCTTTATCTCCCATCTGCTTCCTGTTTAGATACGGAGCGGGCTTCAACAGAACCAAACACCCTCTGTTTTAGCTCATGGCAATTTCTCCTTTCTTTCTTTCTTTCTTTCTTTCTTTCTTTCTTTCTTTCTTTCTTTCTTTCCTTCTACTCTCTCCCCACTTCTGTTGTTGTTGTCATCTTCGTCCTTTTGAGGCAGAACCTCAAGTATCTTAGGTTGGCCCCAAACTCACTATGTAGCTGAGACTGGCCTTGAACTCTTGATGCCCCTACCCTCCATTTCCCAAGTTTTGGGATTACAAACCTGGCTTCAATGTTCAGTTTTCCAACTTTGATCTCAGACAGATCATATACCAAAAAAAGGAACACGGTGAACCACCCTCCCCTTCCCCACCCTGTGTGACATAACACACACACACACACACACACACACACACACACACACACACACGCACACAGAGGCAGGACCACTCTGCTAAGCAGGATTCCTCTGGAATTTTCCAAGCTTCCAGTCTGCTTAAGGAGAAGTGAGATGCTGCTAATGGAAACAGGGTTGGGGAAAAGCAAGAGGCTGAGAGAGAAAAATGCTGAGTCAGGACCTGTCATGCTCTACCAGCCACTAAGAGAGGAAGCCTCATCTCAGTGGTGTCCAGTCATAACTCAAAAATCAGTTTCATGTTTCTTCAGTTTAAAGCCTTAAAAGCAGGTTTGTTTTATTTATTTTATTTTATTTATTTATTTTTTTACAGACAAATATATACGTGTGATTGAGTGTGGGTATGTGCATGTGAGTGCAATTGCCTACAGAGGCCAGAAGAGGGTGTAAGATCCCCTGGAGCCGGAGTTGCCTGATATGAGTGCTGGGAACCAAACTAAGGTCCTCTGTAGGAATGACACATGTTTTTAACTGCTGAGCCATCTCTCCAGACCTTAGTTTAATTCTTTAACTTTGAAAGGCAGAAGTATGAAAAGTGGTGAAATTTGGGCTCTCTGCTGCTTTCAAAAGTAGCGTGAAAGGGACAATTAAAAGTGACCAACTTTATAGAAAGCATCTACATGTAGAGTGAGCAGTTTGTGCTACACGGATGATAGATTCTTGCAGTGTTATTCCAAATCCTCTCCATAAGCCCCCACAGTTTTCTAGCTTTGCGATTAAGGGGAATTAGGCAATTATAGTTCCATGAGCTAAGAATGGTTTTCATATTTGTAAAACCTTAAAATAAAACTTAAAAACCAAAAGAAAAGGGGTCTGGATAGATGGCTCCATAGTTAGGAACACTGGCTGTTCTTCCAGAGGACCAGAGTTCATTTCCCAGTATCTACCTGGCAGCTCACAATCATTGGTAACTCCATTTCTAGGTGATCTGATGCCCTCTTCTGGCCTTTTTGGGCACCAGACACAGACATATATACTGTAGTTGGAGACTTTCTCTCCAGCCCCCACCAAGCCCTGTTAGTCCAACAACCCACTTATAAAATAAACACACAGACATTTATATTATTTAAACTGTTTGGCCATTAGCTCAGGCCTACCATTGTCTAGCTCTTACTCTTATATTTAGCCCATTTCTATTAATCTATACTCTGCCATGTGGCTTGTGGCTTACTAATACCTTACATCTTTCTTGTCATGGCAGCGGCTGGCAGTGTCTCTCCCCCAGCCTTTACTTCCCAGAATTCTCCTCCTCCTTGTCCCGCCTACCCTATCCTTCCTGCCTGGCTACTGGCCAATCAACATTTTATTTATTTTACCCAATCAGAGCAACACATTTGACATATAGAATATCCCACAGCATGTATACAGACAAAACACCCCTACATATAACACAAAATAATGCATTTTTAAAAATTAAAATAAGAATTGTGGGATGTGAGAGCTATGAAATATGAGTACCCATATGTAAAGTTTTATTGGAAGTTAGCCACACGCTCATTTGCACATCATCTCCACATGCTCACTCACACTTTGTCTATTGCTGCAGTAGAGTTTAGTTTCAACATCCATGCTTTGCAGAGCCTAAAATAGTCTTGGTCTGGATCTTTAAGAAATAATTTTGGCTGGACGGTGGTGGTGCACGCCTTTAATTCCAGCATTCAGGAGGCAGAGGCAGGTGGATCTCTGTGAGTTCAAGGCCAGCCTGGGCTACAGAGTGAGTTTCAGGACAGGCTCCAAAGCTACACGGAGAAACCCTGTCTCAAAAAACAAAACAAAACAATAATAATAATAATTTTGCTGGGCTGGTAATGTAGCTTAGTTGGTGGAGTATTTGTTGAGTATTCAGCAAACCTTGGACTCAGTACCCAGCACAGCATTAACCAGGCATGGTGGCACATGACTGTAATCTCTGCACTTGGAAGGTAGAGCTAGGAGGATCAGAAGTTCAAGGCCATCCTTGGATACACAGTGATTTTTGAGGTTACCCTGGGTTACACAAGACCCTGTCTGAAAAACAAGTATTACTTAGAATGTGGTGAAACTTGATTTTGTTGTAGATGAAACACTTGCTTAGGGTTAGCTGACCAAAATAGTTTGTAGTGAGGGTACATATATAAATTAGTAGTTAAAAAGCCTACATTCCTTGTTAGATCAGGTGAGCATATCCATGGGATATGACTAGCTGCTTCAACTTCCGGTCATCCTGACTGCTCTGAAGTGATGGGCTGTAACCTGGAACTGTGCACCAATAAACCCTTTCTCCTTTAGGTTGCTTTTTGACAAGATATTTAATCACAGCACCAAGAAAGAGGATTAAGACAGTGGTGAATGCATGTAATCCTCGCATTTGGAAGGCTGTGGGAGGAGGACCATCCAGGATTTGAGGCCAGCCTGAGCTACATGGTGAGATATACTATATCAAAAGTGGGGATGCGTGTGTGTGTGTGTGTGTGTGTGTGTGTGTGTGTGTGTTGGGGGGTGTTATTGAGCAGAATATCTAACAGATGTAACACCAACAATAACAATGACGAAGACATGAGGCTCAAAAGGAGAAAAGTCTTAAGAAGTTAGATACATACTTTAAAGTTAGTACAAGCATACTTTGGACTAACTTTAGACTCCTGCAAAATGGGTTGAAGACTTTCTACCTCACTGAGATGAATGATAATGAGATGATATATGCTTTTGGTTTATGGTTGGTGTTTGACAAATGATTGCCACGGTTAATTGTTTATTAATTTTTTAATTTTTATTTTATTATGCATATGCATGTTTGGGTATATGAACATGAGTTCAGGTGCCCATAGAGACCAGAGGCACCAGATCCCCGAAGCTGGAGTTGCAGGCAGTTATGGGCTGTCCAACATTGGGAGTCAAACTCTGGCCTTGGCAAGAGCAACAATGCTCTTAATAATGGATCCATCTCTCTACCCCTATTTATCTGATTTTTGAGACAGGGTCTCTTGTATTTCAGGCTGTCCTCAAACTCACTGTGTAGCTCAAATGACATTGAAATTCTGATCCTCTTGTCTCTGACACATAAGTGCTAGGATTACATATGTGCACCACCATACCTGGTTTATGCCATGTTGGGCATAGAACCCAGGGCTTCCTGCGTGCCAGACAACCACTCTACCCACTGAGCTACAGCCTCAGCCTGCCCTACATTTGTAGGGATTTTGTTTGTTTGTTTTAAAAGATTTATTTATTTATTATGTATAGAGTTCTGTCTACATGCCAGAAGAGGGCACCAGATCTCATTATAGATGGTTGTGAGCCACCCTGTGGTTGCTGGGAATTGAACTTAGGACCTCTGGAAGAACAGCCAGTGCTCTTAACCTCTGAGCCATCTCTCCAGCCCCCTTGTTTTTTGTTTTTTGTTCTTTGTTTTTGTTTTGTTTTTCTGAGACAGGGTTTCTCTGTAGTTTTGGTACCTGTCCTGGATCACGCTCTGTAGACCAGGTTGGCCTCAAACTCACAGTTCCACCTGGCTCTGCCTCCCCAGTGCTGGGATTAAAGGTGTGTGTCACCACCGCCCAGCCCTTGTTTGTTTTTTTAAGACTGGGTTTCTTTGTGTATCTGTGGCTGTTCTGGGACTCTCTCTGTAGACCAGGCTGGCCTCAAACTCAGAGATCCACCTGCCTCTGCCTCCCAAGTACTGGGACTAAAGGTGTGCACCTCCTGGACCCCAAATTTGTTTATAATAAACATGGCCCTATTCTAATCTTGGTTATTGCATGGAAACTTTCTAAAGCACATTAACCTCTTAGCATCCTAGACCCTCCGAGTGGGCTTGCTCTCTAAGTGCCCACTGTAGATAAGTTCTGCAGAGCATAGCCTTCCCAACGTTCAGCTACAAAGAGTTCACAGAGAGAGCCCTGGAATACTTCAATCACAGCAAAGCAAAAGAAAAAAAAAACCCTTCAAACAAAACCAAGGATGAATCTCAAACACATTAAACCAAGTGTTACACAACCAACCAAGAAGAAAAGGAGTTGCAGGTACGACACCTTCAGGCAATTTTTAGTTTTCATCCTCATTTGGAACTTGCAGAATTCTTCCTCTTCTTTCTTTCTTTCTTTCTTTCTTTCTTTCTTTCTTTCTTTCTTTCTTTCTTTCTTTCTTTCTTTCTTCTCCTTCTTCTTCTTCTTCTTCTTCTTCTTCTTCTTCTTCTTCTTCTTCTTCTTCTTCTTCTTCTTCTTCTTCTTCTTCTTCTTTTAAGTGGAAATAAGGCTGTTTGGATTTGCTGACATCCTGTTTCCTAATAATTGGTCTTTCTGATTCAAACACCAGATCAATGTCAGCTGCTGTATCCTGGGGATGTAGAACCAAGGGGAAAGTGTCCGCACAAAACAAACCCCCATGCCTTCGAGCAGTCCTTCTGTTCCCAATCGGGTTCTTATTTTCAATTCCAAAAACAACACACGAGGTCTCAGAAGGCACCTCATGTTTATGCATACAGTCCAGAGAAACTAGAATTTCAGAGGCCTTTTGTCAAGATTTGGCTGAAGAAATTATTCATCTTTGTCTATCAAGCTAGTAAAGTCAGGTAAAGGTGCCTGCTACAAAGCCTGATGAGCGGAGTTCCATCCCTGGGTTTTGCAGGGTGGAAGGAGAGAACTGACTCCCACAGCAGTTCTCTGACCTTCACAAGAGCCCTGTTGCTTTTACATATGCACATGCACTAGTAAGTAAATAAAAATAAAACAAATAAATGTTTTTTTTCTTTTTAAATGAGAAAGAAAATGTTCACCTAAAGTTACTAAAGGACCAGGTTTGGAAGATAGCTCAGTGGATAAGCATGCTTGTTGTGACAGTCTGAGATCCTTAGTTCAAATCCCCAACACCCATATATAAAGCTTCTGATGGCCTTGCATGTACCTGCAGCTCTGTAAGTTTGGTTGGCAGAGACAGGACCAGCTTAACTCCAGGTTCGCTGAGAGACCTTGTCTCAAGGGAATAATATGGAGAGTGAGAACAGGGAACTTTACATCCTCTGCTGGCTTCCTCATGCATGCACAAGCTGTATAACACACATGCACACGCACATGCACACAAATGCAAGCTCTAACACATACTCGGGTGTGGGGGAAGACACATTGGGCCTCCCTGCCCCCACCTCAACCTCAGACCTAAGGAAGCCTCTGTTCCATATCAATTTACAGTGGTGCACTTGACATGACTTTATTGGTGTATCTTTCTTATGCATTTGACCAATCAAAATGATAATTTAGACAAACTGGGGATGGCAGAGAGCATTATCCAGCAATATCTCATTACTATGCAAAAAATCAGATATTCACAGCAACCATCTCATCTATTTATTGTTTGGTTACTCATCTGGAAATTTTAATACTTTCTTCAGGGGCAGGGGCTGGCAATAAAAAAATAGACCTATATATCAAACCTTTAACACGGAGCCATCATTGTGTGCCATAATACAGATGGAGTGGCTATCAGCAAGCTTTACCGTGTTGGTTTATTTCCTTCAACAGAGTGTGGATTTAAATGGGATAAAGCAAGAAAGTAGGACTTAAAGCCAGAGAGCCCCATGGAACCTTCCAGGTCCTTTGCAAGCTGAGAGAGCCAGCTGCCATTGGCTTCCCCAGAATGTTGATAACCACAATGTCTGCGAGCTCAGAAGGGCTAATGAAGGAATGGGGAATCAGTTCAATAAAAGCGACTGAGTAAGCTCTGCACATGGAAAGGGCCATCCTTCCTCGTCTCTCCCTGGCCGTATTCCTGAGCTGAAGTCCTCTTCCCAGCACCTGGTTGCTGGATGCCTCAGGAGCCCCAGAATTAGTTCAGGTAGGATCCCACTCTATGGGTGGGGAAACAGAGGCACAAAGAGGTTACACCCTTTGCTCAGTTAGCACAAAGGAGATACAAGATTTCTTTTTAATTAATTGATTTATTGTGTGCACATGTGTGAACCTGTGTGACTGTGGGTGTGTACATGTCATGGTGCCTGGGTGGAGGTCAAAGGCCAACTTTTCAGGAGTCAATTCTCTCCTTCTACCTGGTTGTACCAGGGTCTTTCCTGGTGTTTCTGCCCCAGGGTCCCCCTTGAGGACTCTCTTCCTAGGTAATTGTATGTCATATCCAGTTGACAACTAAGACTCACCATTACAAAAGCTAAGGTCGCCCACACAATAGAAGGCCCCTTAGCGATAAAAAAGAATGAAAAGAATCGATAGCTGCATGGATGCTTAGACAGGTCTCACAGCATTGGTCTATGTAACACAGACGCCAGATGTGCAAGGCCAGATGTGTCATGATTCCATTCATATGACACTCTAGGACAGGCAAGGTGTAGGGACAGAAGTCAGATCAGTGGTTGTCCAAAGCTGGTAGTGGGGACGGGAGGACTCCACAAGGGTGCAGGGAAATGTCCTGAGGTGGTGGACTGCTTCCAGATCTTGATGGGGTGGGGTGGGGGGTGAGGGTGGGGGTGGGGGTGGTTGCTTAGCAACACCTCCTCAAATTGAACACGAAATTAGCAAGTTTTGCTCTGTGTAAACTGGGCTCCACTAAAGCCGAATTTGAAATGTGATCCTTTCAGGCCAGCAGTGGTGGTGCATGCCTTTAATCCCAGCACTTGGGAAGCAAAGACAGGCAGATCTCTGTGAGTTTGAGGCCAGCCTGGTCTACAGAGTGAGATCCAGGACAGGCTCCAAAGCTACACAGAGAAACCCTGTCTCGAAAAGAAAAAAAAAAAAGAAAGAAAGAAAAGAAAAGAAAAACAATCCTTTCCGTGGTTCTCATTTCCCCTGTGACGAATAACTCTGAGCCAATAGTCAATCCTAGAGCTGACCCCAAGCTGTCTTTGACTTCTTCCCCGACACTCCCTGTCTTGGATCCTGTTGTGTCTGAGCTGTGTGGCCTCTTTGGGCATCTCCTACATTTTCTACCTTCTTTAAGTCTGTATTAACCACCGCCACTGCTGGGAATGTAATATCTCAGCTAACATCGCTTGACTGGGCCTTGGTTTCCTCCTTTGTAAATTGGAGAGGCACGATGGAAGGACTGCCCTGAGAGGTCTGTGGTCCTATATCTGTGGCCAAACATCTGGCCTTCGTGTGTACCCCTCCTCCTAGATAATGAGGGGACTATGTAGCAAGACATTGAGTGAAAACAGCTGGTGAGGGAGTGTGTTACTTTTCTGTTGTGTTAAATACCAAAGCCAATTTAGGGAGGAAAGGGTTTATTTTATCTTACAGGTAACAGTTCATCATTGAGGGGGGTCAGGGCAGGGACCAGAAGGCAGAAACTAAAGCACAGACCATGGAGGGATGCTGTTTACTGGCCTGCTTCTCATGGCTTGTTCAGTTACCTTTCTTATATAGCCCAGACCCACCTACCTAGGGATGGCACCACAGCAGTTGACCAGACGCCCCACTTCCAATAATCATTAATCAAGAAAATGCCCCCACTAACACGGCCACAGTACAGTCCGATAGATGTAATTCTCCAGTGGGGGTTTCTCTCCCCAGATGTGTCAAGTTGACAATGAAGATTGGCCATCACAGTGGAGTTGGTATCAATCCTGTCCGGCTCCCAGAACACGGACTGGATCTCTCCTTAGCTCTCTCTGTTCATGTCCTTTTGTATCCAGTTTTCGGAGGGCAGAGGCTGCATCTGCCTTAGCTTTAGATCTCCAAAGATAAAGCACAGTGAACACAAAGAGCAAAAGTTCCTGCAAATCTTGAGCATCCTGCTTGTATTAATGCACACACCAAGGAGGAACAATTGGCAAGGCCAGTCATCAAGGTCTCTGTTTAATTGTTAAAGCTAATTGGCTATTAAGGTAAGGCAAGCCTTATTTCCTACACTGACAGAGAATTTCTCTTTCAGTTCTGTTGTCTAACAGACATTAGTTTAGATGTGAACATGACATTTCTTAGCAGTTTTAGACAATGGAAACTTTTAGAGTTGCTAAGTGGAGAGAAGAGAAGGCTAGCTGAGCACTATGCATGCATGCAGGCGTTCATTCTCTCTGCTCTTGGCATGGATGTGATTTGCCCAGATGTCTCAACTCCTGCAGCTGTGACCTCTCCCCAGAAAGAGAATGTGGTCCCGAATTGGGAGGTAAAATAAACCATTTCTCCTCTAAGTTGCTTTTTGTCATGTTATGTTAATGCAGTAACAGAACTGAAACTGGGGGATCCGTTCTGTCCTTTAGCTGCCTAGTATCAGTTTGTCTGCACATAACTATTTATACTTTCAAATTTTCTATTTGTATCTCTCTGGAGCTTGACGTTGGCTTCTCTCAACACAGCTTCTGGAAATATTGCATTGCTCTGTTCAAAGATTCAACCCGAAGACTGAGAGCCTGGATGGGGGCAGTTCTGGAATCCTCTTCATTGGTGGAACCAACGGCAGAAGGATTTTCACCTGGAGGCTGCCCACATCCCTTTGGCTGGGCTTTGGGTTCGGGGAACGTGAGCAGCATCCTGAGCTCATGGAGCCTGAGCTTGTGTGATGTGCCTGGCCATACGTGGCTGCGCCAGCTCCCTGGCTCACTGTTCCACTGGCTGGAGCCTGGGGTTGGTAAAGGTCCCTGTACGCTCACAATATAACCCTGAATTCAGATGCTTGGTTTAGTTCTTTATTCACATCCATTGATGTCGAAAAACACTCAGTCCAAGAAAGAGACCAAAGGGACTTTGGGCTCTTGGAGTTGCCAAACTGGCAGGCTTTTATATCAGGGCCGCTGGAGAGATGCTCACAGGCCGGTGGTATGGCACATTGTATGTTCCCAAGGAGGATGGCCCTGAGACGTATACATGGCTTATGGAAAGCCTGAAGCCAGTACCACCCTGAGAAGCCTGGGGTGACCCTGAGAGAAGGGAAGTCCTGGGTGGCTCTTTGGGGGGAGGGACCTGGTTTCCACCCAAGCATAACCTGTGTACACTCTCTGTGTCACACAAGTTGGTTGTTGAGATCTAACGGGACTGACTAGAAATGACCGACAGACTCAACTTTCTTTTTACATTGATTTCTGTGTATGTGCATGAATGCATGTACCCTTCTTCTCCTCTGATCAAAACCAGAATGAGTTGAGTATCTAGGATCTCCTCGTACCTGCCTCTGGCTATTAGGCGCTCTGGAAATCCATCCCAGCTTCACATGGGAGAGACCAGTTCCCTGATGCATTTGGCTCTTGGGAACACATACCTACATTTAGATTACAGTCTGCAACTCTCTTCCTGGCAAGCTACCTAGAGAGCACAGCCCCCGTGATATCATAATCCATCTTTGTAGCTCCCATGTCTGGCATGTAGCTATAGCTCAGTAAAGAACTGAAAGGTATTGGTCATACCAGCATCGGAATAGCCTGGAGATAGATCAGTTGGCCCTGCCCCTCTGTCATGGTATTATGCAAATGAGATTTCTAAAGATCTTGAGAGAATGCCAAGTTTTCCTCCATCCCTCTTCCTAGGACTTGTGCTCAGTGGCAGAAAGGCAGGATTCTTAATATGTGTGCGTGATGTATGTATGTGTGGGCCCTGGTGCCACGGTGAGTCTCTGGAGTCAGTTCTCTCTTCCACCTTCCTGTGGGTTTGGGGATTGAACTCAGGACACTAGGCTTGTGTGGAAAGTGCCTTTTCCTGCTGGGCCATCTCAGCAGCCAAGATGAGGGCTCCTTAATAGCCCTAGAGTACGGGAATTTAGTGTTCCAAAGGACTGCACTGGTGACATAATACAGAATTTGAGGTCTCTTGGTCTTCTCTCTGTGTGTCCCACCTATAATGATGCAGCTACAAGGTGGAGATCAAGAAAGAGTGGGAATTCCATTTCCAAATATAATGATACGATATTAAGAACCAGGCCTTGCCGGTTATAAAATATTTCTTATGTACATGTGTTTTTGTGCAGGGGCCCACATGAAGCTTTGTGTGTGTGTGTGTGTGTGTGTGTGTGTGTGTGTGTGTGTGTGTGTTGCTGTTGTTGTTATTTTAACTGTGGTTCTGGAACTTAAACTCAGGTTCTCTGGCTTGCAAGGTGAGTGTGTTACTGGCAGAACTGTCTCCCCAGCCCCAGGACCTCAAATTCTTTATTTTCGCTGTTACAGTGAAGATGTGTTTTATCCCAAAGGCCAGTGACTTTTGTTCAAGTCGGTGTTATGGTAGAGCTTTCTAAAATGTCCAGACACTTGCTGGGGTCACAGTGAAATAAGAATTTCAGATCTATCCAGTTGGTTCCGGACTCAGACACCCTCTTTGGAATCATTCTAGTGTCACCCGGATGTCAGAAATCAAAAGGATTGAAGTGCCAGTTCACAGGTTACCAGAAAAGCCCCAGAACAGAGTACCTTCTTACAGAATCCCTAAAATAGGACAATTTAGTTGTGGGCAGATCACCTTTTTATTTTAAATTGACATTGACGTGTTCACTGTGTGTGGGTGGTGGATGTGTGTATACCACAGCACACACGTGGAGGTCAGATGACAACCTGCAGAATTCAATTCTCTCCTTTTTTCTTGTAGGTTCTGGGGATTGAACTCCAGCCATTAGGCTTGGATGCAAAGCACCTTGACACACTGAACCATCTCAGGGGAATCATCTTATACCATGATCTTCCCAGTTCCCAAGGTCTGGGGCTTCATGCCAGAAGCTCTCCATTCATGTGTCATTATGATTCAAACATTCCCCCCTGGGCTCATGTGTTTGAACAGTTGGTTCCCAGCTAATTGATCCAACTTAAATAGGGTCTCTTACACGTCCTTGACTCTGGCAGACTTTGGAGTTATCTGTCTATCTATCTATTTATTTTGTTCTGTTCAGTTCTGATCTGTTCTGTTCTGTTCTAATTTATGCAGAGTCCCATGTATGTCAGGCTGGCCCAGAATTCTCACCGTGATGATTAATTTCAGTTGTCAACTTGATTGGATCTGGGAGGATGACCTCTCAATGGGTCTGTGAGACTATTTCCTGGAAGAATTAGCTAAAGGGGAAAGCCCCCCCACCCCCCGACAGCAGGCCACACTGTCTGGCAGCATCCCAATACACAGAGAAGGGAACACAATTGGAAGGCAATGCTGCCTTTGCCTCCCCACCTTCCTGCTTGTGGGTGAGTCCATCCGCTCCATTGCTTCTACTGCAGCTGCTTCCCTTCACTAACATTGGAGCCCACCTTCTCTAGCCTTCCAGTGTGGACCAAAGACAACTATCTCTGCAAGAACCCATACATTTTTCAGCACCAGATTGGAACTGCTGGAGCACCCAGCCTCTCATACTGAGCAACTACTGGGTTCTCAGCCTTGCTGGTGTGGAGACATCGGGTGTTAGACACTATCCAACCTGTCTCATGTAAACCAGTCTAAGAACTTCCCCTTGTAACATCTGTTCATCTTATTGATTGTGTTTCTCTAGAGATCTCTGACTAATATCATAGTGCAGGATGACCTTGAACTTCTGATCCTGTGCCTCTACTTCCCAAGTGTTGGGATTATAGGAGAGCACTACCACACTGGTTTATGCAGTGCTGGGAGTTGAACCCAAGACTTGTGAATGCTGGGTAAGTACTCTACCAACTGAGCTACAGCCAACCCTATAGTTGCAGAATGGCTTATATGTCCATCTATCACAGTACCCCCTTTTTTGAGACAGGGTTTATCTGCGTAGCCTTGGATATCCAATAACTCATTCTGTAGACCAGGCTGGCTTCAAAGTTGCAGAGATCCACCTGCCTCTGCCTCCCAAATGCTGGGATTAAAGCCATGCACCACAACCACCTGGCTTATCACAGCACTTTTGATATATTGCAGTGTTTGTCTCTCCCAGTGAACTCTAAACTCCCCCCACCCCCATGATGGTCATGGACTAACACACTGGAACTATGAGCCCCAATAAACTCTTTCTTCTATAAACTGCCTTAGTCATGGTGTTTTATCACAACAATAGAAAAGTAACTAAGACACAGGTCTTCCCAAATGTATCTACATGGACACAAACATATCTAAGCAAACACCAATGGTGCAGCCTTTCCTTGCATGTTTTGGTGCTGGACACACTGTTGCTATTACTGTTGCTATTATAGTAAATGTGTAAGCAGCAAAGTGTTGTTTGAATTGGAGATCCCGGGGCTCATTGGGTTCATAGTCCTTGGGTTCCAGAGATCTAGACAGCCCTTTGCAGTTTGATTGGCTTCTTTCTTCTCTTCCCCGACCTCCTTGCATCAGATGGCAGGGAGGTACTAATGAAATCCAAGGTAGTCCGTTTATTACCTTGAAGAAGAGCTCAATAAAATGGAAAGATTAGTACTCACGGTAAAAACACATGCTGGATGCATCTTCCTACTCCTGCATCCCCTAGTGGTATGGGATAACAGAGAACTAATTAAAAAAAAATTTTTTTTTAGTTGCATGTATGTGTGTCTGTGAATGGGTGTGTGCGCATGCATGCAGTGTCCAAAGAGGCCAGAAGATGGATGGCGTCAGATCCCTCTGGAGCTAGAGTTACAGGTGGTTGTAAGCCACCCTATTTGAATGCTTGAAACTTAACTCAGGTCCTCAACAATAACAGTACACGCTTTTAGCCATTGAAGACTAATTGTTTCTTGGAAAATTGGACTCAAAGTAGAGATCATTGACTAAAAATTTAAGAACACAAACATGCAACATGAAGGATGTCTTCTGCTTTGTGATACACACTAATAAAAACATTGTTCACTTGGCTTTTGAAGATGACAGTGCTTTGCTAGTTGATACTATCATTTTAGTTTTGCCGTGGTTTACCTTTTTTTCTCCCACCCCATTTCAGTATCCCCTGCAGAAGCATAACTTTTTACAGATGTATCTAATTTCTTAACCTCAAAGCAGAAGAGAAACATTTTTCAAAATTTCCTATGATAGTCAAGAGGGATTGTGGGAAATACATACTTCGATGAATTAAGCTCAGAACTGCTCTGGTTGGTTTGTGTGAGTTGCCCCGACAAAGATGAAGGTTAACATAGTTTAAGGATGAAATATAGATCATCCCGTGCAAAACCACTGTGTAGCAGTTTAATTAAAAGAATTCATTAAAGTGGTGCCCCATCCGGGGTAATTAGTATGCGTAATTTATGCATTGCCTAATACACAAGGGCAGTGGCCTGAATAATAAACTCAAGTTAACCTTAAGTGAGAGAGATTGGATGGTCAGATGTTTATTTAGCTCAGGTTTGCTCACGAGTTAAGGTTAAAGAGGTGAAATCCAGTTACAGTTAATTAATTAATTCCTCCAGTTTTCTTCATGGAAAACCTGTCTGCTCAATCAGATAAAAATGGTGTGAAAGGCAGAGGAGTGCTCTTTGTGACATGTCCTCTAGCAAGTTAGTAACTATGTGAAGGGACACATTTAAGGGACAGCAAAGGAGAAGGCAAGGAGACTAAAAACAAAACAAAACCTGCTATGGGAGCCCTATGGAGTAAACCTTGGGCAGATCCCTGTGGGTGCCACTAACAAAAAGCCTGGAGGGGTTAGAATTGGGGGGTCATTGTTTGTAGCGGGGGGGGGGGGGCGGGGGCCCATGTTTAGGAACTTTTTATTAGATATTTGAACTGCATGACGTTTTGATAGTAGCAGCCAAAGTCTATTCTTGGCAAGTATTTCTCATGTATTTGATTTATTAATCAACTCCTTTGGCAAGGCACCTGGTACCTCATGCAGCCATTCTGAAGGGAAGTGGGTAAGCCCTAGGAAGTTACTGGGTCACATGAGCAAGCTACTGAGGTGAAGTTTTATGATTTTTTTTTTGTGGCTATTCATAGGCAGGTGAATTGAATTGAGGAGCTGGGGAAAGTCAGCAGAGATATAAATTAATTTGATTATGTTTTGGGCCAGAAAGACTGAAGACTTTAATAGTGTCAACAAAATGTATCAATTATTCAATATTTATTGAGTATCAACCATGCCCTAGTCTGGGAGCTTCCATATTGTCTCTGAACATAAGACAGAGGAGTTCTTTCTCCTTTCCTCTCTGACTAGTGTCTAAGTAGATGTTAAGAGAGAAAAACAAACAAACAAACAAACAAACAAAAAAAAAACGCATGTGCAGACACACACACACACCATGTGATAGTTGGCTTTAGAAGCACATGAGGGCTGATAATGAACTTGGGGACATTTCTCCCTTTGTAAAGGTGCTGCCTTGTCTGCGCCGTGTACAACTTAGTGGGCTGTTGACCACTCCTGCCCACTAACCCATGTGGTGGTGGTCCATAGCCCTGTCCAGGTCAGACCTTCTCCTCTATAAGTTTGTGTTTAAGTAAAAACAGGGAGAGAGGTGTGCATCAAGAAGTAAAGGTAGTTGGGACTAACGGGTAGAAGATCCTGGGTTGGGCACTGGATTCTAGGATGGCTTACTAAATGCCTTTCATGCACTCAATCCTTTATCTACAATCCATGTGGCCTCACAGGTCATTCTATAGCTATTTCATGTTTGCAGATGGGGATACTGAGTCAAGAAAGCTCTGGTAGTTACTGAAGGTCACGATGAGCGTGGGGGAAGAAATGAGACTTGAACCTAGGATTTTGTCACTTCAGAGCTGCTGGTTCTCTTGCTTATGGCCTTGGGAAAGTCACTAAGCTTCTGTGACTTGTGGATTCCTTAGTAACATGATGTAGGAGATAACACTGTCCTTCCTCTTGAGTGGCCTGCTGTAAAAACCAGCAGGTTTTTGCAGTCTATGCAGGGTCTATGCAGGCACTCTGAAGCCTGTCATGATGTCTGAATACTTGCAAAGATGTTGTGTTGGGGGGTTCCAGCTAGGGCAGGCAGGATCTTGAGAAATAACAAAGAAAAGAATGGCCACAGGCTGGTGTGACCAAGACATTGAGGAGAGGTAGAGACATTTGGAGACAAAGAGTCACAGCAGAGATTGGGACGGTGGACTGTGTGTGATCTGAGCTTGCAAGCCTGAGATTTGCAAGGGGATTTATCAAAGACCAATATAAGGAATCACTGCTTTGCAGGGAAGGGGTGAACAAAGGGGAGGCCTTATCCTCCAGAGGTCTAGGTGCTGGCTCACACTAGCTCCTCACTTATTAGGTCTTCAGCACCACTCAGGAGGTCTATGTCATCCTCTCCTCAAAACCAAGATTCTGAAGCTCAGTGAAGTTAAGAAACCAGTCTCAGGTCAGAGCAGAGAGGGTGGGAGCATAGTCACTGTGGTCTGTCTGGAGGGGTTACCCAGAAGGGGCTTCCCTCTCACCTCCTCCTTCCTCTGCTCTCCCACAGCTCGTCATCTAGAAAGAGAATGGAGAAGTCATGGTCAAGAGGAATCAATGGGTAGTGGGACTTTGGACTAATTACTTGTCTCTGACCTCTGGGGTTCCTGATTTGCCCAATGTCCTGGTTTATCTCCATGACACTCCCAAATGATTATCCCAATATGCCTCCATCCATAGGACAGAGTCCTCTCCTCAACCTGGTGTTTTGTTTTGTTTTGTTTTGTTTTGTTTTTCCTTTCCTTTTATTTGGTGTAGGGGGTAGGAAGGGAATGTGTGAGTGTGGGCATACATGTACCACAGCACACACGTGGAGGTCAGGGGTCAACTTGCAGAACTTGCAGTTCTCTCCTCTCACCTGGCTGAATTGGGGTCTCTCTCGTTGGCTTCTGTGACACTGTGTATTGATGTGATTTAGTAGGAATGCTGGGATTATCGACACATCACTACATTCAGCTTTTTGTAGTTTCTGGGGATCGAACTCAGGTCCTTAGGCTTACAAAGCCAGCACTTTTTACCCTCTGAACTATTTTGCTGGCTCCTTTGTTAAAAATTTAAAATTTGGTACTGGAGAGATGGCTCAGCGGTTGGTTAAGAGTAGTTTCCAACTCAGTTTCCAACACCCATATGTCAGGCAGTTCGAAGCTGCCTGCAACTCTAATTCCAGGGCAACCAACCAATCAGGCCTCTGTAGTTGGAGTTTTCTCCTGCAGCCAGTCAGACCCAAGTAAACTCACAGAGACTTATATTACTTATAAACCATATGGCCGTGGCAGGCTTCTTGCTATCTAGTTCTTATATCTTAAATTAACCCATTTCTATTAATCTATAAGTTGCCACGTGGCTTGTAGCTTATTGGTACTTTACATTTTGCTGGCAGCATCTCCTCACTCAGCCTTCCACTTCCCAGAATGCTCCACTCTCCTGTCACGCCTATACTATACTTTCTGCCTGGCTACTGGCCAATCAGCATTTTATTTATCAGTCAATCAGAGCAACATGTTCACGGCTTACAGAGCCATATCCACAGCAGGCTTCCACAGGCACCTGCACTCATCTACACATACCTATACACACAATTAAAAATAAAATAAATCTTTTTTAATTTCAAATTTTATTAGCAATTTTTGTTTCTTTGTTTTTAGACAGGTTTTCAAGTAATCAGGTTGTCATCTCAGAAAACCAGAGTATGGCCATCTTATCTTGGTGGCAGTCCTCATTGTGACCTGAATAATACCCATTCCCTGTAAATAATAGTATCAATTTCTCTTTCTTTCTCTCTTTCTTTTCTTTTTTTTTTTTTTTTTTTTTTTGACAGGGGTTCTCTGTGTAGCTTTGTGCCTTTCCTGGAACTCATTCTGTAGACCAGGCTGGCTTTGAACTCACAGAAATCTGCCTGGCTCTGCCTTCCAAGTGCTAGGACTAAAGGCATGCACCAACACCATCCAGCTTTAGTGTCAATTTCTTGAAGTCAATACCACAAATCTCACTTCTGCCTTCTGCCCCTCTTTAAAACACCATGTGATCTAACCAATATGGCCACCCCTGCTCAACAATCTCTGGTCCCATGGATACCCAAGCCCCACACAAACCCTAATAAAAACAGCCTGTAAAAGTCATTCACTCTCTCACCTTTCTTGAGGAATGCCCTTCTTGTGTTTATTCCAATGAAAGTCACTTCCCACAGCCAAAAGTGATAACTTCGCATTCGGTAACCAGAGGGTAGGGGCCCACAGGGACTCTATAGTGAGGCCTTATTCCATCTTGACTCAGGGTCAGAGAGTCTGAGCTTGCTTTGCCCTGCAAGGCTGCATGCAAGAAGTTTTGGCCATAGGTCTAGTTACAAGATGTCTTATACTTCAAGGCCTAATTACAACATTCTTTGCCTTAAGGCATGGTTACCAAGTGTTTTGAAAATTAAGACAGGGTCTACTCTTGTTTGTACTTTGTACCTTGACCTTGAAAGGGGGAGGAATTTTGCCTCTCCCCTTGCTGGTGTATAAAAAGCCCTTTAGGAATAAACTTGGGGGTGACTGTGGTACTAACCCAGAGCCCTCCAAAAGCTATCTTGTGTCTCCATCTTTTTCTTCATCTACATCTGCATTTTTCATATCTATTTTTTCTCAATCCTCACTCCTCCCTTCAAGGACTGTTTGACAGGTTGGGCCTGGGCCCCAACACTAGAACTTCCAATAAGCATGTAGTTGTGTGACCTTGGTGGAACCACAGTGGGCAGGATGACCTCAGCCCAGCTGAGGATTGGAGACTACTCTAGTGTCCAGCTTCATTTTAAGAAAAATCAGACTTTGGAGCTAGAGAGATGTCTCAGTGGTTAAGAGCACCAGTTGCTCTTCCAGAGTATCTGTGTTCGATCTCAGCACCCACATGGCAGCTCACACCTGTCTGTAACTCTAGTTCCAGGGCTTCTGACACCCTTACATAGATATAAATGCAGGCAAAACACCAATGAACATAAAATAAGAGTAAATTATACATTTAAAAAAGAAAAGTCAGATTTTAATTTTGAGATACCTATCTCATATGACAATGTTTTATTACAACTCTTTGGTTTAGTTTTTGTTATAGTTTTCTAAAAAGACTACAAATTTAATGAAGGCAGAGACTGTCTCAAGGTGGAAAAAAGTCAAAATGCAGAGAGGGATGAATGTCTATGCTTAACTTACTATCTCCTTTTTATCCAATTCAGGATTCCAGCCCTGGGAATAGCTCCACCCACAGTGATACTTCCTATCTCAATTAATGAGATCTAGACAATCCCCCTATCCCAGGCTTGCCTAGAGGCTGGTCTCTCAGGTGACTCTAGATTTCATCAAATTGACAACTGAGATTAGCCACCACAGGGATTATGCTTCTAGTTAAGAAAGTAAGTCTGGGGAACTTTCAAACTTTAAAAAGAAGGCATGCTACTGACATGGAATTGAGTAGAAATGTGGAAGCCCGTGCTACAATCAGAATAGTAGGAAACAAAAGGAACAGGAAGAGGGGTTATAACCTATGACCTATGTCCTTTGCACCTGGTGACTACAATGGCAGCAATATAACATCTTATGCTAAAAATAATAAAATGACAAATAGTAAGAATCATCAGGGCAAACACACATTGAATTTGATGTGAAGTTCCAACAGCTAAAATGGAAGAAACTAGATACTTGAAGTCAGAATAAAGTAATCCAATCAGCATTCCTAAGGAGTTTCTGACAGGATCTGAATGTGTAGCAGTATTCAGACACAAAGTGGCTCCAGTTCTCCACACACACCTCAACTTCCCTCCCCACACCAGTTAACAAAATTATGAGTTTCAAGCTGAATGTTTACTGTTGCTGGCCCCCATGTCTACAGAGTCATCTGTCATGCACACAGTTGGGCTCCTTGTTTGTATGGAAGATCTATAGTTTTGAGTTCCTGGGCACCCACCTTGCTGGCTGGCCTAACTTTAGGCTTTTCACCCTTCCAGAGATCTCTTTCTTTTCTGCCCCCCCCCCCCCCGGCAGAGCCTTGAGAGCACATCAAAGGCCTGAGGCACCTTGGCTGGGTATCTTTGAGTTCCCCGGCTCTTCTCATGGCTGTGAAATGTTGATGCAGCTTATAAACCACATGGAACACTCACCAATTTCCTTCTACAGAAGAATCAAGGACAGCAGTGACAAAAATCGATCCACCAACCACCAAGTCTTCAAAGCTCTTCACTCCATGTACAACTTTCATAGTTTGTTCTCTCTCTCTCTCTCTCTCTCTCTCTCTCTCTCTCTCTCTCTGTCTCTCTCTCCCTGTCTCTCTCTGTCTCTCTCTGTCTCTCTCTCTCTGTCTGTCTGCCTCTCTCTCTGTCTCTCTCTCTCTCTCTCTTTCTCTCTCTCTCTCCTCTCTCTCTCTCTCTCTCTCTCTCTCTCTCTCTCTCTCTCTCTCTCTCTGTGTGTGTGTGTGTGTGTGTGTCCAGCCAGCCAGCCATTTATTTGTGTGCCTACATACGTGATCCCCTTGGAGCTAGAGGTAAAGTGGTTGTGCATCACCCAAATGGGTACTGGAAACTGAAGTCAGGTCTTCTCAAAGAGCAGTCTTAACCATTGAGCATCTCTCCAGTCCCTCATTGTTACTTAATTGAGTCTAGTTACCAAAGTACTCATCTAAAAAAAGAAAAAAAAAAAAAGATCCTATTGATTGGAGGAAGGCACATCTCATTTCCTTATGTCATAAATATTTATCTCCCATCTTCTCTTTATCCTAACTTTAAAGTGAAAGCACACAGGAGATATTTATAATTGAAGAGACAAGTATGCCTTGTCGATTGCTTTTGCAAAAAGCAGACAGGCTCTTTCCCTTTGGCAATGACAAGATCTGAGAGTGCTTTGCCAGAGTCCAACATGGGACTTGTGTTAGAGCCAGAAGCTGGCAAAGACCATACACAGGTTAGGGACCATGCCTCTGGGACACTTATTTTAGTCTTCTCTGCCTCAGACTACAAGTCCTCTGGAGATAGAGATTCCTCTCATGGACATAGTAGTTAAAAGCAGCCAGAATTCTGGGGTCGCCTCCATTCCGGGTAATTACCACATCTCCATCCACTGCCTTTCCACTGACAGTCTGCATTCAGACAGCAGAATCTGTGACTCATGTATACACTATGGTCTGTGGGATTGTTGTGGTTAGCTTTAACTGTCATCCTCTCACAGCCTAGAGTCACCTGAGAAGGAAAACTCCATTGAGGGATTGCCCAGATCAGATTGGGCTATGAGCATGTCTGTGGAGGGTTGTCTTGAATATTAATTGAGGTAGGAGGGCCCAGCCCACAGTGGGCAGCACTATCCCTAGACAGGTGGTCTTGGGATGTATGAGAATATAAAAAAGCTAACTAAGCATGATCCTTTGAGAGAGCCAAAAGCAGCCTTCCTCTGCTTTTTGATTCTGGCTCCTGCCTTGAGTTCTTGCCTTGCCTTCCCTCAATGATGGACCGTGATCTTTAAGTATAAGCCAAGTAAGTCCTTTTCTCTCTTTAGCTGATTCTGGTCAGTGTGTTCATTTACAGCAACAAAAGGAAGCCAGAACATAAAGATCTTCATTTTTTTTTTGACACCATCCACCTATCCCTATAATTCCCTCAACCCTTATCTTTACACTTAGACCTTGTCTCATGTCAGTAAATAAAACACAGTCAGTAACCCGTGGAGTGGGAGGGCAGACCCTCCTGTGCCTTGACTGTTGATAGAAATATGCTACTTAGCCCACCTTCCCAAGGAAATTTGGTTCCACTTTCAAAGCTAAAGGCATCGTAATACACCACAGAAATAGAATTATTTCTTTCATAGCATACAGTGTAGGAACCCTCTACCAAACTAGAATTGGGCTGTGTGTAGCTTGGAAAGGGAAATGGGCCAAGGCTTATCTAGGAGGAGCCCCCACTACAATTTATAGCTAACAAGAGGCAGCTTTGTAATCAAAGGTTTCTGTTCCACCAGCAACTCCCAAATACCTGGCAGCTGATTCCTAAATTACCACACAGAGGCTTATATTAATTATAAATGATCAGCCAGTAGCTCAGGCTTACTACTAACTAGCTCTTCTACTTTAACTAACCCATAAGTCTTATCTATGTTTAGCCATGTGGCTTATATCGTCTCAGTACAAAATTCTCACCTTGCTTCCTCTGTATCTGCCTGTTGACTCCCTGACTTTGCCCTTCCTCTTCCCAGCATTTTTAGTTTGGTTGCCCCACCTATACTTCCTGCCTGGCTACTGGCCAATCAGTGTTTTATTAAACCAATTTGAGTGACAAATATTTACAGTGAACTAGAGGATTATTCCACAGCATAGCTTTAATTTGGACTATACTAGTAAGGAAGTGAGAGTGTCTTAAAATAATAAGTTCAGCCTGTCCAATAAGCAGTTCATCAATGATGTCTTCTGTTACCTTTTAACAGTCTCCAGGTCCTTTTTGTGGGAAGTCTGATTGCAACAAACTGTTCAATGGCTTCTGCTTCCCAAACCATTGATTCAAAGAACTTTTCTAATGTACTTGTGTGTGTGTGTGTGTGTGTGTGTGTGTGTGTGTGTGTGTGTATTATTTAATTATGTGCTTGTGTGCATGTATGTGCATTGTGTGTGAGTGCCCATGGAGGACAGAAGAGGGTATGGGATCCCCGGGAGCTGGAATACAGGTAGTTGTGATCCACCCAGTGTGGGTGCTTGGAACTGAAGGTCCTCTGGAAGAGAAGCAAGTAGCTTTAACCACTGAGCATGCTGACTCTCCCATCACTGCCTTCAGTTCTTGATTCCTCTTGAAATCCATGCTCAATTTCTCTGGCTCTGGGTTTATCTGTGGGACTTGTTTTGATCAACAGAATAAAACAGAATCAACAGTGAGCCAAGTCCAAACATCGATCTCAAGAGAGGTTTAGACATATCCGCATTCCCTTCTGTGCTTCTTCTACTGCCATTGGGAGGATGTCCAGCAGAGGGATAAGAAATGCATGAGGTTAAGAGCTGTGATGGGCAGTTTTAATTGTCAACTTGACACCATGTGGAACCACCTGGAAAGAGAATCTCAACGAGGGACATCTAGATCAGGTTGGCCAATGGGCATCTGTGAAGCAAT
The DNA here is from genome assembly GCF_903995425.1 of Onychomys torridus. Taxonomy (NCBI): domain Eukaryota; kingdom Metazoa; phylum Chordata; class Mammalia; order Rodentia; family Cricetidae; genus Onychomys; species Onychomys torridus. The sequence continues at coordinate 63,301,732 of NC_050449.1, read as the reverse complement.
AGATTACCTGAGGTGGTAGGACCCATCCATTGTGGGCAGCACCATACCCTGGTTTAGGGCCCGAGGTTCTTTAAAGTAGAGAGAGCAAGTTGAACACAGACCTGCACATGTTTATTTCCCTCTGCTCTTGACTATGAATGTGAGGTGATGTCCCTCCAGCAATGGACTGGAGCTGAAAGCCAAATGAAACCTGTTTCTGTTGAGTTGCTTTTTGTGGGACATCTTACAGCAGGATGGTGGCCTACCTGTATTGGTTACTTCCCCAGCATGGTGAAACACCTGGCTAAGGCAATGTCATTGAGGAGAGGTTTATTCTGGCTCACAGTTTGGAGGATTCAGTCCATCATGGTGGCAGAAGCTGCTGGGTCCATGGTGTTGGCAGGAGTGGGAGGTTGCTTCCTCCCATCTCCAGGAAGCAAGAAATAGATGGAAACCTTGGATAGGAACCAGGGCCAGGATATATCCCATAATGCCTTTCCTCCAGTGGGCTGCTTCCTTCAGCTAGACTCCACCTCCTAAAGATTCCACAACCTCCCACAAGAGCATCACCAGGAACTGTGCTGGCTAGTTTCATGTCAAGTTGACATAAGCTAGAGTAACTGGAGAGGAGGCAACCTCAACTGAGAAAATGCCTGCCTAAGACTGGGCTGTGGGCAAGCCTGTGGGGCATTTTCTTAATTGGTGGCTGAAATGGGAGCCCGTTGTGGGTGGGGCCACTCCTGGGCTGATGGTCATGAGTTCTATAAGAAAGCAGGCTGAGTAAGCCCTGAGCAAGCCAATAAGCAGCTCCCCTCTGTGACCTCTGCATAGGTCCCTGCCTCCAGGTTCCTGCCCTGTTTGAGTTCCTGCCTTGACCTCCTTCAGTGATGAACAGTGATGAAGAGTGAGCCAAATAAGCCCTTTCCTCCCCATGTTGCTTTGGCCATGGTGTTTCATCACAGCAATAGAGACCCTAACTAAGACAGGGACTGTGCGTTCAAGCACATGAACCTACTTAGACACAGCACACTGAAACCTTGACACGGGCTAAGCCCAGAGTAGAGCCTCCAGCAGACACAGAGACACCTGAAATACCATACTCGATAGTTGTTCATTTAGGTCAATCTCAGGTGTCATTCCCCAGTGTCTGCCACTTCACTGGAGACAAGATGGCTTGGCTAGTTGTAGGTTATGCTAGAATTATTTGGGAAAAGGAAATCTCAGCTGAGAAAAATGCTCCACTAGATTGGCCTGTGGACAAGACTGTGGTGATTTTTCTTGATGATTAATGTGGGAAGGCCCTGGCCACTTTGAGTGGTGCCTCCCCCAGGCTGGTGGTTCTGGGTGCTATAACAAAGCAGTCTGAGCAAGCCATGAGGAGCAAGTCAGAAAGCAGCACCCCTCCATGGCCTCTGCATTAGTTCTGCTTTGAGTTCCTGCCCTGACTTCCTTTGATGATGCACTGTGATGGGGAAGTATAAGCAAAACAAACCCTTTCCTCCCCAAATTGCTTTTTTTCATAGTGTTTCATCACAGCAGACCCTAAGACACAGTGTCTCTCACTGAACTTGAAACTTGCCAATTAGGCAAGACCAGGTAGCCAGAGTCCCACTGACCCTCCCATTTCTGCTTCCCCAGGGCCAGGATTATAAGCATGTGCCACTAAATCTGGCTTTTTACATGGGTGCTAGGGATTGAACTCAGGTCCTCATGCTTGCAAGGCAAACATTTTCACAGCTTAGTTTGCTGTTCTTGTGCCCATGGAGCCCACGCCTGCTGAGAGGACAGGAATTTCCTAGGTTCTTTCGGTCTCAGTGACCCCAAACTGTATCTTCCTGCTTTCTGACCTCGGACACATTCACAGTCAGCTTCCTCGTCCTGCTCTGGCTCACTCACAGAACTTGGAAACTTTACCAGGATCTCAAATCTTAGAAATCTCGTTCTGCCATTTTCCCAGATTATTTTCCTCAAAATGAAATATTTTCTCCTAGGAGCAGCATATATGTCAATGAGGGAAGAACGAAGAAGAAAGCCAAGTTCATCTACAACCTCCCAGTGGAGACAGTCATCGCTGGTGTCGGCCACATTTTCACCCACACACAAATGTGGTGGTCCTTATCTTCTGTATAATCAGTTCCCTCAGAGCTTAGGAGCTGAAGACAACTCGTGGTTCTGTGTATTTGCCAGGAATTGGGGAGGGGCTTCGGCAAAGGGTTCCTTTCAGGTTACCTCAGGAAGTTAGTCACAGTGCCTTCACGTGGAGGCTTAACTGAGGTAAGGGATCTACTTCCAAGATAGTGCATTCACGTGTCCGGCCTGATGCTTGCTGTTAGCTGGAGGGCCCATTTATTGGTCTGTGGATCTCTCCAATGAGCTATTTGAGTCATATCGGCAAGTTCTCCCCGCCCCGCCCCCATAGTCACCCCACAGAGTGATTCAGAAACCGTTGAGAAGCTGGAGTAGGTGTGCACTTCATTCCAGAAGTCACCCCATGGCTTCTTCACACACTGCTGCATACTAGCTGGCCCTGTCCAGTGTGGCAGGTGGAGATCTCAAATAATACAAAACCAGAACCACTGGGGGTCATCCTGGATGCTGGCGGGCAAAGACACAGCTAAAGTTACAGGGCACTGTGCATGTTGTAGGGAACAAGTTCTTAGTAGTCGATCATCCGTGCTCGCCCCTCAGCTAATACTAATAATGTACTAAAAGGATGTCAATCCATAGCCATGAGAATTTCATTATTATCCTCTGCTTGTCATATTCCCAGCACTGACTTCAGCGTTCATATACCTACACAGCCTGCTCTCAAAATAAGCTTACATGAAATACAAATTACATGAGGTAATTCGTGCCATTGGTAAATCAACCTGTGAAAAGGGTCTCCTAGCATTTCCAGACAACTGGCCTTTGTGACTATCGCTTTTAAAAGCTCAAAGTAGGGTTAAAAAACAAAACAAGACAAAAACATCAACTTCTGCTAAGGCTTTCAAATTTATTTCAGAATGTTAATAAGAGCCCGGAGCTGCCTAACCGACGCGGGCAAAGGTTCTTGTGTTCTGTTTGGGGTGGTAAGTTAATGAGTGCTTTTCATGAACTCTGTATTTAAAGATATTGTTAGACTTTATTGGACTTTTTTTTCTTTCATTGCAAATGTTTACCTAGGAGGGAGCTTCTCTAGATGCTCTGGCTGTTTGTTACGACATTCTAGTCTGTTCTACACTGACTAATAGCATCAAGACACAGAAACTGAGTTCAGCAAGCGTTTTCTCAGCTCTTGTCAGCCTCCCCTCTCACCGTCCAGATGGTAGAGACTCAGATCAGCTTTGGATTTGTTGTAGACCTGACAGACTTGTTTTCCGTGCATTCAGAAGTGTGTCAGGCTCTTGAAGCCTCCGTCAGCAAATGTATTCTCCTAAGAGATTCGGGGGCACATCAGCTCAGAAAGGAAGAACTGAAGTCTTTATCACTCCACCACATTGGCTCATCTATTTAACATTTCCCCAAGTGGATCTAGGTTGATTTAAGAAACTGTAAATCAATATTGATACATCATCACTGAAGCTATTCCTCATGCTCCGAGCAAGCCACTGATTCTAATTGGCTCACAATTCTGCGGTGGTGCCATCCCATGAAGAAAATTAGATTTTTACATATCATAGCAAATCACAAAGCCAGAATGTCAACTTCATCTATCAGGCAATTACTTGGAGTGTTTATTTTGGGGGAGGTTAGATTTTCTACAATATTTACTTAGAAAGCCACATGGGTCTTCCAAAAATAAATAAGGGCTATTATTCTTGCCAAAAAAATCCACAGTTTCCCAAAGCTACTCATCAATTTCCAATAGCATTAATAAAGAAAGGCGCTGAGATAGTCATTCATACTGTCTTTATGATGAGAATAGCCTACAGGGCAGATGAAGATTAAGAACAAGGGCAAGACGGATGCTCTGGAAGATTCTCTGCACTTTTAATTAGCTATTTAGAAATAGCATGTGCCTTTGGAAGACCCCATGGAAGGTCCTAGAACCTCCTGAGGAGAGTGAGAGTCAGCGCTGGCCATCAGTGCAAACACTTTGTAGATGAGGTCGGCCTCTGTAAAAACAGAAGGGTCTCATGCTCTCTCACTGGGAGGGAGGTTTGTTTGGGGATGGAAAACTCTTTATTGTGGCATGGTCCTGTGTCTTGGTGGGGATTTCTGACTGCCAGTGTAGCTCCAGGTTCAGTGAGAGACCCTGACTCAAGGGAATAAGGGGAGAGTTATAGCACAAGGTACTGATATTCTTCTGTGGCCTTCACATGGGCACACACACACACACACACACACACACACACACACACACACACACACACACACACACACACACCATGCACACACACACACGCACACACACACACCATGCACACACACACAGAGTCGGTGTGTCCTATGCATCCCTGACACTCTTCAACCAGTTGTGAGAATCAAAACTTGTAGCAGGAATCTTAAATGGTCTTATTAATAAAAACAAACACAGGCCAGTTATTGGAGTGAACGCTGGAAGATCAGAGAAGCAGAACAAGTCACAGCTTCCTCACCTCACCAGTTCCTCAGCTGATCCTGTTTCCTCAGACTGGAAGCATCTCAGTCCTCATTCAGAATGAATCTCAGCTGAACTGTGCTGCTCAAAGCCTAAAAGCTTAACCAGCCAAATGCTTCTAGTTTCTGGTCTTCACGCCTTATATATATCTTTCTGTTTTTGCCATCACTCCCTGGAATTAAAGACTCACCTCTTGGGAGCCTGGCTGTTCCAATGTGGCCCTGAACTCACAGAGATCCAGAGGGATTTCTGACTCTGGAATGCTAGGATTAAAGGCATGAGTGCCACCATTTTCTAGCCTCTGTATCTAGTGGCTGTCTGTTCTCTGACCCCAGATAAATTTATTAGGGTGCACAATATTTTGAGGAACACAATACCACCACAAAAACTGTCCCCAGATATTGTCAAATATCTCCTGAAGTAAGTGTTGTGGGGGGTCTTAATAGAATAAATTTCTAGTCTATTGTTCGTTCATAAAAGGGATGGAGTAAGGATGAATTCCTATTTCCTTCGTTCCTCCATCCATCTCTCTCTCTCTCTCTCTCTCTCTCTCTCTCTCTCTCTCTCTCTCTCTCTCTCTCTTTCTTATTTTCTTTCTTTCTTTCTTGTTTTTTTGAGACAGGGTCTCACTGTATGGACCAGACTGACCTGGAATTCATAAAGATCCACCTGCCTCTGCCTCCTGAGTGCTGGAATAGAAGGTGTGCACCACCATTCCTGGCTGAATTTCTATTTCTATTCATCATAAAAGGAAACTTTTATCTTAGCTTGTGTATCCATGGAATACAAAACTCAAATAGCTTCCCAGTGTTATTATCCAAGGTGCAGAGTTTGGAGACCTGTGTGGGCTTTTGTTTTTGTATTGTTCATGCAGGTAATGCTTTCCAAAGTCTCAGACCATTTTTTATAAAGATTCATTTCTCTGGGCTTAGTGGGTAAGAACACTTGCTTCACAGGTATGAGGAATGAGTTTAAATCCCCAGCATCCATGTAAAAAGTTGAGTTACACGTGAATCTGTAACTCCAGTAATGGAAGGTGGAAACAGGAGCCCTTCTGGGGCCTGCCGACTGTCAGCTTCACTCCAGGTTCTGTGAGAGACCGTGTGTCAGGGGTAAGAGAGACAGTGAAAGTACAGAACACCTCAGGTCCTCCACTGATCTCTGTGTAGTGTGTACATTTGCCCGTACCCCCCCACACACACATACACACACGCCTCTTTCAATGGCTCCTCCTTGTATTCCATCTTCAAGTAGCATCAAGGGAGGGAGGGAAAATCTTGAAAGTTGAAACGCACACCAAGGTTCTACCCAGGGAACCTGGGATTTCCCAAAGATGAGCCTTTGCTTTTTGCTACTAGAAGTTTCCATAGAGAGTGGTCAATTTCAAGAAACCAGGATACAGGACTATGTTCAGGGCTGTCAAGCAGCCACATAGCAGTAAGTCTCTGCTCATTGTTCTTATTATCTGAGGCTCCATTTCAAAAGATATATTCACAGTTTCCAAGAAAAAAGGCTTCTGCTTTTCAAGAGTGCAAGAATGATACTTGCATGGTTAGAATTTCCCAAGAATTCCTGACCTTGACAGGAAAAGTAAAGAGAATATTATTATGATCAAAGACCAATTTTCCTCCTTAAATAATTGAAAAGACGCAAAGGTTGACCACACATTCCATTCTGGGTGTACAGATTTCTTCCCCATTTTCTTAACTGTCTCCCCTCCTCCTACCAGCAAGCAGACAAACCAGGGAACCCAGGAAAGCACCAAGCTAGTAAAATACAACATTATGCTTTGCTATTTCTGTTTGCCAGGAATGCTATCTCAGAATGTGGTAAGACTTCACATGCTGTTTACAGGGGGTGTGACCTCACTGAGATAACAATATGATAAAGAGGACAATGAATTTAACTCGAAATTCTCACATCATCCCCCAGCCTTGATGCCGTACCTTCTTCACCCTTACCTCGATTCTCACACTCATGGGATCCCGCTGACAGTTCAGCTCCTTGGGTTCTTCTAGTAGAGTGCTGAGTGTGGTACCACCTCCCCAAGTCCGGTTCATCTCGAAAGTCAACACCACTTTCTTAAGTCAGTACCACCCCCACAAGTCTGAACCACCCACGAGTTGGTGCCATCTCCAAAGTCAGTTTCACTTCCACAAGCTGGAGCCAACCCCGTGTTGTTACCACCTCCACAAGGCTGTGCCCCTTCGATTCCACACCACACCCAAGTCGGCCTGTACCATCTCCGTCAGTCAGTATACCTTGGCTCCATCTGCAATGAACTAAATGGAATTTTTTTCTTAATTAGATTATTTGAAGTGGGAAAATCTGCTTTCAATCTCGATCTTTTGAGGTGGGAAGATCCACCTTTAATCTGGGCCACATCTTCTGCTGGCAGCCTATACACAAGGGACATGGAAGAAGGAAGCTTGCTCTTTACCTGCTTGCTCTCACTCTTGCTGGCAAGCCTATTCCTTTGCTAGAATTAGAGCTTACTTCTTTGGGATTCTGGTATATAGTGAAGACTAGCTGAGACAGCCCAGTCTTGTGGATTCTGAACAGCTACTGGATTCTTGGACCTCCTGTAAGTAGACAGACATTGTTGGACTAGCTGGACCACAGCCTACTGTTTAAATATATATATATATTTCACTCTGTAAAGTTCCTCTTTAGAACTTTAATACATGCCTTCACCAGTCAGTACACTTCCAGAAGTCAGTATCACCTCCACAAGTTGGCACCACTTCCACAAGTCAGTACCAGCCACAAGTTAGCATCACCTCCACAAGTCAGCACCAGCCACAAGTTAGTACCACCTCCACAAGGTAGTACAACATTCACAAACTGGTATCACCCACAAGTAGGCACCACCTCCAAAAGTTGGTACCACCTTCACTTCAAGGTGGTACCATCCACAAGTCAATATCATCTCCACAAGTTGGTGCCACCTCCATAAGCCAGTACCACCTCCACCAGACAGTACCACCTCCACAAACTGGTTTCGCCTCCACATGTTTTCACCAACCACAAGTCATTACCACCCCCACAAGTTTGTACCACCCACAAGTCAGTACTATCTCCATAAGTTGGTGCCACCCACAAGTCAGTACCACCTCCATAAGTTGGATTCATCTCCATGTGTTTTCATCAACCATCAGTCAGTACCATCTCCACCACTTGGCACTACCTTCACCAGTTGGCACCACCTCTACCAGTAGACACCATCTCTACCAGTTGACACAACCTCCACAAGTCTATACCACCCCCCACAAGTTGGTATCACCTCTGCAAGTCCATATCACTTCTACAAGTTGGCATCATCTCTATAAGTTGGTACCACAACCACAAGTTGGTAACACCCACAAGATACCACCTACACAAGTTGGCACCATGGCCATAAGTTGGTTTCACTTCCACAAGTCAGACCCAATTCCACAAATTGTCACTCCCCCCACAAGTTGGTAGTGCCCACACATCAGTATCACCTCCACGAGACGGTGCCTTCCTTGATACCTATTAACTATGAGGTTGCCTTCAGGTCGTCTCTCTTTCACATCGAGGAAGGGCATATTTCCTTTCTCCCTGCTCTAGAGAGTTCAGTGCAGTCCCCAGCTACTTCTCTCCTCTGCCAGATTCTCATTAGCACAAAGAGGAAGAAAAAAAATCCCTTCCAGACTTTGTCTTCTGCCCTAGGCAGATGGAGACTAAATAACTCACAGAGGAAAGAGGAAACACACCCTTGTTTTTGCTCAATAAAATACTGAATGTAGAAGCTGTTGTCTCAGAGAACACATGGGTGCCAACAACAGAGTCTTCACCCTGCCATGAAAGTCCTGGGAGGAGAGGCATCTTTCTGAGGAGAACAGAGGAAGCTCTGAAGGCCCAGCAAATCCAGGAGAAGTCAAGGAAAACTAAGGCATTAAGCCCAAGCAAAACTGGTTCCTTCCTCCTTGATGACTGGTTTTATTTTAATCTAGTTTAAACTGATTGTCCATAAGCAAAACTCAAAACATGGAAGAGCTTTGATTGACTACTATAGGATCCTATCATTGCTTGGGAGAACCTCCACAGAAAAAAGTGTGAGTCACTTTCTCAGAAACTCTGGCTTGAGTTTGGTACTCAGCAAATACACATGTCAAGTATGAATTTTCATGTTTCCTGTTTATCATAAAAAGGATGGAGCATTTCCCTCAGCTTCCATGAAACATGAAACCCAAACCAATACCAAATGTTGTAATCCCAGCATCCTAGTTGTAGGGTTTAGGGGCCTGCTGTGTAGGTCTCTTGTTTTGGACTGATGAGGTGAGATGAAAGTCTCAGATCATTTTGGAAGAATCTAGGGCTATAAGTCCAACCCAAAGAATAGAGGTAAATTAGTGCTCCCCTTGTGGTTTTGTGGTGTGAGGTAATTCAGTAATAGTCACAAATTGACATTCATCAATCCAGGCTGTGGGATAGTCCTTTACATTATGTGAATATATGTCACTGTGATAGGTTTAATAGAGAAGCTGATTGGTCAATAGCTGGACAGAGTAAAGTTAGGCAGGAGAGCCAGACTAGGAGAATTCTGGGAAGAAGAAGGGCAGAGTCAGAAGAGTCACCAGGAGACACAGAGGGAGCAAGACATGACTGAGGACAGGTAAAGCCATTAGCCACGTGCAGCACACAGATTAATAGAAATGGCTTAATTTAAGTTGTAAAAGCTAGTTAGTAATAAGCCTGAGCTATTGGCTTATCATTTATAATTAATATTGAGTCTCTATGTAAGTTATTTGGGAACTAGTGGGTGGGAAAGAAAAGTCCACCTATACCAGACAAGGCAATCCACCCCAGGTAGCTCTTCTTGTCCTGGCTCTGCTTCTCATTTCAAGTTTCTCCAGAAAATCAGCAAATGTAGATAGCTGATAGACAGACAGCTAGTTAGATAGATGGTGGATAGATGGATAGATGATGGGTGATAGATATATGATGGTTAGATAGATTATAGATAACAGATAGATAGATGATAGATGGGTGGATGGCTAAGTTAATAGCTTTTTAAATAATAACTAGATAAGCTTCTACCTAGATGATAGATAGATAGATAGATAGATAGATAGATAGATGATAGATAGATAGATAGAAAGATAGATAGATAGATAGAGTCTAGCCCTAAATTTGATGTCTGGCATTATATAAACTGTCCATTGTGCTACATACCTATAATGCCAGAATTTGGAGGGATAGAGTCAGGGGGATCAGATAATCAAGGTCATCCTTAACTATATAATTTGAGGCCAGCATGGGCTATCTGAAACTCTCTTCAAAACCAAAACCAAGACTGTGGGACAGATTCTCGAGCGTCAGCTCTTTGATGGGGACAGACATCTGCAGAGCACTTAAGGCCAGCACAGAGTGACAAAGTGTTTCTTGGGGGCATGCTTTCTGGGGAGACTGTGCCACTGAGTATGGGCTTGGTCTTAATTTGAAAATATCCCATTAGTAGAAAAAACTGGCTCCAAGAGAAGTCATGAAAGCTGGGAAGGTAAGATCATTTGGGCCCCCAAGCTATCTACTGGCCCAGGACTCCTCTCTGTCCTCTGTCAACAATAATATCCACACCCAACCCTCTGCCTAGTCCCTGCCAGCCCAGACCTAGGAGTACTGAGTATCAACACTAGGCTTAAGGCAGCCTATCACTGTGAGAAACAGCTTCCCCAACCCCTGTATCCTCCATGTCTGGCTGAATGTGGTAAAAGTGACTCCTCCTAATAACACAAAGGGCTGGCCATTAATCCTGCCCAGGGGAAGGTCAAAGAGAGGCTGACCAGTGACGCTCCACTGGCTTCATTCAAGTTCTCCATGGCTGTGACCCCAGAGCTCTCTCTCTCTCACACTGATGAAGTCTAGCATCTGAGCCGTGGGCTGGATGGTTCTAGAGACTACAGTGGCAGAGCACTTGTAGGAAGTTTGACCCTTGATTTGGGGGGTGCCTTAGTCCTGGGTATGGCAGAATGGGAGGCATCAACTATACAAGTGTGTTTTCCTTTATGGTTCTGGAGGTTAGGCATTCAAGGTCAAGTGTTCAGCCTGAAGAGACACCTCAGCCAATAAAGGGCTGCTTTGTAAGCTTGGGGGCCTGAGTTTTATCTACAGATCCCATGTTTAAAAAACAAAACAAAATACTGAGTGTAAGCCATACTTATCACCTCAGACCAGAGGAGGTAGAGATCTCTGGCCAGTCAGCCTAGCTTATTTGTGAACTCCAGGCTAGTGAGAGACTGTGTCAAACACTAAGGGTTGTGGTGCCTAAGGAATGACATGAAATTGCCCTCTGGTCACCACACGTGTGGGCACACATGTTCAGGCACACACGTGTACATTTAAACTCTCCCCCCACCCCAGTTCCCAGGTCTAGTGACCCTTGAGTTCATCCTTAGCTAACAGTTGGCCCCCCATGACACACAACCCCCACCGCCCCCTGTCTATCTCTAGTGTCTCTTCCTATGGACAGCAGACCCATTCACTTCGGACTTTATCCTATGATCTCACTTACTTTTTCTTTTCTTTCTTTTTTGAGGTTTTATTTATTGTTGTTTTTTTATATGAGTGTTTGCCCCAATGGATGTCTGTATTCCGTGTGTGCAGTGCAGTCCTGCAGAGGCTAGAAGGTGGCAACCCCCTTGAACTGGAGTTACTGAAGGTTATTGAGCCACGGTGTGGGTGTGGGGATTGAACCTGGGTCCTCTGCAAGAGCAGCCAGTGCTGTTAACCGTTGGACCTTCTCTCCAGCTGTTATTAATTTTCTCCAAACACAGTCACACTGGGGCTTAAAAAACTTTACCCTACACTAGCAATTCTCAACCTGTGGGTCCAGACCCCTTTGGCAAACCTCTATCTCCCAAAATATTTACATTAGGATTCATAACAGTAGCAAAATTACAGTTATGAAGCAGCAACAAAAATAATTTTGGGTTGGGGTCACCACAACATGAGGAACTGTATTAAAGGGTCACAGTATTAGGAAAGGTGAGAACTACTACTGCCCTACACAATTGTTTGGTTTTGTTTTTCTGACCATCCCAGGAATCAAACCCAGGGCCTTGCACATGCTAGGCAAGCGTTCCACCACTAAGCTACATCCCTTAGCCTCAACAAATTAGTGTTGGGGCACACAGTGCGCAGTCTGTAATAAGGACAGGCTAGCCTCCCTTTTGTCCAGTCTTAACTATGGCTTTGCTTTCGTAGGTCTTTCCTCAAAGAAACATTTGCAATTGATTTTCCAAAGTCACGGTAAGGGGATGTCTGTTGGTTGAGTTCTTCGACAAACAGCTGCAAAGAAAAGGAGGAAATACAAAGGAAATCACCTTGCGGGTGGGAGAAATGGAGCATGCGTGGTATTCTGCAAGTTGGAAGGGACAACTGAGCCCTCCAGAAGGAAGAAACCAGGCTCAGAGAAGTTCTCGCCACAGAAGTGAGAGCCTTGGCAGGCAGGCTGTTGAGAGCAAGCCCTGTCTGCCTGATTTACACAGGTAGAGAGAGAATGGTGAGGAGGCTGCCGGCCAGCCCAGCCAAACGCCCGTGTGTGCATGAAATTAGAATGTCAACATTTGATTCATGCTGCCAAGCTGTGGCTGTGAAACAAATTCTGTCAGTGGGTGGCAGCTGCAATATTAGTCTAAGCAGATAACACTTAACTCTAAAGAGGGGCCCGGCCTCCCAGGCCTCCCTTCTTTTCTTATTTTAATATCAGCATTGTGAGACCAACATGAGGTAGAATTTTGAACACAAGGAGTGCTTTTTATGTGAGTGTCCGGTCTTTTTGGCTAGGACTCTGGGCAAATGCAGGGAAGCTTGCTTCTAAGTCCTCTTCTCAAATATAGCTGTCAGATAATAAGTAGATTGGTTTTGACCAAATATCACCTTCTCAAAGTGAATACCTGCACCATTCGTGGTATAAACTGAACTGTGGGGAAATAGTCCACCTCCTAGCAAACACCCAAAAGAAGACTGTGAACAGATTTTCCCTTCCTTCCTTCCTCCGTTCCTCCCTCCCTCCTTTTCTTCCTTCCTTCCTTCCTTTTTTCTTTTTCAACACATTTCCTGGGATTCTCAAAGAGCAATTTCACCAGAGTCAGGTCTGCACCCTTACAGATGCTGAAGTTGAGTGCTGATGTTTTCTACTTAATTGGTTTAAACTTGTGCACATTTCAAGTCAATTTCCAGTCTACGGGTAGTTGGAAATTCATAGGGGCAGCTCCTAAAGGAGTAGTGTTTATTATTGTGCACTCTGTCTTTGAAATTCTCTCGGTGAATCTCCTTAAACTTCACCCCCAAGGAAATACTTTTTTCCCATAACGAAGCACAAATTTATCTCTATTCGAGGCTAGCTTATTCTTTGAAAACAAAACTATCAACACAGCAAAACATCTGTTTGAAGCTTTATCCTGTCACAAGCATCCGTATAGTTAATAGTTAATGCTGTAACGAAATCCAGTTTATTGTGGTGACATTCACTCAGAAGTTGAACTAGCTGAGACAATGACCATAGTATTTATTTGTTGACAGCATAGTCAGAGGTGTTTTGTGGGGGAAAGGCACCTGGGAAGACATGTGTTACCCAGAAGCCCATCCATTAGCTTAAAACAATGGCTAGTCATGATGGCAGCCTTGTATGTATTTGTGGTTAACCATGAACACCCCAGCGGAGTAGCTGCCCCCTCCTCCATCCTGCAACAGTCCTCATCTTTGAACTCATGGATCTGTATCCAAAATCCTGACTTTCATTTTCCTGGTTACTGTGCATCTAAGAGAGACCCAAAGGCTTTTTATCAAAGCAGAAACATGAATAGAATATGCTTTGTTTAACTCAATTTCCTATTTAATGACAAGGGCTGATGGGAGATAAATGGTTAAACCAAAGAATCTTTCAGCCTCTATTCTCTTATTCCAGGCCCTTTAGACCAGGCACAGCAATGCCATGGTGGCATCATGCAGCCAGTTTTGAAATGGACCAAGAGAGTGCGCATTTTCCAGACACTTGTAAGGGGCTAAATGGTTTTCTCAAAGCACGAGGCTGAAGGGCAGATAGCAGCTGTCTGTCTTGTCTCCCATCTCCATCTTGGGAAAGCAGACACCAAACCAAGCCATGTAAAGTGATCTTTGCCTACATGGAAAATCCCTCAGCCATTGGCCTCATTGTCTGAGAGGTTTGTGAAATCTCTGCCTCCGTGGAAAGTCACCAGGACAGATCATTGTAACCAGGAGCTCTGAGGTAAAAACCCATTGGACCCACCAGGCCTGCCTGCCTATTGCCTCAGCCGTGCCCACTGATGCATGAGTTTCCCCGGCCTCTCAGGAAAGGATTTCCACTTTGCGATTTCATTCATTCACTCATTCTGCGAACATCCCTTGGCTAGCCATATATCCTGTCCTTTCAGATGATGTCAGGACTCTCTATCGACTTTGGAAGGCCTCACTTCTTCAAGGCCGTACCAAAGATCCTGTCATTTATTTCAAAACTCTGCACAAATGGCAGGGAACTGTTTCTGCTTGTGTGGACTCCGACCTCCTCTGGTAACCGTAGAGGAAAGTTGGCCTCAGCGTCTGCAGTTAACTGTCAAGTGAATTTAATGCTTTTGCAAGAGACTGAAGGACAAAACCACTCTCTCTGCACCATATCAAGGGAAGCAAATTGAGGTTCTCCACCATGGCAGGGGGTGTGTACTCCTCCCGCCACAGAAGTAAAAAATCAGGATCAGAGAATGGAACGGACAATATTTTGATGTAGAAGGATGATCAACATGGAGAGAAATGACCGTCTGCTCACCCGGGGGAGGAGGTTTATTCAGTTAACACTTCCACCTCTTAAAGACAATGGTGTGTAATGAATGTATATAGGGCCTTTCAGGCCGGTTGCTAAGTGACACGTAGTGTCAACAGAAAAATGCCGGATGTACAGAGGACAGCTTCAGGCCCAAGAAGAGATCAACAACCTCTGATGATATTTTAAGCTTAATTCAGTTCCCAATGAAGATTGTGACAGGCTCCGAGGATGAGGCAGAAAAGATGTTTACACTTCCAGAATCCGACTTTGCAAAGTTGCTGTGCTGTGCGCGCCTGCCTGAGAGTGTTTAATCTGGTCACAAGTGAATTGGGGGCCCAAACAGTAGTTGGTTCAAATAGGAAAAGGCAACCCAGCAGGGGCGTCGTGAATATTCATTTCTCGAAAGGCCCTGCAGTCCTCTAATCTCAGCTTCAGTATCTGAGCTGATCGTTTGTCTCAGACTATGTGCACGGTCACTCTACCCACCCCCCATCTCTAAAATCTATTTTAGGAACAGCCCTCCCAAAGCCATTTGCAACAGCTTCTTCAGAAAATTCTAAAGAAAGGGAAGGAACTTGAATAGGGTCACCTCACCCCATACAGCCATGAAAATCTGTTTTGTGGAGCATTCTTGAACTCAGCCCAGGCGCTCCGCAGACTTTTTGTACTTATTTACCCATTCCTTCCTTCCCCTCCTTCCTCCCTCAATGGATTTTTATATTCAAATGCAAAAGGTTTTCAAGCGCATTAAAGATCCACTTACGTATTGGTTTAGATCATGCCATGATATTTCTCTCATCAACAGATGTTGACAGAGGCTGTCTTTGCATTAGGAAAGGCAATTACCACAAAGAACCTGTTTCCCATATTTGAAGACTAAAATCCTTTTCTGGAAAAAGCAAACAAAACAAACAAACTCACATTCCCTAAAGTCCAGCCAGCATTAACCTCAGATATACAGCTCCCCGAGTTGCTTCCTAAGGGTTGCCTTACACAACTGTGGTGGATTTTCTTAAGCAGACAGTGGTGGGTCTCACATCCTCTGGCTTGCTGGGCACCAACAACACTTGGCTGCTCAGCTTCAACCGCTGTGTGAGCAGGAGCTGAGGAAGGGCACAATCTACTCAATGCAGGAAGCACTATCCCCTAGGCTCGCACAAGCCTTTTAAGAGCGCAGGTCTGGTCTTTTTTGTCTTCAAGGGTTTGTTCTGTTTAGTAAACCAATAAGTGGCCAAGAGCACTTTGTCTAGCAGTCTAATGACTCCCAAAGTGAGTGGGGGTGGGGGGTGGAGTTAACATAGCCTGGGAGAAGGGTGGGGAGGGACTGGCTTCTTGACATTTTCCTTCCTGTCTCATTCCAAGAAGCTAATTTTATAGGGTTGTTTATGATGTGTTTAAGCTCCAGGTAGGGAGCTGGAGACTGAGGGCAGATGAAAAGCCTCCCTGGGTCTCTCTAGTTTCCTTGACTCTGAGGGCAGTTCACTTACAGAGGCAGGCAAAGAGCCACATGCAGAAAAAGCAAGTCAACACAACAGTGATAACTGTCTCCCTACCCCACCCCCAGCAGCACCACGCTCCTCCAAGGATGGACTGCCCTCCCTATGGAGAATGGGAAAGAAAGTCTGTGCAAACATTTCTATGGTTTTAAAGGATGGAAAATCCAGACAGTGTGGCTCACATCTTTAATCCCAGCACTCACCAGGCAGAGGCAGGTAGATGTCTCATGTGTTAGAGGCCAGCCTGGTCTACACAGTGAGAATTTGTCTCAAAAACAAACAAACAGCAACAAACAAGACAAAAGATGGAAAAATGGGTTTCTAAGCCTGTGTCCTTGTGATTGGGCTATGTGGAGACCTTTGTTATTCATAAATTATTATCATTTGGATTGATAATGAGGCCTGGATCTAAGGGAGCTTCTTGGTCAACCTTAACAACTGAAAGACTGAACAGGTTAAAGGAATTTCATTTCTTTCTTTTTCTTTTCTTTCTTTCTTTCTTTCTTTCTTTCTTTCTTTCTTTCTTTCTTTCTTTCTTTCTTTCTTTCTTTCTTTCTTCTTCTTCTTCTTCTTCTTCTTCTTCTTCTTCTTCTTCTTCTTCTTCTTCTTCCTCTTTTTTTGAGACAGGGTTTCTCTGTCTAACAGCCCTCACTGTCCTGGAACTCACTCCGTAGCCCAGGCTGGCCTCAAACTCACAGAGATCCACCTGCCTCTGCCTCCTGAGTGCTAGGACTAAAGGCATGTGCCACCATGCCCAGCTGTGATATTTCATTTCTAAGAACAGACCTTGGTGCCACAAAAATGTTTATTCAAGAGAGAGTACAAGATGGGATGGGATGTGGCCTCAGTTGGCAGAAGCAGCCTGCAGCCAAGTGTCCATCCCCAGGACTGAACAAAAGCAGGTAGTAATGGTGCAAGCCTGTAATCCAGGCCCTTGGGAGGTGGAGGCAGGAGGGTCAGGAGTTCAGAGTCACTCTTAGCTACCGAGTAAGTTCAAGACCAGCCTGGGCTACAAGAGACCCTGCCTTGAAACCATGATAGCATTTACTCTTGACTGAAAATGGTCAGTCTCTGTAATAGGAAAAATGTGTGCAGGCAGGACCAGGAAGATGGCTCAGTGGGTAAACAGCTTGTGTAGAAAGCATGAGAGCCTGAATTTCATTCTCAGAACCTAACTAAATAAAAAGCCTCACTGGGCTTATTGCCTGTAATTAACAATTCTGGGGAGGTGGAGCTAGATTGAAAGAACTCACTGGCTAGCCAGTCTAGCCAATCAGTGAGCTCTACGTCTAGCCAGTCTAGCCAATTGGTGAGCTCTAGGATATTTTTTGAGAGTGATTGAGGAAGACACTAGATGTTGACCTATGGCTTCCATGAATATACACCACACCCAAATGTGCTCCCACATGCACACAGCCCATACGCACACATTCACACACACACACACACACACACACACACACACACACACACACACACCAATAAACAAATGACTTTTCATTTTGTTTTTCTGAATGTTCCTAAAGCATCACACAGCAATCAGTATTGTATCAGCTTTGTCGGGCTTCACTGCAATTGCTCAGCAGAACAGGTCATTTTAGCAAGGATGCTGTAGTTTGGATTAACACGCTTAACTTTGGGACTTGTGGTGGTTAGTTTTTGTCAACTTGACACAAACCTAGACATACTTGAGAAGAAGGAATCTCAATTGAGGAAATGCCTCCATCTGATAGGACTATGGGCCTGTCAGTAGGGTACTGTCTTGATTGCTGATTGCTACGGGAGGGCACAGCCCACTGAGGGTGGTGCCATCCCTAGGCAAATAACCCTTGACTGGATAGAAAGGTTAGGTGAGCAAACCTGAAGAAGCAAGCCAGTCAGCATCACTCCTCCATGGGCTCTGCTTCAATGCCTGCCTCCAGGTTCCTGTCTCCAGTTCCTGCCGTGGCTTCCCTCAAAGATGGACTGCAATCTGTAAGCCAAATAAAGCTTGCCTCTCTGAGTTGCTTTTGATCAATGTTTATCACAGCAACAGAGAAGCAAACTAGAGGCGGCCTATCCCTGGCCTCCAGACTTCATGTCAAATGTTTTCTAAATAATCACAGAGGAAAAGATCATAGTGACCTGTGGGTTTTTTTTCCATGCAAAGGTGATGCCAGCCTCTCTACCCCTGGGACTGCATGTTTTCTACTTTTATTTCTTAGTGAGAAGTATTCGTGCTAAGCTGTTCACACTGTCCCCCTTTGTCCCTCGGGTGGCCAATGGGCTACACGGATAAACTTGGACTATGTATTTAAAGTTGTCCACAGCTACAAGAACTGAAGTAAGCAATGAGGGCACACTCCCAGGAGCCCTTGATTTCAAATGCTTTGCTAGTGGGGGTACTATTGAGAGAATTCTTTTCCTGGGGAGATATAAACAGTGACTGCTCCCTCCAAGATGCAGGGATCAGTGCCAGGAGGAGGCAAGGTAAGAGCTAGAGGAGGGGGTAGAGTGTTGAAGTCCTTTTCTCATAGCCGCACAGGCGCTATCTTCATCGGATTCGCTGTGCCTGCTTCCAGGAGGCCCAGCCTGGTCCCACCTCCTGCACCCGTAGACTGTTGATGGTCCCTCAGGGAATGAGGGTGTGGCTAGGGCCACTAGGTCCTCACCTGATATTCCAGCCACTCCTCCCAGTCTTCTGCAGGCAATTTTGCCCCAATTGTATGTGGCCTCGGGGTCTTAGGAGGTACTACAGTATATAGGCTGGGGAAAGTTAACAGAGGAGGTTTCCATTTACTGGTCTATGGGGGATCCAACAACACTCAGTGTAGACCATCCACTGTGGCTGCTTTGGGGCCACCCATACATTTGCTAGCAAACCATCATCCATGCTCTGTCCATAAGCCCAATAAATTCATTGATTTCCCCAGTGTTAACTTCGCTGGAGTCAGGCTGTGGCTTGTTGCTGGGACCTTATAGGGAGGGAGTAGACATTGTTTAAATCTCCTTAGGGAAGGCATTCTCGCAGCAGGTGCTAACCAGTATACCAGTTGCCTTTAACTGGACAGTTTCTGTAGGTAAAACACCAAAGCCTTCTGGGAAATAAAATAGTTCAAAATAAAATGGTCCTGGATGTGATGACTCAATGAATAGCAAGCATAAGGACCAGAGCTTGAATCCCCAGAACTGATGTTAAAAAAAAAAAAAAAAAAAAAAAAAAAAAAAAGCCAGACGTGGTAAATCACAAGTCTGTGACCCCAGTCAGTGCTCCAACAGCAAGATGGCAATGGAGATGGGAAGATCCCCAGAAAATTACAAGGCAGCAAGCATGGAGTACACAGCCACAAACAAGAGACCCTGCCTCAAACAAGGTGGAAGGCAGAGATTGACGCCTGAGGTTGTCCTCTGCCTTCTCCATGCATGCCATGGCATGTGTGCACCTGTGAACACACACGTGTGTGCACGCACGCACGCATCACAGGGCCTGCTCCCAATCTCTTCCAGGTGTCAACTATAAAGGCTCATCGTCTGCATAGGAATGTAGATCATTTCTGAGGCAGGCACTGTGTCATTTGCTTCTCAAGTGCAAGCATTTGTCACCGGGTGTCATACTGAGTGGCCTTGCCTACCAAGAAAGCCAGATGAAGGACATTTAGTGTCTTGCAGAATTCCCTGGAGGACTGGAACGGCACTGAACATGTAAATCTTTGATTCCTCTCTCATTCAGCTTACCAAATCCAACTTGATAGCCACTGAGCCCACACTGTGCAAAGGCATTTAACAAGTAAAGAGTAAACATGACCAAAGGAGTTACTGTAACAAGGCAGAGGAAGAAGGGCCACGAGGAAACTGGCCAAAGCCCCAGGGCATTTGGAGGAGGATGAACAGAAGGTAGAGATCCGGTGGGACTTCCTGGAGAAGGCAGTAGCTGGCTTTAAAGGAGATGCTGGAGGTGTGGAGAAGGGGAACTAATTCTGCTCAAGTGAGCGCTGTCAGTCACTCTGGGTTGTCTGCCTTGGAGTTGAAGTTTTTCCAACTGTGAGAGACAGTGAAGAAGAAAAGGGAAAACATCCACTGCCAACTTCCCAAGTTGCACAGGCCATGGCGTTGGGGGGGCAGGGAAGCTCTGAGGTCGTCTGCGCAAAAGTGGCCAATTTACAGTTAAGGCTACACTTGAGTCAATTAAAATGTTTTATTAGCAGGGATTTGAATCTCTTACCTTCATTAACATTTAACAGTAAATGGGAGAAAAAAGGTAAATAAAATATTATCTGGCTTTTTAAAGGTCATTTCAGCCCCAGCATTGTAAAATGTTGAGCTGTAGTAGAGTGGGCAGGCTCTTTGTGTGGGTTCGGTAGGCAGAGATGCCACGCCTGTTGGATCTACAGCCCATAGTCCAGTGCTGGCAGCTAGAGACACCTCCTGGCTGGCGAGGTGTTCAGAGGTGAATTAATTATACTCAGTACATTTGGGGCAGGGAGATTGGGAAGAAGGTGATCTGATGTGGGAGAACTCATTTCTTGCTTTAGAGCTCAGATTATAAATCATTTGGGGTCTGCAGTCCTTAGTCATTGCTCCCAAGGTCAACACTTGCTTTTTTAACAACCTTGGGTGGGTTGCCCAAGTTGATTAAATGACATACCTAACTATTCCCCTAAAGAAAAGGAGCTTAAAGGAAGCCCTGTGCCTAGACTTAGAGAGGTTTCATGAGGGTTGGGGAGAGCCACAGGTATAACCAGGGAGAAGGGTCCACATACCAAGGACACTCTACATCAAGGCCTGAGGACTGGGTACCTTGGCAAGGACAGAGACGTTCAGCTTGAAGAGAAATCCTTTTTGATGTTTTAGTTTTCTGAAGTGGAGAGCCAGACATTCCTAAAGCTGTTCCTAAGTTACCAAGTGAACAGTTCACCCTATCTGGCCCTCTTGGAGTCACAACTTAAAGGGGAAAGCTGGCATCCTCCACCCTAGAGGGGCAGCAGGAAGCCCCATGGTCCCTACCTAAAAGGCAGAGCCTTTGCTGGAAACTTCTATAATAATGGGTGGTCTAAGAAGACCGACTCTCTAACGATGGAGTTACTAAGGATTTGGAGGTTTGACTGACACTGTCTTCCTTGCCCCAGGTCGAAGACTAGGAAGGGAGAAAGGGCAGTGTTAGATACAGGGCTACAAGGCCCAGAGTGAACCCCCAGCTCTCCTGTGCACAACATCAATGCAAAGCTCAGCCTTCCCGGGTTGACTCAGGGTTCAGTCAAATTCCTTCCTGGGCCAACTTCATCTGTAGGAGGGTTGACTTTACTGCACCTGGAAACAGGGGAAGTGAATTCTCAGCAAAAATAAATATTTCCTAATTTTAAATAAATATTACTAATCACAGAGACTGTGTTCTGAGCACAATGCAGCTATATAAATACAAAGAGTAAAATTAGAAGGAAAAAAGAGACTATTTACACACACAAATATAAATCCCAAATCTGATATTCACGAGCTGAAAGCATCTTGTGTGCTTTTAAATGTCAGAGGCGGCTGCTCACCATCCCACTAGCGCCGCCTCAATTAGCATGGAGGAGATGGCCTTCTTGTCACCCAAACCTGAAGGTAAATACCACAGGCTTCTGTGCAGTGTGATGAAGACCTTTTCCCGTTCCATTTAACAACTTTATTTCTGTCTAGGAAAGGAATGATCACCCCACACCCCAGCCCTTGGAGCTAGAGAATCAGAGCTATAAACAATTATTCCTGAATCTGGTTCTGTTTCTGAGACAGGATGTCACTAGTCCAGGCTAGTCTTAGACTCACTGTGTACCAGAAGATATCCCTGAACTTCTGACCCCCCTGCTTCCACCTCCTGAGGGCTCCTCTCATAGACAGGCATCACCTGTTCTCTGCTCTGCTGGGGATTGGATCCAGAACGTCCTGAATGCTAGCTAGTCAAGTACTTACCAACTGAGTTGCATCCTTAACTCTACATCTGAGGTTTTTGTTTTTGTTTTTTTTTTTTTGTTGTTGTTGTTTGTTTTGTTTTGTTTTGTTTTGTTTTGTTTTGTTTGTGCATGTGTATGCTGATACATGGTATGCATGCATGTGTATGCTGTGTGTTAGCGTTTTTTGTGAGTGTGAGCACACATGTGTGCACAGGGAGGTCAGATGTTGATGTCCAGTGCCTTTCTTAACCACTTTCCTCTTTATTTTATCGACATGAGGTCTTTCCCAGAACCTGGAACTTGATGATTCAGTCGGTCTAGCCAGCCAACTTGCTCTGGGGAACATCTGTCTCTGGCTTTTGAGTGCCAAGACTGTAAGAGGGTTGCCATGGCAGCCAGCATTTATGTGGGCACTGGGGGTCCAAACTCCAGTCCTCATGCCTGTATAGCAACTGCTTTGCTCTTTAAATCATCTCCCAGGATCTGAGTTTCTAAGGCATAGATCTATACACTATCTAGTTTCCAAAAATGTTCTATTGGGCTCCTGTCAGCCATTGAAATGGACACCCTTAGAAAGAGTCACTGAACACATAGCAAAAGTCAGACATATATTTTTGCCTTAGTGATAGATGATAGATACATAGAAGATAGGTAGACAGATTGATGATGAATATATATATATATATATATCATATGCATATATAACAGATGAATATACATATGATAGATGGATAGATAGATATATACATACATATGTACATACGTACATACATGCATAATCATAGGTGATTGATGGATGGAGATAGAGAAAAAGATGATAGATAAATAGATGATGGATGGGTGAATAAATAGATGATTGATAGACAATATATGGATGATAGATGATAGAGAGGTAGGTAGATAGATAGTTAATAGATGGATGATGGATAAATAGATTTTAATGCTGTGCAACCATACTGTTAACTAGCTCAGAAAGGCTCATGGCTGTCCCTGTACTCTTGGGAAAGTACTGACTCTTGGGAAAAATGGAATGAGTAGCTAGCTACAGTTCACCCCTGTCTTTTGCTTCCTTCCAGGTTAAGATCTATTTTCAGTCCCTAACTTCAGCAGGAAGCCTAACTTCAAGTCACTCCAAAGATGCTCTCATTCACCAACAAAATGGATCCCTTTGCTGGGCATGGATGGGGTGCCCACAGTAACACCTCATGCCATTTCCCACAAGTCAAGTCCCATCTACAGACAGAAAGTCCAGTATTCACACAAGAAAACTGAGGCTGGGAGTGGGACATAGAAGTCGCCCAAGGGCTTGCACTTAGTGACGGATTTGTGTGTCCGCATCTCCAACCTCATCTGCTGTCACTCAGATCTTCCCACATCTCTGTCTCACCTAGCTAGCAGTTCCCACTTCTGCAATGAATGGATGGTCACAGGAAGTACCTTTCAAAGCTTAAGATGATCTGACAGGTGGGTGAGGTCTCAGGAGAGCTGAGTCAAAGGAAGACTCACTGAGATGGTGTTTCTGAAAACTCTGCCCACATTTTCAGGTGAAAATGGCAGACCTGAGTAGAATACAACACACATGTGACTCATTGGCCAGAGACACCAGAGACAAAAACACCTCTGAGGTGAATGGAAACCTCCTGAGA
Organism: Onychomys torridus; assembly: GCF_903995425.1. NCBI lineage: Eukaryota > Metazoa > Chordata > Mammalia > Rodentia > Cricetidae > Onychomys > Onychomys torridus. Next base: position 63,278,318 of record NC_050449.1, on the reverse strand, counting down.
GAGTTGATGTTGAGGAAAATGAATGATGAAAGTCATGGCCATTTACCAGAATAAAGCCACATGGACATGGAGATGGACACACACACACACACACACACACTGAACTATACTAGGGTGCTCCCAGATCTCATGTGCCAGTAGCTTGGTTGCTAGCCTTCGTACAGCATGATTGGGAAATTGTGGCACTTTCAGGAGGTAGAGCCTAATTGGAGGGAATCTGGTCATCAAGAAGGGACGAGCCCTTGAACAAGCTATCAGGATCCTAGCTCTTTCTACTCTCTTTACTTTGGATACCATGAGGCGAGCAAGCTCCTCTACCATGTGATCATGCTGTGATCTCTGGCCCTGCCACAGGCCCAGAGGCAGTGAGACCAAAAAACAAGAAATCAAAAACTGAAACTAGGGAGCAAAATATGAATCTTTGCTCCTTATAAGTCGTTTAGCTGAGGTACCTTGTCACAGTGCTAGGACACTGAGTAACACACATGGAGTATCTATGACACAGATTGACACGGACAGAGGCAGAGGCTCACAAGGGACTAAGACTGAAGAACAAAGGAGTGAACGAGGTAAGAAATGTGGCTAACTTAACCCTTTACTTCTGAGCCTATTTGTTTTCATTGTGTGCATGTGTGGAGGCCAAAGGTGGACACCACGCCTCCTCCATCAGTCTCTGCTCCCTTTTTTTGAGACAAGGTCTCTCCCTAAACCTGAAGCTCACCATTTCAGCTAGCCTGGCAGGCCATCCAGGCCCCTGATATCTGCCTATCTCCACCTCCTAGCCTAGGGGTACAGTTATGGGCTGCTGTGCCCTGCTATTTACATAAGGTCTGGGATCCAAATTCAGGTCCTCATGTTTGGGCAGCAAGCATTTTACCTACTGAGTCATATCTCCCTCCCCAGGAGGAAACATTTTAAAATGACGTTCCAACAGTTAAAAAGCAAGTGTTCTGTGAGGATTCCTCATAGGAATGATGAAATTGCTGACCCTGAGAAGTCGGGCCTTAGGTCTAGGGATTGGCAAGCGTGAGAAGATGAGGATTCTTTTTTTGCTAACAGGGGAGGCAGTGTTAGGAATTTCATAATTAGGCATATTGCTATTCGTTAATCACGTGGAGACCAGCCTGGCTCCAGCCCTCTTGCCTGCTGGGAGGGCATTACAGAGTTACTCACTTGCATGAAGAATGACACTGTGTGTGGCAGCCATCGGCAGGCATGGTAACAGGACTGAGCCTGTGGGTCAAGGATGGCTACCCCGATTCAGGCTGCATGTAATTAAGAGGTTTGCAAGGAGCAGAGACTGACCTCCATCATCACAGAATTCTCGGAAGTGCTCCTTCAGTGCAAAAATCTGAAAATGTTCCTTTCTGCTTTGGGGTTTTAAAACAATGTATAGATATCATATAGCCTGGCAAAATAAAAATAAAAATAAACAGCCTGCCATGTGGCTTTGTTTCGAGTGCAGAGGTTTTTCAGGGACTGAATTGAGCATGCATGTACACTACACACACACACACACACACACACACACACACACACACACACACACACTCACACACAGGCTTGAAGACAGAACAAATACACCACTAAATAAAAAATGTGGATTTGGGGGCAAATGAGGCATGAAACACATTGGCCAATAAACAACACAAAAGAAGGTCACACTAAATGTTTTCTCTAACTAGACTGGGAAGCATTGGAGCCAAGTACTGCCACCAACATAAGACTCTCAAATAAATTGTATTTCCTAACGAATACAAAGGATTAGTGTTCATTTAGTTTGCTGTAACTCAGATAGAAAGATGCCTAGGAGCTTAGCATCCTGCATTTCTGAGATGAGAATCTCGAATCTCTGAAGGCTTAAAATATCTAAAAGCACAGTGCTGACCTGTCATGAGAAACTCGACTATGCCTAAAGTACCTGCCATCATAGCTCTTTGGGGACCAAGGACGTCTGGCTCAGGAGATCCCTCATCTGGTGAAGTACTCATGAGCACACAGAGAAAGCTCTTCTGTAACCATTCCACAAAATGGAGACGGTGGGTAACGTTTTCCTCCCATTGTCTAGATGAGGAAACACACTTAGAAGGTTCGGGAGATTTTTCTCAAGTTCTTGTGGTCAAGGAGGAGTAGGTCTCAACCCTCAACCTGGACATGACTGCTTCCTGATCTGCTTTTGTCCTGACAGGCAGTCCTGTAAGGACTACTCTAAGAATTGAACCATTTGGCTCCAGTCTGTAGAGTTTGTGTGAGTGAGTGTGTGCACATGGGAGTAAGAGTGTACTCACCCTTGTGTACATGGAGGCCAGAGGACAACTTTTGTGTTGTTCTTCCCGAATTGCCCACTTTGGTTTCTGAGAATAGGTTTCTCATTGCCCTGGAGCTTGCTGATTCGGCTAGAATGGCTGGCCAGCGACCATAGACCTGCCTGTCTCTGCCTCCATAGCACTGAGATCACAAACATGTCCAGATTGTTTTAAATGTGGGTTCTGCGTTTCTGAGTATTGAACTTGTGACTTTACTGATTGAGCAATGTTCTTAGCCCCGCCTCTATCTTTAAGGGCAAAGCTGACCTTAGGAGGGCATTTTCATCAATATACCTCATTTCAACCATCCTTTTCCCAAAGGGTACAGAATAATGTTCTAGGGACCTATAGAGAGACAATCCTCCTTGCAAATCCTGCCTTTGTGGGGCCTCAATGGACCTCTGTTTTCTCTTTCACAATGTCTTACCTTGTGGGATATTTGTACATTGTGTAAGATATATTGCTGTGATTGACTTAATAAAGAGCTGAATTGCCAATAGCTAGGCAAGAGGTATAGTTGGGACTTCTGGGCAGAGAGAGGAATTAGGAGGAGATAATCTAGGCACACAGGAGATGCCAAGAGACATAGAGAGGAAACAGGAGGTCCAATATGGAAGAGAGGTAATGCCATGTGATAGAACATAGATTAATAAAAATAGGTTAATTTAAGTTATAAGAGCTACCGGAAACCCAATTGATGAGAGAGAGGAGAGATACTGCAGGCGAGGGACGTCGAGATCATGATAGGAGGACATGCAGAGATGATCAGCCACATTAGTAGAAGCCCATGAACTATAGACTGGTGGCCATGGAGCCCCCATGGGACTGGACTAGGCCCTCTGGGTACAGAAGATGGTTGTTTGGCTTGAACTGTTTGGGGGGCACACAGGCAAGGGGATCGGGATCTGTCCCTGGTCTATGGGCAGGCTTCTAGAATCTGGTGCCTGTGGTATGACACATTGTACAGCCTTGGTGCAGTGGGAAGGGGCTTGGACCTGCCTAGGCTCAGTGTGCTGGGCTCTGCTGTCTCCCCATGGGAGACCTCGATTTGGGGGATGTGGGGATGCAGGGTGGCTTGGGAAAAGAGGGCTGGGGAGTGGGAGGAGGGAGGATGGGAGATCTGTGGATAGTAAATGGAGTGTGCAGAAAATTTCTCAATAAAGAAAAATGAAAAAAAAGTTATAAGAGCTAGTGGGACAAGCCTAAGCTATAGGCTGAGCTTTCATAATTAAAAAGAAGTCCCCATGTTGTTATTTGGGAGCTGGCTGTTAGGACAGAAAAAAGACTCCTTACATATGGCTTCCAACATCCCGGTATGTATTTCCACATAGGGCCTGAGAAATTTTAAAAAACAAACAAACAAACAAAAACAAACCAGAGATGGCTTCCCTGCTGTACAGTGAGCATTTGAGCTGCTGCTCCCAACCTGTGCTGTGGGTGTAAGGACCACCTCTCATGGACCTGAGCAGGACAGAGCCAACTGCCAGCACAGAGTCACGCAGCAGGTTTAAGGCCTGGCTCATCTGGTCAGAGAAGGCTGCAGGCACACAGTAAAGTGGTCCAGACTGAGAAAATCTACAAGCAGGTAGAGTAAAGAAAATGGGTGTAGACGGTCATAGAAAAAAATGCATAGTTTAAAAATAATAAAGTCTTTAAAGAAAGAGTAAAGTAACATTAAAGCCAATAAGCCATGTAAGGATGGGAAATACTCAGGGTGTCTGGATCCTGTATGGTGCTTTGTTGACTTTGAATTTTTTAAATGCTAATGTACAAAAAACAATAGCTTCTGAGAGACACTGGGTTATGAAAACTGCTAAATTAAACCAACCTATATATTTTTAAATATCTTAATTTCAAAAATGAAAGTCAATAAACATGTTGTGTTGGAGGAGAGGTTATGCCTTTGTTTCTACAGGAAATGAAAAGCTGTGTATTCCTTCAAAATGAATGAAGATCAGATTTGATTGGGGGAGACCTCCTGAAAAATCATTGTTACAGACATAAAGAAAAACTACAAGATAGGTGATGTGTGTGCTGATCCTTTGACATGGGAACACCTCTGAGACTAGATGAGACATGATAAATCTTGTTGGTTACAGAGTCCTCATGACCTATTATTATATGCCATCCTTTTATATGGCATGAGCAGAGGTCTGGTTATACAGTGCAAACAAAGTTGATAAAGTTTGATAAATGTGTTTTACCTTAAATATAAAACAAAAAATTATCTTTAGCTGGCTTTTGTACAATGCACAGTCCATACTTGTGTTAATGCAGATATGTATGTTGCCTTTGAAAACTTGTGTGTGTTTTTTTAGAGCAAGGGGACCAGACATCCATGAAAATGGGCAGCCCAGGTGATCCAGCTTTTCAGAGTGCCTCTGCTGCAGTTTCCTCAGAGTTCTGAATTCAGAACAACTGCCAGGCTGCTAACTGAGATGGTCCATCCTCACAGACTATTTTAGCCAGAACTTCAGGTAAGCCTTACATGTTCCTATTACACAGAGATTGGACAACAAATGTTATAGTTAGTTTTCTTAGGACTTGACCGTTATCTTAATTTTCTCAGGGTTCCCTGGGAATGCTGTTGCCCTCAGACAACAGGCAGTGGTCTAAAGAACACAATGCCCACATTTCCAAGAGGTGGAGTGAGTGGTTTTTTGGTCATTCCTGGGTTATGGATGTTTGTCATCATTTAGTGGGGATATAGGAATATAGGATAAAAAGATGACTATTCATCTCAAATATTTTATATTGATATGGATTTTTGTATATTGATACAAATTTAAGGTTACTTTTGTTATACCATATATATGTTTCTATTCTTGTTTAAGGTATTGTACCTATGCAGTTCATCTAAAAATGTAATATAAAGGTTAATAGTCATCTATAATAATCAAACTTGTAGTTATGTGTTCAAGATTAAACATATAGTTTAGACAGATAGGTGATCTTCAAACACTTCAGAGACCTACAGGATATGGCATTTAAGATGTTTAATAACCTAAGGGTTTTCATGACAGTGAGACACATCTGCTCTTGGCAGCACCAATTTACTTCAAAAAAGGATGATGGGTATGGAAGAATATCTATATGGAGTTTGCTTTCAATGTGGCAAAGCTAGTCATTTGGGCAAGAAACTGCCATTTCCTTGACCACTGATAGTATAAACATAAGGTGCTTACTAGCAGCCAAAGCCCAGGGCATTTCAAACTGGACAAACAGGACACAAAAGAAGGCAACTGCCAAACTTTGACAAGACAAGGTACGACAGTCCTTCAAAATTCCTGCTTCATGGAAAAGTCTGTCAGATATTCTAGGCCTGTAGGTCAAAGATGGATATTCCAATGTTACAGAAAAAAATGGGTGACTGTCAATGTAGCCAGATGTCTCTATCATTTCTATAGTTTTGAAAGTTGCTTGCTCTGAACTTCCTGCTTACTCAGGTAATATTATATCTTTCTCAGATCTCTGAAAGAGTTGAAGATGAGATAGTTAGAGTTATAGTTTTCCTTGTTATCAAATTCAGAAAAGAAACTCACAAAAGAGGTATAAAGTGTATAATGTTGAGAGACATAAAAGCTTAAATTGTTTATCTAAGAAAATGTTTTGAGGTCTAAAAAGATAGTTTTAGGATGGCAATACAAGTTACAGTAGAAAATGGTTTAGGTATAAAACTTTAAATCCATTAAGATAAGATAGAGTATTTTCCCTGAATATGCCAAATACAAATAGACTGAATATTGTAAATGTAATTTTTACCTGATAATTGTTCTTATTGTATATAGTTTTACTATGTTAGAGTTAAAACCTTTTCTTTTTATTTAGATGGAAATGTTGTGGGATATTTTCACACTGTATGAAGATATATTGCTGTGGTTGGTTTAATAAAGAGCTGAATGGCCCATAGCTAGGCAGGAGGCATAGGCAGGACTTCCAGGCAGAGAGAGGAAATAGGAGGAGATAATCTAGACACACAGGAGACACTAGGAGACACAGAGAGGAAACAGAAGGTGCAAGATGGAAGAGAAGTAATGCCACATGATAGAACATAGATTAATATAAATGGCTTAATTTAGTTATAAGAGTTAGTGGGACAAGCCTAAGCTATAGGCTGAGCTTTCATAATTAGTAAGACATCTCCATGTCATTATTTGAGAGCTGCCTGGCAGGACAGAAAAAGACACTTTACACTGTCTTCCAAAGCCCTGGGCTTTGGCTGCTAGTAAGCACCTTATGTTTTTGCTTCCACTGTCTACAAAGGTTATGCTGGAGAGATGTATCTTCAGCGATGCTTAGCAGTCATATGCAGGACAGCCTGGACCTCCTATTAGGATTGCCAGCAGAAGGATAAAGGCATGAGAACATTTCTGGGCACAGAGCATATCAAACTCAAAAGAACAAGCTAGACACTACCTGTCTCTGAGAATCATCAATCCTGTCTCCAATCCATAACACACCCAGGAGCACTGTGGGTCAAAAGAAATATATATTCATTCAAGATTGTCAGACCAGTCTGTGAAAAGTGAAAAGGTTTTCAGCCCCTGCAGCTTCTGAGAAATACCTGAGCCTCACGAGGCTGAGGTCACCAGAGCTCCTCAGGGGACTCTCTGTCTGCACTAATTAGAGAGAGCAATATTGTTTCAAAGAATTCCCTACATCTGTCTTACAGCTCTGCATTGCTCCAGGAATTGGGGTGCTCGGAGGCCCCAGTCCAGTTCTCCTAGCCTGCCAAGCCCTTCAAAGGTGGAGAATTACAGGAGCTGTGCAAACAGGTGGCGGCAGGAGATGTGCCTGGACCATCTCGAGTATTCCTTTCTTCACCTTCACCCTCATTATCCTCATCGTTTGTCAAGCCAAGACAGGCTTCAAAGGAAATATTCAGTACACAGGGATGCTGCTGCTACTGAGCCCTCCTGTGGACCTGCTAGACCCCCACAGGGACACATCATGTCAAAAGAGAGGTCCTTGTTAGATTTCTCTCACTGACATCCAGAGGCCCAAGGGAGGAGAAGAAAGATGAAGGGCCAATCACAGGCATTGTGACTCACGCAGAGAAACTGGAAAATTCAAACTTAACTTCCCAGGGTAGGAACTGTGCAGACAGGACCCATTTGCTCAGAACTGGGGGACATGTACGCTTTGTGATGATGGAAGACTTTAACTCCCCGCCCCTGGAATTCACTATTGACCCTATCAATTAATATCCAGTCTTCTTCGAAGCTCTCCTATTTCCCTCTCTACTGCTGGAAGAGAGGCTCCTGTGTTTGAACCTTTGGTCTCCAGCTGGTGATGCTGAGAAACCTTCAGGAGGTGAGAACTTCCTGGAGGAAGATGGTCCCTGACAGGGTGGGCCCTGAGGCTTCCAGCCCAGTCTTTGTTTCTCCCTTAATTCTGTCTTCTTCCTGGCTATGCTTGTGATATGATGATATGAGCAGCCACAGGCTCCCATTTCCATGGACCAACCCACTCCAGCTGTCCTGACTTCCCTGCCATGATGGGATATCACCTTGAATCATGAGCTAAGGTGAACCTCTCTCTTCCTTCAAGCTGCTTCGATCAGGTATTTGGTCACAGTGATGATATTCACCACACCTCTACAATCCCACAATATTCACACTTCTAAAAATCATGAAAAGATCCTTGACTCAAGAGCAAAATAACATGCGGGTCTCATGGGTGTTGTCATGGCAACAGATACAGAGGCAACCAGAGACAGAGAAACAGAACGCAACTGTGTGGACCTGTGAGCTCGAGCAGGTGGGTTTGGTAAACTGGAAAGAATAGAGCAGGGTCAAGGTGGGAGCTAAGTAAGCAGGGTGGAGCGGGCAATGGAGCATTTATTTATCCTTTTCTTGTTCTGGGTATGGGGGATGATCATAAATTGGAAGACAGATGGCCCAAGGCCAAGGGAAACAGAAATTCTTCAGCCTCAGCATTCCTTAAAAATACTCACAGACACACATGCCTCAGCATGTGTGTGGAGGTCAGAGGACAACCTCGGGTGTCATTTGTCTCCAACCTTGTTTAAGATAGGACCTCTGTTGTCTTTCCACTGTGCATGCCAAGACAGCTGGTCCAGGGGCTTCTCTGGATTTTCCTGTCTCTGTTGCCCATCTCCTCTGGGATTATGGATGCTCTGGCTAAGCATCTAGCTGTTATGTAGGTTCTAGAGATTCAATCTCAAGTCCTCATGTCGGCTTTCACTGCAGGTGCTTTTACACACTGAGCTACCTTGCCGCCATTGCTGCTGAACCGGTATATAATTTTTATTCCCTTAATGATTGACATGTGTTGTTTAATATATAGGAGAAAGACAACCATAAGTATTTGTGTGTCGGGGGAGGGGAGATGTCCATGGACTTGAATTCATCTTAAAGTAGATCACTAGGCACAAGATTAAGATTTGAACAGAAGCCAGGCCCTCTATCTGTCTTACCTTCTTGAACGTGGCTCCAAATGGTCTTGTAGCAGTTTCCTGAGGAGTTGATCCTTGTCATTCTCTCAGCCACACTAATTCTATGCCTAAGTCACCTTAGCCTATGGCCTACTCTGGAGACAGTTCCACCTGGTCCCAGAATTGCTTCTGTCCACTGACACTCAAGGGAAGGTCGGTTGACATGTTATTTCCATAGACATGAGGGGCATTTCATCAGACTGACTCTTGCTGATCAGTTTCTATAATTCTGTTTATTTGTTTGTTTTCTAACAGTAAAAACTCCATCTTTCAAGGTGGTCTTGAGAGTTCTACTAAAAAACAATAACAAAGATCTCTCATCTTCAATATGGTTCTCAGTCAGTGTTCACATGGGAACTCAGCTGATATGCATACCTATCTTTTCTGGAAACACAGAAAGAAAAGAAAACCTCTTTGCTTTGTGGTTCAGTATCTAGGGACCAGGAAATGAACTAACAAAAGGCAGATAAACATTGCGGCTGGAGATACGGTTCAGCATTTAAGAGAGCGTACTGCTTTTCCAGAGGACCTGAGTTCATTTCCCAGAACCTACCTTAGATGACTCACAACCTCCTGTAACTCCAGCTGTAGGGTACATGATGTCCTCTTCTGGCCTTCTTAGGTTCCCACACACATGTGTGCAGACACACACACACACACACACACACACACACACACACACACACACATAAAGAAAACAAATCTTGGGCTGGAGAGATGGCTCAGAGATTAAGAGCATCGATTGTTCTTCCAGAGGTCCGGAGTTCAATTCCCAGCACCCACATGGTGGCTCACAACCATCTGTAATGAGATCTGGCACCGTCTTCTGTGTACACAATAAATAAGTAAATCTTTGGAAAAAGAAAAGAAAACAAATCTTTAAAAAAGACATTGACAGAAAGAAAAAACAGGTTATTGAGGTTTTATGTAAAATAAAAATATGCATGGAAGAACCTAATGACTAGGAGTCTGCACAGTTAAGAATTGGGACTTTATACAGCATGCTAAAAAAAAGGTATGGTGAAGCTAGATAAAGGAAAAATGGGGTTTGTAGGGGTAAGTTGTGGCAAGGTTATTAGGGAATGCATGGTGAATAAGGGCTGTTTCATTTCACTCAGTATGCAAATAACTGACCCCATCTTCACATAGAAAAATCCATGTCCTGTTTTCAGACAGGAATGGGGAGAGCTAAATGCTCCCATCTCAGAACATGCACTACACTAAAGTCATCTATCTGGGTGGTGTACTCTGGTCCCTTCAGAAGTGTGAGTTTGATGTTGACCAGCCTGGAGAACCCTCCAGGGATCTTGGGGCTGGGGTTAAAGGATTAGTGCAGATGAGTGGTTCTCACAAGATAGATCTGCCTGTCTTCAGCCTGAAGAGTTCAGGAAGGCACAGATGTGGGATGTGCCTGGACAGCGGATACTCCCATCTCATGCGAACTCAAAGAAGAGCTGGGAAGCTGGGGAGAAACACTGGTAGAGTGCCTGTCAGGTGTGCAGGCCTCCACACATTCTCCAGCCTGAAATGGGTACCACAGAAAATATGTGAGTTGGTGAAATATCAGACTTGATACTTTAGTCCTGGTGATAGTGTGATGATACTACAAAGTAGAGAAAATAGAGACAGAAGAATGGGACAGTCCTTCACACATGAAGCCAACAGTGAATATACAAGAGGCCACACTCTTGGCCAGGCGCTGATGAAAGCAGCCAACACCATTACTGTCTTCCCAGAACTTACAGTTTAATGGGGTGTGGGGACCTCAGAGGAGGGTACCAACTGCCCCAGCTGTAAATCTGAACTGCATGGGGAACATTTTTGATGTAGAGAATTGATGATGTCTACGGAACAGCCCATGGAAAGGAACAGGGACCAAGGTCAGCATGTATTCCCACAAGGATAAGACCTAGAAATGGAATTTTGGAACCTCATTTGACCTGAAGAAAATCTGCTTTCCTAATGACTGCATTTGTTTGTTAGTGTTTCTACTAGTGGGTTTCCCAGTGGGTTCAGAAGAGAACATTTCCTTTGCCTGTTTACTGGGAGGGGGAAGTATTTTACTGCATGGACCTGGCTGACCTGGACCTCTCTGTGTACTGGGCTGGTCTGGAACTCACAAAGACCTGCCTGCCTCTGCTTCCTGAGTGCTAAGATAAAAGGTATGCACCTTTTTTTTTTTTGCCTGAGAAGTGAGGTAACTTGCGCTACAAGATAGAGAAAGATTTGGAGCACAACCCTAATTATCTTTTTTTAATTAAGAAAATTTTTTATTCATTTTACATATCAATCAAAGATCCCCTCTTCCCTCCTCCAACTCCTCCAGCCTCCCCCTCCCAAACCACCCCCAATTCCCTCCTACAAGAAGGCAAGGCCTCCCATGGGGAGGTACATTCAATAGAGGCAAGTCCAAGCCCTTCCTCCTGTCTCAAGGCTGTGCTACATGTCCCATCACAGATAGTGGGCTCCAAAAAGCCTTCTCATGCACCAGGGATGGATTCTGATCCTACTGCCAGGGGGTCATTAAGCAGATCAAGCTACACAACTGTCTCACCATGCAGAGGGCCTAGTCCAGTCCCAAGCAGGCTCCACAGCTGATGATCTAAATTTCATGAGTTCTCACTAGTTTGGTTTGGTTGTCTCTGTAGGTTTCCCCATCATGATCTTGGATCCCCTTGCTCATAGAATCCCTCGTCTCTCTCTTCGACTGGGGGATGAGAACCCTAATCTTAAACCAGCTGGTTACCGCACTTCCAACATCATGTTGAAGGATGGGCCTCCAGGATGGTATATTGGGAAGTTGTACAACTTTTAGGAAACAAAGCTCAGGGGGTCATCCTTTAGTTATCGAGGGGTGTGCGCTCTAGGGAGATAATGGAGTTCAGGCTCTTCTTTCCCCTTTTCTTTCTGGCTTCTGAGGTAATAGGTGTGCTCTGTGACACACCTCTCATGATGTGCTGTCCTGCCACAGTCCCAAGGAAATGTCACAAACCAGGATTTTCTGAACAGAGCTACCATAAACCCTTTCTAATTATAAGTTAGTTATTGAACACATTTCACTGTAATGACTAGTACACTCCATTTCTTTAGGAAATGTTTTTATTTATTTATTTTTATGTGTATAAGTTTTTGCCTGTGTGTGTGTTTATGTATGTATGTGCATCATGTGCATGCCTGGTGCCCAAAGAGGCCAGAAGAAAATGTTAGATTCTCTGGAACTGGAGTTATCGATGGTTATGAACAATCATGTGGGTGTTGGGAACTGAGTTCAGGTCCTCTGCAAGAGCAGCAAATGCTCTTAAGCACTGAGCCATCTCTCCAGGCCCAATTTTTATTATTGCCCAATTCTGCATAAGACTCAGGGAGATATCTGATAAAGATATGACAGAAATGGACTGTCTGGGCCTCCTTCTATGAAGGAGATCTTGACTATCAAATCACCAGCTTGTCCTTCTGCATCCTATCCACAGGCCAAAAGTCCCTTAACCATGGAAACCAGCTCTATCCCATTAACAACCTCTTAGGAAATCTGCATACTTCAGTCCTCCCCCTCCAGTTCAGAAAGCCCTTCTCTCTCAGTTCTGTCAGAAAAGGGCTGCTAGACTTTAGCAAAAACAACATACTCTCCGCTCCAGATCCCACATTGCACATGTGTTTATTAGGTCCTGCCTTAGAGCAAATTCAAACATTTTCTGTGATCATTTGCAAGTGTCAGAGATCTGGCAATCCACCTTCAGAATGACTTTACACACAGTCTACCACTCAGAGCCAAGGACCCACAAGTTGCATCATGGTAATGCCTTCCATATAGCCCGCTAATTATCTGTCAAGGCATCAGGCACATATCTAACAGGCAGAGAAGAAGCTGATCTCAACTCTGTTCTCAGTCTCTAAGGCTCTGAATGTCACACCCATCAGGGCCTCTGTCTTGGTGAGGTACAGGGTTGACTTTAAGCCCACTATTCTCTACACAGAACAGTTCTTTTTGCTGCCGTGAGTAATAAGCCCATTCAATTCTGTCACCTGAGACTGTCTGAACAGTGTTGAGCTCTCCTGCTCCCTCCTTTCCAGAGGGCACAATGCGAGTCTGTGATAAGAACGTCTCTAGAACTTGAACGTGGCACTCTGCTCACAAGGAGGACACGGAGATTTGGAGGAGGCTGTCTGATTTGATTCATCTTCTCTGATGTGGACATTTGTCCAAGGAGAGAGGTACTATTGTGACCCTTAGGCTGCACATCCCTTCCTGAATCCTAGGAAGAAACTCTAACATTTGATAAGCAAACAGACATCATTTGTGTTTGATACACCTTTGGAACATTTATTCATCTAACCCACATTATACCAGAGAAAAGAAAAGAATCAGAATGTTCCACAATGACTGTCATTCATTTGCAGGGATTTTATGTTACAATACCAATGGCCTTTGTTGGATGAGAATTTGGTACCGATGACCGGTAGTTTCAGTTTTGAAGATTTTTAAAATGTTATTTGTATTTATGTGCTGCACATGTGTCTGTGTGCCATGTATGTGCAGGTGCCCATGGGAGTCAGAAAGAGGACACAAGGTCCCCTGCAGCTGGAGTTACGAGTGGTTTATGAGCCGCCTGATGTGGATGCTGGGAACTGAATTCTGGTCCTCTAGAACAGGAGGGCTCTGAACTGTGGAGACATCTATCCAACAGGAGCTTCAGTCTTTAAATTTTAATTTGTGAAATTATTTTTGATTTATGTGTATATGTCTATGTGAGTGCATATCTCACATGTGTGGATACCTTCAGAAGTCAGAACCCCGTGACACGTCTTGGACCCCTGGTGTTGGAGGTACAGGAAGTTAGGAGCTGACAGATGGGATTGGGAGCTCAGGTCAGGCCCTCTCATAGAGAGAGCATCAAGTGCCTTTAACTTCAGAGCCGTCCCTGTAGCCCCCATAACCTGTTGGAAAGGTAGCGTTCTACTGTCTCGCAAAGCTCCATGAGAACTGGAGCTCACTTAAGCTGCATCCCTGGCTCTCTGCCCTTGTCTGAGACACAGCAGACTGCTCTTACAGAGGACCTGAGTTCAGTTCCCAGCACCCACAGCAGAAAGCTTACAGCTGCTTATAACTCCAAATCCAGGGGATCCAAAACCCTCTTTTGGACTCCAAAGTTTCCTTTTTGGCTCATGGTTTCTGAGCCTGGTAGTCCATCATCTAACTAAGGTTGAAATGCATTGGGAGAGAATGCTCAGGGAAAGCCCATGGTGTGCAAGAGATGCCCATAAAGGGCCACAGGCCTCTTGACCTGGAGCTAGTGAGTCTCTGAGTTCCCCCATCTCTGGCCCATTTCCTCTTTCGGAAGTGCTCTTTTCTCTTAAACTGTCTGCTTTTACCACTATCCAAGTGTCGAAGTTCACTTCCTTCATCTGGGACACACTGACCTGGAAAAACCCAGCAGGGGCCCTCCAGACTCCAATATCCATCTGTAACAGGAAGACATGACAGATACCATGGTGTTGGGAACTTACGACAGTGTTTGTCCACACTAAGTAGACTGGGAAACAGAAACCTCTGGGAACTAGGGACCGAGGTATAACCTTTTTAAAAAGATTTTATTTTTGGGGGCAGTGATGGCACACACCTTTAATCCCATCACTCAAGAGGCAGAGGCAGACAGATCTCTGAGTTTGAGGTCAGCCTTGTCTACAAAGAGAAACCCTGTCTTGAAAAAATCAAATAACAACAATCTACTTTAAAAAAGATTTTAAATTATGTATACATGTATGTGGATGTGCACATAGGTGGGTGCGGGTTTCTGTGGAATGAAGAAGAGGGTGTGTGGAGTTAGACTTAAAGGCAGTTGTAAACTACCTAATGTGGGTGCTGGGGATTGAACTCAAGGCCTCTGCAAGAGCAGTATATATTTTTTTTTTTTTTTTTTTTTTTTTTTTTTTTTTTTTTTTTCAAGAGCTGAGGACCAAACCCAGGGCTTTGCACTTGCTAGGCAAGTGCTCTACCACTGAGCTAAATCCCCAACCCCACAGCATATATTCTTAACTGCTGAGCCATCTCTCCAGCCCTGTGTGGGAACCTTCTAAGGCCCTCTCCTCATAACTGACTTCTACCAGGTAGGCCCCGCCTCCCAAAGGCTCCACAACTTCCCTAAACAGCACCACTGGCTAGAGAATAGGCACTCATAACCTGAAAGAGTGGGGTTATATCCATCAAACCAGAAGAGCAGATGCTTAATGAACCAGTGGTGTCCTTCACCCTTGGAGTAGGAGATAATTATCTTCTGCGACCTCTACCCAAGCAGGTGCTTCAGAATTGCTAGCACTTTCTTCTCACCAGCAAACTTGGGCACGTGCCTGCCTCTTGGCCATTGGAAAGGCTTCAGCTAATGAATTTTGAGTAGTGTGAATAGACATCTCTGATATTTAGCACATGGAGAAACAGTAACAAGACAATACACTTACAAGAAGCCCATTTTTTTAAAAGTCAAAATATACATACTAGCTTTCGTTGGCTGATGGGATTTCTGTAGTTTTTATTTTCCTTTTTCTCATTTCCTGTGTTTTCAAAATTCTCAAGAGAGCATGTATGGCCATAAGAATTATAAATTACATTTTCTTTCTTCCTTTCTTTCCTTCTTCCTTCCTTCCTTCCCTTCTTTCTTTCCTTCTTTCTTTATTTTGTGTGCATGTGTTTGTGTGTATGCATGTGTGTGTATGCACGTGTGTGTATGCATGTGTGTGTGCATGTGTGTGCGTGCACATGTGTGTGTGCATGTGTGTGTGCATGTGTGTGTATGCACGTGTGTGTATGCATGTGTGTGCATGTGTGTGTGCATGTGTGTGCGTGCACATGTGTGTGTGCATGTGTGTGTATGCACGTGTGTGTATGCATGTGTGTGTGCATGTGTGTGTGTGTGCATGTGTGTGTGCATGTGTGTGTGTGCATGTGTGTGCATGTGTGTGTGTGCATGTGTGTGTGTGTGCATGTGTGTGTGTGTGTGCATGTGTGTGTGTGTGCATGTGTGTGTGTGTGTGTGTGTGTGTGCATGTGTGTGTGTGTGAGACATAACACGTGTGCGGAGGTCAGAAGACATCTTGCTGGGGTCTGTTCTCCTGTCCACCGTGGGTCCCGGGACTGAACCCAGGCATGACGACAATCATTTTCAACCACTCTCACATTTGGTTCCTCTGCTGCTGTGATAAACACCACGACCAAAAGCAACTTGTGTAGGAGAGGGTTGATGCGGCGTATGCTTCCATGTTGTAGTACATCATGGAGAGGAAGTCAGGGTAGGAACTAAGGTAGAAACCTGGGGCCAGGAATTGAAGCAGAAACCATGGAGGAGTGCTGCTCACCAGCTTGCTCAACTATCTTCCCTATACAACACAGGACTGTCTCCCCAAGGATGGCACGGCCCACAGTGACCAGGGCCCTCCTGCATCAATCACCAATCCAAAATAATAATAATAATAACAACAACAACAGCAACAAAAAAGCCCACAGGCCAGCCTCATAGTGGCAATGCCTCAGTCTTGTGTTCTCTTCCCAGGTGACTCTAGCTGTGTGAGTTGATAAACAAACAAAACCCAACGAGCCAGCACACTCACTGAGCCATCGTGATGGCCCTATATTGCTCTAATAGTCTCATTTTCAACATTACTCAAACAGAAGTTGTAGCTCAGGTTTTGACCCAATTTTATTTTCAGTTTGTAGTTAGAGTCAGTTTTAGCCCTTGGAGCTGTAAGTTGGAGAAGCATGGTGGGAGGAAAGGAAAGAGGCTGAGCCTCCACGGCATGTCTGAGAGAGGTGTCATCAGCTCACCACAATTTCCAAAACACCAAAACACCATGATTGGTGTTTTGAAAACATACAAAGAGGGGCTGAAGTGATGGCTCAGTGGTTAGGGGCACTGGCTGTTCTTGCAGACCTGGGTTCCATTCCCAGGACCCACATAGCCCATCACAACACTCTATAACTCCCAGAGGATCTGCCTTCTTCTGGCCTCCAAAGGCAGCAGGCACAGACATACATGCAGGCAAAACACCCCTATGCAAGAAAGGGAGGAAGGGGAGGAGGAGGAGGAGGAGGAGAAGGAGGAGGAGGAAGAGGAGGAGGAGGAGGAGGAAGAGGAGAAGGAGGAGGAAGAGAAGGAGGAGGTGGAGGAGGAGGAGGAAGAAGAGGTGGAGGAGGAGGAGGAAGAGGAGAAGGAGGAGGAGGAGACGGAGGAGGAGGAGGAAGAAGAGGTGGAGGAGGAGGAGGAGGAAGAGGAGGAAGGCCCAGGAGATGTTAATTGTGAGATTGTGACTGTGAGCAGTCAAGGATACAGCAGGAAAGACCACAACTAGAGACCCACACAACCAGAGCTCACTCAGCAGCACTGATAGTGGTAATAAAAGCTGATCTCCATTGAGTCTCAAACCCGCTGCTGGAGGAACGGAAAGGGAAAGCCATTTCTATTGCAAATGCGGCCCTTTCACTCTTTCTCACCTAGAAAAGGGTTTAGCAAGAATTTCAAAGGCTCCTGGCACTTCCCTGGAGTTTGGCCATTCTTGGATCGTGGGGCCTGAGTGCCAGCTATTTGCTCTGCCAGCAGTGTGTTAGGAAAACCATCCATTAAAGGGTTTCAACACAACGCCTTTCCCCAGAAGCCTTTGTCTAACAGGATAATTTATGGCCTGCTCAGGAATCTGGTCTTTACAAAACAGTAAATTCACACTTGCGCAGGACTTCAAAGCTGCCGTTCTGAGGCTTGGTAGCAGAAGGCATCCCGAAGCTGAGAGAAGATCAACAGATGAGTGAGGTTTTAATGACCTTGTTCAGTTTCACCACACAGCCCGACGGGGACAAGGCTGGACAGCCGCTGCATTTGGCCCCTCTGCTTGCAAAAATTCAACCATACATGTGAGCCCTTTGATAATACCAAAACAAAACAAAACAAGAAACATTTCATCTACTTTGTGGTGTTGGAATCTGTGGGATTTGAACAAGAGGGAACCGAGTGCCTTCAGTTGTTCTGGTCCCTCGGGAAGTACTGTAGGGATGGTGGTAAGAACAGCCAACCCGGTGAACCAGTCTAGGCCTCCCAGTATCTCTCTCTAAAAAGTAAGGGATGGAAGGGTTTTCAGAGTCTTGGGCCATTTCAGCAGATGCTTGGGGCCAAGGGTTATCTTTTGAACACATAGTCCTGTGCAAAAGCCAAACCAGGTGCTCCAGCGGGCAGTTAACCAGATTGCACCAGAGTCCCAGAGGATGCTTCCTCTAGGGGTCAATTCCCAGCAGCCATAAGACCTAGGAAATGGAATTTTTAAACACTGTTGGAGGTATTCATACATACACACACCAAATCGGAGGAACCCTGGATAGAAGGAACATGGAGCATCAAAATCAGGACTTGGGACAAGCAAGCTCAAGCATGGAGTCTAGTGGTGTGCCCACAGACAGACATCCCAATTTCTCAGAACCTTGGTGTCCTCCCGCCTTAGAAGGAAGACATGTCCCCTAGGGGTGGAGTGAGGAGTAACTTGTTTCAGAAGGCGTGTTGCACATGGCCCTCTAGCCCTCTTTCTATCTCTGGTTTGCCTCTGGACCTCCACCTTCAGATTCTCTGCTGCCATTTGGGCAAAAGTGATGGTGTTCATTTTTTCCTGTGTTTCAACAGGCGTGAAAATGTCTGTCTTCTACTTGAGACATAGAGTGTGGTGTGTGTGTGGGGGGGGGAGGTGTATATACTTGTTGGTGAGTGTGCAGGCCAGATGATGACGCAGGTGTTGCTCTCCACATTTTGTTTTGTTTTGTTTTGTTTCTTTGTTTTGAGACAGGGTTTCTGGAACTCACTCTGTAAACCAGGCTGGCCTCGAACTCAGAGATCCACCTGCCTCTGCCTCCCGAGTGCTGGGATTAAAGGCGTGGGCCACCACCGCCCGGCTTCATTAGCTGTCTCACAGCAGCTCAGTGTGAATCAGGGAAGGCCTCATCTCTGAGTCCTTTCCTCCTTCCTCCTCACCTCACAAAGTCCCTTTAAACCTTCAAGGGCCCTTTTCTGGGGTACCATGGGCAGCAGAATGCTGCATCTGGGGGTGGGGTAGAGTGAGAAGCTGAGAGTAAACAGTCATTGGATCTGTGGTGACAAGGAGCTATTGGCATGAGTGTCCACATGAGGGACACAGGAGGGAACAGAGCTGAAGGAGAAAGGCAGTGAGCTCAGCTTCTGATACACTCAGCTTGAGGTGCCACAGGGGGGAATCCCTTTCAGGCAATTAGGAGTATAGCCCAGAAAGATGCCCAGAAGCCTTAGTGTGAACCAGAAAGCTGTTCTCTGGGCAGCTCGGTGGCTCCCATGTACAGCTGTACTTTAGACTAACCGAAGGTCATCTGTCAGCGCGGTGGCTGGGCACTGAGCTGTGCCAGCCTTGAGCCATGTTCAGGAGCTACTTCTCTGTAGAATAAAATGTGTTCCTCCTCTGAACACAACCGTCACATGCCATATCCACAGCCCTAGACTACCAGAAGTCAGTGGTTGGGGTGTTAATTTTCATGATTAGAAAAGCAGTATTCATTTCCTACAGTTGCTGTAACAAATTATAACGAAGTGCCCAAATCTGTGTGACAGAACAAATGTGTCATCTGAAGGTTGTGGAAGCTGGACATCTGAAATCAGTGTCACTGGGTGGAAATTAAGGTGTCAGCAAGGCCAGCCTCCTCCTGGAGGCATTTGGGAAGGACATACTCATTGCTCCTCTCTGGTCCCTGTGGCTGCCAGCATCCCCAGTTTCCTGTGGTCATACCCTGCCCAGTTCTGCCTCCATGAGCTCACCATCTCTATTTCCTAGCCCTGACTCCTCCTTTTACAAGGCTGTGTATGATTGCATTTAGGTCCCATCTGGATGCAGAGTTACCATCCTGGTCTGCTGTCTATTGCTGTGACAAACACCAAAACCAAAAGCCACTTGGGGAGGAAGGGTTTATTTTAGCTTATCTCTTACAGGCCAACACAGAGGATAATCAGGGCAGGAACTCAAGGCAGAATCCTGGAAGCAGGAACTGAAGCAGGGTCTATAGATGAAGGCTGCTTAATGCCTTGCTCTCTGTGGCTTGTCGAATCTGCTTCTCATACAGCCTAGGACCACCTGCCCAGGAATGGCACCACCCAGAGTAGACTGGGCCCTTACACATCAATCATTAATCAAGAAATTGCCCTACAGATTTGCCTTAAGGCCAATCTGATGGAGGCATTTTCTCAGTTGAGGTTCCCTCTTCCTAGACGACTCTAGCTGGTGTCAAGTTGATCAAAAAAACCTAATCAACACAATTGGCCTTCTCAAGTCAGATTTTTCACTTAAGGCATATCTTCAGTGCATTGTAATTCCACATAAAGTAATATTCACAGGTCCTGGGTGTTAGGACCAACTATCTCTGAGAGAGTCTTAATCTCCCAGACTTTCCTCAGCATTCCTGGGACTCCACATCTAATTCACCTCCATCTTCCCATCCTCCAGTCTCAACTCCTCCCACCATTAATTCATGACTAAACCCCCCCCATCAAAGTGATCATCTAACTCAGCTAAGTCCCAGCTTCTTGCACTGAAGGCCATGATCCCATGTGAGATCACCCAGCTGAACAGGAGCATTGCAAGTTTTAGGCAATGGTCAAAGTTTTCTGAATGAACAATAACTAAATTAATTCAGTGTGTGTGTGTGTGTGTGTGTGTGTGTGTGTAAGTCCCTGGGTTAACACCAGTATTGGTCACATGATTGCCAGATCACTGAACAGAAATGAAGACTCTCTGGGCTTCCCACCCAGGGCCTGTCTTTCAGCTGGCTGCAGCTGCCTCCGAGGTTGTTCTTAGGCCAGGATGTGGTTGAAGAGTTCACACTTCAAAGGTCCACTGAAGAGGATTTTAAAGAAACAACAGAAGCAGGTGGCATAGAAGTGACCTAGTCACCTTTTGCCCCTAGCTCCGGTGTCAACAGCTGGGGAGACCTGGGCGAACCAGCAGTGCTGGACCATAAACTGCCTGGTGGTGCCTGCCACTGCTTTTAATAGAGTGCTTTCAAGGGACTCAGGCCGAGGCAAAACGACCTGCAATATGAGAGGCAATCACTGACAGGACACAGGGTCCACATGCAGGTGGGGACAAGAGTCTAACCTGAGGACCTGGAACTCAGGACCAAAGGTGCTGCAGCTAGCTCACTGCCAATGGAGGTCCTGTCTGTACCTGTGTCTCATCTCGGATCAGGGGCGGTGAGCCTGGCAGGTAGACTAAAAAGTGCCTGGGACATCAGCGTCCTCAATCTGCAAACGAAGCAGTTCGTGAATGTACCCAGCTCAGGGGCTCTGTTGAAGGTCAGGTCTGGAGGTTACCCCTCAGGGCAACAAGAGATCAGAAAGAACAATGGGTGGAGAGACTTGAAGGGCCAGTGACACAGTGATGTTCTCATTCAGAGTGAAAACTATTGGATCTGAAGAGATTTTCTTCCTTCCTTCCTTCCTTCCTTCCTTCCTTCCTTCCTCCCTCCCTCCCTCCCTCCCTCCCTCCCTCCCTTCCTTTCTCTCTCTCTCTCTCTCTCTCTCTCTCTCTCTCTCTCTCTCTTGTTTTTTTTTTGTTTGTTTGTTTTGTTTTTTGTTTTTTGTTTTTCGAGACAGGGTTTCTCTGTGTAGTTTTGGTACCTGGATCGCACTCTGTAGACCAGGCTTGGCCTTGAACTCACATCCACCTGGCTCTGCCTCCCAAGTGCTGGGATTAAAGGCATGCACCACCACAGCCCGGCCCTGTGACTTCTATCTTGATATAAACTGCCAAATTCAAATGACACATTTTAGTTAGTACTCTTCCGGCTCCCTTGCACACCATCTGTTCTCCTCAGTTCTGGGGTACCCATTCTAAATGGTTCTGGAGAGGAGTGGGATTCTTTACATCCAGGTTCTACTCTGACTAGCTAACCAGTCCTTTGCGACAAGGACTTAGGTAAACTTTTAGAGATGACAGTCCTGGAGTCACAGATCTACCAGGAGTAGCTGGCCCACTTATATGTAAGGAGCAAACTGACAGGAAGGGATGAGCCAGCTATAGGCTGGCTTCTCTGTTTTCTACTAGTTACCAACTACCAGATATTATAATCAAAGGGCCACTCACTTCTGCTCCTTGTTCTGAGACAATGACCCTAAGGAATCCCCAGCTGTCGTTTTAGAGACTTTCTCATTCAACCTGTTGTCTAATGACAATGAAGAGATAATGCTGCCAAGAAGGGCAGGAAAACAAGGCTGTCCATCCCACTTCAAGCCAAGAATGTCTTTTCACAGAAACCATAGTTTTACAGCCATTTTTAAAACTTAGTTTATCAAGCATAGTGGCACATGTCTTTTTTTTTTTTTTTTTTTTTTTCCCAGAGACAGGCTTTCTCTGTGTAGCTTTGTACCTTTTTCCTGGAACTCACTCTGTACCCCAGGCTGGCCTCGAACTCACAGAGATCCACCTGCCTCTGCCTCCCAAGTGCTGGGGTTAAAGGTGTGCGCCACCACCGCCCGGCCATTTGAAATCTTTTAGCAGAGTATCTTTATTTATTCTTTGATAAATAACATACTTTGATCATAAGCATGCCCTATTGCTCCCTGCTACTCCCTGCCTGCACACCCAACTCCCCCTCTTTTGGGAACTCCCACCTCCCTTCTCTACATCACCAATGTGCCCCCCACCATGTCCCAGTCTCCTCTTCCCAGTCCTTTCTTTGCTCAATAACTTTCTGAGATCTATTAGTGCTACCTGTTGGAATATCGACTGATCTTGACTTGATCCTAAGAATTATAGCTGCTATGAATTCATAAGTATGATGACCACAGCACGTCCAAAGACAGCACTTCACGGGCCTTCCCTTCCTCCTGCCCCTCTTCCACAATCTTCCTTGAGCTTTGTGGGAGTGAGGGTTGAGAGCGATCTAGCTGACTTAGTCTCAGTACCTCACTTATCCTCAGTACTCTGACAAGTTGCGAGTCTTCACTGGCCCTTGTTTCTTCTAGGCAGTTCATCTGATCTCATCTGATCTCTGCTTCTTCCAGGCTCTTTGGTGGCTCTTCGCTTCTTCCAGGTGGCTGCACTTGTCTGAGGGTCTCCTCTAACATGGCTTGTCTGAGACTGACTCCCAGCAGCTCTTTTACTGTTTATATACTCTTGGCAAGGGAGAGGCCTAGTGACTCTGGTCAGTTTCAGGGACTTCCTGAAGCTCTTTCAGGTTGTTCCTGTCTTAAGGACTGTCCCTGCAGGATGGAGCCACTCCAAGGAAACTGCTATCTAACAACGATACTCTGCAGGGATGTGTTGATGGCTTTTCTCCCACAGCAGCCTACGTAGCCCCTTCCAGCACTATGGAAACTAGTTAGCAGGATGTGTTCAGCTGATTTCTCTAGGTCTTGTAACCAAAGTGTGTTGTGTCTTCAGCAGTAAGGTCTTATTATCTAGTTCTGGTGGCAACTAAGAGCAATGGCAGTAGCCTTTCCTGTTCTGGGGGCCTCTGGGGCCTCTCCATGTAATGCATGCCTATTGAAACCATTGAAGTTGAGGTAACCCATGATATGACACACAGACACATGGATGTTCACACACACATATGTGTGTGTGTGTATATATATATATACAGATATATGTATATTCTTTGAAACCAGACTAATTTGACCTGAATGCATAATTCTATATAGAATTTCTCCTCTGAGAAATTAAAATTTAAGGTATAGTAAACATTTTAATTCTATTCCTCAAAGAATATATGCTACAAAATGTGTGCTTCTGTTAGGTGCAAATGAAAATTGTAACATTCTCATGATAAAACACTTTGCCTTTGTTTCTTTAAATGAATCATGATATTAAGTGTTATCTACAGTTCTAAATCTACCATTTGTTATAGGAATTTAAGCTTGTAAGAAATACATATATAAATCGCCAAACTCTTGGTTCCTGTGGGTTAGAGCAGGAACTGATGGTTGGAGATTAATCACCCAGAACAGCTTACAAGTTCATAAATGAACATATTGGTGGTTTTAGAAAGACGTTTCTTCTCTCTTGTACTACCAGAAAAGCCTGACTTGTGCAAAGTTACACACCATTGAGGTAAGGATGACGTCAGAGATGGTGTCATCAAACCAAACTGGCACCAAAGCAGATTCTTACAAATTTGTCATCTCACCTCCACACTGCAAAGTGCTTGGGAGTCAAGAAGCTCTATTACAAAGTAGTTTTGGATAATGGAGAACTATCCATTATTTTAAGATAAAACTGGGGTGAACAGGACGCTTAATACTAGTTGCCAATTAGATAGGATTTAGAACCACTGAGGAGACATACTTCTGGGCATGTCTATGAGCAAGTTTCCAGACTTGGTTAAGGAAGTAGATGACCCATCCTAACTGGGCAAAACTTTTCCATAGGCCAGGGTCCTGGGTTAACCAAAAATAGGGAAGAGCCTGTATTCATCATTCTCTGTTTCCTGGCTGTAGGTGCAATGTGAACAGTGCCATAAAACTCTTGCCTCCATGACTGCCTTCCATGATGAACTGTACCCTTGGACTGGAAGGTAAAATGAACTATTATTCTTGCCAAAGTTGCTGGTAAGGGTTTTGGGAAAGTAACTAACACAGTAAGTTGCCCAAGTCTTCTCCCAGCAGCCAATCCCTGCCAACAGCTCCCTCTGGCAGACTTCTGGTAGGTGCTATAGAAAAGAGCCGGGGTAATAAGCCCATGGGCGCCTGGTGGTCAGGAAAGTGGAAGGTATGAGTCGAGCTGCAAGGGGCTGAGGCTGAGAAGGGTAGCAAGGCAGCAGCAACGAGTGTGGTAGAGGTCAGATCAGAGCAGGAGACAGAGGAGAAGCTGTCAGAGCTTGAGATACGTGAACAAGCTGTGGTACTGAGGGAAGAGCTGGAAGAGACAAGGTCCAAGACGCAAGCCAGGGGAGAGCGTCTCAAAGATGTTCTGGGATGTGCTAAAGGCCCAGGGGAGGGACGAGAGTAACATTCTTCTCCCTCTCCTCCACAGATAGGAGAAGTCAAAAAGGAGTCCCTGGGAAGTCTTTCTGTAAGGAGAAATGGAGATTCTTAGTATAAAAACAAGATTCGAGGTCCCTTGATGTCTTGACTAGGGATTGTGTGAGAGACAGAGACCTCTGTAACTGTGAAGCTTCTAGTCCTAAGCAGAGAATCTGGAGGAAGTTTCAAGTCTTTTGCTTCCTTGGGCACCTGCACACACATGGACATAATTAAAAAGTAATATAATAAACCTTTAAAAAGAAGGTGCAGGGTTCGGGGACTATTTGGGTATAACTGGGTGAAGAGATAAAGTAGTAATTTTAAGAAGCTTCTAGAAGCTATGACACAAATGCTAGTACATATTGGGGGTGGGGAGAGCACACACTCAATATGAGATAGTCTGAATACTAGAGATCTGAAAGCAGAGGAAGAAAGTAAAGGGAGGTGGTTAGACACACACAGTAAGTTCTGTGTCCATGTCCAGTGGGCCATGTTACGTAAACATCCTTTCCTTCCATCATCTAGTATATTACTGTGAGAAGACCAGGATAAAAGCAGCTGGGAAACTATAGAGTCTTCAGTTCTCGTTAAAAATAGGTGAGGTAGGTGGTAGACAGAGCAATGGAAAGACAGAGGGACAGACAGGAGGACAGAGCACCTAAATGTAGAAGGAAGTATGAAAAGACCTTCCACCGGGATTTTTCAAATGTTACTCCTGAGCTGCGCACAGTGGTGCGCACACCTTTAGTCTCAGCACTCAAAAGGCAGAGGCAGTGGAGTTTGAGGCTAGCCTGGTCTACAAGTGAGACCCTGTCTCAAAACAAACAAATGCGACTCGTGCTGGACAGTATCATTGCTGTATCACAGAGTACAAGAGAATAAAGGAAAGACTCTGTCTTTCCTCCGAGGTGGGCAATATCAAGTGTTGCAGTCAGGGATTGTTTGCAAATGCTGTTTGGTGAGACCTGAAGACAAGGGCTACATGCTATTAGTTGTCATCCCCACCACCACCACCCTGTGTGTTTATGGCTCCCATACTAGCTGGGTATGTGTGGGAGGCCAGCTGGGAGGCCGGCTCCCACATTTTACCCCAGGGTACTCTTGAGGAGAGAGGGATAAGAGATTTAGATAGAAGGACTGAGGGGACAGAAACAGATAGAGACACAGGGTAGCCTCGGGAGGGCCTGGATCCTCATCCATTGGCCCCTTTTGTCTCGTCTGAATGCCAATGGGGTGGTGCAAAAGACCTCCCCCTAGCTCAGCCAAGTGTATACCCTTCCAATCACCTGGTAACCACACACTGGTCAAGCAATCCTCTAATGCTGCCCTGCTGGGTAAAGCCAGCTCAGATCTCACTAGGAAACCTTTGTGGGCCTCCACAGGTATGGGTATGTCTATTCAAGGGGCTTTCCTGGGCAGCTCCCACCTGGGTGGAAGGATCATGGAGAATCAGACATGGTTCCTAAGAACCATGCTAATCTCCTTGTCCATCCTTTGCTGGAGAAGAAGCTGAGAAAAGTCATCCAGAGGTGTCCAGGCATAGGAGGTATCCAAGAAAATACAGATGATCTGCTGTTACTCCCACTGGGGAACTAAAATGTCTGGTGACAACACACATTGTTGACACATGTCTAAGGTAGATGGTGAGTGATGCATTTCTACGAGATGTGAATAGGCAATACAAGTGGACAGACAACACCCACCACCACCCAGATGGACCTAATACACATAGTTGAGCGATAAGCCTAACAAATACCTACAGTATGGTTTCCTTTATAACTCTATCTACATGATTTGTATCGATGTCATCTAATTCTTTCACAACAAATATAGCCCCCAAATAGACAACATGAAATTATATCATTTAGAGAACTATATTTGGTCATAAAAGTATAAGACAATGAGCCTGGGAGGCAGCCAATTGATGGCAGTGTCTATCTTACCAGCACAAATACCTGCGTTCGATGCCCAGCACCTATGACAGAAAACAAAACAAAACACCACACAAAAACAAAACAAAACCAACCAACCAACCAACCAACCAACCAACCAACCAACAAAAAACTGGGTGAGGTGACTCACACTTGTAATCTCAGCTCTGGGGAAGTAGAGAGAGGGGACTCCCTGGGGTTTGCTCACCTAGCTGGTTTGATGGGTTCCAGATGGATGAGAGACCCTGCCTCAAAAAACAAGTAGAATGGCTCCCGCTAAGGAATGGTACCTCAGACTTGATCTTTGTTCTCCACATAGATGTGTGTACAAATCACACACACACACACACACACACACACACACACACACACACTCATGCACGCACACATACAGATAAATAGACAACAAACCATTACAGGAACACTCAGAAGCATTCTTGAGTGAGGAGGTTGGCCATGGTCTTGTTCTGAACCTGAGTATCAGTTAGCCTCTTTTGTCAATTTGAAACACTTGGGAAGAAGGAAGCTAAACTGAGGAATTGCCTCCATTGAACTGGCCTGTCAGTGGGGTGCTTTTTCTTACTTGTTAATTGATGGAGGGATGGCCCAGCTCATTGTGGGCAGTGCCATCCCTGGGCAGGTGGTCCTGAGATGTACAAAGTGGCAGCGTGTGGAAGCCAGTAAGCAGTGTTCCTCTGTGGTCTCTGCCTCAGTTCTTGCCTCCAGGATCCTGCCTTGCTTTCCTCAATGATAGACTGTAACTCACAAGCCAAATCAACCCTTTTCTTCCCTAGCTGTTTTCGGTCCTGATGTTTCTCACAGCAACAGACAGCAAACTAGAATGCTGAGCAACTGGTCTCCGTGCTAAGGAACGCTTTTCTCCTCTTTTCTCCTCTTAAGTAATTTGCATCCAGACTTAGAAGTTCAATAAGCCAACTGTGTTCTCCACCTCAGCATGCTGCCGCAGGGCACAGAGGAAAGCATTTTCCCTCTGGCTGGAACACCATTGCCTCTGGCTAGCTGTGTGTCGCTGTCTTGTCTATTTGACACATGCCCTCCAGACCTACTTTTTTTTTTTTTCTTTCTGATTTACCATGTTGAGGAGGAAGAAAAATCTGTGTTCCCATTTGACATAATTGCTGAACACCCAACTCAGTCCCTGCGGGTCCTGCGTAAATGTCATTATCTGCCATTGTCTCCCATAATTACCACCCCTTTCCCGCGCTGATGAACAGTCTCTGCCATCGACTGTTTTGCAGTTAACAAAATGCCACTCTGCTACGGGCATCGCTACTCGACTCATGATCTCTTTATCTTTGTTTCCTATAGTAACTTGTAAATTCCAGTGACTCATATCTCTCTTGTTCCAGACACTTAACTTTCAAATCTGTATTTTCCACCCTCCAGTGCACAATTTGTTTTACATTCTCGTGCGTCTCCCTTTCATCATCCTCGAATCCTACAGCTGGGAAAAGCCTTCCTCCTGCAACTCGGCCCAGAACACCTTTGTCTTCCTACTTCGCAGCCTCAAACATGTGCTTTTGAAGGTAGATAATTTGAAGTATTCCCATGTCCTCTCGCATAAAAGGCGTTTGTACTGGTGTCCTTCAGCCGAAACTTCTGTCAGCCTCCTACTGAGACATCCAAAGGGCCGGTTGGCTTGCAGCCGCTGTTCCAGAAATGGTGGCATTTTGGTGGCAGGGTTCCCACTGCCTCTTGACTATGGAATGGATTGTGTAAGGTCGGAGGGAAGGAGGGACAGGCCAGAAGAGAGCGAGTGATGTTATGATAGCCTCAGTTTTCTTCCAGAAAGGACCTGCAGGGAGGAGAACTGTAGTTCAAGAGACCAGAGAGGGTGACATATGTTTACAGGCTGTGGTAGTTATAGGGCAGAGAAAGGGGAGTATGGGGGCGGGGAGGTTGGTGTTCCCTTCTGGGGCCCTGTGGTTGGCCATGCTTTATGGGTAGCTAAGGAAATAAGGTGGCAAGTAAAATAATGTCAGGTGGGGGTCATTCCTGGGAGTGAGGGGGCAGGCAGGGCAAGAATCTAGAAAAACACGTCCTGGAAAACCAAACTGGAAGAGCTTTACAAAATGATGTGGCTAGGGCTCCCAGAATGGTCAGCGCTTCCTCAGGGGACTAAGTCACCCTCAGGAGTGACATCGGACCATCACCTGGGCTAGAAATTTATTTCTCTTTTATGGGGGTGGGATAATGCTTTCTTTTGTTGTCTTTCCTTCCCTCTCTCTCCCTATGTCAACTTACAAAGGCCTTTGAACTGGTCTCCAGGCTCTTTAGGCTTGAACAGTTAAGCTGGTTGGTAGGCCTCATAGGCACTCTCCAATTAAAGGCCCAGACGGATTGTGAGAGATAGAAGGCAGCCGTGGATGTAACACTGGTGAGTAAATACAAGCCCAGGCCCCACCGCGGTGAAGTCCACAGCAATCACCAAGTCAAATACAGCATGCTGTTCTTGTCCGAGGTTTGAACATCCCACCCGCCATCAATCATTTCAGTGGGATTCACCTTTGGGTTTAAGATCTCTCTCTGTTCAGGCAGATAATTGTAAGGAGTGTTAGGGAGACAGAAAATCCTGTGGCACCTAAGTGAGATTTTATTCAGCACCCCCACCCCAGCCCACCTCCTTTCTATTGTAAATTACCTTGGATAAACCTATGGTGAAGAACAAGACTCTATTTTGATTTAAAAAAAAAAAAAAACTTTTCAAAAATAAAAAAGCACACTAGTACAATTACTGTTGGTACAAAAAAACAATCAATTTAGAATGATTCAGTTTAACACTTTGGATATTTTAAAAGAGCATTTAAAATGGGGTTTTAAAAAGACAAAACCAAAACATTTAAAAGAAGGCAAAACCAAAAGTCCAAAAACATTAAACATGCAAAGTTATGCCCCCATCACCCAAACGGTGTGGTGTTAGTATTTATCATTTCAAATCCTTAGCTCTTCCTGGCCTAGCTGGACACACAACCTTTTTTTTTTTTTTTTTTTTTTTTTAACATGGACCTATGGAAATACTTCCTGTGGGAAAATGTTCCCATTCCCAGCTAATGGTATGTATTGATCATATAAAGGCTCCTCCATCCTAGAAGACACTTTGCAGTGCTCCCAGCCCTCTAGGACCTCTTGCAGACAAAGTGATTTTAAAAGGAATAACAAGTCATATTTGAAATGACATAGACATCCAGGAGGGACTTTTCCCTCCTCCGCCTGTTTGTTTCATTTTAGACTTTTCCCTAACTGAACTAGATAAAACAATTTTAGAAGTGTTTTCTTATGAAAGGATTATTTAAATGATGTTTAAAAAAATCTGTTACACTCAGGAAATGATAAATTAAGGCTACTACCCACTCTCAAATTAGGCTCACGCATGCGCACACATACACATTTGCACAGGTTGAACTGATAGGCAGGCAATTTTGGACTTAAATTGTCTGCGTTTTCCTGGTTAATCTCACATATTAAATAAAAAACACGAAGTGCTTTAGATGTAGTGTGTAGATGGTAATGTTTGATTCCTAGAAAGACTCCTCCCAGGGGAGAAAGATTAAAGAAAGAACCCTCATTCCCCAGCCCAAGGTCCAAAGTTCCTCATAGAGAACCTCCCCTCTTCAGAAAGTGTCTCCTCCAAGAACAAAATTAAAGGGATTCTAAAATACATTCAATCATAAAATATCATTTGCATGTCAGTAGGGTGTTTTGAGGTTGAGGAAGGGGACGCGTGGGTGGGGCTGCGGATGGGGGAGGGGAAGTTTTGGCCACGCATCCTTCCTCAAAGGCTTGAGACACAAGAGAGTCCTTTTCGTGGCTCCCTAGGCTGGCAGCATCTTTTCCCCAGAGCCCCCAGAACAGGGGTGTTCTCCCCAGCCCAGTGCGGTGGGTTGGTTCCATCCAGCCGGGGTGTGAGGCAGCCAGCTAGGGGGCTCTGCCCAAACACTGAAAAGTCACAAATCACTGGTTCAAATAGACCCGCTTCTTCAAAGGATAGCATGGGGGGGGGGGCGGGGGTAGAGGGCGGGGACACGCTGAAAGCGATTTAAGACCCCCCTCAGAGAGCGGTTTTGGCACCTGGGCCATTATGCTGGGGCCTGGACAATCCGACCAGTAACAAGAGACATTGAAATGTACCCTATTAGGACGGTCCATCTTCCCTGGATTAGTCAGGCATTCCATATAAATAAGTAAACACCCAACTCACCCCACTACACCCCAAAACATCCCCCCTTGCACTCTCTTCCTCTTGATTTTTTTTTTTTTCAGGGAGGGACTAGAGATTAGAAAAAGAGGTCTTGTGTATTCAAAA
Source organism: Onychomys torridus (assembly GCF_903995425.1). NCBI lineage: Eukaryota > Metazoa > Chordata > Mammalia > Rodentia > Cricetidae > Onychomys > Onychomys torridus. The sequence continues at coordinate 63,247,299 of NC_050449.1, read as the reverse complement.
TGCTAATTCAGACTTCTTTCTCTAATGCACTCATGAAACATTTTAATTGTCTGACTTCGCATTCAAAAGCCTTGTTTGCGACTCCTAATTGCCGGCTGCTTTGAACAAATAATTGAAATGCATGACTTGTGGGGTCTGCTTAAACAATTATAATGTGCTTTGCCGCTAGGTGCCGGTTCCCCCTCCCGCCCCGAGTCCCCTTTTGCATAATGACTAGCAGCCAGCTTGGTATTTGCAGCCCAGTTAAAACAGTGCTAATTTGCTGTGGAGAGCTGGGGCTGCGGCGGTGGCTGTACCTGCGTTAGTGCTTGCCACAGCAAAAACGGCTCCAATAGTTCAAGTGAATGTTACCAAGACCTTTTCAATTTCTGCTGAGAGAATCCCACTGGGGTTTGCTTTTCAAAATACAAATCTTTCACGGGCCTGTTAGTTTTGGATTTCCACGCAATTTATGGTGCCCTTTCCGTACAAATCCTCCCCAACCTGGTTTTTAACAGAGTTTCCAGCAAATAGATCCCCGGGTCTCCAGTGGCCGCAGCGCCAGTTTAGAAATGAAACAAAGGTACAGGGATCCTGGGAATGCCCCAGGCGCTGGCCACAGTGGGCGGCTGGGGACCACACACGGGGACGCCTCCGAGCAAAGATTCTCACTTTTAGAATCTAGAACACACTGCCAGAGGGAAGTCCATTCTGGCCTCTTTCTTGGGACTCTGAGAAGAGGAGGAGGAGGAGGAGGAGGAGGAGGAGGAGGAGGAGGAGGAGGAGGAGGAGGAGGAGGAGGAGGAGGAGGAGAAATGTGGGAGTCGCGTTCTCTTTCCTTTGCAATGTTTGAATTTTTCATGATTGTGGTGGAGTACAGAGTACCTCACAAACCTCTTGACCCCTTTGGATCGGACAGTTCGTTGGCATGAAGTATCTCCACACTGTTGCTCAGCCACCACGACTGTCTGCGCCCAGAACTCCTTTCTTCAAACAAAAACAAAAACAAAACCCAAGAAGTCCACAGCCCTATTCAATAGAACGTTTTTCCCCTCCCTTCAGCCCCTGGCAAGCACCATCCTACCCTCTGTCCCTATGAATTCTACAAGTCTAAGTTAAGCAGACACACAGAATAACCAACTTGAAGTGTGATAGGAAAGAATCAAGTTTTTACTATTAAAGTATGCTTTCATAAAAACCAGCTAGTTCAAAAATCCACCACTCTTCCATTACCTTACTTATTTCCATTGGATGTGTTTGTGGGATGAACACAGTAAGTTAAAAACGTTGATTTAAAAATTCACTGGTTGAAGTTCACAACTGCATGGGAAATGAAAAAAAAAAAAACACTAAAAATGACATCTTTGTTCCTAGGGACCCACTGCATGCTCTCGGGAGTCTGGTGAGGGGGACCACAAAAGGCACCCTGTGGCGGTGCAGGCTTGTATCCTCTCGGTTTTAAGTGCTTATGATGACCCATTGAGGTCAGTCTTACCCAGGTGGGAAGATGGTCAGAAAAGCTGGGTAACTTGTCCGAAGTCACACAGCTTCTCAGTGGGGAGAAAGGGATTCAAGCCGAGTTAGGGAGTGAGACTTCAAAGCCCCTTTTAAGACGCTGAACTGCACAGCAGGAAGGAGCCACAGGAAGTAGTTCTTCAAAGGTATTTGCTGTTTGGCTGGGGAGCAAGGATTAACACCAACTTGCCCTGAGACACAGGTGAAGCACTTGTGGGGAGGCCGGAGGAGAGGGGGATTCCTTGCCATTGTTATGAATGTGCAGCACCCAGGCTGGACCAGGTTGTACCCAGCGGGTGGTATCAGAACTCTCTAGGAGCCTTTTTGGCCTGGTGTTTCTTGGTTTTACTAATCTCTTGAGAAGAGTCTGAAGATTGTCTTAATATCCCACTTAGGAGCTGAGACATTCATTCCAGGAACAATGGCTGCCTTTTAGAGGGTGATTAGCCCGCACCCAGCTTTGGGTCACTTGCAAATGCAGGCAGCCTTATTCTCAAGTTCACATACTTAGCACCACCCTCGATAAACTCCCTTCGTGTAAAATGTCCACAAGGCTGCACAGCGCCCTTCATCCCCACTTCTTCCGTGGGAAGCCCACATGCCTGTGATCTCGGGGTCCTACACTCTCACAGTGAGGTGCTCTTCTTTGGGATGGGCCAACCACGCCATGTAAATGACAGAAGCCATCTGTTGCTTTTCTACGCTATTGTAGTCCAACTCTTCCGGGTAGAAGCAGTGCATGACAGAAATATTTGTGTTGCGAGTTTTGTTGCCTAAGACATCACCAAAGATTCTCCTGTTCCCCAGAAGCTGAAAGTTCAACCTGCACATGTGAGCTAGGATCAGGAGACTAGATGTCTATGTTATTCAGGAAATATTCACTCAAAGAATGTAACCGTGGAGCTTAATCCAGACCCAGGCTCCAATCCTGTGTCTGGCATCTCTTGGCTCTGTGAGCTTCAGCAAGTTACTTCATGGTTCCTAAGTCTCAGTCTCCTCTTCTGTAAATGGAGATTACACGAAGGAATTGGGGAAATGGCTCAATCCCGAGAATATTTGCCTTGCTGAGTGTGGTGGTTTGAAAGAAAACGGCCCCCAGAGGGAGTGGCACTAATGGGAGGTGTGGCCTTGTTGAAGTAGGCGTGATCTTGTTAGAAGAAGTGTGTCACTGTGAAGGTGGGCTTTGAGGTCTCATATATGCTCAAGCCACACCCAGTGTCTTAGACTGCTTCCTGTTGCCTACATATCAAGATGTAAAACTCTCAGCTCTTTCTCCGGCACACATGTCCACCTGTGTGCTGCCATGTCCCACCATGATGATAATGGACTAAACCTCTGAACTGTAAGCCACTCAACTTAATGTTTTCCTTTATAAGACTTGCTGTGGTCATAGTATCTCCTCACAGCAGCAGAAACCCGCAGACACTGAGCAAACCTGAGGGCCGGAGTTCAAACCCCCAGCACTCATGTGAAAAGCTGGCACAGTGGTGTTCATGTCTAGTCTCAGCACCAGGGAGGCAGGGCCAGTGAACTCCAGGTCCAGAGAAAGAATGTCTCAGAAAGTCAGGTAGAGAATGAATGAGGAACCTGATGTTGATGGACCCCTGATCTGCACACATAAGCATGTGCACCCAGCCTCCATATATGCCTGGGTGCTTCTCCCCGCCAGGACCTACTTCAAATAGTTGAAAATGTTACCCAGGTACTAATAAACACAACTCATGGCTATTATTGCAATTGCAAATGTAAATTAGGCTTCTTCTTTTCCAAACAATTTCACTAGAATTTAGGTAAGCATTTGCTCTTACTCACAGATTTAAAAGGAGAGAAGTCATGATAGAACTCTCATCCAGTGTCTGATGGAAGCAGATGCAGAGATCCATGGCCAGGCCCCAGGTGGAGCTCCAGGAGTCCAGTTGGAGAGAGAGAAGAGGGATTATATGAGCAAGAGATATTGAGACCATGACTGGGAAAAGCACAGAGACAAATAGCCAAACTAGTAGAAACACATGAACTACGAACCAGTAGCTGAGGAGCTCCCATGGAAAGGTATCAGGCCCTCTGGATAAGTGAGACAGTTGATTAGCTTGAACTGTTTGGGAGGCCCCCAGGCAGTGGGACTGGGACCTGCCCTTAGTGCATGAGCTGGCTTTCTGAAACCTAGAGCCTATGCAAGGACACTTTGCTCACCTTTGGTGTAGGGAGGAGGGGACTGGACCTGCCTCAAATGAATCTATCAGCCTGAGCTGAATCCCCAGGGGAGACCTTGCCTTGGAGGAGGTGGGAATCGGGAGAGGCTTGGGGGCGGGAGGCTGGGGGGTGGGAGAAGGGAGGACAGGGGAATCCATGGGTGATATGTAAAATTAAATTAATAAATAAAAAATAAAAATAAAAAAAAGGAGAGAAAGCTCCAAGGTATTACAAGAGACAAATAGCAAACAATTGGAGAACTGACATATGGTCCATAGGACTATTGGTCAACAGCTCCCTGTCAATCATCATCCTAAATGAGCCCAGCGTCCTGCCTGGTCTAGACCTTCCATGAGTGTGCTGTTCCCATTGCTGGGCACCAGCCCCTGTAGGCAGGCTGAGGATCCTTCTGTGGAAGAGGATCTGGTGATTCACTGTAGAGAACTGCCTGCCTTGCCTTGACTGCACAGCTTATAAGCAACACAGAAAGACCCTAACTGTTTGTTCAGCATCCCCTGCTTCTCCCAGCACCCTCCATCTCCACCCTGCCCTCTGCTAGGATGGCTCCAATGCTGAGATCATTTTGACTTGGCTTTTGTAACTGCAGTAAGAAGAACAGACAAACTAGAATAAACAGAAAAATTAAAACCCACCCAAGATCTCCATCCTGACTTATTTTTTTAAGAGTTGACTCACTGATCACCACCTGCTGAGCCAGCTACCTAGTTGCATCTCCAGGCATCACAGCTGACTCAATTTGGCCGTCTGGTCTGGAGCAGGAGAGTACACTCAAAAGCATACCTACTCCATCAGCTCTGTTTTTCATTATTCACAGAGACTTTTAGGACTTAACCTCAAGCATTCATGGCTCCCTTTATCCAACAACCAGCCCAATGTCAAATACAGCCAAGTCTGAGGGTTGTTGTAGGATAATCTTTTTGTACACTGTGAAGATGTGTCTTTCCTTCTGATTGGTTTAATAAAGAACTGAATGGCCAATAGCTAGACAGGAAGAGAATAGGTGGGACTTCTGGACACAGAGAAACTCAGGGGATGAATCTAGGTGCAGGGATTACACCAGTGAGATGCACAGCAAGTTGGACGTCCAGAATGGAGGACAGGTTTTTTTTTAAAAAAAAAAAAAAGGCAGAATGTAGATTGATATAAACAGGTTAATTTAAGTTGTAAGAGCTAGTTGGGGACAAGCCTAAGCTAAGGCCAAGTTTTCATAATGAATAAAAAGTCTCTGTGTCATTACTGGGGAGCAGTACCCAAAGAAAGTCCGATGAGAAAGCTTACTACAGAGGGTGTCTTACCAGCATCCTTCCTCTTAGAGATTCAGCTGGCTGGGACACTTATCACATTGGGATAATTGAAGCATCAAAATGAGTACATTTGCAGCTGGGGGATAGTAAAGAGATTGCCATACAAGTATAAGGCCCTGAGCTTGATTCTCAGAACCAACAACCACAACACCTGGGCCTCGTGGCCTGCTTGCAATTCCAGTACTGGGCAGGAGGAGGCAGGCTGATCCTTGTGAGCCTAGTACAATTGTGGAGCCCCATGTCCCAGAGAGAGATCTACTCTCAAGAAATACGGTAGATGGGAGCTGATGAGACAGGGCAGCAGGTACCAGTCCTTGCTGCTTTTGCAGAGGACCTGGGTTTGGTCCCTAGTACCTGTGATAGGCAGCTCACAACCTCAGAAACTCCAGCTCCAGAGGACCCAGTGCCCTTTTCTAGCCTCTGGGGGAACCTGAATTCTCACAAGCACTTACCCTCCAACACACACATAATCAAAAATAAGATAAAATAAATTTTTTAAATCACAAGGTAGACAGTACTTGAAGAATAACTGAGGCTGACCTCTGGCCTACACACACACACACACACACACACACACACACACACACACACCTAATTGTAATTGTAATTAAGTTGAAGTTCATTAAATTAAAAGAAAATGCCCCTGTCCATAAAGATACTAAAAACACTAAAGCAGAAAAACATCCCTATTGACGATCATTGGAATAGGCCATCATGCCATCTCCCTATTCTAGAAGTTGGTAAATAATGCAAAGAATTATGCTGAATACCGTGGGGCTGGAGAGGTGGCTCAGCAGTTAAGAGCACTTGCTGCTTGCAGAAGGCTTGGGTTCGATTCCCGGCAACCACAAGGTCACTCTCACAACCATCCCTAACTCCAGTTTCAGGGGATCTGATGCCCTCTTCTGGCCTTCATGGGCACCAAGAACACAAGCAGTGCACTTACATGCATGCAAGCAAAACCCTCATACACACACACACACACACACACACACACACACACACACTATATATATATATATTAATAAATAAACAAATAGATCTTTAAAAAGAATTATTGTAATTTCCTGTCAGAACTCTGTCTTAAAGTAATGGTTAAACCTTTGTAGATGAGGCAAAGCCTTCTTTCATGAATACCAATGAATATCTAATGTAGAAGGAACTCTGGGGGCTCTCAACATGTTCCCCCAAGATGCAGCATCTAGGAAATCCAGAAAGCCACAGAAGCAGAAATATGTCATTCTCTTTCTCTCAACTTGCTGTGTAAGGGCTGGCTTTAAAAAAAAAATGCTCTGACTTTCCTGGCCTGAAAGTGAGTCAGTCCAAAGCCCCTTGCATGGCAGGCGTCCTTCCTGCCTTATGCCTGGAAGAAAGGAAGGAAGAGGGAAGCTATCAGGAAGGGTGTAAGCAGTCAGCACTAGGTTATCTAATCACTCTTCTGGACAGTTGTCCATTCATCACACCTTAGTAAGGAGCACACATATTCTGAGGCTGGGCTGTATACAGCTGAGGTGACAGAGCACTTATCTGTTGTTATAATACAGCAATATAGTGCGCTCTCATTCATTTATATATATAATGCACAAGACACTGGGTTTGAACCCCAGCACTGACACACCAAAGTGTGGTGGCAGATACCTGTTGGCTCGCTCAAGAACTGTGGTACCATCTTTAGAACAACTGGTTCTGTGTCCTAGACAGATGAAGACAGGAAAATGAAGAAGAAACCGAGTCGGAGCCTGGCCTAGCTAACCCACTAGAGTGGTAAGTTTGCAATCCTGTTACTTTGAGAGCTGACTTTAAAAACAAAAAAAAAAAAACCGGTGTGATTTGTGCAAGATCAGCGTTGGGCACTGTGCTCTGTAGCAGGTGGCAGGTGGGTGCAGAAACAGGACTAAAGCTTGACCAATGGATTCTGGGTACTCATGCTCTCCTCCCTCAGTCAATTTCTGGATGATTTAAAGGTTTGCTGTTGTTGTTACTTTTGCTTTAAAAATTTTCTGTTATTGTGTGTGCATGTGCAGGATGATGTGTACAGGGGTGCAAGGCACAGCACAGGCACACATGTGCAGGTCAGAGGTCAGCTCCGTGGCGTCAGCACTCTGCCTCTACCTTTGTGGGTTCCAGGGATTGAAGCCAGAGCACCAGTCTTGCATGGTAAGCACCTTTACCTGATGGTGAGTCCTCTCATCAGCTCTACCTTTGCTTAGTTGTGTGCATAATTTCAATCTCCATTGGAAGAAGCCAGAAGAGACACAAATGTTAGGTGTCATTCCTGGATGCATCCCGGTATAGCTAAGCCAGCTGTAAAAGACATTTTAAGGATACCAAGAAGTTGCTCAGTTACTGGATGCAGAGATGATAGGCATCCCTGACTTTTTTACAGGGGCAAGAATCTGTTTTGATATTTGTTTGACTGCCATTTGTAGAAAGAAAAACAAAATCCTATTAGTAATTTCCTTGTAAGTGTTCCAGCATGAAGAATTTAGTAAACCATTTGAAGGAACAGGTCAGCAACCACTAGAAAATGAGAATGGGTGTTTATTGGATTATTCTCTTTTGAAATGTTCATATAAATAAGACACAAAGAGAGATACCCAGCCAGAAAAAAAGCCCAGAATGCTTTCATTTCTCCACAAGGTAAGTAAGACTCAGGATACAGGTCATGTAGGGGAAACATTTCCAAATGAAGATGACCCCTGAGTCTAATTTTCTTCTTGATAGTCTTTAAGTTGGTCCATTTGCCGCACATCAAAGTATGTGCCAACATGTAGGGTGGGTTTTAAACAGTGTGCAGGAGACTGTTCCCTATGATGGTCCACTAAGACAGAGACATGGGAGGAAGGGAAGATTCGGAGGATGAGCAAGTCCTCAAGCTAGACGAGCCTTGAGCTTCAGCTGCTAAAAATCTGAGGGGAGATTAGTCACTGGCTTAAAGCATTTCATGTCAAATTTAACTGTGATTCTGAGAAGACCCCTGACAGGGGTAGCAACTTAGTTTCTCCTTAACACTTCATGGACCTGAAAGAATTTGGCTATTTGGACAACTCAAAGGAGAGATGGAAATGGAGATAGATAGATAGATGGATGGATGGATGGATGGATGGATGGATGGATGGATGGATGGACGGATGATAGAAATGGTAGATACTGATGTTTTTCTTACCTACTTTATCTAACTCAGGTATATCTCTGTGTTTTACAAACAGAAGGGGAAGCACCTATGGGTGGCTGCAGCAGCCACACATGCCTGTTTAGTGCCAGTATGTCTTCCTTAAGCATGAGGTGGAGACATACTTTGAATGTAAGAACCTAGGAAAGTTAGAGTTTCATGAGTTAAAGGAGCATAAGAGTAGTTGGTGGGATGTGGTAGGGTGGGGAGAGACAGAGAGAGGATGGTGCAGTGAGCACTATGTTCTGAATTGGCAGACCCAGGTTTTAGCCCATTTTGCTCAGTGCTACCCATCTTCCACATAAGGCTTAGCCTTCTGGGGCTCTTTGAACTTATCTATTAAATCAGTCTATCTATTCACCTATCCACCCACCTGTCTACTCAGCCATCCATCATCCATCCATCCATCTATCCATCCATTCATCCATCATCCATCCATCCATCTACCCACCCACCCATCCATCCACCCACCCATCCATCCATCCATCCATCCATCCATCCATCCATCCATCCATCCATCCATCCACCCACCCATCCATCCACCCACCCATCCATCCATCCATCCATCCATCCATCCATCCATCCATCCACCCACCCATCTACCCACCCATCCATCCATCCATCCATCCATCCATCCATCCATCCACCCACCCATCTACCCACCAACCCATCCATCCATCTATCCATCCATCCATCCACCCACCCATCCACCCACCCATCCATCCATCCACCCACCCAACCACCCACCAACCCATCCATCTGTCCATCCATTCATCCACCTATTCATCCATCCATCCATCTATTCACCTATCCACCCATCCACACATATATACACCCACCCATTTATTCACCCACTTTTCTACTCATGTACTCACCCATCCAACTATCCACTATACATGTGTGCCCAGATCTATTCATCCATTTGCCCACCCACAAGCTATTTAACTAGCTGTTAAGCTAGTTCAGGATTGCCCTCATCAGACCCTACTCCTGCTTCTTCTCAGTTTTTATGGTTGAGAATTACAGGTATTTCTGAGAAGGCCAGCTTTTAGCTAAACTATAAGTAAGTTGCCAGGTAAAACAAAATGATCAGCATAAAAGTAAAGTCATTCTCTCAAGATTTTAGAATTGAGCTTGTATTCTTGAAGGTCTAGCATGCATACATTCCAGACGAGAGAGGGAACTGATGGATCACAGCCTACGCAGTCATGGCCGTGCACTGTTTAGCTTATGGGGAATGGGGTGGGATCTGTGAGGAGTGACAGACACTTTCAGAAAAATGGTATTGAGCATGCAATGTGACTACCTGGGTGAGACTGTGTTTGAGTGTTTGCATGAGGGGCGTGTCAGAGTATATTTAAATGTGTGTCAGTGAGTGTCTGTGTGTGACTCTGTGTTTGGGTGTGTGTGAGTGTTTTAAATGTGAGGATATAAGACTTTTTGAGAATGTGCGGCCGAGTGTGTTAGTTCATGTGAATTTGTGATGGTGTGAATGTGTGCACGGTCTGTTTTCTCACATCCAATCTGACCTCTATAGCTGTTAGGTTTAGACTCCATTCTTGACGATAGGATGGGTTTGTCCTCAACCTGACTCTTAGAAGAATCCTTCTGGAAGCTAGCTGCTTTTGAATGCCAAGAGTTAGGGGAACAGGGCAAGATGGAGGAGGAGAGAGCGCCCTCTTCCTGTAGCTCCCCAAATACAGGAGAGAAGGTGAAGCTCCCGATGAGATGGGATAATGTGGCTGGTGTTTTGGCCTCATACCTGAAGTCAGGCTTCAGAAGGCAAAAGCTTGACCTTGTCAGGCAGCTAAGCAGAACCTGCTCACTCTGGACTCCTAAGCCTCAGCCTCAGTGAAAGAAAAATAGCAGTTTCTTTCAAATCATGTTTTCTTCATGTCTGAGCTGTTTCCACTCCATGTGGATGGTCTCTAGTGAAATCTCTCTGGTGAAACCTTGGCATTAGAAGCTCAGCAAACCAACCCCCCAAGGAGCAGGCTTCCAGGGAGCTCCTTCTCAAAGCTTCTCTGATTCACCTAGAAGCAGTCAGAGGTCTGAGCCCATCCCCCATGTGGAGAAAGGGTGTGCTTCTGCAGATAGGTCACAAGGCCAAGACAAAGGAAGGATGGGCAGGAAAGCTCCATGTTAAGATCAGGACCAGAGTAAAACAAATATGTCTTGTGACTCAGTTTCTTCTTTTGTGACACTGAAAAAAAATTGCAGATCACATTTCAAACTCTTGGTGTTGGCATTCAATGAGATAATAAGTACAATAATATCACATGTCCAAACCATGTTAGTTTGTACCGTTATAGCTAGGTAAGCAACTGTATTTAGCTGTTTGAACTTGATGTTGTTATGAAGAGAGCAGAGAACCATACATTTTCCCAGAATGTTTGAATATTGCAGTTACAACAGACATTTGAGCAAAGGTTACAAGGAAGGGTAGAACATTTCTACAGCACAAACTTTTCCTTTTCACTTCCTCTTCCTCTCTTCCTTCTCTCTCTTCCTCCTACCCCCACCTGTCCCCTCCTACCTCCAAGGTCACTCACTCCACTCCCCCACTGCATATGCTTATCAATGCCACTTTTATTTTCTGCTCTAAAGTCAGCATGGAGTTCTGGGTAAGTCCCCAGAACAGCAATCCCCTCTTTCCCCAATACAAACCCCATCATTTCCATAAACCAATTTCTCCTTCACCAGGATGCCTCTTTCACATCTGCAGACACTTTCTTCCATGGCCAATTCTCCCCTCTGAAGGGCCATGGGCCTCCAAAGCACTGCATGTGTGCAGTACACACATAAACATGCAGATAAACACTCATACACATAAAGTAAACATGTGGATAGACGCTCATACACATAAAATAAAAATAAAGAAATTAGAAAAAATATGGTTACCAGAGTAATTACCCAGATTACCACTATCCATCTTAGTTACTTTTCTACAGTGTGGCAAAACACCGTGACCAATGCAACTTAAAAAAGAAAGCATTAATTTGAGTCCTTTGGTTCGAGGGTTAGAGTCCATGACCATCATGGTGGGCAGCACGGCAGCAGGCAGGCATGCATGGCACTGGAGTAGAAGCTGAGAGCTGACATGTGACCCACAAGCATGAGGCAGAGAGAGCACACTAGAATAGTGTGGGCTTTTGACATTTCAAAACTCACTACCAGTGATGTCACCTCCTCCAACAAGGCCACTGCTGTGGAATAATCCTTTTGTACACTGTAAAGATTTGTCACTCGAATTGGTTTAATAAAGCACTGATTGACCAGTAGCCAGGCAGTAAGTATGGGTAAGATGACCAAACTAAGAACGATGGGAAGAAGAAGAGCAGAGTCAGGAGTCACCAGCCAGATGCAGAGGTAGCAGGAGATGAACATGCCATGCTAATAAAGGTGCCACAACCTGGCAGAGTGTAAATAAGGAATGTGAGTTAACTTAAAATGTAAGAGCTAGTTAGTAATAAGCCTGAGCTATTGGCTTTATATTAAGCCTCTGAGTGATTATTTGGGAGCAGGTGGTCAGGACAGGAAACTTCTTCCTACAGGCCACACCTCCTAATCCTTCCCAAACAGTTCCAACAACTGGGGGCCAAGTATTCAAGAATTTGAGTATTCAAGTATTCAAGCATATGACCCTATGGAGGCCATTCCTATTTATATCACCTTACATTATATATTTATGTATGTATGTATGTATATATATATATATATATATATATATATATATATATATATAATATTCATTTCATCTTACATTTTTTTTTCTGCTAGTACCAGTATCTATGTGTGGATGTAACCCCTAATACTTAAATACTATGGCTGTTAATATGGCTGGGTAGTAAGAAAATGGGTGATCATTCTCTAAATTTTCTTTTGTCAGCTTGCATTTGCTTTGTCCAAAACAAATACATGTTTCCAGTTCAAAATTATCAGCTAAATAAAACCCAGGAGATGTGCTAGGATCAAGGTCATGCATCCACAGCTGCACCATGGCATGTGGACCACAGGAGGAGATGCAGGGAGCTCTGCCTGACAGTCTTTCACAGTTGTGCCTGGAAGCAAGCTGTACAACCCAGGAAGATCACCTGTTCTTCTCTCCTGGAGACCATTGCTCCAGTTTTATTCCTGTTACTGTGGTAAAATACCCAGACCCAAGCAACATAGAGGAGGAAGGCTTTACTTTAGCTCACAGCCCATCACTATAGGGAAGTCAAGGCATGGACTCAAGCAGGTGATCCCATTGCATCCAAGGGCAGAGAAAATCAAATGCCCACATGCTGCCTGTTGGCTCTCGTCCAGCTTTTCCTGTTTAGTTCAGGGCCCAGCCCATGAAATGGTGCTGCTCACAGTGGGCTGCATTTTGCTACACCAAATATCAATCAAGACAATCCCTCACAGACCTGCCCAGAGGCCAGTGTGATCTAGATATTTCAGCTGTGATGCCCTTCTCAGTCAACTTTATAAAGATTTACTTGTTTTTATTTTATGTGCATGGGTGTTTTGTTTGTATGTATGTATGCACACTACATGTGTGCATTGCCTTTGGAGGCCAGAAGAGAGGGTTGTGTCCCTGGAACTAGAGTTACAGGTCGCTGTGAGTTGCCAAGGGGTGCTGGGAACTGTACTCGAGTCCTCTGGAAGAGTAGCCAGTAATCTTAACCACTGAGCCATCATTCCAGATTTAGGTTGTGACAAGTTGACATTTAAAACCAGCCAGTACAACCATCATGTGACGAGTACTCTTCCTTCCTTTGCAGAGGAAGAGATGTCACACGAGTATTCGAAAGAGCATCCGGACAAACAGCCCTTAGTGGGCCCCTCTCAGCTTATTATTGTTTTACATTATCTCCTTTTTCTTCTCTGATTGTGCTTCTGTGTGACTTAGACTTTTATAAACACGAGCAGATGTCCTTATATTGTAAGCCTCTGTAAACAAAACTTCTATTTAAAGAACGTGTATGCTTTCCTCTGATTCATCTCTCTTTGTCCCATGGGGGGTTTCTTGGTGGTAAATCTTGAAATGGATGAAGAAAAAAAAATTTTTTTTTTCCTTTGGTATATTAACTTGAGCTTGGGAACACTCTAAGGATTAAGTAGCTAGGCCTTTCCAGCTCTTTGCATGTCACAGTCACCGAATAAATGTTCACTGGTCCCTTGGTCAAAACATGCATGTTGTTCAGTTCTTACTATCTGCCCTTTGTGCCAGAGAAGAGATATTGATGAGGGCAAGTGGCCTCTGCCCTTACCAAACAGGGGCCATTCAGAGGAAGAAATAGGTGAATAGTGGTTGGAGAAGAAAGGGAAGGAGGGGGGAGACTTTGGATATAGGAATTAAAAATAAATTTATTTATTTATGTGCGTGTGTAGAAGTGTGTCTGAGGATGTACTCACCTGTGTTTGTATACAGAGACAGGAAGAGGACACTGGTGTCCTTTTCTGTCACTATCTATCATTTGAGGCAGGGTCTCTCCTTGAATCAAGGGCTTGCATTTCTCAGCTGGGCTGGAAATCCACAGGCCCCAGTAATCCTCTTGTCTCCACCCTCCTTGAAGCTGGGGTTACATGGGGGCAAGACACCTGGTTTGTTATATGGGTGCTGGATCCAAATTCTGGTCCTCATGATCATGCAGTAAGCACTCTTAGCTGCTGAGCCATCTCTCTAGTCCCAAAGCAAGAATTTTAATGACTGCATTAGAGTAGGGAAGAAAAAATTTGAGCTGAGTAGTCTCTAATGGGCCTCAAGTGACACAATCTGATTATGCCTCTATGGAGAGAAGGAATAGGACAGCTAATTTGCCCTTTCAAAAAAGGTTCAGTGATGCTAGATCTTTTGTTTTGTTTTGTTTTGTTTTGTTTTTGTTTTTTGTCTTGTTTTGTTTTTCAAGAAAGGGTTTTTCTGTGTGAAAGTCCTGCCTGTCCTGGTATCTGTTTTGTAGACCAGGCTGGTCTCAAACTCACAGAAATCTCCTGAGTGCTGGGATTAAAGGCTCACGCTACTACTGCCTGGCTAGTGCTACATCTTTCCATCAGTCCTTTTCAGTAGTATCCAGATTTGCTTATAGAAATTTTCACTACATCATTTGATGGTTTCACACATACACAAAATATCACAGAAACTCAAAGATACCATGAACTGATCGTGAATCCAGACACAAGGTCTAGCAAACTTTTGGGGATGGGATGGGATGGTCCCCAAAGAGGCCTGGAAGGCAGAGAGCCACAGCAGCATGAAACTATCTGAAAGATCTTTGGTAAGGGTTTCCAATGGGGATCTCAGATGATTGCCCATTAAAAGCAAAGCATATACTTAGGCGTGCACAGTCAAAAAGTGAACACTTTGGAGTCCTCATGTCTCATTATGGATGTCAGCTCAGGGTATGTGTGTGTGTGTGTGTGTGTGTGTGTGTGTGTGTGTGTGTGTGTGTGTGTGTGTAGGGGTATATTTACATGTTCATGTAGCTATGCACATGTGTGTGAAAAGATATACATGTATATGTGTATGAATGTGTGCATGTGGAGACCAGTGGCCGATGCCAGGTGTCTCAATCCCTTTCCATCTAATTATTTTTTGGTTTGGTTGTTTTTTTGGAGTTTTGTCTGGCTTTTTGAGCCAGTTTCTTGCTGAACCTGGAGCTCACTGATGTGGCTAGGGTGGCTGACCAATGAGCCCCAGCAATATGCTTCCCTTCAGTGATAAGGTTACAGATGTGCAACACCACATGGGTGGTGGGGGTCTGAACCCAGGTCCACAGGCTTGGATGGCAGCAGTTCTAGATCTGGAGGTAGACACCCTTGGGGGGTTGAATGACTGACTCTTCTACAGGGGTCACCTAAGGCCATTGGAAAACAGGTATTTATATTACAATCCATCACAGCAGCAAAATTACCATTATGAAGTAGCAATGAAAATTATGTCACGGTTGGGGGTCACCACAGCGTGAGGAACTGTACGAAATGGTTACAGCATTAGGAAGGTTGAGAACCACTGCTGTATGGGAAGCACTTCACTGACTGGGCCATCTTCTCAGAGCCTTAGTTCAAGTTTTTAAGTGAGACTCTCTGCTATTCCATGGGGAATCCATTCTTCCTTATGCCAACATTCCTTGCAGTAAGCATTTTCCCCAGCTCACCATTGCTGCTGGATGAAGATGGATAGCTCTGCATTTGGCATTCTAATTATATTCAAGAATAATGACCAAGAAGATCGTGGGGAAGAGATGATAATTTATTGCTCACATTACTTCCACCCTAACTAAGAAGTATTCAGAAGTGAACTGTCAAATCCTCCCAGAATTCACCTGGAACACTTGGAAAAATAGAGCACAAGGTGAAAACAAGCAGGGAGCTTCAGCCCTTTGCCACAGGGTCAAGACAGGAATCTTCACATATTCCCAAGCATTTCTGTCAACTTCCCATCCAGGGAACAAAGCTAGCTGTCAGAAAAGAGACTGTTGTTCCTATATGTTACAAGCCTGTGCTGGGTGTATGTTGTTTTCCCAAACAGCTTTGTGAGGTAGATTATACCCATTATACAGAAGGAACAAATGGGAAGCCCAGAGCATTACTTGCCTAGAGTAACAGAGCAGATACATGAAGGGATAGGAGTCTGGATTTGGAGTCATGCTTGACACTGGGGGCTATACCTGGCCCATCCTGGTGTAGGAGGCCATCTTGCTGGAGCTCCTGGGCCTCTTCTTCATCCACCTGTCTACTGTTTAGTGGGTAAAGGGAACAGATAACTTTGATGGAGTGAGAAGTAAAGTTGATCCCACAGAGGAAAGCCCATTTTCCAGCAGGAAGTATTTTGAGCAAAGCACTCCACAGCGTTATTCATGCTTCCTCATGAGCAAACTGTATGCAGAATATTTCCATCACGGATGGAATTAAACACAAATGTGTATGACCTGCACAACACAGAGCAAACAAATGGAACAGAAAGATGAGAAGAAAATTGACCCTATCTTGACCCTCATCCTGTGTCCACTCTCAATATCTCATAAATATGTAAATGTGTGACTCATCTGATAACTTGCAACATCCATTTTTTCACTAAACTCTACCTGGGTAGATGTTTGTCTCCAACTTTGCAGATGAGGGAACAGGACATTGCAAGTCAGCTGATTCAGCCAAGATCCACAGTGAATTTATACCTGTTTCAGACTTAAATTAAGTAGGTGAATGACGCTTGATCTCTGTAGCTCCACACGACCTCACAATGTACAAACTGGACATGTGATTATGATAAGCAATAACCTGGTTTTTTTTTTTTTTTTTTTTTTTTTTTTTTTTTTTTTTTTTTTTTTTTTTTGCTAAGAATAACCAAATAGAGACACAAGGGCAGATTGGCTACTCAAGTGTCCACTAAGTGTGATTGTAAATAGAGGTCTAAGGGGTGTTGCACATGACAGACCAACTGTGATGCTGTAAATTATACTGTTACTCAGTTATTCCTTCACTCATTTTCATGTGCATTTATTGAGTACCTATGTTGTGTGACGGACTTTGTCTAGGAAGACAGGATCAAATGCATATTTACCTCAGGGCATCAAGGAAAAACCAAAGAAATGACTCCTTCCAAGCCCAGCTTAGTTAACCCAGAAGTTTATTTGGGTTCCTTACAAGAACATGAGTGATTCAAAGGCAGCTGAATCAATAAGAAAGTCCACCAAGCAAAATAAAAAAGTCCACAACTCACAGGAGCTTCGTCCCTGGAGTAACTGCACAACTTGTAGGCAGCCTGGCCAGTCACAGAATCTCTCCCAGCAACGACTGTTGCTTACATATCCTTGGGAAAGCACCTGTGGATCTTCTAAGTTTCCAGAACATCCCCAGATTTGCTTGATAACTTCCTGAGACTTCTTTCACTTACTTCCTGAGTCTTAAAGGACCTACCTTCCAGAGGGAATGTTTCAATTCATAGAGAACATATATGTATCACAGCTGGGCCACAAGGACAGAGTGGTAAATAAGTCAGTCAATAAGAAAGAAAATAAAGCCAGGTGGTGGCGGTACATGCCTTTAATCCCAGCACTCAGGAGACAGGGGTAGGCAGAGCTCTGTGAGTTCGATGTCAGCCTGCTCCACAAAGTGAGTTCCAGGACAGTCGGGGCTGCTAAACAGAGAAACCCTATCTTTCTCTATTTAGCAACAACAAAAGAAGAAAAAGAGGAGGAGGAGGAGGAGGAGGAGGAGGAGGAGGAAGAGGAAAGAAAATAAAGATTGACTAAACAGTATTATGATAATAAGACTCTGGGAGTCCATAGGGAATAATGAAGATTCCTTTAAATAAGGGAGTCAGGGAAGCTTTTTGGGAGGTGATATGAGAACCAAGGCCTAAAAGTGAGGAAGAGACAGCCATATGTGGGGGGAAGGACCAACTTAGAGCAGTGGTTCTCAACCTGTGGGTCATGACCCGACCCACACAGGAATTGCATATCAAATATTCAGCATATTTACATTATGATTCATAGCAGTAACAAAATTACAGTTATGAAGTAGCAACAAAATAACATTATGGCTGGGGTCACCACAACATGAGGAACTGCATTAAAAGGTCCAGCATTTGGAAGGTTGAGAACTGCTTGCTGCCTTGGAGGAACAGAAAGGAGGCTGCTAGTGATGAACATGCTGGCTCCAGGATAGAGGGAGCACACAGAGGTGATGGGGGAGGCAAACAGCAGCGAGCTGTGTTCAGAAGTCTGAATGTTATTCCAGCTGCCCTGGGAGTCATACACACACACACACACACACACACACACACACACACACACACACACATCTAAATTCAAGGCTGTTGGCTGTGCTCCTCATCCTATGCTATTCATACAAATCCACTGCATTTTGTATTTGCATGCTTAAAAAGAATTAAAGGATTGCAACTCCATGAATTACCCAGGCCTTCATGGACCATGGCTGTATCCAACATACATCTGTCCATTTGCATCTGGACAAGCATTTGTATTCTCTGTGGCAGGCAATAGCCAGCATCACTGGGAAGCTGCCAGTAAGTGTATTAGAAGTCTCCTGTTTTTCACAGGTCTAAGAAGTATTTAACTAAAAGGACACAGATCCCAGGCTTCCTCTCTGACTCAGCAGAGGTCAGCTCCCAAAGTGTCCTAAACCCACAAAGATACCTAGTGAATTCTGATTGACATATCAAGTGTGATTCAGGTTTCAGCTACCATGACAATGAGATGATTGACTTGTAGGTGGGAAGATTTATTTTGGCTCATGGTTTTGGAGCCTTTGGCCCATAGTTTTGAGCCTATGGGAAAGCAGAGCACCATGACAGGGCATGCACAGTGGAGCAAAAGCTGCTTACATTATGGTGATCTTGTGGCCCTCATTGACTCATGTGTTTGAAGGCTTGGCCCATAGGGAATGGCACTGTTAGAAGGCGTGGCCTTGTTGGACTAGGTGTGGCCTTGTTGGAGGAAGTGTGTCACCGTGGAAGAGGGCTTTGAGGTCTTATATATGTTCAAGCCATGCCCAGTGTTTCAGTTCACTTCCTCTTGCCTGCAAGATCAAGGTATAGAACTCTCAGCTCCTTCTCCAGCACCAGGTCTGCCTTCATGCTGCCATGCTTCTTGCCACAACCATAATGGACTAAACCTCTGAAACTGTAAGCCATCCCCAATTAAATGTTTCCCTTTATAAGAGTTGCCATGGTCATGGTGAATCTTCGTAGCAATAGAAACCCTAACTAAACATAACCATAAAATAAAAAGACAGAGAAAGGGGCCAGGGTCCTATTATCTCCTTCAAGGGTACATTGCTAATGATTGAACTTCCACCAGCTACACTTCTAGAAGGTTCCATAATCTCTTAATAGCACCCCAGACTAGCAGCCAAGCCATTACGTACATGGCTCTTTGGGGGTCACTTAGGTGTAAACCCTAACAACCAGGACATAGTCACCTCCTCTAAATTCTTCTTCCTTCAACAACTGGAGGAGTGTGCTTCAGAATTTGTAGCTGTGGTGTAAACTGGATTTGGATCCAGATTGATAGATGATTTAGAATCCCATTCTTTGTTTCAGGGAGTGAACTTTTTGAGTCTAGTTCCCTCATCAGTATCTGGGGATTCCCATAGGATTTTGGTGAGCTCATACAACAACAACAAAACAAAACAAAACAAAATACCGTGAGGAATCTTTCCATGAATGAAATGCGTAAAAAAGCCTATTTAAAAAAATTTAAATAGCAAACCTTGCCACACAAAAGTGGGATTCACATCACCTGGTACTCTCCCAAGCCCTGTGTCCCTGCCTATCTGAGGCCTGAGAGAAGCGGGAGGGAGAAGAACACATACAAACTCAGAGCAGCGCTCAAAATACAAGTATCTTGAGCATTAAGAAAAAAATGAGATTTAAACATCAGAATCAGCTAAACTTGGGAGACAAGGAAATGAATAAGGAATTCAGAGTTTTGTTTTACGAGTACAAGGGGAGTAATTAACTAATCTCAAAACATGTAAATTAGGGCTTAGAAGCATTTTCAAAACACTACATCTAACTTCAGTTACATATGCGGAATTTGCTACATTATAATAATTAGCTTTTTTTTTTTTTACAAAAGATTTATTTATTTTGAATAGAAGTATTAAATATTATACTAATTACTGGTTATTTTACTTTGTACCCAGGGAAAAAGAAATGAATATTCATTAGCTCCTTAAGCTACTGCTCTTCAACTGACTAGACAGATTCGACATTACCACGAGGCTGTGGGCGGATGGAAATACTCTGTGAAATGAGGTGATACAAATCACAGCCCAATCTCTCCTGCTAATGTGTACCTGCTGTAACCCCGGGTGGATTCTGTTGGCTTTACGCAGCTCAAGAGCTCCCAGCTGGGCAGCCAATAAAGAAGAATCATTGTTAAATTGATAACAAGGCAACACTTTTCCCTACAGTCTATATAACCCAGTGATCTTGAACAAGTCTTAAATTTTAGCCATGATTTCCTAGGCTAAATCTAACACACCCATCCTACTCATTGAGAAGGAATTTCCACGTGCATTCAATCATTTTAGTCCTGTAGTAAGGATGAGGTCTCCCCTAAATGGCCCCAGCCAGAGATTTGAGTTCATGGATTTTTCACCATAGCCCAGTTGATACTCCCTCGCCCCGTGCCATCTTCTCTCCAACAGAAGGGGAAACTAATTAGGTAACATATTTCACAAGATATCAGTCCTGTTGACTTCCAGCCCTTGTTCTGTTTAGGAGGCCATGTTGGAGACTATGAACTGCTTGATTTTTTATTTTGTGGTTTGTTAAGTTTTGTAAACCAATTTAGTGCTTGATCAAGTCACAGTCACGGGAGGAGGGACGCTTGGGAGAAGCCCACCTGGCTGAGGCCCCCCCACCTGTTTCCCTTGTGGGGCTAAGGTGCAGCTGCAGTGGGGCACCTCTGCTGGGCAGAGGCTGTCAATCATGAGAGACTGTGTTAGGAAATGGTGACTAGGTCAGGATGCACACTGGGATGATAGAGGTCAACAGCCCAGGACTTTGTCCATACACAGGAACAGTGTGGGTGAACTGTCTAGGAAGCTAGGAAGTGTACAGGATGTTTTAATAGAAAGCAAAAATCTCTCCCAGTCTTTTCTTTTTTTAAAAAAAAGTATTTACTATGTATACAATGTTCTGCCTGCATGCCAGAAAAGAGCACCACATCTCATTACAGATGGTGTGATCCACTTGTGGTTGCCAGGAATTGAATTCAGGACCTCTGGAAGAACAGCCAGTGCTCTTAACCACTGAGCCATCTCTCCAGCCCCACTCCCAATCTTTTCTTATCCAGAAAAGAAGATGTGATGTCACAGGGGTTGCAAGACACTGTTGACTGGAAAGAGGGGGACTCTCAACAGACATTATCAAGCATGTGTTACACCCTTGGTACTTTGTGGGGGTTCCCAAGCTAGCCACTGTTGTAGAATATTATTTTAATGTGTGCTACTTTTGTTTATGTTGCATTTGTTTAACTCTGTGAAGCTGTGCTACTGTGCCTGTCTGAAACAGCTGATAGTCTAATAAAGAACTGAATGGCCAATAGCAAGGCAGGAGAAAGGATGGGTGGAGCTGGCAGGCAGAGAGAACATATAGAAGGAAAAATCTGGGAAGAAAAAGGAGCCAGAGAAGGAGGGCATCAGGGACCAGGCACCTAGCTACACAATCAGCAACAGAGTAAGAAACAAAGAAAGGTATACAGAAATACAGAAAGATAGAAGCCAGAGGCAAAAGACAGATGAGTTAATTTCAGTTAAGGAAAGCTGGCAAGCAACAAGCCAAGTTATGGTCAAACGTTTATAATTAAGAATAAGCCTCTGTGTGTAATTTACTTGGGAGTTGGGTGGCAGGCCCCTTAGAAGAGTGAAACAACCATCAACAAGCCACCTGCACAGAACCTGGGAGTTTCTTTAAAATCAGGGTCAGCAAGCAGGTGGTAGCTCACATTTTTAATTCCAGCATTCAGGAGGCAGAGGCAGGTGGATCTCTGAGTTTGAAGATAGTCTGCTCTACAGAGCTAATTCCAGGATAGCCAGGGCTACAGAGAAACTCTGTCTTGAAAAAAATAAACAAACAAAAACATCAGAGAGTCTACTACAGGTCTAGGAGATTCCTACACTGATGTTTGAGGAGAGTTCTACTGGATACTGTGCTAGGTGCTCACAATTGATCTCCATTTAGTGCGTTATGAAAATAGGGGTCTAGAGCTGTGGATATAGCTCTGTGGATAAAACATTTGCCTAGCATGCAGAAAACCCTGGGCTTGAACCCCAGCACCATGTAAACAGGTTGTGGGGGTATACTCCTGTAACCCCAGAACTCAGGATGTAGAGGCAGGATGATCAGAAATTCAAGAGGATCCTAAGCTATACAGGGAGTTTGAGGCTAGTGTAGGTGGGGTATGTATAGATACAAAAATCCAGGTCAAATATTTACCAAAAGTTGTCATGATACAACTGAAGATACACTCCTACCTCATTTCAGAGTATACTACAATAAAGGTTACAGTGATATAAAACCAGACAAAGGCAATTTCCATAAAGACTTCATGGGTCAAGTCAAGGGAAAGCCTTCATTCAAAGCAAACAAGGGTATTTCTTCCACTAACAGGGATCTCCTATTTAAATTTAGGCTCTGAGACATTCCTTAATCAACCTTAGATACCAGGGGGACCCAGCAAATACAGCTGATCTCAACTGGCTCCCACCTGGTGAAGAAAGAAGGTTCAAAGGAAAATGATCCAATTCATTTAGCTCTCTAGTTTATTTAGGTCTTTCTTGTGAAAGACCCTTTGCCTAAGAGACAGCATGTGAGATAGATCAACATGGGGGATGGGATGTCTCTACCGATTTCATGGGACCATTATGTTACATTTTATCTTCATTTTCTGCTCTGATAGATGCTGGCAATACTCCTTGATTGGTTGTGAGAGCCACAGATATTCCAAAGCCAAATGGAAGTGTCTTTAAAGATATTGTAGAAGTTAATGAGCCGTGCGGCTTGTTCTATGAACTTCCACCTAGTCTCTGGAGCTTCTTTCAGGTCAGTCTTTGTCAACATGTCTACTTCCTACCATCTTATTTTCATGTTAAATTGTTTTTAATTACAAAAGTAATGGATAAAATTGCATTTAAAAATTAAAAAAATATAAAATAAATAGAGTAAAAATGTGAAATTTCCCTTTTCTCCAACATTGGGATGTATTTTTCTTTTCTTTTTTTTTAAATGGTTTTATCAATTTTTATTTTTATTTTATGTGTGTGTGTGTGTGTGTGTGTGTGTGTGTGTGTGTGTGTTGCCTGCATGTATGTCTGTGTGAGAGTGTCGAGTCTCCTACAACTGGCATTATAGACAGTAGCATGCTACTGTGTGGGTGTTGGGAATTGAATCAGTCCTCTTAACTGCTGAGCCATCTCTCCAGCCCCAGGATGTATTTTTCTGAAGTGTATGCTATGAATTAAATGTATATAAGCATCAAGAGTGGGGCTGCCCACGAGGCACTAAGATGGCCAGATGGAGTCAAAACCCTGGTCACTCTTTGAATTTTATAAACCTGCCAGAGACAGGATACTTAATCTCAGATCCAGTGAAGTCTATCTACTATCTGAGTCTGTGGTTAGGGCCACAGGCCCCAAATAACCTCTGGGACTACAGCAGTTAGACTCTCAGTCCTGCAGTGACAACTAGATCACCAGAAACCAGAACTCCACACCCATAGTGGACAGCTGGAACCCAAAATCTAGTCTCTCAGGAGACATTGTACATGTTAGAGCAAAGCTCGGGCCCTGCATTGACCGCTGAGGCCACCAGCCTGGAGTCCTGGTGTCCTTTGATCCTGCAGAAGCTGGAGGCCTGGTCAATCAAACAAAAAGGTTGCAGGTCAATTGCTGTGGTTTGAACAAGACTGCCCCTGTAAGTTCATTTATTTGAGTATTTGGTCACCTGCTGGTGGAAATGTTTGGAATGGTGAGGAGGCGTGGCTTTGTTGGAGGTGGTGTGTCACTAGGAGCAGCTTTTGAAGTTTCTCAGGACTCATGTGACCTGCAGTGCTCCTTCTTTGCCTCCTGGTTATAGATCAAAATGTGAGTGCTCAGCTGTCCCTTTACGATCATGGACTGTCACACTCTGAAACTGTGATGCAATTTAAATGCCTTTTTAAATAAGTTGCCTTGGTCATGGTGTTTTATCACAATAGAAAAAACTAAAAGTTGGCACCAGGGGAATAGGATATTGTGTGACAGGCCTGACTGTGCTGTTCTTTGGAACGTAGAAGACTTTGGACTAGGAAGGTGGTTGAATTCTGTGAGCAGAACTTAATGGGGCATTCTAGTAGAAGCATGGAAGACAGCAGTGCTGAGAGCTGTGTGGATTGTGGAGGCCCAGCTCAAGAGGTTTCAGAGGGGAACACTATTAACAACTGGGCTGGAGACCATCCTTGTGATATTTGGACAAACAATGTGGCTGCTTTTAGCCCTTGTGCTAAGAATCTGCCCGAGGTTAAATTGAAGAGTTCGGGACTAATTTTGTTGACAGGGACTTCAAGACAGCCTAAGATTGACTCTGTTGTGTGGTTGTGAGTAATCATTCTTATGCTGCTCTACATTGAAAAAGAGCAAGTGCAAATAGAGCAAAGGAAAAATCCAGTTTAAGGAGAAAAAGAACAATTGTGGATCAAGAATGCTATACCCTGCAACATTATCTTTCAAAATAGATGGTGAGTAACAATATGTGAAGACAAACACAAACTAAGGATATTCATGACAACCAAACAAACATGGCAGAAGTTCTCAGTGGAGAACTTTACAGGGGTATGTGTTTAGGGTTTCTATTACTGTGATGAAACATCATGACCAAAGGCAAACTGGGGGAGAAAGGGTTTATTTGGCTTATGTTTCCACATCACAGTTCATCATCAAAGGAAGTCCGGGCAGGAACTCAAACAGGGCAGGAACCTGGAGATGGAGCTGTTGCAGAGGCCATGGAGAAGTATTGCTTGCTGAGTTTTTTCTCATGGTTTGCTCAGCTTTCTTTGTTACAGCACCCAGGACTACCAGGCCAGGGGTGGGCCCTCCTCCATCAATCACTAATTACAAAAACGCCCTACAGGCTTGTCTGCAGCCTGATCTTATGAAGGCAATTTCTCCATTGAGGTTTCCTCCTCTCAGATGACTCTAGTTTGTGTCAAGTTGACATAAAGTTATCCAGCACAAGGAATAAGATGAAAAATAGCCTTCTTAATGTGAATACACAAAAACACACAGATAAACAAACCAGACTTGGGAAAGAAGTATATAAGAATATTGTAGTTTTACATGCTAGCTCCATGATACCTATAATTTTCTTTTTTAAGGTTTACCTGCCCTGTCTCCTGATCTACATAATATTTTAAAAGCTATACAATGTCTATTGAGCAGATTTACTATGGTCAACTGATGAGAACTTCAGTGGTTCACAATCAATTAATATAAATGCATGAGAATTCTATAATTATGAGTTTTCAAGATGGCCAGATATAAGACTAACAAGAAAATTGAAGACATCAGAACGTATCATCAACAATTTGGAGAATCTCAAAAATCTCAATTCGTGGACAAAAATGTGCAAGAAAAAATTCTGTTTTGTCAAACTTTATTTGACTGTTATAAAGACAAAACAGACCTACCAGTACCTTATTTCTAGGTAAGAACTAAATATTGTGAACCAGTTGTGATGGTTTGCTGTATGAGAGATTTTTTTCCTAAGGAGATACAACAAACACATCACCACTCTAGAGGCAGCGGGACCTGCAAGAACCTAGTTGATAACGGAGCGGACTAAAGTCTCATGCACTAGCCAACTTTATTCAGAGCATCAGACAATTTATACTCTGAAGGTTAAGAAGGTAGCCTGAGTAACATTTTCATGAATTCAAGCTGAATATAATCACAAGGACAAGCCACACATGGCAAACCATATTTTTCCATAGATGAGTATAAAGAATAGCTTAAACATTTAATTAATTAACAGCAGCAAGAAATAATTAGTAATCTCATGTAAATTCACTCCTATTTGCCACACCTGGGAGGAGCATGAACACACATTTCAAGACTAATTCCATGTTTTTGAAGAAACTGAGGTCACAAGACTCTTGTCTTGTCTTCTAGTGTTCTCACAAGCACTGAGAATTCTTCTCACACAACTCCATTCTTGGACCAGGTTCCCCACCACCATGTCTCCTCACTCCAGACAGGGAACCCATGATAGACCAAAGCAGTGATTGCACCAGAGTCCAACTTAATGAACTGATGGGTTTTTATTAGAGTTGCTAACAGGAGGGTGTCAAGAAAGAGATTACTTACTGTGATGACTTAAAAAAAGCCGCTGCATCCCCAAAACCACCTAAAATGGTCGATGACTTGGCAAAACTGTGCCCTCTGGAGCTCCCTGCATAGCTTGCTGGCAGCTTTGCAAGTTTGAGATCTCCTTAAGTGGATTAACTGGTCAGTCTCCCCCCACCCCACACCCCCAGCAGTTGTTTGCTCTTTCTATAAAACTAGGGAACAGCCTTCCAGGTTCTCCCAAATGTTTCTATAAAACTAAGGAAGAATCTTCCATGTTTCCCCTTTCCTAGACGAGTGACGTTTTGTGACCTCCGGAGCCTCATGAGCCCTCTCCTTGTCCCTGGAGAGAATGTCTCCATTTGGAGGAAACAGCCCTATGACATGGTCAATCTTCGCTTCATCTTGACTAGATTTAGAATTTCATAGAAAATGGCAGCATGCCTTTGGGTGTGTGTCTGTGAGGTAAATGTGTTAACTGTCAGAGTAAATGTAGGTGGCATCATCTTGTGAGCATGTCAATTTGTTACTGTGCAGGTCTTGTTTAGGCAGACATAGTGTTGAGATTTGGTGGGTGTGGCTTCCCTCTTGTATCTAGAAGATACAGTCTTATGGCAGACACCCTGTTCCCCTGATGCTTCCTCTCTCTCGGCCTCCTCTTCCACAGTGTTCCCTAAACCTCAGGTACAGGAGTTAGGCTTTAGATCTATCAAGGGGCTGGGCAAGTTTCCCCTTGTAATTAGAATATGTATTTCATTTTCCTGTGATACAATTTCTGATATCTTTGGCTTTTACTGCTACCATCTTTTTAATTTTTCTTTTAAATGATTCAACCACCGACTTCGGTTGCTTTTTCCATCCTTTCTTGTCGTTCACTGGATGGATATTACTGTGATTGTTCCAACCCCTCCTCACTTACCTTGGCAGTTACAGAGTCCCTCACTATTCTTTTACCTGTTTCCCTAAGTGCATGCAGTGAATTCTTGACTTATCCAATTCCACATCCTACAACAGCCCAGACCTCAGAACACTTAGTATGTTTTCTACCACCGAGCTATCTCCTAACCTTCATTCCTTGTGAATCTGGTATATGAAAAGCAACTTTCACTGTTTCCTTTAGGTTCAAATTACCAGCTCATTTTTACGGCAAATACTTTTGGTCTAATCTTCCTTTTAAGGGATATTTTTGTTGGCTATAGAAGTCTAGATCAGCAGCCATCTGGGGGAGTCTCTCCAAGACTGTGCTCAGTTCCTCCCTCTCAGCTTTCTCTTTGAGATAGGATTGAACATCTTTAAAATTCAGGAATCCCCAGATCACAAGCATTAAAGAATGATGGTGCTTGTAACTAATGGCTTAACAAAATTATATCATTTATTATATAATAATCTGTAAGGGATATTTGAGTTATCACATGCTGTGAAAATTCTTAATTGAATATATAGATGAATATGAATAAAAGTATTAAGATTCATCTCTTTAATTTATTTTAAATAATACACCATAAATACTCTCTACATGTTTTGCAAAAAATTCACCCCTATTTGGTCAAATGTTTTTCTGGCCTCTAATTAAATCTAAACATGCTGTTTCATACTGAAATTAGTTTGTCTCCTTCCTGAAGTTGGGAGATCACTTGGCTGTCTGAGGCTGGACACAGTCGGTCAAGGTGACCACGACAGATCCGAGGAAATGAGTTCAGAAGGTTCAGAATGATTGCCTTTGGGGGAAATTCCAGAGTTGTGCTTAAGTTGGAGGGAAATGGGCAGAAGCACTCAGGGTTCAACATCAGGTTCTGATGTTCAGGCATCATACTTTGCACAGTGAGTCTCTTGGAGTCTCATTGCAGCTAAGAGATCTCATTTGAAAACACATTATTTCTCTGCTTTTCTTTGTAGATGCAATTAGCATTCTTATGAGTGGAACCAGCAAATGCTAAATTCTTAAACTGCTAATGACTTCCCCAGGCTTCTGATCCTTTGCCATGCAAAAGTTCTGACATACAAAAATCTCATGGTGCTCATCAGTTTCTAATCCTAAGGCTTTTCCCACTACTGAGAACAGCTTCTGGAGTGAAGAGTCAGCTACTGGGGTTCACTTCTGTTACTGTGACAGATAACCTGACCAAAAACAAATTTGGAAGAGACAGGGTTTATTTGGCTCACAATACCAGATTACAGCCTATCACCGTGGGAAATCAAGGCGGAGCTTAAAATAAGCAAGCCTGTTTATTATTCCACACAGCATTACTGACTATCAAGGAACTCACTTCACAGCCAAACAAGTGGAATAGGAACCATGGGCAATGCTCTTTGCTTGCTGGCAGGCAGCTTATACTCAGCTAGCTTCTCCATACAGTTTAAGACTACCTGCCTAGGGAATGGGGCTTCCCACGGTGGACTGGTCCCTTAATAATCAATAAAATGCCTCCCCCCTCCATAGACCTGCCCATAAGCTAGTCTGATCTAGGCAATTCCTTAATTGAGATTCTCTTCCCAAATAATCCTAGGTTGTATCAAGTAGACAGAAATGTGTTGTAAAGATTGTTAAACTAGATTTAAACATTCGATTTTCAACTGTAAAGCAGATATGACCATGTTATGTTTTTCATGACTATTTTAGAGTCTGTTGTTTTATCTTTGACCTTTTTTTATAAATGTCAAAGGAAATGCAATTCAGTGTATACAGTTGGTAAAGAAGGAATGTCTGCCTCTGGCTGTCAGACAGTAGCAGACAGAATGACATCCTCTTCAGAAAATCCTCCACAGACATATTTCTTCCCAACTGAGCACTTTTCAGAAACAGCTCTGGGCTCAGAGTTTTATGCTCTGTCAAGTACCGATATTACCTGTTAGGTACAGTGGCTAAAATGTACCCCCAGAGGACCATGGGGCCCTATCAATCTGGATATAAGATGCTCCGTAGCGACATTCAGACCTCATTTCTTTTCCAAATGAGAAATGTCATCTATCATCACTTAATCTCATAGGTTTTTTTTTTTTAAAGATTTATTTTAATTTTAAATTAAGTGTTTGGATGTGTCTGTATAGGGTACAGGACTTTGAAGATTCAGAAGAGGGTGGGTATTAGATTCCCTGGAGCTAGAGTTATAAGTTGTGAGCTGACCAGCATGGGTTCTGGGGACAGAACTCAGGTCTTCTGCCAGAGCAGTACATGCCCTTAACTGTGGAACCATCTCTCCAGCTCCAACTAGTGAGTCTTTGTAAGAAGCTTCCTAAATGCAGCAAACAAAGGGAGCTGTTTGGGCAACTCCTTGAAATACTATGC
Source organism: Onychomys torridus (assembly GCF_903995425.1). Taxonomy (NCBI): domain Eukaryota; kingdom Metazoa; phylum Chordata; class Mammalia; order Rodentia; family Cricetidae; genus Onychomys; species Onychomys torridus. The sequence goes on along the minus strand of NC_050449.1, from coordinate 63,218,000 downwards.
CGCTGAGCATCATGGTGCAAAGCCTTCATGGTGGTCCGTACTTCTTGCGTGGTCTTCATTATACTGCATCACTAAATGGACAAACATGCTTTGGACACTCTGGGCACCTCAAAGGGGATGGAATCAAACTGCTATCTTGGCCAATAACAGAATAACATTGAAAACAATTTTAGAAAAGTGGTGATAGTTCTGGAACTCTCCAGACAGACCACCCTCCTGTAGCACCAGCCTAAGTCCCATCAGGAAGACACAACGATGCTGTTCTGACCTTCTCTTCCTGTTCTTCTCTGCCCGTTTCCAGACTTCCTGTGATGGGCTAATGGATTACCCCTGTGCAGTAATCAGAGAGTGCCCTTGTGATTTTCTTGCTCCCACAGTCCCTGGAGATGACCACAGCTGTACAAAGCACAGCTGTTCCTAGGAATTCTTTATAAATACCAACTAAGTGACTCCACTTTGCATTTCTAGGATCCCAACAGGGCTTGAAGCATCAGCCCGTGTCTGGTACCTCCCCACACTGGCCCATTAGATTTTTTTTTTTTTTTTTACCTCCTTTCATGCATCAAAAAGTTCTGCAGGGTACAGTGTGTCTGAAGGTCCAAGATCACATGCCTCTGGGACAGACACACTGCTTTTCCAAGGGCGGTTCCCAGACCATTGCATCAGCTAGAGAGTATATTTAAAATGCACATTGTCAATGTTCTCTGGACCCTTTGAATCAGAAGCTTTGGAAGTGGGCAGGGTCCTAGACTGCTCACAAACATATCCTGTGATAATGAGGTTTGCTGAAGTTGAAAAACAGCTTGTTACCTCCAAAGCTGGTCCAGTTGGAGGGGATAAGGTACACTCTGAGGAATATAGATTCTGGAGCCAGACATTCTGGCTTTGAACTCCAGGGTTTCCATTAGCTTTGGATTATATGCCATTAAATTCCTCGTCTTTTTGCCCATTCCCTTTTCTGCACAATGAAATTCATGGCAGTATGCCTTTGCTGATGGTTTTAGCTGTCAGTTTGACACAACCTAGAATCACCTAAAAGGAGTCTCAGTGAGAGATTATCTACACAGGATGGGGCCTGTGGTCTTGTCTGTGTGGAACTGTCTTAATTAACCAGTATGAGAAGACCCAGCCCACTGTGAGGGGCCCCATTCCCTAGACACGGAGTCTTAAGCACATCAAGCAAGCAAGTGAACATATACGTGTTCGTTGCTCTCTGCTCTGGACTGTGGATGTGATTTGAATGGCTGTTGAAGTTCCTGCCTTGGCTTCCCTACAACAACAAACTGTAACCTAGAGTTGCAAACGGAAATAAACCCCTTTCTCCTCTAAGGTCGGGGTGTTTCATCACAGCAACAGAAGGGTCTGGAACACCCTGCCCACAGGATGCTTGTGAAGATGTAATGAACTGTTTCAATAACCCTTAGCTGATGCTGTTAGGCTCTGCTACCCACGAAACAGCCCCCCAAAAGGGAAGACACAGCCCAAGGTCTGTTGGAGGCAAACCCCTTTTCACCATTCATGGCCTCCATAGTGTCACCTGTAGAATGGATCATTACACTCTAACAACTTATACCACTGAGCTAGTGTAGAGAAAAGTATAATATATGTAAAAACAACACTCATGGGCGTGGTGGCATAAGTCTCCCTCATTACTTGTGAGGTGGACCCCAGGATCCATCTCTCTTAGTGTCCTTCCACCTGCTCATCCTCCAATCTGCTCTGTCAAGAGCACTCAATTCATATTGAAAGCAGCTGCCAGTGTCCCATTGGTTATTATTTTAGTGACTTAGGTAGTGTTGCTTTCTCTCTCAGATGTTCTCTCTTCTTCACAGTGACATCATTCTCACTAAATAAATATTGTTTTTTTTCCACAGTGGTTTCCATCTGAGTTTAAAAAAAAAAAACATGCCAGTTATCTGCCTTGTGGCTTCCCTGCAGTCTGTAAGTGACCATACTAAAGACAGACATTAGCCGTTCATCCAGCGACTGTTGGGAGCAAAGGACCATGCATAGGCTCCACACAACTTCACTTCCCTGGCTTCTCAGACTAACCCACCAAGCTTACAAATTGTCAGTCTTACAAATATAAGGTAAGCAGGTCTGAGAGGCCAAGGGACTGGACCAAAATTTCCCAGCAAGGAAAATGCCCACAATTCTGGAGTTCTCTGTGTGGAGGCACACTTCTTGTACCGTGGTTACTCTTTCAGCACTTTGAAAACTGAGTATACGCAGATGGAAATCAAGATGAATAAACTAGAACATATCATGTGCTCCTCAATAGGACAACTACCATTATGGTTTGACCATGATGTGTTCTGCCAAAAAAGCTCATGGGTTGACAGTGTGGTCCCCAGCTGCTGGTGCAATTTGGAGAACGTCTAGAAACTTCAGGAGGCAGGGCCAATGGGGGAGGTTTGTCACTGATGGTATGTCCTCCGGGCCTCCATCTTGTCCCAGGACCTTACCTGTCTCTTCTCTGCTCTGTGTCCTCCATGAGGTGGGGAAGTTGGCTCTGCCAGCACTTCCATCCTGATGGATGCCAACCTCTGAAGCAGGAAGATGAAAAAAATCCTTCTTCCCTGAAACTGTTCTGTTCAGGCATTTTGTCAGAGTGATTTTTAAAAAGTGTCATAATTGTTTCAGGAACTGAGAGAGAAATTCTAAAGTGGCGATATATGAAAAACCCAGAACCGGATAAATGTATGTGGAGCCAGCCATTTTAACTAAACTTCTGTACTTGGCATACTCTCTGAAGGTTGTGGGAGATTTGCAGACAGCATGTCAACCAAAAGGAACAAGACTAATTGTTCTGTAGGTGGGTATTTTATTTTGTCTTGTCATAGTGTCTGGAAGTATGTGTGTATGTGGGTGGGGTGGTGGTGGACACAGCTACTGTCCCCACTGTTGACACAAAATACCTGGCCAGAGCAGTTTAAAAAGGGAGGTATTTGTTGTGGTTCACTGTTCAATGGTAGAGTCCATCATGGCGGGGAGTCATGGCAATGGCAGGAAGTTGAAGCGGCCGGTCACATTGCATCGGTGGTCAGGACACAGGCAGGGAAGGATGAATGCCAGCCTTCAGCTCATTTCCTTCTTTGTATGCAGTCTAGAATCCCAGCCCTGGAATTCCAGCGCCCATTTAAGGTGGGTCTTTCTACCTCAGTTTACCTAATCTAGAAGATCTCTCACAGACAGGCCCAGAGATTCATCTCCAAGGTGATTCTAGACCTTGTCAAGTTGATAATCCATATAAGCCCTCCTCGGGAGAAAAAGTCTATCATTTTCTAAGCACTCAGACAAGAGAATTGCTCTCCAGATATATCTGAATAAATTAATTTGCTAACTCAACTGTAAGTGCATTGTAATTCTGTGGATCTCTCCATCTCGGGCATGAGTTCTGGAAGATTCGGGGGCATTTGCTTCAACTTTGGAAGGAAATTCTGTATCATTTCTCAGCTGCTGCCCACAGATGATGTGAATTTATGGAGTGTTGGTCTGAACAAAAACAGCGCTACAACATAAAATGCATCATTAATACTTTAAAACCCAGTATGATTTATATTTATATAAATAACATAAAAGAAGCCAATTAAACCAAAGTCACTGGAGTGTAAATAACATAAAAACTTATTGTTCTGTAAGCCACTGAGAATAAACTAATAATGAATGTATTTATCATGCGTCTGAGAACCAAGCAGGTAGGAGTGGTTTAGGCTGGTTGAGGGAAAAGCTGCTTCTGCTGTCAGCTTCTAAGGTCGACCCTTCCTTTTCATCTAATCCAGATCCATTGAAAATGTGACATTTTCTCTGAATGTTACCTTTTGTCCATTTGAGTAATTAATGATTTCAGTGTAACAAGGATGCCTGGATTCAAACACTTTGTAATCTAACTAGGAGGATATTTAAAATTCATTACAGTACATTAAACTTGCAGGGAACAGTTAGCTCCGTGACAAAATAAATAAATAGCCAATTTGCTTTGATCAGCAGAAATTCTGATAAAATCAGCAAAACACCAATTAAAATGTGAAAAATGTCACCTACTCTAGTTATTCTAATGGAACATGGACTGAAAGGAAGAAACTGATTCAATGTTTATTTTTACAGCAGCTGTGGCTTTCAAGTGTACATCATTTGCTAGGGTATCTACCTCTTCCACAGCCCAGCCTTCGCCTGTGCGCAATTGGTAGAATTGCAAAGGTAGCTCCCAGGCTGTGGTTGAATTCTTTTCATTCTGACTAATCAGTGCGTGTGTGAGTGCGTGTGTGCGTGTGTGTGTGTGTGTGTGTGTGTGTGTGTGTGTGTGTGTGTTGAGACAAGTTCTCACAAAGATCCCTGACTGTCTGGAACTGGCTATATAGAGAAGGCTGGCCTCAAACACAGAGAGACCCCCTCCCTCTCCCTCCCTAGAGCTGGCATTAAAGACTGGCCACACCTGACTTGTTATGTGGATTTTGAGACAGGGTCTCATATAGACTGGTCTAGAACTCAGTATGTGGTTGAAGATGACCTTGAACTCTTGATCTGCCTGCCTCAACTTCCCAAGTGCTGGGATTATAGGTGAGATTTATCTGGTGCTGGCATCAAACCCAGGGTCTTTGTGCATGCTAGGCAAGCACTCTACTAACTTAGCCACATTCCTAGTACACATCATCGTTTTCTTATTTTAGCAGTCTTCTCTTTTTGAGAAGTGCTGTTAACTGATTGAGTGGGAAAGGAGCAGCCAAACACTCTAGGTATCGATTCTAGATTAATCATAGGGCTTTGATCTCATTTCTTATCATGGCACCTGTTTTAGTTTATTGCTACAACAGTATAAGAATTTCAGAATGACAAGTTCACGTTCACCCACAGGCAGGTGCCCAGTGAGGGTTTGGTAAATGAGCTCTGAGCGGATCCAGGACTCTGTCTCTTTTAGCTGGATCGGTAGCAGGTGATTCTCCTAACTCCAGAATGTCATGAATCCACTCCCGGTTCTCTAGAGAGCCAGAGAGACAGTAACTACAGGAAAAGACAGGGTCACTTAGCGTCTCATTGCACACCTTGTTTATCGAATTACAAAGAAAACAAAAATACGATTACTTTGAATGCACAGTGCCTTTCCTTCCCTCATCTGCCTTTTCTTCAGGGTAGGCAGTTTCTCCTTGACGGAAACCATGAATCATGTCTAACAAGCCCTGTGGAATCTCTGCCAGTTCTGGCCACTTCAGAGATCAGTAACAGGAAAGAAATGTGCAAGCGGCTTAGTGGGCGGGCGACACGGTCTCCTTTTCAGTCTTCTCAAAATGCTGCGTCATCATCTTTCAACCGTAAACACACTGGCTCTTTTAAAAAAAGTGTTTCCAGTGAGATCCTCTCCGTGGCCCCCATTCTACCCACAGCTTGTTCATTACCCAACTAGGAAACAGCCTAGACTTTCAGCAAATCCACTATTTCAAAACCCAAACAAACCACAGTTAAATCTGAAACCTGGGCAACACAGAGTAAACTTTAAATGTCAGTTTTAATGAATTTGAAACAAGTGATTGCCTGGGATGGGCTGCGACTGGATGTGTTGTTGAGCTATTGACTTTGTGGCTCACATTTTGCATTTGTATTCTGAATGGAGTTGGGAGTTTCCTTTAGTTGGTCCTTTTGACATTATAAGCTCTGCCTGTCTGCCTAGGCACACACTGCAAAAAACGTCACCATGAACACGCTCATAGGGTTTTATGATTATGCAAATCTTTTATTCATTCCAGGCAGTGTCTTGTATAGTCCAGGTTGGCCTTGAAGTCACTCCACAGTCTGAGATGACCCTGAACGTCTGATCCTCCTGCCTCCACTTCCCAAATGCTGGGTTTACAAATTTGAATCACCATTCTAGTTTGTTGTCCTCCCTGCCCCCAGGATCCAGCCAAGAGCTCCAACTGCACTACATGCCTGGCCTCCATATAATTACAGACCTGAGAGAGCATGCATAACCTTCCCTGCAGGAGGTCATCTTTCCATTTCCTTAGAAATCGTAACTTGTGGTGAAATCACGAAGACCTTTGAACACACCAACACTCTTCAACACCAGATCCCTGACGAGGCCCCTTGAAATGTCACTTCCCTGCATTTGTAGGATGAACAAACAGTACACCTAAGTGACAGGGTTGTCATAAAGTTGAATGATTGTAAATGTGAATTGTGTAGAACAGCGGCCAGCCCCCAGGATCGATCACACAGCACATTCCTATCGTATTTAGCTATGGTCTTGTACATCTAAAGAACAGCATGAGGCACTGTAATAGGGTGCAGAGGTGCTCCTCAACAGAGCTACAGATGTAGGATACAAATATATAGGCCAGAACTTGCACTACAATTTTTTTTGGTTTGTGCGTGTGTGTGTGTGTGTGTGTGTGTGTGTGTGTGTGTGTGTGTGTGTGTGTTGCAAACGTGTGTTCTGGTGCTCATACCTGTATGTGTGCACAGAGTCCAGAGGAGGACCTTGGATGTCCCATTTTTATCCTTATGCCTCTTGCTGAATCTGGAGCTAGGTTGGTGACCAGCAAGGCCCAGTGATCACTCTGTCTCCAACCCCCCACAGTGCTGTAGCTACAGGGGCACATAGGCAGCCCAACTTTGTACATGGATAGATTTGAATTCAGGTCTCCATGCTTGGAAAGCAAGTACTTACCCACTGAGGCATCTCCCCGGCCCAAACCACTCAGCTTTTATCTGAAATTCAAATTTAGCACCTCTGGGAACTCAGTGTTAGTGCGAGGTGCTGCCGGACCTGCGTGGCTCCTGGGTTTTTTCAGCCTTTGGGATTTAAGCAATGGGAAGGTTAGAAGTGGAGTGTCAAGATCTTACTGCTTCCCTTCACTTGGGAGAGACAGAAAGTTCCCACTTTCGCTGTGGATGTCCTTGAGATGTGGTGACATGCTGTCAGCGGCCCCTGCACAGGCTGATAACTCAGAGGCTATGATTCTCTTGTTTATGGCTCCTTCACCTCCACCGACATTTTTACTTGACTAATTCACTGTTTCAAACCAGCCAGAGGTGGGGGTGGGGGTGAGGCTAGAAATCACTCCAACTAAATGCTACTTTGAAGTTCGGTTACTTGGCTGGAAAACCGCAGATGAATTGATGGCTGCAGATGGTCTGAAATTTGAATGATTCTTTTTCCGCTTCAACTAAATCTATCGAGCACACCCAAATAATTTAAACGCGCTGAAAATAAGCAGTATCGGGGATTAATGAAAGCAATATGCTCAGTCTGTTGCATTTATTATTTTTAAATTATAGGGCTCGCACTTGAAGAAATGCAACGAGGTTGAAACGAAGCAATTTTGTTGTTAAATATTGTCATTTAGAAGAAAATGCCTGGGACCCTGGGACTGAAATTGTCCAGGCCGCTGCTGTTTTCTGGTGATCCTTAGTTCTTTTCTTGTCTTGTCTTTTCTTTTTTAAATAAATTTATTTATTTTACACCCTGGCCACAATTTCCTTCCCCTCCTCTCTTCCGAGTCCCTCACCCCACCCCACCTCGTTCTCAACCCCCAATCTCCTCCTCATCCATTTGTTTTAGGAAAGGGCAGGTCTCCGATGAGCAACAACAAAACATGACAGACATATCATGTAAGTCTTCTAAGCACCTCCTCCGGGCAAGGAGACCCAGTATGAGGAGTAGGGTCCCAAAAGCCAGTAAAACAGTCAGAGACAGCCCGTTCCCACTTTTAGGAGTCCGACAAGAGGACCAAGCTATGCAACTGTAAAATGTATGCAGAGTGCCTAGGTCAGTCCTATGCAGGCTCCCTGGTTGTCGGTTCAGTCTCTGTGAGCCTCTGTGAAACACAGGTTAGCTGATTCTGTGAGTTTTCTTGTGGTATCCTTGGCCCCTCTGCTCCTACCCTCCTTTCTCCTCTCTTCTGCAGGATTCCCCGAACTCTGTCTAATGTTTGGCTGTGGGTCTGCATCTGTTTCCAGCAGTTGCTGGATGAAGCCTCTCTGATGACAACTGGGCTAGGCACCAAGCTGGTCGCAGGAGATGGTCAGTGATAGATAATTACATGTCTACACGGTTGGGCTTGCCCGGCGGACCGCCTAACTGTTTCCGGTGTAGAATAGCCATCTCCGGGTCAGACATCTCGCGGGACCGGGACTCTGTGGCCTTACGTGGTTGCGTAAAGCGCGCGCAGCCATGTAATCTACACGCATGCGTGGAGTACCCACAGGAGTCCCTGTACGCATGCGCGGCCCAACCTTTAAAAAGCCGGCGCCATCTTGCGCGAGGCTCTCAGTCTCTCTCTGTCTCTCTCTCTCCCCACGCATGTTTCACCCAGGCCTGTCACCTCTATTCTCTTTAATAAAACTCTCCCGTGGTTCTGTCGTGTTCGGGACGTGTTCCTAGCGCTGCATAACTACTAACAGTCAGTTCAGGCTATGTATCTGCTATTTCTAGGAGTCTAAGCTTCGGTCATCTATGTAGATTCCTGGGAGATTCCTTTGTGCCAGGTTTTTACCTGACCCTCAAATGCTCCCCTGCCCGCCCGCCCGCCCGCCTTCCAGTAGTCTCTTTCAGTACCCTCCCCATCCTGTGCCTGATTGCTCATGTTCCCACTCCCACCTGCCCTCCGTCTACTCAAGAAATCTCTTCTATTTCCCTGATCGGCTGTGCATATCGCTCTGTATAAATAAAATGCTGTTTGGCCAGCGGCCAGGCAGGAAGGATAGGGTAGGCGGGACAAGGAGGAGGAGAATTGTGGGAAGTGGAAGGCTGGGTGGAGAGACACTGCCAGCCGCCGCCATGACAAGCGAGATGTAAGGTACTAGTAAGCCATGAGCCACGTGGCAACTTATAGACTAACAGAAATGGGTTAATTTAAGATATAAGAACTAGATACCAAGAAGCCTGCCACGGCCATACAGTTTATAAGTAATATAAGCGTCTGAGTGATTATTTTATACATGTGTTGTGGGACTGCGGGGGCTTGGTGGCACCTGGAGAGAAGCTCTCCAAGCAATAAATGGCACCCAAAGTGTTTGCAAGAGTTTCCACCTAAAACCTGAGAAAAAAAGATTCTAAAACGGAGCTAAAAACAGCTTGCTAGTTGTCTCTCTCAAGTTAGTGGCAGCCTGCCGGTTTGAGCTACTATGGTGTGTTCCTGGCACATGCATCTGACCTGCAGTGTGGTGGGAAGGAGGAGTCTACAAGTGACACTTTACTCTGCTGCATAGTGGATTTAACCTTTGCTAGTTAAAAAAAAGTTTCTGGGCTATGTGCTGCTTTGATAAAACTGCTTCTGATAGTTGATGGTACACATGGCTCCAGACCCAGAGCTGGCGGTAAACTGTACCACCGCCACTTTGGGAAGCTGAGATGGGTGGAGCCAGCAGCCACAGCAGCGTTTCAGTCTTACAAAGATGGATATTACACAGAGAATCTGGTTTATATTGTCTTTGGGATTTTTAACTACAGAAAAAGATTTGATCGTAAAAGCTGTTGAGTTAAACAAATATGTAAATTTTAAAGGTACCTTGACTTCAAAATTTGGATATAAGGATATGTTGCTTTGGAAAAGAGTCTCTGCTTTTGTTTCCACAGAAAACCAGAGGCTTTGGATTTGTTCCAGATTAAGATACATCAGGTTTGATTAGCCAAGACCACCTGAAAGGTCTCGGATGACACCATGGCCCAGATGATCCAACATCCAGAATGGTTTCAAGGCAACTGGCTCAGAGGTTTACCCTCACGGACTACTCCATAATCCTAAAATTTTCTTTATGTCCCCATAAGATACAGCGCCCACCTCCAGCAGGAAGTAGTAAGAAAAACTATGTCAAATTTCCTAAAATATTTAAAATATTATCAAGCTGGCTTTGGAGATGGAATTGGCTCACTCCTTCTCTAAAACCAAAAACATATTGCTAAAAAAAAAAAAAAAAAAAAAAAAAAAAAAAAGGTTAAGAGATTCTTATGTCCCAAATCAGAAGAGCCCTCTGATGTGGGACAGAGAAAAACCATTATTTTTATTTAAATCAGGTTGATTATAAATGTGATCTCTTTCTAAAGAAAAAAAAAGGGCATATGATCTAGATATAATAGAATGAAAGGGTAGATTAATGAACTTACTTTTAAAGAACAACAACTTGTTTAAAATGTCTTACATTGGTATAGATTTTAGTCTATTGATACAAACTTAAAGTTAATTTTGTTATTCTGTATATATATTTCTACTCTCGTTTGAGATATTATGTTTATGCAACTCATTTAGATTGTAATGGATAATTAAGAAATACATATCAAGTAGTCTTCTATGATAGTTAAACTTATAGTCATGTTAAGTTTTCTAGGTATACATAGATATATTTCAGATAGACAGGTAATCTTCAAACACTTCAAAGGTCTACAGAATATGGCATTTAAAATACTTTTAAAATTTAGACTTTCTGGACAATGACACATATCTGCTCCTGGCAGCACCAATTTCAGAGAGGAGGATGGGCATTAAAGACACTTCATATGGAGTTTATCTTCACCTTGACAAAAATAGCCATTTGGGCAAGAAACTGTTCTTGCCTGGACTGCTTGATCAACTGGACATGCAGGACCCATAGAAAGGTAACCACTGAACTTTGCTTGACAAAATGTTCCTTCAGGTTCCTGCTTCACAGAGGAAACTGCCAAACATTCTACAGGACACTGAGAGAAGTGACCAAGAGACTCTAGCCCTGTGGGCTGAAGACAAATGCCCCAACTTTACAAAGGAACATTAGGTGACTGTCCAGGCTGCCATCTGTCTCTGTCGGTATACCCTGCAAGACTCCCAAAAGTTGCTTGCATCCTTCTCCCAGTTCTCAGGTAATATTATATCCTTCTGAGGTCTTTGATGTGGTTGAAGACTAGATAGTTATAATTTCCTCAGTTATGATAAACGATAGTTAGATATAGAACCTTAGACATAAATATAGGATAGATAGAATATTTTGTTTAATTTTGCCAAAACAAATAGACTAGGTATTGTAACTATAATTCTTGCTTGATAATTGTTTTGTTATATATAATTTTACTATGTAAAAGTTAAAACCTTCCTCTAAAAAAAAAAAAAAAGAAAAAGGGAAGTGCTGTGGATATCACTCTGTATAAATAAAATGCTGTTTGGCCAGTGGCCAGGCAGGAAGTATAGGCGGGACAAGAGAGAAGAGAATTCTGGGAGGTGGAAGGCTAGGGCAGAGAGATGCTGCCAGCCACTGCCATGACTAGGAAGATGTAAGGTAATGGTAAGCCACGAGCCACGTGGCAAAGTATAGATTAATAGAAATGGATTAATTTAAGATAGACGAAACAGATAACAAGAAGCCTGCCATGGCCATACAGTTTGTAAACAATGTAAGTTTCTGTGTGTTTACTTAGTTGGTTCTGAGCGTCTATGGGCCTGGCGGGTGAGAGAGATTTGTCCTGACTGTGAGCCAGGCAGGAAAACTCTAACTACACTGATCCTTAGTTATTTTCATGTGTGCGCACACACACACACACACACACACAAAACATAAAAATAGGAAAGTCCCTGTGACCCAATAGAGAATTAACTAGACTTGGGGCAAAGCTGTGTGGACCATGGGACCTAGGAAAACTTAGATGGCTTGCAGATCCCTGGCAATTTCTTCAGGGCTGTTTTTATCAGTATGTGAGCTTGAATTTAATACTTTGAAGACAAAGTAGGGTCTTGGAAAATTCTAGTCATGGAGCCAAGAAGACCTAGGCATCTTCCCAAGGGCTTTTTTTTTTTTGGTCTGGGGAATTCTCTGGTTTCATTCCATTGCTGTAGCAGGTACCAAGACCAAAAGCAACTTAGGGGAGGAATGGGTTAGTTCAGCTTATGGGTCACAGTCCATCACTGACATAAGCTAGGGCAGGAACCCAAGCAGGAACTTGAAGGAGAAACCATGGAGGGAATGTTGCTTGCTGGCTCACTAAGCCATGCTTAGCTGGCTCTCATACACATTCAGGACCACCTGTCCAGGGAATGGTGTTGTCCACAGTGGGCTATCCCTCTACAACCACCACCACCACCACCACCACCACCACCACCACCACCACAACCCACGCTACTGCCCGCCTCCACCAGTTAACAATCAAGACAATTCTCACCACTAGACAGGCCCACAGGCCAATCTGATCTAGGCAATTCCTCTCTTGGAAGACTCTAGGCTGTGTCAAGCAGGAAGTCAAAACTAACTAGAACAGGAAGGTTTAAAATTTTTCAACAGTTTGTGCCAGATGTTGACAATGGTTTAGAAGGAAAGTGGGCTTCGGAGCTCTGTGAATTTAGTCAATTTGCTCATCCTGAGGTTGGGGTTTCTTTCTTGGAAAGTGAGTGAGCAAGAGGCAGGGGAATCCAGCTACAGAGAATTTGTGCAAATGGCGCCTCATTCCTGAGGAGCAGATACAGGAACTACTTATTGTTCTTTCATTATTATTTTTCTGCTCTAATTTTTTTTAGAAATGAAAATGAACAAATTTAGAGTTGCCAGATAAAGTAAAGGATCCCTATTTGCATTTTAGGTAACAATGAATATGTGCTTTTGGCCTAGGGACATGGCTCAATTGGTAAAGGGCTTGCCTTGCAAACATGAGGACCTGAGTTCAATCCCCCAAACCAACATGAAAAAAGTCACACACAATAGGGCATGCTTGCAGTCCTGGAGCTGAGAAAGTGAAGACAAGAGTGGAGGCAGACTTTCCTTTCCTGCCTGCCAGTTCCCAAATAACTGACATAGAGACTCAATATTAATTATAAATGCTTGACCAGTAGCTCAGGCTAATTACTAACTAGTTCTTACAACTTAAATTAACCCATTTCTATTAATCTATGTGCTACCCCGAGGCTCATTTACTTCACGCTTACGAACTTAATGTTGCTTCTTTCGCATCTGGCTCTAGACTCCTCTTACTCCACCCTCTTTCTTCCCAGAGTTCTCTGTGTCTGACTGTCCCACCCATACTTTCTGTCTAGCTACCAGCCACTCAGCTTTTTATTAAATCAAGCTGAATGACAAACCTTACAGTGTACAAAAGGATTATTCCACAGCACAAGAAGATCTCTGAGGTTCACTGGCCAGATAGTCTAATCTAAGCCCCAGGCCAGTGAAAGACCCTGTTTCACAAAAACAAGTTGGGGACTAGAGAAATAGCTCATTGGGTAAAGGTACTTGCAGCCAAGCCTGACATCCTGAGTTCAAACCCAAGACCCACATTACTGGGGAGGGGATGGGGCAGGGAGGCAGACTCCCTAAAGGTGTCCTTTGACCTCCACACATGTGCTACAGCATCTAATAAAACATTAATAAAAGGTGGATGGCACATAAAAAATGACACACGAAGTTAACCTCTGGTCTCCACATGCGTGCACACAAACACACACACAAGTAAGCCTATACAAACAAACATATACATTCATATACTCACATACAGATATAAAAAACGAGGTGATTTTTATGTCTCTTATATGTTACTGATGAATAATGAATAATTTCTAAGCATAAAGCTGTACTATACTAACCCTGTCTTGGAAAAAAAAAAGTTCTATACATAAGGGACTTACATACACTAATAAATAGTCATTGTTGCTTATTTGAAATTCAGTCTTAACTGAGTATCAGCCGCAAACAAAAGGCTCTTTCCAGGAAGACCATTGAAATTTTAAGGTTCAAATTCTCCTGCTTAATGAACTTTTTGTAACCCTGTGATTTCTTTTAAAAATTATTTTCTTTTAAAACTTGTGACACAACAATTTTAATTTAAGGAAAGATTCTGCCTCCTCTATGTTTGGGCATTTCAGTTACAGGCAGAGTCCTGTACATGTGGGGCCAGCTGAGGTGTGACCTCATCTGGAAAATGCAAGCATCAGGGACAGCCAGCGTACATCAGTATGCATGTGACTCCGTGTGAAGCATGGCACAGGGTGGAGCATGAAAAAGAGGAGCTATTCCTACCACTTGGTTACCTGTGCAGAAAACATGTGCCAGGCTCTGGCTGGGTGGAAGACCCTACCTAACAGAGGCACTGGGGATAGAACAGTGAACAACCCACCACTGGGAACATCTCTATGGCACATACCCTGTTGCATTAAATTTACTCCCTGTGATGAACAGCTTTAACTGTCAGATGGCCACAACCTCGATTCACCTGGGAATAGAGTCACAGTGAAGGGTTATCCAGATCAGGTTGATCCATGGGCATTCCCCCCCCCCCCATGTGGGATTGGGTTGACTGCCTTAGGTGGTATGGGAAGACCCAGCCCGAACATGGGCAGCACTGTTCCCTGCTTTGGGGTCCTGGATTGCATTAACAGTTGAGAAAGCTAATTGAGCACTAGGCATTCATGTATTTGTTCATTCTGCTCTTGATTGTGGGTGTGAGATGACTGGCTGTCTCAAGCTCCTGCAGCTGTGACTTCCTCACAATGACTTACTGTATAATTTGGAATTGAGAGCTAAAATCAGCCCTTTCATCCCCAAGTTGCCATATCGTTGGGACATTTGATCACAGTAACAGAAAGGAAAGCAGGACAGTCTCTGAAAGTGAAGACTGATGAGGATGTTCTAAAGGAAAGCAGGACAGTCTCTAAAAGTGAAGACTGATGAGGATGTTCTAAAGGAAAGCAGGACAGTCTCTAAAAGTGAAGACTGATGAGGATGTTCCACGTGAGTGTGATGGAAAGAGGGAAGGGAAGAGGGTGAGAGTGAAGGTTATTCTCAGTAGAGAGAGGAAGGGATGAAGGTGGTGCCGATGATTGACATCTGATCAAGGGCCTCAGGGACACCACACAGCAGGCCACACAGATATCTAGGGGAAAACATAAGAGCAAATCATTATTGCCCAGGTAGACCCAGAAACTTGACTGTGATTTTAGCAAGCCAGTCTATGTGGAAAAAATTGTCCATCTTCCTGTGGCCCGAGGTCTCTTGTGGTCAGATCCATCCCAAATGCTGCTGGCAAGGCTAACTTGTGTGTTGAGGTCTCAGAGGGCCATCTGAGTCTCTTCTCATGGGGAGCAAACACCGCCTACAGTGACTGGCTTCTTCTAGCACTGAGCTGAGAATCCTGCAGTGTCCTGAGTGAGAAACTAAGCACAGCACTGCCCAGCTCCTCCCACTCTGTTGCTCCCTGGTCTCCTGGTGCTTTTCATCACTTTTACTTCCTGCTCTTTCCCTAGTAAATAGCCACTACAGAATGCCCTCCCTCTGAGAGGCTGCACTGAAGCCCATCGCTGGCATGAGGCTGTATTTCCCTTAACCAGGCAGTGCATTTAACTTAGTAAGGTGACCTTGAAGAGCAGTGGCACTTGTTGAAAAATCTGTTTAAAATGCAGCTTCACTGATTTTCTAATTCTTTCAAAATTTCCTTCTCCTCGACCTCCTGAAAGTGATTTCAAGAATACAGCAGAATTATTTCCAATTATTTGTTCATAGGCCAGTATATTAGAGCAGTACTTTGTACCTGCAGCTCACTTTTAGGTAACATAACATCTCTTCATGTCGATCATTTTCTCTTTCTTTTCTTTCTTTCTTTCTTTCTTTCTTTCTTTCTTTCTTTCTTTCCTTCTTTCTTTCTTTCTTTCTTCCTTCCTTCCTTCCTTCTTTTCTTTCTTTCTTTCTTTCTTTCTTTCTTTCTTTCTTTCTTTCTTTCTTTCCCTTTTTCTTTCTTTCTTCTTTCCCTTCCTTCTTTCCAAGTCTAGCCCAGGCTGGCTTTGAACTCATTATGTTGCTGAGGATTGAGTTTATTATGTAGCCTGATCCTTTTGCCTCCACCTCCTGAATGCTGGGGTCACAGCTGCGTGCCACCACACCCAGTTTTATGCAGTGCTAAGGATGGAACCCAGGGCTTCATGAATGCTGGGTAAGCACCCTACCAACTGAGCTACAGCCCAACCCATGTTTATATTTCCTTTGGCATAAAATACAAACTGTGGTATGAATGCATTATGATCTATATATCCAATGTTCTAAAGGTCTTGCACTTTTTTTAAAGTTCTCTTTCCTTCCAGATAATATCTCATCACTGTGGAGCAAGTATACAACTTCTAAAGACATTGTTCCTGGGTCTATCCCTACCAGAAGTAGCTATGGTGTTCCCAAGATCCTGGGTATAACAGATCTGCTGTGGGATGTTGTAGTTAGAGTTTTCCTGCCTGGCCCAGTCAGGACAAATCTCTCTCACCCGCCAGTCCCACAGTCTCTCAGACCTAACCAAGAAAGCACACAGAAATTTACATTGTTTAGAAACTGTATGGCCATGGCAGGCTTCTTGTTATCTGCTTCTTCTATCTTAAATTAACCCCATTTCTGTTAATCTATTCTTTGCCACGTGGCTTGTGGCTTAGCAATGTCTTTACACGTTGCTTCTCATGGCGGCAGCTGGCAGTGTCTGCTCCCAGCCTTCTACTTCCCAGAATTCTCTTCTCTCTTGTCCCGCCTATACTTCCTGCCTGGCCACTGGCCAATCAGAACTTTATTTACACAGAGCGATATCCACAGCAGGATGTCTTTCTGTATGCTGTGAATATGTGTTGCTCTGGTTGGTTGATAAAATAAAGCTGCATTGGCCTATGGCAGGGTAAAGTACACTCAAACTAAAGACAAGACAAAGAAGGGTGGAGTCGAGGGAGACGCCAGCCAGCAGCCCAAGGAGCAACAAGATGCCAGCAGACTGGTAACGCCACGTGGCAACATGCAGGTTAATAGAAATGGGTTGAGTTAAGTTATAAAAGCTAGCTAACAAGAATCCTGGCCTATAGACCATACAGTTTGTAAATAATATAAGCTTCTGTGTGTTTACTTGGGACCAAGTGGCTGTGGGACGCAGGTGGGAGAGATTTGTCCAGACTGTGGAGGTGGGGGTGGGGGTGGGGACAGGCAGGACAGGAGAAACTTCTGCCTACACAACTCTGTGACAAAGTATCTGAAAGTTTGAACAAATAAAGAGCTAGGAACAAAGGTTTCTGGAACTTCTGCCCAAGATTTGTGGGTCCTATCTTGATGTCTTTCAAGAAAGTTTCAGAGCCATTTCCCAACTACTACACACATAAGAGTCCACTAGCAGGAGAGACTTGCAGAGGTCAGAAGTTCCCCACACTGAGCCCTTTGATCTGTTGAAGGGCATAGAGAGCAGAAAAGGTGTACTTCCGGTTTGATCACTAGCTGAGAGCAGTGGCTTGAATCACGAATGTCCCCTGTGTGCTAAAAGCTGGTTGCCAGAATGATGCTATTGGGAAACGGTGGGAACTTTAAGAGTTGAGGTCCAGTAGGGTCTTCAGGTCATTAAAGAGGGCTGGAAGAGCCTGATTCTCCTGATTTTGCTTCCTCATCCTGAACCCCATCATGAGCTGCCTCCATGATAGGTACCTCACCCCAGGTCAGAAAGACACACTAGGCAATCCCGGCTAGAACTTCTGAACCCACGAGCCGAAACAAACCTTTTCTTTTTTCAAGTTAATTACCTTGGGTAACTTGCTATAGTGACAGCAGGCCAAGCGACACCAGTCACCCATCTGGCAGGTGAGGCCCTGCGTGTCTTTCCGCTAAGAGCTGCCCTTTCACCTCCTTTCCGTAGATCTTTGGTACAGCTTCTCTCACCCTGGAGGAGTATAACCTGCAGTATAGAAGTCTTAAAAACAGTAAAACCCATCGGTCTAGTACAGCAGGCTGGTTCTATCTAGGAGACTCACCTTAACAAAAATACCCTTTTTACCTTTCAACTACTCTATATTTAAAGTGAATTCTTTTTTTTTTATTTCTTTATTGATTAAAAAAATGGTTGGGAGTCAGGTATGAGGGTAAAACCTGATAGAGGCACAGAGAAAAACTGATCGGTGACCTCTACTCTCCACTCTTCCCCCCTGGGAAGGGTCATTATCTCCTTTGGCCCCTCCTTATTCCTCTAGTCTGTCAGTCTGTCTCCTTGAGTCGGCCAGAAAACTCTATAGTCCACTCTGGCCAGCTGAACATGGACCCCGCCCTCCAGAGCAAGGCCCGACTCCATTGGCCATCTTGGAGCCATAATACAAACAAATCTCCCGCAACGTACACTTCATTAAGTAAGCAACAATTTCTCATTGTAATCATCTACCTTAAAAATTTTTGATGGGAAAAGAAAATTTCTACCAAATGCTACACTGTGATACTGAGAAGGAATTCCAACTTCTCAGAAGTTGTTTCCATCTTAGGACAACAACAACAATAATACGACCTAGAAAACCAAAACATCAGCAATGGTCCCCTCATCCCCCAAAAACTAACTCAGAATTTTAAAAGGGTAATTTCCCAAGTGCAAGCACCATGAAAGAAAATATGTATGTATTAGTAAAGAAAAATCCAGCTTCCTCTCCATACTGTTCAGTTATTCTTCTCATTTCTTAATAGCCCTACATTCATAAAAGGCCAAAGGACTCTGACCTTGCCAGGCTAACTGAGCAGGAAAAGGCAATCATGTGTATAAGGTTGTCACCTATCCCACAAATTATGATAAAATATACCTCAGCATCAGGGAAAAGAGTTGCATTTCTCGGGTGACATCCACAGTGGTACGTATAAGAATTTAAATAGAGGAGCAATTTATCTCACACTAACGTGTTTTATGGCTATCATCAAGCATGATGTCTTCAGAGGCTGAAGAGTGATGTTTTTATGAACTTGGACTCCTGACTGTATTGTCTCTGCAGCTCAGAAATGATCTCTCCATCTTCTTAAAATTTCCCTTCCTCACCCCCTGCTTTTGCTCCTTTTTTTTTTTTTTAAGTAAAAGGAAAATGGGGCAGGGTGGGGGATAAAATGAATCCACATCAGACAAAGGGCACCCGAACAGCTCTCCAGCCCTGCATAGTTTTGGAATGAATGATTATCTGGCTAATTAGTGAAATAAATAATAATAATTGCCTGTCCCTCCTCATTAGAGCCCTTAATAGCAAATGGAACCCCAGTGCAGAGCTCCAGAGAGCTGGTTTAAAGTGTAGGATTCAATTCTGAGTTGGGGAAAAGAGGAAAGGCTGTACACTGCAGATAGCCATGTGGGAATGCTAGACTCTGGGGGCACCAGAAAGCCTGGGGGCCACCACATCTGCAAGACTTGGGCTGGAGAGGGAACGCTGCTGTGTTCCTTCCCCACTTAAGAATTCTACTACCTTCTGAATGTCCAAGAAGTGACAGACAAGTTCTCTGGGAATAGACCGCGGGGGCAGAATATGGGCAGACTCTCAATAGTCTAAGATGTATCTATCCTCCAATGTCCATGTTCTTAGAGTCTGGTTCAGCCCGCTGCAGCCTTTCCTTCCCGTGAGCTTCTGAGGATGCCCAGAGTCCACGTGCACATCTGGATTCTCAGGGACTATCCCAAGTACCCACTATGGAAGACCTCTACTGTGGCTAAGATATGGCTGGGTGGGCAACTCCAGGCATTAAGCATGCCTTTTGTCCAGTGAAGAAGATGCAGGAAACATCATCATCACCACCACCTCCCACCCACATATACTCATAATCAAAATTAAAAACCTTAAAGTTTCCCTGTCCCTGTTCAAAGAAATGTGCTCTTTGGTCACTAAAGACTGGTCTCAACTCAGAAACAGGACCTACTTGGAAAAAACTGTGTGGACACCCAGGCACTTGTGTTCAGAGCAAAGTTTTCAAAGTTGTAGGTGTTTCAGAGGCTTCAGGGTGCATTGGGAGGTAGCAGCTGCCAACACAGGAGGGACTCGAAGAAAAGAACCTCAGAGGGAGTGAAAGGCTAGCCTGGGACCTGAATCTTTCAGAAAAGAAATGGATGGTATTGGGAGATTCAGTGGCATCCCCTCTCCCCTTCCATCTAAGTTGTGAATGAAGATTTATGGGCGGCTCCATCCACCCACAGTCCCGTGTGGGCTTCGGCGTACCTTCATTTTCTCTTGTCATGCACACGAGAAAGATGGGAAAGAAAAGAGATTTTTCTACCTTGGTTTGCCTTGACGCGGTCCCTTGGGAGGGGAAGCAAGACAGCTTGCTAGGAAGGCCTGCCAGCGGGCTAAAGCTTGGGTGTAGGCTGGGTTCCTGTGTACGTGACAGAAGTCTGTGGTTGACTTTTTCCTGTTTTGTACTCCTAGAATCTGTGTAGTCCAAGCTCAAGGTGTGGGAAGGGTCAGGTGTCTGGTGAGGGTTGCTCTCTGCTCCATGATCGTGTTTTATCTCCTGTTGCTGCATGCTCACACTGTAAAAGAGCAAACAGATCTTTTCAGCTTTGTGTGTGCACATGTGTGTGTCTCACATTGTAAAAGAACAAACAGATCTTCTCAGCTTTGTGTGTGTGCACATGTGTGTGTCTCACATTGTAAAAGAACAAGCAGATCTTTTCAGCTTTGTGTGTGCGCGCATATGTGTGTGCGCAAGTGTGCACACGCAAACATGCCATAGCTTAGAGGACAACTTTCTAGGAGTTAGTTCTCCTTGTATGAGGCATAGTCTCTCTTGTTTCTGCCCCTGACTCCCGGGTCTCCAATCCCATCTTGCTATTGGAGTGCTGAAAGAACAGATGTATGCCACTGCATCTGGCTCTTTGTGTGGACTACAGGCATGGAACTCAGTTCATCAGCCTTATGTGGCAAGAACTCTTATCCGCCAAGCCATGTCCCCAGCTCTGCTGTAAGGGTTTTTATTCTTAGTATTTCCTATGGACTCTGCCTCTGAGATCCACCTCATTCTGAGTGGAACCATTCTATTTACTAACTTGACCTTTGACCTTGGCCACACCTCTAACTTCTCATCCGCTCTGACCTTGCCTGAGAGTCCCTCCCACCTGCAACAAGTTGTCTTTGGAGGTTGCCCCAATTCTGGGCCAGCCCAGCCATGAATCAAGTTTAAGTTTCCCACGGCTTGAACAGAGTATATCTGTGTTAAAGCCTTGTCTCTCCCTTCCTTACCAGTGTAAGAGATTTAGCCAGGGTGATTTTATGAACCAAAATGCAAACAAGTTTTGGGGAAGATCTTCTGTCCTCAAGGGAGTGACCATGATTTCCTATGTTCTGAGGACATATTGATTACAGCTTCAGTAACATCTATTGGGGGAGAAAGCAAAGTAACATAGTGAGTATACTAATGATGATTTAATCAATATTAAAGTTACCAAGAGACTGGGGCTGCAGCTCAGTTGGTAAAATGCCTGACTAGCATGCTCTCAGCCCTGAGCTGGATCCCAGAATCATATAAACCAGGTGTGGAAATGCATGTCTGTGTTTCCAGTACTCAGGATCAGAAGTTTAAGGACCCAGGTTTGATTCCCAGCACCCACATGACAACTCACAACTGTCTATAACTCCAGTTCCAGGGGACCTGACACCTCCTCTGGCCTCCTCAGGTACCAGGCACACAAGTGGTTTACAGACAAATGTACCATGTAGGCAAAGGACCCATACACATAAAATAATAGTTTTTTTAAAAGACTATTTAAAAATTGAATTATTTTGCTTTGTTGTATAAGGCAAGGTCTGTTATATAACCTAGGTTGGCTTCAAACTTGTGATTTTCCTGCCTCAGCATCCAGTGTTGGAATTGCAGGCCTATGCTACTATGTCTAGCTAGAAACATGTGTCTTAAAGTGAATTGTTTAAATTAAGAAAACTTAGTAGTGTCCCTCACTTACCTTCCAGTTGTGAACTAAGATTCTGGTTCCTTCCCTTTGGTATAGCCTACCCACTAACTATATTGTATTAAATAGCTGTGACTTTAAAAGATAGACATCTGCAAATATTACATATTAAACACAAACATGACCTGGGACTTTTACACCAGTGTACACCCCCTTTGGCTCTGAGAAGTCTGTCTGGGGTGCCTTTTCCATGAAGTTTCCTGTCCATGGCCCCATAAACATAAATCATACGTGCAGGAAGCTCTTCTAATAACAGCTACGGTAGAAACGTGAGCTTTAGACACAGACTGGAGGTTGATGGTAGGAACTGAATCTAACCAAATGAGAGCTCCACTTGGTGCGTGGCCCCTCCCTGGTATGGGGTCAGTTCCTAACAGAAAATAACAAAACATGAATACAGTGCCTAATTAAATATTTCAGAGGATCTAATTAGAAGCCCCCACTGTTTGCCCTGATTACCATGTGGCTGCATCTACAGATGCTCAGAAATCTAAAGGCAATAAGTTCTCAGGCCTTCATACAGTTATTTTCTTCCCCCTGTGTGGACTTGCCCAGGAAATGAGACTTAATGAGTCCCAGTCCTCCCTGGGAATCACAGGAGAGCTTGTTAGCCTGTCGTCGGGCCCCTACCCACTGGCTGCCCACAGTATGACTAGGATTGCCTTTGAGTTAAATAGATCACGGAGAAGGAGAATCCCGAAGAGTGTTGTGTGTGAGTGCTGCGGACTAAGCTGTACAAACATGTTTATATATGTTAGGAGGCATCTGAGACAGAGGTGAGAGAACAATGGAACCGCCTTCCCTGGCAATGGCGTGACATAGATGACCCTTTGTCACACAGAAACGGGTGTAACGTTTACACATTCACTAGTCCTTCCAAATTTCCCCGGATGCCCAGACTAAGGTATGAGGGGAAGACAGGAGGAAAGAGTCATGATTCTTAGGATCTGCCAGAGCGGGGAGTTCCCACACATGCTTCCGTGGCTGTCACCAAGGCCTCCTGATCTCACAGCCGTCACCAGCACTTCACTCCTGATCCCCTGGGAAGGGAAGACACTATGCTCTCAGACGGAAGCCCCAAGTGAATCCCTAGTCCTTGCCCAGGCCATCTTAGAAGTCAGGTACGCCCTTCTGGTAATGACGTCACCCGTAGAGGAAGAGTGACGTTAATGACCTTCAACAGAAGTCATCCTGGGACTTTCTGGGCTTTCTCAATGGCTGCCCTTCTTCCCTACAAATACAGAGAGCTGGTGCCACTCCGATAGGGGCGATTTACAGCCAGGGATCAGTGCCAGTCTCTGAGGAATGTCTTCTGAGCTAAACATGGGCTCTGAGACATGTTTGGACTAAATTCCAAGAGAATCTTAATTTAAACAAATATTGTTTTACACACACACACACACACACACACACACACACACACACTACTTTGGGTACAATTTCAGAGAGTTCTCATCTTATTTTAGACTTTCTTTGGGGTCCCCGAACCTCAATTCAATGTTCATATCTAGACTATGGTGTCAAGAGCTGTAAGAGAGCAGACGACTCCCCGAGGGCTTAAGCGGCAGGTGTACTTCCATCTCAGTCAATGCCATCGACAAC
Organism: Onychomys torridus; assembly: GCF_903995425.1. Lineage (NCBI taxonomy): Eukaryota > Metazoa > Chordata > Mammalia > Rodentia > Cricetidae > Onychomys > Onychomys torridus. The sequence continues at coordinate 63,194,761 of NC_050449.1, read as the reverse complement.
TGACAGATGCATCTACTGTTACTCCTGATAATAAGGGCAGAGAGCACACTGTCTCCGTAGTGAGGGGCAATTGGGCTAGAACATCAAACAGTGTGGCTCTGAAATCTGCGCTCTGACCTAGGACATTATCCTGTCCATTTAATACAGTCAATTGTAAACACAAGTTCCCAGGAAAACAGTCACACCTGTGTAAAGATTCTACAAGACTGAGTATGTCTTCTGTGGGTCTGTAGAATTGGAATGCTGCATGTCTAGAGCTGGGTTGTCTTCAGCTACCTTTAGCCCCATTATTAGCCATTCATTGCCCACCTCTGAGTATGACCCAGCATTCTTTCTTATGCGCATTTGGTAATATCCTTTTTGGAATGTATGCATGGACCTCTCAGTTTCCACCAATACCAAGGCTAAGAATGTCAACAGCTAGCATCATCTGAGGACTAGAGCAGGCTTCCCACTTGGCTGTATGACCCTACCTACCTACCTACCTACCTACCTACTTACCTACCTAACTACCTACCCCATATTTCCACCAATATTGTTTTAAAGTACCTTGAGGGTTAGTGAGACAGCTCAGCAGGTGAAGGCACCAGCCACTAAGCCTGACAACCTGAGTTCAATCTTCAGCTACCTTGTACCCTCAGATAGACAGATAGATAGATAGATAGATAGATAGATAGATAGATAGATAGATAATACATACATACATACATACATACACACATACATACATACATACATACATAATAAAAAATGTAATAAGATTTAAAAAGTGTTGATTGATGGTTTTCTTGTACCATTACTATATGGATTTCATGAAACCGTTACCACAGTGGTACATGGTATTTGGGGTAGCCTGAATCTGTGTTCTTGACTACTTGTATTTGGCTCCAGAATAAACTATCTCTTATTCCCTTTAAGGTGAGAGTGGTTTTTTTTGCTTGACAATATTTTTCCTTTAAAGCATGTTCAGCCCTAGCTTTTTGTTTAATCCTGTAACTAGCTCCCAGGACTTAGACGAGGTGTCTAGTTCCACTTTGGTGGGTGTCAAGGGCATTTCCAACACGGAACAAGAGACTTACTTTCTGAACTATTCAGACAATGAAATCACAGTTGATGAAATTAAAAATTAAAAGCCACAACTCTGACTCAAGCCTCCCCCTTCCATTAGCCACAGTTTGGAACGCCCTGGGAGCATCTCAGAATCTCTCATCACAACAGACTTCTGTCTTGAGGGCGAAGTCAGCATGGAGGTGTTTTGAAGCCATGCGCCATTTCCTGCAGACACCTGGCCTCCTGTGGTTTACAGAGCAGAATTTTGCTTCTACAAAGAGGAAGGCATGGAGGGACGAGGGAAGGAAAGGTGAGCATCCATCCGCAGAGAATAAAAGTGCAGTAGGCATGTTACCATGCTAGACCTTGGGCACAGTGTCTCCTCCTTCCACGGTGCTCTATATCAACTAACGTGTAAAATGTTGTGAGTGTTTGAAACTCTTTCTCTGAATTCTGTCTCATTCTTCAGTGATTGACTGGGCTGTTGCAAATTCACAGAGACCATGTCCCTCCTCATAGTCCCAGTCACCCATCCTTCACAATCATTTCTTGGTTTTTTTGTCCTGGCTAACTGTCCCAGAGAAATGAGGCAGCCTAAACTACTTCTAAAATGGCACCGAAATGCTGGGGACTCCGGACAAACTTTTCTGAGACACAGCTGACCTTGTAAGAAGTAACAAAGAAAGGCCTTTCTCCTGGTCCAGGTGCTAGAAATAAAGAGGCACACATTTCCTGGGCTGCCATTTTGTCTGGTGAACAAGGTCGGGAGATAAATAGAGACTCTAACTGAAAGAAGCTGGGCCCAATACCCAAGCTATTGAGAAGAAGGTGGAGTAGATGATCTGCAAGGGGAAGCTGGGACCAACAGGAAGTCAAGATTCTGGAAGACATAAGGAAGTGTGGTAGTTTGAATGAGAATGGTCCCCACAGGCTCATGGAGTTGAATGTTTGGTCATCAGGGAGTATTTCAAAGAACTAGGGGGTGTGGCCTTGTTGGAGAAAGTCTGTCACTAGAGGAGGGCTTTAAGGTTTCAAGAGCCCAAGACAGGCCCAGTGGCTCTCTCTACTTACTGTCCGAGGATCTGGATGTAGAACTCTCAGCTACTTCTCCAGTACCGTGTCTGCCTGCATGCTGCCATGCTTCCTGCCATGCTCTCTGCTAAGCTCCCTGCCATGCTGACAATGGACTAAGCCTCTGAAATTGTAAGCTAGTCCCAATCAAATGCTTTGGTCATGGTGTCTCTTCACAGCAATGGGACACTAAGACAGGAAGACCTAAGTAACTTCAGCTTTCTCCAGCTCTAGGTGGTAAAAACTCTGCTATAGGAAATCAGTGCCAAGCTTGCTTGGGTAGAGTATAGTGCCCAAACTCACTATTAGAAAACCTCACCCAAGGAATTAAAGACTGACAGCTAGGCAAAAAATAAAAATAAAAAAATAAATCCACTAAGGTGCCCAGCATAAGAAAGTACAAAACTACACCAGAAACATTTTCACAATTTTATGAATGTGAGACCCTGAAGATGTGGAAAATCTTTCTTTAAAAGAAAAAGAAAAAGTCCAAGAGGAAGTGAGCCCAATAACTGACTCATGATGGGGATGTAGCTCAGGGGCAGAGCACCTACCTAGCATTCACCAGGCTACAGGTTCATTAGCCAGTATAGAGTGTGGGGAGGAGAGACAGGAGAGGGGTGTGAAAAGAGGGAGCAGAGAGATGGGTGGGGAGAAGGAGCAGAGAGACTGAAGAGGTTACGGGGCTGGGAAGATGGCTCAGTGGTTAAGAGCACTGGCTGCTCTCCCAGAGGACCCAGGTTCAATCCCCAGCACCCACATGGCAGCTCACAACTGGCTGTAACTCCACTTCCAGGGGATCTGACATTTCACATAAACATACATACATGCAGGCAAAACACCAATGCACATAAAAATAAATAAGGCTTTTTTTTTTCTTTTTTTTTTTTTTTTTAAGAAAAGGAGGTCCAGAACTGAAGACGATAGAAAAGTCTGAAGCAGGCAATAAAGGTATACATGATTAAAATACTAAAAGGTAAAGACTGGAGACACAATATGGCCGTTAACAGAACCTGTTGATTTTCCAAAGGACCTGAGTTCAGTTCCCAGAACCCATGACAGGTGGCTCACTTTCCTAGGAGGATTTGACATCCCTTCTGGCCTCTGTGGGCACTATACACACTTACATACATTTAAGTAGATATAAAATACATTTATATGAATACAGAACCATAAACTAAAGACATTAAGGAAATTGTAAGGAAAGATGCAAGAACCAAGATATCACAAAATTAAAAATAAATAGATTTGAAAAAGAATGACTTGCTTCTGGAAATTAGGAAAAATGTAACAGAAATGGAAAACTAAATAAATGATGTGTTTCGTTTCCATAGTTCCTATTTCAAAATACCATGAGCAGGGGACCTTAGAGCAACAGAAATGTTTGTCCCATCTAACTCTAGAGCCTCCTGACCGGAAATTGAGGTATTGGCAAGGTGACATTGTCCATGAAGCCTCCTAGATGAGGGGGTCCTTCCTTGTCCCTCATAGTGGTACTCTTTGGCTTGGGACAGTGAGTCTCTAGCCTTGGCACAGCACTCTGCACACTTCCCTGTCCCCTCCCTCTGGCTGTGCATCTAAGTTTAAATTCTCTTGCTGACAAGGACACCAGTCACAGTTAGTGAAGGCCCATACCAACCTCATTTTGATTTGATTACCTCTATAAAGAGCCTATTTCGAAATAAGGCCACATTCTGAGGGGCTGAGGGTTAGGTCTTTAATGTATCTTCTTTTGGAGTCGTAACACATGCTAGAAAAAATATGGCATCTTGAACAATCTATTATTAAGTCATGAAAAGACTGACATCTTGTCATTTGTGACAACATAGATGCACCTAGAAGACTTTATGTTGGGTGTGTACTCATGTGCCTGTGTGTGTACCATGTGTGTACAGTTGCCCGAAGAAGCCAGAAAAGGGCAGCTGATCCCCTGGAGTTACAAATGGGTGTGAGCTACCTAGTGAGCTTGAGTCCTCTGGAAGAGCAGCCATTGCTCTTAACTGCCAAGCCCTCTCTCCAGCTCTGATAATATTAAATTTTGACCTTGAGAATCAATATTAAAAGTCAACAATCACTAAGTGATAATGTATAACTATACATAAACGGGAGAAGGGGTGAAGGGCTAAAACAAGCAGTTCTTTGAAATGAAGCCAAAACGGGATGTTGGTGGACAGCAAGAAGTGATGGGGCAAGCTTGGTGGCACACGCCTTTAATCCTAGCTCTGGGCGAGCAGAGGCAGGGGGATCTCTGTGAGTTCAAGGACAACCTGGCTACATGATGAGTTCCAGGACAGCCAGGACTGCATAGACCCTGTCTCAAAGAAAGAAAAAAAAAAAGAAGAAAAAGAAGAGAGAGTATTAAAACAAATAAGATGGTGGGGAGGAAGTCCAACGAAATCGAATTTAAGTCATGGAATTTAACTGAGTTAAAGTGGTCAAACGGAGGCAAATATCCTGAAGGGTTGGATAGTGCAGTTATATGCCCATTTAGAAGAGTCAAGTATGAAATACAATACTCTACAAAATTAAAATGAAAGGTTGAAAAAATATCTGCTGTTAAAGAATAACTCAAAGAAAGTGCACGCCTTTAACCCAAGCACTCAGAAGCTAGAGGCAGCCAGATCTCTCTGAGTTCAAGGCCAGCCTGGTCTACATAGCAATTTCAGGCTAGCCAGAGGCATGTAGTGAAACCCTGTCTCAAAAAAATTTAATTTTAAAAAACATTAAGGCTGTAAAGGGGAAAAGATCTTTGGAGGAGTTAAGAGGGGCCATTAGTCTATAACAAAGAAAAGAAGAGGATCATGGGAGGCGACCCAGTGATCAAAGATTGAATGAACCAAAGCACATTTCCTCACACCACGTGAAGTAAATTATACAAGAAGTGGATGAACTCTTCCCAATGCAGAAGGCTGTGAGCATGCCTGTTTTAGAGAGGGAAGGCTAGCCAAGGCACACACTTCATCTCTGCAAGCCACAGCTATCTGTCTTCTGCTAAAGTGGACTTTAGATCACATGTATGCCCCCCACCTAATACCCAAATACCCCAGCAAATACCCAAACATAACCAATACTCAGCTAGATAGATGGAAAGCTATGTGCTCTGAGCAAGCACACAGCCTAGAAAGCAACTGCTAATAATTCATTACTGAGAGTGGAGACTTCCCTCTTAACAAGCACAACTATTACAAATGGAATAATTAATGAAGACATAAAATAATGGATGGAGAAAAACAGAAAAAGAAAACTATGTCACTGTCCTTCCTCTGCAGTATTTATGAGAGGCCAGGTTCATTTCTTAAATTATTAACTTACTGTGTAAGCTAACTGGAAGATTACTTATATTCATCCTAAATGAGGGGGAAAGTACCTAAAAAGATTAAGAATCGTAAACAGAATTTGCTTTGACGCTCACTGAGACGATAGCGGTATTGCTGCCCCCTAGTGGCAGACCCCAGCAACCTAACATGACCCGGAGGACCAGTTTCCCGAACCATGGGTCATTTTCCTAACAAAAAAGTATATGCCACAGAACTGATTCTGGTAAGTGTGCGGCCAGTGTCTGTTATTAATATCATGTCCATCATTACCATTTGTATTATGCCCAAGCCTATTGCAAAGTGTCTCTGTGGTGGGCAGCCATTTCCAGGTTGAAGGTCAGAGCACACAGAAAGGGCAATGTTTATCTATGGAACAACCTTCAGCCTCTTGTCTCAGAAGGGACAGTGGGACCCTCAGCCACTGTCTTCCCGGCCTTCCTTGTGATAACACTGCACAAAGGACATCTTGAAGACCAATAGTGCTTCCCTGGAAAACAGCCACGGGTATACGCCCTAGAATTCAATGGCACGGTCACAGGACCACTGGCCACAGAAAAGAAAGCAGGTCTTAGGTACAAAGCAGAAGATGTTGGTGTGTGTGTGTGTGTGTGTGTGTGTGTGTGTGTGTGTGTGTGTGTGTGTGTGTGTGTGTGTCCGACAGCTGAAAGTATGTAACTTCACATTAAAAACAAACTGGAGCCCAGTTTTATCATCAAGGTTCTCTCAAATCAAATGCTATCATCTATGAGGGCAGGAAGCAATTTTATAATTTCTAGTCTAAAAAAATTTGGGTCTTGATGGCTGGTGGTGGTGCACACCTTTAATCCCAGCACTCAGGAGGCAGAAGCAGGCAGATCTCTGTGAGTTCGAGACCAGCCTGGTCTACAGAGCTAGTTCCAGGATAGCCAGAGAAACCCTGTCTAGAAAAGAAAAAAGAAACAAACAAACAAACAAAAAAACCAAATAAACAACAACAAAAAACAAAAAGAAAAAAACAATAAAATTTGGGTCTCAAACAATTTGCTGAGAAGGCCTGACATACTGTGTCCAGGCTCAAATCTCCACTAAAGATCCCAGGGCAGGTGGCTGCCACTAAATGTCTTTACAGATGGCAGCTTCAGGACCTTATAATCTTAGCGTGTACATGAAATGCCACGGCACGTAGGCAGGGGCCATTTCTACTTAGCTGTTTGTGACACTGTTTTGTGGCTTTTAGACGAATCAGAAATTCTTAACTAAACAGACGGCATCTCCTTTCTGGAGAGTTATGACTAAGCCAAGGAACTGGAGTTGAGGAAGACGGGGAGGGCATGTGAGCAAAGCCTCCTAAGATGACCTGGAGGTCTGAAACACACAGACCTTAAGACTTCTTGCTGTCAACACTGAACTTTTGACTTTTCACAAAAGGAAATTTGCATGCTGTCATTCAAAGCTCAGTACAAAGTGAAGCAGCCAGCGTTGGCCAGTTTGGTTGTTTTAGTATTTTTGATGATCACTGATAAATAAAACCAACATGAGCCACCTGTTCCAACCCACCAGACTAGCCAAAATAGAAGGAATATACAACACTAAGTGTTGGCAAGGGTGTGAAGCTTCTAAACTTACAGCTGCTTGTGGAATTATCTAAAAGCTTCTTAAACACCTACCCCATGACCTAGTGATCTCAGTCCTGTACTCTTAAGATAAATGCAAACATCCTCACAAAAACACTTACACAGGAAGGGTAAAGGCTTTCAACCTTTCATGCAGATCAGCTTATTAGCTGGTTATTTTACAGGGTATGCATTTGGTATCCTTTTATAAAGAGTTATTTTATTCTGAATGAATGTGTCTGTGCACATTAGTACAGTACCCAAAGAGGCCAGAAGAGGGTGTCAGATCTCCTAGATCTGAAATAGGAGGTTGTGAGCTGCCAAGTGGGTGCTGGAAACCAAACCTGGGCCCTACTCTTGGTATCGAATCTAGGAAATATTGTTTAGCCCTAGCGTTAGGAAGAGTTTATTTTCTTCTATCAGTTTCCAGCTTTGGTCACTATCCATTTAGAATTAATAAAAACACTGGCTTATAAATGTTCACAGTAGCTTCCTTCATAATGGCTCCAAATTGTAAATAACCCACATAAGAAAATGGATTGATTCAGGGTGGTAGATCCATGCAGCCAGAAGCAGAATGAGCAGCTGACACACACAGACCAACCTGAGTGAGTCTCAAAAACACAGTATTGAGTAAGAAGAGCAGACTCATTGTGTGCAGGGTGTGCTCAGCCATAAATGGGGCATTGATATCAACCCCTACTGGTTCAGGAACATCTCAGAAGAGAGGGTAAGAAGATGTAGAAGCCAGAGGTTGGGGAAGAGTGCTATGAAGTACTGTTTTCCAGACATGATGTGCATCGCACCCATGAACTTACTGCAGTTATGGTTGCCGGCACTAGATCTGCACAAGATTAAGCCAACAAGAGCAGCCAAGAATCCAGCAGGAAGCATTAACTGGGTTCAGTGAGCGGCTTTAAAAAATGGGGTGGGAGCATGAAAGGGGAGGGGTGTTGGGCCATGTCAGTTGGAGTGGGAAGGAGTTGGGGGTTAGATAAGATCAAGACACATTGTTTGCCCCTAGGAAATTGTCAAAGAATAAATGAAAGATAATTTTTCAAAAGTAAACCCAAGAGAATAGAGTGTATTTTTCCACTTCTCTAAAGTTTAAGAAGTAGATCCGATGGTAGACACAGAAATAGTGGTCACCAGGGCAGAGAATGGGGCGTGCACACTGGAATGAGTACAGACCACAGTCTAAATGAAAATGTTGTAGATCTTGCTTCCAGAGGTGGTGACACAGAAGTTCATTTGATACAATATAACTCTGGACACTTAACAGCTGTACATTTCAGGGTGTGCAAAGCATGCCTCAATTACAAAACAAGTGCTAATTCCAATTCTGAAATTCCCTGTGATAAACATAAATTGATGATCCTGCCAGTGTGGGCATGTGTCCTCCATAGCTTAAGCGTGGGGGTCGGAGTCGTAGGACAACTTTTGGGAATGGATTCTCACCTTCCAGCTTGAGGCAGGGGCTCTCTCGCTTCTGTTGTACTGCTGAACCTCTCCCCCCCGCATGTTTTCCAGGGATTCTCCCAGCTCCACCTCCCATCTCACTCTCGGAGTCCTGGGCTATAGGTGTGTGCCACTACATCTGGCTTTTTGTGGGTTCCAGGGATCAAACTCCGGCAAGTACTTTTACACATTAAGCCATCTCACCAGTCTTGGCAGGGCAAATTTAATTCACCAGAAAACTCCTTCCAAGCACAAAGGCTAATCTAGAAACGAAGGTCTTTAGAGTGTGGGGGGTCTTACCCATGTGTAGCGTCGCCAGAGATGATCTGTAGAACAGCAAGATAAAGATCAAGGTGGGTGTAGTTACAAAATAAGGGAGGGGCTGAGCCTTTTGGAATACTCTGTTTGAGAAATGGTTGCCAGGGAGTTCTTGAGGCTCAGCCACTTGCCCTTGATAGGAATAGTTAAGTGATAACAAGCAGGGTCCATATTTTCATTAACTCAACACTAAATGGCTTTATTTTCAAAGCAGGGGCACCAGCCAGATCCCAGATCTCATCTTGAATTCTGCATTCTCAATGCATTCTTTATCCACACGCTCTTGGTTTATGATTTTACTAAATTTCTTCATTTGAATGATGGCCTTGCGGTCAACAGCAGGCGATATATTTTTCTTATATAAATTTTAAATACAAAGGCAAATGGCATGGAAAAATTAGAATCGATGGCTTTGGGATCCCAGCACATGGGTGTCACAGGCAAACATGGTGCTCTTGACTTTAACCTGGGGGTTCCACTTCACAGGGGCTGTATTTTTCATACATCATGGGTTTTTATAAATTTACTATCCAATCCAGCAGCCCTACTTTGTTCACAAAATATAAGCAAAACAAATATGTCAGGGTAATGATGCCGGGAGTCTCCCTTATTGAAAAGAGCAGTTTATTAATACCTTATTGCTACAAGCTAGATCTTATTATCATCTTGGGTCATTTAGAATCTTATTAGGTATTCTGCTGGTGGATGGGTAATCCTGTGATAAATTCTTTGGCATGTCCTTCACAGTTGTCATAGCAGGACCATAAACGGCATTTATAACTATCTCCCCTAGAGGAAGTAGCTGACAATGGTCTGCTTAGCATGCAGGAAATATTCAGATCGGCAGTGGCTGGTTAGACACGGGCCCACGAGAGAGCTCTCAAAGTTTAACGCTGAACAGGTTTTTCTGAAGACATTCCCCCTTGAAAAAGGCACCAGGCCAGGGATGCAGGGACCAAAACCCATTGGGAAGCCACAGATGATTTCTTACTGCCCAGTCAAGCAGATAGCCGAGGGAAGCCAAGGCAAGGTTGCTTTAAACCTGAAGGGCTGTTCAGGGCTTTGCTCTCAGATATCAGGTCATAGTACCTGTTATTTGATGTCAAGTGGTCCTTTTTTTTTTAAGCAGAGGATTGAACCCAGGGCCTTGCACTTGCTAGGCAAGCGCTCTACCACTATGCTAAATCCCCAGTGGTCCATTTTTAAACATTTGATTTCACAAATGAAATTGTGATTTTCCTGTATTAATGTCTGGCATCTAAGTAGGACATTGAATGAGGGGCATAAAGATTAAGAATGTAATTCCAGCATAAGCTACTCTTGTTGTAAGCAAAATCACAGATTTCAACACTTCTGCAAATCACACCCCCCCTCCTGCCGCCACTGTGTGTGTATGTGTGTGTGTGTGTGTGTGTGTATGTGTGTGTGTGTGTGTGTGTGTTCCTACAGAACTGTGATTGTGGATACACACTCATACAAACCTACACTACTATTCCTAGGACAGCCCACCTAAGGGGAAGACAAGACAGTGTGGCATCCTCTCAGCCCAACCAGTACTATGTGCTAACATACACTTCATAGTAACTTACAACTAATTTCTTCTTATTCTTTAACAACTCTGGACTTTTATTAAAAATGGCTGGCTTTGTCTAGAACATTCTTGCTCTTTTTTTCCTCTCCCCAAGATGACTAAGTTAGATCCTTGTACAAGGAAATGGGAACAAGGATTTCTAAGGTACTTTTCCAGGGAAGGGAGTGGATATGAGCTAGGGAGAAGGAAGATCAGGCCAGAGGACTGTTGAGCAGCAGTTTGGCCAGCCGATGGTCAAGCCCCTGGGAATCTGAGAGAGAGGGGGGCCGGGGATCTGGGATCTTTATTTACTTACTCTCCTTGGTTGTTGCTTGTGAGCTGATCCTAAGAAGCAACACATGCCTAGCTAGAACCTCCAGCTTGAAACAAAAGAAAACCCACATCATGCAAACAGCTGGGTTAGCACACCATAGTGGTCAAAGTCAAGGAGCTGTAGGAGAGGCACTGATGGCGTCCACTCTGTAGACCAAGTCCCTGACCCTTCAAGGTTAAACAGAGTACTGTCTTCTCTGCAAAAGCTTCCTTGATCATCCAAGTCCGAGTTAGATAGATAGTCCTGCATGCTTTATTATAGCCTGTCTTTGTCCCTAACCTGGACAGTCCTTTGAGGAGGGGTGGCACCTTTCTTGTGTTTGTATCACCAGCAGAAGTCTCCACATATTGAAGAAACCCATCACATCCATATACTGCACAAGTGCTGGGAATAAAACCCAAGTTCACTGCTCTTAATTTCTGAGCCATCTCTCCAGCTCCTTTTTGTTTGTTTGCTTATTTGGTTTTTTTTTTTTTTTTTTTTTAAAAAAAAAACCCTCATTCCAAAATTTATACAACTAAATCACCAAGATGGGTCCCCTAAGACTATCTGTGTGCAGAATGATGCTGCACATGTTGGGTCGCTCCCTATGGGCTTGGGTATACCTGAGGATATGTAGTTAAAAAAAATGAAGGTTACGGGCAGGGGCAGGGGTCATGGTTAAGGTGCTAATCCTCTTGCCTTGTAATTGAAGACCTGAGTTCAGGTCCTCAGAACACAAATAAAAAGCCAGACATATCACAGGCCTGTAATTCTAGCCATGGCAAGATGAGAGGTGGACACAAGTGAACTCTAAGGCTAACCAGCTTGGCCTACACAGCAGAGTTCAGGCCAAGGAAAAACTCTATCTCAAACAAAAGACAGAAGGCACCAAGACAACCTTGGCTCCCACATGCAACCGTGCATGAATATACACCAACATCCACGTGAGCACCCCTACCTGCTACACAAAAAATAAGTTTAAAAAAAGATGAAAGTTAGAGAAATAAAGAAAATGAATATTCATATGACAAATATTAAGTTCTGGGTAGATAGATGCTTTGAGCAATGTTTGTTTGATCCACTGTTAGAATAAATGTTTTGTTTATTTGCTTAGTAAATGTGGCATACATGCTCCAGATCTCTTGATGCAAGAGTGAGACCAGTGCTTTCTTTAGGGATCTCACAGCCCAGTAGGTTTGGAACTCACCTACTACCCACATTTCCAGGAGGGCTAGGGACACGGCAGTGGTACTGTCATCCCTGTACAGTCCCATGCACCCTTGCTTCCCTTTGCAAAGCAGCTTTTGTTTCAGACGGCACGACCTATCTTCACCTTGATAAGCAAGCACATGTTATTCAAATACATTTCCATCGGCAGCACAAGGGCAATCTGCTTCTCCTTATGCTGCACACAGAAAAAGCCTACTGCATTTGCCCAGGGGTTCGAGGACACCCACCACCCCGGCCCTGCAAAGTGTAGGGGTCCACGCTGAATGAATGAGCGTCTGCCGCTGAGAAGATCAGTTGTTCCCACAATCCCCAGAGAGCAAATAAGCACTCTTGCTGATTGATTGACTTCACGGCAGCCAATTAGAGCTTAAACTGTCTAATTAAGCCCAAGAAGGAGCCATTGACTCCCTGAATTCCAAGGCCTGCTAACTTTACCTAAACAACAGAATGAGGTCAGGTGCATATCGGCCCTAGAATAACTAGTAATGGAAGAGGAAAGCACTGTGCCAATGTAAGCCACTCAGGGAACACTAACAAGAGTAAGCAAAGGATATGTCTATGCACATATTAGCACACAGCCTCTTTACAATAGTCTCTCAAATGTACATTTCTGAATATCCCTTTATGAGTCAATAACAGAGCTAAATGTGTGTTGTCACATAGACTGTGTGTGTGTATGTGTGTGTGTGTGTGTGTGTGTGTGTGTGCATGTGTGCACTCCTGCAGGGAGTGAGGGAGAATGAATCACGTTGGTTGGTTGGATTTTTGTCAGTTTGCTGCAAGTTTGGGTCATCTGGGAAAGGGAATCTCAATTGAGAAAATGCCGCCATCGGACTGGCTTGAAACAAGTCTGTGGCACATTTTCTTGACTAAAGATTGAGATGGGAGGGTCCAGCCTACAGTAGCCGGTGCCACCCCGGGGCTCCTGAGGTGTATTAGAAGGGTAGCTGAGCAAACCATGTGGGGCAAGCCAGTAAGCAGAGCTCCCCCCTCCCCCCTCCATGGTCTCTGCTTCAGTTCCTATCTTGCTTGAGTTTATGCCCCAACTTCCCTCAAATGACAGGCTGTGATTGAGACATGCAAGCCAAGTAAACCCTCTCCTCCACAAGTCGCTTTGCTCATGGTGTTTCGACACAGCAACAGAAAGCGCACTAAAGCACCAGGTTTGCAGACGACACTACAGCTGTTGATGTTGCTATGCTGTCCCGGGTTAGCACAGTTCATAATGGCAAGTCTCCTTATTCTTACAGAAACACCATGCTTACCCCTGGTTGTTTCCTCCTCCATGAACAACGCAGCTTCCATTTCACCAATTGCCTTTATAACCAGTGGGCTCATTTCTGACCACATTAAAATTTGCTTACCCCAAACATTCTTTCTGCACGGTGGGACTAAGAATTCTGCAGAAAAGCAGCTGAATGGGGTACTTTATGTCTGTGATCCCAACATTTGGGAGGCTGGAGCAGGAGGATTGCTGTGAGTCTGAGGCATATATATATATAAAATAACATAGTGAGTTGTAGGCCAGCTTGGGGTACAGTATGTACACCCTGTTCCAAAAAAAAGGAAAACAAATAAAGAAAATAATAAGAATGTAGAAAAGAAAAGGAGGAAGGAAAAAGGAAAGAAATGGAAAAATGAGTATCAAAATATACAGAGTGTCAGAACCAGTGTACCCAACCAACCACAAATGTTTCAAGCTCCACTGCACACAGAGGCATCACCCCAGTCTCTTCCTCCAGCTACAGCTGAACCGATCCTGAGATCATATTTAGCAAAGATGCATTTTAAGAAAGTCAGCATGAAAGGAGAGGGGGGAGAAAGCCTTCTCAGGTATGTGTGTGTTATTAATCATAATTAAGGCAGATTTGACAGTTTCAGTACCGACGAGTTCCTCTCTCTGACATCAGAATCCTAGAGGAATACTTGTGTTATCAACTTCACTGGTCTCTACCTGTGATATCCATGTCTAGATGAGGGAGGTCTTAGAGAACCCTGTGCCTTCATAGTTGCTGTCTGCGTAATGACACAGACGCTGAGGAAGCAGTAACACAGCCCTGCCTGGGACAAAGCTAAGGGAGCCACAGAGGGGTTCAGTGCGCACCCCAGGACCACACATGGCCCGTTCCAGAATGCGTTTCCACTGAAGGAGCATCCTTTGAAGTAGTTAGTTTTTGCCAGTGTAGGTAGATCTGCCCTTGTGCTTCTCTGTTCAATGGGCAGGGAGCACTCGGCCCCTGCTGCACTGGCATCCTCCGCTGACAAGTGGGAAATGGGAGCGGATGCTTATCATGAGCTGGACTCATTTCCATAAAGCCAAATGGGAGAATGGCTTCCATTCCATCACACCCCATTTCACAAACTCACTTGCTCTACATCGCAGGGCAGCGCTCGGTGTCTTTGAAAGCAACTCCAAAACTCCAAGCTAGTGGCCCCAAGCTCCAGCAGCTGCTTTCTCACACTCCCGGGGGGGAAAGTTTGGCCTGTGCTAGGCAAACCTCCAGCTCACTTCCAGCTATTGACAGCCGCTGATAGGACCTTTGTCTCTTTGGGGCCCAATTTAATGGCGCAGGTGTCTAGACCGTTCTGGAACATAGTCCGTTTCTGCTCGGAAGATGACTGACGGCGTGCGTTCCCACATCTCTCTGTTTTCTTGGTTTCCCCCAGTTTTTCTGATCATCTCCCTTCTCCTATCTCTTTCCTGATAGTTTCCTCTCCATGCTCTTGCTTTCCTCGTTCTCTCCCGTCGCTTGGTCTTAATTTTGCCCCTAGCAGTCTAGAGGTGGGATCTGGGTGTGCTGGGCTTGGCTGCAACCTCAGGCGGAGATAGGTTAGTTTCCTTCATCTTGGTAGGACCTCCCCTCCCCCGCGCAAGTCATCCGCGAACAGTTCCGCCTCGCCTAACTTGACGCGGAGACAACGGCGGACATTCTGTAGCTCTTTGGCACGCTAAACCAGCCACCTCTGCTGATTTTGGGTTTTATTGTTTATTCTTGGCCATAGCTCATCTTAGTGAGACCCCCCGGGACTCAGCAATTAGCTTGGAGACGGCACTTTGATAAGCTGCAGTAATTAATGGCATAAAACACAGTTAGCCTGCTTCGGAGGGCTTGCCTCATGCATCTAGGTCTTCCTGCTTAAAATTCGTGTTTAAAAAGCAGACATTACTTCTTTTAGAAAAACCACTGTTCTTAAACAGTTTCTAAAAAAAAAAAAAAAAAAACCAAAAACTGTTACTGTTAGCCCTCTACCACACAATAAGACGGGATGGCTCCTGGACATGTTGAAGTGACATTGGTAATGACAGGGCTGGGGGCATCCTTCCCAACCACACACAGGCAACATGCAACGTGAGAATTCACACCCTACCTTTACAAGAAACGGAACTGTGAAGCAGGTCTCCATCCACTGCTGAACGGAAAGTTAAAGAAAACTATGGTTATTTATTTTTTCTTTCTGAGACCTCATTTAAACATCGCAGAGGAAAGGAAAAGAAGAGACACACTATTGCGCATGTTCAATTTGCTATGAATCAAATGGGAAAAAAACAAACAAAACCAAAAACTCAAAACAGTCTCAAGTTCTCAGGTAGAAGAGATTTCGATATGGGTTTCCGTTTAAATGGACCACGACATTCATTTTCTTTCATAAGCCAAGTCTTACCTTAGTCGTGGTGACTGATCCCCTGTTGTCTCCACACAGGAAAGGTGTAGGGAGTAAGGCTGGGAAAGAGGAATGGGTTTCTAGTCACACCTCTCTCTGTAGGGGAAATTGTACTTTATTTTTAATTTGTGCATGGGTGAGAGTGGGTATAACTTGAGACACTTACGGAAGGGGAAGGAGAAGGAACAAGGTGTCTGACCCCCAGACTGAAACACCATGCTCAGAGTTCATTGCCCTGATGAACCTTTCATTTAAGAACCCGATTGGTTATCTTCCTTCTTTCATCTTGCCCTCCTGACCTCTCTTTCCCCTCCTTTTCTTTTGGAAATTCTTCCTATTTTGAATTTTTGAGACAAGGTTTTACTAGGCAGTCCAAGCTGGACTTTAACTTGCTCCATGGGTCCAGGATGGCCTCGAACTCCCAACCCCCTGTCTCTGCCACAGGGCATGCTGAGATGACAGGCACACACCACCCTACACATGGATCTGATAAATTTCCTAAAGCATGCTTTCCCAGTCCTCCCCTCCCCCAAT
This sequence comes from Onychomys torridus, assembly GCF_903995425.1. Classification (NCBI taxonomy): domain Eukaryota; kingdom Metazoa; phylum Chordata; class Mammalia; order Rodentia; family Cricetidae; genus Onychomys; species Onychomys torridus. The sequence goes on along the minus strand of NC_050449.1, from coordinate 63,178,642 downwards.
GCCATCCAGCTGCCACCCCGCGCTCCTTTTCCTACAAGGACCCAGGTGAACCTTTGATGCCACTGTGAAGCTTCCTCTTCTCTCCTTTCAAAACCAAGACCAGCAGCATTCTCAGGGGTGGGACAGCTGAACTAGGAAAGACACAGGGCAATATGCAGAGAACAACCAACTGTGGAGTGCCCAGCCTCAGACAACGCGTCTCCAACACAAACTCTCCTGCTAAGGCTCAGAGGACATCACAGAAGAGGGGGTGGGAAGACTGTAAGAGCCAGAGGACCAGGAAGTCTTCTATACATGACAGGAAACATATAAAATAAGCTGCACTTGTGACATTTCAACAACATAGCTGCCTATATAAGACCTGCATAATGACACCACCAGTTGACATGACAGCAAGGATTGGGGAAATGTCACAAGGCCCCACTTCGAGATGAAGAGCTGCCAGCAATTAGTGACTGCCAAGAAAGGGAGAAACAAGACCCTTGATAGACTGTCCGATCACAAATGGTCAGCTCCAGACACATAGACGTACATATGGGCAACACTGGGATGAATTAAGCAGGTTGTGTTGATATTCGCATGTATACACATAGAGATAATTAAAGAATAATTAAAGAAGAGGTCATGCCTTTAAGAGAGGGGAGACACAAGAGTTGTGAGAAGAGGGAACGGTGTAAATACATGATGTAAATTCTGTAGTTGTGTTTGAAAGTCTTAACAAATATTTTTTAATTTATAAGAAAAAAGAGGCAAGACACGAAGAATTGTTTCTAACCCCAAAGCTTTTGAAGTTATGAACAGAAAACAAAGTATTCAGTTCAAAAATGCAAACTTCTGACTAAAGTACTCCACTGGCTGTGTTTCAGAATCCCTTTGTTTCCCAGAACCCCCCACTCCTCACTCATTGCTTAGAGCAACATGATAAATCCTCAGTCACCCAACAAAAACAACTCCAAGAAGGAAGGTTTACTGGGGCTCAAGGTACAGTCCATTGTGTGTGTGGGAGGGTGGGGGGGGGGGGAGCCAAGGCAGCAAGAGCTGGAAGCTCTCTGTCTGGTCACATTACTTCTTTGTCAGGAATAAAGAGATCAATGACTTCATCTTGCTGCTAGGCTCCCCTTCTGCACTTATACACCCTAGCATCTCAACCAGATAAAGGATGCCCTCTACAGTGGGAGGTGCTTCCTACCTCAGGTCATGAAATTAAGATCATCCTCCACAGGCGTGCTCCTGGCCTAGCTCCCAGATGCCTCTAGAGCCTTCCCAGAGGACAATTAGCACTGTCACTACTAGCAGACTTCCAATTTCCTTTTTGCTCTTGTTTTCTAACTAATGGTTACCGGTAGAAGAGTGGGAAGAACAGACAAAGGACCTTCCAAAGAAACTTTAAGACATTTGTTCATTCAACATTGACTGGGCTCCTACTAAGCAACAGGAGGTATGATGGGGAACAAAAGAATTCCTCTTTCATGCAATCTGCCTGAGGATGAGAGCCCAGCATGACACAAAAAGATTACTCAAGTCTGTCAACCACAGACTGGTGAATGATTTGGAAGTAGAAACCCAAAAAGGAGAGACTGTGAAAGGGAGCAGATACTGTGTGGGGTTTAAAACTGAACCATTAACGTAAGATGAATGAGCCTGGGCTGAGGATGCAAGGACAACAGGGTAGAGAGAGATGGGAAGGGATAGGGCCGATGGGTAGTTCTTCTAGGTTGGAACATCAAGGGCTAAGAGGCAGGACCTTAGCCAAGAGGTGGACCAGTGAGCCACCGAGGGCCTCGTGGGCTGTTCTAGAGATCTTGTTCGTAAGACAAATGTGAAGTCATTGAAACACAGAGTGACATCCAGGATCTAACTGAGTTTTTTCAGACCAGTCTATCACATGGAGGGGAATGTAAGCACAGGTGTGGTGAGGCCAGTGACAACATGTTTTGATGTGTGGTTTTCCAGACCACTGGTGCAGCGGGAGAAACATTGGAAAGGCAGGTCAGAGAGACATGAGTTCACTAACATGTGCCTCATTTCAGGAAAGAAGCTGATAGTGAGCAGAAGGGAACAGCCCTGAGACCACCAAGGTGACAGGAGTTGGCTTGCCCATTCTCTCTGTGTCCTGGAGGAGGCTGCCCTACAAAACGCCAGTGAGTATGGAAAGAAGTTTCATATATGAAGACCCTCTAGGAGACAATAGTTTGGGGTATTGAGGTCAAAAGACCTGTTTTAGCCCCAGCAACGTTGTGATACTGTCACCAGCTGTGGTTCCCTGCGCCAATGGAGAAGAGCAGTAACACGTTTGAAACTCATCTTCCACAAGAGTGCTGTCTCCCATCCACCCTTGTTGTGCCTGAACACAGCCCTCCTCCTAGCTGCACTTCCTATCCTCACACGCTCTTCCTTCCAACATGGCTGTTTCAGGGAGTGAGCGTGAATTTGGACATTCAATGATGGTGCTTGACACTTAATAGGACACTACAGAAAACTATTTTAGTGAGTTTTTTAGTATTTAAATTATGATGCACATTCACTGCAAAATATTGTCAAACACAGAAGAGCTCAAATAAAATATACAATGCATAATCCTACTAAGGTGAGATGATATTAGGTCTATAGTCTTTCTATTATTTTGATAACCTATCATCTTTCAGTATTTTCTATAGAAAATGGTATAAATCTGTGTGTGTGTGTGTGTGTGTGTGTGTGTGTGTGTGTGTGTGTAAACATTTATATAACTCTTTTAGATTCACTTTTGAACAATGAGCAAAATGGATAGAAAATTGATTTACAAAGCCAGGTATTGTGGAGCACACCTTTAATCTCAGCACCCAGGAGACAAAGGCAGGCTGATCTCTGAGTTCGAGGCCAGCCTGGTCTACAGAGCTGTGAGTTTCAAGAAAGCCAGGGCTACACAGAGAGACCTTGTCTCAACCCCCCCAAAAAAGAAAATTGATATATAGATAGTAAATAATAGATGATAGATTGGTAGATGATAGATAAAAGATACAAAAATTGATGTTGTAGATTTGACAATGATAAATAAGTAGCTAGTGAATGTGGGTGACAGTTGTGTGGCTTGATCTGTTAGTGGGGTCCTTGGCAGCAGGGCCAGGACTTATCCCAGGTGCATGAACTGACTTTTTGGAACCCATTCCCTTGCTCAGCCTTGATACAATGGGGAGGGGCTAGGCTCTCCTTCAACTTGGTATGCCAGACTTTGTTGACTACCATGGGAGGCCTTACCCACTCTGAGGAGTGGATGGGGATAGAGTGGGAGGGAGGTGAGGAGGCGGGAGAAGGGGAGGGAGGGGGAACTGGGGTTGGTATGTAAAATGAAAAAAAAAATTTTTTTACTTTTTTTTTTTATTATATTTGTGTTTTAATTTTACACATCAGCCATGGGTTCCCCTGTTCTCCCCCCTCCTGCCCCCACCCCCACCTTCCTCCCAGCCCCTTCCCTCCATTCCTATCTCCTCCAGGGCCAAGACTCCCCTGGGGATTCATTTAAACTTGGTGGATTCAGTACAAGCAGCTCCAGTCCCCTCCTTCCAGGCTGAGCAAAGTGTCCCTGTGTAAGCCCAAGGTTCCAAACAGCCAGTTCATGCACTAAGGACAGGTCCAGGTCCCACTGCCTGGGTGCCTCCCAAACAGTTGAAGCTATTCAATTGTCTCACTTATCCGGAGGGCCTGATCCAGCTGGGGGCCCCACAGCCTTTGGTTCATAATTCATGTGCTTTCATTCGTTTGGCTATTTGTCCCTGTGCTTTTTCCAATCTTGGTCTCAACAATTCACACTCTTACAGTCCCTCCTCTTTCTTGACAATTGGACACCTGGAGCTCCACCCGGGGCCTGGCAGAGGATCTTTGCAGCATCCACTTCCATCAGTTATTGGATGAGAGTTCCAGCTCGACTGGTAGGGTGTTTGGCCATCTGATCACCAGACTAGGTCAGATCAGGCTTTCTCTCGACCATTGCCAGCAGTCTACAGAGGATGTATCATTGTGGATTTAAGGGGACCTCTCCAGCACTCTGCCTATTCCTGTTCTCATGTGGTCTTCATTTATCATGGTCTGTTATTCCTCGTTCTCCCTTTCTGTTCTTGATCCAGCTGGGATCTCCTGATCCCCTAAGCTTTCTTTCCCTCAAATCTTGCCCTTCATTACTCCCACTGTCGTCCAGGTTGTTCATGTAGATCTCATCCATTTCTCTGTCATTGGGTGATCCCTGTGTCTTTCCTAGGGTCCCGTTTTCTAGGTAGCCTCCCTGGAGTTGTGTAGCAGTCTAGTCATCTTTGTTTTACATCTAGTATCCTCCTATGAGTGAGTACATACCATGTTTGTCCTTCTGAGTCTGGGTTACCTCACTCAGGATGATTTTTTCTAGATCCATCCATTTGCCTAAACCTCATGATGTCATTGTTTTTCTCTGCTGAGTAGTACTCCATTATGTATATGTACCATATTTTTTTTATCTGTTCTTCAGTTGAAGGGCATCTAGGTTGTTTCCAGGTTCTGGCTATTACAAACAATGCTGATATGAACATAGCTGAACAAATACCCTTGTGGTATGATTGAGCATTCCTTGGGTATATGCCCAAGAGTGCTATAGCTGGGTCTTGGGGGAGATGGATTCCCAATTTTCTAAGGAAGCGCCATATTGATTTCCAAAGTGGCTGTACAAGCTTGCATTCCCACCAGCAGTGGAGGAGAGTTCCCCTTGCTCCACATCCTCTCCAGCATAAGCTGTCTTCTGTGCTTTTGATCTTAGCCATTCTGACAGGTGTAAGGTGGTATCTCAGAGTCGTTTTGATTTGCATTTCCCGGATAATTAGGAATGTTGAGCAATTCCTTAAATGTCTTTCAGCCATTTGAACTTTCTCTGTTGAGAATTCTCTGATTAGTTCTATAGCCCATTTCTTAATTGGACTGTTGGGCATTTTGATGTCTAATTTCTTGAGTTATTTATATATTCTGGATATCAGCCCTCTGTCAGATGAGGGGTTGGTGAAGACCTTTTCCCATTCTGTAGGCTGTCACTTTGTCTTGTTGACTGGGTCCTTTGCTCTGCAAAAGCTTCTCAGTTTCAACAGGTCCTATTGATTGATTGTTTCTCTCAGTGTCTGTGCTACTGGTGTTATATTTAGAAAGTGATCTCCGGTGCCAATGTGTTCAAGAGTACTTCCTACTTTCTCTTCTATCAGGTTCAGAGTAACTGGATTTATGTTGAGGTCTTTGATCCACTTGGACTTAAGTTTTGTGCACAGTGACAGATATGGATCTATTTGCAGCCTTCTACACATTGACATCCAGTTATGCCAGCACCATTTGTTGAAGATGCTTTCTTTTTTCCATTGTACATTTTTGGCTTCTTTGTCAAAAATTATATGTTCATAGGTGTGCGGGTTAATGTCAGGGTCTTCAATTCTATTCCATTGGTCCACATGTTGGTTTTTATGCCAGTACCAAGCTGTTTTTATTATGATGCCTCCAGAGGTTGTTTTATTGTACAGGATTCTTTTTGGCTATCCTGGGTTTTTTGTTTTTCCATATGAAGTTGAGTATTATTCTTTTCAGATCTGTGAAGAATTGTGTTGGTAATTTGATGGGGATTGCATTGAATCTGTAGATTGCTCTTGGTAAGATCACCATTTTTACTATGTTAATCCTGCCTATCCATGATCATGGGAGATTTTTCCATTTTCTGACATCTTCAATTTCTTTTTTCAGGGACTTAAAGTTCTTGTCATATAGGTCCTTCACATGCTTAGTTAGAGTAACCCCAAGGTATTTTATATCATTTGTGGCTATTGTAAAGGGTGATGCATCTCTGATTTCCTTCTCAGCCTGTTTGTTTGTTGTATATAGGAGAGCTACTGATGTTTTTTAGTTGATCTTGTATCCTGCTATGTTGCTGAAGGTTTTTATTATCTGTATCAGTTCCTTGGTTGAATTTTTGGGGTCACTCATGTATACTATCATGTCATCTGCAAATAGGGAAAGCTTGACTTCTTCCTTTCCAATTTGTATCCCCTTATGTTGTCTTAGAGCTTTGGCTAGAACTTCAAGTACTATATTGAATAAGTATGGGGAGAGGGGACAGCCTTGCCTTGTTCCTGATTTTAGTGGTATTGCTTTGAGTTTCTCTCCATTTAATTTGATGTTGGCTGTTGGCTTGCTGTAGATTGCCTTTATTATGTTTAGGTTTGTTCCCTGTATTCCTGATCGCTCCAAGGCCTTTATCATGAAGAGGTGTTGGATTTTGTCAAATGCCTTTTCTGCATCTAGTGAGATGATCATGTGGTTTTTTTCTTTGAGTTTGTTTATATGGTGTATTACATTGACAGACTCTTGTATGTTGAACCACCCTTGCATCCCTGGGATGAAGCCTGCTTGATCATGGTGGATAATTATTTTGATGTGTTCTTGGAGTCTGTTTGGCAGTATTTTATTGAGTATCTTTGCATCAGTGTTCATGAGGGAGATCAGCCTGTAGTTCTCTTTCTTTGTTGCATCTTTGTTTGGTTTAGGAATCAGGGTAATTGTAGCCACATAGAAGGAGTTTGGTAATATTCCTTCTGCTTCTATTGTGTGGAACAATTTAAAGAGTATTGGTATTAAGTCTTCTTTGAAGATCTGGTAGAATTCTGAGGTGAAACCATCTGGTCCTGGGCTTTTTTTGGATGGGAGACTTTTAATGACTGATTCTATTTTCTTAGGGGTTATTGGACTATTTAAATGGTTTATCTGGTCTTGATTTAACTTAGGTATATGGTACCTATCCAGAAAATTATCCATTTCTTTTAGGTTTTCCAGTTTTGTGGAGTAGAGGTTTTTGAAGTATGACCTGATGATTCTCTGGATTTCCTCATTGTCTGTTGTTATGTCTCCCTTTTCATTTCTAATTTTGTTAATTTGGATGCTCTCTCTCTGTCTTTTGTTTAGTTTGGATAAGGGCTTGTCTATCTTGTTGATCTTCTCAAAGAACCAACTCTTTGTTTCATTAATCCTTTGTATTATTCTCTTTATTTCTATTTTATTGATTTCAGCTCTCAATTTGATAATTTCCTGGCGTCTGTTCCTCCTGGGAGACTTTGCTTCTTCCTGTTCAAGGCCTCTCAGGTGTGCTGTCAAGTCACTAGCGTGAGATTTCTCCAGCTTCTTTATGTGGGCATTTAGTGCTATGAATTTCCCTCTTAGCACTGCTTTCATAGTGTCCCATAAGTTTGGGTATGTGGTATATTCCTTTTCATTGATCTCTAGGAAGTCTTTAATTTCTTTCTTTATTTCTTCCTTAACCCATTGGTGATTCAGTTGAGCATTCTTCAGTTTCCATGAGATTGTAGGATTTCTGTAGTTTTTTCTGTTTTTGAAATCTAACTTTAAACCAAGGTGGTCCAATTGAACACAGGAGGTTATTCCAATTGTTTTGTATCTGTTGAGATTTGCTTTGTGGCCAAGTATGTGGTCGATTTTAGAGAAGGTTCCATGGGGTGCTGAGAAGAAGGTATATTCTTTTTTGTTCGGGTGGAATGTTCTGTAGATATCGATTAAGTATAATTGAGCCATAACATCAGTTAAGACCTTTATGTCTCTGTTAAGTTTCAATTTGGCCAATCTGTCCAGAGGTGAAAGTGGGGTGTTGAAATCTCCCACTATTAAGTGTGGGGTTTTATATGTGATTTAAGCTTTAGTAATGTTTCTTTTACATATGTGGGTGCCCTTGTGTTTGGGGAATAAATGTTCAGAATTGAGACTTCATCTTGGTGGATCTTTCCTGCGATGAGTATGTAATGTCCTTCATCATCTCTTTTGATTGATTTTAGTTTGAAGTCTATTTTGTTGGATATTAAGGTGGCTACACCAGCTTGCTTCTTAAGACCATTTGATTGGAAAGTCTTTTCCCAGCCTTTTATTCTTAGGTGGTGTCTGTCTTTGAATTTGAGGTGTGTTTCTTGTATGCAGCAGAAAGATGGGTCCTGTTTTCGTATCCATTCTGTTAGTCTGTGTCTTTTTATAGGTGAATTAAGTCCATTGATATTAAGGGATATTAATGACCAGTGATTGTTCGTTCCTGTTATTATTTTTATTTTTTGGTGGTAGTGTGTGTGTACTTCTCTTCTTTGGGGTTTACTGCTGTGGTGTTATCTATTGCCTTTGTTTGCATGGGTGTATCTGGCTTCCTTAGGTTGGAATTTTCCTTCTAGTGCTTTCTGTAGGGCTGGGTTTGTGGATAAGTATTGTTTAAATCTGGTTTTGTCTTGGAAGATCTTGTTCACTCCATTTATGATGATTGAAAGTTTTGCTGGGTATCTTAGTCTAGGCTGGCATCCATGGTCTCTTAGTGTCCGCATTATATCTGTCCAGGTCCTTCTGGCTTTCAAAGTCTCCATTGAGAAATCGGGTGTTATTCTGATGGGTTTGCCTTTATAAGTCACTTGGCCTTTTTCCTTTGCTGCCCTTAATATTCTTTCTTTATTCTGTATGTTTAGTTGTTTAATTATTATGTGGCAAGGGACTTTTTTTGGGATCTAGTCTGTTTGGTGTTCTATACGCTTCTTGTATCTTCATAGGCATTTCCTTCTTTAAGGTGGGAAAGTTTTCTTCTATGATCTTGTTAATTATATTTTCGGTGCCTTTGAGTTGGTATTCTTCTCCTTCCTCTATCCCTATTATTTGTAGGTTTGGTCTTTCATTGTGTCCCAAATTTCTTGGACATTTTGGTCATGACTTTGTTGGTTTTAGTGTTTTCTTTGACTGATGAATCTATTTCTTCTACTGTATCTTCAACACCAGAGATCCTCTCTTCCATCTCTTGCATTCTGTTGGTTATACTTGCATCTGAAGTTCCTGTTTGTTTACTCAGATTTTCTATTTCCAGCATTCTTTCTGCTAGTGTCTTCTTCATTTTTTCTATTTCCCTCTTCAGGTCTTGGACTGTTTCCCTTGCTTTTTCATGATTTTCTTTCAGGGACTTACTGTTTTCTTCTGCTTTAATTGTCCTTTCCTCTAGTTTTTTATAGCGTTCTCCCATTTTTTGTTTGTCTGTTCCTCCACTTTATTTTTGATTTCTTCTATATAAGGCTCTAGCCTCTTCATGATGTTACCTATAAGGTTGTTTTCTTCTTCTTCCATTCTGGGATGTTCAGGTCTAGCTGTTGGAGAGGGCTAGGTTCTAGTGATGCTGTATTTCTCTTTATTTTGTTGTATGTACTTCTGCCTTGGTGTATGCCCATCTCCTTGTGGGTTCGTTCTTGGTCTTATCAGTGTACTTGGTCCAGACAGAGCTGACAGGTTTAGGGAGTCTCTCTCTGGTCCAGATGGAAGCTCTGGGCTGGATTGGAGCTCTGGTCCAGATGAGAGTGCTGGCCGGATAGGAGCTGGGGGGCTGGACTCTGAGTCTCAGGAAGTCCCTGGGGTCTCCTTATCTTGTCCAGATGGGAGCTCCTCTTGTCCAGATGGGAGTTCTGGGACAGGATGGAAGCTCTGGTCCAGATGGGAGTTCCGGGGCAGGATGGAATGCTGGACACTGGTCTCTAAGTCTCTGGAAGTGGCTGGGGTCTCCAGCAGATGGGTGTGGGGGCAAGGCGTTGAGGTTGTAGTGTCCACCAGAGGGTCTCTCTGTTCCAGATGGGAGTTCTGGGGTGGATGGGAGCTGGGGGCTGGTCTCTCAGTCTCAGGAAGTGGCTGGGGTCTCGGGCAAATGGGTGTGGGGGTAGGGTGTGGAGACTGCAGGGTCTGCTTGCAGTCTTGGAAAAAGGGCAAAATGAAAAAAAAATTTAACAAATAAATATATTTAAATAAAAAGATAAGTAGCTAGACAGACAATAGACAGGTAATAAATAGGAAAATAGATAGTAGACTTATAGATGATAGCTAGGCAAATGATATATTGATAGATGGATAATAGATAGATAATAGATTGATAGAAGATAAATTGAATGATGATAAATAGGTACATAGATGATAGTTAGGGTGGTAAGTAGATAGATAGATAGATAGATAGATAGATAGATAGATAGATAGATAGATAGACAGACAAATAGATCACTTGATTTTCCATGAGTTTTCAGCACTAAATAATTTAAATCCTAGGCTGAATTTATTTATTTGTTTATTTTTGTGGGGTTTTTTTTTTTTTGAGACAGGGTTTCTTTGTATAGTTTTGGTGGATGTCCTGGATCTTGCTCTGTAGACCAGGCTGGCCTCACACTCACTGAGATCCCTGAGTGCTGGGGTTAAAGGCATGCGCCACCACTGCCCAGCTAGGCTGCACTTTGGGCAGTTTCAAAATTGTTTCTTTCCAACCATTTCTATCAATCAATAATGCTCTTGTTTGCTCAATCAGAAACAATTGTTTGGTCCAGTGATGCATAATGCCTCAGAAGTGTTGGGACCCTGTTCTTCCACTGTGTGTCTTGAGACTATTCCAGGTGATGGAAGACTGGCTACAGGTACAAAGCCAGCATTCCCCATGGTCATGCCACTTGCTGCAAACCACACAGAAGATTACATTTTAAATTGTATATGTATCAACACCTGATTGCTAGTGTAAATGACAAATCTCTCAGTTTTCTTGTTTCTAGTAGCAATATGGGAAAGAGAGAGAGAGAGAGAGAGAGAGAGAGAGAGAGAGAGAGAGAGAAGGAAGGAAGGAAGGAAAGAAAGAAAGAAAGAAAGGAAGGAAGGAAGGAAGGAAGGAAGGAAGGAAAGAAGGAAGAAAGAAAGGAAGAAAAGAAGAGGAAAGAAAGAAAATTACTCCTAGTTGGAGCAAGTCAAACTCTGTTCACTTTTAATTGCAAACTAACCTGACTCCAGTCACCAAAGGAAAAGCATAAGGAAGAGCCATGACCACTGGGACTACCTGGTATGAGAACCTCTCATATTTGTGCCTAGAGTAGGCACTACTCAGACCTTGTGCAATAAAAACCATGACTACCCAGCTTGGTGGCGCACACCTTTAATACCAGCACTCGGGAGGCAGAGGCAGGTGGATCTCTGTGAGTTCTAGGCCAGCCTGGTCTACAACCAAAATTCCAGGACAGCTAGGGCTTGTTACACTGTTACACAGAGAAACCCTGTTTGGAATATCCCTCCTCCCCTCAAAAAAGAAAACCATGGCTAAGCTGCCTTGTAATTGGATGTGTAACCTTGTCTAACTTTCTTTCTGATGATGACTGACATTTTCTAAGAGTGCAGTATCTGTAGTAAAATGTTCTACCCCAGGCATCATCTCCCAAACACATTATGTCATAGCGCACCTCACCTACATAGTTGGTGTAGCCACACCTATGAGGCTATCTGGTACTGGAACTCATAGATATGTGGTGGTTATGCTGTCCCCAAGCCCAGACTGTGGAAGTGTTTTCAAAAGCTTGCATAGTTCTGAAGCAGGAGAGACAAAGGGTTCCCTTGTTCCTCCCTCCAGTGTGCCCCTCCTCACGCTCTTCTTCCCTTCTTTATTCACCCGGGTTCAACATGTTGAGTGCTGTCCACTGAGATATAATTCCTTCCATAGTATATTGGTGTATACAAAGCAAGCTTTATTCTGAACTTTCCACAAACTCATCCAGTTCCTTATCTTTAATATATTCAGGAAAGATTTTTTGCTGTAATATTAACTCAGTTCCATCTACAACATTTTCCAACCATTTAATTTATAATTTTGTATATATGTAGAGTGGAAGAAGTCCTAAGTGGATGTGCTGTTGACATGGGCATAGTATATCAAGGACCCAAATGCCTCAGACTCATAGAAGTGGCAGAGCCTTCCCCGATGAGGCTCAGGGAAATAGGCAAAGCCTTCCTTTGGTTCCATTACAAATGTGAAAAGTGTATGTAGAAATTATCAACTACAGATTCCTCCTTCCGGATGACTGCAGCCTGAGCCTGCTCCCCCTACAGAGACTAGCTAAACCTGCCTACCTGTTTAGCTGTCGACAGTAAACCTGCCTCCTTGATTCCCGTGTCTAAAATTTGGGGGTTGCTGTTGCTGTTGCAGTTGGCACCCTCCATCAGAGTGAGGACTTCCAGGACCAAGCCACGCAAGACATGGCAGTATGCGCCACAGTGTACATGTAGATGTCAGAGAACAACTTGCAGGAGTCAGTTCTTTCTTTCCACCACCCTCCCAAGGACCAAACTCAGAATGTCAGGCTTGCTGCAAGCACCCTGACACACTGAGCCATCTCACCAGCCCATCCAGTTACAAATATTTTATTGAGCATTTAATTTACATGGACACTGTTCCAGGCAACCAGACACCCCAGAGGGGAAAAAAAGGGACAAATGCATCCTTCTGACTCTCCCAGTTTGGGACATGCTTCTTAAACCTTTCCCACTTTCTAGCCAAGGAATTTTTACACAACCCCGATACACACACACACACACACACACACACACACACACACACACACACACACATATATATATGCAAAAATCAGACATAGATCACTCAGAAATTTATTTTAAAACAATTATTTGGAATACACATACTTTTGCCATTTATTAAAGATGAAAGCAAATTTGCATGAGAATGAGGTGGTTATGCTTGTTTATTTTTACATAAAAAAAAAACAACTAAGCCCAGCAGCTGGAGAGGCAGCTCAGTGGCTAAGAGCACTTGCTGCTCTTCTGGAGGACTCAGTTCTCAGCCCCCATATCATGTGCCTTACAACCAACTGCAACTCCAGCTCCAGGGCGTTTGATGCCCCTTCTGGCCTCTGTTGGCACTACACTCACATGTGCACAAACCCATATCCCACACACATACATAAAAACAGATATCTAAAAATTAAATGTTTTAAAATTTAAAATTTTCAAAGTTGATAGGAATGCCACCTTAATTAAACACATAGTACAAAATGGAAGATGCACATTAGGACCATTTCAGAAATGGAAATTCTGTCCTAATCCCAAGTCAAAGTTCATTTAACATTTTAAAACTGAAACTTGTCACGACTCAAACAACTTTTGTAGTCAAGCATTCTAACATGACACAAACCAGAGACACACTCATCAGATTTTTACATAAAGAAGACTATGATGGTGTGGGAATATGAGAAGTCTTTGTCCTCCATCACTAGACTGATGTTTCTGTAGAGAGAAGAAAGCTATGCATGTTCAGCAAAAGCACACAATCCATAGCATATGGTAGTTTGAGTCTGAGCCGAGCTATTTCAGGCAGCATTGTTTGCCTGGAATGGTGGGATGGTATTCGTGATGTGAGTGCATGCTGTGTGTCCAGAAGCAAGGCTGCAGTGACCATGTACAGTGTGATAGACCAGGGCTGCCAGAGGCACCTCAGAACCACCCCCTGCTGGTTCCTTCAGTTTCCAATTTTCAGTCACTGAGTGTTTGAATACTTTTTACTGTTGCTGAATGTCTCACAACCCTCACATTGAGTTATGCCACCCGTGGGTTAATATTCTCAAAAACCCCACATTCAGATACACCACCGCTATGGGATCACACCTTCACAAACCTCATATTTCACTCTACAGGGTCACAACCTCACAAACCCCACATTCTACCCTATAGAGTCACACTTTCAGAAGCCCCACAACCAATTAAACTACCCCTGTGGTCACACCCTCACAGAGTAAGAGACTGTGGTCTAGCAAATACCTCAAAAATCTTAATTGTGATAGAATGTGACATAAACTGATTGTATTGAGTGTTTAGTTTCATATATAAACACAAGGAATTAAAGTCTTTCTGATTAACAGTACCTGTTGCTTTCTGAGGAATCTCTCATATGGATATCTCTGATAATTGTCAAATGTTTAATGATACTTTCAGAAGCATTCATCTAGTCCCCAGCTTCTATAGTTGGTTGTTTTTACTCTTTGTTCTTTGGCTCCCAAAAAATACACAGAGGCTTATTCTTACTTATAAATGCCTGGCCTTAGCTTGGCTTGTTTCTTGCCAGTTTTTCTTAACTTAAATTATCTTGTCTACCTTTTGCCTGTGGGCTTTTACCTTTCTCTATTTCTGCATATCTTTTTTTACTTCTTACTCCGTGACTTGTTGTATAGCTGAGTGGCTGGTCCCTGGAGTCCTCCTCCTTCTCTCACTCCTAGATCTCCCATTTCTGTTTTTCTCCTTGTATTTATTCTCTCTGCCTGCCAGCCCCACCTATCCTTTCTCCTGCCTTGCTATTGGTCATTAAGCTCTTAATTAGACCATCAGGTGTTTTAGACAGGCAGAATAACACAGCTTCACAGAGTTAAACAAACCCAACAAACATAAAAGAATGCAACATATCTTTGCATCATTAAACAAATGTTCCAGAGCACAAACAAATGTACCACATCTTTAACTAATATTCCACAACAAGCTTCCTTTTCAGCAGCCCATATATTCACAGACATTCCTTTAAAAGGACTAATGTGTTTAAGAAAGTAGATGGAATGACAGAGAATGTTGCTACAGAATTCCAACGTGTGTTTCTTTCTAAGATTTAAATACAAATTTCAGACTCAATGCCTCAAGAATTTAAATGGAGATTTTAATGAATTGATCATCATAATATTTAGATATAGCTAAAGAGAAGCCTAGAGAAGTAGAAAAGCCATCCACTAAAAATAACATATCAGAATACAGATTAAAGGCCAAAGTTAGCAAAAAAATTAAAACTATTGTATATGTGCAATAATTTTATAGGTGAAAATATAAAATTATTAAAAGACAGAGAAAGATAAAAAATTAAAAAATAGTAAATGGATATGGGGAAATTTACTATCACAAATATATCACTTCTTGCAAATTTCTTTAACCTCCAAGTCCCAACATGTGTGTGTGTCTATATGTATGTGTGCATGTCTGTCTGTCTGTATATGAATGTCTATACGTGTGCATATGTGTATGTTTGTGTGCATGTTTGTCAATGTGTGATGTATATGCATGTACATGTATGTGATCTGAGATGAGACACTGATACCAGCTCACATGGACGTGTAGTTAGAGTTTTCCTGCCTGGCCCAGTCAGGACAAATCTCTCTTACCCACCAGTCCCATAGTCGCTCAGACCCAACCAAGAAAGCACACAAAAACTTATATCGTTTACAAACTGTGTGGCCGTGGCAGGCTGCTTGTTATCTACCTTTTCTATCTTAAATTAACCCATTTCTGTTAGTCTATACTTTGCCACATGGCTTGTGGCTTACCAGTGTCTTTACATGTTGCTTTTCATGGCAGCGGCTGGCGGTGTCTCCTCCCAGCCTTCTACTTCCCAGAATTCTCTTCTCTCTTGTCCCGCCTATACTTCCTGCCTGGCCACTGGCCAAACAGCATTTTATTTGTACAGAATGATATCCACAGCACTTCCCCTTTTCTTTTTTTTTTTAAGGAAGGTTTTAACTTTTATACAGTACAATTACATATAACAAAACAATCATCAAACAAGAATTACAGTTACAATATTAAAGAAGATATTTTATCTATATTTGTGAGTCCAAGCTTTTATATCTAACTTATCTTTTATCATAATTGAGGAAATTATAACTATCTAGTCTTCAACCACATCAAAGACCTCAGAAGGATATAATATTACCTGAGAATCGGGAACAGGATGCAAGCAACTTTCGGGAGTCTTGCAGGATAGACAGAGACAACTGGCAGCCTGAACAGTCACCTAATGTTCCTTTGTAATGTTGGGGCATTTGTCTTCAGCCCACAGGGCTAGAGTCTCTCGGTCACTTCTCTCAGTGTCCTGTAGAATGTCTGGCAGTTTCCTCTGCGAAGCAGGAGGGTCAAGGACCATTTTGTCAAACAAAGTTTAGTGGTCACCTTCCTATGGGTCCTGCATGTCCAGTTGATCAAGCAGTCCAGACAAGAACAGTTTCTTGCCCCAATGGCTATTTTTGCCAAGGTGAAGATAAGATATGAAGTGTCTTCAATGCCCATCTTCCTCTCTGAAGTAAATCGGTGCTGCCAGGAACAGACATGTCTCACTGTCCAGAAAGTCTAAATTTTAAAAATATTTTAAATGCCATATTCTGAAGGTCTTTGAAGTATTTGAAGATTACCTATCTATCTGAAATATCTCTATGTATACCTAGAAGACTTAACTAACATGGCTATGAGTATGATTATCACAGATGATTAATTATTAATCTATTTTTAATTGTCCATTACAATTTTAAATGAGCTATACAAACATAATACCTTAAATATGAGTAGAAATATACACATAGTATAACAAAATTAACTTTAAGTTTGTATCAATAGACTAAAATCTATACCAATGTAAAACATTTTAAACAAGTTGTTGCTCTTTAGAAGTAAGTTCCTTAATCTACCCTTTCATCCTATTATATCTGTATCATATCCCCTTTTCTTCTTTAGAAAGAGATCTCATTTATAATCAAACTGCTTTAAAGAAAAATATTGGTTTTTCTCTGTCCCACACCAGAGGGCTCTTCTGATTTGGGACATAAGAATCTCTTAACCTTTTCTTTTAGCAATATGTCTGGGTTTAGAGAAGGAGTGAGCCAATTCCATCTCCAAAGCCAGCTTGATAATTTTGGGAATGTGGGCGTAGTTTTTCTTACTACTTCCTGTTGGAGGGGGGCGCTGTATCTTATGGGGACATAAAGAAAATTTTAGGATTATGGAGTAGTCCATTAGGGTGAACCTCTGAGCCAGTTGCCTTGAAACCATTCTGGATGTTGGATCATCTGGGCCGTTGTGTCATTGGAGACCTTTCAGGTGGTCTTGGCTGATCAAACCTGATGTATCTTAATCTGGAACAAATCCATAGCCTCTGGCTTTCTGTGGAAACAAAAGCAGAGACTCTTTTCTAAAGCAACATATCCTTATATCCAAATTTTGAAGTTAAGATACCTTTAAAATTTACATATTTGCTTAACTCAACAGCTTTTACGATCAAATCTTTCTCTGCAGTTAAAAATCCCAAAGACAAGGCGAAACATATTCTCTGTGTAATATTCATCTTTGTAAGACTGAAACACCATTGTGGCTGCTGGCTCCACCCACCTCAGCTTTCCAAAGTGGCAGTGGTACAGGTTACAGCTCTGGGTCTGGAGCCATGTGTACCATCAACTATCAGAAGCAGTTCTATCAACTATGAATCAGCTAAAACAATCTCAAAGAGGGGAGACTGGGTACTTCACCTTCCCAGTTTTGAAAACTTACTAGAAATTGAGGCTTGGAGGACTTCTGCAATTCTGTAATGAATAAAAATATGATATGGCTTAGGGAAAAATAAATACTGCAATAAAACACAATTGATACATAGATGAGAATCCGGAGGTGTAGAGACAGATTAGATGGCTAGAATACCCAGCCAGCCACATGGGAGACAAATATTTGTTTATATTGTAAGTTGTATTAAGCACAAAATTAAGTTCATTAAAATATAAATATAAAAAACAAAACTTCCAAGCCAGGCATAGTGGCTCATGCCTTTAATCCCAGCACTTGGAGGCAGAGGCAAGTGGATCTCTAAGAATTTGAGGCCAGCCTGGTCTACAGAGTAAGTTTCAGGACAGCTGGAGCTGCATACTAAGATCCTGTCTTGAAGACAAAGAAAACAAAAAGAAGAAGGAAAGAAAGAAAGAAAGAAAGAAAGAAAGAAAGAAAGAAAGAAAGAAAGAAAGAAAGACAAGCTTCCAGATTTTAGGGGAGAAAAACCATGTAGGAGAAAAGCTCTTTTTAGGATCTAAAGATATAGCAGGAACTATGCTTTAAAAATACAAGAAAATGAACTATGTTGACAGAGACTGAGTATGGCAAAACCTCCATTTAGCAGAAATACCAGCAAAATTAAAAGACATAGCCAATGTGAGGAGGAAATTCTGAAGGGCACAGCACTGATATAAAATGAATACACAGGGCTGGGGTGTAGCTCAGTGGTAGAGTGCTTGCCCAGCCTGTGGAAGACAGTTAAAACCTGGAAATGAACATCATGAAGAAAAATGAGTGTGAAAACTGGCACAGGTGAGCAGAAGCTAAGTTTGAGTTATGGCCTCTTTAATTTTTTTTTAAAAGAAAATGTGTGAGGGGCTAGGGCTGCAGACCATCGGCAGAATGCTTGCTTGGTATGTACAGAGCCCTGGGTCTGAATCCCAACACTGCAGAAGGGGGGAAAACACACCTAAAATGGCAGTAGTTGGGATAACATCTGCCTCATTCTGTAAAGCTGGGCTCTATTTTTATGAAAGAGATGCAATTTAGCTGAGATCCCAAGTTGGAGAACTTTGCACATTATAAAACAGTAAGATACGTTGTACAGTTTACAGACTGGAAGCCTACATTTGAATACCAGGACTGAGAACATCAGTACTATTTCCTAACATTACTGAATGCTCAGTATGCATCGGGCACCTTCCTTGGCTTTATCTCCTTAAAAACTCCCTGTAAAGATTCAATCAAGGCATTATTACCATTTTACATAGAAGATTAAATATTAAATATGTGACTTTTGGAGGCAGGATCTTACTATGTAGCCCTGGCTGTTCCAGAACTTGCTATGCTGACCAGGCTGGCCTTGAACTCAGAAATCTGCCTATAACATATTTAAATAGGTCAGTTGCCTTTCTCAGTTCACTGAAATATCTAATTAATTAATTGAGATGAAGTCTCACATAGTCCACACTAGCATCAACTTACTACATAATGGAGGATGGTATCACATTTCTCATCCTTCTCCCCCCCCCCCCCCATCGAGTGCTAGGATTTCAGGCCTGGACCATCATCCCAGGTTTCATGCAGTTCTGGGAACTGAACCAGGGCCTCACGCATCCTAGGCAAGTACTCTACAAACTGGATCACATCCCCAGGCCTTATGGGGGACCCATGTAGATAAATTTGGAAGAAGAAAAAAAATCCAGGCCAGATGCATGGTAGACCATGCTGCTTCTCTCCGAAAGAATCACCACCTCCGTGTGCGAGCAAGGTGGTAGCCAGGACTTTTGGTGAAGCAGAAAGAAAGTGGATGGAAATTTCCTGCTGGACCGCATAGGGAGTGCTCGATGCCCCCGCCACAGGCTCCTGATGATAGAACTTTACTTGCTGAACATGAAGATAATTTCAGCACCCTACAATTATGTGCCTAATTAAAATTAAGAAATTAGAACACAGTTAAAAGGAATAATATTTTGCTCACAGCTAATTTCATTAAAGTATTAATGAATGGGGCTCTTTTTATGGCCAGAGGGCAACCACTTTCTGCAGAGTACTTCCAGGAGAGCTAATTTATTCATGCATGTGAAACAGTCCAATGAGAAATGAGGGAGCCGACAACTGCTGGTCCTAATTAAAATATTTAAAACATCATGTCTATTTTCTTCCATCTAGCCAAATACGTAAGCGGGAGCCAGCGTGGTGCCAATTAGCATGGAAAAAGCAAACACAAACACCCACGGTTTCTGATTAAAATGCACATTATTGCACCATGCAATATATTGTTCTGCACATATATGTAAATGTTTAATTAACCTGCATCTAAATCTCAGTCACATTCAAAAATCGATACTTTAATTCCCAAACAAGTGGCAGTCTGGGAGACACTGACTTATTTATCACAGTCCTTTATTCAAACCTAATTTGAAGCTGCGTGTTGAAGCATCTCTTAAGGGAAAGAGTATGAGGAGAGCTGGCTTGGCGGACTCCTTCAGACCACAGTGAGATTGTTAGTCGCCAAAGACTTGCGGGAGGAACGAGGTTAGCCTCAGGTGATATGAAATTTTTCATTAATAATGCAGGGAGAAGTCTGGACCCCAAACCGTTTGTCAGCCAGGACATCATCAATAGTAACCACACACACACACACATACACACACACACACTTTCACATACATATACACACACACTTTCACATACACACACACACACACACACACACACACACACACACACACACACACACACTTCCCTTTGCTAACAAGAGATCCAACTGAGTTGTCAAGCCAATTGAGACATCCTCGCAGAGGGACCATGACGGAGGGAAATGCTGGGAACTCTGAGAAGTGAGCTTTGAGAGCACAGTACTCATTTAGAACCCTCTCCAGATGTCAAAAGCCATGCTACCCCATGCGTTAGCATTTTCACTGTCCCCAAGTGTGTGTACATGGGTTATTTTTAACTTCACAATCCCCTGAAACAAGGTGCTGGAGGGACACAGGGATGACCCAGAGCTTGAACCCACTTCTGTCAGCTCCAGAATCATTCCAACTAACCTCCTGATGATTAACTTCCCATTTACATAGAACAATGACAACAAATTATTTTTAAAGACAGGTCTCAAGTTTACCCAGGCTGGTTAACCTCACTATGTAGCTGAGAACGACCTTTGATCCTCCTGCCTCCACTTCCCAAGTGCTAAAATCACAGATGTGCACCACCATGCTTTGTTAATGCAGTGCTGGGGACTGAACCCAGGGCTCCATGCATGCTAGGCAAGCACTCTTCCCACAGAGCTACATCCCTACCTGAACACAATAAATTCTTAAGAAAACTACTTGCTGACCCATTTATCAATTAAAATGATTTCTTCTTAGCCTTTTGAGCATTTTTTTTTTTTTGCAAAGTAGGTGGGATAAGAATAGACTGTACAGAATGTTCTCTTTGTACGTTTTCTTCTGATGCAGACTAATAGCAAACCTCCTATGTGCTTGACCTTGACCTCCACTCAGGGCTCTTTCCACAGCCATGGTCCCTGACAGTCCACTTTGATGACAGTGCAGGAGAAGTTACAAGTCCAAACAGGGCTGAGATTGTTCCTGCAACTGCCAGCAAGAACCCAGGGTGGAGAGGCCAGGAGCCAGGCTGCAGGGACACCACACAGACCTGAAATCAGAAAGGGAGACCTTCAGGAAGGAGACTTGTCTTCCAGTGACCACAGGTGTTAGGTTTTCTTCTCCTGAATGAAGGAGAGCCCATGAAGGAGCCAGTATAACAGGACTTGGGTCATACTGTTCTCTCTCTCTCTCTCTCTCTCTCTCTCTCTCTCTCTCTCTCTCTCTCTCTCTCTCTCTCTCAGTCTGTGTGTGTGTGTGTGTGTGTGTGTGTGTGTGTGTGTGTGTGTGTGTGTGTAGGTGGGTAGGTGGGTGGGTTGGTGTGCTTGGAGGACCCGGAGATCAACCCTGGGTGGCATTTCTTAAGAGCCATCCCCCTTGCTTTTGAGACACTGTCTTCACAGGCCTAGGTTCACTGATTAGAACAGACTGGCTGGACAGTGAGCTATGGAATCTGCCTGTCTCCACCACTCCAGTGTTGGAGTGGCAAGAATGTGCCACCATGCTGGAGTCTTTATTTTGTTTTTAATGTGCAGGGGCATCTTGACTGCATGTATATTTGAGCACCATGTGCATGCCTGGTGCCAATGAAGACCAGAAGAAGGCATTGGATCCCCTGGGACTGGAGTTACAGGCAGTTGTGAGCTGTCATGTGGGTGCTGGGAATCGAACCAGGATCCTCTGAAAGAGCAGCCAGAGCTCTTACCCACTGAGCCACCTCTCCAGCCTCTCCCTCCACTGTATTCTTACTGCTCTTTTGTTTATTTCTGCCACTAGGCTGAGCCTCATTGCTTGGTAATGTTTAAGTTTCAGTGTCTGTTCATTCTCTGTCTGTCTAGAATGGGTGCTCAGCTAATGTTGGATGGTGATGTTGATCACACGATGCTTAACATCCGCTGTGTGTTAGACACAAGGATATGCATGGAGCACTGACTGTTCCATATTCACAACAGCTACATAAGATCAATACTACTGCTGGACCACACTGAGAAACCAAAATCTAAAAGTGACTAGCTTTGGAACCCAGTGTGACAAACTAATAAATTAGAAAGAAAAGACATACTGCTGTGGTCAAAGCTAAGCCCAGTCCTAATACTATTCTCTTACAAAGCAGTAAAAAGAGGGTGGTAGTGTTCTCAGGGAGTGAGGCAAATGTCATAGGTGGACAAACATATAAAAACACACTGGACAGGTGCTGGAGAGATGGCTCTGTCTTTGAGAACATATACTGCTCTTCCAGAGAATCTGAGTTCAATTAATTCCCAGCACCCACATCAGGCAGCTCACAACTCCCCCTCCCCCCGTAACTCCAGTTCTGGGGGATCCAACTCATCCAGCTTCTGTGGATACCTGCACTCATGCACACACACGCACACACGCGCACGCGCGCGCGCACACACACACACACACACACACACACACACACACACACTCAGTATCCACAGAGAGGCAAGAAGTCCAAGTTCCAAGAAGAAATTTGCTCTTGACGACCGTTTTAACAAGCATTGGAGGATGACACCTACCATCTTAGAAGCCAGAGAACATCCCAGGTGAGGATGTAGAGACATCCAACACTCAACCCTCAAGGATGTCAATCTGAGTCATTGTATCTATAAGAAATGTAGACTCTCACATCTATTGGAAGGACGAGTAGGAAAAAGAGAAAGCAAGAATAAGGTGCATCCCTGGGTCAACAGCTTCTTTGCTCTCATTTGTAAACATATGTACACCCAGAAAGACTGGCTCAGCCCAACTGTAGATGTATATAGTCACAAGACGGAGTGATGAGAGGCAGCGAATTGATGCTGGTCCTCTCTCACATGCCCACTTTGAGTCACTCACTGTCTGATTCATCAGTAGAGTCAGCATGGGCTCCTGCAACTTGTTAGTGAAGGAGAGCTGTGGGCATGTGGGTTACACATCAGTTTGCACATGTGTATACAGGTGCATATGCACATATGTGAGGATGCATGTGGAGGTCAGAGGTCCACATTGGGTGTCCTCCTACATGGTTTTCCATTTTATTTTTTGAAGTAGGCCTTTACTTAACCTGGAATTCACCAATTCAGCTGTACTGGCTCAGGCTATTGAGTCCTAAGGATTCTCCTGTCTCTCTCCAGCACTGGGAGTACAGGTGTAAGCTGCCACACCCAGCTTTTTACACGGGCCCCAGAAATCTGAACTCAGTTCCTTTTGCTCAAACAATAAGCACGTAACTGAGACCCTGAGACCCTTCTAGCCCCTCTATCTTTGTGGCAGCTACTAAACCCTTGCACAGGCTGTGCATGCATGCTGCCACTAAGATATGTCCCAGCATCAAATTATCTTCTCAAAGACAAAGTGTGCTGCACACCTGTGGGTTGTTGATTTCAGCCCCTGTTGTAGGAAATGGCAGGGTTTTTATTTCCCTATTACTGAGATCATTTCAAAGAGATAGCTAATAGTCCTTTATTTTTATCCCTTATATCTTAACTGCTTTCTATTCAATTTCTTAGTTTCTGAAGTCTGATATAGTATATAAATAATCTAATTATAAATACATTTTCTTACAATACACCGACATGTAAATTAGGATTTCAGACATTTGATATAGTCAGAGCCAACATGAAATGACTTTATATTTCAAAAGATTTTTTTATATTGTTCAGAAAGGTTTTTTCCTTGTATTGAAAATAGATTTTTTTCCCTCTATAATATTTCTTGATTGTAATTTCTCTTCCCTCTACCCCTCCCAGTTGCTCCCTCCCTCCCCTCCCATCCAGGTCCACCCTTCTTCCATCTCTCATTAGAAAACAAACAGGCTTTTAAGGAATAATGATAAAATATGGTAAGAACAAAAACTAACATATCGGAATAGACAAAACAAACAGAAAGAAAAGAGCTCAAGAAAAGGCACACACACACACACACACACACACACACACACACACACACACAAAGATATACACACACACACACACACACACACAGATATACACACAGAGACCCACTCATTCACACACTCAGGTAGCCTATAAAGACACAAAATTGGAAGCTAAAATATATATGCAAAGACTTATAGGATAAAAAGAGAATATATAAAATAAAAGTTAAAAATAAGAAAAGATAAAATAAAAACAAAGCCTTGGCATGACATTATGGAACAAAGGACTTCCAAAGATGCCATTGAACTTGTTTCCTGATGGCCCTCTACAGACTCACCATGTGGTCTGCCCTTAAGAGTAAGTTTTTTCCCCGAGTGGGACTCTCTTGCAGAAAACTAAATTTCATATTCAAGTGGTATCAAATGGAGATTGCTTCTGGGCTAAGGTTGGGGGCTTGTATCCTGCCTCTCCTTTCTAGGACCCCAAAATATTTGTTTTCCATTCTCTTTCCATATGCAAGTTAGACTGCTAAAGTTTTCATTTTTAAGAAAGATAAAAAGACACAAAAAGCAACAAAACAGGTTTCCAAGACAAAGCCTGTTTTTTTTATGCATCTTTAGTCCTACAAACAATTGTCTTCTGGAACTGGAGTCACTATTCTAAATATAAGCCTACTGTTTTCCCAGTATGCAGATGGGCTGTTGTCATAGAGCCCCACAGTAATGAACAACTCCTCAATATTTAATAAGGCTGGCATTCCTGTCCCCAGGCAGAGAGCTCAGACAGTTGGTAGCCAGCTACTAACTGACCATTAAAATACAGATTCTTTCTTTAAAATGTACTTCCCAAACAGGTTGCCTCACCTGCAGTGGAGCCTGAGAGCTAGCCTCTGCAGGGAGGTGGCCTGAGGACTCTATGCAGGAGCAGTCAGCCACCTGGCTTAATAGTAAACCTGGTTTCAACACAATCCAGTTTTGTGTCAGGGTATTAAAAATCGAGGAACAAAGCGCTTCTCTCTGTTGTGCCCTTAGCACCAAAAAGTGCCAAATATGTAGAAGGGAGGGGACTAAGCCGTGAGGTTCTGCAAATTCAGATGGCATCTGTGGACTGGGGATGTGGTGAGCTGGATCCTGAGCTGGCTCCCCAGGACCACCTATCCTAGACATGGTGGCCCACACCTGGAATCTCAGCACTGAGGAGGGGGAGGTAGGAAGATGAGAAGTTCAAGGTCATCCTGGGCTACGGAGCAAGTTCAAGGCAGTCTGGGACACACGAGGCTTTTTCTCAAATAAACAGTTAAAGAAGGGTTCTGTTTTGGAATTGTGTGTTTCCCTTCTGTTTACGTGTGTTTCCATGGCAGTGTTTAGAGCTGTCTTCTGGGTAGTTTGCGAAGATAAATACACCTTAAGAATAACTCTCAATAACCGGACCAAGTTCTTATTGATTCAGAACAGTAATAGTAGAGCATTTTAGACTTTAGTGGCTGTTTATTTTTTAATTCAAGGAACAAAAGGAAAAAGCTAGTGCTAATGGTCCTTCCTGGAAATCGAGGGAATCATTAATACAATTAGATCGTTTTTCTGAACAGCAAAGGCTATCATAATGAGTTCTCCTTGTTCTCATTAGCCATTAAGAAAAAATGTTTGGCTATAACTATAATTCCAGGTTAATACAAATTTCCCATGATCTCATTAAGCATACAGTTTTAAAATTATTTTTTAATTAAAAGATTTTAAAATTCTATTTATTTATTCATGGGGTGCATGACATGCATGTGCTATTGCAAGTGTGTAGAGGTCAGAGAACAACAGAAGGGAATCAGCTCTCTCCTTCCACCATGAGGGTCCTAGGACAAACTCAAGTCCTCAGCTTGCCAGCAAGTGCCTTTACCTAGCCATCTCACTGGTCCCAGTGTCTAGACTCTTGAGCAGGCTTCCCAAACTCTTGCCTCCATCCCCTCACAAGACCTACTTGCTTTTTTTTTTCTCTTTTGACACTAGAAAGTCTTGCATTGGAGTGCAGGGGCTACTTTTCTCAAGAAAACAGCAGAAAATGAAGCCTGACGTCAACCTTTAAGTAGGAGTTCCAAGCTATGTGGAAGCTGCTTTTAATTTTTAAGAAAGATTATCTTATTTTATAATGTGGATGTACATCTGTGGATGTATGTCTATCAGTGGATGTATGCCTGTGGATATATGTCTGTGAATGTATGCCTGTGTATGTATGTCTATGTATGTATGCCTGTGGATGTACGTCTGTGGGTGTACGTCTGTGGGTGGATGTCTGTGGATGTCTGTGGGTGGATGTCTGTGGATGTATGTCCTTGGATGTGTGTCTGTGGATGTATGCCTGTGTATGTATGTCTGTGTATGTACATCTGTGGATGTATATCTGAGGATGTATGCCTGTGGATGTAAGTCTGTGGATATCTGTGGATGTACATCTGTGTATGTATGCCTGTGTATGTATGTCTTTGGATGTCTGTGGATGTACATCTGTGTATGTATGTCTGTGGATGTATGTCTGTGTATGTATGCCTGTGTATGTATGTCTGTGTATGTACATCTGTGGATGTATATCTGTGGATGTATGCCTATGGATGTAAGTCTGTGGATATCTGTGGATGTACATCTGTGTATGTATGCCTGTGTATGTATGTCTGTGGGTATATCTGTGGATGTATGCCTGTGGATGTATGTCTGTGGATATCTGTGAATATACATCTGTGTATGTATGCCTGTGGATGTATGTCTGTGGATGTATGCCTGTGTATGTATGTCTTTGGATGTCTGTGGATGTACATCTGTGTATGTATGTCTGTGGATGTCTGTGTATGTATGTCTGTGTATGTATGCCTGTGTATGTATGTCTGTGTATGTACGCCTGTGTATGTATGTCTGTGTATGTACGCCTGTGTATGTATGTCTGTGGATGTACATCTGTGGATGTATATCTGTGGATGTACGTCTGTGGATGTATGTCTGTGGATGTCTGTGTATGTATGTCTGTGTATGTATGTCTTTGGATGTCTGTGGATGTACATCTGTGTATATACGTCTGTGTATGTACATCTGTGGATGTATGCCTGTGGATATACATCTGTGGATGTATGTCTGTGGATGTCTGTGGATGTATGCCTATGGATGTATGTCTGTGTATGTATGTCTGTGGATGTGTATCTGTGGATGTATGCCTGTGGATGTATGCCTGTGGATGTATGTCTGTTGATGTATGTCTGTGGATGTATGTCTATGGATGTATGTCTGTGGATTTATGTGTATGTCTGTGGATGCACATCTGTGCATGTATGTCTGTATATGTATGTCTGTGGATGTACGTCTGAGGAGGTATGTCTGTGGAGGTATGTCTGTGAATGTATGTGCATGGGAGAGCATAGGTACCTGCAAAGGCCAAAAGAGAGCATCAGATACCCTGGAGCTAGACGTACATGGGACTTGCGAGCTGCCTGATGTGGGTGCTGGGAACCAAACTCAGGTCTTCTGCAAGAATAATACAGGCTGTTAACCATGGAGCAGTCTCTCCAGCCTCTGCTTTCAATGTTTGGAAAAAGTTCCATCGTGTTTTTAATAAAAGCTGCACTAATGTACAATTTTGCCAATAGGGTATATAAGTTGCAATTTTTCTCTCTCCTGGTCAGTTCTGACTGTCTTCTGAAAGAAACTCTTAAGAGTTCACCATCCCAATGGGTATGAGCTAATAGCTTGCTGTGGCTTGGTCTCTGTAGTCCTGATGATTAGTGAGATAGCTTCCCATGTGCCCTTGGGATCATCTATATGTCATCTCTGAGAAATGTCTGTTCAAGTCTTTTGACATTTTTGAAAAATGTATTTATTTATTATTTTTATATGTATGCATGTGTGCCTGGGTGAATTTATGTAAGCTACATGCATGCAGGAGCCCTCAGAGGCCAGAAGAGGACATTTGGATTCTCTGGAGCTGGAGTTACAGGAGGTTGTGACTAGGCCATGTGGGTGCTGGGAACCATGTGTGGGTCTTCTGGGAGAGCAGTAAGTACTTTGAATGCATAGCTTTATAGTACCTTTGATATTTTTAAAAAACGCACTAAAGTTTTAATAGAAATCTCTTAGCTATTTTGCATGTCGGTCTCCCGTCAGTAGACGGTCAGCCAATGCCTCCTCCCATGCTAGTTCACCTACGGCCCTTTCAACAGTTTCCTTTGCTGGGCAAGAGCTTTGGCATCTGAGGTGGTCTCACTGCTCTGTTGGGGTTGTGTGCTCTGTGTACTCAGATCTCAGAAACCATTGCCAAAGCCAAACTCTAGAAGCTTGTCCTCCGAGGATTTTGAGTTCCCCGAGGACTACGACACTGAAGGTGTTAATGGTGAGGTCTTTGGTCCTTCCTGGGGTGACTTTTGTGTGTGGACTAACATGCAGAAGCTAGCTATGGTAGTCTGAAGGAGGAGGATAGTCTCCATAGGATCATGTACATGAACAGGTGGTCCTGGGTGGTGTCAGTGTTTGGGAAAGTTAGGGAAATTTAGGTAAGGTTAGTAGATGAAGTATGTCAGAGAGGGTGGCCTTTGAAGGTCTATTGCCTCACCCCACTTTTAGTCCCCCTTCTCTCTCCTTTTCTGTGTGTGTGGCTGAGATGTACAATCTAAAGCACCAGTGTCATCTAAATAAATACCTTTCTTGAGTATTCATGATGTGCCCGGCATGAGTTTGCAAGTTTTATATGCATTAGCTCATTCAGATGCTGTAAAGCCCCATGATGTAGGTATGACTGTTACTCCCATATAGTGTGGAGGCTGAGGCTTGCGATTATCCAGTAATGAACCTGCAAGGCTGGGATTCAAATTCTGCCAGATCTGAAGCTGGAGCCCATATCATTCAAGAAGCCAGAAAAATGCCACTGTCCAACAGGAGACAGAAGAGCTAGTCTCACAACCCAATCCTCGGGTGACTACCTGATACTCTCCACTGTACACAGTGTTTCTCAGAAGTGGGAAATAAAAAAGGCAGCTGAGGAGATGGCTCAGCCAGGAAAGGACTTGCCAGGCCAAGCATATGAACCAGAGTTCAGATCTCCAGCACCCATGCAAATGTGAAGTGGGCATGAAGACCCTCCTGTAATTTTGGTGGGAGGGAATCAGAGCTAAGAAATGCAAAAGTAAGCTGGCCAAGCTGGAGTAACCCCATCGGAGGACTCTTGGTGCAAGTGAGAGACCCCACCTCTCTATAAAGGAGAGAGATGAGAAAGACATCCAGCATCAACCTCTGGCCTCCACTCAAACATACAGGCACATCATGTGCACCCACAAACACATGTCCACCCATACACATGTAATAAACGCAGCTACCACAAGTGAAATTTTTTAGATAGGAAAATGAAATCAAAGAATGAGACCGAGGAGCAAGAGCAGAGAGCAAGGCAGGATGGCTTTTACAGCAGAAGAAAAGTATGTGGAGAATTCAGATTAGTTCATCAAAAGGTCAAAAGGGACTTTTTCTCCCTTTTTCGAAGATAAAGATGAAATGAGTGAGCAAGCCCCAAAGCTAATGAATAATTAGAAACATGTTCCACAGCTAATTGATGAGTCTAGGCTCAAGACAGAGCTGGAAGTCTCTTGGAGAGTCACTGTAGAGCAGGACACATAGAGGGCCCCTGGCTCACACTCAGTGACTTGTCAGCAATTGACAACCAGAGTAGTGACTTCATTAAGCAAAGTCCTAGAGAGTTCCTTAGAATGGCAAAGGCTCCTGGCTGGAGTTCCAGCTCCATAGGCGACCTGCCAAGCATGTTACCACTGGTTTCACAGATAGGGGAGTGCTGGAGTACAAGGGTCTCCTACAACACTCGAGAAATAATAAATAATAAATATTTATCTATTTATTTATCCATTTATTTATTTTAGTTTTTCAAGGCATAGTTTCTCTGTGTAGACCTGGCTGTCCTGGAACTTGCTTTGTAGACCAAGCTGGTCTCAAACTCACATAGATCCACCTGCCTCTACCTCTCGAGTGCTGGGATTAAAGGTGTGCACCACCATGCCCAGCACACTTGGTTTTGTTTTTTTTTTTAACATTAATTTACATATAAGGTATTTGCTGTTATAGTTGAATTTATAACTTTTTTGGGGGGTGGGGGGAGACAGGATCTGCTAATCTGCTAATTAACACCCAGGCTGTACTTTTACTTGGGATCCTCCTGCATCAGCTTCGCTAGTGCTGAGATTATAGGGATGTATGTCAGCGTCTGTGCATGTTATTTTTATTAGTTATTTGAGAATTTCGTACATGTTTTGATCATATTCTTCTCCCTCTCCCAACTCTTCCCACACTCACCCCTACTCCTCTACCCACCCAACTAGGTGTTTCGTTTTCTTTCTTCTTTTTCATCAGGACCAATGTATGCTGTCCAAATATTCTTGGCTATGTGATCTTCTGCTGGAGTATGGACAGTGAACCAGGGGCCACACTCTTAGGGAAAAGCTAACAACTGCCAACAGCTTCATGGCTAGAGGAGGAACTGGTGACCAACTCTCCTCTCCATGCTGGGACTTCATATGTGCAGATGCCCAATGTGTCCAAAAGACACAGTCTCCTGGTTGTCATCCATTGCCTCTGGATCTTCCATCGATTCTGCTTCCTCTTCCACAATGACTGCTGAGCCTCAGGAGGAAGGATGCGGCACATATGTTCCATTTAGAGAGAACACAGCTTTAGTGTCAGCAAACGAAAGGAGAGGAAAAGATGGCATGGACAACTGTACCCTCCTGACCACTCAGCAAACAGGAAAGTCTTGCCTTAGGTCTATAGACCCTGTCTTCTGCTGACTTCCCACTTCAACAGCTCAGAAAATACACTGCCTTGGTTTAGTTACTCCAAGCACCCACGGCTTTTATGATGCTGTGGAAGTCCTTGTTTCTCACATTTAAGCTCCCTGAGTCTCTGTTTCCCAAGCTATAAAATGGGCTGGCCTCAAACTCATGGAGATCTATCGGCTTTTGCCTCCAGAGTGCTAGGATTAAAGGTATGTGCCACCACTGCCCAGCTGAAATGGGAATTTTAACAACCATGCCGCATAATGTTTTGTGATGATCAACAGAAACAAAACAAGTTCATGTGTACAAAAAGTAAAACAGGGCTGGAGAGATGGCTCAGAAGTTAAGAGCACTGGCTGCTCTTCCAGAGGTCCTGGGTTCAATTCCCAGCAACCACATGGTGGCTCTCAAACATCTATAATGAGATCTGGTGCCCTCTTCTGGCACGCAGATGTACATGCAGGCAGAACACTGTTCATAATAAATAAGTCTTTAAAAATACAACAACAACAAAAAAGTAAAACAGGGCTGGAAAGATGGTTCAGCAGTTAAGAACACTGGTTGCTCTAGCTGAAGGAGCTGGGTTTAGTTCCTAGCACCTACATAGCAGCACCTAACAGTCTGTAACTCCAGTTTCAGGGGATCTGATGCCCTCTTCCGGCTTCTGCAGGTAGAGCATACATACATATATGCAGGGAAAACACTCACACACACACAAAGCAAGAAAAGAAATCTTTAAAGAATAAAGCAACGAGAACAGGAAGCATCTCTCTCGGAGATACATTGATTGGACTTGTGTTCTGTGGCAGGAATACATGGGCAAGCCTTGCCCCAAGGTTACACACTTGTCCTTAGGAGGCAACCCCAGATGTTGATGGAGCAAGTAGGAAAGGAAGCAATACTGTGAGTCATAGGCGAAGGATTATGACAGTACATTGGATGACTTTTTCTCTAGAGTAGCTGGAGCTAGGTACTCCAAAAGAGTGAGTTTGTTTAGAGAAGGTCTCATTATGTAGCCCAGGCTACCTCAAATTCAGAGATCTATCTGCCTCTGTCTCTCAAATGCTGTGATTAAAGGCATGAATCACCATGCCTGTGGCTCCAAGAGTGTTTATAAAGTTAAATCAGTGTCATTGCAGTTGCTTGGCATGAATGAAGCCTTGGATTTACTCCCCAGCGCACATTAAATTGTTAATTAATTTATTTATAATAAAGTCTTTTTCCTTTTGTTTTTGTTTGTTGGTTTGTTTGTTTTTTGTTTTGTTTTTATAACAGCTCTGGCTATCCTGGAACTCACTTTGTAGATCAGGCTGGTCACAAACTCACAGAGATCCTCCTGCCTTTGCCTCCCAAGTACTAGTATTAAAGATGTGCACCACCACCGCCCGGCTTTTAATAGAGTCTTTTAAGTGTCAGAGAAGATGTTGCAGGTTTAATCATAGTTCTAAATTAAATACCAGTGGCATAATATTTTATAAAAACTTGCAAAACACTAAAATATATAGTTAAAGACCCTTAATTTACATTTCAGTTCCAGGAGCTGAAGATGTAACTCAAGGGTAGAACAGATATTCAAAATATGCAAGTTCCTGGGTTTGGTTCCAAGCTTGGAAATAAAACAAACAAATAAATGTTTCAAGTCCATTGATTGTTACCAATGATGTAACTTTGAATTGAGTAATTCAACTTCTGAAGACTTTAATTTACTCATCTCTAAAATGATGTCATTACTACTACTGTTATATTTCCTTTTGGAAGCAAGGTCTTACTATGTAGCTTGGGTTAGCCTCTAACTCATACTCCTTTAAATTCCCAAGAGCTGGCATTACAGGTGTGCACCACCACATTTGATAGGAACTGGGGCAGCATCAAAACATATGACACATGGCTGATGGAATGATGGGATGTACACAAAAGTGCTTTGTAAATTTGAAGACTTGTAATTATTACGAATTATGGGGTGTGGAGGGGGAATTAAGACATAGAAGAGAAACTATGGAGAGAAGAAGACTACACATGCTCAAGCACTTGCTGAGGTGTCTGGCAACCAGTAGAAGCAGTCATGAGGCTGCAGAAGAATTCCTGAGATATGCAGGATGCTCTTGCTAGCTGCCAGAGTGGGCACAGTGTGATGGCTACCATTGTCAATATGATAGGATTTAAAATCACCATGGAAACAGATCTTTGGCTACATCTGTGAGTGAGATTTTGAAATGGGTCTGCTGAGTTGAGAAGACTCACTGTCACTCTGGGCAGCACCATCTTATGGGTTGGGGGTCCAGGACTGAATAAGGAGAAAGCAAGCTGTGCGTGGGCTTTCATTTCTCTCTGCTTCCTATTGTGAACACAGTATGACCAATCATCTCAAGTCCCTGCTGCTATGATGGACTGTACCCTCAAACCCTTCCTTTCTTCAGTCACTCTTATCAGGTATTTTATGTCAGCAACATGTAAGTGACTCACACACAGGGGTCTGGGATAATTTCAGATCAATCTAGTGAGTCTCTGCTTCAGTTTCCTTATTCTCTGGTTTTGTGACTTCATCCAAGGTCTGGGCATCACATTTAAGTGAAATATCTGTGGTGATTTGAATAGAAATGTCCCATAGGCTTATATACTTGAATGCTTAATCATCAGGGAGTAGCACTACTTGAGAAGGATTGGGAGGTGTGGACTTGTTGGAGTGGGTGTGGCCCTTTTGGAGGATGTGTGTCAATATGGGTGGGCTTCGAGGTTTCAAAAGCCCAAAGCAGGCCCAGTGGCTCTCTCTTCCTGCTGCCTATAGATCCAGACATGGAGGTCTCAGCTACTTCCCCAGCACCATGTCTTCCTGAGTGCTGCCGTGCTCCTCACCATGATGATAATGGACTAAACATCCAAAATTGTAAGCAAGCCCCAATTAGATGCTTTTTGCTTGTTTTTTGAGATAGAGTTTCTCTGTATAGCACTGGCTGTTTTGGAACTTGCTTTGTAGACCAGGCTGGCCTCAAACTCAGAGATCCACCTGCCTCTGTCTTCTGGGTGCTGAGGTTAAAGGTGTATACCACCACACTCGGCTACTTTCTTTTATGAGAGTTGCCATGGTCATGGTGTCTCTTGACAGTAACAGAACACTGACCGAAACAGTGTCCTTCCTGCCACCAGAACCATCTATTCCCTCAGGCTCACTCCCTAGCTGCAGAGACTGCCTATTGTAGTCTTGGAGGACCACAGGTAGGCAACCCATCCCCAACGTCTTCAACCTGTTGATATCCTCCTGGGGAGGTCTAGCCAAGCAGCACCAACCAAGCCACCAGAAGGGGCAGTCTGAACTTGCCAGTGGACAAGCAAAGAAGTGGTGTCTGCAAAGCCACAGCATGGGGGAAGACAGTGCCACCAAAGAACCCAGGGCACAGGAGAAGGCAAGAAGTGGAGCAAGATGGGCTCTGGACAGGGAAGAGTTGACAGCAGCAGTGGAGGGGGTTGGCCTGTGTCCTGGGCAGTGGGAGACACACAGTGGGTGCTGATGTCGGGTCATGACACAGCCTGTCTAAGAGGTCACCCTTCCATGGAATAGTAGAGAGAAGAGTGACAGCTGGGTCAGTAAAGACAGATGCCAGTGATCTGAAGCGCCTGTAGGGAGGCCTGGACACCATGCTGGTGCAGCTTATCAGAAAGAGGACGCAAGAGCTCTAGAAGAGAAAAAGTCAACAAGACTCAGAGACTAGCATCCTCCAGGAAAGAGAAGCAAAGAGCATGTGCACAGAGTTTCACAGCTAACCACACTCTCAAATTTGGAACGCTTTCATCTCCCTCCACCCAACAAACCCATCCCCATTCACAGTTACTCCTCCTTCTCTCAACCCTCACAGCACCAGAAACTCCCTAACCCTGTGTGCATGCCTGTTTCAGGAGTTTTGGAATCAACAGACTCACACATAATCTGGGCGCTTATACTTGGCTTTTCTCGCTTAGCCACACGTTCTCTAAGTTCATCCATGTTGTAGCATTAGCATGGGTTGGTATCTGAGTCCTGCTAAGTGAGGAATATTCCACATCCTACTTAATGGACTTTTGAGTTGCTTCCATCTTTGAGCCATTCTGAAGCCTGCTACTGTGAAGATTCTGCAACATGTTTTTGACTACTTGCATTCAATTTAAAAGATTCTTTGCAAGTGAACCTAATTGTACAAAATAATGGTTTCCTTGTGATGTCCTTACTCCTGTGTACAATGTACTTTGACCACATGTGCCCCACTTGTCCCTTCACCCCACTTTCCAGTATCCTGGTTCCCTTGCTCTCCTCTAATAGACCCATCACTGTCTACTTTCACAACTTATTTTTTTTTTCCTCTAGATTTCACATACAAGAGAAAACATATAACCCTTGTCTTTTCAAGTTTGGCATATTTCACTTAACATAATGATCTCTAGTTCCATCCATTCTTTTGCAAATGATCTGACTTTGTCCTCAATGGCCAAGTGTGGTGGGTCTGAATAAGAATGGCCCCCATAGGCTCATATATTTGAACACTTAGTCACCAGGGAGTGGCATTATTTGAAAGGATTAGAAGGATCTGGGGGCTGGCCTTGTTGGAGGAAGTGTGTCAATAGGTATAGGCTTTGAGACTTCAAAAGCCCAAGCCAGGCACAGCGTTAACTCTCTTAGCCTGGAGACCAGGATATAGCTCTCAGCGACTGCTCTGGTGCCATGCATGCCACCATGCTACTGCCATGATGATAATAGAAAGACTAAGCCTTTGAAATGTAAGCAAGCCTCCAATTGAATGTCTTCTTTTATAAGAATTGCCTTGGTCATGGTCTCTTCACAGCAACAGAGCACTGACTAGGATACTATATATACTCCTCCGTGTATACAGATCATTTTCTTTACCCACTCATTCATTGAAAGACACCTGGGTTGATTCTGTAACTCGGCTGCTGTGAACAATGCTGCCATAAGCAAGGATGAGCTGCATCTCTGAGATGTGCCGACTTAGTTTCCTTCAGTAGACACCCTGGTATCAGATAACTCAAATCACTCTTTGACTATTTGCTATGCTGTGCAGAGAGGCTTCTTCACAATCCTGCTTATCAGTTCTTGCTATTATACCCTGACCTGATGCTTTAAAGACATTTATCATGTGTGTGAGAGCATGCATGCATGTATCTGTGAATGTGTGTGTGTGTGTGTGTGTGTGTGTGTGTGTGTGTGTGTGTGTGTGCAGGTACGTGTGCACATTTTCATAAGCCAGAGGAAAGCATCAACTGTCATCCCGTATCACACTCTGCCTGTTCCTTTGAGTCAGGGTCTCTCTCTGAACCTAAAGCTCCTGTTTTCTCAGTCACACTGGAAACCAGAAAGCCATAGGTTATCTATTATCCCCTACCTCTACTCTTCTTGGAGCCAGGGTTACAGACATTTGAAGGATGCTCGGCTTGCTACGTGGCCGCAGGATCTGAACTCTGGTC
The DNA here is from genome assembly GCF_903995425.1 of Onychomys torridus. Taxonomy (NCBI): domain Eukaryota; kingdom Metazoa; phylum Chordata; class Mammalia; order Rodentia; family Cricetidae; genus Onychomys; species Onychomys torridus. The sequence continues at coordinate 63,142,772 of NC_050449.1, read as the reverse complement.
TTTAGGACTGAGCAGCAAGTACTGTTACGTGTTCAACCATTTCTCCCGCCCCCTCTCCATCAAGCTTACATATAAAGATTATTTAAATTACTTAATGTCGGGACCAACATCTTAAATAATATGGTAAAGTTTTCATTTGACACCCAAAACCCCATTTAGTAGTCAAAACATTTAAGCAAATAAAGAAACCACTACTTTCCTGTACATATTTAACATCGGTCTGGGAACAATATAGACACAGGAAAAATAAGACTAATAAGGCTCTCATATGTAATTCATAACTTATTGAGGCAGTGTGATGAACCAAAGGGATTGTATGCAAGCATCACAGTGAACAGTGTGTCATCAAGGACTCCCAGCCACACCGAGGGACCAGAATGTTAAATGACACCATTTGGCTAAGTAAAACATACAAGGGGAGTTCCTTAGAGAAAAGAGGAGACTATTTGCTTTTTCTTGTGAGGTGCTGGGGATCAAACCTAGGGCCTCATGCATTCCAGGCAAGTGCTGTACCACACTGAGCCACACCCATCCCCAAAGGCTATTGTTAAACAGCATCTGGATGTTGACCATCACAGTTGAAGAAAAAATTCCCAACATAATATGAAATATTTCCCCCTATTGGGACCATTTTCATGGTTTTTTTATTCAAGTGAAGGGAAAACAGTTGTTCTTAGGAAGAACCTGATTATAAAAATTTTCAGGGGGGGGGGGGAAGTTCCCCACAGTCACGTGGTAGCTCACTTCCAGCCTGACCTCTGTTGGATACTGTATGTACAACGTGCACATACATAGTGCAGGTAAAATAACCATATGCATACAGTTAAAAGAAATAAACTGAAAAATAAAAGGAAAAATTTAAAGATATTTAAAATAGATAAAAATTCCAACCACTGCCCTTCCTGCCTCTATGTCAGTCATCACCCCCGCCCCCCAAAAGCAAGCAAGCAAGAAAACCACAGACCTGGGGTTCTCTTTACTTAACATGACTCCTTCCCTTTTTCCCTTTTGTTTTCTTTTGGTATGTGTGTGTGCATGCACGCACACCTGGCTGTGCAAGGTCACTTGCTCATGCATGTAGGCGTGGAGCCCAGAAGCCAACATCAGCTGTCTGCAGCTATTGCTTCCTGACTTATTTTTTGAGGCAGGGCTGAACCTGAAACTCCTCGTTTTTGACTAGACTTGTGGACCAGCAAGCCTCCTTGTGATGCTCCTTGTCTCTGTCATCTCCTAGCAACTGGAGTTGCAGACACATACTGCCATGACCGGCTTTTACATGGGTGCTGGGGAGCCAAACTCAGACCCGTCCCCTTGTTCACAAAGCAAGGGCTTTACCCACTGAGCCATCTCCCCCAACTCTTAATGTCACTCCTGACTGTTCAGCCATGCCCCACGTGGAGTTCTTGTTACAACTTGGACCAACTTTCTCTTGAGACTCTGTTACTAGACTGCTGGGTAGAAAGCATCTCCCTTTACCAAACTCCACTCAGTCATCAAAAACCAAAAATCTGTCAGACAACCTTCTCCCTCAGAGCAAAAGGGCCACTAACGATATTTCCCACTCGCTTCTCACGGGTTTGAAATTATATACAGCAGTGTCAAAGGTAAGACATTTCTGGAGGTTTTTTTTTTTTTTCCTCTCTCTTTTTATTGCAGTTCTGAGTGTTTTGTTTTGTGTGTGTGTGTGTGTGTGTGTGTGTGTGTGTGTGTGTGTGTTTGGCTTCCTTTTCTTTTTGGCTTCCTTTGCTACTGCGGCTCTATTTTTGTGGCCCACGGCAATCACTTTAGACTTTTTAGACGCATCGGGATAGAGATAGATGACACAAACGATCTACTTATCTTCCTTTCCCATCACCAATAAAAGTGACAGCCCACCTAATTAGGCCTAATAAAGTCGCTGTGGGTAGAGCGGTGCCACAGCGATCTAAGGAGGGTGGCATTGACCTGAAGATACAGGGGTTGCCTTAAGGCCTCACCGCTGTTACTTCAGGCCCAGCACCCTCCATCTCTGCTCATGCCGTATTCAAATGTGAGTAGCATGTTTTTCTCTTCAATTCTTAGATCAAGAACAAAAAAAAAAAGTACTATCTAATCAAAAAAGGCACTGACAATTTTTCAACCCCACATTAAAAGCAAAGAGTCATTCGGAACCGTGCACTCCATATTCTATTTTATAATATTACTTTAAGCTATTGCTTTGAATCTCAGACATTTCTTTGTTAAGAAGGAAAATCAAAAATTCATCAGAAGAAGTTCTTTTTTTTTTTTCTTCCGACCCTTATCATTTTTTTTTTCTTTGAGGGCTAGCATGGGCTTTGGAGCGGGAACCAACATTTGTAGAAGTTAGGGGTCCTTAAGCAATTATTAGCGATGAGAGTCTGACATGCCTGAGAGTTGAGAGTTGTCAACAACCGCTTTAAACAAAGTGGAGGAAAGAGAAATAAACGGTGCTCTCAGCAAAATTAATATACAGGCCTGCAAATTAATGACGCCGTGTGTCTTCTCAACAAGGAGAGAAAGCTGAACTTGGCATGAAACGGCATTTTAAGTACCATCTTTGCAAAAATTATCGGATTGTCAAAGGGCATCAAAGGGAATCGAGTTCCAACTATTCATAATATTTCCACATATGCTAAATACAAAATTTATCTTACTTTATTTGACGGTTCTGTAGCAATTATTTAAAGCTATTAGGAAGGGGAAATGTCCTTGATCTGAAGAACCAGCACTGCTCTGTGGCTTTTATTGTAAGAAACATGAGTCCCCAACCCCCCAACCTTGCCTGTTCTCTTTCTCTCTCTCCAGTACTTAACATTAGTACTACTTAACTCATGCATCTACTTACTCTCTTTGAACGTATTGCTGCAAGTAATCTATCCATACAGATCATTTGTGTTGGGGGGAGGGGCATAGAGCATATGTACTCTCTGTGTGCTTTTGTGTGTGTGTGTGTGTGTGTGTGTGTGTGTGTGTGTCAGAAGTTGAGATCTCTGGTGTCTTCCTTAATTGCTCTCCACTTTATTAATTTAGGATTTTTTCAAGACAGGATTTCCCTTTATAGCCTTGGCTGTCCTGAAACTCTCTTTGTAGACCAGGCTGGCCTCAAACTCAGAGATCTGCCTGCCTCTACCTCCCAAGGTTGGGATTAAAGGTATATACCACCACCTGGCCTTCCACTTTATTTTTTGAGATAAGATCTCTCACTGAACCTGGAATTTACCATTTGGCTAAGCTAGCTGGCCCTGGGAGTTTACCAGTTGCCTAGGCTGGCTGGCCATGGGAGTTTACCATTTGGCTAGGCTGCCTGGCCATGGGAGTTTACCAGTTGCCTAGGCTGGCTGGCCATGGGAGTTTACCAGTTGCCTAGGCTACCTGGCCATGAGCTCCAGAGACATAAGTGTGCTGGTTAGTTTTTTGGTTTTTATTTTTCAGCTTGGTAAAAGCTAGAATCATCTGGGAAGAGGAACCTCAATTGAGAAAATGCCTCCATCAGACTGGCCTGAAAGCAAGTTGGTGGGAGTATTTTATTAATTAATAATTGATTGATGTGGGAGGGCCTAGGCTTCTGTGGTTGGTGTCCCCCTTGAACTGGTGGTGGTACTGGGTACTATATGAAAGCAGGCTGAGCAAGCCATGGGGAGCAAGCCGATAAGCAGCACCCCTCCCTGGTTCCTGCCTTGAATACTGCCTCACTTCCCTCCGTTTTGGGCTGTAACTGTAAACTGAACCACTTCCTCCCTAAGCCGTTCTCTGTCTCGGCGTTTATTACAGTGACAGAATGCCACTAGAGCAGCAGCCACACCAGTGTTGCCTTTGCTGCACCTGGCTGTTAGCTACAAGCGTGCCAGAGACCCCAGCTCAGGTCTTCCAGCTAGCAGAGCAAGAGCTTTACTGACTGAGCCATCTCCCCAGCCCCATTTATAGCATGAATTGTTAGAAGGTCTTATTAATAAAATCAAACCTGGGGCCAGGTATTGGGGTGAATGCTGGAAGATCAGAGAGGCAGAACAAGCCACAGCCACCTCACCTTGCCAACTCCTCAGCTGATCCTGTTTCCTCCGACTGGAGGCTTCTGAGTCTTCATCCAAATGGATCTCAGCTGAACTGCTTCTCGAAAGCCTGAAAGCTTAACCAACTATAGTTCCTCCTCCTCACGCCTTAAATACCTTTCTGCCTCCTGCCATTACTTCCTGGGATTAAAGGCATGTGTCCCCATGCCTGGCTGTTTCCAGTGTGGCCTTGAACACACAGAGATCCAGGCGGATCTCTGCCTCTGGAATGCTAGGATTAAAGGCGTGTGTTACCACTGCCTAACCTCTATGTTTAATATTGTGGCTGTTCTGTTCTCTGACCCCAGATAAGTTTATTAGAATGCACAATATTTTGGGGAACACCATACCACCACACCCATTTCTATATTTACTCATATGCAAATAAGTTCTCATAATCATTATTTCTTCTCCATCCAAAACCATGCCATTCCTCCCACCTGGCCTGCCCTGCACAGTTCGCTGTGCATCCCAACTCTAACTGCCCCCGATGTGTTTTCCATACAAGAGAAGGCTGCATAACAGTCACAGCCACCACCCCAGAGCACCCCTAGGTGCTATGTACGGTGACATATACAGCACATAGAAGTCTCTTTTAGTACTATGGCTAGTCTGTAGAAAAAGCTGAGGTTTTTTATTTGTTTTGTTTTTCTTGGTTTTTTGTTTGTTTGTTTGTTTGTTTTGCTTTTTTGGTTGGTTTATATATTTTAACTACTAAGGGAAACATAAAAAGTTAAGTAATTTGTACAAAGCTGCAGAACCAGTAAGCTTTACAACTGAATTAATGCAGCTAAGGTATCCAGTAGATTTGTTAGGAAATATTTTGTTTAATTAAACATGGACAGTCTTTGGAATTAGCAGCCAAGATGTCTCCTTTCAGCGTGGTGTCATCACTGGTACATCTCAGCTTGTGTGCCTGTTTCTTCTGGGTTGCATATGATTACTGCCATCTGTAATCATCAACATGAGACCCACAGGAGGTCAGGTCCCCTATGGGTCCCTCAGGGAGGAAGGGAGGAGGCTCATCGGGTGTGTTCTTCAGATTATAGGAGTAAACAATTGCCGTTGGCAGAGAAGACTCTGCAGCTGTGTGCCTGTCTTAAGGTGTTCAGGGAGTCTCCTGGTGGCACAGCTGTATGACTCACCCATGGTCTTCCTGTAACTCCAGGAGACTTTGTTGCTCACCCTGCTGGATCCAGGTCTACCTTGGGCAAATAGAAAGACACCCCCCCACACACACCCTGGAAAAATGATGCAATATTCCCAAGGGTGTAGGCTGTAGTGAGTTTCTCATGTCTAGTTTTCAGTGTGCTCTATCACAACATGTCCCCCTTCTTGCTGCACAGACTCTCTGCCTTCCTGTGGTGGCCAGAGATAGTCTGGGCATGAATGCTAAGTTAGGATCTCAATTCATGCCACCCCAAGTCTCTCTCCTCTCTGCTATGGATTAGTATCTACTCAATACCTCACTGACTCAAAGGTCAAGTGATTCCTTGCCAGGCCTAGTTCAAGCCTACACAGTAAGGTTTTTCAGCTTCTGCCCCAGGAGGGATCATGAATGTGTTATTTTGTTGGGTCTAGCAATCTTAGCCAGAAGGGATTCAAGAGCTATTTTGGTGTTTGGTTTATTTCAGAATGTGTGGGCATGCCTTGAGCCCTGGAAATCCCCATACTAACTTTCAGAAGTAACCCTACCATTGAATCGGAGGCTTACCTGCAAATGGGTGAGTGTCCTCTGATATTCTCAGTCACCAGAACAGGCCCACTTGTTGTCTGACCCCCGCCAAGGGGTCACGATCCACAGGTTGAGAACCACTGCTCTAATTCCTAATCCTGTGTGTTGATTAGTTTTGTGTCACTTTGATACAAGAATCATCTGGAGAGCAGGAACCTCATCAGATTGACCTGTAGGCAAGTCAATGGGGCATTTTCTTGATTGATGATTGATCTGAGAAGGCTGTTTACTGTGGGTGGTTGCGACCCCTGGGCTGGCAGTCCTGCCAGCTATAGGAAAGTAGACTGAGCTGGGCGGTGGTGGCTCACACCTCTAATCCCAGCACTCGGGAGACAGAGCCAGGTGGATCTCTGTGAGTTCAAAGCCAGCCTGGTCCACAGATTGAGATCCAGGATAGGCACTAAAACTACACAGAGAAATCCTGTCTCAAAAAAAAAAATGTGAAAGGGGATGGGATTGAATATGATCACAATAAATTGTATACATGTATGAAATCATTAAAAATAAAAAAGAGAAACAAGAAGCTGGAGAGATGGCTCATTGGTTAAGAGAACTGGCTGCTCTTCCAGAGGACCCAGGTTCAATTCCCAGCATCCCTATGGTAGTTCACAACCATCTGTAACTCCAGTTCCAAGGGGGAAAAAAGAAAGAAAGAAAAAGCAGGCTAAGCAAGCCATGAGAACAAGCCCGTAAGCAGCACTCCTCCATGGCCTTGCCCCTTCCTGCCTCCAGGGTTCCTGCCTTGAGTTCCTGCCTGCCTGACTTCCTAGTAATGGGCTGTGACTGTAAGCTGAAGTCAACCCTTTCTTCCCCAGGATGCTTTAGGTTGTGGTATTTTATTACAGCAGCAGAAACCCTAACCAAGCCTCTATTCTTTCTTCAAGCTACCTGTTCATTTTGTGTACAATGTGACTAGCGTAGAACCAAGGACAATCCAATACCACTGAGGCAACCAACTGAGAAACCCTATTGCTCAGTTCTGTTTTTCCTCTACGTGTGTGTGTGTGTGTGTGTGTGTGTGTGTGTGTGTGTGTGCGCCATTTATTCCATTCTCAGCTCTCCTGGTCATTTACAGCAGTATATTAGATGATCATACTCACTGTCCAGAAGGCTCTGCACTTCCTGTCTGGTCAGAGCTTCCCAGCCTCAAGTCTTCTCTCCACTGTCATCTATTACCACCTTCCCAGAAGTACTTCTACTCATACCTGTGACACCCTCCAGTTAGATGTGGTGCCACTGACTCTTAACTCTGTGACCTCAGCCTCTCCAAGCCTTGATCCCCTTGTGTGTGAAACAGTTCTCACTTCCAGGCCAGCCAATGGTTTAGTCAGTGTAAGTGCCCGCTGTGCAGCCTGAGAACCCAAGTTCAGATTCCCAGAATCCACACTGAAGCCTGGTGACATAGGGAAGAGACAGACAATTCCTGGAGCTCATTGGCCAGCCAGCTTAGCCGAATTCAGGAACCCCACATTCAATGTGGCAGCCCTGCCTCAAAAAAATAATATGGGCAGTGATTGGGGAAAACATCCGGCATTACCTCACACAGATACACATACATGCATGTGCACCCAAAAGTACATATTTACTCACCCAAACATGCACACATTTACACACACACACACACACACACACACACACACACAGGGGCGGGGTGGAAGCAGGGGGAGGGAGAGCAAGAGAGAGAGAGAGAGAGAGAGAGAGAGAGAGAAACTGATTCTCTGAATTGCTGAAAGATTTAAATGCGATGACCGCAATAAAGCATGTAAGCATCCTTTCAACAAGTATCCACTCTGCATCCTCAGTGCTGGACATGACAGAAATGAGCAAAAAGGGCATAGACTCTGTCTGCTGCACTCCCATATCTCCTCACTTCCCTTTAGATGTTTCAACGAAGCCCTTTGCTTCGAGGCCAGCACATTATCTCCATGCCTTTGAACTTGAAGAAGGACAAAGTGTTGGGGTAGCTTCGTTATCAACTTGACACAACTGAGAACCACCAGGGAAGAGTCTCAAGGCACTGCCTAGGTCAGGTTGGCCTGTAGGCATTCCTAAGAGGGATGCTTCTTCATTGGGTCCGTTGAGGTGGGAGAGCCCACAATGAATGGCAGTGGCATTTCGTGGGCTGGGCCCTGAGCTGTATGGGGGTAGACATGAGCAGTAAGCACACTTGTATTTCTCTGTCTGCTCTTGACTGTGGCTGCGATGAAACCAGATGTCTTATGCTCCTCCTGCTGTGACTTCCTCACAGCAGAAGACTGAATTGTGAGCTGAAAAAACATCCTGCCCCCTAAGTTGCTGGTTGTCAGAGTATTTCATCACAGAAACAGAAACAATGCTAGAAAAAATGGCTTGAGGTTAACAATCCAAGTGTATACACACACACACACACACACACACACACACACACACACACACACACACTCCACAAACAGCAGCCAATCAAATAAGCAAATGACATAGACATCAGGAATCTTTATCAATGCTTGCTGAGCACAGAGTCAGATTTGCAGACGCTTCCCAGCACCACCTCTCCTTTTTGGGATGAACTTGCAAATCCCACCAGAAACTGGTCTCCCCGCTGCAAGTTCCCCAGCTCTTCAGACCCACCTCTTCCCACTCGGCGCTGGGTCCATAAACATCTGTGCTGTCTCTCCAAGGCAGCTGTTAAGTTTCCCTTGAGCCAGCCTGTTCCTGGTGCACACTGACACTATGTCCTATGTCTAGAAACCCCTCCTTGCACCTGCTGCAGAATGGGCACATGAAAAGGTTTCTTGGTGTGTGCCAAAAGAGCCACCAGGAGCAATGGCTGGGCCGGGCTCTCTGGAGGGCAGTGCACTATGGTGGGCCTCCCCGGCCGTCTTCCCTGTTTTCTTTCCTAAGATCTCTATAAGCAAATAGAAAATGCTAACCATAGCAGATTCTGGCATGAACGTTTAGGCATGCAGCAATTAGGTTATCTCTCAGTTATTTATTTCTGCAGCTTGTTATTAGCTCTGTGCTGAATATTATTCTAATTATGTCAGCCCAATCAGCAGTATTGCATGTCCAGGCTCATTTCCATTAGTCTGAGATTTGTCTTTCACACTGTGATACTAATTCAATGAGACATCAAACATTGCACTCGACCCCGATGCCGAGGTCAGGCAGCTCTGCCCTTCCACTCTATTAGCACTCGGGTGTAATTGTGTTGTCACACCCCACATGACAGATAGGATCGGGGTGACCACCGGAGCACAAATGAGCAATGCACCCATATATAATTTTGTTCTGTAATATCAATATGTGTTTATTCAGTGCTAGTGTGAGCCAACCTGAAACAGTCATTTTCATACGGTTGGATGGACTCCCCTACTCCCTCCAAAGCAACCTTCGGGACATCTGGTAGACGCTGAGTGGGGTTTGATGCAGGAAATGAAAATAGAAAGAAACAATAAGAAAGGCAACCATGAAGCTCTCAAAATTCAGAGGGTGGAAAAATACAGGAAGGAAGAGGAGAAGGAAGGAAGGGAAGGAGGGAGAGAGCGAGAAAGGGAGGGAGAGAGGGAAGGAGGGAGAAGGCAACTTTCCTTGCTCCTCTGAATGCTTTTGCAAAAACTCTTTGATGGATGCTCTACTAAATGGCTGAAAAATCAAGATGCAGCCCGCGGTGCTTAAACAAATATAAACTTGACCCAGGGGTGGCTGGAGTTGTTGATCTCTGTGACTCTGCCTTTGAAAGTCAGGAAATTAGCAAACAGTGAAAATGAAGGATTGTTTTGCTCAATTTGCTCGCTTGGTTTTTTATCTCCAGGATAGCGTATGTCCTCAACAAATGAGTTTCATTGCTGCGATTCCAGCAGAGCAGTAATAGATCACTGCTCCTGCCACGGGACAGACACTTGCTGCACAGCTGGAATTGAATGTTGGTATAATAGTGTCATCCACAGTGTCTTATTTCATTTTACATGTGTATGTGTATGCATGTGTATATGTCCCTGTGTGTATGGGCACATGTGCCCGTGGTATGTAAGTGCACAAGGAGGCCAGAAGTCATGCAGAGGTCAGAGGTCAACGTCAGACATCTTCAATCGCTCTCCACCTTAGCAGTTGAAATGGAGTCTCTTGCTGAACCTGGAGCTCACTAGTCAGACTGACGTGACCAGTGAGAGCTGGGATCTGCCTGTCTCTACCTCCCTAACACTGGGGTTACTGGTGTGCACCACTGTGCCTAGCTTTTGTGTGGTTGCTGGGGATTGAACTTCTGTCCTCATGCTCACATGATAGGCACTTTACTGATTGAGCCATCGCTCCTGTCTCTTATTTCACTTAACAAAAGTATGTGTATGTGTATGGGTGTTCTGCCTGCATGTAGGTTTGTGCATGCTTGGTGCTAACAAAGGCCAAAAGGGGGTATCTGATTCCTTGGAACTGGAGTTACAGATGGTTGTGAGCTACCACAGGGATGCTGGGAATTGAACCTGGGTCCTCTGGAAGAGCAGCCAGTGCTCTTAACCAAAGAGCAATCTCTCCAGCCTCTTGTTTCTCTTTTTTATTTTTTGATCATTTCATACATGCATACAATTTGTTGTATGATCATAGTCAATCCCCTTTCACATTTTAACATGTCAAAAACAACTAGAACATGGTGAGATGTCACGGCCATCGTGGTGTGTGTTGGTCAGTGGCAGTGAGGAGTAGGATTAGAATCTGACTTCAGAGTCTCTGCGTTTCTGTGAGTACCACCTTTTGTCATTCCCAGTATCAAAGAAAAACTGGAGAAGTTGCCAGGCTAGCTCAAGATCTCCCCGTATGCCCAAGAGAAAACCAAAGCAAGAGTTCTAGATCCCTGCATGGCCATGAACAGCACCAAAGCCACAAGCTACCTGCCAATATCCTTAAGTGGTCTGGAGTTTGGGTCACCTCTACCATGGTGCCATCCCTATGTGGAATCTGTTTCAGACTTGGCTCCAGCACATTCTATCGAGCCCATGCTTGGCACGCTGCCCAGATTGGCTTATCTATCTTCTCCAAGTCATAAACTTCTTCAACTAATGCTTGCGTGTGCAAACCTCTGCATTGAGAGAGAAGAGGAGTATAAATTATCCCTAACCTCTGCTGACAGGTTCAATGAATTAAACCCACGTATATTAATTGGAAAAGTGTTCTTTATAAATATAGATAAACTTTAAAAGACACCATTAAGTATTTTCTGATAGCTTTTGTTAAACTAAACTCACCTATGTTTTAAATGAACATTAGATGTATCTTGGTTCTACTGATCTTACCATTTTAAATGCAGGTGTATGCCAGGCATAACGGTCCATACCTATAATCCCAGTGTTCTGGAGGCTTCGGAAGAAGATGGCAAGTTCAAGGCCACCTTGGGCTATGTCTGAAATTTCTTTTAATTAAACAAATGAAGATATATATTTTAATTCACTCAGGAGTAGCTAGCTGAGGGCTTCTTATCTTCTATTTGGGCCTCATGATACATGCCAGAGCCATAGGAAATGCAGGTTTCATCACAACTTAGCACTGGGCTGGTGAGACAGTTCAGTGGATAGTGTTCTTGCCACCAAGGCTGATAGTATGAGCTTGAATCCCAAGACCCACATGGTAAAGGAGAGAACCAACTCCAACTCTCACAAGCTGTTATCTATCTGATCTCCACATATGAGCACGGCATGCACACATGTGCAATACACATATACTAATAAATACATGTAATACACACACACACACATTTAAAGTTAGTATGTCACAATATAAGACACAGCTCCAATAACTCATTCTACCATGGTAGGAAGTAGAACTTTTAATCTTGATAAATTAGAGCAAAAAAAAAAAACTAAAGCAAATTTCCAAATAAGAATTTGATATCATGACTGCTCTGTGAGTATCTGCATTTGGGAAAGGGAGATAGTCCTTAGATACTTTAGGAATTGATTGGCATGTCATACCTGGCCTGCAGAGGGATCTGCACCTTAGGAACAGTGCATTAGACTTTGGTTCTCATAGATTCAAAGTGGGGTCTGGGGAGCTGGCCAGTCAGTAGAGCGCTTGCTATAGAATCACAAGGCTGAGTTCAATCCCCAGAACCCATGTTTAACAGAAAAAAGCTGAGTGTGTTTGCACATACTTGTAATTCCAGCACTGGGGAGGCAGCAACAAGTAGAACACAGTCTCAAAAGCAAGAGGGACAGTACCTAAGGAAAGACTCATACATGTACATGCACATATATGTACACACACACACACACACACACAGGATTTAGGATGGAGAAGCAAAAAAAAAATCAAGATGAAGACCTGAGAAACAAGCCCAGATCCATTGCATCCACAGCCCCCTGTGACGAGGATAGGAGCAGCCTGTGGCCCATCACGTCTGACAGGAGTCTGTGCCCTCCTCAATGAAGTGTGGTAGATAGCTGACCCTGTCACTGAACACAGCTTGGCAAAGTAGAAGAAGCTGAGCTCTCACCTGCTGATTACTGAGTGAGAAGAACCAGGGCTGTGCCCAGTCACCATGTGCATGTGAGAGAGCTCTGAGGACAGTGAACAACCAGGCTCACCCCCACTGACGAGTCCTTCCATCAGAAGAGTGGGATTCACCGGTTTGTTCCAATTCTGCTCTGATGATACAGAAAGGAGAATCCAATAAAGAGGATGGAGGCAAAGAAGTCCTCACAGACAAGACACTGGAGACATCTATGATTGTACCCAACCTGGTATCTTCCTAAGGGAAAAAAAAATTCCGAACACCAGACAAGGGAGATAGATAGGGAATGAACTTCCAGCTTTGACAGATAGGCACAGAAAGAAGAAAAAGATCAGCCATCCAGGATGCAAGCTGCAGGAGTAAAAGTTTGTTTACCTGCCCCTCCGGTCTATATAGGACGCCTCCAACCTCTGCTGAACAGACCTAGTCATTAGCACTGCTGAATCGAAATAGCACTCTCAACCAGCCTTTTTACAGAATCCTGCATGTCATCCAGGAAAGAACAGGGTAGACGGAGTGCCCTTGAGCCTCATGACGACCCAGAGGTCACAGAAGCCAAGGACAATCATATCAACTAGCAAAGCGGGAGAGACCCAAGACCAAGGGTCATTTCTAAGCTCAAGCACAGTTGTAAAATAACCATACTCTTTTCTATGGACATCTGACCACAGGGTAAGTAAGGTGTTTAAATCCACATAAGCCAGAAGCTGAGAGATGTTAGGGGGTGGGAATTGAGAGAACTGTTTCAAACTCTGACAATGACAAATAATTAAAGTAAAAAGAATTGTATTCCATTGTCCTATGGGGATGTTACCCTGTGGGTAAATGAATAAATCCCACAGCTATTCAGCATTCACATGTCAGGTTAGGAGACATTACTAATCTGGAAGCCAGGACAGTGGCACATACCTATGACCCCAGCTCTTGGGAGGTTGACACAAAAGGAAACACTAGTTCAAAGCCAGCCTAAGCGAGAGAGCGAGCTCCGGGCCAGCCTGAGTGGCACAGTGAAAGAGCTCTTGTTTCAAAAAAATCAAAAAACAAAAACAAAAAAAAGCTAGGACATTTCAAAACAGAAATGTCTGGCCTGTGCTACATACAGCTCTGCTGGTAGCGTGCCTGCCTAGCAAGCGGGAAGCTTGGCTTCTGCCCTTAGCACAGCATAAACCAGGTGGAAACCCAGCATTTGGGAGGGAGAGGCAGGAAGAGAAGAAGTTCAAGGTCATCTTTGACTACATAGTTAGTTTGAGGAAAGCCTGGGCTACATGAGAGACTGCTAAAAGAAAGAGGGGTCAGGGCGAAAGGCGGGCAGGCAGGCAATATCAACAATTTTCAGCTTGCTTTTTAGCCACTTTTTTTTTTAATCTATAAAATATCTGAGCACCCCTAATCAAGCTAAGAATAACTAAACTGGGTATTCCCAAGTTCTTCTCTGAAGTTGGTTCTGTTGGCAGGACGACCATGGGGCTTACCTTCCAATCCTATTTATGCTTAAATCATCTACAACCCAAATAAGGAAGGTGAGCTGGTTTCCTGGCTCAGCGCATATCTGAAGCCAGAAACTGCAATCTGTGAGGTGTTAGTGTTCACAGCACAAAGGTGGGGACCAAAAGAATTCCACAGAAGATACAGCAGAAACAGGAGTACCACGGGAATCTGAGGTAAACCTTCTTGAAATTCGTAGTAGGCATTATTAAAAATGTTTCACGTATGTCCTGCAATTCTTTGCACAGAGCTCCCAAACCCCTTGGAATTTCTGGGATGACAGGCATGCATTTTACTATAGCCTCCAACTCTACCCGACTCTATTCTCAGAGTGGGTTCCTAGATACCTTCTGGAGATTCGTCACTATAAAATACAACATGGCACTGGAGGGGAAAATATTTCAGCCCCTCTGTCCTCTGGGAAGGGAGAAGTTGTTGACTGAATTATAAAAACTAGTGAACAAGGCATTTCAGAGTTGGAAGTCTATTCAATACTCTGAGGTGCCCAGACAGGGTGAGGAAGCTCTTTCCCAATCCTGCCCATGTATCACTTCTATTATCTCTTGTACACAGTACTGGGAATTAAACCCAGAGCCTGTGTGTGCCAAGTAAGAACTCCATCATTGAGCTATATCATTAGTGATTTATACCTCTATCATAAACCAGCAATAGTAATTCAAGGACCTTCCCAAGTTCTGAGTGCTATGGGGAACCATCAAACTGAGGAGGAGGTTGTCCCGAGAATTCTCACATTTATAGTGGGTCAGGCAGAACCTGTATCTGCACACTCCAATTTCAGCTGGTGTCTGATGTGGGGGCAGTCTTGTGAGACTGAGCCTCTAAACTGTTGGGTCATATGTACAAGAATTGAGCCTTGTACAGCCAGCTGGTGTCAGATGGTCAGGAAGATCAAAGGGCATCCAGTGCAAGGGAAAGATCTTTACACACCTCAATAAATACAGCTCAGACTTTTACAGTACAAAGATGGTTGGAAAGATTGCTCAGTGGTTAAGAGCACTCACTGCTCTTACAGAGGACCTAGCTTCTGCTCCCAGCACTCACACTGTAAAGTTCATAACCACCTGTAACTCCAGTTCCAAGGGACCCAGAACCTTCTTCTGATGTCTGTGAGCACCTGTATGCATGCAGTGAACATAACCTCATACACACGAACACATAGATTTAAATATATATAATTTGAGGGAAAAGATGGCTGAAAGTAATCAGTGGTGTCTGATCTGCTCCAATTCATGAGAGAAGAAAATGTAAAATACGTTGCAAAGATTTATACTCTTTTTTACAAAATCAAAGTTTGGGGGTTCAAAAGTGCAGTTTTGTTATTTGAAAAACTCATTTATAGGCCTTTGTTCACCTAATTTTTCTGTGAACCCCTGGATCCTATGGCTCCTTTCTTGGCATTCCTGAAAAGCAGGGTAGCACCAGAAGAGGCATTCCCTGCCTTTGAAGATATTACAATCCAGTATATTACACAAGGGAAGGTCCAGAGAGACCGGCATCATTCTACATTCATTTGGTAAAACAAGAGCCTAGGCCAGGCCAGAGACCATCCCAGGTCTCACCTACAACTAACTTATTTTTGACGGTCTCCTGTAGCCTAGACTAGCCTCAAACTCATTATGTAGCTGAGGATAACCTTGAACTTCTGATCCTTCAGCCCCCATTTCCAAAATGCTTTGAGTGTAGGAGTGTGCCACCCCCCTAGTTAAAGGCTGCTGGGGAGTGAACAGAAAAGTAAAGCAAATGAGGTGGTGCCAGGCTGGTACCAACCAAACCATGCTGCAGCAGGAACTCATAACCATTCAAAATGAAGAGAAGAAGCATCTACGGAGCGCTGGGACATCTATATGAACCCTGCCCCACAAAGGCTCAGGGACCATCATAGAAAATCGTGTAGAAAGATGATAACCACAGGTCCAGGAGGACCAGAGAAAAATGGTCTCTTCAGGACATGATAGGACCACTGCACCCCCAGCAGCACAGGATCAAGCCAGCCAATATTCTAGCATGGAGGGAAGAGGGGTTCTTGAGCCCCCACTTCTGAGGAGTTATTGACAGTTGATGCCCATGAGTGAATAGGTGTTACAAACTGGCTTGGTAGCTCTCTCTCTCTCTCTCTCTCTCTCTCTCTCTCTCTCTCTCTCTCTCACACACACACACACACACACACACACACACACACACACACACATACACTAAAATCTATGTAGTTAGAGTTTTCCTGCCTGGCCCAGTCAGGACAAATCTCTCTCACCCACCAGTCCCACAGTCGCTCAGACCCAACCAAGAAAGCACACAGAAACTTATATTGCTTACAAACTGTATGGCCGTGGCAGGCTTCTTGTTATCTACTTCTTCTATCTTAAATTAACCCATTTCTGTTAGTCTATACTTTGCCACATGGCTTGTGGCTTACCAGTGTCTTTACATGTTGCTTTTCATGGTGGCGGTAGGCGGTGTCTCTCCCCAGCCTTCTACTTCCCAGAATTCTCTTCTCTCTTGCCCCGCCTATACTTCCTGCCTGGCCACTGGACAATCAGAACTTTATTTACACAGAGTGATATCCACAGCACTTCCCCTTTTCTTTTTTTTTTTAAGGAAGGTTTTAACTTTTACATAGTACAATTACATATAACAAAACAATTATCAAGCAAGAATTATAGTTACATTATTAAAGAAGATATCCTATCTTATATTGGTGAGTCTAAGGTTTTATATCTAACTTATCTTTTGTCATAACTAAGCAAAATTATAACTATCTAGTCTTCAACCACATCAAAGACCTCAGAAGGATATAATATTACCTGAGGACTGGGAGAAGGATGCAAGCAACTTTCGGGAGTCTTGCAGGGTAGACAGAGACAGCTAGCAGCCTGGACAGTCACCTAATGTTCCTTTGTAAAGTTGGGGCATTTGTCTTCAGCCCACAGGGCTAGAGTCTCTCTCAGTGTCCTGTGGAATGTCTGGCAGTTTCTTCTGCGAAACAGGAACCTGAAGGACCATTTTGTCAAGCAAAGTTTAGTGGTCACCTTTCTATGGGTCCTGCATGTCCAGTCGATCAAGCAGTCCAGGCAAGAAAAGTTTCTTGCCCAAATGGCTATTTTTGCCAAGGTGAAGATAAACTCCATATGAAGTGTCTTCAATGCCCATCCTCCTCTCTGAAGTAAAATGGTACTGCCAGGAGCAGACATGCCTCACTGTCCAGAAAGTCTAAATTTTAAAAATATTTTAAATGCCATATTCTGTAGGTCTTTGAAGTATTTGAAGATTACCTATCTATCTGAAATATCTCTTTGTATACGTAGAAGACTTAAGTAACATGGCTACGAGTATGATTATCATAGATGACTAATTATTAATCTGTTTTTAATTATTCATTACAATTTTAAATGAGCTATACAAACATAATACCTTAAACACGAGTAGAAATATACACACAGTATAACAAAATTAACTTTAAGTTTGTATCAATAGACTAAAGTCTATACCAATGTAAAACATTTTAAATGAATTGTTGCTCTTTTAGAAGTAAATTCATTAATCTACCCTTTCATCCTATTATATCTGTATCATATCCCCTTTTCTTCTTTAGAAAGAGATCTCATTTATAATCAAACTGCTTTAAAGAAAAATATTGGTTTTTCTCTGTCCCACACCAGAGGGCTCTTCTGATTTGGGACACAAGAATCTTTTAACCTTTTCTTTTAGCAATATGTCTGGGTTTAGAGAAGGAGTGAGCCAATTCCATCTCCAAAGCCAGCTTGATAATTTTGGGAAGGTGGGCGTAGTTTCTCTTACTACTTCCTGCTGGAGGGGGGCGCTGTATCTTATGGGGACACAAAGAAAATTTTAGAATTATGGAGTAGTCCATTAGGGTGAACCTCTGAGCCAGTTGCCTTGAAACCATTCTGGATATTGGATCATCTGGGCCATGATGTCATTGGAGACCTTTCAGGTGGTCTTGGCTGATGAAGCCTGATGTATCTTAATGTGGAACAAATCCATAGCCTCTGGCTTTCTGTGGAAACAAAAGCAGAGACTCCTTTCCAAAGCAACATATCCTTATATCCAAATTTTGAAGTCAAGGTACCTTTAAAATTTACATACTTGTTTAACTCAACAGCTTTTACGATCAAATCTTTTTCTGCAGTTAAAAATCCCAAAGACAACATAAACCAGATTCTCTGTGTAATATCCATCTTTGTAAGACTGAAACACCTCTATGGCTTCTGGCTCCGCCCACCTCAGCTTCCCAACATGGCGGTGGTACAGTTTACCACCAGCTCTGGGTCTGGAGCCATGTGTACTATCAGAAGCAGTTCTATCAAAGCAGTGCGTAGCCCAGAAATCTTTTTTTTTTTTTTTTTTTTTTTTTTTTTAACTAGCAAAGGCTAAATCCACCAAGCAACAGAGTAAAGTGTCGCTTATAGATTCCTCATTCCCGCCACACTGCAGGTCAGACGCACACGCCAGGAACCCGCCATAGTAGCTCAAACCGGCAGGCTGCCGCTAACTTGAGAGAGACAATTAGGAAGCTGTTTTTAGCTCCGTCTTAGAATCTTTTTTCTCAGGTTTTAGGTGGAAACTCTTGTCAACACGTTGGGCGCCATTTGTAGTTAGAATTTTCCTGCCTGGCCCAGTCAGGACAAATCTCTCTCACCCACCAGTCCAACAGTCGCTCAGACCCAACCAAGAAAGCACACAGAAACTTATATTGCTTACAAACTGTATGGCCGTGGCAGGCTTCTTGTTATCTACTTCTTCTATCTTAAATTAACCCATTTCTGTTAGTCTATACTTTGCCACATGGCTTGTGGCTTACCAGTGTCTTTACATGTTGCTTTTCATGGTGGCGGTAGGCGGTGTCTCTCCCCAGCCTTCTACTTCCCAGAATTCTCTTCTCTCTTGCCCCGCCTATACTTCCTGCCTGGCCACTGGACAATCAGAACTTTATTTACACAGAGCGATATCCACAGCAAATCTAAAAAAGTAAAACTCATAAAGCATGTTCTGTCATCATATAAAAGCATTCTCAACACTGCTTCTTGCTATGACCTACATGAACCTCAAAAGCACCATGCTAATGGAACAAGAGGCCCATACAGAGTAAGGTACATCACTCCATATTTTTAAAATCCAGAAAAAATGAGAAGAAAAGGGGACTGATGGGATAGAAAAGGGTTAAGAGAGGATAATGGGGGAATATGATCATTACATGTACACATATATGTGAAATCGTGAACGGATAAATAAATTGCATAAATAAACAGGAAAAGAAAAATATTCAAGCTAGAAAGTAGATGGGTAGTCATTGTGGGCTGGAGACAGGAGAGAGAGAAGTTAGTGTTGACTGCAAATTGACACAGGGTACTTTATCCGACAAGGGGGACATTCTATATCTAAATCATGGTTCATAATTACTCTGGTTTGCTTTCCTATTGCTATGGTAAAAGCAACTTGGGAGGAAAGGGTTTATTTCAGCTTGCAGGTTATAGTCTATCATTGAAGGAAGCCAGGAAAGGAACTCAAGGCAGGAACTGGGAAAACTCTTCCTGGGAGGCAGGTGAAATGGGCTGGGAGGTACTGACGTGGGTGCTCCCTGAGTAAGTCCTGGGCAGCTGTGGCTTGCCTCTCTGGGGCTGGAAGGCCAGTAGCTCACAAGGAAGCAGTGTGGTATGGGAGGAGGAAGCTAAACATGAAAACTCAGTTCCCACTTCATCCTGTCATTCACTTGTTCTGGAACATTCAGTGACACCCTCCGTCCCTTCCAGAGATCAAGGATAAAGGATGCTTACTGGCTTGCTCCCAGGATCACAGTCAACTAGCTTTCCTAGACAACTCAAGCACAACTGTCTTAAGGAGGACACTGCCCACAGTGGGCTGGTCCCTCCTACTTTGATTAGCATCAAGAAAATGCCCTGCAGACTTGGTCATGGCTGATCTGATGGAGGGAACTCCTTAATTCCTTCAACTGAGGGGTGTCTCTTTCCACAGTGTTAAGTTGACAACTAAGATTAGCCATCTAAAGTCATTCACTTGTTTTGTATGAGAGAAATATATCTCAGTGACACTTTTAAGAAGCACCAGAAGTAATTTCTAGTGGAGAGAGACAAAACTATTTCTAGTGTTAAATAACCAGGATGAGAGTCTGGGAAGCTCAGACTTCAGCTACTTGAAGAAGTGAGGCTTTCCTTCTACAGAAAACTGAGAGCATTCCTCTTAGGGTGAGAAAAGGGTAAGACTGAATTTTTAAATAAAACAGGAGAAAACATTTTAAGCATATTTGTAGTTAGAGTTTTCCTGCCTGGTCCACAGTCAGGACAAATCTCTCTCACCCGCCAGGCCCACATTCGCTCAGACCCAACCAAGTAAACACACAGAAACTTATATTGCTTACAAACTGTATGGCCGTGGCAGGCTTCTTGTTATCTACTTCTTCTATCTTAAATTAACCCATTTCTGTTAGTCTATACTTTGCCACGTGGCTTGTGGCTTACCAGTGTCTTTACATGTTGCCTTTCATGGTGGCGGCTGGCTGTCTCTCCTCTCTCTCCAGTCTTCCACTTCCCAGAACTCTCTTCTCTCTTGTCCTGCCTATACTTCCTGCCTGGCCACTGGACAATCAGAACTTTATTTACACAGAGCGATATCCACAGCATATATTTTTTACAAACATCTGCAGCTGGGCCTGGTGATGCACACCTTTAATCTCAGCACTTGGGAGGCAGAGGTAGACCGATCTCTGTGAGTTCGAGGCCAGCCAAGCCTATTACACAGAGAAATCCTGTTTCAAAAACCAAACAAACAAAATCTGCACTACACATGTGTTCTTTAAAAAACAAAACTGTCACTATGCATTTATTTAAGTATACATGCCTTTCATTCCCAGGAGATCCTTGAAGTTCATGGTACTTCACTATGAGTCACATGACATAGTTTAAGTTTGGGGGCTGGAGATGTAGCTCAATTGGTAGAGTGTTTGCCTTGCATGCATGAAGCCCTGGGTTCAGTCTTCAACATCACAAAAAAGAAAAATACTAGAGATGATAACACTTGTGTGTTATCCCAGCATTTGGGAGATTAGGAGTTCAAGGTCATCCTCAGTTTCAGAGCAAATTTTAGGTCAGCCTAGAATGCATGAGACTTTGTCTTTAAAAAAAAAATAGAAAATAGATAGGTAGACAGCTAGGTAGAAAAGATATGGCCTCTTCCCTCAATGTACTGGGAGACATAAAGGCAAGAGCAGGCTTGGAGCAATCAGCAGGTATCAGATATTGGGCACAAAGATATCTATAGAAGATGACGGATACAATTAACTTCGAGGAAGTGAATCTCAAGAGGTGTTAAGATCTACTAGGATTCACATGTGCTATGTGACTGGAGCATCCCCCACCTGAAATGCAGCCATTTCAAACTGATAGTTTAGTAGCTTCGGATGGCTGACACCAGCTTGCTGGCAGCTGATATCCGTCAAGTGCTGCCATAGGAACAAGAAAAATCAGAGCCTTTAGGAGCCACTTAGATGTAGATCATTCGGGGGTGTTCTAACTCCACAGAGCATCCTTCCTTGGATCTCACTCCTTTATAGTATCCCTACAAGACTTGAGAGGGAGAGTATTGGATGTTAAGAGCTTGCAGAAATGACAGAATCCCAATCACATTTTCCTTTACATTTTCCCTGCTATGCTGGGAATATCCGCAATGATGAAATCCCAATGAGCTGTTTTATCACCAAGGAAAAGGCTCTGAGCTAAGGAACTTTAAAGGCACTGTTAGCAGGACAATGCCTCCTGCACGTTCCCTTAGGATTAACAAATCTACCATCAATATTTTCTCATTTGAAACAGACTTAATCATTAGAAAGAATAACCAGAGCTGTGTTTTCCAGGGGTTCTGAGTCACCCAGCCTCTCCTCCCTGACTGACTCTCTCTTCCTCTCTCCACTCTTCAGTGAATTTGATTTCAAGACGTTTGAAGACACAGTAGATAGGGAGGCGCCGACAGACAATTTGCTTCTATCCGGTTTCTCGGTTCTTTGGGGACAGACTCCGTAAGCTTCGCTCCTTTAACTCCTGTCACGTGGTGACCCATCTCCCCAACCAGAACTAAAGGACTTGCTGATAGTTCATCCTCACTCAGGCTTGGTGCTTCAGTCCACAAAACTCCTGCTTCTTGATAGAGGATTCGAGGCAGAAACCCCTAGAAATCGGACAAAAACAGCTCAACGAAGACGCTTTTTTTCTTGCCTAGTGATTTCCCATGAAAATTAATAAAAACTCACGTCTGTTGCCCTGTTCGTTCAACTTCTAATTAGCACACACCGTCTGACCTCATTATTCCCAGTACCTCAATCTCGCTTTTTATCAAACAAATCAACTTCTGAGCCCTTTGCAAAAAAACACTTCCCGGATGCCTGGAGGTGTTCAAAGCACCAAAGCTTGTGACTGCCACAATATTCCTTTTTTTTTTTTTCCTAGAGAGAAAATATGCTGCAGCAGTATATTTTAAACCCTTGCACTTCCCTGATTCCCTTCTGAATGTTGCTCTGTGTGATTTTCTGTCACACAATCTCAGAGCCTGAAATTCAGCAGGGAGACTGTTTCTCTTCTCTCTCTCTCTCTCTCTCTCTCTCTCTCTCTCTCTCTCTCTCTCTCTCTCTCTCTCATCTTCAAAAGCCACCCAGTGTCATTCTTATCACCAAGCTTGTGAAGTCACCTGCAGTTCCCACAATGGTCTTGTGGCCTTCAAAATGTGTATGTTAGTATCTAAGTGAGGACTGGCTGGGGATGGGGTTTAGTGGTGAAACCGAGGCTTGCAGGAGGGTTTAATCGCTAGAGCACATGCTCTAGCAGAAGAGGAAGAGGGGGAGGAGGAAGAGAGGAAGAGGAAGGAGAGGGAGAAGGAGGAAGGAGATGGAAGGAAATTAATTGTGACATGGGTTGATGCTTACCTATACTGGATAGCAGATGATGAGTAACAGAGGTGAGTGGCATGAACATAGTAGAGTGGCACCACTATTCTCAGATGGAAACCAGCCAAGAGATTAAGGACAACCTTTTCTAATGCCGTATGTTTTAAGGGACCAGTCAGTGACAAATGGCACGCATCTATAAGGATCATTTAATGTACAATGATTTGGAATTGGAGGGAAATGTTATCTTTATGAAGGTTGCAAGTGTAACCCAGGAAACACTGGGTGCCTTTGTGTACAGTTTATAATGCCAGATGTTCTATGATCACTACTAATAGTTAATAAAGTGCTGAGATTCATGCAAACATTTATTATGAACAAATCATTTTTTTTCTTTTTGCTTCAAGTTCTACTCCCAGTCCAGCTTTACATGTGTTCTGGAGATTTGAACTCAGGACCTCACATTTGTATGACCTATCGAGCTGCCTCCCCAGCCCAAGTTGGCTTTTTGTTGTTGCTGTTTTTAATAATTCTGTGAACATGTCCTGTTGCAGTTTTCATCTCCGTATCAGGAGATTTTCTGATGAATATTCATCACCTGCTCATGTTTGTAGCTGATGCTATTTCTGTTTAAATAATTTATTTATTTTTATTTTATGTTCACTGAAATTTTGTCTGAGGGTGTCATATCCCCTGGGACTGGAACTACAGACAGCTGTGAGCTGCCATGTGAGTGCTGGGAATTGAACCCAGGTCCTCTGGAAAAGCAGTCAGTGCTCTTAACCACTGAGCCTTCTCTCCAGCCCTTCTTTTTTTCTTATGGTTTCTCCTTGTAGGCTTTCTCCTGGTTCTACTTGATGATTCTTGTTAATGGATGTGAGTTGCTTGGTTTTTTTTTTTTTTTAATCTGTTTGTGTAGGTGTGTATGTGTGTGTGTGCACACACATGTGTGTACAATGTGTATGGTGTCATAACATTATATGAACTTCTTTACAATGAACCAGCTCAGAGAGTGGAGGGGCATGTCAATAGCTTCCTCCCCCAGACAGAAAGTTCTTATCTCATAAAAGTAGAGCAAAGAGTGTTGAACTAAAAACTACCAGGTAGAGTTGATGGTAAATGTGAACATGTGGAGCTCACCAGAGCCTTTCTTCAGGTGACTTATAACAGTGGGTCAATAGTCTACTAGGGTATCTGTGCAGTTAAATCTGGTGAGTGTGAAACTCTTGACAACAGTGAGTAATCAAAAACATTAAAATAAAATTAAAATGGATAAGAAGTAGCATTGCATACTTCCTATTGTCCTTTCTTAGCACAAACATTATTAAATTTTATTAGCTTTTGTTTTTTGGGTTTTTTTTTGTTTTTTTGTAGACAGGATCTCACTGTATAGCTTTGGTTGGCCTGAAACTCACAAAGAATCACCTGCCTTGCCTCCTGAGTGCTACCAAACCTAACCCAAATTAATCTATCCGTAGATTGTGTTGTTACAGTGTTTGCTTTTTAAAGTAGATTTTTGGATCATTGGCTTGGTTTCATAAAAAAAAATGTTCAGTGTTGAAGATATGCTACATCTTGCTGTATCAAATAGCCAAGATTTAATCATTTATGAAAAATAAGCACATTCGCCCTTAATAAATGACAAAATCGTACATCTGCCAAAGAATTGTTTTAAAATAAGTTTCTATATGATTTATCACTAGCAAATGTCTGACTTGTTTTAACTATTTTATGTACCTGTATGTTATGGATTGTGTAAAAATGACTCAGGAGATAAGAGGACAACGGATGGAGAAAGTTGGAAGTCAGGTAAAAGCCCCGGAGAAGACTTGGAAATTATTCTGTGGTGAATCTCAGACAGGGCAGAAGTAGATCTCCGTGTCACTGTGACCCCTGATGTCTCAGCACAGTCATCCTAAAATCAAGTTCAGAGTCAAGTCCTAATCACGTCCCAAGAGGAGTTTTAGTTCCCATTGGGATCCAGTCAGGCTGGATCCCACAGACTGGGTGGCTGGCAGGGTATACACCTCACAGGGTTCTTGAGGTTAGGACTTGTTTTTGTGACTTGTACTATAACAAGACACCTGACACAGGAAACAAGGAAGGGAGAATCACTTTGGTTCACAGTGTGAAGGTTCAGGACATCCTGGTGGGAAAGGTGTGGTGACAGGAACAAGGGACTGGTCACATTTCACTCAAAGTCAGGGCAGGAGCAGATAGTGATGGATACTGCTTCTCAGTTCCTTTCCCTTTATTATGCAGTGGAAGATCCCAGAGCAGGGGATGGTGACGCCCACATTTAGGGTCAGTCTTCCACTCACAGACATACACAGAGCGAGATTCACTTCCATCATGAGTCCAAATCCAATCAAGTTGGTAATCAGCATAAGCTGTCCCAGTGTTCCATGACCAACAAGTCAGCAAACATGAAAAGGGTGATACTGTGCCTTTCCTGAACTTACACCCTGTGGAGGAAGAGAACGCATGCTCACTCATCTCTTCCTATGAGAACAGTAACCCTCTTGTATCAGGGCCCTATTGTGGAATATTTGTCAGGATGTGTTACATTCTTTTATGCTGTGGAGTATTTGTTTAATGATTCAAAGAAGTGTTGCTTTCTTTTATGTTGCATTTGTTTAACTCTGTGAAGCTGTGTTACTTTGCCTGCCTAAAACAGCTAATTGGTCTAATAATGAGCTGAATGACCAATAGCTAGGCAGGAAAAGGATAGGTTTGCTGCCAGGCAGGTAGGTTAAGTGGGAACAAAAAACTAAGTAAATATGCCTTCCACAATGCAAGGCACTAGCACTTCAGAGTTAGGGGGTTGAATGTAGTTCCTGATTAAATGCACCTCCAACCAGGCCTTGAGCTTTAAGCTTGGCTCTCATGATCCAAGAAGTAGAGAGAGCCAGCCACCAAAGCCACCCAGGAGTTTTAGTCTGTGCTGCTTAGCAGTTTAAAGGACCATACAGTCAAAAAAGACTAGAGATACATAGTAAAGACAGTTCCAGATTGGGGAAAAAATACCTCTAAATAGGTTATAATGTATTTAACAATGTGCATAAGCTTAAGAAAGATAAAGGATATAGACAATCATAGAGAAAAAATAATTTAAAATGAAAGCCTCCAACAAGTTAAGACAGCCAGGTGTCATTGGACACACTACATACCTCTTGTGTGTCTTCATTCTAAAATGGCATTTCTTTACTTTCTTCCCCAGATACTCCTGATGTTTTGGCTTGGTTCTGCTCATCCCATGTGTTCATTTTTATCCTAATTAACAATAAATAAAATGGTTTAGAGCAGAGTAATAAATAAATAAATAAAATCTTTAAAGAGAGGAGTAAAATAAAAATAAATAAACCACATAGAGACAGGAAATACATAGGGAGTCTGGATCCTGTATCTTGAAGTATTGACCTTGAATTTTTTATTGCTGATAAGCAAATGACAGTTGCTAAGAGACATGGGATTGAAAGAGGGACTCGTGAAATAAACCAGCCTAGATATTTTAAGAATACCTTAACTTTAAAATGGAACTCAAAAAATGTGTTGCTTTAGAGAAGCAGTTTTGCTTTTGTTCCCACAGGAAATGAGAGGCTGTAGATTCCTTCAAGATTGATATGGATTGGGTTTGATCAGGGAAGATCTCCTGAATCTTGACAGGTGATATTATATCAACAAAGGTTACAACTGGTCTTCCCAGGACTTGGTCATTACCTCAATTGTCTCAGGAACTCTTAAAGATGCTTCACCCACAGACAACAGGAAGCAATCTGGAGAACATGATGCTCACATTTCCAAGAGATGGGGTGAGTGGTCTTTGATTATTTGGTAGGTTATGGATGTTTGTTATTATTTTGGGGAACATAGAAATATAGGATAAAAAGACAACTATTTATCTCAGATATTTTGCATTGGCATGGATTTTGGCATATTTATACAAATTTAAAGTTATTTTTGTTAATATATATATATATATATATATATATATATATATATATGTTTCTACTCTTGTTTGGGGTATTGTGCTTATGCAGTTCATTTTAAAATGCAATGTATGCTTATGAAATGAGGTTAGTAGTTAATCTATAATAATCAAATTTGTTATCACATTAGGTGTGTTTTCAAGGTATATTTTATATAGATAGATAATTTTTATACACTTCAAAGACCTACATAATATGGCATTTAAGATGTTTAATAAGCTAAGGTTTTTCATGACAATGAGACACAACTGTTCCTGGCAGCACCAATTTACTTCATAAAAGGATGATGGGCATTGAAGAAACTCCATATGGAGTTTGCTTTCAACATGTCAAGGCTAGCCATTTGGGCAAGAAACTGCTTTTGCCTTGATCATTGACTATGTGCTATGTAGACTGGACATGCAGGACCCACAGGAAAGTGACTGCTGAACTTTGCCAAAACAAGGCAGGCTGGTCCTTCAGAGTTCCTGCTTCACTGAAAAGTCTGCCAGATATACTAGGCCTGTAGGCTCAAGATGGATGCCCCAATGTTGTAGAGGAACTTTGGGTGACTGTCCAGGAAGCCAGATGCCTCTGTTGTTAGATAATATTACATTCTTCTAGGGTCTTTTATGGAGTTAAAGACTAAACAATTAGAGTTGCAGTTTTACTTAGTTATGATAAAAAGAAAATTAGATATAAAACTTTGGACTCACTAGGATAAGATGGATAATGGAGTTTTTTCTCTAAATTTGCCAGACACAAATGGACTGGACATTGTGAATGTAATCCTTACATGATAACTGTTTTTGTTGTATATAGTTTTACTATGTTAAAGTTAAAACCTCTCATTTATATTTAGACAAAAGGGAAAGATGTTGTGGAATATTAAAGATATGCTACATTCTTTTATGCTGTGGAACATTTGTCTGATGATGCAAAGAAGTGTTGCAGTCTTTTATGTTGCATTTGTTTAACTCTATGAAGCTCTGTTATTTTGCCTACCTAAAACACCTGTTGGTCTAATAGCTGAGTGGCCAATAGCTAGGCAGGAGAGAGGGATAGGCAGGGCATCCAGGCAGGCAGAATAAATAGGAGGGGAAAAAAGAAGAGAAGAAAGAAAGAAAAGGAGAGGAAGATGCCAGGGACCAGGCACTCAGCAACACAGCCAGACATGGAATAAGAAGGAAATAAATGAATATAAAATAGAAATAAAAAGCCCCAAGGCAAAAGGTAGATTGGATAATTTAAGAAAAGCTGGCTAGAAACAAGCCAAGTTAAGGCCGGGCATTTATAAGTAATAGTCTCTGTGTGATTATTTGGGAGCTGGGTGGCAGGCTCCCCCTAAGAGCCAAGTGTAAAACAAACAAACAAACAAACAAACTACAGAGCCCCACTGTGTGGCCTCATTTAACCTTAACTGCCTCCTTACAGGCCCTAACTCCAAACACAGGCCCATGGAGCTGTCAAAGCTTCACCATAGAGATTGTAGGTTGATACAATGTCCAACCCATCACAGTCCCCCTGACACTGACAAGCCAAAGACAAGTTGTCACAGAGCGGCTGGCACAGGGACAGTGACGGTCACTCAACAGCTCTCTCATTTGACTGCTTCCCATCTGAGTGTGCTCAGTAAGTAACTGTGTCTAACACAACAGAGTCGGGAAGCAGTTTCAGGTACAGGACATTTAGCTCCACTGAGTCTAGGGTACCTAGGGACCCATTCTATCTGTGGATAGTAAGTCTGTTGTGGCCTATAAAATGGGTGCAGAGCAGAAAGTGGGGATGCTGAATATATTTTTCTTTTCATTGAATATAGACATGCTCCATGATAAAAAACAGTATTCTAAACCATCCATCAGTCTATAGTGCACTCTTCTGTACCTCTCTATATACCCTGTGTGAACACTGTGTTTTGATAAATACTCTTCACCCCTTAATCCTGAAGCAGATAACAGATTTATACCAGAATGTGTAAGCATTCCAGAATGACCCCAACAGAACCTTCAAATTCTCTTCCATCCACCATGACAACCCCTCGAAGAGTACCTCACCTCTGCCCACGTGGTTGCTTTGCCTTCCTGCTATTTGCCTGCAGGACCTAGAAGGGAATCCTACACCCTTCAATGGAGCCAGCTCTGAACAGGGCCTGTGTGTGAGATGTGGTGTCCTTTTGTTTGCTACTGACAGGCGTAAAGAACAACTCTCACTGCTGATAATAATGGTTCATTTATCACAGCCAGCCGAGGCTGACCTCTGGGCGTCCCAGCCCCTCCATCACCTTCACACCTGCTCAAGCTAATTGTTAGAGCCAAGTGTAAATGAAAATCAACTGGGCTATTAATGAATGGAGCCCATTACTCGCAACAGCACATTGCTTTACGAAGGTTTATCAAGAAACATTACAACCAGCCCTCTGGTCACAGTCCCCTGTTTTATCGATGAGAAAGAGTGAGCCAACAAGGGTGGACCAGCCCATGAAAACAAGTGTGAAGACTGCATCAACTTCTTGAGTTCTGTGATAGCTATCCTGTGTTACCCAAACCTACCAATATACCAAAAAATTTTTTTTAAAGTTTAAGGTATTTCCTCGGTTTTGTCATCTGTTTATATAAGCAAATGAGATCATTAGTGAATGTGAAGACCTTAATTAAAATGCTAATCTCATGCTTCCGCCAAAACCATTTTTCAAGACAGTCGTCTCCATGGCGTCTCCATTTGACGTCACCTAGCCTGGAACTGCTTTGCCGTTCCCGTCTGAAAACAGACCTGTCTCCCAGGCAATAGAGATGAAGCCCTGCGAATTAAGGTTCTCTAGAACCAGAACTGATGGGATGAGGGGTATATGTGGGTGTAAATGTATTGAATCGGCTTATTTAAAAATAACAGTTGAGAACCCAGTAGCTGTCCAGACCATGAGGTTAGATGCCTCAAAGGTCCCAATCTGGCCCCAAACCTGAAGGGTTCCTGGGGAGCCACTTTCCTCAGTCAGTGAAGGATGCCTGGAAATGCCGGCTCTGTCAGTGAAGGAATCAGCAACAGCCGCAATAGAGTGAATTAACTCAGCACCAGTCAGAAGGACGAGGCTGCAAAAGGAGCTAATCTTCCTTCTGGCCTGATGGTTTTTATCTGGGCTGCTGCCAAAAGGTGCTGTCCACATTTGGAATGGGTCTTCCTCCATCAATTCCTCAAGTGATGCTGCCTACTCAGTTATTTCAAATTTGTGGCAAGTTGACTTTAAACCAAGTATCCATGCCTCCAAGTTCATTCAAGGCAACCAAATCCTTAGGAGACGCGGCTATCAGAGCGCCAGGACACATTAACTGCAATGTGAAGTTATAACCCCCACCACTAAATTGAAATGTATTTTGGGACTGTGATGGTGAAACTTCATTATCAATTTGATTGGATATAGAATCTCCATGGAAATGAACCTTTGGATGTGTTTGAGGAGGTTTCTAGACTGGGTTAATTGAAGTGGAAATGACCACCCTAAATGTATGTGACACCATTCCATGGCCTAGTGTCTTAGTTACTTTTCTTTTGCCATGACAAAACATCATGGCCAAGGCAACTTGTAATAGAAAGCATTTAATTTAGGACTTACAGTTCCAGAGGGTTAGAGTCCAAGGCCATCATGGTGGAGAGCGTGGCAGCAGGCAGGCATAACATTGGAGCAGTAGCTGAGAGCTTACATGTTGAGATAACCACCACAAGACAGATAGAGAGAGCTAACTGGAAATGGTGTAGGCTTTTGAAACCTCAAAGCCCCACCCCCAGTGACACTCTTCCTCCAACAAAGCCACACCTCCTAATCCTTCTGAAGCAGTTCTACCAACTGGAGACCAAGCATTCAAATATATGAGCCTATGGGGGCCGTTCTCATCCAAACACCACAGGGGGGTTCTGGACTGAATGAAAAGGGAAAGGAGCTGAACAGCATCCCTCATCTCTCTGCTCACTGACTGTGGGTGTGATGTGGCCAGCTGTCTCCTGCTCCTGCAGACATTCCTTCCCCCATCATGATGGACAATGTCCTTGCAACCTTGAGTTCACTTCCTTCCTTAAGTCGGTTGTGTCAAGTATTTTATCACAGCAACAAGACAAGTAACTTGTGGGAGGCCCTGAACTTCTAAGTCCCTGTTCAGGACACCATTTCTGGGAAGCCAGCTCTCACTTTTCCCAGTATACTCTTGAGGAGAGAGGGATAAGAAACCTTTAGATAGAAAGATAGTATGGAGAAGAGACAGACAGAAACACAGGATAGCTTTGGGAAGGTCTGGATCAATATCCACCAGCCCCTTCTGTCTCTTCAAAGGGGCTTTATATAGAAATGCCAAGCAGCAAAGCAAAAGGCCTCCCCTAAGTTTAGCCAAGTGCAAGCCCCTTCCAAACACCTGGTAATCATGCATGTGGTCAAGCCATCCTCTAATGCAGCCCTGCTGGGTAAAGCAAGCTCATAGCTCACTAGGAAACTTCTCTGGACCCCCACTATAACTAAACACAGGAACTATTTTAAAAAGTGTTTGAATGTTATGTATATTCACCTTGATGTATCCTATGCTTCCATTCTAAGCCATAAAATCAGGGGAACTATTCATCCCCCAGAAATGCATTGATAGAAGGAGGCATTGTTAGATACTTGGGTCTGAGCATGCACTTGCTCCTGTGTGCTGTGTGCTTGTGTGCATACACCTGTGTGTGCTTATCTGTGTATGTGGAGACCAATAGGTGACTCCAGGGTCTGCCTCCATCTCTCTCTACATTACTTTTGTTGAGAGGCTCTCACTGAACATGGAACTCACTGATTGGTTAGATTGGCTGGCTCAGGAAGCCCCAGGGATCCTCCTGTCTCTGTCTCCCACCACTGAGAATAAGCATGACCATGTGCTTTGCATGGATTTTTGCTGAGTAGTCCTCTGCACTTACAGACATGCCTGAACCTCACAAGGAGACCAAGGTCAGTACGCACAAAATAAAGGTCATTCTGTGGCAGATCTGAATTGCCGGCTTACACAGTGCACATAACTGGGTTCCACTTGAGCAGGGCGGGTAACCCCAAACTCTTAACCTTTTGGTGATTTGGCAGGGAATGACCCTTGAGTTTGCTGAAGAGTCCATGGCTTTGCATAGGCAAGACCTTGTTTTGTTGACAGACTAGAAGTAGCCACCTTGCCTCTCCAGATTTCACAGCGTCTCTTCTACAGACATACTAGTCAGTGACCTCTGCACCATCCACCTCATTCATTTCAGATTTTTGAGGGCACCATTTTGAATGTATGCTCCCCAGAATGTCCTGGGAATGCAGAAGGCCAGGGAAGTGAGAAGAAGGCTTCAACATAACAAAAACAGCAGATTTCAGAGAAATAATGTATAAATTGGTGCTTTGAAAGAAGGGGGCACAGGGGAGATTCCATGTTCAAATAAGACTGGAAAAAATTAGATTAAATTATATATAATAAGAATTCTTTTTAAAAATGGAATATCTTTTAATTACTACTTGATGATTTCATATGTATAAACAATGCATTTTGATGATCTCTACCCGGGGACCTCCAACAGTTCCCCCTCCCCTTCATGATTTCTTCATTTTTATTTTTATTTAATAATCCACTGAGTCTAGTAAGTATTGCCTGTTGGGCTGTTGACTGATGCTGTTGGTTTGGATCATCATGACCTGAGTTGATTCCTGACACTCACATAAAAGCCAAAGTAGAGGCATGGTGCCTGTAACCCCAGCACTGGGAGAGCAAAAACACAGGTAGATCCTGGAGATAGGGGGAGGCTTGCTGGCTTACACACACACACACACACACACACACACACACACACACACACACACACAATTAAAAAGGAAAAATAGGAAAAATCGTTTCCAAACTCTTGGCCATTTTCCATTGTCCAAAGCAGATCATGTGGCTAAGCCAACGTTGGTGGGCATATAAGTCTTCTCCACTCACCTAGAAGCTATGGGAAGTAAGAAAGGGGAGGAGATACGCTAAGCAAACAGTGCCTATCACACAGACCAGGGACTCAGTCCAGTATTTGACCACCTGAAAGAGTATAATCACATTTTTATTTCCTTTAAATAAAAATGTCCTGGTTAATAATTGAAGCATGCAAATGATTAGGCTTGACAATAAGAATATGACTCCATTTTGTTCTTTCTTCTTGCTTTGGACATGCCAATGGGCGGTATGCTCCCCAGCTGACAGGCCAGAGTCCATGAACTCCTACCAGCTTGGGTCAGCTGTCTCTGTGGTTTCCCCCATGATGATCTTGACCTTACTTGTTCCTGTGATCCTTCCTCCTTCTCTTCAGTTGAAGTCTAGGAGCTCAGCCCAATGCTTGGTTGTGGATCACTGCATCTACTTCTGTCAGTTACTAGATGTAGGTTCTATGATGACAATTAGGGTAGTCACTAATCTAATTGTAGGGGAAGGTAAATTCAGGCACCCTCTTCATTATTGCTAGGAGTCTTAGCTGGTGTCATCCTGTGGATTCCTGGGGATTTCCCTAGGACCAGATTTTTCCCTAAACCCCCCATGGTTTTCTCTACCAAAATATCTCTTTCATTGCTCTCCCACTCCCTCTCTCCCTCCACTTGGCCATCTCATTCCCTCCTGTTCCCAACCTCCATCCCTTCTCTTCTATCCCCCCACCCCTAGTTTAACCAGGAGATCTTAACTATTTTCCCTTCCTGGGGATCTCCATGTGTATCCTTCTTATGGTCATCCTTTTTACCTAGCTTCTCTGGGGTTGTGGATTGTAGCCTGGTTATCCTTTACTTTGCATCTAATATCCATTTAAGAATGAGTATATATTGTGTTTGTCTTTCAGGGTCTGGGTTACCTCACTCAGTTGATTCTTTCTAGTTCCATCCATTTGCCTACAAGTTTCATGGTGTCATTGTTTTTTTACTAATGAGTAATACTCCATTGTGTAAATGTACCACATTTTCCTTATTCATTCTTCAGTTGAGGGGCATCTAGGTTTTTTTCCCAGGTTCTGGCTATTACAAATAATGCTGCTACGAACATGGTTGAGCAAGTGACTTTGTGGTATGATTGTGCATCCTTTGGGTATATGCCCAAGAGTGGTATTGCTGGTCTTGAGGTAGGTTGATTCCCAGTTTTCTGATAAACCACCATATTGATTTCCAGAGTGGCTGAACAAGTTTGCACTCCCATCAGCAATGGAGGAGTGTTCCCCTTTCTCCACATCCTCTCCAACATAGGTTGTTGTTAGCATTTTTTATCTTAGCCATTTTGATAGATGTAAGATGGTATCTCAGAGTCATTTTAATTTGCATTTCCCTGATGGCTAAGGATGTTGAGCAATTCCTTAAATGTCTTTCGGCTATTTGAGGTTCTTCTGTTGAGAAATCTCTGTTTAGCTCTGTACTCCATTTTTAAATTGGATTATTTGGTATTTTGATGTCTAGTTTATTGAGTTCTTTATATATTTTGGAAATCAACCCTCTGTCAGATGTAGGCTGTTGTTTTGTATTGCTGACCATATCTTTGTCTTACAGAAGCTTCTCAGTTTCAGGAGGTCCCATTTATTCATCACTGCTCTCAGAAAACAAAAAACCCAGGATATCCAAAACAATTCTGTGTAATAAAAGAACTTCCAGGGGCATCATCATCCCTGACCTCAAGCTCTAATATAGAGCTATAGTAATAAAAACAGCTTGATATTGGCATAAAAACAGATCCATAGATCAATGGAATCAAGTTGAAGATCCTGACATTAATCCAAACACCTATGGACACCTGACTTTTGACAAAGAAACTAAAATTACGCAATAGAAAAAAGAAAACATCTTCAACAAATGGTGCTGGCATAACTGGATGTTGACATGTAGAAGAATGCAAATAGATTCATATCCATCCCCATGCACAAAACTAAAGTCCAAATGGATCAAAGAAACATAAATCCAGCTACACTGAACCTGATAGAAGAGAAAGTTGGAAGTAGCCTCGAACACATAGGCACTGGCTGAGTATTTACAATTAATATTAAGTCTCAGTGTGGTTATTTGGGAGCTGGATGATGGGACAGAGCTGGTCAGCAGTCCTGATGATAAACTCTGCCTACAGCTGTATTTGTTAGTTTTATGTCAGAGTCATTTGGGAAAAGGAAACCTCAATTAATAAAAGGCCTCCATAAGATTTTCCTGTAGGCAAGTCTGTAGTGCATTTTCTTTCTTTTTTTTTTTTCCTTTTTTTTTAAAGGTTTTCTTTTTATTATGTATACATTATTCTGCTTGCATGTGTCCCTGCAGGCCAGAAGAGGGCACCAGATCTCATTACAGGTGGTTGTGAGCCACCATGTGGGTGCTGGGAATTGAACTCAGGACCTCTGAAAGAGCAGTCAGTGCTCTTAACCTCTGAGCCATCTCTCCAGCCCCTGTAGTGCATTTTCTTAATGGTGACTGATATAGGTGGGCTGCCCCCAGCCAATTATGAGCAATGCCACCCCTGGGCTGGTGGTCCTGGGTTCTGTAAGAAAGCAGGCTGAGCAAGCCATGAGGAACAAGTCACCATGGCTCTGCTTTAGTTGCTGTCCCAAGGTTCCTGCCTCCAGATACCTGCCCTGACTTTCCTCAGGGATGGAGTATGATCTTCTCAGGTAAGACGAAATAAACCCTTTCTTCCCCAAGTTGTTTTGTTCAGTCATGGTATTTTATAGAGACTTGAAGACATCACCCAAGCCTGGCTTCTTATCTGAAAGTTCAGCTCAGAAATGATCCCTTTCACCCTCATTTGCTTTGGCGGCAGAGTCCCTATTCTTATAGACATGGGACTTGTGGCCTTTAGCTTCTTCAAACTAATGAGAAGACAATGCCATAGCAATTTTAGAAAGATGGAGTCTTACTTGATATGGTGTAATTGTAGGGATGCCCTACTTGGTTGCTTAGAAATCAGTCACAGATCTTAGATAAGTCACACACAAGAGAGGAGTCTTATGGAATGGCAGGAGGCAATCACCAAGACGTTCACAGAGCCTGCCCATCACAAGCAGAAACCTAACAGATGCATTATTGTGTCCTACTTTACTCCAACTTTGCCCAGGCCTTCCTAGTAGAGAGCCACTCTCCTCCCTTCATGTTCTAGACCTCATCCACACTAAGATGAGCTTAGGCTCCTAGGCCAGTTCTGTATGTACCACATGCTATTCGGAGGTCTTCCCAGGAAAGGGAACTTCCTCGTTCTGACCAATGACACTCGATCATCATGTATTCAATGTCACTAACCACCAGAAAAAAAAAAAATGGGGGCTCACTCTAGTCAGAAAAGGTACAAGTACCAATTACTAGACTGTCATGATTTATGCTTGTACTTGATGGGACCAACATAAGTCAAGCTGGTTATGCATGAAAACACAGCCATTGACTGACAAGAGCAGAGCTTATGACTCATGCCACATCTATCCACCCCGTGCCAAGGCAGTCAGTCAACTCCAAGGGGGCAGACATCAGTCAAATAGATGACTTAGCAGCCTAAATATTTAACTACTAGGTGATGACTGGAATTCTGGCTACTCAATCAGTCATACAGGCATGATCCCAGAAAGCAAAATAATGGAAACAGTGTGGTTTCTCTTCACGTAGGAGTCACTCATTCCCAAACGTTTGTGGAATGTCTCTTCTCTTGTAGCTACTCCAATTAGTGTTTGGAATACAAGGAGAAAGCCTGCAGTCACATCAGGGATGAAGAGTCCTCTTTAAATCCACCCTTTTCTATCTTGTCTCTACCTCTAGGCATGTTACTTAGTTAGTGGTCATTGGCCAGCAACCCTCGGAGCACAGTGACCTGCCCTGTTGCTATTTGAATCCTAATATTTGACCCACATTTGCTTTACTGCTGCAAAATCTAAATATCCGACATATCTCATTAGCTCCCAAGAATAATTGGCTCCACAGAAAAATAACAGCTTTCTGTTGGGTGGGTAGAGAAATCCATACGTTCAAAAGTATTTGCTGTGGTACCTCTCTCAACTTCTAAGGTTAAGAAAACTGTTTTGAAAACATCTGAAAGCCAAAGACCACCTAAAACAAACGTAGGCAGGCTCGCCAGGAACAAAGTCACACATAAATAGGAAATGCCACCCAGAGAGAGACAACCTTGGGTAACTGGGCTGCTCTCCCCAGTAGTCTTTCTGTAGGTAATTTTACAATTCCCATGGCTTTGATGTACCAAAGCCTAGACAGCAAACAGATGGCAAACTTCCTTTACAATCATTTGTCAGAGGCTTGGGATTGGGAGGGGTGGAATAAGCTCTTGACAAATACCAAGGACTCCTTTATTCTTAACTCCCCTTTATTGTCAAGGACTCCTTTATTCTAATGTAGTAACTTCAGGAAACTTCCCTTTTCAAGGATTCCTTTTCAAGCACAATCAATAATCTACAATCAGCTTTGTAATCTCTTCAGGAGGCAGAACCTTATCTGCTTTGGAGTTCTGAAGATAAAATGGATAGTGGAATTCCTACAGTAAAAAGACTGAAGAATTTTCATTTGCTGGTTATTAACATCTGTGTTAAATTCTATCTGATGTTGGCTATTTAGTAGGGATGCCAATAACTATTCATTAAAATTACTGTTAATTTTAGAAACCAAGAGCTCAAATGGCTTTTAGGATTAAAAAAAAAAGTATATGAATATGTGCCTGTATGTATGTAAATGTACCACATACATGCCTGGTGCCCATGGAGGCCAGAAGAGGGCATCAGATCCCTTGGAGCTGCCGCTGTAAGCCACCATGTTGGTGCTGGGAACTAAAAGTGGGTCCTCTGCAAGAGCAGCCTGTCTCTTAACCACTGAGCATCTCTGCAGGCCCTGAAGTAGGTCTAGAACACAGCCGTTTCATCCTCCAAATAGCTTGAGTCTTCTCAGAGACATCTATGACAAGTGGTTGTCCAGCTTTTGTCAAAGCAGCTCCAGGGAAATAGGGTGTTCCCCATCTTTAAAGAGGATTACCCCACCTTCTCAATCATCTCCGAAGTCTCTTCCTTACTCTTACCAGTTTTACCCTAGAGTTTTCATCCATGATGACCCTAGTGACACCCTTTGGGTTCCTAAAGGACAATTCTAATCCCATCCCATGACAGTCTCTAAATGCTTGAAATCTGCTACTGCGTCCTGAGTGTTCTCCTCCAAAGATGTCTCATTCCTCAGAATATGACATTTGTTCCATCGAGTCTCCTATCAGTGGGCTGCAACTGTGATTCTGTAAATCAATTATTCTTGGGGGTGCTGGAGAGCTGGCTCGGAGAGCAAAAGGCTTATTGTGAAGTGTGAAAGCTTGAGTTCAGATCCCCAAGATTCATATAAAATCTGGGAATGTAGAGACAGTTCTCTGACCAGCTAGCCTCACTGAATGAGTAAACTCCAGTTCAGTGAGAGACCCTTTTTCAAATAATAAGGGGGAGAGCAATTTAGGAAGAGAGGCAACTTCAACATTGGCCTCTACATGTGTGTGTACGTGTATGCACATAGACTTGCTGCTAGTTCATACACAAGTATGAACAGACACACATACTTCCACAATTATTTTTATACTGAATAAGGAAAGGTAAATTACTATAGCAACAGTGCCTGGAATTGAGTGGCTTGCTTCCCTGCTATTTTATAAACCTAGTGACAAGAATTCCCAGAGGATTTTACACTGTGAGTGTACCCCAGAATCCATGGTAGGCTAAAGGCTAAGAACTAGCACTTTGCTCTGCCCTAGTTTGTCTTTAAAATATGCAATAACCAGAACTGAACCCAAGAGCCAAGAATTCTTATTATCAGGGCGTCACAGACTTGTCCATCAAATCAAAACTTGCTGCTTTTCCTATGTCTCAGGATTCAGTGAAAACCTCACCACCTACATAAAGCTCTGTGCTGGAAGGGCTAGCATCTGAATTTCTGAGATGTTTCCTTTGGATACAGGCCTAGGTCAGACTCTAAGATAGAAGTTCCAATCTGTGGGTCATAACCCCTTCTGGGGTCAAATCCTTTCCCAGGGGTCACCTAAAACCATCAGACAACACAGGTTAGTTACATTATGATTCATAACAGAAGCAAAATTACAGTTATAAGGTAGCAACAAAAAATCATTTCATAGTTGTGGAGGTCACCACAATGGGAGGGACTTCATTAAAGGGTCCCAGCATTAGGAAGGTTGTTCACCACTACCTAAGCTTTTTCACTCCCAGTAGGGGTCCTTGGGCAATGCTCCTGACCTCCTTGATGCCAGCCTCCTAAGGTACGAGACAGAACTTCCTCTATGTCACTGGGCAGCTCAGGGTCTCCCACACAGAAGTTGATAATGTGAACTTATTACCTTAAAAAAATATTCTGTTCTAAAACTGTGTTCAGAATACAGGTTGCTAAGCTTTAAAAAGAGGCTACACCCAGATTATGGGGCCACAAGAAAAGGTAAGTGGAGATTTTAGCTTGCTTTTTGTTTGCTGGGATACACACTATAACCAAAAGCAACCTGGAAGAGTAAAGGGTTTATCTGGCTTATACTTCCGGGTCACAGTCCATCGTTTAGGGAACTCAGGGAAGAAATTTGAGATAGGAGCCACGAGGAAGTGAAGGAAATGCTTCTTTTGGGCTCCCTCTCAGGTGCTTGCTCAGTTAGCTTTATCATACAGCCCTGACCCAACTGCCTAGGGCCCTTCCACATGGTCTTTCTCTCCCTATTTTTTGATTTATTTATTTATTATGTATACAGTGTTCAGCCTACGTGCCAGAAGAGGGCACCAGATTGAATTACAGACGATTGTGAACCACCATGTGGTTGCTGGGAATTGAACTCAGGACCTCTGGAAAAGCAGCCAATGCTCTTAACCTCTGAGCCATCTCTCAGACCCCTACAGTCTTTCACAGACATGGCCACAGGTCACTCTGATTTGGGCAGTTCCTCAGTTGAGACTCCCTCAGGTGACTGTATGCCTCCCTTCACTTTCTCTGAGACAAAAAGGATGTCTAAGGAGATGATTTAGTAGATAAGACGATTGCTATGCAAGCTTGAGAAGCTGACTTTGATCTCCCAAACCCATATTAAAAAAAAATAAAACAAAAACAAACAAACAACAAAAAACAAGCTGGGGTTGTTAGCACTTGCTTGTAATTCCAGTCCTGGAGAGGCAGAGAGATAAGAGAACCTTTGGAGTCTTCTGGCCAGCCTGCCTAGCCAAATTGGCAAATACTAAGCCAGTAAGAAACCCTGTCTCAAAAAACAGGGTGGATGGCATCCTGAGGAATGATATCTGAGGTTGACCTCTGGCTTCCACACACACATATACTCTTGTATACATGTACATAAAAAATTATAAAATATTTACAAACTGAGAGGAGCTAGGACTTCCTGTTCAGTCCACCTCTCTCTCTTTCCACAAGCTCAGCTGAATGTACTAGCCTCAGTGTCCAGCTTGAAGGGATAGAGAGTAGTAGAGGCTTGAGATGAAATGGGATATTCCATTTGACCTCAAGTCTGAACCATGTGTGCCTGGCTTGTTAGTGATTCCTGAACTGCATCTCTAGCCCTGGTTTCTCTCCTGAACACCAGATCACCACCACCCTCTGCTGCAAATGTCCACTGTATATCCCAAACCTCCTGGGAACATCTGTTTAGTTCACCACAAACGACATTCTCAAGGACCCCAGACCTGTGTCTCCTCCTGTCTTGCCTAGGCTCACATATAGAAAAAACATAAATAAAATAAAATAAAATAAAATAAAATTAAAAAAAACTGCCACTCTGTGTAAAATACAGCAAGGCAGAATTTTGAATCTCGGGTTCACATATGTACATACATTCATCAAAGATTCTGGCAGGCTTACTTGGAGACTTTAAAAACCTAGAACACAAGAAAACCCCTTTTCCCCCTGTCTTTGCCTCAAAGCAGGCTGTCAGGCCACTTTCAACAACATGAGCTTTCTTATCC
The DNA here is from genome assembly GCF_903995425.1 of Onychomys torridus. Classification (NCBI taxonomy): domain Eukaryota; kingdom Metazoa; phylum Chordata; class Mammalia; order Rodentia; family Cricetidae; genus Onychomys; species Onychomys torridus. Next base: position 63,102,181 of record NC_050449.1, on the reverse strand, counting down.
TGGTGAATCATTACTCCCTCTTTCCTATAGACTCTTCCTCCAGGAAGCCTTCCCTGAGCTCTCTTACCGTTACCAGCTAACAAAATCTACTCCCACTGTGGGATTTGAGCTCCAAACCTCTGCTTTTCTTGGCAATCCCAGTGCCAATAGAAAATCAATGCTTAATAGTATTAATGGACAAATAAACAGCAAATAACACTGGTCAATCCTGGTGAGCTGGCAGAGTGCATGGTTTGAGTTCAGGCTCAGTGTTTCAGGCCCGATTCTAACCCTAACTCATCCTAGAACCCTTGGCAAGCCCCTTCCCTCCAGTCTGGATTTATAGAATTCTGAATGATAATATGACCTTTTCCTTAGGCTGTTGGGACAATGACAAGAAGTAATGGCATCCGGTTATGCAACTGTTTGGTGAATCTGTTAGGGATGGATAGAAGACAAGGCAGCTGAGGATGATGTGGGGTGGCGGAAGAAACTTAAATGTTTTGCTCATGAAGTACAAATTCAAGCTTGCTTATTACCTCCATTTGGAAAATGGACACTATGTTAAAAATAACATGAATCTAGGGGCTGCAGAGATGGCTCAACCATTAAGAGCCCTGGCTATCCTTCCAGATGATCTGGGTTCAATTCCCAGCACCCACATGGCAGTTTACAACTGTCTATAACTCCAGCTCCGGGAGATCTGACACCCTCACACAGACATACATGCAGGCAAAACACCAATGCACGTGAAATAAAACTAAATATTGTTTTGAAAAATAAAAGTAATATGAATCTGGAGATTAGGGAAATGCCTCAGTGAGTAAAGTGCTTGCTGCAGAATCATGAGGATCTATGTTCAGCTCCCCAGGACATATGTAAAAAGCCGATTGGTTGGTATGAGCCAGTGACTGACATGCTGAGGATAGAGATGGGTAGATGAGACAGCATAGCTGGCTAGTCACTCTAGCCCAAACAACAAGCCCCAAATTCAATGAGAGATTTTGTTTCAAAATAATAATAATAATAATAATAATAATAATAATAATAATAATATCAACAACAACAATATGGAAAGTGATAGGGGAAGGTGGATCCCTGGCCTCCACACCTGCTCATATAGCCAAGCTCACACACACATGCAACACTACACAGAAGAAAACACAAATCAGCTAAGGAACAATTTGCTAAGAATATGACCAGAGATTAGTGGGGTATATATGGGGGCACCATTTCACACATGAAACGCTGGTGTCTTTGTAGACCTGGAGAGGTGGGCACTCACAAAATTTGAGAAGGGTGTTATCATTCATTTTTCCCTTGAAACATACCACGATGCTGTAATGAATCCAATGGGACTCCAACAGTTAAGATCCCAGAGCAGCCCGTCACTGGCACTCATTAATGATTCCAGCTTGTGACACAGCGCTAATATTAACTATGGTTCTTAGCCTTCGGAGTCTCGGAGCCCAGCATCCTGCAGACCAAACACTTATGCTAATACAAGAGAAACTTTCTGGGAAAAAAAAAAAAAAGTAAAAGGCAGCCATATCTAAGAGACCTGTCAACACCAGGGTCAGAAGTGAAGCAATAACCAGGAAAGAGCTGAAATCAAAGGCTCGTCGCTGCCTCCCCTGCCCACTCTGTTCCGTGGGTGCCCACGGTGGTCACAGCTCCCTCAACAATATTTATAATGAAGGCACCAACGCTGCAGATGTCAGCCCTGATTATTCATGAAGCGTCCTCCTGCTCAGATCCACCCTGGGGCTACCAGTAAAAGTACCTGATTCCCAATTCTCAAACACAGAAGCCTACTGAGCTTGAAAGGGGAGCTAACTAATAAAGTTTGCATATCCCTAAGAAAAATACCTCAGACGGGAGAAGAAAAAGAATGGCAAGATTAAACAAAAACAGCTCGGGTGGAAAATGATAAAAATTTTAAAAGGCAAGAACTTAAATCTATTTTCATTTTTTCCTCTCCCTCTTTTTTAACGTCCCCATTCATTTACATTTCAGTGTAAACCGTTTGGAAGGAACGGCTGTCTCATCCGCTGATTGCAGAGCCGAGGGCTCTGAGCACTCGCTGGCTGTGGGATGCTGTTCTTGAGAAGGCTCTGGTAACTTTAAATTGTGGGGAAGGCAGAGACAGAGTTTTGTCTTTGATTCTGTTAGGTGAGGTGGTCGCCAAGGCTCACCTGGATCTCTCACGTGGGCTATCTGTGTTGAAGTCAGAGTCCCAGGCTAGCCCTGGGACCTAAACCCAGGCTCCCTGACCCCTCGGCTCTATGGCCAATTCACTGGCTTGGGCATTCCTCTTGTGATGAGTTAATCTTGATGGTCCATTTGACAGGTTCTGGAATCACCTCAGAGACAAACCTTTGGATGTGTTTGTGAGGGAGTCTGCAGAGATGTTTGACTGAAATCAGAGGACCCACCCTGAATGTAGATGACACTGTTCCATGGGCTGGTGGTCCAGACTGAAACCAGGGGAGAGAGAAGCTCCAACATCTCTCTGCTTCCTGGCTGCAGATACAATGTGACAAACACACACACACACACACACACACACACACACACACACACACACACACACACATCAATTTTAAAATAGTTAAGAAGTAAAACCCCAGCCATCATCCCATCCCAAGCATTAAAACTAGGGCAATCCAGGGGCTCACTCCCAAGCAGGTATGCCCACAATAGCAGTGATGAGTTACACAATTTTTACTGCCATATCAACTGTGTGGGTCCCTGTTTGACTACTTACTGCTGACAAGACCTAGCATGGGTGCCATAAAGCGGGAGCTGTGACTTCCACCCCCAAGGCTCCCAATGACGCCCTTGAACTTGTACCAGTATCTAACCAGAAGGTAAGTGCTTCAAGACTGTGCCACTACCAGAGCAGGCATAACCAGAGACCTGGCCAGCATGTGCCTACTGTGAAAGTACCCACAGAGGGTACCCTCCACACACAGCTGTTCACATCACATCCACCTGAACTGTCAGCCTATTTACATCTTGAATGACTCATAGACACTGGGTCTCTGACTTCAGCACAGTATGTATGGACTGTGCCCGAGAATACTAACCACAGCCACCGAAGATGCTCCAGAGAGGTCACGCTGTTTGCACCAAGCTAGAGATAAACTCAACACTTCAGATCAAACCAACACCCAAGATTTATCTTTGGAAGAAAGTCACTCACTAAGAAAGCCAACCAGCAATGCCAATGCTGCTTTAGGGACACAAAGAAGCAGGAGGTAAAGGAACATGGTCATTAGTAACGTGTGCTAAAGGTAATTAAGTCAATGACACTCCTGATAAAGAACTCAGGAGAATCATTAAGAGAAGTCCAGTAAGAGCCAGGAGAATACAAATCAACTGCTAAATGAAGTTTGGAACACAGTGCAGGATATGAACAAGAAAATCAGCAAAGGGGGAGACACTTTGGAAAGAGAATCAGCATGAAAATGAAGAATTTACTAACTCAGATTAAAAAAGGATCATTTGAAAGCTGAAATGACAGATCCTGTCTCAATACATACATCTATCTCATTCAGAGAAAGAATATTAGAGTCTGGGTGCTAAAGAGATGGTTGAGAGCACTTGCTGCTCTTGCAGAGGACCCTGGTTTGGTTCTCAGCATTAACACTGTGTACCCCACGACAGCCTGTACCTCTAGCTCCAGTAGTTTTGACACCCTAATCTGGCACCTGTATTCAACTGCATTAACATGTACATATCCCCCACAGAGACACACATGCACACACTTAACAAAAAATTAATTTTTTTTAAGTATCAGAATTAAAGATGGATCTTTTAAAAGGATCACACACAGAGCCAGGTATGGTAGTTGCATACCTTTAATCAATACTAGGAAGGCAGAGGCAGACAGATTTCTGTTAGCTCTAGGCCAACCCAGTCTACATAGTGAGTTCCAAGACAGCCAGGGCTACATAATGAGATCCTGTCTCAATACATACATATATCTCATTCAGAAAAAAATAAAAATAAGAAAGGATGAAGAGTGTATGTACGGTCTTTGTGAGTCCATTAAAAGACTAAACGTCGACATTATTTGCATACCTGAAGCAGAAGAAATAAAAGTTAAGGGTATAGAAGAGATGTTCTATAAAACAATGGCAGAAAAATTCTCAAATGCTGAAAAGACATGGGCATCCAGGTTTGGGAAGGCCCATAGAACCGTAAACAGGCATGATGAAAGACTATCTTCAGCATGCCATGGCACAGAGAGACTGTCAACAGTACAAGACTGTATACATATGTCCAAGGGATTGTGACCATATTCAGTCCCCACTCCCCTCTCTGTCCCCTCCCACTCCTGAAGTCCCTTCTTCCCAATTATTCTTCTCCCTACTTTCCTATCTTTCATGGGTGCAGGCTGTCATAGTGGTTGTGTGTTCATGGTTACAATGTCACATCATTTCAGAGGACAGTCATACACAGCACTTCTCTCCATCCTGCAGTCTGACATTCTTTCCATCTCCTCTTCCAGGATGTTCCTTGATCCTGGGAAGAAGTGATACAGGTGTCTCACTTAGAACTGAGCACTTCTCAGTTGCATATTCTCAGCACTTTAAGAAATAATAATAATAATAATAATAATAACAACAACAACAACAACAACAACCAAAATCCCCTGCTTGAAGTCTACTGTTTGTATTGTACAGGTCTAAGACCTTTGGTCTATATATTAAGTAACTGTGGTGGTTTGAAAGAAAATGGCCCCCAAAGGGAGTAGCTCTATTAAGAGGTGTGGCCTTGTTGGAGGAAGGGTGTCACTTTGGGAGTGGGCTTTGAGGTCTCATATATGCTCAAGCCACAACCAGTGTCTCAGATCACTTCCTATTGCCTACATGATGTAGGACTCTCAGCACCATGTGTGCCTACACACCGCCATGTCCTACCATGATGATAGTGGACTGAACCTCTGAACTATAAGTGAGCCACCCCAATTAAATGTTTTTCCTTTGTAAGGTTTCCCTAAACATGGTGTCTCTTCACAGCAATAGAAATCCTCACTAAGGCAGTAATCAAATCCCTCCCAAGCTTATCCGTTATCCCTCCTCCTTTGCATCTTCCCTCCTGAATTCTCTGCCAAAACTGATCTTCATATAACCTTTGCAGTTTTATCTTGGAAAGTCACATGGCTGGAATCATACAGCATGTGGCTTTTCATTTCACAGCATGCATGCAAAGTCTTCTATGTTGATGGCTGGTTGGTTTTGTAGACAACTCACTTTTCACTGTTGCTCAAAATAAATTCTCAACTGTAATTACAACATAGTACTACTACCTTCTGACCTGTGAATTCAGGATGCAAAGTCGGCCATCTGTCTGTTGGTGGATAGTAACTCCTCCTTTCCTCCCTCCATCCCTCCCTCCCTCCCTCCTCCTCCTCTTCTTCTCCTCCTCCTCTTCCTCCTCCTCCTCCTCTTCTTCTCCTTCTCCTCCTCTTCTTCCCCCTCCTCCTCCTCTTCCTCCCTCCTCCTCCTCCTCCTCCTCCTCCTCCTCCTCCTCCTCCTCTTCTTCTTCTTCTTCTTCTTCTTCTTCTTCTTCTTCTTCTTCTTCTTCTTTTCTCTCTCTCTCTCTCTCTCTCTCTCTCTCTCTCTCTCTCTCTCTCTCTCTCTCTCTCTGGTTTTTCCCTCTTTGTGTTTGGTTTTATTCTGAGGATCCCAGGTTTGACTTGGAATTTATTCTTGCTTTTAATTTCCTTCTTCCTCTAAGCTTTGAGTATTTTCACTTCTCCTATCCTGAAGTTTACTGATCATTTCTTCTTCTATATAACACACAATTAATTTCTTGAGTTCAGGGACTGGGAGGTGGCTCCAGAGTTAGGAACTCTTGTTGTTCATGGAGTGGATCCAGGTTCAGTTCCCAGCACCCACATTGGGTGGCTCACAATTACCTCTAACTCCAGCTCTGGGTGGTCCAACACCCTCTTCTACTCTCCACAAATACCTACCCACATATGCACATCCATACACACATGCACACATAAATAAAAGTAAACCTTTAAGTCTTTCTTATGTTTGTTTGAATAATTCCCATTCAATTAATTGTTAATATTTCTTTCTCCAGTAAGATTTTTCATTTTGTCACTTCTCATTTTAAAATTTGCCAAGCACAGTGATATTTAAAAGAAACTGTGATTATTGTTTTTATGGTGCCAAGGACTGAGCCCAGGCCTTGTACATGCTAAACAAGTACTCTACCACTGAGAAACATCCCCAATCATAATGTTTTATTTTAGAAGTTTTAGGGGCTGGGGAGATGGCTCAGCGATTAAGAGTACCTGCTGCTCTTCCAGAGGACCTGGATTTGGTTCCCAGCTCCCACATCAGGCCATTCACAACTGCCTGTTACTCCAGCTCCAAGAAATCTAACACCTTTATCTGACCTTGTAGGCACCTACACTCACATAATGTACACACATGCATGGGCACACAAAGAGAGAGGGGAGAAGAGGGAAAGAGAGAGGGAGGGAGAGAGAGGGAGGGAGATGAAGAGAAAGTAAAGTAAGTCTTAGAAGTTTCAACTTACAGAAACATGATGTAGTACAAGCTCTCTATAATTAATATCTAACATAGCACTGGGGTACAGAAACATTTATGACAAATGACCTAACAAATAGAAATCATTATTGGAAAACAATGAATAAATTTGTCTATGCTAACATTTTACCTTTTCACAGTAAAAGACACAATGAGATAAATTACAAGATGCAAGATACAGATTAGAAAAAACACTTTCAAAAACAAAGCTGATCGGCTTCAATAAATGCCATATTTTTCTTTAAAATGCCTTCAAGCCAACAAGAAAGGGAAACATCAGTTCACAGATGACAACAGAAAAATAAAAAATAAAATAAAATAATAATTAAATTCAGCAGTAATTTTTAAAATGCACATTTGGGGCCGAGGAGATGTCTCATTGGTTAAGGAGTTTGCCACACAAATGGGAGGGCCAGAAGTTGGATCCCTAGAACCCACAGAATGCCAAATGAGTGTGGTAGCCTGCCTGTAATTCCAGCCTCAGAAGGCAGAAATAGGGGATTCCCCAAAGCAAACTGGCTAGCAAGACTAAACATATACATGAGCTCTGGGTTTGATTGAGAGACCCTGGCTCAATAAATCAGGTGGAAGAGCATTGAAGATGATTTCCAACATCAACTTTGGGCCACCACACTCACAGACATACAAGTGCATACTCACATGTGCTCCTATACACATGCAAAAATGTGAATACACACATGCACATGGCACACACACATGTAAAGTGGAAAAAGAAAAAATACAAATTAAAAGTTTGTGTCATTAAATTGACAACAAAATGTCTAATAATATCACATACTGACATGGAACAGTGCCAATGGAAACAGGGATTGTTTTTATTCCAATGTACTTTGAAGAGCAAAAGTATAAAATTGGAGCCATGTATACTACAAAGTCCAACTTCCTCTAGGTATGTTTTGAAATCAATAAGCCATGTTTTTGTAGTTATTGACCTAATAGCTAGAAACTTAGAAACAATTTCAAAATTCATCAAAGAAAGAACTGCTTAAAAATTATTGATATGGTAAAATATGACATAGTAGTTCAAATATTCAGCCATCCATACAGACCACCTTAGACAAATCTTAAAAACTAAATATTGATTTGAAAAAAAAAGATTTGGTTGTTTTAAAATAAAGTTTAAACACAAAATATTACATATGCTCAGAGGCATATAAAAATGTAGTTAGAACAAAATAACGCATTCATTGATAAACACAAAATCAAAATAGGATTTGCTTCTGAGAGGAAAAGAGTTGAGATCAGGAACTTGGGAGATGGCTCAGTGGTTAAAAGCACTTACTGTTCTTACAAAAGACTAGAATTTAGTTCCCAGCACCCATGTCTAGTGGCTCACAACTGCCTGTAACTCCAGCTCCAGGGGATCCAATGCCCTCTTTCTATCTCAGTGGGCACTGCATTCACATACCCACACACATATACACAAATTTTTAAATTAAAAATTAAATCTCTAAAAAATTGAGATGCAGTTTTAACTGCAAATGTAACAACTTATTACTCAGAAAAAAATGAGGATGGCATGAAGCATTCAGTTGTGTATGCTTTAGTTTCTTTTGACAAAATTTGTCAGAGTATCCCAAACCAGCCACATCCCTTGGGCTCCCAAGCACTGTGATTACAGGCGTGCTCCATTATACCCAACAGCATGGTTATTTTGGGTTGTGATCATACCTTTAATGGCTGAGCCATCTCTCTAGCCCAACACTACAGTTATTTTCAATGTGATAAAATAAGTGTCTAAGTTAGGGTTTCTGTAGCTGTGATAAAACACCATGACCAAAAGCAACTTAGAGAGAAAAGGGTTTATTTCACCCACATCACAATCCATCATCAGAGGGAATCAGGGCAGGAACTTGATGGCAGGGACTGATGAAGAAGCCATGGGGAGACTGCTCACTAGCTTGTTCCCCAGGGCTTGCTCAGCCTGCTTTTTTATACAACCCAGGACCACCAGCCCAGGGATGGCATCACCTACAGTGAGATGGGCCCTTCCACATCAATCATCAATCAAGAAAATGAACCACAAGCTTGCCCACAGGCCAATCCGGTTGGGGCATTTTCTCCATTGAGGGTCCCTCTTCTCAGACGACTCTAGCTTATGTCAAGTTCATGAAAACTAGCTAGCACAGGGAGGATGTCAATACACATGCCAAGTACATTTCTTCTATCAAAGACATTGACTAGTTGGCTACCATATCTACAGAGATTTAAAACTACTTCAGGGTTGTCAAGATGGGTGACTCTCTGTGTTTGTGCTCTGTGAGCTGGGGAGCGGGGGAGGGGTGTCTAGGCCTTTCTAGGGTTTAATAGAAAGCTCTGCCATCTTCAACCCAGTGCCTCCATCTCTAGGTCCAGAGCTCTACTACTCTCCGTCACATGTCAGGGCAGGCAGTGGAAGGAGGAGGATATTTGGGAGAGTCATGTGTATGAGTTACTTTTCTCCTTGCTGTGATATACCTGGAAAAAAACTTACAAAAGGAAATGTTTCTTTTTGGCTCACATTTTGAGATGACAGTCCACTACACTAGGAAGAGCTCTGTGACAGGAACTGGAGGCAGCTGGTCACCTTGCATCGCCAATGGGAGAGATGAAGGCTGGTGCTCAGCTTGCTTCCTCCTTTTTATTCAACCAGTACCCCAGTCCATGGGATGATGATATCCATGCTTAGGGTGGTCTTCCCACTTCTATTAACCTAGTCCAGAAACTCCCTCACAAACATGTCCAGAGATGTTTTGTTTTGTTTTGTTTGGTGGGGAAGAGATGATAACTCTAAGTCCTACGAGATTGACAACCATTACAGTGTGCTTCACAATTTTTAAAGTCATGACTGGAAATCACACTGCCTCTTACATCCCACTGGCTAGAATCTTGCTACTTGAGTTTATCGTGCAAGGCCCTGTCAAAGATACAAGTACCTGGGTAGGAACTCCCATGCCCAGGTGAACTCTGCAGTTTAGTTATCAAGGGAGGACTGGAAGAATGGACAGAGCTGGATACCAGTGGCTTCTGCTGCAGGATGGGTTAGATCCAGAGCAATCATGGATGGGGAACTTGCCTTGAGCTTGGCATCCAGCCCCACACAGAACCACTTGCCTCTCTCCTCTGAGCTTCCTGAGTGCTAAGCTTAGCTGACCTCCCTTCCGCAAGCACCTTCCCCAATCCAGACACTTTGTGAGAAGCGAGGGGTCAAAGGCACTGAAATGGTGGCAGATGTGGTTTCACCTGTGCATCAGGGAGGGCTTGTGAGCCAGCCAAGGGAGTCTGGGAGACTTCCGTGTCGTCTTTGCGTGCTCTGCAGAGTAGGTGGCCCTGGGACTGAGGCCCAAGGGAGATCTGACAGTGCACTAACAGGGACACAAAGATTCTGATCAAAAGGAATCAAAGAGTTTTTAAAAACAGCTGACATAGTATTTTCTTGCAAACAAGGTTCAATGCAGCTATGAATTAGCAAGATGGTGAGCCACAGAGAAAACAGAACAAGGTAAGAGGAGGGATGGTCATGAGGAGCCTTTCATTCCCACAGAGGAATTGGGCGAGGTCAGTCAGACTTTATCCTGTCTGCAGAGAGGGGGCTACTACCAAAGTTTGAACAAGGGGACATCTTAGGTTTTCTAGATCATTCTGAGCCCTTGGAACACCTCAACCCAGTCATCTCAACTTCCCTAACACCGCGACCGTTCAATACAGTTCCTCATGCTGTGGTGACCCCAACAATAAGTGATTTTGTTGCTACTTCATAACTGGAATTTTGTTCCTGTTATGAATCATAATGTGAATATCTGATATGCAAGATATCTGATATGTGACCCCTGTAAAAGGGTCATTTGATCACCAAAGGGGTTGCAATCCATAGGTTGACAGTGGCTGTTTAAGGGCTGAGGGTGTTTCTCAGTGGGTAAAGGGCTCACATGGCTTGCACAAAGGTATCTATCCCCAGTCCCACATAAACTGGGTGTGATGGTGCACACCTGTAAGCTCAGCACCCAGCAGAGGTGACCCACAAACACCATGTTGGATTCAGAGTCCTAAAACCCAAGAATCAACTTTCTCTGTTTTCCTTGTATGCACTATATCAGCTCTCAGTGTCTAGCATGAATAGAGTGTCTTCAAGGACCAGTGCGCCTTTCTGCTTCCTCACTTTAGAGTGACTGGTTTGCCACTCTGTGACAGTCAGGAATGGGGTCCCCAGCACAGGATCCCTCCATAATTAGCTGTTCTGTGATTATACAGTATCGGTGACGGCACAATACTGGGAGTGTAAATCTAGTTGAATCTCATAGCGACAGAGCAAGGTCAGTCTGAAGGGAAGCCCTCTGGGGCAGGCACCAGCTCTGTGCCCGTCCCTGTCACCTTAGCAGTTCTACAAGACAAGATGAAGGTAGACAAAGCATCTTTAACCAATTTCCTGGTGGCATGAATTAGTAGGGGTCAGAAAGCACTGAATATATTAAAATTAACAAGATCAGCTATAACAGGGAAGCAGCAAAGGCCTGTCAAATAGAATTACTCAAGCCAATGAATGACAGAAGTCAACTCAGATGTGTGTGGGGGATGTGTGGGGGGTGCAGGTAGGTGTGCCCATGAGTGCAGAGAGGAATACCTGTCTTCCTCTACCACCCTCTAACTCATTACCTTGAAATGGGGTCTCCAACTGGACTAGAAGCTCACCTCTTAGGCTCAGCTGCCTGCCTGCACAGTGAGCACTTGGTGTGGTGATATTTTATTTGTGTGTTAATAAATAACTTTGCCTGGAGATCAGAGGAAATAGCAGGCCATTTTAAGTAAACATAAAAGTCAGGCAGTGGTAGCACACGCCCTTAATCCAATCACTTGGCAGGCAGGGTCTCTGTGTGTTCAAGGTCACACTAGGGAACAGCCAAGCATGGTGACACCTGCTTTTAATCCCAGTACCAACCATAGAGACCAGGAGGTCTGTACAGACAGGCAGTGACAGGAAGTGAGGTAGTTGGGCTAAGAGCCATTGAGAGGGCGGAACAGCAAGGCAATAAAAGCCGGGGTAGATAGGAAGTCATGGTATTTTTGGAAGCTACAGAGCTGGTGAGGTAAGGTAGTTGGTGGCTCTCAATATTTCCCTGATCTCTAAGGCTTTCACTCCTATATTTGGCCTCATGTTCTTTATTTAATAGGATCATTTAGAAATTCATCCACAACTTGAGATCTGCCTGTCTCTAACCCCCAGTGCTGTAGTTACAGGCACATATAGCATTGCTGGCCTTTGAATTTGAGGTTAGCAATTTGATCTCAACTCCTCATGCTCACAGAGCAAACACCCTTATCCACTGAGCCATCTCCCCAGACTCCTAAACTTAACTTTTAATATAAGACCCTGGAAAACTAGATCCTGAGCATGAGGAATCAGGAATTCCTAATGACTCTTTAGCAAAACATACCTGACTCCATTTTCCATGGGGTTGGTTACCAACTTAAATAAAACAGGTGACCTGATCTCGCTCTGAGTGATCCTTCTATCCCACAGGTGTTTCCATGACCTCTCATCCTGTATTTCCTGTCCATGTGGTGGTTTCCCTAGACAAGTGTCTTTGTAGAAATGTTATTTTATAATCCATGTAATCTACGTCTTTTCAGACCTATGATATAAAACTAAGAACAACTAACCGGCAGCACCCTTCATCTTGGCATTTCACTCCCAGGAGGATGTACACATGGCACACAGGGCTACGCTCCTAAAGTTCTGTCTCTGCACAAGTATGTCATTTAATATTTTTTAGTATCTGTAAGCTCCTTGTCTGAATGAGGCACCTCTGTGTCTTCAGTGTCTTCTACAGTACAAACCCTCAATGGGGATGTAATAAATACTTAGACATATGTGGGAGCCCACAGAGGTTTCCTAGTAAGATCTGAGCTTGCTTTACCCAGCAGGGCTGTGTAAGGGGACGACTTGACCACGTGCGTGGTTACCAAGTGTGTGGAAGGGTCTGCACTTGGGCTGTGCAGTATGCTTTGATCTAGCAAGGAGGAGCTCTTTTGGCATTGTTATAAAAGACCATTTTGAAGAGCCAGAAGGGGCCGATGGATATTGATCCAGGTCCTCCCAAAGCTCTCCTGTGTTTCTGTCTGTCTCAATCTCCACTATCTTTCTATCTACAAGTTTCTCATCCCTCTCTCCTCAAGAGTACCCTGGGTAAAAGTGGGAGCTGGATTCTCCCACACACAGAGATTCAAAGAGTCAAAAACAACAATAAACAAACAAACAAAAAAACCCAAATGCAGAACCATTTCACCAGCGTGAGCTAATATCAAAAATCTTTCCTGCATACAAGTTACACAGTGAAAAACCAGATTCCTTTGTGAGTGTATGTGTATGTATGTATACATGTTAATGTGTGTAGGTGATGTGTGCATATGGTGGCCAGAGAATGACCTCTGCTGTCACTTCCCAAGTACCATTCATTCACCTTGTTTTTAATTTATTTTTATTTTTTTATGTGGACGGGTGTTTTGCCTGCATGTATGTCTGTGCACCACGTGTGTGTCTGGTACCTGCAGAGGCCAGAGAGGGTGTTGGAGCCCCTGAGCCTGGAATTACAGAGGGTTGTGTGCCGCCATGTTTTTGAGACATGGTGTTTCACTGGCTTGCAGCTGGGCAAGGAGGCTAGGTTGTCTGGATAACAAGTCCAGGGGATCCACCTGTCTCCACCCCAACAGCAAACAAGGTCCCCTATGCCTGGCTAATTTCATGTGGCTCTGGGGATTGAACTCAGGTCCTTGTGCTTGCAAGACAAGAATTTTATTGAGTCGTTCTCCTACCTCAGAAAATAATTACATTTTCAGTAGTAAAACTGTGAAGGTCCATCCTGCCAGGTGTTTCCAGATAATGCAACAAAGGCTGATAGTCATCTGCCCAGGAAAGCAGCAATCAGCAAAATAATGTTTTCGGTTTCTGCGTATTGTCCTTATGAATATTCCAGGCTGGGTACAGTAGCACACACCTTTAATCCCAGCACTTGGGAGGCAGAAGAGAGTGGATCAACGTGAGTTCAAGGGCAGCCTGGTCTACATAGTGAACTTCAGGACACTCAGGGAGACCCTGTCTCAAAATGCATAACTATATAAAACAAGAAGTATTTCAGAAGAGAAGAACATCCTATCCTCCCTCTCTATTCCCTTTTCTCCTATATGTATTAATTTCTTAGCTGAAAAAAAATAAGATATTGTTAAATTTAAAGCAAAGGTCTGTATGCCTGTGTCGTGATAAAATGACTGCTGGCTTGGCTCCCAAAAGGAGGAAGTGGGAAAGAGAGGGGGTTGGGAGAATGTGGCCAGAATAGAGAGAAACAACTTTTAATCTTCAAAGTAGTTCCTGCCTGTTTCCTCACAGAGTCCACAGTTTTGTTTTTCTGGTAGTGAAGAATTTTTTAAAAAATGAGTTGCTGCAATTAGATTTGGGTTTTCACATAGCTACTGCTTTTTCTTCCTGCTTCTCAAACTTCTTTGTTCAAAATTGCTTTTTCTTTGCTTAAATATGTGTGGAAGTGGGAGCCGCGCTTCGGAGCAGACAGGCCACAGGGGAGGCAGGTGGATGCTATGTGAGGGCTGTCTGAATTTTCTACAAAAGCATGTCAGCCATGATATGAAACAGAAACTCTGTAGAGATCCCCATGCTAGGTGGAAGCTCAAATACCATGTTCAAACCCACAGTGGGAGGTGTTTTGTTTTTAAAGAGAGATGTCCTAGGGCTAGAGGTGTGCCTCAGTTGGCAGACTACTTGCCTAGCATTCAGGATGCCCCAGGCTCAAGCCCTAGCACCACTTATACCTGGCAAAGTGGTGTTCACTTGCAATCCAAGCACCTGCGAGGTGAGGCAGGAGGCTCCAAGTTCAAAGTCAGGCTGGGGAGATGGTACAGACGGTAAAAGCTCTTGGTGTGTAAACCTGACAATCTGAGTTTGAATCTCCAGAGCCCACATAAAATCCATATGTAGTAGAGTGCATGTCTGTAACCTCAGAGTTATCCTTTGGAGAGAGACTCATGGAACAGCCAGCTTAGTTAGGGTACATAGCGGTAAACAAGAGAGAGATGCTGTCTCAAACACAGTGGAAGGTCAGAACCAATGCCTACCTAAGGTTGTGCTCTGACTTCCTCACATGTACCGTGGCAGGTGCACCAAATACACACACACACACACACACACACACACACACACACACACACACACACACACCAGTGACTGTGTCAGAGGGACAGCAGGTAGCAATTGAAGTTCCAGGTGTCAGTCCACCAGGAGGAAGCACTCTGATGAGTCGATCTTGGACAGGCAAAGACCCGAGACCACAGACCCTAGAATACCTTTTGCTTCTTCTGTGCCTTTACATGTTTGCTGCTGCCATCTTTCTCTGGTATCTGGCAAGGTGTGAATGGGTGTGGGGAGATCCCCACTGCCTATAATGTAGTGTGTTTATTTCATGGAAACATCCTGTTCTACTAGGCATTTTTACCTGTGGATGATTATGAAGATGATTTTTTCCTAAGCTGTACTGTCCAAATGATGACAATAATGTTAGTTTAAATAGAGTTTTGATGATTAAAAATATGAACAAGAAGTGTCACACTGCTACAACACATGAATCTCTATTGAGAAGCCATATAGACTGTGGCTTAGGTTAATGACTAAGGAAAATAACTGAGTCTCAGTAGACCAGCTAGCTTAAATTCTTTTAACTTTAATGTTGGGAGATGTATTCACAGGTTTTGGAGTGCATCACAGCTGGAACAAAGCTTTGAAAATAACTTAAAGTTAGACTAATATGTTTTTGTCAAATAGCTTTGAGGTGAAAACCCCAAGAAGATAATCTAAAGTTTTAGTAAGGCACATAGTTGAATACGGAACTCTTTAAGGTCAGGGAACAAGAACAAAGCAGCCTAATTATTACTAGCTGACACACTTTTCTTGCTAGGATTAGTTGATGACCAAAAGGTGATGATTAATTCCTTGTACCCATTTTTGTCCTCAATCTCCTAATATAAAAAAACTATTGGCAAGTGGGTATGTACCCTAAAGATTTAAAGTAGAGCTGACTGATTCTTTTTCATATATAAAAGTTTAGGTTGGTGATTCCTTATAAGATTACCTTTCAAGGTAAGTAATAAAGTAATTGGTCCTTTCTTTGTAACCGCAGAACTGCAGCCTGACTGAGAAAAGTATCTTGCTTGCCTACATGGTTAATCTTGCTTACCTGCCTCAGCTCCTCCTTCCTGCCATCCCTAGGAAAAGCCCCACAAACACAAATGAGTGAGACACTCAGGGGATTTTCTTTTCCCCTTAAAATTTAAGCAACTGATTAGGCGTATAGAAGCAGCAGTCTGGAAAGTAGAATTTTTAGGGTTCAATCTATGGGGCAGGAGATAATTTGAATATTCACATCACCAAATAATTATCGAGATCCACTAATTCATCAAAAACTACCAGGAATTCGAGTGACAAAATCAGACAGACATGTTGATTGCTTCCAAGGAATTTAATGTGTATGTGTGTGTGTGTACATCATGTATATCAATACATATCACATATATTATATATATATATATATATATATATATATATATATATATATATATATATATATATATATATATATGGTTGCTGCTAAAGATTGAACTGCAAGCTCCAACCCCAGCTCACCTCCAGGAAACTTCGAGTCTTATCATCTATACAGCTCCTGCTGTAGTAGACACTCTAGCCAGCACCGAGTATCAAGGCAGTTCAGCCAGCATCAACTCTGCTCAGTTGATTACCATTCCCGTAGCTCCAAAGGAGTCCATAAGCAACCTCTGCTTGGATCCACAGCAATGCCTGGCATGGTGCCCTGTTCCTGAGGTATGCATGTGTTTGCAATCATTTAACCACCACCTTTCCAGGAGTGGTGAAAATCCTGGTTCACCGGGACTTCCAGTTCCCACGGTACGAAATGGCCAACCTCATCACCAGGTCTGAGGGACTATCAAGGGCCTCCAGCCCACCACTGGGTACACTCAGTGTAAACAGGAACAGCCAGAAACCAATGAGCATAGCCAAACTCGGTGGAAAAGAAAGAGTAGCTTTAACAAAAAAAAAAAAAAAAAAAAAAAAAAAAAAAAACCTGCCAGGCTGCCCCGTTAGTGGAGAACGTCGCCCAGCTTGGGAAATTCGTTGGGTTATACAGGGGCAAATGGGGGTGGTGGGGAAGGTAGCTCAATTGCTGGACTAGCCAGGTAGGTTACCATGGGAACTCTGGAGAGGCATCAGTTGTGGGCAAAAGTGTTCTGGTGCCACCTGCCTCAGCCAAGGGCATTCATTCAGGTGTGACCACAGATGTCAGGCATGCTCAGGGGCTTCAGGTTTCTGTTTCTCAGCAGAACCAAGTCTCCTAGCAAAGCCATGCCCTGGTGGGATCTGGACAATGACCCTAAAATATTGCCATCCATCACCACTGCCATGTTGGGGGTCCTGTCTTCAAGTCTTACCACTCAGTGACTAGGGAATGGAAGATGGGGAAACCCTTACATGATTCTAATACCATGGCCAATGAAGAGCTGTGGTGTTCATCAACCTTTCCCTGGGTTTCCATAAATCAGGGTTTTCTCTCAATCAGGAAGTTTTATTGGTTACATTCTATAAGTGTTTTGGACTGCGTCTATGTTTGTATACCATGTGTGCCTGGTACCCACAGAAAGAGGTTACTGGATCTGCTGAAACTGGAGTTACAGATGGCTGTGGTTGCTGGGAACTAAACCTGGGTCCATTGGAAGAGAAGCCAGAGCTCTTAACCACTGAGCCGTCTCTCCAGCCTCTGCAAACAGGAATTTGATTTTGTTTCCTGATTCTATTATCATGAAAAAACGCTAAGGGTAGTGTTAGCAGAATGCCTCCTCACTTCAGGATTTGTGGGAACCAGTAAAATGTATGCTGGCAGCGAGTAAACCAGTAACACTGGTTAACACTGAACATGACGTGAACGTGAGAAGTCACTGGCCTTTAGAACGCTTACTGACGTCTCAATTTAATCTGTAATCCTGAATTACACCTTCTCTTACACAGGCTCATGCCTCGCTAGCCATGGTGGCCTCTCCATCCCAGTCAAGCCCAATTCTGCCTCTCCCAAGGCACCGTCCCTCAGCCACTTCAGCCTCCTGCGGTAGGTGTACTGGTAGCCCTGTCCTGCCTCTCCCTTCCTGAACTCTACCTGACCTTTTCTGGTCAGAAGCAGAACTACTTTCTCAACTACTTTTCAACTTAGTGAAATCAGTCTCTAGTTTGACTAAGGTCTCTGTTTTCTTAGTCTCTCAACATGAGTCTCCACTTTAAATGCCCTGTGTGACAGGAACAAGTATCCGTCTCCTCAGTTTCAAACTGTTCTTTCTTCCACCTTACAGCTCTCTCCACCTCAAATCATCGAGCATAAGCGTGCCTGCATGAGTGTGCATGCATGTGTGTGTGTTCAAGTGTGGCCTTGGTAAGTGTGCCTCCTTTGATGCTGGCGACATGGCTCAATGAAGAGCTTTGCCGCACAGTCATGAAAACATGAGTTCAGATCCCCAGCACCCACATAAAAAAAAAAAACCTGGATGTGGCGACACTGCTCATCTGTAATCTGAGCACTGGGCAGGCTGAGACAGGAGGGTTCTTGAAGTGCCAATCTAGATTAACTGGTCAGCTACAGACACACAGACACACACACACACACACACACACACACACACACACACACACACACACAAATGCCCCCTTTGATATGAGCTACACTTTTACAACAAGAAACTCCCTCAGAGCTTTGCTAACTAAACTCTTTTCTCCAGGAAATTCAGCTTGCTTTGTAAGAAAACATTATTGTATACTGGATGTCTCAGAGTTCTACCCACAGCTTCTAGATGCTCAGTGCCTCTTCCTTCCTTGACCCAGCTGCTGGAACATCCCATTCTCCTGTTCTTTGATGCTAGAGAGCTCTTCTACCTCTGATAAACAGACACATGAAGCTGGAAAAAAAAAAAAAAGCAAACTCTCCCACCTAATCAAACACAATAAACTGTGCACATCACTGTGTTTGGATCAGAAGCATTTAATGAATGCTATATATCTTATTTCAGTGGGTTTATTGTTCTAACACCAGGCCATATTCATCAGTGGATCACTCTACAAATTATTAAATCTCATCAAGGAAGCGTCTCCACTCTTGGTTTTCCTTGGCAGAAATAAATTCATTGTTTAATATATGTGTGGATGCAAATTAATTCTTCTCCCTCTTGATGACTCCTGCCCTGGAGAGCCCCCATCGAACATACATCATACAGAGATCCTAAAATAGCACTGTATTTTAGCACTTATTAAAGGTATTCTTTACAAGGATGGGTATTCTACGACCTGAGACAAAGCGAGAGCAATAACACAACCATCTTATAAAGAGGGTTTAACAAGAGAAGTTCCAGCCAGAGAAGGGGCAGGTGAGACAGCTCAGTAGCTAAGGGCATTTGCTACTAAGCCTGACCACCTGAGTTCCATCACCTAGACCAACGTGATTGAAGCAGAGAGTCAATGACTGAACTTTACCTTCTGACTCCTATATGCATGTTGTGATGAGTGTATGTGTGTGTGTGCATACATACACACACGCAATAGATAGATGATAGAAAGATGGATGACAGATAGATATAGATATAAAATAATAGTCTTATAAAAATGAAGCAGTTAATTTCCCTGTTTGAGAAAATATAACAACAAACACAAAATTAAGTATCCACACCGATGCTTATTTAAGAGGCATGTAAAGAGGTAAAGAGTCCTGAGACTCAAGCTTTGTGAACTTCACATTAACTCTGCTTCACTTCCTGAAGATTGTTCAAAAGAGTGCTTTCTACCTGCGGACCTGGTACATGGGACAGCCAGTCAGTCAGTCTTCACATCGGCCTTCTGAGAAAAGCACCATTACTTAAGCCTTGCCCGAGAACATGAAGAGTGACTCCTCACTCCAGAGAGGGCACCAGTGACAGGCCAAGGTAATGAGTCCATGCTTGTCTTGCTTGGCCAACCAGTGAGGTTATTGTGTTTATCTACAGGAGCATGGGTGCCTTCACTGAGAAATCTCCCCCTGGCATGGATGATGACTTCCGTATAGCCACATAGATGGAGTCCTTCAGCTAACTTTCCACTCTTCATATACTCTAGCACCTCCCTAAGCCCTGTGTGGCTGGGAGAAGATCACATAAGTTGGGAGGGAGGTGCAGGATGGAGAATTCCTTTGGTGAGGGAACTCCAACGTTCACCAGTCTTAGTGACTCTTCTGCAGATGATCCCAGCTGCTCCTGTAGGAATGGAAATGACTGTGCTCTGTCTCAGAGGACAGCATCCCAGAGCAGGCATGGGTTCCAGCTTCCTTCTCTAGCTAAGGAGGCATAGTCCCAGAGAAGGTGACCAATTTGTCCAGGGTCACAGAGCCACAGCAGGCAGACCAGGACCAATCATAGCAACCAGTGCTGCCTCCTAAGATATACAGC
The DNA here is from genome assembly GCF_903995425.1 of Onychomys torridus. Lineage (NCBI taxonomy): Eukaryota > Metazoa > Chordata > Mammalia > Rodentia > Cricetidae > Onychomys > Onychomys torridus. The sequence goes on along the minus strand of NC_050449.1, from coordinate 63,082,100 downwards.
CTTCTGGTCTGCCTCCATCACTTCTCAACATTATTTTTATTCCATCTTAAATTTCATCAGGAAAAGAGGCACAGATTTAAGAGTGTTGATTTTTTTAACTTGTAAACGAACACAGGTTTGAACCCTGAGGTTACATGGTGGACATTCTATCATTAGGACTTAGGTTTTCAACCTCAATCCTCCCAAACTAAATGAGCTTCTTCATCAGCCTCGGCCAAATGGGTTTCAAGTGGCTGAAGGTTATAGTGATAGCCTTGGGGTTCTCAAAATCACTAAGTTGGGATCATTTCCAATGTCAAACTGGTACTTAACAGGCAAGAGCTAAGAATCTGACTTGATTTATTTCAGAGTACAATCCTTCCCAAGCTAAGGTATTATTCTATAATTCCTCACATTACCAAGAAGTGTCATCAAACAGAAAATAAAGATATTTTTCACATCCTTAAGTAATTCAAAAAAATTGGGGATGATCCTTCTAATGTGGAAGGCTTAGAAGAAAGTTGCTCACTTTCAATGGGAGCGTTAACTTCCTTAAGCCACAGGGCCTCAAGTAGAGTGAAGTGGGTAATTTGACAAATGGACCCTCGGAGGCAGAAAGAGTAAAGGCACCCAACATATGCTCCAAAATCATTCAAAACTTTAAAGCCTCGAAGAACGGTGTGAGCTAATGAACTGAGCTAGTTAAGAGTGCTGGCCAAACAGGTCATCCCTTGTGTAGAGCACACAGTATGGCTACAGCAGCAGAACTGCTATCTATTTCAACAAAGAGAAAGCTCTGGGATTGGCTTGTCCGCCAACACCTGGATATTTGAAGCAATTGAGAAACATTTCATTTGTTTGACAGTTAAGATCAGTTGTTAGGGGCCAGTAAGAGATGGCAAGATGGTTCAGTGGGTAAAGGCACTTGTGTGTGTTGTGTAGGACCAGATTCCCAGCCAACGGCCCTTCTCTTCATGAATTCAGCTGTGCCAGCTTGCAAAAGATCATCACAGCTGGACTTGTTGAGTGTTGCCTAGCCCTTACAGAAGGAGGGGCACAGAGGGTCATGGGACCCTCATCCCAGTATTCAGCCACCCTCTCCAGTGAGTTGCAGGCAATTCTGCCATAATTGCACCTGGCCTCAGGGTCTTGAGGAGGAGCAGATATCAAGGTCAAAAGTGACAGAGAGTCTGAACAATTGTGTCAATTCAGACTTCCTCTTCTCATTTCTAGTAAGTCCTCCATCTGGTTCTTAGAGCAGTGGTTCTCAACTTTCCTAACACTGTGACCCTTTAATACAGTTCCTCATGGTGACCCCCAACCATAAAATGATTTTCATCACTACTTTATAACTGTAATTTTTTTTTTGAACTGAGGATTGAACCCAAGGCCTTGTGCTTGCTAGGCAAGCGCTCTACCACTGAGCTAAATCCCCAACCCTATAACTGTAATTTTTGCTGCTGTTATGAGTTGTAAATATCTGTGTTTTCCCGTGGTCTTAGGCGACCTCTGTAAAAGAGTCATCCGACCCCCAAAGGGGTTTCTATCCACTGTCTTAGAGAAATGTAGAGTAACCCCATCCCATAAATGTAAAGAATAAAACATCAAAAGGGCTCAACAACAAAATGTAACATGTGTGAAGTTGACAGATGTCTTTGATCAGTAGAAAAAAAATGAGCTATAGGTATGTCATAAGATGGTATTTAGATATAATCAACATTGTGTCTTAACCTCCATAAAATACTGTAGCTTGTCCCACTGACATAAACATGGTGTGAATCACTAATGTAATCTTACTGCAGCTGCATGGATATTACTTTCTCTTATACAGACTGTGCCCAGACTAATAAGCTGGGTGCCAAGGGATGAGCCATGCAGTAAAGCGTGGACATGCAAGCATGAAGACTTGAGCTGGGTCACCAGCTCTACACAGAAATGGAGTGCTAGCAGTTTGTGCCTGTGGTCCCAGCACTTAGGGAGGCATCCTAGTGCTTGTTAACCACCCACTCTAGCTGAATTATCAAGACCCAGGAGTTAAGAAAGCCTTGACTCAGAAACTACAGTGCAGGGCTGAGGAAGTGGCTCAGTGGTAAAAAGCATTTGCCACACACACATGAGGACCAAGAGTTTGCATCTCCAGAACCCACATAAAATGCTGAGTGGGCATGGTGGCTTGCCTTCGATTTCAGCCTTGGGAGGCATAGACAGGGGATCCCCATAGCAGGCTGGCTAGTGAAACTAGCTATATCAGCAAGCTATGGGTTTGATTGACACACTCTGCCTCCATGAATAAGGTGGAAGAATTGAGGATGATTGTCTTGGGCCTCTACATATATGTGCATACACATGTGCCCATAGATACACCACACACATGGAAATAAAATAAGGAAAAACACTGGGGAGACTGATTGTGGAAGACACCTGACATTAAGCTCCAGCTTCCAAGAGCACTCATGCACACACATACATGTACACCAACAGACATGTGCACAAATAAACACACCCACATGCACACACACATGCCTGCTTGAGGCAAGAGACCCTAACAGTGAAGGAATTCCAGCCTTGATATGTGAGGACTGTGTCAAGTTACTTAGAACACGTAGCTTAAACTATTAGGAGAGGACTGGGGGCCCAACAGAGACAGTAGCTGCTCTCAATTGTGCAAAAGGCTTCCATGTGAATGCACTAGCTTTTCCTGTGCAATTCCCAGAGTCAAAAGATAACGTAACACTAAATGGAGCTGATAAAAATGGTTCCCCGGGGCTGGAGAGATGGCTCAGAGGTTAAGAGCACTGACTGCTCTTCCAGAGGTCCCGAGTTCAATTCCCAGCAACCACATGGTGGCTCACATCTGTAATGAGATCTGGCGCCCTCTTCTGTATACATAAGTAAATAAATCTTTTAACCATTATAAAAAAAATGGTTACCCTATGCCACCTTGTTTCCCTGAGTCAAACACTGTGCTAAGGACACAGTATTCATTATCCCAATAAATCACCCCCGCCACCCTCATGCTAAGGAATGGCCATCGCCAACAAGCAGACTTAGCTTGGAACACAGGCAATGACCCAAACAACTAGAGTCACCCTGAGCACAACAGGCCAAGTGTCCTGTCACAGAATGTAATCAGTCCAAGGGAAAGGGTACTGCTGAGAGACTTCAGGCAGCAGGGGGCAGCTGGGCCAGAGCTGCCTCGGTTCCTCTAATGACACACTAAGATGAAAAGGCAGCTATGAGACATTTTTAAAGAAATTAAAGGGGGGGGGGGGGGATGACATGGGAAACAGAGAGAGAGATCACAACAGAGGGGCAGTTTCAGGACCCCCATTCCTCCCACTTCAAACTGCGATGTCTCTCTGTTCGTAGTTATTAAGATGGGGTGCATATCAAACAGACTGTGTGGACTTGCTAGGGAATAGCCCCTTACACATTCTGAAAGGACTTTGTTCCCCAAACTCTACCAGCATCCAGGCATGCTTGGAAAAATAAATAAACTAGACATCTTGAAAATACCTCTGGGGGCATTTTGGATATTTAAGACAAGACATGTGATGGCATCACGTTTTGGAAAATCACCCACAGTATCCAACCTGGCAACATCTTCCCACTTTTGTATGGGTCCTTCAAGTACTAGGATTACATCCCCCACTTTCCAATGCGTTTTTGACAGGAAGAGGAACAAAGAGGGAGGGGAAGTTGAGGATGGGAGGGGACGACAGCACAGTGGGGTATGAAATGGAAAAGAGGAGATACATACATTCGTGGGCCCTTGGAAAGGTGTGGGTGGCCCCCTAAAGTAGGAAGCATTCGTGGAATGTCTTTCCCTGAAGGAGAGAAATGTAAAGTCTACCTCAGCAAGCTCTGAAGGCAGGTGAACAACACAGATGTCTCTCACAGCCCTGTTCCTTCCTAGCTCTTTGCTTGGAAACAGCGTCATGAAGGACAGACGGACTCTACATGAAAGGGAATCTCAAAAGCCGCTGAGATCAATTTCTCTCCAAACCCACCCCATCCACTGCCTCTGCTGAAACTATAGCTCTGTCCTAAAAAGACTTCCATTTGCTGAATGGTTCTTCTGGAAGGATCACGGAACAACAGCAAAAGACTGGAAAATCCAGCACAAGCAAAGATCCTCTCCAAGCAGTTTGAGCCTCCCCGGCAGGAGGCAGGTGCTCCCTTCCACTTAAACAACAACAATTTGTTTTACTTTGATGGGTCCTCCTGAATAATGGTTTCGTCATTAAACATCTGGCTTCTTCTTAGCAGATTAGGCCTCCAATGAGGAAAGTGTGTTTATGATTCTAATTTGAAACACAGCACATTAATATGCTGATTCTCATCATGTTTGCCTTAACCTGTTTGGAGAAATTATGACTACAAATATCTTGTACACAACACCTCTAACCACCAGCTTGTACAAACAACATGTAGGGAGAGCCACCTCATCCAGACGATTGGAAGCACTTCAGAGGCGTTCGTGATTAGCGCGTTGGCCGGAAGCCATATTTTACACATAAACTCAGCATCTGTGCCCGCGATGCCTTCCGAGTTTAACAGACCCGCCTCTGCTGTTCCTAATAAGAGCATGCGAAGGAGCCAGATGGTTCTGCCTTTTCCTGAGCTAGGCACACAGGAGGGAGGGAGCCTGAGCCGGCTGCAAGTCAGATTTCCTCGGGCTCCAGATTCCTGCAATGTGGTATGTAAACAGTCAACCAACGGATGGAAATGAGGGTGCTATTCATTATTCATGCCTGGCACCTTGCCATCTCCGGTTCCCTTGAGCACTGGCTGCCTGTAGGGGCAGGGAGAGCATCTGAAGTGGGCAGGGCCGTGGGGGACCAAAGCTTCTGCAGGATCAGCGCTCCTGAGGTGCTCGCTTCCGGTCTAGTAGTGTCACCAGGGAATTGAAGGTCCCTTTTGTAGGTTCTCCGTCTCCTTCATAAAATAATTTAAAATGGGCTCAGGAGGGAGCGCAAGGAACATTTTCTAGCGTTTCAGAGGAAAGCAACATGGCGTGCAAGCTGAACACGTCTGGAAGAGGGAGATGGAGAGGAGGAAGAGAGAACAATGAATGCCTTTAGAGTTAGGTAGGGTCTGAGAAAGCAAGAGTGTTTGGCAATGGCAATGGCGGTCAGCCAGAAGCTGTGCTGGGGGTGGGTGGGGTGGGGAAGGTTCCCATCCGAGAGTGAGAAAGCCCAGAGGGTTAGAAAAAGCATGTTTTTAAGATTTTAGCTGGTCTTTTAAAAAGAGGCTCAGGCCGGTCCTGGTGGTGCTTGCCTTTAATCTCAGCACTTCAGAACAGAGCAGGAGAATTTCTGTTATTGTTCATTTTTTGCTCTTTGCCACCCCCCCCCACCAGCTTTTCTTAACTTAGCCTGTCTGTCTTTTGCCTCTGAGCTTTCCCATTCTCTTGCTTCTGTAAATCTTATTCTTACTCTGTGGCCGACTGTGTAGCTGGGTGACTGACCCCTGGAGTCTTCCTCCTTCTCTGGCTGCTTCTTCTCAGATTTCTCCTTCTATTTATTCTCTCTGCCTGCCAGCCCCTCCTATCCTTTCTCCTGCCTCGCTATTGGCTGTTCAGTTCTTTATTAGACCATCAGGTGTTCTAGACAGGCACAGTAACACAGCTTTACAGAATTAGACAAACACAACATAAAAGAATGCAACACACCTTAAAATAATATTCTACAACAAATCTCTGTGCATTCCAGGACAGCTTTGTCTATATACTGAGCTCCAAGGCAGCCAATGAGACCCTATCTCAAAGTAAAAGAAAACAAAGAGGTTTGTGAGTTCAAGGTATCCTTGCAGACACCCAATTACACACAAATGCATTACTTCACAGTGTGAGAACATGTGGCCAATTACAAGGAATGGCTCCCTAGCCCCAAAAGAATTCAGCTTTAAAGCTGGAGAGAAGGGGAGAGCACACTCAGTAGAGCATTTGACACTCAAGCACAAGGGCCTGACTTTGGTCACAGAACCCATTTTCTAAAAGCTGGGCATACGTGTAACCCCAGCACCAGGGAGGTGGAGGCAGGAGGATCTCTGGGGCCTGCATGCCAGCCAGTCTAGCTTTCTTGACAAGTTCCAGGCCAGTAAGAGACCCTGCCTCAAAGAAAGTAAATAATGCTGGAAATGTAGAAGCCCTGGGTTTGTTCCTTATTGTCATATAAAACAGACTAAATCAGGTGCAGGCCTGTAATCCCTGAACTTTGAGTGTATGACAGGAGGCTCAGAAGTTCAAGGTCATCCTTATCTCTGTACTGAATTTGGGGCCAGCCTGGTATAAATGGGGGGTGAGGGTGAAAATGACACCAGATGTTGTCCTCTGGCTTCCACATACATGCACATGCATGTACACACATACTTTTAAAAAAAATCTGCTTTAAATGTATCTGCCATCTCTGCCTATTATGACAATACCATGCCTCTGTCACCAGAGTGACATCCTTCAGTGGCCACAACAAACCTCTGCTAACTGCCTAAGTCCTGCTCTCCAGACCAGGAAATAGGGTCAGGCTAAACCCAAAAGCTTGGCCAAGGTCAGCCCAAAACAGGTAGAAGCAGAATTCTAACCCAGGTCCCTGAGCATCAGCTGTAAGGACCACTCTGCCTGGCTTTACATCCTGGGAGGTAAAGATTTTCACATCCACCAAGAACCAGAAATGGTCATCAGGAACACACAGATACACAAAGGCAGGTGGGACAAGAGAACTGTGAGCTGGGGATTTGGGATTGTAACTCAACCTGCACATTGGTGGTTTAATAACTTGTCCTTTTGCAGTGACCATAGCAACTTAAGGGTTTACTTATTTATTTTTTTATTATTTTACCTGTACGGGTGTTTTGTGCATGTATGAATGTATGTCAGGGAACCATGGACAGATGCAAGAAGAGAGTCTCAGCTTCCCTGGAACTGAAGTTGCAGGCAGTTGTGAGCTTTATGTGGGTGCCGGGTATTGAATTGGGTCTTCCAGACAAGAAGCCAGTGCTCTTAACCTCTGAGCCATCTCTCCAGGAAGGGCTGGTTTTGACTCACAGTATGAAGGTTCAGTCCATCACGATTGGGGAAGTCATGGCAGTGGGAGCTGGAGGTTGCTGGGCACAGCGCATCATCATCGGGAAGCAAAAATGGATGCTGGTGCTTAGTTTACTTTCTGCTTGTTTAGTCCTGGACCTCAGCCCACGGGATGGTGCTGCCCACAGCTAGCGTGGGTCTTACCTCCTAAGTTAGCAATCTAGAAACTCCCTCCCAGACATGCCCAGAAAGTCTCCTAGGTGAGTCTAGACCCTGTCAAGTTGACAGACAGCAGCAGCCATCACAATTGGGTACTGAAGCAAAAGACTATGGGAACAGGGATTAACTCAAAAAGAAAGCCTACCAAGCCTTCAGTAATAAAACTGAACATGCTGGACTCTCTTGGGAGCAGGCTATAATTGAGGGGTCATTTGCTCCCAGAACTAAAGAGCACAAGGGGAGAGATATAAACCAAGAGTCAGATTTATAAGAATCAATACCAACTTTAGATCTCAGATACAGAGGTCAATAGATTGATAACTTCCTGACACTTCTTCAATGCTGGGGAGCAGGAAGAATGTCCAACTAGAATTTAAAATATTCAGTTCCAAATGTTGTGTGTGGGTATGTGTGTGTGTGTGTGTGTGTGTGTGTGTGTGTGTGGATGTGTGTGTGCCTGCAGTTGTTATGTGTGTGTGTGGTGCACATGTGTGCCTGCAGTTGTTGTGTATGTGTGTGTGTGTGCATGTGTGCGTGTGTGCCTGTAAGTTGAGGGCATACAGCTGAACAAGGAGCCAGGGTCAGTCCATACAGGGGATCAAGGAGCCAGGGTTAGCTAATCTTGGCAGGAGCAGTCTCTGTTGGGGAGCAGTCGTCAGGCTCTCATCAGAGGGGGGTGGAGCTATGGTGGCAGTTTCTGCAAGCACTGAGCATCCATCCACAGCGGCCAGAGGAAGGCTTGTCATCCTTCTGAGACTCACCTGGGGACGGGGGTCTGCCACTCTCACAGGTCCGAGGCATTGGGTCCTTGACAGGGCTGTTCTCGTCTTAACAATACACATTTACTCAATACATTACACAATATATTACTGCTGATCACAACTGTGACCTAGTGCTTGTGTGGTGAAGACAGAAGGGGGTCCCAGAGCTTGATGGACGCAAGTCTGGGTTCAGTGAGAAACCTATTCCCAAAGGATGAGGTGGAGAGAGAAACAGTGGAAGGCACTCAAGGTAGACATCTGGCCCCCATATGAATGTATAACAGTACACACATACAAATATACCAACACATTCTCACACACACACACACACACACACACACACACACACACACACACACACAAAGTGAAGAGTGACTAAGAGAGATTTGTGATGTCAGCCTCTGGTCTCCACACGTGAACATACATGAACACAAGAAATGACTCTCATTCACCCCAGACCTCCTGCATCAGAAGCTCCAGAAGTGGCCCAGCACTCCAGGCTTCAACTAGGCCTCCAGCAGGTTCGAATCCAAGCATTAAAGTCTGAGAACCATTACATCAAATTATCTGCTAATCACTTCGCACTGTGTTTAGTTTTTCCTTCCTTGTCTTCCCCCCCCCCCCCTATAGAGACTGCATTGAGGAGAAGCTGGCAGGCCTGCCCCTCTCCTGCATCACTCTGCCCCCCACCCACCCACCCATACACACACATACAGTGACCATTCCCAAAGATCGGGCTCTCTGTTCCCCCGCAATATTCTATTTATATCTCAGACTGTTTCTGCGTGCTGATTTGAGACAAAGTGTACCCCGCCCCCCTGCTCCCCCCTCCAAGTCTCCAGTGAACAAACAGCCCATTTGAATGTGTCAAGCACCTGATTCACTTAGACTTATCCCTATGGCTTCATGCTGGCCTCAGAAGCCCTGTGATAGTCTTAATCTTAACAGCTGAGTTAATACCTCAGACAAAAGGCGCTTGGGGTGTGGGTGAGTCTTCATAGGTCACCCACAGAGGGAAGCCTGTTGAACACACACATAAAGAGAGAGGAGATAGGAGGCAGCTGCCCAGACCTTTACACCCTTTGATCACTCTATCAGCTAAAGCATAAATCCATGCCTTGACCTCACAAAACACCACTCCGTCTTTTCTCCACATTTTACTTTTATAGCCAATCAAACACTTAAAAAATTACAAATCAATTTCGCTGCTAAATGATAATAAATTGACTGGACATTACTGCTGCCACAACGTAGATGTCACAGGAAATTCTTGCAAGGCAGTCTCCCTCTGTTGGAGGCCTGAGCTGCTTATCACAGACTAGATTAGAATTAAAGCCAGAGTTTAGGATGGTGCTGCTGTTCACAATCTGCCAAGTCAGATCACAAGGTCGCATGCCCTGCTCTTCCAAATCTGTTCTTCAGAGCCAACAAAGATGAGAGAGAACAAGTATTTCCAAAAAGAAAAGCCACCTTTTGTTGAATTGATTCAAGTCTGACATTCTCTCTCTCTCTCTCTCTCTCTCTCTCTCTCTCTCTCTCTCTCTCTCTCTCTCTCTGTGTGTGTGTGTGTGTGTGTGTGTGTGTGTGTGTGTAGCTGTGTGCACATGTGTGCCTGTATACCTGAAAGAGCCAAGATATCTTCCTCCATCACTCTCCACCCTCCTCCCAGACTCCCCTGGGGCAGGGTCTCCCAAACCTGGGCTTATTGACTGGCTAGACTGGCTGGCCAGCCAGCTTTGGGGAGCCCAAGGTCTCCATGGCCCCTGCCCCCAACACTAGAATTTCAGGTGGATGGCACCACACTGGGCTTTTATTTTTAAGCATGTGCTGGATTTGAACATCCTCATTCGGTGTGGTTGCAGACAGAGCCATCTCTCCCCAGCCTATCTTTTAGCTTTGGGTGTAATTAAGTTTCCAAACTTTGAGAATTCTATACACTTGTCAGATGCACCCAACATAGATCTTTTACTTATCTAAGTCATGCGGCCACAACTGTTATCCAAGGCAAGTTAGTAAGCAAGAGGCTCTTTGAATAGTTGTTGGAGCCTAGCAAAGGGCTCTGCTGCCTCAGCTCTCAGGCTTGACTGTGGCCATTACACTTGAGCCTACTACCCTTGTTCTGAGCCTCTATCACTGTTCATCGGGTAATAGAGCTACGGCAGTGATGAACCGTGGACCAAACCAGGACTCTTCCTTCAGTGTTTTCAAGGTCATCCCAAGCCACTGTTCATAGGCAAACATATTTCAATATTTTTCTCTCAATGTCAGAAACATCTCTAATTTTCAGTCTATTTTCTGTAGCTATCACAGAATATCAGATTCTGGGTAGTTTATAGAGTAGAAATCTTTTGGGTTTATGGTTCTAGAGGCTGGAAAAACCAAGAATGTGGTCCTGGTATCTGGTGAGAGCTTTCTGGCCGCCTGGTAACATGGTGGAGAGACATCTCGTGTGAGATAAGGCTAGTGTATCGGTTCTGGTCTGTTCTTACAAAGCCATGACCTCACAACACCACCTTACTACTTCCCAAAGCCCCACCCCCACCTCCAAACACCACCATAGGAGTCTAAGGATCACATAAATGTCTAACGCATGAAATTCTAGACGTTACATTCAACCCATAGTATCAATTTTGTAGGTTTCCATTTCCCACGTGTGTGGGTTGGTGCATATATATTTTTTGCATGCCGGTGGGCATACAAGCATTAGTATCATCTGTCAACAACTGCTAACACTTGGCTATAGTTCTTCTACTCCTCTAAATACACACACGTTTCTAAACAGAAGCACACTTCCTTGAGCCTTTCTCACCAACAACTGTACACATAAACATCTTTCTAGGACATTGAATGCCCCCCTGATCTACCCTTTTAGTGACTGCATAGGATTCTGGTGTAGAATACCATGTGTTCCTTTAAGAACCACCCTCCACTATTGAAACTCTGGGCCCCCTTCCAGGGATTTTGTTGATCATAAACATTACAATATCTTCATTCACACCTTCGTTCACTACTTGTGCAGGGTGGCTCCCTAGGAGTGGAGGTATGAGACCAGACATCTACACATGGGTAAGGCTGGACCCCTCCTCCCAAGCTGCCTTTCAGAGAGGCCAAATCACACAGTGCCGCCATTGTCCCTCACCTTCATGATGTCAGGTTTCATTCTTTGCACTTAGCATTTAAAAATTGTAACATACCCTCTGTGATAGTCACATTGTCAACTTGACATGATCTAGACTCTCCAGGAGACACATCTCTGGGCATGTCTGGGAGGGAGCTTCTAGACCAGGCTGACCAAGGGTGGAGGGTCTACCTGAACTGTTGGCAGCACCATCCCATGGGCTGGGGTCCTGGACTGAGTAAAATGAGAAGGTGAATGAGCAATGACGCTCATCTCTCTGCTTCCTGACTTCAGGTGCAATGTGACCAGCTGCTTCCTGCCCCTGAGGCCATGATGAACTGAACCTCCGAACTTGGAGTAGAAACAAGCCCTTCCTTCCTTCCTTCCTTCCTTCCTTCCTTCCTTCCTTCCTTCCTTCCTTCCTTCCTTCCTTGAGTTGCGTGTGTTGTGTTTCACTGAGGAGAGCAGTAACTAATGCACCTTTGGCTAATGAGGCCATTCTCTGCAGCAGCTGCTTTAGAAGCAGGCAGGGCACCAGCAGACCCTGGCTGTCAAATTGTCCCAGAATGCTAGCTGGGGTTTGGGGCTTTGGTGCTTCCCACAATCTACTGTGCATAGAGATCACCCACAGGTTGTGTCAAAATACAGATTCCAGCTCAGCAGCTCTGTGCTGGACCGAGACACTTCATCTGACAAACTCCAGGTGCTGCTGGTCCGTAGATGTGGCTCAGAGATCTTGATTGTCTTCTCAGACCCTCCACCTTCGCTCAGCCTGGTCTAGAAGCTCCCTCCCAGACACACCCAGAAATGTGTCTCCTGGAGAGTCTAGATCGTGTCAAGTTGACAATGTGACTATCACAGAGGGTATGTTAAAATTTTTAAATGCTAATTTTCCTCTTTCTGGCAGCTGCCTCCGTAGAGGTGCCCCGCCCACTCCCTGCATTGCCTTATACAATCCACCAAGTTACTATGGGCCTCTGTTTCCCCGTCTGTGAAAGGTAAGGAAAAGCACCAAGTACTTGGCCTTGAAGTCCATCCCATTCTCACCAGGAAGGGATGTCCTCCCTACCCACATGGAACTCAGTGTCACCTAAGTCCCTCCTTCAAAACTGCTTTCTTCCCATTTTACCTTCCCTTAGCATAACTGAAACACTCATCCCATTTTACCTTCCCTTAGCATAACTGAAACACTCACCGAGCTTTGATTCCTAAGTGAACTTTTACAAAAGTGTCACACGCTCGTCCCCTGTAACAAACGCTTCTTCCTTCTTCCCAGAGGCTTGCATGAAACTGGGAGGCTTATGTGTCTGGAATAGACCGGAGTTAGATGCACTGATCTACATCAACCTGCTGGGACCTAAAGAAAAACCAACACAGTGAACCAGTCAACATCTTCCACTCCGAATTTGTGTTATGAGAGGGTGTGCCACGGTGTGTGTGTGTGTGTGTGTGTGTGTGTGTGTGTGTGTGTGTGTGTGTGTAGGGGACAACTTGTGACTTGCAGGAGTCAATCCTCTCCTCCACTATGTGGATTCTGCATACCTGAAGGAGCCAAGATGTCTTCCTCCATCACTCTCCATCCTCCTCCCAGACTGCCCTGGGGCAGGGTCTCCTGAACCTGGGCTTATTGACTGGCTAGACTGCGTCATGGGACTAGAACTCAAGTCATCAGCCATGACAGCAAGCCCCTCACCCTCCACCCCCAATGCTCATTCTGCAGACTCAACAGGCCCTTCCATCCTTCCAGTCCCTGCGGCCCGGCCCGTGTGTTCGGAGCTGTTTACCGTTCTCTGCCCTCCAATTTCCAGGAGCCCCAACCAAGACTCGCTTGTCTGAAGAGCGGCTAACACAATTCCCCACCATCACGACAAAGCTTGCTGATCAATACGGGAACAAATCCCACCTTATTAGGTCCCGTTTGATCTTAAGATTTCAGACACATAATGCAGGAGAGGAGCCAAGTGGCCTTATGAACACAAATTAGGCAAGCACCCAGTCGAAAAGAAAATGGATTTACAACACCTAGAATGTTCCAGAGCCCAGGACATGGCCCGCAAGCCAAGCAAACAGCACGGGTCATCCTCCCACCCCACACCCACACCCATCCCCACACCCACACCCACCCCCACCCCGCCTTCTCTATTCCTTTCTACTCCATCCCCCTCTCTCCCCGCAGTAGAGTAAACACTTGTTCTCTCCACAAACATTAGTGTATTCTCCTATTAGGGGTGACTTAATTCCCATGCCTGCTACAGTGTGTGTTACTGTCCAGCGACTCCGAGAAGGGCCCAGGAAGGCCTGTGAGGAGCTTCGCAGCGACCCATCAGCTGCGAGCCCATCAAGATGGACGCCTCCTCAGGACCGCTGTGGAGCATCTCATCCTTCCTCCTCTCTGCCCAGAGAGCCCGCACAGGGATTAGATTATTATCCTAGCGTCCTGGAGTCCCTCCAGGTGCAGATTGCGAACCCGGCTCCAAGGGGAACTTTAAAAAGGTGCAGGAAATAGACCTTCAGCAGAGCGGGTTAAAACACACACACACACACACACACACACACACACACACACACACATAACCTTTGCCGAGTTTAACTCCGTCTTAGATACCCATAAATAGAGCAGCTTTCAGGAACTAAGAACTAATCCCCCAGCGATAATACAAAGCCGGTCTCTCATTCCCCAGGACCGTGCAGATTGCTTCAAGAATCGCGAGGAGTCTCCCCGACTCCTTAAGCTGTGTAATTCATTTCTGAGCACCCGTTCGAGAAACCTCATTAATTTAGGTGGTCTTTTTGGCCATACATCCAATGCACACAAATATTTGGTATTTTTACCCGAGGTTAGAGTTGAAGGGAAAAAAATTAATTTCTCATTTTCAGAAGGGATTATGAACATGAAACTGTGACAGTAACACGCGTCTGTTACCTGATTCACACACACACACACACACACACACACACACACACACACACACACACACACGGCATGCAGAATACATGAAGATAAAATTGAAAGAAAGAAAGGGGGAAAAAAAGGAAAGGATTTTATAAAAACAGTCGATTTTCTGTAGCCGAGTCTCAGCACTCCAATCAACCACAAGATGGAAGAGCTTTGATTTGGGAGGAAAAAGAAATCCTTTGAACATCTATGGGCATGTGCTGTGTGTAATTACTTCACCTAGATTTAGCTCTCTGAATTATCAAGTCTCTGGACGGAAGCCACGCGGCCACCATTGAGCTGGGTTCACAATGGCCCCTAAAGGAGCCGGGACTTCAAAGGTGGCTCGTGGGTGTTTGCCGCTCTCCATTGACCGTACCTGCACTAAACGAACCACTCTGCCTAATTAAACGGAATCTCTTCCTCTCTATTAAAAATGCAGAAGTGCCGGCTGGGTATAAACATGTCACCGGAGAAGGTGGAAGGGGAGACCCTCTTGATACTGGTCAATAACCGGCTTAACCTTCTCTAAGCAAAGCCATGGTCCAGATAGCACTGGGGGACATAAATTATTCTAATTATTTTATTATCAGTAAAAACTATTTAGATGTAAAGAGTGTTTATTCTCCACAATTGTGCCCACAAGAACCATCAGGATATATAATGGGGTGGGGGGTGGGAGGTTGTCTTTGTTTCAAATACCAGCATATAACTTGTGGCCCACTTGCCTTTTCAATTACCCATGTCCCCAAAAGCCCTAACAGCATTTTCTGCCACGGTTCTATCGAGATTAGCAAGAGATTGTTTTGTTTTTAATATTTTTTTAAACTTGATTTTTATTTTATGTGCATTGGTGTTTTTCCTGCTTGTCTGTGTGACAGTGCCAGGTCCCTTGGAACTGGAGTTACAGACAGTTGTGAGCTGCCATGTCGGTACTGGAATTGAACCCGGGTCCTCTGGAACAGCAGTCAGTGCTCTTAACTGCTGAGCCATCTCTCCAGCCCTGTTTTAAATATTTTTTATCATAGTTTTACACTTAGCATTCTGGGGTTTTTTTGGTTTTTTGTTTTTGTTTATGTTTTTGTTTTTTGTTTTGTTTTGTTTTGTTTTGTTTTTGGTTTTTCAAGACAGGGTTTCTCTGTGTAGCTTTGCGCCATTCCTGGAAGCTTTGTAGACCAGGCTGGCCTCGAACTCACAGAGATCCGCCTGCCTCTGCCTCCCAAGTGCTGGGATTACAGGCATGCACCACCACCGCCCGGCTACACTTAGCATTCTTAAAGAGATAATCCATAAAAGTCTTCTTTGAGAACAGAATTTCTGTCAATGTGCTTCAAGTTTGTATTATTTTGTTCTGTGGTTTAAAGTAAGGAAGGTTTGCAAAGCCTTGCCCTTTTCTTTTGAAACTGGTGTAGGAATTACAAAATCCTTTCAGCTCATCAGTTTGACTCCCACGCAGGGCTCGCTGACCGATCTCCCGACCTCTTAAAAGAGTTAGATGGTTTTTGTTTGAAACAATATTTATGATATGAAGGTTGTTCATTAAACAACCAGCCAGAAACTAGAAACCGGAACATTTGCCTGAGACTTTTGAGTTGAGATGTTTTGTTGGAGCGCCCTCTTGTGGCCAGACTTCACCAATGCAACTTCATTCCCACATTCATTTTTGGAGCAGCATCGATGGGTATAAACATAATTAGTATTTAGAGGGGACTTTGACATCACATGTGTTTATCGAAACAACAGTACTGTGCCACCACCACCCTCGGTTTGACTTCCCCAGCAACAGTCTCTTGACCTGGTTTACAGTACCAGGCATGGCTCTATTTTGAAGAGAGCCTCAAATCCAAACAGAAAGCAAATTCGTTACCCCCATAACAATTAAGCCATTGGGCTCCTCCTCCGTTTTCCAAAAATATCATAAAATGCATTTCACTGAGTCAAACAGATGTGTGTGAGAATTCGTAAATGTATGTGAACATTTAAAACATGCATACAAAATTTCCACAGAACAGAAAGTAGTTTGAAAACAGAGCAAGTTTGCACCCACCCCGAAGTGTCCTTCAGTACAGGAGAGATGCCTCCTATACCCCGATTCACCATCACCATCAGATACCAGTGGTGGGATACTGCTGGGAGGCTGGACAATGTCAGTATCCTTGCCTGAGGCCCCCCAGCATGCTGTGAAAACATGTCCCCACTGGATAAGCTCTTAGTGGTCACTGTCCTTGTCTGAAATGCGGTTTCTCTGTGAGACCCTCTCACATTGGGATGTAAGAATTCCAGAGAGGAAGAAATATTGAAAGAGTGTGTTATGCCCTGTGGTGGTGGCGCACACCTTCAATTACAACATACAATACAGAGGCAGAGGCAGATGGATCTCTGTGAGTTCGAGGCCAGCCTGGTCTACAGAGTGAGTTTCAGGAGAGCCAAGGCCATTACACAGAGAAACCCTTGTCTTGAAAGAAAAAAAAAATAAGTTGCTATGTTAGTTTGTTAACTATGTAAAAGGTACTATGCCAAGTAAAGGCTTCTGAAGTCATTTTCAAGCTTCAGTGTTCACCAAACATTCACAAAAATCTAAGGGATTTGGGAAGATTGTTGCATTTTGCCAGGAAGCCTGGATTAAGAATTGAATACATTTTGAAGTCACCATAAGTATCATATCATTCGTGGAATTTTTCTTTGAGATGACAAAGGCCCAGTTATTACAGAGCTTTAATTTTATACCATTTAAATTACTATTTTCAGCATTTTAAAAGTCTAATAATGTTTTTATTCATATAAGAAATCACTACTTATAATTATAAGAAAGCAATAAAAGCTCAATGACTTTTTTGGGGGGCAGGGTCTCAAACTCACTAAGTAGACCTTGAACTTCTGGTCTTTCTGCCCCTGTCTCCTGAGTGCTGGGATCACTGGCCCGAGCCACACCAGTATATGTGGGTGCCCAAAGTCGGGTGCAGACTGTCTATCAACTGAACTACCCTCTCAGCCCCAGGACTCTCCCCAGACACATAAAATTTTAGATCTTAAGAAGACTGGAAACTATAACTTTCAAACTTGTCATTTTACAGGTTTTAAAAATGAAACAGGCTGGGCGGCGATGGTGGCGCACGCCTTTAATCCCAGCACTCGGGAGGCAGAGGCAGGCGGATCTCTGTGAGTTCAAGGCCAGCCTGGGCTACCAAGTGAGTTCCAGGAAAGGTGCAAAGCTACACAGAGAAACCCTGTCTCAAAAAAACCAAAAAGAAAAAAGCAAACAAACAGTTGAGGGCCAGTGAAATGTCTTAGTGGGTAAAGGCACTCGCTAGCAAGCCTGCCGACCCTAGTTCAATCCCCAGAACCCACACAGCCGAAGATCTGACTCCTGTTGGTTGTCCTCTGCCTTCCCCCACACATACACATTCACTGTGGCATGTGTGAACACACCCAGAACAAATGTCATTTAAAATTTTTAATTAAGAAAAACAGTTGAACATGTGGGTCATGCCTGTAATCCAAGCACTCTGGGGGCTAAGGAGGAGCACTGTGAACTAAATGGTGAGAATCTGTATCAAAGAGAAAGTAAGAAATACAAGCAACAACAATAACAAACAGGCCAAAGGTGGGTAGGAGCTCATCCAAGGTCAGGAAGAAAAGCCACAAACTGGCCTACACTGGTTCTCTCTCTCCCCCGCATCCCCCATGTACATGAAGATGAAGGTGAGCATGCACACGTGGGTACATGCATGTATGTGGGAGACCGAGGATGACCTTGAGTGGCATTCCTCAGAAGGCTCTGCCCCCTTGCTTTTGGAGACAGTGTCCCTCTGTGACCTGAAGCTCACTGATTACATCAGCTGGTAGGCCAGCAAGCCCCAGAGATCTGCCTGGCTTTACCTGTCTCCACCTTCCCAGAGCTGAGGTTACAAGCGTGTGCCACCATGCCCACATTCTTATTTTTAATTCTGAGGGGTGAACTCAGATCTTCAAGCTTATGTAACAAATGTTTTACAGCCGGACTCTTTCTTTATAATAATAACCATAATTTTTAAGATAAGAGGGACAGCACTAGAAAAGCACTAAGAACCCTCCATGCAATACTGAAGGTAAAGCATCCTCTCTGGAAATTTCTGGAACTCTTTTTCCATGCTTGTTCATGCCAGCTGGAGTCCTTACAAAATTACAGAATGTGAAGACCTGATAATGGGAAGTTTGCCCCTAGAACCACAGCAGGCTTTAGAGACTGAATTCAAAGTTATTAGGAATAAGTTTTAGTCACTTAAGAAAAGTCCACAGACTTTGTTTTTAAAATTTTAAGAAAGGCCCTTGATCAGTAGCCATCAAGTCTTCAGTGGACCCATGGATGTGGTCATTCTCCACTTCTCCACAAGGTGGCGCTCTGCCTCCAAGCAGTGACAGATGTAATTGTGAACTCTAGAGACGGTTTCACGTGCCTCTGTGCTTAGCATCCTGACATCACATTTATAACAATCGGCTCTACCTCCCGGAACATGAGCATGTGACAAGGTGTGTACCCTGAAGTTCTGGTAAAAGAGTTGGTGATGCTCTGAGGGAATGTCCAGCCTTGGGACAAAATTAGATGTGAGAGGTCGAGTGTGTGCGTGCATGCGTGTGCATGTGCATTTGTGTGTGTGTTTGCAAGTGTGTGTGTTGGTGTGGGTTTGTATGCATGTGTTTGGGTTTGCAATATGTGCATGTGAGGTCTGTTTTCCTGTGTGAGTATGGGTATGTTAGTGTGTGCACGTTTATGTGTGCCAGTGAGTATTTGCATGTGTATGCATGTTTTGGTATGTGAGTTTGCATGTATACATATGTTTTGTGGTGTGCATTTGCATGTTTATGTATTCTAGTCCCTGTGTGCTGATATATGTGTGTTTGCAGTAAACGAGTAAGGAAGAAACAAGGCTTGCATTAAGTCCAGACTTTAAAAGTCTTCCTTGTCATATATAATTCAACAGATCATGGCAAAGGCAATGGCATTGTTCATGTTCCTTTTCCAGCCCCCCAGACAAAGTATCTCCCAGGGTCGGCTTTATTCCGGCTCACAGTTTCAGAGGGCCTCAGTCTGCCATAGTGGGGAGGCATGGGGATGCTTACAGTTACGGGAAGATGGCGTGGAGAGACTGACATTCTGGAAGACTAAAAACAGAGGGAGAGAAGGGAATATGGGGTCAGGAATCATCTTCAAAGGCCAGCTGCAGAGCCTTACACAACAAGCCAAGCCCCATCCCCTACGGTTCTCCCAGCCTTCAAATTACCACCACAAACTGGGAGCCAGGTGTTAGTGAAGTGAGCTTGTGAAGGACATTTCAGATTCAAACCAAGATGTTCTTCCAAGCGCAAGGACCCACGGGGAACTTTGAATTCTCTGAGGGCACTATCCTAAGACATTTGTAAACTTCTTTCCCAGCTCCTTCCTACACCTTAAAACTTTAAAATTGTCTCAATTTGATTTAGTGTGCATGAGTGTTCCCCTTGTACGTGTGTCTGTCACCACATAGAAGCAACACAAGCCTGTCGGATGCCCTGAAACCAGAGTTACAGTTGGTTATGAGCCACCATGTGGTTGCTGGGAATCGAACCCCGGTCCCCTGCAAGAGCAGCCAGTGCTCCTAAACTCAGAGCCATCTCTCCAACCCCTACTCCTTGAATTTTATAATTTTGTTTTGTTTCTTTTTGAGGCCGGGTCTTTTTATACTGCACAGGCTGGCCTTGAACACTTAGGTTTAAGTGATCCTCCTCCCTCAGCCTCTGGAGCGGTTGAGACTGTGGGTATAAATCACCCCCTGGGTCTTACAGTTCATGTTTAGAAATCTACTTGAAAGTAAATAGCCTTGAGTTGTAGTGGGTTATGGCTAGGGACTTCCCTACCATTTAAAAGCAACAGTCACCCATCCCCACAGTCAGAACTGACTGGTATGTTTCTTCCTGACTGATTTCTCAGTGTCTGGTTTGGCTACAGGTCAGCCAAAGAAGAGGGTCTATTGAAGGAAAGCAGATGATCATCCTAGACACAGTCACATATCCTAAAATGACATTTTGGTCATATCTAGAGGTGGTCTGTAAGATTATAAATCACCTAGTGACATTGTATGCTGTCTTGGTTTGTAGCCTCTGTGGTGTTTGCAGTGACAAACCTCATCTAATGTGCATTCCCTATAACACTCCTAATATGGGGGTCTGCCAGGGTCCAGCTCCTGCAGACTCCCACAAGCTATTGATTAGTCTTTCAAATAATTTTTAGAATTATCTTATTATTTTATGTGTATGAGTGTTTTATCTTCATGTATACATGTGCACAATGTACATGCCTAGTATCTCATGAGGCCAGAAGAGGGTGCTAGAGCCCCTGGGAACTGGATATGAGTGCTGGGAGTTGAATCCCAGTCCTCTACAAGAACAGCCAGTGCTTTTTTTTTCTTTTTTCTTTTTTTTTTTTTTTTTTTTTTGGTTTTTTGAGACAGGATTTCCCTGTGTAGCTTTGCCAGCCAGTGCTTTTAACCACTGAGCCATCTCCTAAGACCAGTGATGGTTAATCTTTATTGTTAACTTGATTTGCTTTAGAATCATCATGTAAACCTTTGTTTGAGGATGTCTGCCAGGCATAATCTAGATGAAGTTCATTGAAGTTGGAGGCACTCTATGGATGGTGCTATTCCCTAGGCTACGATCTTGAACTGAATACAAAGAAAAAAGTGAACTGGGTACCAGCATATACTCTCCCCCACCCCCACCCCATGACATATGCAATGTTTCCAGCAGCTTCAAGCTCCTGCCTGTTGGGGAATGTTATTTTAAGGTGTGTTGCTTTTGTTTATGTTGCATTTGTTTAACTCTGTGAAGCTGTGTTACTGTGCCTGTCTAAAACACCTGATGGTCTAATAAAGAACTGAATGGCCAATAGTGAGACAGGAGAGAAATAGGTGGGGCTGGCAGGCAGAGAGGATAGATAGAAGTCTGGAGGAGAAGGAGCCAGAGAAGGCGGAGGACACCCAGACACACAGCTGCACAGCCAGCCACAGAGTAAGAGTAAGATTTACAGAAGAGAATAGGAAAAGCCCAGAGGCCAAAGCTAAATGGGGTTAATTTAGGTAAAGAAAAGCTGGCAAGAAACAAGCCAAACTAGGCTGATTTTACAATTAAGAGTACGTATCCGTGTGTGATTTATTTGGGAGCTGAGTGGTGAGCCCCCCCCCCCGAAAAGCAGAAAACAAACAACACCTGCCAGCACACCTTCCCACCAACCTTCTTCTCTTTAACCTGCGTCAGACATTTTGTCACCGCAGTGACGAAAGTAACAAATTAGCCCCACCATTTTTTCCTCTATCCTTCTGGGTTTTTTTTATTTTTTTTATTTAATTTAATTTTACACATCAACCATGGGTTCCCCTGTCCTCCCCCCTTCCCCCTCCACCCTTGCCTTTGCCCCCAGCCCCTCCCCTCCATTCCCATCTCCTCCAGGGCCAAGACTCCCCTGGGGATTCAGCTCAGGCTGGTAGATTCAGTACAGGCAGCTCCAGTCCCCTCCTTCCAGGCTGAGCAAAGTGTTCCCACATAAGCCCAAGGTTCCAAACAGCCAGTTCATGCACTAAGGACAGGTCCATGTCCCACAGCCTGGATGCCTCCCACACAGTTCAAGCTATTCAATTGTCTCACTTATCCAGAGGGCCTGATCCAGCTGGGGGCTCCACAGCTTTTGGTTCATAGTTCATGTGTTTCCATTAGTTTTAGCCCCGCCATAAATGATATGTTTCTTCACTGTGGTTTTAGAAGTCCAAGAAACTCTCTTGTACCCCAACTTCCTTCTATTTCTTCACATCCATTACTTAAAGACAATGCTTTCATGCCAAGTTTCAAGATAAGGCCAACCATGTAAACTCACCTCCGGGAAAGGCATTCGGGCTGTGTGATGGCTCATTTTAATTATCAACTTGATTCAACCTAGAATCACCCGGGAAGAGCGTCTCAGTGAGAGATTATCTCAATCATGTTGAAGGCTGTGGGTACATCTATGGGGGGAGGGGTAGGCTCAATTGCATTAGTCAATGTGGGAAGACCCAGCCCACTCTGGGCAGCACCATTCCCTAGGCAGATAGCACCAAAACAGTGTAAGAATAGAGAAAGCAAGCAAAGAATGACCAAGCAAAGCGAGCTTGTCTACATTCATTGCTCTCTGCTCTTAGCTGTGGACATGGTATGATTAGCTTTCTGAAGTCCCTGATTTGACTTCCCCACCATGTTGATCTCTAATTTGGAATTGTATTCTTAAATAAACCCCTTTCTTCCCGAAGTTGCCTTTTGTCTGGGTATTTTTATCACAGCAACAGAAATAAAACTAGAACTGGCCAGCCAGCTAAACCAAACCAAAGGTTGCTATTGATAGTGTTCTTAGTCGTAGCTTTTTTTTTTTTTTTTTTTTTCCAGAACCAGGGGCCAAAACAGGTCTTTATAACCTTAGGTAAGCGATCTACCCCATAGCCATAATCCCAGCTCCTCCTCTTTGTTGGTGTTTGAGACAGAGTTTCCCTGTAGTTCAGGTTAGCCTGGAACTCACTATACAGCCCAGGCTACCCTGGCACTCACAATACTCCTGCCTAACCCCCCTGAATGCTGGGATTTCAGATGTGTGCCACCACGCCAGGCATCTAAGACTTAAACAGCATCCTGATGACCCTGAAAGGAGATCGTCCAGGACAGAGGTTGAGGGGACTCACACCCATTCATGACCATCCCCCAATTTTGCTCAGAACCCAACATAGCTGTCAGAGCAGAAGATTCTCCCCACACATGTGCACCACCACTAGGATGCCTATATAAAGTGGCTGCTGGCTCACTCGCCCCTCTCACTCCAGCCTAAGAACTAGGCTAAGCATTCTGATTAGGAATGCATGGCTGGGACCAGCACAAATGCAAAAGAGGGCATTGGAGGGGGAGAGTGTGCTTCTCTCTCCCAGGAAACCTGCTGACTTAGGGGATGCTTCAGTCTTTCTACAGAAATGCTGCCTTCCGTGGACAAAATTCCAGCCACAATCAAGCTAATTGAATGCACAAATGTAATATTTTTTTCCGGGGCACCTCTAACTTAATGCCTGAGGAGATGGCGTCTTTCGCATATATTTACAAAAGCTTTTCTTCACGGGGCAACATCGGTTCAGATTGCTTATAGATGCTGAGATAGCAAGTCACCCTTCTAACGTAATGAGATAAGTCATCTCTATAAACTTGGCTTGCTCAAACGTATGTGAGTAAACGAAATCAGGCGACAGGCTTTTCTCAATAAAGAGAACGAGCAGCTTGGAGTTGATGGCTATGGCATGTTCTGCCTCATTGCTATGAGATGTTTCAAAGTGCTCCCTGCCCTTCCCTGCTTCTCCTCTGCTCCCCTCTCTTCCCTCCCCTTCCCTCTCTCCTCCCTCTTTCTCCCTTGCACCAGAGTTTTCAATTTGGTCATTGATAGAAAAGGGGGGTAAAAGAAATAAACTATATATCAAGCCATGGAGAGAAGCCTAGACACTGGCGGACTTAAAGGATTATTGTCCTCAAATCATTTTTCTTACTAAATGCCGCTATCTACCTGGTTCCCCCTGATTTAGTTATCGCTACTAATAATTTACACACTGAGAATTACATGTTCTGATGAAGATTCTTACATGTCATCATGTGCCCATTGCTCAGTGATCAAAAGCCAAGGGGAAATGGGACCTTTGGGGTCTCCCCATCAGCTGCCGGTAAGATTTGTCTCTTACATTTATGTATCTTATTTTATTATCTTATTTCACTTTTAGTCCAGGCTCACCTTGAACTCTCCATGAAGCTAACAGTGATCTTGAACTTCTAATCCTCCTGCTTCTGCCTTCTAAGTGCTGTTACAGACGTGCACAACTATGCCCAGTGTACACGGCACTACGAATCAAGCCCAGGGCTTCGTGAGCACTAGGGCAATCACCCACCATTCGAAGCCCATCCCTTGCCTTGTTTTTTGTTTGTTTGTTTTGTTTTTGTTTTTTGTTTATTTGGTTTTTTTGTGGGTGTTTTGTTTTTTTGCTTTTTAATCTGGAAGCCTAGTTCCTGGAGGAGGGGTGGCGTGGGGGGCACCTAACAGAGTGTTTCATACATACTTTGGGATTACAGTCTAGAACTATCATGTCTGGACACTCAGGTTGTGTGCTGCACAACCTCATGGGTGAATACATGTATGTGGATTTCAATGTACAGAGTATGTTAAGTTGTGTAACATGACAGTCCTGGCCCACATACAGGTCAGGGGAGAAAAACGTATGTACTTACTTACATGGTCAGAGTACAACGCATTTCCATGGTTACATGCCTCCATGAGATCCGACTGTAAGGCATTTTCTCAATTAGTGATCAATGGAGAAGGGCCTAGCTCATGTTGGGTGGTGCCATCCCTGGGCTGGTGGTCCTGGGTTCTCTAAGAAAGCAGGCTGAGCAAGCTAGGGGAAGCAAGCCAGTAAGTAGCACTCCTCCGTGGCCTCTCCATCAGCTGCTGCCTCCAGATTCCTGCCCTGTTTGCGTTCCTGTCTTGACTTTCCTTTGGTGATGAACAGCAATGTAGAAGTAAGTGTAAGCCAAATAGACCCTTTCCTCCCCAACCTGCTTTTGGGTCCTTGTGTAATGTCACAGCAGTAGAACGGACACCACTTGACATCTTTCCCAATTTCTTTGCAAAATGAAATTGTTTGAGAGAGTATGCCAATCTCCAGAGAGTGGCTTTTGCTTCAAGAGATGCTTTGAGCATATCGACTGAGGAGAACAAGCTAGAATCTGGAAGAAATGGAGACTGTGGATTTGGGAAGACACCAGACAACCACAGCTCACAACAGAAGGAAGCAAGCAAGTTTCAACCAGTTCTCGGGAGCCCTTCCTGGTCAGTCAGTCAGCCTTTTGGAGTTTCCCTCACACCTGCAGAAGGGGCAGGGCCCGCAGACTAGAGGCCATGGTGTTCCGGACCCTCTGAGTCTGGCTTTTCCTTCATCCTGTTGCCTACACCCCCACCCTGGCCCCTCCCAGCCTGAAGCTCATTTTCTGGAGAGAGTAGAGCAGGCGAGCGGGCAAGCGAGCTGAACACTTGGAGGGCAACACTGTCGTGGCAGCCTCTGCCCGGCCCTCTCAACTCACAGTTCAGCACAATAATTTGGGGTTAAAGAGAGAGGTCCCACTTCTTATGCATTTCCTTGAACTATGCCCCTAAGCACACGGAGGAGTGGATTTGGGGATTCTAGGCTCTGATTCTAATGTGCTGGAGATTATTTGATCAAACAGCTGAGGTTTGTGTAACCTGTAAGATATCTTAGTGGCCTTAGAGGTGCTTTATGGGCCCCTCATGCCCCAGGAGCCACACTCCATCTGAATTTCCATTACAAGGGTGCCCAGAGGTCATAGCAGCAAGCCAATCAACTCACAGACCCATTCAGTTTGCTCAACACGGTTGCAGCTGCTGCTGTCATTGTTTCAATTGCACTTGAATTCCTGGAGCAGAGCAGGTGGCATCCGTATTTCCAGACTCCCCGCTTCTGTCCACGGCTCATCTCACACACACGTTCTGTGCCTGCAGACTATCGGGCACACAACCTTTGGCAGACAGGTGTCTTCTGCTAGGAAGGTACAGTAAGGGGTTGGGGGGGGGCACCTTCTGTTTGGGGACAGTACTGATATAAGCTGCTCTCACCAGGACCCTGGGCCAGCAGCCTATGCCCAGGGTGCTCACATGTGTGAGCACAGGTGGTGATATAAAAACACACATGCTTATCTTACACAGTCCATTCCTGAAAGGATCTGCCAGAGACCACCGACTCTAGAGAAGGCTGCTAACTGGCCAGACAGCGGAGGGGTGGGGAGGAGAACACACTGAATCCTCCTCATTGTATAGCTCGCTATTGTGTTACCAAAGCAAAGTCTAAATAAACTCTTACTTTCTTTGCTCTTAGTGGACTCCAAAAAAAAAAAAAAATCATAGATTTGGGCCGGTAGGATTGTAAGCTAGTCCAGAGTCACCATGGAAGTCAGTAAGCTCCTCAAAAATATTAACAACAGATCTTCCATGTGCCCTGCCCTACCACCCCCAAAGACTCCAAGTCAGTGTATTCCAGAGATCCTTGCACGTCAGCGTTGACTCCAGCACTAGTCACATGAGGAAATTATGGAAATAACCTAGGTGTCCAGATATAGGAGAATGGATAAGGGAATGTGGTTTACATGCACAGTGACTTGTTTTCCCCAGCCATAAAAAGAGAACAAAGTCATATCATTTGCAGGAAAATAAATGCAAGAGATGATCATGTTAAGTGAACCAAGCCAGTCTGAGAAAAGACAAATGCCATTTGTTTTTTCATTTAAACATTAATGGCTGTCTCTCATTTGTGGCTCCTAGATTTTAGGCATTCACCCCCCCAAAAAATGTGTGCATATATTAAATGAAAGTAGATGTGAAACTATTTAGGGGAAGAAGGGGGTCAGTGGGGGAGGAAGACAGGTGGGATGGAGGAGGCATGAGAAGGATACCTACATACAATGTATTCATGTGAAAGCTTCAAAATAAATTTTAGAAAGCCATCAATGCTGAAGGCCATACAACTAGACAATACATCATTTGCCTCCCCCTTGCGTAGAGGGCTGGTCTGGCTATGAAAACAATTACCTATGTTATTTTCTAGGGATTCAGGCCACTCTTGCTGAAAACATTGATCTCTCCCGGAGACCTGCAGAGGTCCCATAGGTGACAGGAACACATGAGAAAGGCTTCTGACATCTGTCTTCACATTTGTCTATCTCCTCTGTGGCCTTAACCTTTGAGCTGAAGACACCCACAAACCTTCATGAATGAGAGCACAAAGCCATGACAGACAGAGAGGAAGCATAAAGGAGTTATGGAGATAAGTCGGTGGTTAGGTAACTCAGTGGTCAGCGGTAGAGTGTTTGCTCAGCATGCTTGGAGACCTGGGTTTGATCCCCAGTATGGGGGTATGTGGTTGGTTTTAAATGTCAACTTGCCACTACTTGGACTCAGCTGAGTAGGAGCATCAGTGTAGAAACCATCTGGACCAGGTAGACCTGTTAGAATCTGTGGAGGAGTCTCTTAATTGCTTTAATTAATGTGAGACGGTCCACATATGGGCAGCACCTTCTGGTAGCAGCCCAAACCAAAAAGGAGCTGGGAAAAGGAAAGTCATCAGCTCTTGGCTGCTTGGCCTTTCTAGAGTTCGTTTACCCCATGCTTCCGCTGCTGCTGCTGGTGATGATGATGATAGTGATGCCGATGCTGTGATCCCTTCACTGACACTAGAGCCAGATGATGTTGTTGATGATGGTGGTGATGATGATGATGGCCCCTTCACTGATACTACAGCCTGATGATGGTGATGGTGATAATGATGATGATCTCTTCACTGACACTAAAGCAGCTCTTTGATGACACTGATGACCAGTAGCTCTCCAGGAACCCTCCAGGCCTCTAATGCCATATTGAATCTGCCAAGGCACCCAGTCCCAGAAATTGAACAACTACCAGGTTTTGGATCTTTCAGGTGTGAGACGTCTGTGGGACTATTTTGACTCTATTGTGTAAGCTGATTTAATAAGTCTTTAAATTTATTTATTTTTAAATATAAATTCATTCTATCAGTTCTGTCCCTCTAGAGGACCCTGATTAATACTGGGGAAGGTCTAGACATGAATAGTCATTATTCCCCCTCTCTGTAACTCCTTTCCCCTGGAGCTAAAACTGCTGAGCCAGCACAGGCTCCCACTCTTCCATTCTTTGGTCAACTGAATAGAGCTTGCTCTGCTGTCTCCCAGTCTCTGTCATTGACTTTATCAAGTGGCAGCAGAAATGAACCATTTATTGGGTTGCAGTTGGACTTTTACCAGTTGTACGAATGGCCTGTCCATCACTGGATGAGTCCTGGAATCTGTGTGGAGGGCCTCCTCCTCGCTGTAAAACCTCATCAAAGCCTTTAGGTCCCAGATCAAGTGTTGCCTTCCTGCTGCCATCTACCTCAGTTCTTCCTAGAAAGAAGTTGCCTTCCTCCCCAGGCTCCCGATCTGCTCTGGCTAGCCTCGCCCTGCTGGGTAAGCACCCTTGCTGAAGCCTGACTCCCTGGCAGGCAGGTTCTTAACGTCGTGATCGAGTGCAATTTATTTTTGTAAGTCTAACAACTTCCAGAGATATTTGCAACATTGGCTACAGACTCCAGGCTGGGGATTCAGCTCTGTAGGAGAGTGCCTGCTAGCATATATGAAGCCCTGGGTTCAATTCCCAGCATTGCATACATTGGGCATGGTGGCCCAGGCCTGTAATCCCAGCACTTGGGAATTGGAGGCAGAGAGTCATCCTCAGCAGCAGAGTGAGTTTGGGGTCACATGAGGCTTCCTGAACTACTAGAGACTCTATAAAATAAACAAACGAACAATGAAAGGGACTGGAGAGATGGCTCAGAGGTTGAGAGCACATGCTGCTTTTGCTGAGGACCTGAGTTCAGTTCCTAGCATCTCCACCAGAGGGCTCCCAACTGCCTGTAACTCCAGCTCCAGGGGATGCCTTCTCCTGGCCTCCTCAGGCACCTGCACTCACATGCACACACATACACACAGTCACACACACCTACTCATAATTAAACATAAAAATAAGTCCCTTAAAAGTAGCAAAAACTAAACACACCCACCACAACAACCAAAGAAAACCCAGACTATCCCACCCCATCTCAGCCATCTCCCCAGTTTGTGGCCACCTCAGATACTGGCTTCCATCTGCTTCACTGGGACCTTGTCCCCCGGCTTCTCACCTATAGGCATGTGGAGTAACTCCAAAGACGTTTCCATTAGAGTGTCGATGTTCTATTTCCACCAGAAATACTGAGCTTTTGAAATATGGACAGTGTGCCTGCATTGGTAATTGTCTCTTTATTGTGGTGCTAGGGATCAAACCCAGGGCTCCTGCACACCTGTATTGTAGGACACTGCCTTCCAAACATGGCTGGACCTTTGTCCACTTGGAACTCTCCGCAGCTGTGATGCCCCACTCAGCAACAGCCTACCATGAAGCAGCGAGAGGGTTGCGACCCCTCCCCCTCCTCCAAGATGTACACATCAGTGTGTTGCCAGGTTAGTGTGGGGAGAAGTGTATTGCCCACCCTGCCCCCATGTGTGAATATATAAGACAAATCATTGTGCGGAGAGGGACATTTTCTTCACTGATGAAGCCACTGTTAAGTTGCCCATCCCCTGTCAGTGACCCCTGACCCATGTTCTCTTGAGAACCCTAATTCAGCTCTAGTTCACAAGTGAGCCTGGGATGGAATCATTTCGTTCATGGTGTCTCATCAGTGTTTACCTGTGTGAATAAAATGCTTGTCGTCCCCAAGGAAAAGGACTCACAGAACCAGGTGGGTGCTGGCCTCCTTGCCTAAGAACGCGATTTTGAACTGTGTATAATTTAAGTTCACCAGTCCTTTAAAAGCCACATCTGTATAGTGGCTACCAGAGGAGGGAGCTCAGTTCTAGAATGTTCTTCCTCTAGGGGCAGCCTCCCTGGGTGAATGATCAAATCCCAAGCATGTTTGACCTCTGAACCATGGCATGGAAGTGACAGCAACGGTGTTCTTGTTTCTAAAGTAAAAATGGTTTATTCACGACACAGTACATAAGAGGTGAAGTGTCTCGCGTCACAAACGGTACAGCCAACTCCCTGGAATGTTCATATCTTTGGCATACAGGGGAGAATGAAGGGAAAGCCAGGCTATGCTAAGGCAGCTAAGGTGGGGGATGGGTCTCTATGGTCATCTTCACAGGGAGGAGCTCCAGGTCCATTAGTGGCAAGCCGATTCTCTGGAACATTAGGTGGGGGGCACAGCAGGTAGGGCCACTTCTGTGTGACCCACCATGCTGAGCCCTTCAGTCATCTCCACCGCACAGGTACAGTAGTGCCTTCTGGTAGTCACCCTTGGTGTCTTGCTACAAGGGGCCAGAAAGAAAAAAGAATTGTAGTGTCAGACAAAAAGAACGGACTCCACGTCAGCCTGCCACAGCCTTGGCGTGCCACAGTGATGTTGCATGCCTGCACAGTGTACCAAGGCCCTGGTCCTCTAGAGGGCAGTGGGAAACAGTACTTGGAGTCCTACCACAACTGCAAAGGTGGAGAATGTCTCCCACACTTTGGTTCCTGTGGGGAGTCCTCCACATCCCCCCCTTTCTCCTGCACCTTCACCCTTCTGCAGAGGATGGGGTGGACCCCCAGCTACCGCTCATTTGGTCACATGAAAATAACTAGTGAAGTGAAGAGATAATTTCTAAGAGTCTAACTGTCCCCGGCTTTAACCATGTGCCCTAAGAAGCCTGGACACAATGACTCTCTCTACAGTTGCCCCTGGTGACCACCGATAACGACAGATATGGGAATGTCAGGATCTTTTAGAAAGGGGAATTGCAGCCTGGCCTGGTAGTGCATGCCCATAAGCTTAGCGACCTGGGAGAATGAGGCAGGAGGACCACAAGTTCAAGGCCAGCTCAGACATCTTAAAACTCTTCTCAAGATGAAAAAGGGGGGAGATAGTTTCATCTGTAAAGTGCTTTCCACGTAAGCCTGGGGGCCTGAGTTAAATCCCCCATCTTGAAAAGCCAGGGCTGGTGATGCACAGTGGAGTCCCAGCACTGGGGAGCAGAGACGGGAGGAACTCCGGGGTTCACTAGCCAGCTAGCCTCAGTCAGTGAGCCCCAACAAACAAGGTGGACAGTCCCTGAGAGATGGCACCAGAGGCTGACCGCTGGCCTTCACACGCCCATGCACGCCCAAACCCACACCCACACAGACACACATATCAATTTTTTTTTTTAAAGAATTAAAAAGCTGGGGATGCTAGCACAGTAGTGGAGTGTTTGCTTAGCATATGCAACGCCTGAGCTTCATTACCATAATAAATCCTCTGGGAGCTAAGCACAGTGGGAACACAGGGACTCCTCCATCCTTCCAAAATGCACAGCCACTAGGCTGAAAGGGGTGGGAGCCGTGAGGAACACCTCCTAGGTCTTCCCGAGGATCTTTGAGAAGCAGCAGTATCACAGAGTACTAAATGTCTTTGGACTTCAAAGTCTCTTAGATTGTCCCTGAGTCTTGTAGGATCGGCACCATCAACACCAATGACCACTGTACTGTGACACGTGGGAAATGTACACTCCTACTCTGAACCTTAGAATCCATGACAAATCATGAAGCTTGCCCTCAATATTAACCCCTGATACATGGTGCCTCACATCACACAAAATGAAAAAACGGAGAGGTCGTCACCACTCTGCCACTGTTCTCTCCGGCCACCTCCACCTCCCTGAATACACACACACACACACACACACACACACACACACACACACACACACACGCATCATGTCTGGCGGAGCCAGCCCAGTGCCACAGGCTTTACCTGGATGTAGTAGTACAGGGACTTGCCATATTTCCTCTTGAATTCAGATCTGATCTTCAACATATCCACTTCACTGCGGGAGACCATGATTCTAATCAGAACCTTGTCACGTGTCCCCTTGCCCTGAAAGTCAATTGATCATTCAAGTTAAGTTCCTTGACAATGTTATCATTATAAAAAACATAGACCACATTTTTCTGGCAGTTATGTAGTTGGGGTTTTTTTTTAAATTGATTTCTATTTTTAAGCGTGTGTGTGTGTGTGTGTGTGTGTGTGTGTGTGTGTGTGTGTGTGTGTTTGTAAGGGTTTCCTCTGGAGGCCAGGAAAGAGTACAAGATCCCCTGGAGCTAGAGTTCCAGATGGTTGCGATCTGTCCAACATGGTGCTGAGGGCCAAACCCAGCCCCTCTACAAGAGCAGCAGGTGCCCTTACTTACATGGTTCAGCCTCACTTATATGGTTCCTGGTACTGTTGCTGTCCAAGACTAAAAACACAATAGTGAAACTATTCCCTTGACAAAGATGAGCATCTTGGATTTCCAAACACATTTGACTTTTTAAAAATTTATTTTACATTTTCTAAGTATGAGAAAGCACATATGTGTACATGTAGGTGCACACAGAAGCCAGAAGAGGGCATCAGATCCCCCATAGTTCGAGTTTCAGGAGCCTAGGAATGACTCCAGATAGACCCTAGGAACTAAATTCAGGTCCTCTGTGGGAGCAATATGTGCTCTTAACTGCTGAACCATCTCTCCAGCCAGTGCAGAAGGCAGCTCTGTGCTTATGAAGGCCAGCCTGCAAGTTTGCACATGCAACAAAGGGCTGCTGACACTTAAGGATGCAGAGAGGAAGGGCCAGCATGCTGCCTTCACGGTATGAAAGCACAGAATAGCCTGCACCTAGGAAACAGTTATCTGTGACCAAAACAACAAACAAAAAACCAAGGAGAGCTGGCAGAGGGGCGGCATGGACAAGGGGGGTGCTCCAGAGAGGAAAAGCAAAGGCCTGGAGAGCAGAGCACTCAAGGCCGGACAAGGGCGTGAGAAACAGGCTGCTCTGGGGCAGTTCGTGCAGGAAGAACCCACAGCTCTGGATCTGCTCTGTGACTGCATGCTAGTGGAGGTGCTGGGAGCTCCAGCTTCCTTTCTCATCCAGGAGATAAAAACGGAAGCCCCGCAGGGTTTCCTGCCGGGACTTAAGGGAGGGAACTGAAAAGCTATCACATAGTACCTGCGGATGGTCTCTCGCATCCTGTTTGTTTTTATCCTGGGAATGACAGGAGGCCATCACTGAAACCCCTGAAACCCCGGCAGGACTCAGACACCACTGTCACCTAACCTTTCCCCACCAGCCACACTTTCTTCTGGAGCTGCATCACACATACTTAAACAGTTGGGAGAAGGTGGATTGGTGCTTCCTCACCTGCCAAATACAGTCTCAGCTAGCTAGCACGCTCCTGTCAGATACTGGGGACCCTTCCTCTAAACCAGCAGGTCTCAACTCAAAATCCCTTTGGGGTTCGTGTATCAGCTATCCTGCCTATCAGATATTTACATTATGATTCATAATAGTAGCAAAAGTTATGAAGTATCCACATAAATATTGTATGGCTGAGGGGTCACCACAACATGAGGAACTGTATTAAAGGGTCACAGCATTAGAAAGGTTGAGAACCGCTGCTCTAAACACTAGTCAAGAAGATTCAGTGTGAGCCAAAACAGAAGAGGGGCCTAGTGGAAATGGGGCCTCTGGGCCAGCCACTCTTACCTTCATGGAGTCATAGAGCCGGTCAGCAAAGTACAGAGGTTTGTTCTGTATGCACTGGACTGTGGAGAGAAGAGAGGGTGAGTGAGTCTATTGCCTCTCTTACAGTGAGGGAGATGATGGCCTGGCTCTGAGACACTGACCAGAATGAGCCTGCCACATGGATGCAGAATGTAGAAGAAATCTCAGGATCCTGTGCACACTGAATTCCACCCACCGTGGTATTTTCAATAACGAGATGCGGAGGGCAGTGATGAGCCAGCGTGGATGGCAGTTTCCCCGTCACAGTCCTCTCTTCTCCCCCTGACTTAGCCCTCCCTGTCTGCTGACTTAAGCCTGGCTGCAGTTTCACATTTAAATCTACAGTCTATCCTAAAACTCTCCAAGACGCGCAGAAAAGCCACCACATCTCTCAAGTCCCCTTGAATTAGGAAGATAGCCGCTCGTTCCTCCTGTTCCCGTCCCCTCTTCCAGCGAGGAGAGGCCACACTGGCTTACCCAGGTTCAGGAAGGCGTTTTCCAGGTCACCTTTGACCTCCTTCTTGATGCTCTCCAGCATGTCATAAGGGCTGTAGTTCTTGTACCTTTCAAACACTGAAAAAAAGAAAAGCAACACGTCATATCAGAAGTGCTAGTCAAAGCTGTACTGATGACCTACATAATTATACACCACGATAAAAAACAACAGCAGAACAAACACAGAAAACACAACACACAAAACAAAACCAAAACAACTCTCCCCCCAAAAAACCTGAAGGTGATCACAGGTGTCATGACTGGGTTGGAGGTCACTCTGGTGGATCAGAGCTGAACTGCACCTGTCTTGCTAGAGGATCCAGGTCTAGGTCCTGGGCCTAACGGCTCTGCCTAAGGCCTCAGAATGGGATCACCTCCTCCCTCTCTGACTGGAACCCATCTATCTAGATGTTGTGAGAAACAGGACAGCTGGTCATGTCCTCTACTTCAATAAACACAGCAAGTTCAAAGACTCCTCCAATAAGAAGGGGAATAAGCAAGGACAGGGAGAAGGCTCCGTTGACAGCACGCTTGTCTTGCAAGATGAGCCTGCCTAGCCTCACTGCTGAACTCCAGATGAACTAAACACAAAACAAAACGGGGAATGGCTCCTCAGGTGTCATGCCTGAGGTTTACCTCTGGCTCCCACGTGCACTCCACACACATGTGTACCCATATGAAAATACACTCATATTGTGCACACACGCGCACAAACACAGGATAAAACAAGCTAACACATCAAATATAGAACATATTTGGGGACAGAGGTGAGAAAGGAGGCCAAATGATTTGCTAGAAAAAACAGGGAGAGCCAGGTGGAGAATGAGCCTTGTTCTGGAAGATCTAAGCCTCAGCATAGCCTGCACCTATGCCATCTGAGAGCCCCCAGGCACCCACCTTTCTGCAGGTGGCACACACTGCGCTCAGTCATGATGCTGATCCACTTGGGAACGTCGGTCCCTTTCCTTTTCACCCCGGCGTCATAGAGGTCCTATGAGAGAGGCCGGCACCAGGAAACGTCAACCACCACCTCAAGCAAGCGTCACTCAAAAGTCCATTCCAGGTGACAAGTGAGCGATCAGGCCCACACTGCAGGTGTGACCCCCCTATGTGCCACTCAGAACAGGTGAGCTCAAGTTTTGGGCTTCTCGGGACCACACTGAGCTAGGCCATAAAGCCCGCCTCCAGCACTTAGTAAAAACCTTTCTCTCATACAAGCACTATGCAGATGATATAGGATTTTCAAACTGAGGCACATGATTCTGTCTGCAGCTTTCACGACATGCCTTGAGGTAACCCAACTGTTGGCCCTCTATGTGAGTCACACCTAGGTCACAGCTATCTAAATCAGTTTATGAGGAAGGGGCAAGCCTCGGCCACCTTCCCCTGTCCCCACTGAGTGGAGCAGGGAGACCTTCTATCCTGGTTGAACCTACTCCATCTGTTCCATTCTCCCTACTAGCTACTGTCAGGACCAAGCACTTTCAAGCATTCAAAGCCTGAAGGAGCCAATGGGAGCTAGGTACAGATCTGGTAGTTAACATTAGCATTACAAGTGTGGTTCTCAGGAAGCAGGCGCAAGCCTCATAGTCTCAGATGGGTTGAGGCTTAAAAAGGGCCACTTCTCCCTTGTAAGGGACATGACTTAGTTCTACCCCTCCCCCAGCTGTGGGCTGGACTCACGGACTCACTTCTAATGATAAGAGGGCGACAAGAGTGCCAGTGTGTGACACTTGGGACCGGGCCATAAAAGCACGAGGGCTTCGGCTCCCTCTTGAATCACTCATACATGGGAAGCCAGGCGCCATGTTGTTAGGACATTCAAGCAGCTACATAGGGAAGACCCCTTTGACCCAGTCACACTTGGGGTAATTTCATAGCCCTGACAACATCTTGTCTACAACGCAGGAGGGACCTGGAGCCAGGAACATCTGGCCAGTCCAGTCCCCATGCTGACCCAGAAAACCTGAGAGGTAACAAATATTAGTTTGGGGTTATTCATTGTATATAAATAAACGGTTATGTGGGATACAACCCCTCCAAAAGCACAGGCCATCTAAACTTCAGCCAAGAAGCTTAGCACATACCCGGGCATCCTGGTCAATCAGTTCATAGTCAATGACAGAACCATCCTCTGCTCTTCTGCCCTATAGGAAAAGGACAGGGAAGACAGTCAGACCTAGCTCTTTGTGCATTATGATGCTGGAGTTGGTTCCTCTCCAACTCCGGTGAGCCATAATTTCTTCATTCCTGAGCAAACACCTCCTACATTTTTCTCCTGTTAATCTAGACAAGGCCAAGGAAGAGCGAGATCATTGGGGAAGCAAGTGTACACTGTGCCTCACCAGTGTTAGCCACCCCTGGGTGCCCAGTCCTGAGTAAGTATCTCACAGAATTCTCTGAGCCGCACTCCAGAGAAGCTGCAGACATTTCAGCCTCTCCCTTAAACTGTATATCTTGGTAAAACACATGACCATAGAGAGTGCCATGATGATGTACAAACAAAGAGGAAACTCTTGCAGAGAGCAGTCAGCTGAGCCCAGGGATAACAGGATGGGACCTGAGCGGAACCCTAAGGGGCTAGCAGTATGGTGGCAGGTGGGGGTGCTCTGTACAAGACAGGCAGAAGTGGAACAGGCTTACAGGTGACAGACACACCATCCAGAGGGATCACAGATCAGCAGGACAGAATCCCAGTGACGAAGATAAACATTGACATGCCCAGGGCAAAGGCAGTGGGGCTTTCTGGAAGGGTGCAGCAGCCATGGGTTTTGGTCAAGAAAGCAAAATGATGCAAGTGGATTCTAAAAAGACCTGGGGACTGTGATGCCCAGACAGGGGCAAGTGAACACAGGAGAGCCACAGAATTGTCACTGTCACGGAGATGCGAGTGGGCCAGGGTACAGTATACTCCTCAGTCACATCTGCCGGAGAGAAAAATTCCCGTCCCTGGACAGACAGGTGTTCAGGTGCACGCTAGCCAGAACTAGAGATTCATAGGAGATGTGCCTTACATCCATGTTAGTGTGCTAACACTAGCAAAGAGCCCACAAAGGCCCCCCACATGCCAAAGCACAACACAGGCAAACATTTGTACACACAAGAAAGGTCAGAGGTGAAAGAAGTGAGGTCATTTTCATGGGCTTGGTGTGGCCACAAAGAGTGGCGAAGTGACCTTCCTGAAGTCACTCAATGAAGGTTAACACAGAAATCCAGGCCAGAGCTTGGGAGCTGCCCACCCCTCCCCTGGCCCCGGAGTCCAGTTGTCCACACGGTTCTGCAGGATAAGAAATCCCATTAACAAAATGACAGCTCTGCAGCGTCGGGAACGCAACGGAATTTCTGAGCAGGCACAAGGATTTAGTTAATTCCTCCCCAGTATAGAAGGAGCTGTGCCTGCCTGCCTTGGGAAGAAGCAAGGGGGGAGGGGAAGACTGAGACCAACCTTTGCAAGGGCGACCATCAGCTTTCGGAAGTCGCCAGATGTGTCAGAAATGATGTCCTTCTCCAGATCGGTCTTGTACACTGAGAAAACAACACATCTGGCTGAATGCTTCCCACTGGTACACCCAACCACCAACCCCGACTATCTCTCACCCACCAAGTTTCAAAAAGCACACAATGTCATGTTAGTGTACAAACAGTCTAGTCCTGAGTCCCCATCTGAGGAGGAAGCCTCAAGAAGGATGTTTGCTCCCTTGAGATCAAAGTGAGGGTGATTGTCAGTGCCAACAAACAAGTCTAAATCAAGCCAGGGGTCCTTGGGCTCTCTTCAATCAGCGGACTCTTTTCTAATTAAAATTCTGTTTCTCAAGCTGGCGAGATAGCTCAGTAGATAAAAAGTGCTGGCAGCCACAGCTGGTGAACTGAGCTCTAGCCTCTGGACCGCTCACAGTGGGAGGGTAGAATCAGCTGCTTTGGGGGCTTGTCCTCTGATGTGGCAGGTGTATGCTTGTAATCTCAGTGCTGGGGAGGCAGAGACAAGGGCATCCATGGGACTCACCAGCTGGCCCATCTAGCCTAATTGGTGAGCTCCAGGTTTACACACACACACACACACACACACACACACACACACACACACACAAAGCAACTGGGCTAAGAGGCTGGATCCCAGAACAGGCTACTCACTTTCTTTATACACTCTGTTAATCTCCTGTAGCTCCTGGTTGGTTCTGGAGCAGATGATTTCAATGAGGGAGTCCTCATCAGTCCCCAGGCCCTGTGAAGCAAGAAGCCCAGACATCAGTGGCCCTCCTCACCCTCAGCCTACTGCAAACAGATGGCTGTTAGCTCCATCTCCCCCCTACACCCCTCTTGAGCAGTCTGTGGACTCCTTAAGCACAAAATAAGGCTGTTTTTCTGTCACATCCCCAGATCTCAAGACGGTGTAAGTGGCACATCTATGTTCAACTATGTTTTTTAAAAACATGAGTGAGAAGAGACAACCCCAGATATCTCACAGGGCTGGGGGAGGCTGCGGGCTCCCACTTGCCTTTAGGCTTTGCTAGTTTCTATCATGGCTGCCCGCTATTTTAATAAACAGGAAATAGTTGTCTTCATTGAAAAGAAATGGTATGTGGTCACTGTGAGGTAGCTGCCATAGATTAGAACATCTACTTAGCAGAGAAAGGTGCCGTTAGGGTAAAAACTAGTCTCTCTTCTTTGAAATGCAAAAATGGCTCAACGTTAAAAAATGCATCATATGACTTCGATTACTCTGCACTTTTTGGGTATTTTAGTGAAGGAAAGGGGAATAACAAAAGTGCTAAACAACCCTAGACACCAGCACTTTATTAGGAAATGAGAGTTTAATGAGTGAGATATTCTGGTTTAATATATACACTTTTGAGCTCGCTGGAGAGCTTGAAAGGACTCAATGAAACATGTATTTCAAAGCTGGCTCCCTGATCAAAGTCAAGGCTTAATAACCAGGGTCCTCTAGTACTTGTCTTCACGAATATAGAGGTACCACTTTGAACTAAGTAGAATTACAGCTGTTTAAAATGTAAATCAATTATAAGGTGTTAATACAATAAGAGAGGTCCTTATCCACATGAAAAGTGCGTCAGCTATTAATTAAACTTATTAGAGTGTGTATGCCCCTTTAAAAACGTGCTCTGTATAATCTAAGCTAAGCTCCAGGTTAATAGTTAATTTTGAATTTTAGTCTTAATCTAATCTTTGACTCTTCTCCCAGAGTTTTTAATCATGATTTTTTGCAGGTTCCTGCAAAGTCCCAAATTCTTCCCTTGTCAGCAAAAAGTCTACACAGCACTCCGAGCAGGTAGTCTGAGATGACCACCAAGTTTCTGAGTATTTCCAGGGAGAGGCAGGGTTGCTTTTTTTTTTTTTTTTTGCCCAGAGATGACAGAAATGCGAACTGACAGTTGACTCATGTGCCAGGAGAAATGTCGTGTTCTGACACTCAGCTGAGCAGGCACGGAGCACATAGTATCTCTCTCTTCATCACCCGCATCGGAGAACTCTAACAGGGCTTAATCTCTGCTTTCAAAGGTGACCTTGGCAATTTCTAAAACTTTGGCCCAAGCTTTCCACAGCTTACCCATAATTCTTATCACAGAAGCAACTTCTCCAGTGACATATGGCAAGACACTGCCACTGGTATTGCCCGAAGTAAAAACTGACTTTTTTTTTTTTTTTAAAGGAAAGCATCATTTTAGTTAATGTCCCTTCAAGATGTGTGTATTTCAGAAGGGTTCCTCAACCAGACTAGCTAATGGAAAGGCTGGCATCAGGTCAAAGATGGCACAGTTAAAGCACCTTTCACGGGGTTCGATTACTTGGATTAATGGAGTGACTGACAGCTCACACAGGTCTGCTTCGAGTCAATAATACCTAATCACAGATGCCAGGGAAATCACATGAACCACAACTAAGTGGATTCTTGACCAAAGCAAGATGAACTGATCTGAGTGTTGATGGTCTAAGAAACCTAGGAGAAGATTGGCTCACACACGGCTCCAAAGGGTCAAAGTTCCGGCAGTCTCAGGAATGCTACTTTCGTCAAGCTGTTGTTGACATGAAACCCCTGCCTCTCCTTCCCTCCCTTCCTCCCCCACCTCTCTCTCTGATAAGGTCTCATGTATCCAGCCTGGCCTTAAACTCCCCACATAGGCGAGGATGATCTTGAACATCTGATCCCCTCTGTCCCACCTCTGGAGCGCTGGGATTATTAGCATGCACCCCATGCCTGGTTACAAATTCTTCCTGATCTCTCCCCTGCAGTACAGCCTATCTAGGAGGACACTCAAGGCAAGCCCGCCCAAATAAACCGAGTGCCACTTGGGCTGTGCTGATGAACTGAAGAAAGAGACATTTAACAGGTCCTACAGTGGCTCTATGCTAGCAAACCCAGGGTTCTGGCGATGCCTGGTGTGTGAAGGGGCCTCATTCCCAGTGTGTTCTGGGGAAAAGTTCAACTGTGTGTGATAGATGGCTTCCGCTCACTACAGATGCCTTACCCAGCTGTGCCAGCAGAGGGCAGCATCAGATTATCCAACGTGTCACAAAACACACACACACACACACACACACACACACACACACACACACACACACACACACACACACACACACACAGGGGGCCCTGAGCTTTGCTGTGTAGGATACTTGCTGTATAGGACTCTTACATTAAAGTAATATTGTGTAGCTTAGGTGGGCACAAAATCCAAGGGTGCTTCCAAATCCAAATTAGAATTTACTAATTTAACCTCAAATCCCATGTTCAAAATAACTTTGCAAAATCAAAACATAGATAACAATATTACACCTTACCAAAACTTCCCACTGAATCCAGGCGCTATTTCAAACTGAAATCGAGCCCTACCTGCACTATTTACTCATTTTGGGCTCAAATCTGAATTTTGGACAGGGACTGGACAGGGGAAAGTCAGAGGAAGCAGCACCAGGAGAGCATGGGCAGAATCTGCAAGCTTTGCTAAACAAAAGCTGTTTTTCTTTCTCCTTAACACCCCACATATCCTCCTTAAAGAGGAAGTGTAATCAAGGAAGCAGTTTTCCCGAAAGGCATTCCAATCGCCCAGGTGCCAAGTCTGAGCAGCTGCTAACTGGCTTCTCAGCATCAGGAAATTTCTTTGCAGTCTTAAAAAAAGAGAGAGAAATTGAAATATTTTTGGTTCAAATCCTGACAACTTATAGCATTGGGGAGGGGGTGTGAGTGATTTCAAATAAGACTCAACACAACTGACAATCACCTAATTACACTCACAAGGCTGTGATTCACACTCGTTAATGGGAGAGCTGACAGATGACGCCCCACATGTGTTTACCTTCATGGAGGCTTTCAGTTCAGAAGCATCATACTGGGCAGGTGTCTTCAATAGGCCCAAAATCACCGTCTCCAGGTGGCCGGATAAGGCTGACTTCAGCGCCGATGGAAGCTCCTGCCAAAGGGAGATGTTGAGCAGCCCCGTTTATGATCAATATCCACTTTAAAACCAGTGAGATGGGAAATGAGACGTCTCTGCTGAAAAGGCGGGCTGTGAGTCTTTGGCCACTCTGTGGTCTGGGGAGAACTTCCCCCCTACATTCCCTTCATCAGACCAGGAGGTCAGAAACCACATCGGAACAAAACCCATTAACATCCAAGCTGATCACTAGCCAGAAACCGGTGTAGCTTAAGAGTTTCTGAGAGAGCTAAGAACAGGGCTTCACAGTACAGTGGGGACACCCTGTGGGAGACAGGGCACTTTCCAAGGTCAAGGTCTAGCTGAAAAGAAGTATGGTAGAGAGAACAGCAGAGTCCTCCAGGGCTGCTGAGATCCCAGGGAAGACGTCTGTGAAGCTGCCCTAGGGTGGAGCCTTGTAACCTTCAGATGGAACCAGAAGTCTTAGCGGGGCTGGGAGTGGAACCGAGCCTGCCCTGTGTAAAACATTGCACCTCACAATCGGCCATTTATCTACTCCTCCAAATCAGGGTGGTGTGAGTGAATATGATGTGAACTCCAGCCCTCCAGATTCCCCTTTTGACCCCCTGTTGAATTATTATTTCTTAGGGGTGCTGCTATCCTTGTGAACACATGATTTTAATAAAGCCAGAGGTCTCAGGCAGCACTTACATATGTAGACAGATAGCCTTAATTCAGGGTGGCTCTTAAAGACATTTTCCTCAGAGATCCACTCTCTTAACAGCTAAAGGTACTGACAGGCTGAACTGAACTG
The DNA here is from genome assembly GCF_903995425.1 of Onychomys torridus. Classification (NCBI taxonomy): domain Eukaryota; kingdom Metazoa; phylum Chordata; class Mammalia; order Rodentia; family Cricetidae; genus Onychomys; species Onychomys torridus. The sequence continues at coordinate 63,040,142 of NC_050449.1, read as the reverse complement.
AACGGAACTACAATTGTTCTCTCCTGTGTGGGGGGGGGGGGGGGGTGGGGGTGTACATATATGAAGGTGTACATGTGTGTAAAGGTCACAGGGCAAGCTTAGGTGTCATTCTCCAGGTGCCCTCCACTTTCTCTCTCATTAGCCTGAAACTTGGTCATGTTGGCTGGCTGGTCAACTGTTCCTGAGGATCCTCCTGTCCCTGCCTCTAGAGGTGATGGGCAGCCTGCTTTAGAGACAATCTTTCCGAACACACATGTCAAGAACGTCAGACCTGATGTAGATCTGAGGAAGCATTGGGACCAGCCCATTCACCTTCTTTCTCTGGCTTCTGATGTCCTAAACATGCATGGGAGGGTAGGAGGGTCTTTCTAAAACAACACATACCAATTATGATGCCAGACTTCCAAACTGGAACCCTTAGGTTAAGTGATCCCAACTTAGTCTGCCCTCCACATTCCCCACCCCCATCTCTGCTCCAACCTTAACCGGCATCTGGGCACCTGCTGGATTTTTCCACTTTGACTTGACTTGCATTGCTCAGAATGTCCAAACAAAAATCCCAGAAGGGATTAAAAAGAACAGTTGTCCTCTGTACAGAGAAACCTCATGTCTAGCACTGGTTTGAATGTGCAAAGCACAAATCCAAATTTTTTCCTCCCCATGGCCCACTTTTGCTAGCTGTACCAAGATCTGTAGCTTGCCACCTGGGCAGGGTCAGTCTGTATCCCTGGAGAGCAGTGGTTCTCAACCTTCCTAATGCTGCGACCCTTTACACATACACTTTAATACAGTTCCTTGTATTGTAGTGACCCCCAACCACAGAATTATTTTCCTTGCTACTTTGTAACTGTCATTTTGCTACTGTTGTGAGTTGTAATGTAAATATCTGTGTTTTCTGATGGTCTTAGGCGACCCCTGTGAAAGGGTCATTTGCCTCCCAAAGGGGTCATCACGCACAGGCTGAGAACTGATGCTCTAGATCAGACCTTGACAAACAATGCATCTGCAAAATAAAAAATCAAAAATAATTAAAAAAAAAAAGCCAGGATGTCCTTCAGAAATGACCTCAAGCAGTTGTGGCATCTTTCTGTGAAAGATGATCATTCTAGGCCACCAAGGATCATCAGGACAGTAGGCTGTCCCTAGCACATGGCAATGCCTGTGTGTTTGCTGACCCTTCTCCTGACTCTGATAATATTTTTACTCCAACAGGCTATGAAGGATCTGTGTTCTGCAGCTATGGAACATGAAATCAAGCTTTCTGTGTGTGCACAGCTCCCAGACCACTGAATGAGCAGTTGTTTCCTACTGTCCAAAGTGGTGGGCCTCCTGTTCCAGCAGGAACTTGGCTCTCCCAGCTCTCAGATCCTCTGGGAAAGCTAGAGACATAAAACGCTCCTCTCTCTGCCTCACTGCAGATTAATACAAGTCTAGTGGAAGAGGAATTTTAATGCACGTGGGATGAAGGGAGCCAGCTGCCTTCCTTTTTATGTCCCTTCTAACTGTGACAGAACATGGAGGAGGGAGCTACAGCAAGGCTTGACCCGGAACTCCCAGGACCTGGTGGTCATGTCAACTCCAGGAACACACAGTCTCTTCTGGCATCCTATCAGGTCACCTCCACTGTGGCTGGAAGTGAGCCTCAAGTCAGAGGGAGCTGCAGGAAGCCACTTACGGCACTGTCCAAGAATAAATGGAAAGCTTTTAATAGCAAAAAAGTTAAAAATTAAGTAGCACGTCCTTAAAAATAAAATTTCCCAGTGCTGAGGCAAAACAAGATGAACAAGTGGGAGCTGCTTTTAAGCACGAGTGGGTCAGCGAAGGAGAAAACATGGAGACTCACGAAACAGTGGGAGCGGGCACGCTGAGCGTGGCAGGAAGAACACAGCGCTTCGCCAAGCCCAGTCGCTGCAATGATTTGACGGAGCCAAGCATGTTTTTAGTTGTGTGTGTGTGTGTGTGTGTGTATGCATATATATGTTCATGTGCACATGTGTTCGGGTACATGTGCACATGTGTGTCTACATGGGAAGGTCGGTGGTTGATCTTTGTTTTCTTTCTTCAATTGAGCTCTATCTGTTTTTTGAGACAGGGTCTCTCACTGAACTCAGCTTTTGGAATCAGCTAAACTGACTGTCCAGGGTGCCCCAAGAATCCTCCTGTCTAGACTCCCCAGCACTGAGGTTACAATGACAAGTCATGTATTTAACTTTTTTTTTATATGGATGCTGGAGATTGAACTCAGGTCCTCATGCTTGTGTGGCAAGCACTGTACCAACTGAGTTGTCTCCCCAGCCCTTCAGTGTAAGTGAGCAGATCCTGTTAGGATCAATGCCCAGCGGAGGAAACTATTCTAAAATTAAGTGCACAACATCTGATGAAGGAGCACAGGAAGCCAATAGAGGAAGCGAGTTGTTCCATCTAAAGTACTAAGCACAGTACCTCACGCAAAGTAAGCACCTGACGAGGGGTAGTATTACCGCTATTCCTCGTGGTCTATTCCAGAGTGTCTCCCTCATGTGCTCTAGGGTGTTGCCTTTATGTTCTAGCTCACACGTGTGTGCCTGTGTGAGCAGCAACCCTCACAAGGATGTAAGAGGGAAACCTTGGACATCCAAGAGCTCTAGAAGGCTCTTTTTGGTTAAAGACGAGCCACAATTCACAGAAAGAATGTTGGGCAGCGGGTGGGGGAATGACTCAGCGGGTAGTGGTGCTAGATGGAAAAAAAAAAAGCCAGATGTGGTAGCACACATCTGTAACCCAAGCATTTCCGTGGCAAGACGGAAGATGAAGACAGGAGAATCACCAGGGAGCACCAGAGCCTGCCCCCCAGGGTAGGCCAGATAACACAAGCAAGGGGTGTGCACGCGCACGCGCGCACACACACACGCACACGCGCGCGCGCACACACGCACACGCGCGCGCGCACACACACACACACTCATGAAGAACAGAGCAGGCAACATCCGAGGACATCAGTCCAGCAAGGCCTGCCCTCCACCCCGAGTGAGGTTCCACTACCTTCTTGGTCCTCCTCTGATAGGCGAAGGCAATGTCCTGCCTCTGCGCATTGCTGCGATTAGTCAGGATGTTGACGATGGTGACCTCGTCCACTCCTGCGGAGAATCAATTGTGAACCGTTAACCTACCACACTCTCCTACTTCAAGGGACCTTTCTAGAGTAAAATCCATGTGCTCTTTTCCACACCCAACACTAGGATGTCAAGAGCAGCTCTTCCCTCTTCCCGACCCAACACAGACATTCTCACCATCCTCTTTCCCAGAAAGCCTTAGACCTGGGGCTTCAACCCTTTAAACAGTTGTACTTTAAAAAGCTATTTTATTCATGAATTGGTTCCTGAAATCAACCGTGGGAGGTGTGTGTGTGTGTGTGTGTGTGTGTGTGTGTGTGTGTGTAACTCTGGCAGCCAGACGGAACGAACAACAAAGATTTAGGGGGATTTTAAATGAACGTCCCTAAGTTGCCACTTAACTGAAGAATTAATAGACAGAACCTTCAAAATGAATTAATAGAGACAATTATTTATATTTATTGCAAGATTATGACTGTATAAATGGCTAGGTATAATTTCTATAATTATACCAGCTGTCATGACAAACGAGTCAGGCTTAATATGGCAGTTATATTTTAATAGCTTAATTGATTAATAGAACCACACTTATTGAAGGCGAGATTTTCTCACAAGGAAAATACACATCCTGTGCTTTCAATCTTCAATAGGTGACTTTAATAATCAATTTTACAACTGTATTAAAAAAGAGTAAGTGTTTTAATCTAAATTAAATCTAAATTGGGAGTTTTGAAGTACCACCCAAATGTTTCAGTACCTATTTTAATTGGAACATGTGTATTTACAAAGATAAGCAATGCCTAGTGGTATCTGAAAGTTTCCAATTTTATATCAGAAATATTCCACACATGTCATTTAAGTCAGGAAAGCTCGGTCTTAAGGATTCAGGCAGAGAGAAGGCTCTCTCCTGCCTGACTAGGAACTTTGTTTAATAAAATGAAAAGTCTTTGCCATAACTGGGGAGGTATTCCAGAGCCTCTGAGCTCACAAGGTCACTCACAGACTGCACTCGGCTTGTTGCCCCAGAAGTCAGAGGCATCCCAGAGCACTCAAGAGCCTAGAACTATGATGTCTTGGGGCAAAACAATGAGCAGATGGACAGAGGACACATCCTGATGCTTCATGGTCATTAGAAAGCTACAATTTCTGGGTATAAAAATAAAGATGGGGGCTGGAGAGATAGCTCAGTGGTCAGGAGAACTGATTGCTCTTCTAGAGGACCCCAACTCCCAGCAACCATATGTCAGCTCACAACTGTCTGTAACTACAGTTTCAGGGGACCCAAAACTTCCCATGGCAAAACACTAATGCACATTAAAAAATCATAATAATAAAATTTTCAAGATAAAGATGGCTTAGCATTTTTATATACTTATTTCAAAGTGAGATCACACCAATAAAGATACTAAGCCATTAACCAATGTCTCTGACTTCAGCTTAGATTTTAGGGCAATCAGTATAAACACAGAGACCCTATTGCTAGACTTGGGTCCACTCCGAGGATGCTGATGTCACCTTGGATTTCCAGTAGGGGCTGGTTAAAAATCCTTTTGTCTCACTTATCCAGAGGGCCTGAGACAACTGAATAGCTTGAATTGTTTGGGAGGCATCCAGGCTGTGGGACCGTGACCTGTCCTTAGTGCATGAGCTGGCTGTTTGGAACCTGGGGCTTACACAGGGACACTTTGCTCAGCCTGGAAGAAGGGGACTGGACCTGCCTGTACTGAATCCACCAGGTTTAAATGAATCCCCAAGGGAGTCTTGGCCCGGGGAGAGATGGGAATGGAGGGAGGGGCTGGGGGGAAGGTGGGGGTGGGGGCGGAAGGGGGGAGGACAGGGGAACCCATGCTGATGTGTAAAATTAAAACACAAATATAATTTAAAAATAAATAAATAAATAATCCTTTTGTCCACATACTGGAGTACAATGTGGTCATTTAAAATTACAGCGTGGAAATACTGCCTGATCTGAGGGAAATAAACAACATACAAACAAAAGTGCAGATTGTAAACCAGTGGGCCCACTATAACCTAATTTTCACTTAGTTCTTCATCTTGTTATTGTCATTTGATTTTTCTTTTAGAGATGGGGTTCACTATTTAGACCCAGTTGGCCTCAAATTCACAGAGATCTGCCTGCCTCTGCTTCCTGCATGCTGAGATTAAAGTTGTGTGTGCTACACAGAGAAACCCTGTCTCAAAAAAAAAGAAAGAAGGAAGGAGAGAAAGAAAGAAAGAAAGAAAGAAAGAAAGAAAGAAAGAAAGAAAGAAAGAAAGAAAGAAAGAGAAGTGAAGAGAAGGAAAGGAAAAGAATATGTATCTATGTATAGGACTGTATCTAGAAGCATATTTATCAAAGTTCTAGGAGTGAGCATCTGAGGGGTGAGGTAATTAAATATACTTGCAAAATTAATCATAATGGCCAAGGAGGATGTGAAATACAGAGTGAATGTTGCACATTCCTTGAACTAGAATCAACCAGTGACCTCGCTTCAGAAAACACTGAGCATGATCTGGCACAGATCTATAACCACAGCACTTAAGCGGCTGATGCAGGAGGACTGCAGGTTTTGAGTCAGCCTAAGTCACATATCAAGGCTTTCAAACTATTAAGAAATGGGGAGAAAGAGACGTGGGCCTCTTTTTCTTTTAGAGATGGGGAGGCCAAAGCTGAGGCCCAGGTCTGCATTAGTGACCTGTGGAAATGCTGGCTCCTGTGAGTCACACTCTCTACGTTACCCACATTGGGGATGATGGACAAAGACCCACAGTTCTACATTGAAGCTCTGACAGAACCTGACATTAATTCCACATTTAGATGTCATCAGGGATGGTGATAGATTTAGTCAGACTCCTGAAGGTTATAAGCCAGAATGTGACCCATTTAGTCAGACTCCTGAAGGTTATAAGTCAGAATGTGACCCTCAGCTGACCAGTACTGAAAGCCCTGAACACTTACTAAAAACTCTGCCCCAAGCAAGCAATGTGGATCAGTGGATAAAGGCAACTGAGGCCGAACTTGACAACCAGAATTTGAGCCTTGGAGCAACCCACATTGTGGGCGGAAAGGACGGACTCCCAAAAGTTGTCTTTTGGCCTCTACATGTGCACCACGGCATTCTTTCACGTACAGTAAATTAATCAACCAATCAATGCAAACAACAAAACTCCTCAGGCCCCACCAGAGCTCTACTCATTAGGACTTTCTAGGAACTGGGACCCCAAAAGCAGCATTTTAACACCAACTCCCAAATAATCCCTTCCATGGGACTCACTGACAGAGGTGGGCGACCAAGGCTGGGGAAGGGGACATCTACCACTGTGCTATACGGTTACACCATCGCCTACTTTTACCAGGCAGAGGGTTGACTGCAGTCTTTGGGAAGGAAATATTTACTTTGCTCTAAACAACCCAGGCAAGAAATAACACCTAGTAAGAGATAGCTACACAAACTGTAATCCCCGTTCTCAGCCAACAAAGAGGCATTTGACATTTCTTTCAGCAGCCAGGTATCCGGTTATCCAAACTGGAGGTGGGTCTACTCCTTGGGAAGGAATCAAACTCGGGTCCTCCACAAGAGCAGCAACATTCTTAACTGCTGAGCCCCACTCAGGCGATCTTTGTAAAATTTACTAAACCTACTCAAACCTTAGAAGTTAAAGTTGCCTAAGATGGTATGTATTTGGCTCCAGGTGAGAAACAACATGTGGGTACAGGGTAGAGGCTAAGCATGTATTCCTTGGATGAGAATGCTTAGCTAATCTAATCATCTACGTATTTTCGGTATTCCAACTGAAGACATGGGGAAGCTCAGTCATTGTTCTAGTCAACCTGAGGAAGGGCTTTGCTAAATGACAGTTCTAAGAAGGCATGACTGACAGCTGGGCTCCAGCAGTGCCGCTGGGGGCTTGGGTCTTTTCAACCATCCACCATATTTTTTCAAGCATTAAAAAGTTTCAAGTAGCTGGGCGGTGGTGGCGCATGCCTTTAATTCCAGCACTCCGGAGGCAGACAGGCAGATCTCTGAGTTTGAGGCCAGCCTGGGCTACAGAGTGAGTTCCAGGAAAGCCAGTACTGTTATACAGAGAAACCCTGTCTCTGAAAAACCAAAAGAAAAAAGAAAAGAAAAAAAAAGTTTCGAGGTTTGGCTGAATCCAAACCCACAAGGCCCGCGCCCACCCTCCTCCTCTCTGTGGGTAGAAATCTCAAGTCTGCTCCATCCGTCCATCCGTACTCCTGCATTCCATGGAAAATGCGTGTCTCCACTGTCCATGGCAAGGGACCAAGAGCCGTTTGGAACAGGATGCTGACTCACAGCAGCAGAGACATGCTGACTGAACAAAGAGTGGATCTCATTTGCTGGGTGGGGGCTCGAGAGGCCTCAGGACAGGAGCTGTCTGGTTGGAAAGAAAAGGAGAATTGCCTTATCTAGGTCCCCAGAGGAAGGGGGCAGGGGTGGGGGACTACAGCTCGGGTTTCTGGATATCCTGACATTTTTGGCTTAGAAGAAATCATCTTAAGACAGAGTCTGAAGTATGCCAGAGAGGACTGGGCCAGGGGCCCAGGGGTACTTATGGCAGTTAGTATTACTAATTTGACAGGGTCTAGAGTCACAAACTTCTAAGCATGTCTGTGAAGCGTTACCTAGATAGGGTTAACTGAGGTAGGAAGGCTCACTATAAATGTGGGGAGCACCATCCTGTGGGCTGGGGTCCTGGACTGCATAAAATGGAGGAAGTAAGCTTAGCACCAGTGTGTATCTCTCTCTACTTCATGGCTGTGGAAGCAGTGTGGCTGGCTGCCTCCCATTCCTGCTACCACGCCTTCCCACCATGATGGAATACACGCTCCCACCACCATGGACTATATGCTTCTACCATGATCGACTATACACTCCCATCGTGAGCCCAAAGAAACCCTCCTTCCCTTAAATTGCTTTGGTCAGGTCTTTTGACCCAAGAATGAGAAAACTAACACAGAATGCCTCTGCATAAGCAGCAGCAACCAAGGTGATAGTCGGGAAAGTATCTGGAACTCAGGCCTGTATGACCTGGGAGCACCCTGCTTCTCTCTTGATGCCTGGCGTTCCCAGATATAAAACAGGGACCATGGTAAAAAAACAAAGCAAAAACCAAAAACCCTCCTTTTTCTAGAACACAATAAAGACTGAATGAATGATAGAAGGTAAGTCCTTCCCTCGGCTTCTCTGACACAGACCTAGCCCCTGCCTGGATTCAATGACTGGCCTATGAAAACACAGGGCAGACAGAAGACAGGGCCTCTTTTGCTAATAGCGCTCAGGAGATTAACAGTACAGTTTCAAGGTAAACTATGGAAGCTCCCTGAGATCTGGGAGAGAAAAATGTATACTCAGGGTGGGGTTGAGGAACACCAGGCCTCTCACAGGTGTGGTATAGGTGTGGGACATGGACCCAGTTCAAGGACAGCCTTGCTTAGCTGAGTACCCAAGAAGGCATTTTAACCCAGAGATCAAACTTCTATTCCCAACTCTGTTCTGATGTCACCTTGGTTAAGTTTCTTAGAAAGGACCCAAGGTCTAGTCTGCTTTGTTATTATAGTCAAGGGATGCATTAATAATCCAGAATCCAGAGATGGGGGTGTAGCTCAGTAAGTAGCATGCTGGCCTAACATACATGAAGTCCTGAGTCTGGAACCACGCACCACACAGCCCGGGCGTTGTGGTACATACCTCTAACCCTAGCACTTGGGAGATGGAAACTGGAGGGTTAGAAATGTAAAGTCACCCTTGGTTACATAGCAGCTTCTAGGCCAGCCTGGGATACAAGAGACCCTGACCTAAAAAATAAATAAATAAAGCCCTTCTAATGCTCAGAGAACAATCTAGTATATTTCTAAAATTCCTTGTAGTACCAGCAGGAACACAAGGAAGCAAATCCAATCATAAATGGAATAACACGTGTGAAATAGAGGCACCTTTTGGTGCCCTGGTACTCCAGTCACCTCAGGGAACAGGAAAGGACAGACCTGAACAGCTGAGACAGAAACCAGCAGGCCCACTCTTCACTCAAGCCATGGTGCAGATAGATGCCAGATAAGAATCCGGTTTCTTCTGCTGTTTCTGGGTGAAACTGGTATTTGGATTTCGGCGGTGGACAGAAGGGCAGTTTTTACAAAAGAGAAAGAGATGAGGAGAGGTAGCCAATGAAGGCTGATGCCAGCAATGCCAGGGCACTGGGGATTGCTTGGCAGGACCCAGAAAGAAAAACTCTAGCTACACCTTCCCCTGTGTTTTCCAGACGCCCGGTACTTACACAGCTATGCAGACAATGCTCTTAGAGAGGAAAGCTGTGCTCAGGAGTTAAAGCCTTGTCTGCCTCTGAGAAGAGCTGTAAGACAAGGGCTGGTCTGCAGTGACCCTGAAGTCCAAGACGGAGGCCTCCTCAAAGCAAGAGTGGACCGCTTCCCTTCTAGCAGAATGAGATGGCCCTGGGCCAATGAGTTCCAAAGGCCTTCCTTACGAGTGTGCCCACAGCTGCAGAGTTTTCTTCAACCTCCCTAGTCTTATAAGTAAGAGGTACTGGTCCCAGGCCAATAAACCTCCTGGCACCCTCGGAGAATATACTCTCTCATTTGCTGCACACAGCTGCTTGCATTCCCCTCCAGGTGTGCAAGTGAAACCCAAATTATCGGTCCTGGCTCACTCTCCAGTGCATAGGAGGGTGGTCTTGCGGCCTTACTGGAAGTCTTAGGTAGTTCTATTTTAAAATATAAGAGAAAAGAAGCACAGAACTCACTTCTATAGTTGGGCTCACTCATGAGGAGGGGGCCTTGTCCTTCCGGAGAACACAAATACTGCTCGACTCGAAACTGGCAATAATAGAGCGACTCCCGGCCCGCCCTCCCCTCTGCAGACGCCAAAGCTGCTCAGATTCATTGGCACCAGCGCTAACTCCAGGGCTGCGCTGCTGCTAATTACCATCTATTTCATGGAGTTGAGATTCATCCTTTTCTAATTTAGCTGACTTTCCTTTCTAGTTATTTGGACCCATATGGTAAACCATCCCCAGCTGTGTTGAACACTCCATAGTATATATATTTAACCCAAGGCCATTCTAGACCAAGAGACTCCTACGGATCGGGTCTCAGAAACCTCTCGTTAATTAAGCAATATCACTACTTTTGCATGGCTTAACTCAGCTTCTAACTAGACATAAATTGCGTAAGGTATTGCACAGTCTACCTCAGAGAGTAAACACTCGGCAACTCTGCTCTTGGTTCAGATAATGTGAGGAAAACATATTCAACATCCCTCCACCTAGAAACAAAGCTGGCTCATGAGAGTGAGCTAAATTTGGTTGGTGAAAATGGATCAAAGCTCACGGGGACCACTCAGTCTTCTGGGTGACACCCAGCCTCTACAATAAACCTTTGCTTCCTGTCCCACAAATGCATCTGTGTCCCCTCCGTGCCCTGATCCCCATGCATCTTTTGAATACTATGTGGGGTTTTACCTCCTCACACAATCTCATGGTCCTGGGCATTTTTAAAAGGTCAAGAGGGCTGGAGAGATGGCTCAGTGGTTAAGAACACTAGCTGCTCTTCCAGAGAACTCGGGTTCAATTTCCAGCACCCACATGGCAGCTCAAGACTAGAACTCCAGTTCCAGGGCTTCCAACACCTTCACACAGACACACATGTAGACAACACAGCAATGTACAGAAAATAAAAATGAACAAAGTTTTTAAAGGTTAATAAGGAAAACCACTTAAGCAGAGCCTAATTTAGAGGGCAGTAAGTGTGACTGTGGCAAGGACCATGTTGGAGGCATGGAGTGGGAAGACAGGAGGTTTAGAGGTGATCGGCTCTACACAGCTATAATCCCAGAAATAGGGCGACAAGGGGAAGAGGATCAAGAGCTTAAACTAGCCTGGGCTACATCGCAAGACAACGATTGGGGGGCTGGGAAGGGGACACTGGAGTAGAGCCATGCTTGGCAACTGTTAGGGCCTCAGGGATAAAAGAAGTCATATACCTCTGGAGCAGCAAACACAGAGACATCATCTGCAAAGGGACACTGTATGGAACAGGAGATGAAGCTAGGAAGAGAAACTATAACAGAAGTAGCAGGGAGCCAACAGAATGCCCAAAGGTGAGCTCTCCCAGGTGCTGGGAGAACGTTACCAGGGTAGAGTCAGAGCCAGATCTCCACCCACTCCGCCCCTCCTAATAACTGTCCTCAAGCTCAGCTTCATCCCATGCCCACTCCTCAAGTTTAATAGCAGCTATTCTGTTCCAGGCAGTGTACCCCAGCTCCTCCTCTCCTTGCTCCTAGCCTGCAAGAGCCCAGCTCCCCTGGTCTGTGTCAGGTGCAAGGTCACTAGGGAGCAGACAGCCATCCCTCAGCCCGGGTTTGTCTTTGAATAGTCAAGGTTTGCCCTGTTTCCTTTGATGTCTCCACAACGCCAGCTCCTGATAAAGCATCTGAGGTGAAGGTGTTCAGGAGTGTCTTAATCACTCCAGATTCCTCTCAGTTCATTACCTAAGTGGTGTTACTTATCTGAAATATCAGGGGCATGTTTTTAATGAACTCGTCCTGCCTGTCTTTGGAAAGGCCATGCATAACCATCGTGGAAAGTTTGGAAAACACAGAAACAAAATACACTGAAACCACAAGAAAAAATAATTAATAGCTTCATAAGTCACCAGTGCCTTGTTTTCCCCCCTTTTGAGTAAATAGTGTAGCTGTCATAATAACATACGGTATAGTATATTTTATTGCCATTTTCCTGAAGAACTGACAAGTTTAAGGTGAATGAATGTTAAAATGAGCATATTAAATTGTCAATATTGATAGATAAACATCAGCAAAATAGACTTAAAACAATACATGTTAAATCTTTTATTGTAAAGAGCATCCGACTTAAGAAAACTGTTATTTACCAAAACCACTTGGCAGGCACACACACACACACACACACACACACACACACACACACACACACCAGCAGAGTGGTTCCACTGCAGCACTGACTGAGCACTAAAGCTGGAGGTTGGATGGGTTAAAAGGAAGAAGAAACAGGTGCCTTCCCTAATGCTGGACCACAACTGGGATGCATATCCGATATCAATAGCATCAGACCACACACTGGCTTTCATGCCTGGAAATGGTCAATGACAAAGTGACGAATCTAATCCTAACAGCTGGGGGCTGTGACACGGGTCGGGGGATGGGCAGGACTATGTTCAAATCCAAGTCTGAACCAAGGCCAACAGACATGAAACTTGTTAACTAACCCTCTGTGGTGTCATATGTAAAATGGGAATGGCCCATGGCATCAGAAATTAATCTGAAAGTCAGCTAAGCAGGAGGCTCCAGAATGGCTCAATGCTTTATCTGCCCATGATAAGCACTTAATAAATATTGGTGAAGACGACCAAGATGATGGTGGTGGTGGTGATGTCAGCCACACTTGCCCACACAGGATGTGGGAGCCCATGCCTCAGCCCTCAGGGCTTTCTTCACTTGGCAACTATAGTGTTTTCCTGCTAACTCAGGGAGGGCCTGGGAGTATTTTTATTAACGTGAGCATTTCAGCTGTGGCTAGAGCTCATCTATGCATTCTTTACATTCCAGCAGGCTAAGAGCTTTCTCACGCAGGGACTAAAAGCACCCTTTGTGCTAAGCTTGTAGAAGAACATCTTTGTCTAACGAGTTAACTATTAACCTCTAGGGTGTTTCTGCAAAGGTATATGGAGAAATCACAAGAATCACATGACCTATGATGAGAGAGAAATTGTTTTAAGAAAGTGGATTATATGTAGTAGTAGTAGTAGTAGTAGTAGTGTGTGTGTGTGTGTGTGTGTGTGTGTGTGTGTGCGTGCGCGCGCGCGCGCGCGCGCGCACGCACGCACGCTTAAGACTAGGGGTGCCTAAAGAGGGCATCAGCTACTCTGGAGCTGGAATCACAGGTGGTTGTGACTCAGCTACAGCATGAGTTTGAGGCCACCCAGACAAGGAGGAGACAGACAGACAGACACACGGCCTACCTTTGGTCTTGACAGCTGTCTCGATGTTCAGAGCATCCCTCTCGGCATCGAAGTTGGTGTAGGGCTTGACTGACCCGTAGGCACTTGGGGGTGTGGAGTGCTGGGAGGAGAACACAAGCACACTCAAATAACACACTGCAAATCCTCTCAATGAAAGAACACCCGGGACACCAGACTCAGTACTCCCACGTCTCTCAAGAATTCTAACCACTCTCACGCCAAGTAAGTAGGTGCTAACAGGCTCCCACACCCCAGTTGTCTTTTTTATATACAGTTCATTTTGATGCTGGGAATGGAGCTGAACTGGTGGAGTACTTGTCTAGCATAGACTAAGCCCCAACTTTCATCCCCCAGCACCACAGACACTGGGCTCAGTAGCCCACACCTTCAGTCATCCTTGGCTCCGTTAGGAGTTTGAGGCCAGCTTCAGCTACATGAGACTAAATCAAAAAAAAAAAAAAAAAAAGGAAGACAGAGAAAAACTTGTTTCCAAAAGAGTTGGTCTTCAAAGGCTCCACTAGTTTAGACCATACTGGGTTTCTACTCTGCATTTCACTTGTAGTGAAAGCTTCAAAGCACAGGGCAAGAAGCGAGGGATCTGAGACCAGCATCTATTCAAGTTTCTGAAGAGAAAGAATCTGGTCTAGCAAGAATCTGAACTAAGTTACAACTGTGGAAATGTCAGAAAGATGAGTGTGCACTGCCAAGTGTTTCTACAGGCCTGTACTGCCCAGAGTGCAACTCATTCAACAGTGACTCGGAACTGGGCATGTGAGTCAGCTGGGAGAGTGCTTGCCCCCGAATGCAGGAAGCCCTGAGTTTGATCCCCAACAGAATATGAGTGGGGAAGGGTGATCCTATCACTGGGAACATGGAGGCAGGGGAATCAGAAGTTCAAAGTTATTCTTAGCTGCATGACAAGTGTCAGGCTAGCCTGGGATACATGAGGCCCTGATCCCAAAATAAAGGCAAATCAACAAATAAGCTAATGAGCAACACTGATCCCCACTCCTCTATGGGCTGTGCAGGGGAAGGGGCTTTCTCCAGGTCTGTGCTGGGACTGTCTTTGTGGCATCAAGGTGGGTGCGAGCCAACCCACATCCTCTTTACTGTGACAAGTTGCTGTTCCTCTCCCTCCTCTTCAGTGCCCTCCTCTGCCTTCTCTGGGATGCCCCTGCCTACTGCTCTGCCTGGCACATTTTCCTTATTGTCTTTTAAGCAGTCCTTCCTCTTTGGGTACCCGTTGGAGCCCACTACTTTCCTGAGCTGATGATGGGAATCTCTGGCCAACCCCCAAGACAGTGGCCTACTTCTCTATCCATTCTCTCTTCTATGCATTTAGCTTTCCTCCTCTTTTGAAACATTCCCGCTGGGACAGCCTGGCCCCAAATGAAGGGCAAACAATGGGTATGAGTGATGTGGCTTGGATTCGTGGGCGGTCCTGAACCATCTATCACCGATGCATCTCCTACGCAATGGCCCTGCACCCTGCAATGCCCCCATTTCACAGCCTCCCTGGTACATACAATAAGTGATACATGAGGATGACTGACCAACCTCGGGGCAGTTTCCATGAAGTGTCAGCTGACTGTGGTGATGTCAATGGTCTCCTCACCCACAGGTTTCCTGAGCCAGCCCAGCACCCACACCATTGGGTCACACTAGTGACCACTGTGTCACTAGTGAAGGGTCACAAGGAAGCAACTGAGATCCACACCCCCAAGCATCCCTCGGGAAAAACTAGAACTCTAAGCTCAGGGTCAGACATCTGTTCAATGGGGCCAAATGGGCTCATATTCATAATTCTGAAACACAAGTGTGTTGTCAAAGTTTGCCTTGCCTAATTTCACCACTTCCAGGCATGCTCAATCTTGTGGCCCAACATTATTACTATCTACAAAGTTCATGCTCAAAAAGGAGGTGACTGAGCTACAAAATAATGTCCCCTGGTGGGCGCCATCCAGACCAATCTCGGGGTGCATGTGGCCTTTGGCTTTGTCGGTTGGACACCAGTGGTTCAGGTAGGGGATGCTCTGGAGAGACTGATAAAGTGACATAGATACATGAAGGAAATCTCAAGCAAAGTGCTTTCTGGAAATGCTTTCTGTATTTGTTCTCAGTCGCTACAGAAATTGGGCAGGAATCTAAGGAAAATCCTGTTCTGCTTCTTAACAGGGCCACCAGTAACCTATTGACAAGGAAGGGTAGATAGCTGGCCGTGCATCCGCGTCACACCCGGCTCACTGGTCAGGTGATAGACTGTCATCATATCAGTGAGTGGGAGAAAGGTGGATGTGGCTCTGTGGTTGCTCTAGAGACACAGAGAAATGGATAATCGGACATCTATAAAATCCACTTGTCTGAAAATTAAGTTATTAGGTAAATGTGATTTTTCCTTCCCTTACAATAATGGGCAACACAGGCCATTTTCTGGTTTAGTCTCATCTCTCCTCATGTACTCCTAGGGTAGAGTAACTTCAAGAGCTGGCTGAATAGCTCTCTCATGAAACTTTTATTTTAAGGGTCTCAGGCTAGCCTCAAACTTGATTTATAGCCAAGGATGACTTGGAACTTTTTTTTTTTTTTTCCAAGACAGGGTTTCTCTGTGTAGCTTTGGTGCCTGTCCTGGAACTCCCTCTGTAGACCAGGCCTTGAACTCACAGAGATCCACCTGCCTCTGCCTCCTGAGTGCTGGGATTAAAGGCGTGAGCTGCCGCCACCGCCACTGCTGCCACCACCACCACCACCACCCCCATCACTGGTGACTTGGAACTTTTAACTCCTCCTGCCTCCATGTCCCAAGTGCTGAGATTACAGGTGTGCACACCTGGTTTCTGCAGTGGATGGAATCTATGGCTTCACACAAGCTAAGCTAGGCATGTACTCTGCCAATCTGGCCACAGCCAGAGTGACTTCTCGTGAAATTTGATACCAAGGACAATCTAATTATCAAAGGCATTAGATAAAATCTGTTGGAGAAACAAATTATATAACAGCAAGACTTGTCTAGGCTCTAACAGCAGGCCAAGTTCCAAGAGGAGGTAAGATTTAAATGAGAAAACAACAAAAAGGCTTTATTTAATATCCACACAGTCTGTGTGTGAGCAAGCCCACTCATTTGCACATTAAGAGAGCAGGTGCCACAGACAACAAAGAAGGGTTTGTGTACATGACCCAAGTTGTCACCTGTCTTTTGAGTGGCTCTTTAAAAGTCAAGTTTTAATTCTGAGCTTCCTAATGGACAAAAGAAAAACAAAACAAAAAAAACAGCAAAGCCCTATGATTAATTACACAACCATCCTTTTTAAAAAGATACATTCTGGTTTACTTTGTATAAAGCTTTCCCAGGTGCTAGATTAGAAACAGAAAAGTAGAGGCTCTGAGACCCCACCCTGAGGAAGCTCTGGAGAGGATGGCTGGCTGCTTTGCACTTTACTTTGGGGATGTGCTCACTGGTAGGTTATCCATTGTCCAGTGGATGCAGACTCATGCACACATGGGCAGCACTAACTGGATTCAGTGGGATAATAATAATAATAATAATAATAATAATAATAATAGCCATAAGCTATTGCCTACAAGAATATTCCAGACATTCTAAGAAGCCTAAAAGACACTGGAATTGTTTTTTGGCATGGCTGAAGCTTATGATAAATAAAACCTCAAGGCTTGACACTGAGAACTCACATGTCACCAGAGCAATAATTACCACTCATGTAGTGAGTCCAACAGAACACAGTTCCAGCCATTTCCTCCTCAATGAATGCTGTCCAAGTTTCATCCAATGCCAAAAAGGGTTTTAGCACCATGACATTTATTTCAAATGAAACTGCTAGGAACAGTTAAAGCAATAAGGAACTGGGGCACAGGGGAGACACCTAATAATGACTGAATTATGGCCCCATTTTCCTTGTGTATACAGGGAGATCAGAGCACAGTTCAACAGATGTCCAATTTGCAAAGTCACACAAAGTGAGAGATTAGATACTTACATCGCCCTCCAAGCTGAGCTTGCACAGGATTTCATGGACAGTAGACATTTTGAAAAACAACTGAAAAACAAACAAACAAACCACAAAGTCTTAATAAAGGAGACTTTCTTTCCCCTAAGCACAGCAACTCATCACACTAATGTCTTCTTGGACCACTGCATTGGAGGCTGTTAAAGCAAGTATTTTCTCAAGCAGGCAATTCTCAATCTTATCACTGAGAAAATTAAAGCTTAGAGAAGGGTGCCTTAGGTTGGGGATGAATTACTAAACTGGTCTATCTCTTGCTCTGGTTCAACAGGACCTGGTGGGTCTGGTCTGTGAATGCAAAACCTAAAAGCTTCCTGTGGCAAACACCACTTGCTCAAACAGAGAATGGGCTCTTCCATCAAAAGTGATAAATAAGCATATCAAAACTGCCATTGCTTGTGTGTCACTCTCAAGTGACTTCACATAGTAGGAAGGACATGAACTGGGATCAACAGTGGCTCCATGGAGTCCTGATCTCAAAGGGAAGTTTTTAATATTAGCCCCACAACCACTTCTTCCAGTGGTACTCAGAAGATGCTGAGGCTGCGTGACTCGAGTATAACATGCTTACCTCATGAGCATAAGGACCTTAGTTTGACCCCCACGACCTATATGAAAAAAGCTGGAGACTCATGGATCTCTGGGGCCAGCCAGTTCAACCTAATCAGCAAGACTCCAGTCAATGAGAGTTCTTGCCTCAGAAAACAAGGTGGGCACCACCAGAGGAGAAATGCCTCCTGATGGTGACCTCTGGCCTCCACACACAAGTGCACCCAAGCACACAGATACGCGTGCAGAGAAGTTATCAAACTGTTTATAAAATGCAGATAGACCAACTTTCTGATATGGAGACATCTCATGGAGGGCTGACCTTGCATTTAAGATTTCAAACAGTTGCAATGCCATCATATTCCATGGAATACATTTTATCAGTCATCGTTCAGGGCTACTGTACTGATGAATGGCCAACCTATTTGTGGATGAGTTGTTTGGAATTGATAGCCTCATAGCTCCCACCACCAAGAGTGAGACAACACAGGTCATGCCACATAATCACCCCAAAGAAAAACACAGCACACAGCCACCTCCCCAAAAGGTGGCCAACAGCATTTGCACCAGCAGTGCCCTTGGTACCTGCGGGAATTAAGCTCTCTGTTCTCTTCAAGGAGCTCGCTTTGCCTCAATGTTTTCATAAAACTGCTCTGAAGACAACATATGACACAGCCATTTGCCAACTATAGGAACATTCTGAACTAAGTGAATTCTAGGCTGTGGAAGGCAGGAGGACAGAGAGACAGAGAGTCACTTTTATTTGTGGTCAGGATGTACTTTTGCAAGATGCTCACCTCCGCCCCCTGAAGCCTTTTAAGCCAGACAAAAAGGAAAGCCATCAAAAGCATTGGCATCACCTCCAGTCCCTCAGCTCCTTCACTGCCTCTTCTCCCCTGTATGTCCCTCATGTGCCCATGTCATTCTTCATGGTAAAAAGTCTTGCTCTATCAGTACATTGTGGTGCATTCCCCCCCCACAAAATGGACTATTGTTTAGTGCTAAAAGTTCTCAATCCCAACAGAAGACACGGAGGAACTTTAAATTCACATTACTAAGAGCAGCTGAAACACTGCACATGGCTGTGTTACCCAGTTACAGGGCCATTCTAGAAGAGGAAGCTCTATTGAGGCAGTGAATGATGAATGGTTGCCAAGGTCGGGAAGATATAAAGGTGGTGCACAGTGTGTGTGTGTGTGTGTGTGTGTGTGTGTGTGTACCAGTTCATGTGCACACACACTTGTCAATGGCATGCATGTGGTGTGTGGGTGCCTACAGAGTCATGAAGAGGTTGTTGGATCCCCTGGAACTGGAGTCCAGGTGATTGTAAACCACTGACGTGGATGCTGGGAACCAAACTCAGGTCCTCAGTAAGAATGCCAAGAGCTCTTAACCTCTAAGCTCGAGAGTCTCCTCACCTGTTGCTATTATTATTATTATTATTATTATTATTATTATTATTATTATTGTTATGTATTTAGTTGTGTATGTGTGCACATGTGCATGCTGTGGCATACTCGTGGAGGTCAGGAGACAACTTGTGGGAGTTGGTTCTCTCTCTCTCCTTCCATCACGTGGGTCTCAAGCACTGAATCAGGTTGTCAGGCTTGGTGGCCAGTGCCTGCTACGACATCTCACTGACCCTTTGCTGTTGTTTAGTGTGACTACTAGGAAATTAGAGACTGCATATGCTCCTCACATTCTATATTACATAGACTAATTGGAAAATAGCACTCTACATACAGGTGCTGAGCTAAAAGAATTCCAGAAGGGCACAGTCCAATCTCAGCCCCAAAGCCTCTTCCACAGCCTATTCAGAAAAATTAACATCTTCCTTGGCAAGAGCATCCTCCATTCTACCTGGGCCCAACCTGCCAGAGGCTCCCATCAGATTCACAAGGCCAGAGAATTTCTAGAGCAGATAAGAGCAGTTATTGTCTACCTCTTGGGCTTCCAGACTAAGGAATTAAAATGCAAAGCTGTATGAAAGAAATGAAAACCACCAGCTGACCGCCCCAGTGGCACAGTTGTGCTCACTAACACAGTGTGGAGGCAACCCCATGTATAGTCAATGAGGCTCCTCCCGCAGCTCTGCCGTTCAGGCTACACAGCACAGCAAGATCTTACTGACTTGTTCTTCCAAGCTGTCTTCCCAGCTCTGAGTGCTGCTTTGCAGACAGCTGCCCACACGGAGCCCTCCCCCCAATACTGTGCAGATCAAAGACAATCGGATGTACCACTTTACACTCTCCATTCCTGCTAATTCTTCTCCCACAGCCTCGACACCTTGAGAGGACAAATAAGAGGGATTTTTCTGGAAGCCCCACAAATCTTGCTTTCTGTGCCAGCGTTTATAATCATCTGTTCTTTCATCAGGTTGGTCCTCCCTACTCCTACCAACTCAATCCCCCATCTGATCTCGTCAGACAGTTAGAAATCAAGGCCAGTGCCTTCCTCTAACTCCAAAGGAGTATAACCTTCCAAGATTAGTGTCAGGACCCAGCCCACCTCCCTCTATCCATTCCCCACAAAGGATTAGTACTTAAAGAGCTCCTTGACTAGGCTTTCTCTGTAACAAACTGGTTTACTTTCTCTCTGTTCTTCTCACCCCTCCCCTTTCCACCACTCTCCCCCCCCCCAAAAAAAAAACCAGGGTGTCATGGAGCAGGGGAGATGCTCGGTGGATGAAGTACTGGTCACACAGGTGTAAGGATCAGAGTTCAGATACTTAGCGCCCATCTAAAAGCCAAGTGGTATAATCCCAGTGCTCCAGTGGCAGAGACAGGAGATCTCTGAGTAAGATGCTCACTAGTCTAGCCAAATGGGAGAGCTCCTCCGTCTTCAGGAGATCCTGCCTCAGTAAATGAAAGTAGAACACAATCAAGGAAAACAGTGACATCAAACTTTCCATATGCGTGTGCAGCCATACCTGCACCCTCATGCATGCATTCACATATGCATGTGCATCTATACCTGCACCCTCATGCATGCACACCATACAACAGAGAGAACAAAAAGCCAGGATGTTACTATGTAGCCCAGGTGGGCTTCAAACTCACAATCTTCTTGCCAGGGATTACAGAGGTGTTTTGCCACACTTAGCTCTCACTATATTTTATGGCACTCTGCATTCCTCAAGTCACCACTACGTTGGCATCGTTCCGATAAGGTCAGAAAAATCCCCATTCCACACAGCTTTCCCCAGCCTTTCTGTGGGAATTCCTTCCTTCCTTCAGTATTGAGTGCCCTCCATTTGAAAAGCATTGGAATAGCACGTAGATTCATATGACTAAAAGCTGGAAGTATACTTTGTCTCATTTCCCCTACCAAGTCTCAGATCCGTATACAAATGAAAAATATATATTTCCATAAACTAGGTGACAAACAGACTCTGTGTGTGTGTGTGTGTGTGTGTGTGTGTGTGTGTGTGTATTCAAATGTACCTGTGTGCTCATAAGGATGTACCAGAAGGTCCATGCATCTGTGTGCAAGCAAAGAAGCCAGAAGAGGACACTGGTTTCCTCCTCTACCACTCTCCATCTTTTTCTTTTGAAGCAGGGTCTCTCTCCCTGCAGAAAGCCAGCAACCCAGAGATCCTCCTGCGCCCTTGCTACATTTGTGCTGAGATTTGAAGTCTGGTCTTACCACACAGCAAGCACTCTTTTCAACTTAGCCATCTCTCCAGCCCCCAAACATACACTTAAGAACAATTTTTAATATAAGTCACATTTATATCACAACCTTTCTGTACCAGAATGTCCAAAAATATCATAATCACCCCAAAGTCACAGAGACCAACAAGCAATATCTAAGTGCCCATATCCATAAATATTTCCTAGCTCATGCAAGTTTAATGGCAACCCTATTTTAGCTTAGAAATAAAATACGGCATTTGCTCCTCCACTTCATCTAATCCTCTGGCTGTGTGGTTTCTCTGAATAGGGCTGGTTATTTGGTAGAACAAACAATGAGCGTCGCCTCTCGCCATGATTGCTAAAACTTTAGTTTGACTAAAGAGAATGGGTCAGTGTGTTGTGACTCCTGGGGTCAGAAAAGCCTCTGCAGTGCTGGTGAGGTCTGCAGATCCTGGTAATGGTCAGGTCATTTATAGACTCAGAGTACATGCGCACTGAGACTATACTCAAGGGATGAAGTGTCCTCGGCCGCAGCTAACCAACTGTGATGGAGAATCTTTGCTGTCGACTTGAGTGGATTTAGATTTACCATGGAAACACACCTCTGGGTGTTTCTGTGAGGGGTTTCCTAGTTTAGGGTCATTAAAATGGGAAGGCCCATCTTAAATGTGAGTGGCCACAAGCTTCTGTGATAGACTGCATTTAAAAAAAGAAAAAAGACGGTATGCTGAGAACTAGCATTCATTTCTCTCTCTGCTTTCTGACTGTACGTGCCATGTGACCAGCTGCCTCCTCAAGCTCCTGTTTTCCTGCTATTATGGACTGTATGCACTTCCACTGTAAGCTGGGTGGTGATTGTAGTTAGCTATTTGTCATAGCAACCAGGAAAGTAGTCAATACACTGTATAAGAGACACTTAAGAGAATAGCCATGGTCCACAGCAGGACAGGGCTGTGACCCAGGACCTTTGAGTCTTCTGCCTTGCCCTTTAGACCCTACCCCAGTGGCTCTTCAATGGGGAGATTAGGTCAGAGAATTCAAGGAAGCAGAGTGGTTCAGTCTAGGGCCTGATGGCGAGGCAGGCCTCTATGTGTCAGTTGAGAGAGGTGAGTCACCAGCCAGAGGAACATGTCAGGGGTGGAGGGAGTAGAGGACAGGGCAGGATACATCCCCAGTGTACCTCAGGAAGACAAGGGGATAGGTCTGTTAGGAAGCCATGTCCATGTGGTGACCCCCAAATCCACGGACCTGAATGAGTGCTGCAAAGTTTGGCTACAGAAATGGTAGAAGGTGTGAAGAGCCACTGATGAGACCCAATACTCCTATTTACCTGTTCACCAAAACACAAGATTTAAAAAGCCAAGTGTGGAGGTGGAAGGATGAGAAGTTCAACCTTGGTTACATATTGAATTTAAGGCTAGCCTGGGCTACATGAGATCCTGGCTTAACAAAAAAAATTTAAAAACAAACAAACAAACAAACAAAGTTAGTCGACATGCCATGAAGAGGCTCCCCCCAGAACTAGCTCCTAACTCCACAATGTAAAACTCAGGATGCCTTAAGAGCAGAACCACCCTCTCCTTTTGGCACTCTGCTCCCCAGATTTGCATCTCTCCTCCTAGCGCCTCCACCTAGTCACCCAGCTGACCAACTAGTTTCAACCTGCACACCAGAAAGAACTATCAGGTGAGCCATCTGTTGATGAGAACACTCTGTGCCAGGGCCTTGGTTCCCAGGGCGGGCTGGAACCTGGCTGCACTGTGAAAGGCAACCATTCTCAGGCTGGTGTTTCTGGTTAGGAAACCAGCCCAGTCCAAGGAGACTCTAAAAGCCACATCCCTCCAGCCAATCTGAAGTAGCACCCCACACTGGTCCCAGCTCCTCCCGAAGTGAAGGGAACAGACTGGCTCCTGTGGCCTTGAACACAATAAAGAAGACTTGCTCTCCCTGCATAAGGCTCTCTCCAGAGACAAAGCATGGCAGTGATGGAATCTGCCAGTCACTTCTGTGTAACAGATGATGTTTTACAAATTCATGGTTTTGTCTTTAAAAAAAAAAAAAACACAAAAAAAGACAATAACTAGATCTTATTAAATTTATTGTTTTGTTTCCAAAAAAACGCAGTTACAGCAATGCCCCAAAAGTACAGATGAAGTTGTTTTTAACCTCTCTCTACAAGGAAAGTGAAACACAAATGTTTGCAAAAGAGTCTGAGAAAGGATCTCACAGGCAATGCTGTAAACAGCAAAAATACATTTTACTGAGTTAAAAAAGTGTTAGTTCCAGAAAGCCCAGATATTATTTTGCCCAAAAACCCCAAGGGCCTGTTGGGACAGGGCTGGTCTGTAGAGAATCCAACCAGGCAGTTTCAGAGACACACCCACTGGGAGAGTAGTTGAAGACACAGCATGTTGTTGGGTTACCCCAAAACAGATGCCTAGCAACCACGATGAATCAGTTGGGGGGTGGGGGGTGCAAGGACTCCAAAACAGGATTTTAAAGTGAAAATGGATTGGGGTGGGAATGTGGAAGGCTGGGTTTCCCCACCACAGCCCTTCCTGTAGTTCCTGGACACCACAGCATACAAACCACACTGGGATTTTAACCAAGAAAAAAAAAAAATGTGTGAGTGATAGGGAGGGAGTTCCCACTGTTCCCCACCCTCCTCCCCGCTAAATCATCTTTAGTTAACAGAACCTTCTTGAAGGCACATACTTTCCCCTTTGATTTTATGGTTCTGATTAATGCTTGAGTCACAGGGCCAAGTCAAGCCCCAGGGTTCCTGGAATTCTGCCCATGGCCTTGATCAGACTCAACCAGAGGCCCCTACAGCACTTGCTCTAGCCTGTCCCTCTGGCTGTCTGATCAGAATCAATATTTGTTTGCTAGCTACAGATACTGCCACTTCTTGCTTTGGGAGCCCCTCCTGATAGACCTGGAGTGGGAGGAAAGAGACCAACATGGAAGAATGATGTCATTTGGCATGAGACACGTTCAGGGTTGAGAAATGCAGCCTGGGTATCTATAATTCAATCTCAGTGTCTTATGGCCCACATAGTAGGCTTCCAACAGGGATCAGCAGCCAGAAAAAATGTTCAAGTACAAGACAATTCCCCACACTATGAACCTACTTCCCGGTGTAAGCTTGTTGTTTGTTCTCTGTCCCCCTCTTCCCCCTCTTCTTTGTCTTTAGACACGGCCTCTCATTTAACATAGGCTAGCCTCAGTCTCATGATATAGCCAAGGATGATCTCAAACTTCTGACCCTCTTGCCTCCCAGTTTAATGTGGTGCCAAGGATGGAATTGAAGACTTGTGCGTGTTAGGCAAGTACTCTACCCACTGAACCACACTATCAGTCCTTCAATACTGTCTTTGCACAGGTGCACAAATGCACACTTGCGCATGCCCTCTCCACATAAAGTCAGGCTAGACCACTAACTCTCCTCTCAGCATGCTCAGGACTATCTGCCCCTCTACCGGGAGCACTCCATCTTGATCAGTGGGCATCTAAGTGAGCCGTGAAGCTATAGAGAATCATTATAGATATCACCTTTCTCAAACACCCTCCATGCCCACACCTCCTGCCATTCTTTGTGCATTTGTGAAATACCAGAGTCTGGTATTCGGAGGATACTTTCCATACCGTCTAGCCCTGGGGCTTATGACTTACTCTTTTGTCCTGACTCAGAAGTCTGACGGTACCTGGAATATAGTAGATGGTTCAATGACAAGTCGGAATGGGTCACACACTGGGTCTTTAAAGTTTTAGGTCTACTTTGATCTTTTCCAACACAGTCTCCCTTTTCAATTTCCTTTCTTTACCTAAAACTGAATGTTTAAAATCCAGGCCCAGTTCCACCCATTCAGACCTGGGAGCTCCCAATCCCAGCCTCTAAACATCTTCAGACAGCCTGGCAGATCATGTTAGGCCAGTTTCTTCCCATTTGTGATAAGTAGCTGGTACCCAGCCCCATCTCCACATTATCTGGATGCTATGGTCCTAGCTCTGCCACAGGATAGCATGAGAACCACAGCATCCACAGGAACAAGCAGAGAGACAGACAGCAAAGAGGTAGCCAGAGGGAAGCAGGAGAACTACGTGGCCTCTGAGTTGTGTCTTCTGGGTGTGGCCAGAAGACAAAGAGCACATAGAAATGGCTCCATGTCATGGCCACTCCCTGTGGTTAGTGTGCCCACATCAAGTCTGGGATTTGAACTCAGACCACTTGGGTGCTGCCAACGGGGACCCTAAGAAGATCTGAGCTCAGACGTCTTAAAAAGCATCAATGTGCACCCTAATGGGAACATCTGGAGATCATGTCAGTGGAACCACCCAGAATCCCAAATCCCCTCCACAACACAGATGGAGACTGGTAACAAAAGGAAAAACACACCAGACTGTGGAAAGAATTTCTGTTAAGGACTGGAATTTCCTCTCTGGTGGCAGGCCCACAACTAGAGAAGGGCGTGGCTCATGGGATTATTCATAGGTGCAAAAAAAGAGAACAGCCAACTTGTACTCAAGTCTCACAGTTGATTTGGATGGACAGGTTAAATCCAGTTTGTTTAGACACTACTTTGGGATGAGCTCGGCTCCATGTCCAGGTCTGTGAAACAATGTCTGGGAAAGCCCAGCTGGGTTTTCGAGGACATATACTAGTTTAGGGAAACGTAAAGTGGAAAATAAAATTGCTATCTCGACAACGAATTCGCTGGTCTTTTCCCTTGTTTTCTCTCCCCAAAAGATTCAAAGTCTAAAAAGCAAGGACTGTGTGCCTGTGTTTGTGTGTGCAAGCGTACGGTGAACACACATGCATGTATACGTGTGTCCAGTCCACCGCTGTATCCTCCATACTGTAACTGTGATTGGGACACAGTGGGTCCCTAAAGCACAGTATGTAAGGCAAATGGATGTTTAAAGCAGCCCGTAGTGCCTGAGACTCCTTTTGTAACACACCCACTCTCCTCCCCTGCATGCTATACAAGCCAAGAGTCAGAGCCAAAGTTCCCATCAACCCTCACACACACATCAATCCAGGCCCAAAGGTGCCAGGAGAAACCACAGCCTTCAAAAATCAATAGCAATTTAGGAGAGTGCCTGCCTTGCCAGGAAAACTACTTAAATCAGAACTTAGCCAGGAAGCCAAGGACCAAGACTGCATGTCTAATGCTAATCAATAGGGTGCTTTAATAGCTCAAAGACACAGGATGTGAAACATTGAGGCACCCGTCCAAACCCAAGCTCTCAGTTAAAGCTTTAAGTGTTGCCTGGCTAGCTAGCAAAACTTCCTGAACCTCTACCACACCAAACAGGAAACCCTCAACAGAAAGATGCACCTAGGAGCCCACCCCCGCTGCAGCAGAGGCGATGCGCACTTCTGTAGAAACCCTTGGACTTAAGGGAAGCTGTGGACTCGGTGGAAGAGGACAGGGCTCTGCCCTGGTCTCATCTGCCATCTTCACATTCGTTCCCTGACTCAGACACACAGGCTTTGGCTGGGCGCAGCACACACTGAAATGCGAGGAAGTGGGTGTGGAGAGGACGCACAAGTCTCCAAAGCCAACGTACCACGTCAAGGGACACAAGCTGCCAGAAGGTGGAAGGGAGAAGAAATCGGAGAAGGGGCAAAGACACAAGTTTTCAATTAACACGATTTAATCAAAATGATCTTCAAATTAAGGGCGGGGAGTGGGGCTGCCCCTGCCATTAGGCAGCACTCAGATACAGTGCAAATTATTATTTTTTTCTTTTTTGGTGCTAGCTTGGATTGCAAACACCTTCTAGAGTGTTCTTGGGGGAGGGGAAGGGGAGTGGCTTCCCAGTCCAAGTTGCAGACCCACCTAATAATACCCCTGTGTGTTACAGACAGGTCCTTGGATTCCAAGAGTTTATGGTTGTTGTTAAGGGCTGGGACTGGATATGGCAAATTACTACACAAATGAATAACTCTTAGCAGTGTACCCTACTAGAGTACTCTACCAATGAGCTAGATCATCAGTTCTTGATTTTTTTCTGAGATGGGGGTCTCACTATGTGGCTCAGGCTGGATTCAAACTCAGGATCTTGCTGCCTCAATCGTCTGAGAGTTGAGATTACCGCTATGTCTCAAGTAACATTTTTTTTTTTTTTCATTTGTACGATGCTGTGTTTTCAGTGTGCTTTTCTTATCTATTTTTGAATGGACTTGTTTTAGGAAACCTTCAGTAACTCAGTGTGGGTAGTGCTAAGAGTTCGGAAACCACTTCTGGAACCGCAGCCCTCCGTGCCAGCACTGGAACCTACCGCCCAGGAGCCACACCCTTTTCTATAGAGACCCTGTCAACTGACTCAAGGTGGCATCGTGGTGCAGTCCAAGCAACTTTCCCTATAGAGCCACCGGGGACACTTTCTTCTGCACTCTGCTAGCGAGTGGCAAATTCCTCAGAAAGAATGAAGTCTGAGGTCGCCGCCCTACCAGGCAATCTAGAGTTTGCGACCAAGACTGAGCTGAGGTTGTTTTTTGGATAAAGGAGGACACTGGGTACTCAAGACGTAAAGTTCTGTTGCCTCCGGGGCCCTCCCCCTATACCCCGCTCCGACTTCACAAATACACGTTTGTCAGTTGCCAGGAAATTCACCTGAAATTGCAGGAGTTATGGTCCGGAGAGAAGGCCGTGCGGAAGGAGGAGGGGAAAAGTCCACAGACTTCTCACTGCTGGGCGGCAGGCTCCCCAGCGGCCACACCCAGTTCCCGGTTGGCACCTAGCACGTCTGGAATGCCGTGCCCCTCGACTCCCCGCCCCACACGGGGTCTCCTCGCTTCCCAGAGGACCCCGAGTGGGGAAGTACGGCCCCTCCACTTCTGCCCTGCACCCCCAGGCGTGGTTGGCAAAGAGACGTGTCACGACCCCACGCGGGACACTTTGCAACTCCTGCTGCAAAACCCGCAGATCTCCCAGTGGGGTAGGTCCTTCTCCGTGCCCCCCAGGGTCCCCGTCGCTGGAGCCTGCCCGATCCCGGTTCAACACCGCAACCCCGAGGCCATAGCGGGCGACCGGGCCGCGCCTCACTTACCTGGGCCGGGCGCCTAGCGCTGAGAGCCTCCCTACAAGCCGAGCCTAGCGGCCCGGCTGGGCTGGGTGGGGTTTTTATACCCGCCCATCCTCCCTGCGTAAAGCCGCCCCGCCTCCCCTCCCTCCCCTCTCCTCCCCTCCCCTCCCCTCCCCTCCCCTCCCAGGCCTGTTCCCACCCTGCTCCGGGTGACTCACCCTCCGTGGAACGCTGCCCAGGCCCGGCCCTGCACTACGTGACAGCCCCACCACCTCCCCAGGCCCATCAAACCTCCACTCCCCTTATCCCGCTGACTCCTAGGGTATGGGGCCCAGTGCTCAGCTTGGCCCTGGGTTATTAAGATTTCAGCAGACTGGCTGGCCCAATCCACTTCTTCTGCTTTTAGGCTTCTAGGTGTGGAGGTAATGGAGGGTAGAATTGTTTCAAGACACGTATATTTAGATTCCCCTGAGCTAGGCTGTTGGCACCCAGCTCTCCATGACCGGCTGCAAACATGTTAGTCTAACCTCTGGTCACCAGATGGAGGAGCATGGGGAGGGCGCTTCTCCTGAAACTGCTCTAAAGTTGGAAACCAAAGCCCCAGGGAGGCCTCCAAGCTGCCAGGGAGACCTCGGGGTGAGGCCAGGAGGCGCCTCCTTCCCCCAGTCAGCAGTACTTCAGTGCTCTCTCCATCCCAGGATCTCCTGCCGGTCTTTCCTAATTGTAGGTTACTGAGTTTTTGTTTTCCCTCATTCCCTTGACCAATTGCTCCTCTGGGTTTTATTGTTTCTTTTCAGCCTGCTTTTCTGGCGGAGACACAAAGACAAACTGTGTTTTTGTGTGACTGCCCACACTGCATCAGACCTCAGGCTAGCAGAAGAATCCAGAACACCTTTCACACTAAGTCTTTAAGCTCCCTCCTTGCACATGCTACCTCTCTCTCTTTTCTCCTGGTCCTAATGGTTCTTCTTCATATCTCCCATCTATTTGTGTGTGCCTGTGATTGACATGTATCAAATGTGGAAGCCAACCAGATGTCAGCCTCGAGGATGCTGTTCCTCAGGAGTGGGCCACCTTGTTATTTGAGACAAGGTCTGTCTTTGGTCTGGAGCTCACAAATTAGGCTGGACTGGCTGGCCAGTAAACCTTTTACCTGAATTGTGGACAGAACTCAGGTTCTTACCTTTGGGCCACAAGCTCTTTCCCAGCTGAGCTGACTTCCCAGCCCTGATCCCTACTGACTTCAACATCTGTTTATACTTCCCACTCAAGTCTCAGTTCACTCCTAGGAACCAGAGGAGGGCAACCAGGGGAAGAGATCCTCGGTACAGTGCTCACTGTCACATAGCCAGTTAGCTGTGTGAAGTTGGCCCCAGCTGGGATCTTAACACCCAGCTCAGGGTTGCCCAGCCCTGACACTAGGAGTTACACATAAGCCCCAGCAGAACCACAAGTAGAAAACAACCTTATCCCTTTTGATACAATGTCTGATTTACACTCACAGCTCTTCAAGATGGGCAGCTTGAAAGACAGAAACCGTTTATCTGTCTCCTGGGTGCAAACACCTTGGAATGTAAGAGTAGGTACACAGTGCCAGCAAGCGGTCCGCTGCCTCCCTGAGGTATTTCTCCTCCCAGTCCCACAGGCCACACACTCCTGCTTGTGTGTGAGAGGGTGGAGGTTCTCTCCCGGAAATGACACTTAACTGACATCATGGGAAACATATAAAAGCCACCAAATACCCAAAAGAATTTCTGGCTTATCCTGGACATCTGGCAAAGGGGGAAGGAAGGTCCTCGGGCCAGCCAATCTACCCTACTGGGCAGTTTCTGGCCACTGAGTGATCCTGTCTCAAAAGAGTGCCTTTTGGAAGTATAATAGAGGTTGTCCTCTGGTCTCTATGCACACATGTGTACACACACACACACACACACACACACACACTCACACATGTACACACAATACACACTCATACACACAGGCAAGTTCTTATTCCAGCTGAATAGAAGTTTGTTAAAAAAAAAAAATGTCAGGAAAGCTCTGTGGGCAGGTTAACCTCTGGAAACGGCAGTTTTCTCCTCAGCAGGATGAACTCTGGTCCTCTGCAGGTCTTGAGACAGTGATCACTTCACTAGCTTTTAAGTCTCTTCAGCTCTAGCCACGCTGGACTCATAAGAAGACCTCAGCCAGGTTTTGTTAAGCTTGTCATAACCTAAGCCATACACAGGCTGCCACATGGACAAACCTCAGTTTCTACTTTGTTTTGAGATATGTTCAGACATATGTGAGAGACGCCTCCGGTGTCCTCAGACATCACAGGTCCTTACCTCACAGGTCCTTACATTACAGTCCTCACCTCCCCACTGGTTTGTTGCAAAGCAGCAAGAATGATCTTGCTAAAAGGCATTTCAGGGTTTTTTGAGTTTATTTGGTTTGTTGTTTGAAGCAGGGTCCCAGGTATCCCTGGCTGGACTTCAAATCACAGCTGAGGATGATCTGGACCCCAATCTTCCTGTCTATATTGCTCCAGAACTGGGCTTACAGGCATGCATTACCACTTTTGGTTTTTATGGTGCCAGGATTGAACCCAGGGCCTAAGCACCCTGGGCAAGTGCTCTATCTACTGAGCTACACGCCAGCCCTCTATGCCACAACTCTGATAATATGACCCACGTTTCTGACATCTTTTCCCTTTACTCTGAGGACTGTGTGCTAGGACTCAGCCTGGGCACGCCTCTCTTCCCTGTGCTCAGTTAAGATCATTCTTAGGCCAACTCACAGGGATAGTTCCTGAGCTAAAGACAACTTAGTTCTTCTCTTTCTTTTCTGAAAGAAAGATATCATTTCATTTTATATGTAAGAGTATTTTGCCTACATGTATATCTGTGTACCACACGCATACTTGATGCACATGGAGGCCAAAAGAGGGTGTTAGGTCCCCGTGGAATTGGATGGCAAGCCACATGAGCACTAGGAAATCAAACCCAAGTTCTCTGGAAGAATGGCCAGCGAGTACTCTTGACCTCTGAGTGGTCTCTCCGCCCCAGCAGCTTAGTTCTGGACTCAGTACATTTCACTTCAATGGAGGGAATGGGTAGTGTGGGGAACTGAGCCCAGGGCCTTGCACATGCCATACCAGTGTCCTACCACTGAGCTAGCCCTCTTCACTACAGATCAGACGGGCACGTCAGAGGATGAACCTCTCAAATCCCATCAGCCACTGCCATTTTTTTTCCACCAGCATTTTCAACACTATTTGTTATTTTGTATTTGTATTTGCATACAGATACTTAGATGCTAAATATTTGTTATCAAGTGAAAAATATAATTTGGTAGACAGGACATGTTAGTCATGCTCTTACATCTATTAAAAAGGGGTAATTTTTCATAACTCCAAGTATTTAATGAGGGGCTGGAGAGATGGCTCAGCAGTTAGAGAGTATATTGCTCTAGCAGAGGATCTGAGTTTGACTCTAGCACCCAGGTAGGAGAGCTCACAATTGTCTGTAACTCCAGTTCCAGAGGTATCTGATGCCTTCTGCTGGACCTCACTCATAGCGCACATACCCCCCTCACAGATACATACAAATACATCTTTCCAAAAAATGTAGTTAGTACGAAAACATACAGACATGATCGTTTTACTGTCACCTTTATTGAAGGCTATCTGATGTATTTTGGATGTTTTGAACATATTTAAATTTTAAAGACTGCATCCTGTTACCTGGGGTTTAAAAATAAAGAAAGAAAGAAGCTAAACAGAATAAGATTAGTAATTTGATTCTACTCATGCTAGAACTTATTTGTGAATACATATATGTGTGTAGGTGTGTACATGTAATGTACACACATATGTACATAAATACATGGGAGAATAGATACCAAATTGATAATGACTGCCTTTTAGAAAGTACACATCAAAAGAATGGTCACCTTTTAAATATAGTTTAAAAAATAAAAACTCATTTATTTTTATGTGCATTAATGTTTGCCTGCTTGTATGTCTGTACAGCATATCCATGCAATGTCTGTAAAGGGGAGAAGAGGGTATTGGATGCCCTGGAACTGGAGTTACAGGTGGTTGTGAGCTACCATGTGGATGCTGAGAACCACATTGGGTCCTTTGGCAGAGCAGCCAGTGTTCTGAACCACAGAGACATCTCTCTAGCCCTCATCTATTAATATTTTGAGTGAAGTCTTATGTATACCAAACTAGATAGTTTGGAACTCCTGTCTCCACCTCCCAAATGCTGAGATTGCAAGGATGTGCCACCTCGTCTCGTTTTATGCAGTGCTGAGGATGGAATCCAGGATTCATGTATACTAGGTAAGTACTCTGCCAACTGAGGTACATTAATATTTAACATAGTTGCTCTCATAATATGAGAAAGAGTTGAGAAAAGAAAATAGATGAAGAGCCAGGTAAAAGTGAGCTGCCTTCTTGGACATTAAGATTATGATAGACTATGCCAGGACTCGGGGAACACTCAAATCCTATGAAAAAAAAATTATAGCCAGGTGGTGGTGGTGGTGCACACCTTTAATTCCAGCACTCAGGGGGCATAGGGAGATGGATCTCTGTGAGTCTGAGGTCAGTCTGGTCTACAAAGCAAGTTCCAGGGCAGCCAGAAACTCTCTCAAAAAAAACAAACAAAAAAACATCCTTATTATGTGTGCGAATGTATGGTCTGTGCATCAGTGTGCATGCCACATGTGTGGTGGTCAGAGGACAACTATGTGGTATCAGTTCTCTCTTTCCGTCTTTTCATGGGGTCCAGGGATTAAACTCAGGTCTCCAGGCTTGCACGGCCAGCACCTTCGCCTGCTGACCCATCTTGTCAGCATTCAAATCTTTTAAATGGCGTTTTATATATATATGAAAGCTCAATTATTGAGAAAAACAACTCTAGATAAATGGCAGGTGGGAGCACCCTAGCACTTTCTGCCAACAAAGAAAACACTGTAAAATTTAGGAAAAGTAAAATATGGCAAAAATCTCACTCGAGGTTGATTCTCTACTGGTAATTTATAATTAGGCCATCAAGGCAGGATGTACATCTAAGTTTATGAAGAACATAAATAAAGGCTGGGCAAGTGAATATAACAAGATAGGGGGTGGCATGAAGTTGATGGGTGGGGTGGCATTGATGCCTTTAGCCCCACGACCCTTTCATTGTCTGAATTGCACCTTTATCTCTCGGTACGGTGCACGTGTGTCAGGCTTCACTCTGACTAGGAGCTGCAAGGTCTTCTTCGGAAAGCCCTGGCCCTGGCCAGTGTGAGCCTCCCAAAGAGTGTCTCCACTTGGAGGAGCTGACTTGGTTGTGACAGACTCTGGTGGGTCCTGGAAACCATGGACCCGGAGTGGGAACAAAGCATCCTAGTCTCCTTTAGCTTTAAACCCAGACCCTTAGTGTGCACAGTGTGATCTGTTTAGATCTAGTGATCTGCACACACACATGTGCACTGTTACACAGAAACAAGTCTTATTTATTCGTTGAGAAGGTCAGGTATTTTTCTAAGTGGAAATGCTGCTTTGAATAATTAGACTCTGGTTTAACAAATAGATCAATAGATTCATTTCTTAAAGTCTTCCTCTTTCTGCTCCAACCACAAGGAAAGAGCATCCCTTGTGTTAGTGAAGATAACTGACCCTTCACATACCTGGGTTCTATATCCAGGTGTTCAAATACCTGCTCACTGAAAACGTTTGAAAAAATGAATCCTGCGTCTGTATTGAACACAAACACTCTTCCCTAAACAGTACACCAAAACAACTACCAAACAGGCTGTTCATCTTACAAATGCAAATACCACAGCATTTTATATTTAATTTCATTTTTATTTCTCTGGTTTCAAAACATTATGGTGTTAAAGTCCAAGTGGTATTTGTAGGGAAAAGGGGCCTGGCTAAAGAAATCCACTCTGACCCTGGATCCCAGAACTAGGGAAAGATGGCTCAGATCAGGGCAGAAAGAAACACAGTTTGGCTCAGATCAGAGCTATTTCTGCCCCTGGCCAACTGACCTATGAAACCAACCAATCACAGAGCAGGAAAGTAGAACCCAGGACCAGAGAAAGAAACACAGCTTGGGTTTGGGATCTGAGCTAGAGAAATGAACACTTTACCCCCAAACCCAGAACCAAAGAAACATGCCCTGATTCTGAAACCAGTGCCAAAGAAACACTCTTGGTCTCTAGAACCAGAGTCAGTGAAAGAAATGTGCCCTGGCCTTAGAAGTAGTGTCAAAAGGCCAAGAAAGGCCAGTGAAAGGAACACAGTTTGGCTCTGAAATCAAGGCCATCTCTGCGCCTAGCCCACAAAACTGACCAATCCCTGGGCAGGAAAAAAACTAACCAATCACTGGTTGACTCCACCCCTAAGACATCCTATATAAACCACCCTGCCTGGTCAGTTGTGGGCTGTTCTCCCCACTCTGGTAGAGGCAGCTACTCTCCTGTACCCCTCCTTCCCAAATAAATCTCTTTCTCAAAAGAGTTTTGGATGTGAAGATCTCCATTCACCGGTGTAGAGAAGATCCTTAGTGAGATGTCCCATTGTGGACAGAGCAAGGAGGAACTGAAAAGAAGATCCTTGTTGAGATGTCCCATAGTAGGCAGAGCAATGAGGAGCAGCTGAACAGGAGATCTTTTCTGAGATGTCCCATAGTGGACGGAGCAAGAAGGAGCTGAACAGAAAAACCTTGCTGAAACGTCCCTCAGCGGACAGAGGGTGGGGGTGGGGGCTGAAAAAGTAACATTTTTCTCTGGAGCCAGAGGAGATTGCTACATTTCTGCCCGGGTTTCCCTTTTGCAGAGTGAAGCAAAAGAAGCAACATCTTAGGCCAGAGAAGCAGAGCTCTGCTAGGAAACCCCCTTAAGTGGGGGCTGAGCAAAGCTCAGCTGTAGCGGCTCTCCAGGAGAGGAGCAGGCTTGCTGTATCCTGTAAGGAGACCACCCCCCACCGCACCAGGTATAGCTTGACTCACCAACAGTCAGGATACCCTTCCTGTCCTCGCAGCTCCAGGCCTGACTCACCAACAGTCAGGATACCCTTCCTGTCTTCACAGCTCCAGGCCTGACTCTCCTGAGCAGTTAGAATAACTTCCCCTCCAGGGCAGAGCTGTCCTAAGCAGCTCGAGGTATCCAGGATACCTCACCCTCCAGGGCTGCTGTCTCATTGCAGCTCCAGCCATTGCCTAACTCCACAGGTGGTCAGGATACTTCTCCCCCCAGAGTTACAAAACTTACAGTATTAAGCTGCTCTTGGATCAGCCTTCAGTGCCTTAGATGAAGCAGAACCAAACCCCAGGAGCACAAGGACACCCTCTTACAAAGTTAGTACAAGGCACTGTTGGAAGTCAGATGTGTATTATGGATTGTAGGGCACAGCACCAGCTCTAAAGAAGGCAACTAAACAAGGGGATCCAGCATCAAAGTCATCTGGTGAGAGAAAGCAGGTGGTGAAGACAGGCTCTTTCTTTTATGCTACTGACTGAGACCATGAGTCCAGCAAGGGACCAGAGTAGGCAGTAGCTACTTGGATGCTATCAGTGAAACATTCTGGCACTCCTGGCTGGTCAACTAGTATTGTCAGGGGGTGGAATGCTAGCCACTAGAATGGAAACAAATGGTTCCAGTTTCCACCCAGGCTGTTCCCCAGCCTCTAGGATTTCATCTTGTCTGTTTTTCTCCAGGTTTTCATAATCGGTGATGACCATGTTCTTGATGAGCTGAAGACTGGAAGAGCTCAGCATCGGCAACCATAACATCAAACACTGTGCTCATGCCAATAGCATCTGCCCCCATATTCTGTGGTAGACATGGTTGGGATCTACCAGCATCGTACAGTGGCTTCCCATACCTCTTACTGTTTCTCTCATTTGTTTCCAGGCACCAAGAGCCTTCAACCTCATTCTGTGCTCAAAAGTGTCAGACATGGCAGGGAAATGAACCCCAGACATTCTATCATTGGGTCCTTGGAGGGGGTTCTGGTATAGGAACTAGCAGGTAGGTTGATGTGGTCATGGATTAGTATGGTACCCCCCAACCTCAGACTTGAGGCTGAGCCTTCTAGCTGCATTAGTGACCACACAAGTGTCTAGAACCAGAAGCCAGAACACTCACTGGGGATGTTACCTTCCATAGTGGCTATACTGTGTGTATATGCAATCTGTCCTGCAGCATCACACAGGCTCAACCATGAAGAAACCTAAACCCCAGCTGACCATCATGACCTGGCCCTGAGCTTTGGGGAAAGCTAGGTATCTCAGTGTGGTCAAAGATCTAGGCTAGTGTTAACTTATCAGTTAGACTTCCTAACCCAGAACCACAGATCACTGCCAGTTGAGTCTGGTGCTCAGTATAAGAGAGAAGCCATCCTGCAGCATTCTAGAATCCTCACATGTAAATCTGTCTCCACAGTCTCATCAGTGCCTGCCCAAAGACTCTCTACTTCCTTGGTCTGCTCTGCCCTGTCTCTGGGTCTAGTTACCAATGGGAGCCTTGGCTAGACACCAATGGGAGCCTTGGCTAGACACCAAGGGAGCCTGGGGCACTGTGACCCATCAAATCTAAAGGACAAGGGTAGAAGAGAAATAGGAGGTGAAACTAAGGCTCCACAGCTGGACGAACAGAAACTTCCAGAAGGGAAGTCAGGGAGGTGGGGATAGGTTTCAGGTGGGCTAAGAGGGGCTTCACCTGCTTCTGTGTTGCTCATTCAGGGTGGCAGAGGTCAGGCCTACAGTGGATAGCTGGTACGGATACAAAGTCAGCTCTACCATTTCTTCAGACAACAGAACCAAGAGAGAACAAGGAAGAAATGGAGACTTAGGGAGGAAGGGGTGAGTGCGGGAAAGCCCCGGAAGATGGATACTGTGAGGCTACAGGACACAGAGGGACAAGGGTGGTTCCTGCCCTGTGTACATCTGGGCTTTCTTACCTTCTTACCCAATGTTAGTCTCTCAGCATCTGGACACAATGCATTTTTGGCCCAGGTTACCTCTAAGGTCCTTACAAGCTCCTAGATTAATCAAGTTATGCAAAGATGGAGTCCCAGTTTCTAAGACTGTTGAATATCACTGGATGATTCATAATCGAGCGTTATTACTCAGACAACTGAACTTCAGCACTGTCCCTCTGCAGGCCAGCATCTGCTCTTCCCAGGGCACTGGGGATGCCTGACTGCTTTCTAAGAGGGTTGGTCTCAGGACTGTGGTAGGAAAAAGGCAAAGTAATGGGCCAGCTGTTCCCTCCACCCTAGCTGCATCTCTTCTCTCTTTGTGGTCATCCCCACATTCCAGGGCTCCACTCCCTGAGCTAGAGACTGGCCAGATGATCTCACTGGTCTTTCCCGACTCTGGTTTCTATGATTCATCAGCTATAGCAACTAGGGTGGGGTCAAAAATACAACTCCAGTCTCAGGTTATGCAGCCCAAAAGGAAGGACTCAGAAAGACTGTTAGGATTAGAGACAGAGAATTTTTCTTATTGACAGTTTTTGGTTTGTTTGTTTGTGTTTTGGTTTTTGAGGCGGTTTCTCTGTGTAGTCCTGGCTGTCCTTGAACTCGCTCCATGGACCAGGATGGCCTCAAACTCAGAGATCCCCTTGCCTCTGTCCAGTGACGGGATTAGAGATGTGCACCACCACACCCAGCTCTTATCAAGTTTACAAATACTTTTCTATGAAATTTGAGGGAAAAAAAAAAGCACTTATTGAGGGGGCAGGAGGAGGGAGGACGGGAATCTGTGGCTGATATGTAAAATTAAATTAAATTATAAAATAAAAAAAGCACGTATCGTGTGACAGATGAAAACAAACTCCCCCCTCCCCAAAGCTGTCAGGATCAATCTAGTTGTAACACTCAAGGACTCCCAGGATGGGTTCATGCAATGTAACCAACATTAGATTCTACTAAGTGCCAGGCACTGGGCAGGGCTGCGCAACAGATGGGCAACAGGAAATGCCTCCTCCACAAGGTCTCATGGAAGCAAAAAAAATTATAGGTTGGTTGGCAAACGTATCAGAAAAGAAACACAAGCACTCCAAGAATATAGGAGGAAA
The DNA here is from genome assembly GCF_903995425.1 of Onychomys torridus. NCBI lineage: Eukaryota > Metazoa > Chordata > Mammalia > Rodentia > Cricetidae > Onychomys > Onychomys torridus. The sequence continues at coordinate 63,001,723 of NC_050449.1, read as the reverse complement.
AGACTGGCCCTGTGAGGGACAGTTAACCATTAGAGAGAAGCAAGCCCCTCCTTCTGGGCCAATGCTTCAGTTACTTAGAATTCTTTGAAGTTATTGCACAACGTAAGTAAAAGAGGAAATAGAACACACACCCATGCGTTCTGGCCAGGCAGGAAGTGGCCGGGTAGAGGTGTGACTGTTTATTTTTACACAACCCATCCTGAATAAAGGCTGGTGGCAACATTGGTCACTCGGGATATGATTAATCACTCTATTGTGGAGACTATCTTCCTCTGTTTAAGTATTTCTGTCAAAAGCAAATCCCGGTCATTGGAGCGGAGTTTTGAGGAAAAGCTAACGGTCATCCCCAGCCAAGGCTGGTGACTAAGAGGACAGAGGTTAGCAGGAGGCTAGAGAACTGCCCAGTTGGGGTTAAAGGTACATAAAGCCACAGTCCGGCCTGGAGTTGAAGGATGCGGCAGGATTGCTTTCCTTGTGATAAGGACATTTAATCATTTGTTATGAGGTTCAAAGTAGAGATCTATGGGCCCGATCAAGTGTTTATACTAATTTAGAAACCAAGCAATGCTGCTTAAAAAATTTACCAGTTTAGAGGGAAGGATAAAGTAAAAACATAGGGGCTGAAGTGGGGCCTTCAACGGTGACATATTTATGGACAATGAACTGACACAGCAAAAGACTCTTACAAATCAACACTCCAGCCAGGCAGTGGTGGCGCACGCCTTTAACCCCAGCACTCAGGAGGCAGAGCCAGGCCAATCTCTGTGAGTTCGAGGCCAGCCTGGTCTATAGAGTGAGATCCAGGACAGGCTCCAAAACTACACAGAGAAACCCTGTCTTCAAAAAACCAAAGAAAAGAAAAAAAATAATCAACACTCGGGGTGCACACCTAGTCACTGGAGGTGCAGGAGATGTAACAGTGCTAGTAGAGGCAGGGGTCAGTCAAATGCCCATGCTGGCCAGGGGCTCTAGACGCAGCCAAGGATGACCGGAACCTCTGCTTCTCCTGCTTCAGCTTCCTCAGTGCTGGGGTTACAGGCACGTGCCGCCATGCCCAGTCAAACCAGAGGCATCATACATGCTAGGTAGGTATTCTACCAGCTGAGATACATCCTTAAATCTCAGTTGTTATTTTATCTATCTATCTATCTATCTATCTATCTATCATCTATTTATTTATTTATTTGGGTTTTTTCGAGACAGGCTTTCTCTGTAGCTTTGGAGTCTATAGACCAGGCTGGCCTTGAACTCACTGAGATCCACCTGCCTCTGCCTCCCGAGTGCTGGGATTACAGGCATGCGCCGCCGCCGCCGCCGCCGCCGCCGCCACCACCACCACCACCACCTGGCTATTTTATTTATTTTTTTTAAGATTTATATATTGTTACTTTGTATGTATGTTTTCCCTACATATATGTATGTATACCACATGCATGTCTGTTGGATCCTCTGGAATTGGGATTACAGGTGCTGGGAATCGAACTTGGGTCCTCTAACTGCTGAGCCATCTCTCCAACTCAAGCTACTGTTTCTTAAATGACTTTCCCAGGAAGTCACCCGTCTTTTTCTAGAGCCCGAGTCTCTTCAAATGATGCATCTGGAGCTTAATTCTCTATAGAGAAAGTGTGGAAAGGAACCCCTACTTTATTTAGCTCTATGCTGTCAAGTAAGCACAGGCATCTGATGTGCTCATGAGAAGGCTGCAGGACTCAACACCCTTTGATTTACCCATCTCTCTCTAGTATATTTGCTACTGGACCTCAAAGCCAGGGCATGGCTGCATACCCACAAATATGGCAGGTTTGGTTGGCACTAAAGACACAGTGTGGCTGGCTAGCCAGCAAAGAGTGGTCACCTTGATTTACATCAAAAAAGCAGCCTCCCAATGCTGCCCTCAGACTTCCTTCCTTCCCAACCTGTCCCCTATCTCTTGTACAATGATGCTCCTTAGAGAAAGTCAGCCATGTTGCCTACCCTACTCCCACCTCCCATGAAAAGCTTTTAATTGACCCCATGTCTTAGAGTGCCCCACAGTATTTCTTAACACAAGTTCCTCTAGCACATTCTGTAGGCTGGCTCCTCTCTCCTCCGCTGTAGGCGAGGCCTTCACCCCATTCACCATTCCAACAGCTCACGTCTAGTTATCCCTCTGCAGTGTCTGTTGTGCTTCATTTCCCAGCGTTTCCCAAACTCCTTTCAAAGTTTGGCCCCTATGGTAGTACCCTTCACTGATTCAATCTGACATTTCACATTTACACAGTGATTTGTTGTCTAAAAGGAATTTGCCCATCCATTATTTACTAGTAAGCGGCTACTGTAGCCTATAGAATATGCTGGAAAGGCATTACCATGAGGACTTTAGGGATAAAAAGACTAAAGCGTGAAGAGAGAAGGGATGGATCATATCCACTGGTAAGGGTTGAGAGTCATCCTCTGTGCTATTTCCATCTGCTCTCCCCACCACTCCCTCATCCAACAGTCGCCGGCTCTGGGGGATGGGGAGAGCTCAGCTGGTGAAATGCATGCGGTGTAATCCCCAGAACCCATGTAAAAAAGCTGGGCATGGTGGTGAACTTGTAATCCTAGCATTAGAGGAATGCAGACAGACAGATCTCTGGATCTTGTTAGCCTAGCTGATCCAGAGAGCTCCAGACTCAGCGAGAGACCCTGTCTCAAAAATAAGATGGAGAAAGACTGAAAAAGATACCCAAGGTTGACTCTGGCTTCTATACTCTCAGTCTCTATCTCTGTCTGTCTCTCACTCTCTCAGCTGTCTACCTCAAAGCTCATCCTCTCACATTTCCTTACCCCTCAAAGTTGTAGCTGACAGCCTTAGCCTGCTGGATGTGAATTAGCTGTAGCACTGGCTGCTGGGAGGCAGAAGGCTCGCTGTCAGCAAACTCAGCACTCCCCTGGATACAGAATGACATTTTGGCCCGAGGCACTTACTAAGTTACACAGTCCTGGCTCCTTATGAGTAAAAGTTTCCAGGCACTAGGGTGTAGCATTAAAAAGAGCCAAACTGAATTAGGAACTGACCGACCACTCTATTAGCCTCCCCACACACCCTGGGATACAGAGATGGTCAAGTCTAATGTTCTGCCATTTCACAACTTCCTTCAGCACTCTTTCTGTACTCTGAAGCCAGTAACTCATTGTGCAACTGTATGAGATTGAAGATCGGAGCTGGGCAGAAGGGACTGTCAGCTGCCTGCAGAGGCACGGGGGAGTTAGAATTCTCACCACTTCTGCTGGGGCGAAGGGCAGACATACTTGCAAAATGCATTCTGTTGTTATTTTGCATTACAGCAATGTGTTTGCAGTATTGTCAGGCCCTAGACTATGTAGTTAAAAAATAAGACACTACTTCCACAATACACAAACTAGATGTAAAATACACTATATTTTAAAAAAGGATTTATTTTTATGCATATGGTTGTTTTGCCTGCATGGCTGTGTACTACATGCATGCAACATGCAGTGCCTTTGAAAGGCAGAAGAGGGGGTCCACATCCTGGAACTGGAGCTAAAGACAGTTGTGAGCTGCCATGTTAGAGCTGGAAATTAAACCTGGACCTCTGGAAGAAAGAGCAGCCAGAGCTCTTAACCATGGAACCTTCTCTCCAGTCTAAACACATTTTATTTCTTAGTTGTGCAGGAGTACCAACTCTCTCACCCAATAAAACAAACAGATCTTAAAGCCACCATTTAACTGAATCTATTTACTTTCTAGCCTCTATTATTGAGGATGCATCCAGTGCCTCCCAAACGATCAGTTTTAATTGACATTAAATTTGTCTGTAATTCTGGAGTATTATCTCATGTTTTGAATCATGTATACATTATTATGTAATGTTCAGATTGGGTGAGCATATCTGACTCCTTAAGCATTTAACATTTCTTTGAAGTTAAACTGTTTAAAACCCTCTCTTTGAACCTGTTGGAATATATAGTCTATTACCTTTGCCTGTTGTGACTGTGTGGGGCAGTAGCACACCAAGGCTCATTTCTCCTTTCCAACTAATGCTCAGTACCCGTTGATCAGCCCTTTCTCATTTTCTGCTGAAACCCTCAGAGACAAAGGTGAATATTGCCTCACCGAGAATAACAGAGTCAGTAAAACTGGTGCTGGACACAATATTGTCTTTATTTATTGGAGTCCTAGCTAATAGGTGGGATGAAAAAAAAAAAAAAACGTTACAGTTTAAAGCCTGTTTCAGCAGTTTAGGTTGGACGGAGGTCTGTGGAAAGACTGGTTTGCAAACACACTCACAGGACCTGAGAACACTGTGTGCCAGTGGTGAGGCTCTGAGAGCCGATGGAACAGGCCAGGGACTGATGAGCTTTGGCCCTTGGTGGTGGTATTACGGGGAGACGCGGAGGCCTTGTATTCAAGTGCAGACAAGCTTTGCAGCTGGGAAGAATGTGTAGAAGAAGTTTCAACATACGTTATCTCACAATTGTTGAATCTAACTGGAATCTTCACTTCTGTTCCTTCTCCTGTTTTGGAGACAGGGTCCCGCTGTGTAGCCTAAGCTGATTCTGAATCTGTGTTCCTCATACCTCAGCCCCCCATGGGCTGCTGGGACTGTGGATCCACCACACCTAGCCTTCTGTTGCTCTTAAATGAGGTAAGCTAACATAAACTGAGTCAGTATTGTGAAAATGTGTCTGAACATGGAACTTGAGTCCTGCTAAGACTTACTCAGGTCCTCTGCATGAGCAGTACAGGTTTACTGAGCCATCTCTTTAGTCCCTGGACCTTCAGTTTCTTTCTCAGTGCCTAGCTGCCTATAGAGTTGAGTCCAGACATTGAAAAGGTGGGAATAATGACAATATGGAACCAGCTTAATGTCCACCAACACAGGAATGGATGAAGATAACATAGCACATATACACAATACAGTAGGTGGGGTCAATTCCACCGAGTGTCATGGCAGCCACAGGACTGGGGAGAACAGATGGGTATATGGGGATGGGTGAAGGGACAGAGGGTATATGGGGACTCTTTCCAAATGGAACCTTGGTAAGTAGTATCTTGACCTTCTTCATCTGTCTTGTAGTCCTTTCCAAGGGCTCCCAACTAGTCTTCGCCAGTACTTTCCGCCAACTGCTAAATTCCTTAGTGTGCTTACTAATTCATCTTGCAGGCAGATGTCTTGAAACCTGAAAATACAAGTCCACACCATTCGAAAACCCAAATCCTGCCTGCTTGGTTCCTTTTCTGGTTTCAGATCCACCCCTCCACATACTGCTCAGTACCTCTCTACTCTCCATGCTTCTTTTCACCACTTAGCTCTCAGCTTGCTGTGCTGCTGCTGTTTCACAGTAAGAAATCTGTGGACGGCTGAGAGTCTAAAACATTCCCACGTTCATTTTCTTTCCCTGGACTCCCTACAATGTAAACAGTACCTTTCAAAAAAGATCTATTCTGCAACAGCCATAAATTCATACAAACACTGCAGAAATACACATAAGCATACACACTGTTGTGTACCTGACATCAACTCTCCCTGCTACCATTTCCACACCTGAATCTTCCAATTTGTAAATAAGTTACAGACATCATGCTTCCTATCAATATACATATAGGCATTTACTTCCCAAGTATGGGACACTTTCTGACATCACAATGGTAAAACGAGAGTAGCCTTTACCTACCATTACTCACTACTACATGTTCCAAGTTATGTTGTTTGCATGATACTCTCCATTAGAGTGGGAACCAAGTCCAAACCATGGTCATGAGTCACATTTAGCTAGTGTCCACAAGCAGAAACAGTTAAACAGTTGTGGTGGTTTGAAAGACAATGGCCCCCAAAAGGAGTTGTACTATTAGGAGGTGTGGCTTTGCTGGAGGAAGTGTGTCACTGTGGGGGTGGGCTTGGAGGTCTCCTTCCTTCAAGCTTTGTTCAGTGTGATACTCAGTCTACCTCCTGTTGCCTTTATATCAACATGCAGCAGCTCCTTCTCCAGCACCATGTCTGCCTGCATGCCCCCATGCTTCCCACCATGACGATAATGAACTGAACCTCTGAAACTGTAAGTCGCCACCTCAGTTACATGTTTTCCTTATAAGAGTTGCCATGGTCACAGTGTCTCTTCACAGCAATTGAAACCCTAAGACAACAGCTTTCCTGTGTCTTTCACAGGGATGCTGGGATTCTTGAAAATCCCCAAACCACTTGTTTTAGAGACTGTCTCTGGCTTGGGTTCTCTGGGTGTTTCTTCATGATGGACACCTTTATGCCAGGAAGATGTCACATTACTGACATTACTTCCTCCTGGTGCAAACTAGGAAACACACCTGCTGTCTTCCTGTATCTTACTAGTGACAACATTCTGTCTTAGGACAGTTTCTTCAACTCTAAGTAAATTGATAAACACACTATATTCACCAAATAATAAACAATTTTCAGGGTGATTCTTTAAATAAGACTATGTAATTGTTCCTATTTATCACCGAACTCTCACTAACTTTAATATCTGTTGACTGCTAAATTACTCTAGCAATTACAAATGGGTGATTTTTCTAATTCCATCATTTCATGTGTTGGTTGGCATACTGTAGAACTGGATGGCCCCCTCCTGTTTATTTATTCATTTATGGTCAGTGACTCTTGAATTATTATTTTACTCAGAGGACTGCAGATGATTACTACAGTCATTTAATATTCAAATTTTCTTGGACCTGGGACTCCTTTCAGCTAGCCCTGTGTCCTGATATGCTCCCACCATTTTCTAAGCATTTTCTAGTGCAACCAAGATGTCCAGTTTTCCCTGCTATTCTTTTCCTTATTCATTTCTGCTGCTCCATTTTGCCCTTTGCTCCAATTTCAATCACCATAGATACATCAGTGACTCTAAAATCTGTATTGATGTGGCTTCTAACTTGAGCTCAAATGTTTAAGACACAAGTAATTTTTATCTCAGATTTAATGTGCGGATAGTAACTGACATCTTTTGAATCAGTGTTCTGCCGTGCAGCTCATGCTGACCTCAAATTCATAAATCCTCCTGCCTTAGCCTAAGACAGTAGGTAAGATATATCTAATTCCTTTTTAAAAGTCTTTCTTTTCTTTCTACACACTAAGTCTTAAATGTGTTTATGGCATGTATGGTGGTTTAAAAATAGATCCATACCTATAAGCTGCCATAATAATTGTCCTGGCAAGATATAGCCACTGGTGCGGTGCAATAGTGGCCCAAATGCTATAGGAATAACCAACTACTGTCTGATTGGATTTAAATCCCAATCAATCAGACAGAACCTTTACCTGCCATTGTTAATGGGGTCAAGAACCTATGGCTAGACACATCACTGGCCCTAGAGGAAGAATCTACCATTATTCTGCTAAATGAACGTAGCATTACATAAAGACTCCTAATGACTTAGTGCTGTAGCCATAGATCAGTGCATCTTCCCACCCTTATCAGAGAAGTTACTTCTTGCAGCAGATGGCAATAAACAAGAGACCCACAGCTCCTGTGCTGTGAACAAGAGGATAGGGATTACTCATTCCTAAATGGCATGCCTATATCACACTGTTCCCCACAAGGCTCAAGGATCTTCATGGAAGAGGGGATAGAAAGATGTTAAGAGTCACAATGGTGAATAGCTAAGGGGAAATGTCACTTTCCAGTTACAACTGGGCGGATGAATATACGAACTATCACAGTGATTGTGACAGTATGCATAAGACCTACAAAAGCTCAAGCCAGACAAATCCCAGCATGACTGACTGGAGGTGGGAATGAAGTCCTACCCCTAAAACTATTATTGTGTTATTGACAACTGATAGCTGCTGGGAGAGGGAGTCATTTGTTAGGCTGACCATGCTCCAGGGTAGGCCCCATAACCAAGAGTATCTGGATAACACACATTGGAGTTGATGGGTTTATAAACCAAAAACAAGCACAAAATCTAAAGTTGAATAGTTAGAGAGGTGGGTGGATCTAGGAAGAGTTGGGGGCGGGGGAGTGAATATGATCAAATCATACTATGAAATTCTCAATTAATAAATATTTAAATAAATAGGTTCACATAGTCTTTGTGTATTCCTCCCCTCACAGAGCATTCAAGACTGTGGACTTAGCGACTTACTTCTAACCAGGAGAATATGGCAGAAGTCAGTGCTTGAACTCTGAGACACCATCACTTCCTTGTTGCCTTTCTGAGGCTGCTAATGCTGGGGTGTACAGGTTGCTGTGTTGTGAGGACATTTGGGCTGCGCTACACAGCAGTCCAGACAAAAAGGGCCCATGGCCTACTGCGACAACACAAGAACCAAGGCCTTCTACCTACATACATGCATGTGAACCTTGGCTTGGAGGAAGTGGATGTCTCCAGTCAACAACATGATTGCAAGTACAGAAGAACCTTTGAGCTCGGGGCGGAGTGCTGAGCTGCACCTGGACAGTCTTTGTCATTCAAACATGTCACATTAGGTAACTAATACTCAGCACCAAGGCGTCCACAACCAGAGTCCAGGGAGTAGAAACGGCTAAAGCAACAGTGTGCTTTCTTCCCTCTCTAACTACATTTTTATTTTCTCTAGTGCAGAACACCATCATTCTTCCAGTGTTATGAATGCTTCTAGGTAAGCTGTACTCGATGGATAGTGCTGACTTGTTACCAATTTCTAATCCTACCTTACAATATTCAACTTTTTCCCAGTGCATTCTGTAGAATAATACTGACAAACGGCCTTTTTGGGCACATACTTGATCACATTTTTTCTTAAACTTCACTATAGGTTTCCAAGCTGTGTGGGATAGGATCCCAGTGTCTAAACTATGATTTGCTCAGTCATCTCCATATTCACAGCCTGGGCTCTGGCCACCTTTCACCTTTTCATAATCTGCACCTTCCTTCTCTAACTCATCCCATGGAAAAAACAAAAATAACCAGCTGAAGTTTTTATCTCAGAAACTCCTTCCTTAATTATCAATACTTGGTTATGTGCTATGTCTTTTTTTGTAGTGTAGGGGTGCAACTCAGGGTCTCAGGTATGCTAGGCAAGCTCTCTACAACTGAGCTATACACCCCCAGCTCAAGAGAGCTTTCAAGATGACTTTTTATCAGAACTCTCACCACACAAATTCCTCTACTAGAATGTACACCTACAAGGAAAAGAAAAATCTGATTTGAGACAGGGTTTCATGTAGCCATCTGTCCTTGATATCTATTCATTCCTGAATACAACATGTATCTACTGGTATTGTTATTAAATAGTAAACAAATATGCTTCTGTCCCCCCCCCCCCAAGTTACTGTCTACTGTCAAGTAAAGAACAATATTGTGAATGTGACAAGAGGACAATAGTGACCTAGTGACATTTCATGACACAGTGCTGTAGTCAACTTCTTAAACTTGTTTTCTAAGACATTTACATAAATTATACTTTCACACAAAAGAATATACGAGCCAGGTTTAGGTTCACAATATCCTAATATCTCTTTTTCTTCCTATGCATCTAGACAGAACCTTTGATCACAGGCATACTAGGTGAGTACTCTAATATTGAGGTAACCCCCAGCTTGTATTAAAGAAAAAAGATAAAATCAACAACAAAAATGTTGCTACAGCTATTTTCAACATCACTACCCTGCTTTTATGCTAAAAATCAAGAACAAAAGACATCAAATATGTGTTTAAAAAGAGCCTTTGTTAAGTACAGTGGAAAACCAGCTCTATGTGATCAGAACTGTTCCCAGGCTTGATAATTAGAAAATAATCACTGTAGACAGAGGCAGTCAAGGCAGTCTTCAACGTTCAGACTGCAGCAAACATTGTCTAGCTTTGGAAAAGAGCTAATTCCAAAGGGATCCCTTACCCCACATTCCCAGGCTGAATGCCAAATGAGTCAAAACTAAAATATTTCTGGATATGTGCATAAGTGACAAAGTTTATGGAGAAAGTTAAGTCTTTTAAAAGGAGAGTAGCAGGCTGAGGAAATGATACATTAAAATCCATACAGTAGCTGGACATGGTGGTGCACAACTTTAATCCCAGCACTCAGGAGGCAGAGGCAGGTGATTTCTGTGTTATAGGATAGCCAGAGCTATGTATAGACTCTGTCTCAAACAAAACAACAAAACAAAAAATCCATATGGTGATATGTACTAATAATTTAGGCAACCAACTTCTCACAAAATCAATTCAAAACAAAACTTGATAGTAGAAGATAAAAATTTCAGCTTAAAATACTTTAGAGGATTTGAGTCTTTGTTTTTTTTTTTCATTAAGAGAATTTATTTTATGGGCATAGATGTTTTATCAAAATGTATATATGTATACCATATACATAAGAGTGCCCATGGAGGCCAGACTAGGTCATCTGATCCTGTGGAACTGGAGTTACAGATGGTTGTGGGCAGCCATGTGATTGGGAATCAATCTGGTCCTCTGCAACAGCCCTTTCTCTAAACCCTGATTTTTGGGTATAATTTCCATGGAACACATACAGACACACACATGCACACACTCCCCCAAAACAACATGAAAATTGCCTTTGGGCTATAAATCTTGTATTTCTGAGGCTGCAAACACATTTCTGATACCTTTAGTGTTTATTAAAAAGTAGGTAACAAAAAGTGAATAGGTTTGTCCCCTCACATCGAAACTGGCCAAACCCACTGCTGATGCTGCTTTCTGAACGAATTAGGACAAATGAGGAAAAGAGTAAGAAAATCCTAGGCTTTACGGCACCTTACCTATGCCTGATGGAGTGCTCAAGCTTTCTCCTGGAGTGCCTGCATGCTCATGCTCTCTTGGCTTTTGGCAGTGTTCCACCACACTCAGATGGAGTTTGTGCAAAGCTGTAGAGGCACTGTCACTAAAGCTGTCACACCACAGAATGCTAGTGTTTTAGAAAACACATGTGTGGTTGCCTAGCAGGAAAATATTCACTTGCCACTTTTCAGACATAGGGATCTTCCTTGTTTTCATTTCTGGTGTCCACAATGGAATTTCAAGAGGGTTTCAAACACATCAACAGCAGTGTTGACACTGACAAAAATGGACCATGAACAACGCACACAGCTGCTTCTAACAGAGGCCACAGTTAACCGTTTGGGCCAGTCTCATTAGACTAGCAATACAATCAAATTACTAACATAACACATGACAGTTTCTAAAACAGCAAGTGCTTTTCCTATCTGTGATCTTTAGAAAAGAGAACTATAAAAATATTTGTCTTTCTCCATGCAGGGGTGAGGAGGGACACTAACTGCTGGCACTGCCCTTCCCACAGTCAGTAGGTTTCCAAGGCACTTTGTAAGAACTCCAGGATAGCAAGGAGAAACACTCTTGTTGCTAGCTGCTTTTTTAGGGCACGTTTCCCCTCAAAGTTCAACGTGAAACACTGGTACAACTGGTTTTTCTGAAACTTCATTTTCCATGGTCCAGTCTTTACGTTATTTTCCTTTTATTCCGAGCCACTCCTTCATTTTCAACTTGCTGAACAGGCAGGCAACTGCTTTTGGTTTCCATGGAAACTGGATTCTTGTGGCTACGAAGAGGCATTCTTGTCCCACCAACCTAAGGGATAAATCAAGAGCCAAACAACTTAATACATTCACAACATGCCTGCACACAAACAACCCTGCATCATTTACTCAGGGACTCTCAATCTGGGAACTATCCTTTGTAGATTTTTAAGTCCTAGCCATGTGGCTATTTAAGAATTTGAATCTGACCCAGTTTTAAAAGCATTAAACTTCTGGCAACAATGAGGACAGAAGCTGGAGTAGGGCTCAGCTGAAAACTGCTGTTACTTTAAAAGATTCGGAATTAGAAAGTAAGGAAGACCAGACCTTTTGGGACAGTGTGCAATTTCGTGGCAAGCAGGAAGGAAGCAGAGGATCGAGGACAGGGGGAGGACATGTAAAGGGAGGACAGAGAGTAAGATGGCACAATGCAAGAAGAAGATCAGACGGTGAAAGAGAAGACAGAAAAAGTCTAGAAAGGAAGAGATTAAAAATGTGAAAGCAAAGGAGGGGGAGAAACCAGAGGAGAGAAAATTGAGGATGGAAAGAGAACAGGACAGCAAGGGAAACAGGGAAAGGAAGAGGAAGAGGAGATGGAGAGAGCTGAGAGGAATGCCGGCTCCCCTCATGCCTGCTCTAACTTGCATCCAGCTCCTGGAATCTCAGAGCAAGGGGAAAGGTGGCTAAAGAGACTTGGGAAATGTTGTCACTTTCCTGGCCACTTAGAGACCTCACACAAGACCAAAGTTGTACCGCCTGCAACCATTTCCCAAAAGCGGCCTGTACCTGCCTTCAGTCCCCTAGCCCCTCACTAAGGCAGTGTTTCTGTACATCCCATGCAGTCAGTCCTGCAGACGGGAGGGTAAGTGGCGGTGGGGATTCAAGCTCTCTCTCAGTCCGGCCCAAAAGTGAAGTGCCAGCACTGTGGTTCCCTAAGGATACATCAGAACCAGTGTCTTTGCTTTCTCCTCCAGAGCTTTTAGGGTTGGTTTGTAAATTACACGGCTCGAATGGTGGCAAACCAGAGCTTTAGTCAGCCAGTGTCTGTCATCTCTGATGCTTGTGTCTTCAATGATCTTCTTACAGTAAGCGCTGATTCTCAGACACTTGTCACTTCCCCACTCAGCTGGTATTTTTCCTGAAGGTACTCACTAATTGAGTTTTGAGAAAGGAAAACATTTTGAAAACTGTGTAAGTGTCCAGGAAATGCCCATTATGGAACCTATAGTGGTGAAGGGCAGCAGATGCTTGGTACAGTAGGAAGTTAAGCAGGTCTACTGGAACATACTGGCGTCAGGGTTCAGAGTTGCAGGCCCTGTCCAGGGATGAGCACTTGGTTCAAGAGCACTAGGAATGGAAGATCACACCAAGGCAAGGCTACAACAGAGATGCAGTCAGCTATTTCATACAGGCTCTGACTTCCCAGTTTTCAGAAAGCTTTCTGCATATCTCCTAAGCCTAGAACCCGACAGGTGCTGAGCTTGGTTGGAATTATTAAAGTCCTATTTCCATGGCCTCGCTAGGAAGGCAAGGAGGTGACATCAGGGTGGAGAACTGCACAGCATACATAATTCCATCCAATGTGAACAACAACAAATCAAAAATTAAAAATTCCTTGGCATTTGCAGGAAAGCTATTTCTTAAAAGGGCGTTGGGACATTACTGACTAATTGGGCATAACAAAGAAAGGAAAAAAGAACAGAGTATCCTGGGGATACCCACGTGTATCTACAACAGACTAGGTGTGGCAGGAGGAGTTCTGCCGATTTCAGAACACACCAAGGCAACATTAGTTATTTAAATGTCTATGTCCCCAGGGCTGGGCTGTGCAACAGGCTGGTCCCAGATAAACTCAGAGCATTTGTCCCTGCACCAGACACTGTCCAGTGATAGCCATGACTGAACTGTTAGAATGTATATGTGTTCAAGTCCTGAGTACACAGAATTTCTCCTCGTCCAAATGAATTTTCTTGTTATACTATAGCACAGTTAGACCACTCCACTGAAAGTTAAATCTTCCAAGTGTCTCTAAGGCATAAGCATTCAATGTTTGGAGTCAGTCTAACCAATAAAGTATAACAGTATCTCTCAATTCTTTTAAAAACACCCTGCATGTAAGGGTGGAGGAGCTTGGTCTTGCCTCAACTTGATATACCATGCTTTTTTTTTACTCCTATGAGAGGCCTTATCCTTTCTGGGGAGTGGATGCGGGGGAAGAAAGGAGGTGGGGGGAGGGAACTGGAAGAGAGAAGGGAGGGGAAACTGTGGTTGGTACATAAAATAAGAAAAAATGTATTAAAAAATCCTGCATAAGTCCCAGGAAAGGCACAAAGCTACACAGAGAAACCCTGTCTTGAAAAACAAACAAACAAACAAAACAAAAACCTGCATGTTTTCTTCAAATTAAAGTTGGTTAGGGGCAAGGTATTAAACCATTCATTTTCACCAAAAAGGAAGAAGGGACACCCCCATACAGAATTATATGTTATAGTTGACAGACTATAATTAGTGTTTCTAAATTAAAACTGTCCTCTTAGAATACAGATTTTCAAAAATATTTTCAATTATTCTTAAGCTACTTAAGAAATTTCTGGATGGGAGAGATGACTCAGAGGTTAAGAGCACTGGCTGCTCTTCCAGAGGTTCTGAGTTCAATTCCCAGCAACCACATAGTGGCTCACAACCATCTGTAATGAGAACTGGTGCCCTCTTCTGGCCAGCAGGCATACATGCAGGCAAAACACTATAATAACATAATAAATAAATCTTAAAAAAAAAGAAAAAGAAAAATTTCCTTAGATTTTAAAAATCACTACTTAAAAGAGTATTTAGAAACTAGAAATAGTCACCAAAACTGGAGATAAATACAGAGTTACTAATTTTCTCCATTTTTTTTTTTTCATTTTTTCAACTAGTTTGCCACATTTATACTTTCTCATCAAAGTTTACTAGGAATGGGCAAGGTGTTTCAGAGTGGAATGCCCACTTAGCATGTACAAGGCCTAGCTTCAATCTCCAGCACCAAAATAATGACAAATAAACAGAACAATTTCCTCAAATGGTGGTATCAGGGTAAAGAACTGAACAGCATGTACAATCCTAGCCAATGGGAACAATAAAACAACATCAATAATTAAAGTCCTTGGCACCTGTAGGAAAAGCTATTTTCTGAAAAGGATTTGGGGACATTTACTGACTACTTAGGTGTGACAGAGAAGGAAGAAAAAAAGAGAGTGTTCACAGGACATACACGTGCATCTATAGGAGCTCTCAGGGAACCGTACAGAGATGAAAGAACTCAGTGATTTGACTCAAAGGTGTTTGGGCAACAGGGCAGGAAAATACACTGGACATTCAGGTTCATTTGCAGACAGCAGAAGTCTTTGTACAACTAAGCTCAAACTGCAACTGAGGACATGACATGAAGAGCAGGTGACAGGGCAGAGACACAGCATAGAGCACACCTGCAGCTGTGGCTTCAAATTCCAGGTTAAAAAAATGCTGCTCAGTCAGGTGTGGTGGCGCACGCCTTTAATCGCAGCAGTCGGGAGACAGAGGCAGGTGGATCTCTGCGAGTTTGAGGCCAGCCTGGTCTACAAAGCAAGTTTGAGGACAGTCAAAGCTACACAGAGAAACATGTCTTTAGGAACAAAAAAAAAAAAAAAGAAAGAAAGACAAAATGCTCCTCAACTGACATTTCCAGAAGGGTTTTATAATGAGTATAAAACATTAATAGTAATTTAATAAACCCTAAGTTATAAAATACTTAGCATAATTCAACTTAGCCTTTAACATTTTACTGTATTTTTAATAAGCCACTTCACTCACTAATTACTAATACTTGCTTTTAAATATTTCATCATATTACTAACAATTTTTACTTATATAATAATTTTATTATATGGACATTTTTTGCAAATTGTCTCAGTTGTTTAATGGAAGAGGATATACATAAATAAGAACTAAGAAAATACAAGTTTGTACTGAGCAGAAACCAAGGCACTGAACTTCATGGATGCCTCATGCATATACACTTAAAGCAAGATAGCACAGATTTCTTTAGCTGAGCTATAAAACTTACAAGCAAGGAAGTCCTACATACAATATGGGCACAGGTTTTAGATGGGAATGGTTACCAGGGGAAATGCAGGCATGTTGAAGGGAGTCAGGGAAACAGATTAGTAATCAATAACCAAATAGGATATCAATTGTAAAAAAAAAATCTTACCTTTGGTTGTACTGTAGGGCGCAGTGATTTAGGCGGAAAAGTACAAGGTATTCGTCCATGATGGATGTGATATGGTAACAGGTAGCTGGGATCTAATGGAACCCAAGGAACCGAGAGACTGGAAGGTACACCAGGAAGGTCACAATGTGCCTTATGCAAATTATATGCTGTCCTGGTAACTTTTCCATCTGAGGTTTTGTAGATCAGGAGTGAAGAGTCTTCTGCTGCATGAGATAGCAAGTAGGACCCATCCTGCAAGCTGCATCCAACACAGAGACTCAACTCACTGGCTTATAGTGCCAATCTCACCATGTTCTTCTAACCACACAGAACAAAACTGAGCTACCACAAGAAGATAATGCCACTTCTAAAAGTAGTTCAGGACCAGTAAATGTAAAGATTATCAGAAGCCTTAAAACTACTTTATAGCTTTCAGACAACCAATCTTAACATTTTTATTCCAAAATTCAGAAATATGTGACCATTTTCTTTTACTGTTTGATCCATTTGTAAAGTCAGTCATTTAATGGAAAAACAATCCATCTAACTCTCTAATCCATGATATACTCCAACCATATATTTCATCCATGCAGCACTGTACTTAGTTCCTAATAAGGAAGAGAATACAGACACAAAGGTAAATGTGACATGTCCAGGATTCTAAAGTGTCAGAAAAGGTGATGGACCATGTAGAAAAGATGTAGAAACAGCAGCAGGCTTATGTGTTTATAGTTAACTGCTCTTCTGCCCCACTACCCATACACATGGTTTCAAGCTTAACTCCAAATTTGGCATAAACAAACATGAGAGATACACGAGGCAATTTGTCCACAGTTCTGTGCACAGTAGGGCTTCAATCAGACCTGGCTTTTTCATTGCACACAAGTCAGAGCATCAATCACAATCTTCTATTAACACAATAATTGATGACGGCCAATCTGCTACATTTTTCATTGTTTATTGGAAAGCTACAAGGGACTCAATGTATCACCGTAAAGAACAAAAGTCACATAGGCAGTGGACTGTGTTTTCTTGGGAATACACAGCCTCTAGGCCAAAGAGGCAAAGAGAATAGTTCTTTTCCACATTATTAAAATAAAGATGATCAGCTTTAGTTATATAGATCTGTCTACAAACATAATAAGCTACATTTAAAACTGAAAGTAACTGGTATTGACAAAGGAGGTCCAGAGAATTACTGGCTTTTAGGGAGGTTTTCCCCTCTCTTAATCATATAAGGAGGCAAATGACTATTTGGAAGAAAGAATAAATAACATTTCAAATACTGAGTTTCTAGTCAATGAAACTCATGTATCTTAGAAGATTGACAGTGTGAGGTTAGACTGGGGACTGGGCAATTACAGTAAGGCTCTCTTGTGTGTGAGCATGCTTTGTGTGTGTGTGTGTGTGTGTGTGTGTGTGTGTGTGTGTGTGTGTGTGAGAGAGAGAGAGAGGGGGGGGGGGGGGAGAGAGGGAGAGAGAGACAGACAGAGAGAGAGAGAGACAGAGATAAGAGAGGAGGAGGAGGGAGGGAGGGAGAGAACAAAAATACATTTGCAATTTCATTACAGCTAGACACTATCATGTTATCTTTTGCTCATATTTTTTAGAATTTTAACTCTGGTAAAATGATTGTACACTTCTAGTTTTTCCATCTATCTCTAATAGCATATTGACAAAGTTTCTAATAACTTCCAGCAAAGCAAATAAAAACATCTATGCAAAATACCCCAAAGTACTTACCTACACAATTTCTTTAGAATGTGTTGGAGAATGTTAAATAAACTTGAAATCCTATTAAACAGAAGAAACTGATGTGAAATTAAACTGAAACAAACCTAGAAAGCAAAGCCTCACTAATAAACATGTGGTCTACTGCTCACAGCAAGGCAGCAGTAGGCAAATAATGCAGAACAAGGACCAGCAAGTAGACTGTGTTGGGGAGAGACACTTAAATTCCTTCTTTTCATGTTCATGAAGTATTTGGTTCTATGTTGGAGCAGTTATAATTATATAATTAAAAAATACCCACACAGTATAAAACTACAGACCAGCTGTAATCAGCTGCTGAGAAACTTGACTTCATGTGTGTACAATGCAGAGAAGCACAGGGCGGGAACAGATTGCCGAAGGGAAAGCAGAAGTATTACTCTAGGTATTTCCTTGGTGCATCATTTACACAGAAACTTATCCCCATTACTATGTCTCTTTCAAAACAACTTTCATTGAGAGAAGTGGAGCAAAGGGTTAGGTAGTAATGTCATGACTTTTCTATGCACACATATAAGGCAGTTCTTACAGAGTGGACACTAGTGTAAGCACAGTTCAAGTCTGACTGTTCCCTCACCAAACTGTGTCAAGTGGGGCTTTGCAGCTAACAGTGGCGACTTTGGCACATTAACTATCAAGGTTGTGCTCCCAGCTCAGCCTGTGAGCACTCAGTCCCAGCTTCTTTGTCTATGAAATGGCCACGATGCTACCACAAGCCTTTCCTGCCAAGTTGTGTGATAAAATGAGATAATCTGCATAAGCTATTTTCCCTCACAACGAGGCACTCAGGGTTCTGAGGACCCAATCAGTCACATAATCGCAATGCCTGAAAGTCTGTGGCTGTCTCAGCCTTGCCTTCTCTACACAGGGCTACCATGTTTGCTACCCTGCACTTAACACGACCACTCTCTGGCTCTAGTCGCCTTTGTCTGAAGTGGATGGACAAGTATTAGCATTACACTTCTTTGCAGGTGGAGACAAACAATGTAAACTGGGTTGGGGGCCCCACAAGATCTTGAAAATAATCAAACATCATCAGTATTTGGAGGTAAAGGAAAACCCAAGATCACATTACAGGAGTGAAGTCTTTTCAGTGCCCACCACAAAGCACTTCCTTACTTGAGTGCTGCAAGTTTTTCTTTTAATTCTTCTGAGGTGATTTCTTCTAGCATGAAAAGCTTTGAAGTAAATGCATCAATATGCCCTAAAAGAAAACATTGAACTTAAAGAAACTCAAGTTACTGTGGTTATAAAGTAAAACAAACCAAAAAGTTAACTAGTCTCTCTATATAAAGATGATTTTTACACGTTTTTAACAGCTATAAAGGACTCTGTATTTAAAAGGAGAAATATATCTCACTAGCTATCAAGTAAACCTGAATTTACAATGATAAAAAATACAAATTATGGTATGGATTCATTTTTAAATATTTGCTGAGTATAGAATACTTTATATATGGCCACACTCCCCAAATAAGATAATTGCCTTTAAATCTTAATTTAAGAGCAACAACTGCTCAGCCATTAGTGCCAATGGTTCCCACTAGAGCTGCATCTCTATGATGCTGAAAAGGGAAGCATGTGCTCACCATGTAAATAAGCAGTTAAAAATCAAATCTGTGGACTGGGCATGCTCAATAAATCTCAAAGACACATTACTGTAAAACTTAGATTATAAAAATTTAGATTATTTTAATTAAAGCAATCATAAATGTTTCAGTGAGTAAAGTAATCTATTCAAAGCCTTATTTTCTTACATGCCTGATATAAATCTATTAATTCACAAAATCTCAAACATTATATTCTTAAAATGACATTTCTGTTGTAGAAAGTAATGTGTACAGTTTAAAACAAAATAGGCTGAGACATGCACTGAAGTGCTGAGATGTACAAAGTGACAGAGGAGATGCTGAGGCAAATCAATACACTTGGGTCGATAGGAAGGCCATGCTACTACTACTGCATGAAGGTTAAAAACATCACAGTGTAAGAGTAACACCCACCAATGCTGAAAATAATGGTTTACATTTATTTATATTTTTAACTCCTAATATTTTATTGTCAAAACAAATTACTTAGAAAGTAGGTATCAGTCATTGGGACTACAAAAATTGCACAGTTTAATATCTCATTTCCATATCTAGCCTACTTTAATATCATTTGCTTTATGCTCAAAGAAGTTAATTAGAAACATTTTTATCAGATGTCGTCCCTCTAAGACAACATATCCATTTGTCTCCATAGCCACTTGTTATTTCTTATGCCAACTTTAGTTTCACCTCTCCATTTCTAGTGCTCATTATATATGAAATTTCTAATATTAAAGACATTTCAATGGTTTAATAGCTATAGAAAGGGGAAAGTAAATGCAATAATGTATTTCTTGATGATTAATAAATAAGCCTTTGAGACTACTAATAGCACTCACTTACCTTTTCTTAAAAAAGTCAACAAAAGTACGTAGTATAGTACCCAGCAAATGCAGTTTACCAAAGACCTAACCACACAGAGCCCTGCCCTAAGCGCTCTGAAGGTCTGCTTCCTCCAGGAGGCAACTCTCAATGCTGGAGCTGTCTACCTGAGGGCTCAAGTGAGTTCTTTCAGTGCTGCAGATACTTGTCACCTCAGCCCTTGGGGCACTTGAGCCAGATTTGAGGTGAAAGCTCTCGCCATTGTCCTTCAGCCATAAGCAATCTCTTTTTTAGATCATTTTTAAGATGAGGTACAGTTGGGAGGCACTGCTTTAGACAGCAGAAATTAAGCCTTTATGTTCATACATCATTTATACATAATCCAGACATAGGTAGTCCTAGCTTTAAAAACAATCAGACAGGCTGAAATCATGTATTTTAATGATAAGTGGAAAATTTACTATTATTTCACTATTTTTACATGTTTTATCAAAACAAATTCTCCATTAATGTAAGTTTTTAGAGAAATAAAATATAAAAAATAAGCATTTAGTATACTGCAATTCAAAATATCAAAACCAGCATGACCCCACATTTTCCAGAAGCCTTTGCAAGAGTAGTTTGAGCAGTGCTCACTGGCTTCTTAAAGGCTTCTGATAGAGAAGCACCTTTGCCACCGTGGCAGCTGTCCTACTCTTATCTACGTTAGGAGCAACTTCCATGGTCTATCCAAGAAGTCCTTTAATTTTCAGCTGGATGTCACCACTGCTCTCCTTTAGGTCACTAGGTTAATAATCACCAAGTTTCTCTGGCAGCAAGAGTCTCCTGAGAAGTGACTGCGTCAACATTCCCAGGCAGCTATTTCTTCTACAGCTCCATTACAATTTCACTTCCAGAATTACCTTTGGTGGGTTTTCTGTTTCTAGGTTGTTTTCCTTTATCTTAATCTTTGCTGGCCAATTCCTTGTTTTCATCATCTATTCTCATAAAATCTCAAATGGCTGGCCATGACACACATTTAATTTCAGTACATGAACTGCTAAGAGGTACACAGTGACCAATCAGTACATACTGAAATAAGAGACAACGGCAGTCACTGTTCATGTATGTCTGCAATCTACTTCATAACTGTGGACTGAGGAGCTGGCAGTGAAGTTTATATACAATTTCTACTCTTAATATACTGCCGTGACAGAGGTCATGCTATTAAGAACTGTAAAGTGAGGGCTGACTGAACACCAGCTCGATGGCTTTGATAAATATCGTAGTACTGGACAGTAGATAGAAGTTGTGATGAGACTACAGGTTTTCTTCAAGGAGTAACTTAAGGTTTTTAATGGGCAAGAGACACTGTAATCTAGAGAAGGAGGTGAGCAGATTTATATATAGCAAAGCAAGCAAGCAAACAACAACAACAAAACAAGTATGCTTATGGCACCCAAAGACTGAGCTATGGTGGTTCTTAGACTGCCCTAGACTAGCCATATTATCTGAGATTGTGTTAGAAACATAAAAGACCTATATCCCATTCTGGAGTATTCAATCAGATACTCTAGAAACTAGCAATTTTTTTTCTCTCTCTCTCTCTCTTTCAAAGATTTATTTATTATGTATACAGTGTTCTGCCTACATATATGCTTGGCACCAGATCTCATTACAGATGGTTGTGAGCCACCATGTGGTTGCTAGGAATTGAACTTAGGACCTCTGGAAGAGCAGCCAGTGCTCTCAACCGCTGAGCCATCTCTTCAGCAATTTTCAATTTAACAAGCCCTTCACTGAGCATTCTTCTTAAGAGTACTATAACACTTTAAGCTCCTAATACTAATGGATACTTTTTTTGTGTGTGTATGGTTTTTTTGAGACAGGGTTTCTCTGTGTAACAACCTTGGCTGTCCTGGAACTCACTTTGTAGACCAATCTGGCCTTGAACTTAGAGACCAGCCTGCCTCTGCCTCCCCAGTGCTGGGATTAAAGGTGTGCACCACCATGCCCTGCCTGATGAATACTTTTCACACAGCATTTGAAAGCCTGTTCCTAGGTTATAAATGCAGCTCAGAGGTACAGTGCTTCCCTACCATTCACAGGTCCTGGGTTCTGTCTCCAGCACTAAGACAACAAGAAAGGGGTGTGCCTGCTCACTCAGATCCATCTATATCTATATCAAAACAAAACCCAAGTCCACAACAATTCATGTCCTTCAACAAATAGTGTCGCAGGAACCATATGCATTATCCTGCCACACAAAAATGAAAGGTGTATCAACGAGAAGGTCTTTAGGCTAGTTAGACCCAAGGCAATAACTACTTAGGGCCTGTAAAAAGTCCTTAGGTGAAGTAGTCATACAACTGATAGCAATGTCATCTGTTAAACGGCACATTAGAAAATGAGTCTGCATATCTGTTAGAACTTTAAAAAGATTACTGATAACTTAAAAAAACAAAAAAACTTCTTCAAGTTGATGTAACTGGCAATTGCTCTTAAATGCTTTACATGGAGGCTGTGGTGTGAAGGCTTTGTAGGAACGTTAGAATCCTGATTTCTGATGGAAGCTACTAAAACAAACATCTGGGTATGTGTCTGACAATGGAGGAGAGCCCTAAAAATATTAGCCAGGTGTGGCAGCACAGGACCAAGTCTAGCACTTGGGAGGCTGAGGCAGGATTATGAATTTGAGGCCATCCAGATGCTATATAAAAAATAAACACTGCCACACCCCTCCAATATTGATTAATCAAAATGGGGGAAATTTTTCCAATAAATAACCACTGTTTCTAAATCAGTCAAGAAAAATACAGAGCACTCACTATACACAGAGCATTATGCTTATGCTTGTACTAGTAATATACAAAGCTCTACCAGGCTCCAACTTTAAACTACCTACTGTCTAGCAGGAAAAAGGGATGGATGGCCTAAGAAAGAACAATAATGTAGGAAGTAACAAACAAGTAAAGACAACACATTTAGAGAGCCAAAGAAGGAAAAGACTGGGGGAGATGAGAGCTGGTAGGGCCGACAGATCAATATTGTATTGATCTGTATTGGTGTAGAGTCCAAGACAAGGGATGACAGAGATGTTCAGCATGTAGCATTCTTGTCACGTGAAGCATGTTAACTATTCAAGAACCCTGGCAACATCATTCAAAGCCCTGCTAATTCCCTCCTGTTCAAAACTTCAAAACCAAAATAAATCAAACGCTGTTTCAAGATGAGATTTCTAAGATAATGTCATTATAATTCTAAGAAAATTACAAAATATGTGTAAATCAACTTAATAGCTACCAATACTCCCTGTCACTGTTTAACTACATTGTCAGCATAGAGAATGGAAAACAAAAAAGGCCAAAATGGAAGTATGTGCATACAGCTGAATTTAAAGGTAAATATTTAAAGGGAATTACAAAGGGGAAGAGGACTCCTAGAGACTCACCAACATAAAACGAGCAGTTGGAATGCAATAAACTTTCAGTCCAGAAGCGACAGAGCTCGCTTTCAGTCAGAGCTTCAACTCCATAACAACCTTGATATTCTACTTTTGGTAGCACGTAAACTGGAAATTGCTGTAATGCAAAATTGCATTTTGTCAAAGCTCCAGATCTAATCTCCACACATACTCCATGGTACACAGGTGCCCACAGACCATATATATATATACAATAAATCAAAACCCAAACAAAAACAAAATTTACTACTCATAGAAAATATATTTGCCTATATAGCCAGCAGTTTTCAAATGCTTGAAGGAAATTTCATTTCATTGATTTTGTATAGTGTAGGATTTGGACAGGAAGATATGGATACATTTGCCTCTAAGGGGTAGATTCAGGAAATGGAGGATGGATAAGGGATCCCTCACTACCACCCTCATCTCCAACACAGACAGACAAACTCCCCACATACTGCAACATGTTTCCTCTCTGCCAGGGAATGTGATTCACAAGCAGAATCCTTGGGACTCCAGCACATGCAACTGTTCCTAGGTCAAGAGCTAAATGCTAGAAGGCAGTGACTAACACACTAATACTTCTGAGAAGAAAAGAAAAAGGTTTTCTTCCTAAGAATGAACATTAATATGTGCTAGAACAACTGTGAATGTTATTATCTTCACAATGCAGCGGCTTAATTCCAAGCACTAAGCATGTGACACATTATCCATTTAGCACTTATTGGTCAGGATATCAAGCAATGGAGCAAAGTGACTATCCATCCCAATTACCAGTCTAAGGGTGGATGTGCAAGCAAGCACCTACTCGTGGAATACTGTAGCAACACGTTATCGTCTGCCAGGGAAAACTTAATTCTTTCTAGTGGTGCTGGACTTTAAACCCAGGGTCACGTGCATGCTACATAAGAGCTCTACCACTGAGCTATGATATATTCCCAGCCTGAAAAATCTACTCTCAACAGGATTCTCCATTCCCTGCTACAGAAGACACAAGGTTTACAGATCCTACTCAAATGACATGGCTAATTAGCACTTTAAAATTAAAATAAGGCACTGTCTTTCACAGATTTAAAACCATTTTATCATTGTTTTCCAGTTTCTGGCTTTTCTAAAGTGGTTTAGTGGTTTTGGTACACCAGTGGTGCTAAGAACAATTGAAACACAGTATTTTAGTCACCAGCACATGGAACGGTGCGGTTTGTGTGACTATTTCTGATTTCTGTAAGATGTTGGCTAACTCCTAAAGGTAATATTGCCTATAATGTAATTCATATAATAATCTGGTGACCCTGCTAAAATGTAGACTCAAGTGGTGCCTAAGATTCTACATTTTTAAGAGGCTGTGATTGTATGACCGACCACAAAGTGGCTTCTAATTAAAAAAAATATAAATAAATAAAAATTGTGAATGGATTAAAATCATTGTACCATGTAATAGATCCTTAGCAAATGATAGTATGATTTAGCAAACAGAAGCTGGAGACAAAATTTAAAGGTCTAGAGTGTTGAGAAATTTGGGCCAGTGAGATGACTCAGCAGATAAACTGTTTGCTACAAAACCTGACACCCTGAATACATATAAAATATAGGAGAGAATAGATTCCAGCATGTTGTCCTCTGATCTGTACCCATGTTTCATGGCACATAAGTGCTCATATACTATTTACATATGCACAATAAATCAAAACCCAAACAAAAACTTTAAGCCTCATGTCAGAGAGCTAAGAAATATATTCAGTGACAGTTGATTATGGCAGAAATGGAAAAGAACAGGTGATGCAAGAGAAGATGAACATCTCTTTGTATCTTAAATGGATTACAGCGTTAAAGATGCATGCAAAGTATACTTAAGACACACATAGTTTTGGTTTTTTGAGGGGAGTGTGCTTGTCTTTGATATAAAACTAAGTATTAAATTTGACTTGATTTCTGTATGTATTCTACTGCCATCTCCAGGAAGCCACAGGAAGGGCTTGAATGTTTTCTCTTTCCTTCGTATCAACAACTGAAGTGTAAATCACAATCAAGATTTGTGATCTAAAAGTTTCTCATTTCCCTGGAAGGGTGGCTGTAGTCTGTGCTGCTCAGGTGAAAGCTTTACTTGTTTCTGTTTGCATAAACCTCTCAAACCCTTATGTACTTTCATAAACAGATAATTCATAGCTAGAATCTTCTCTTTATCACCACTGAGTAATTTCTATTCTTCCTAACATATTGCACCTTTTTTTTTTTTTTTTTTTGAGACAGGGTTTCTCTGTGTAGCTTTGCGCCTTTCCTGGATCTCGCTTTGTAGACCAGGCTGGCCTCAAACTCAGAGATCCACCTGCCTCTGCCTCCCGAGTGCTGGGATTAAAGGTGTGCGCCACCACCACCTGGTGCAGTTTTTTTTTAAACATCTATAATGCAAACATAAAATTTGAGTAACTGAATGTGAAACTATTAACCATTTTAAAATGCAGCACTTGGGACAGTCAAGAGCTAGTAGCCCTCTCGTGGTTAGCTGGCCTGGATTCATAGTTCTGCACAGAACTGGTAAGCTCTCACTTCTGTTCTCTCAAACTGGCTGCTGGTTTAAATTCTCTTCTGACAGGCAGCTTTGTTGATTTTTTTTTTTCCGGAGGGGTAAGTTTAGCCTTTTGAGACAGGGCTTACTCTGTAGCTCAGGCTGGCCTGGAACTTATATGTAGAGCAGCTAGCCTCAACTTCTGACAATCCTCCTGTCTCAGCCTCCCAAGTGCTGGGATTATTATTAAGCCGAGTTTTGTTGAAGAAGTAAGATATCAACAACAACATAAAACTGAAGAGTTAAGGAAAAATCAGAGATGATATTCTTGAAAACCAGGAGTCAGACTTGCAAACCTGAAAACTTTGAACAAGTTGTTGGCTGTTAGAGAGGAAATATTGCAAGGATACATTCTGAAATGACAGTATTTTTCAAACTAGTGTGGATACTAACTTCTCTCTAAAGTTCCTTACAAAGATTCCGAGCCTTTCAACTCCTCAAATTTTCTCACCTATTTACTGAGTTTCTATGGTGCTAACATTTGAGAAAAAGAGAAAAATTGGGCATAAATCCAAGGGGCACACATTAAAGTATGGGAATTATACCATGTGTTCTAAACCACCACACATAACAACAGAAGCAACGGACAAGCACTCCTTGAAAACTTTCAAGTTTTACTCTTTTTCTTTTTCCTTTTTTGGTTTTTGAGACAGGGTTTCTCTGTGTAGCTCTGTGCCTTTTCTGGATCTCACTCTGTAGCCCAGGCTGGCCTCAAACTCAGAGAGATCCACCTGCCTCTGCCTCCTGAGTGCTGGGATTAAAGGTGTGTGCCACCACTGCCCGGCAGGGCCAAGTTTTACTCTTGACAGTCAGAAATATAAGACTTCTATTTAGATGTTCTTTGGGGCTCAACTGTTTTGACATCTTGATGAATAATTTTCTCCTAGATGGTTATAGCTTGGTACTTATAAATTTCACTTTTTGAGTGAATGACAATTTTCCTAACCAAGTTGTCTTGGTCAAGAATTAAACTGGTGTCCAAAACTTCCCTGGGCTATTTTTACTTAAGAGATACGGACATCAACAATTGTTGACTATATAAATGAAAAGAAAAAGAAAGAAAGTGGTATGGGCACAGGGTGGAATGTGAAAGAAATGAAGCTAACTATAAAAAAATGAGAGCACAAATAAGTATAGAAATAAAACTCAAAAACAAAAACAACAAAAAAAAATGAGGATGGAGGGATGGATGGTTCAGTAGTTAAGAGCACTGGCTGCTCTTCTAGAACATCCAGGTTTGATTCCCAGCATACACATGGTGGCTCACAAATGTCTATAAGTCTAGTTCCAAGGGACCCAACTCCCTATTTTGGCATCTATGGGCACTAGGCACACAGATGTGGCACACAGACATACACGCAGGGAAAACACTCATGCATATAAAGAAAAGAACACAATTTAAGAGGTTCTCTTGGCCAGGTGAAATGGTTCTGTGGGTCAGATGCTTCCCACCAAGCCCCATGACCTGAGCTCCACCCTAGGAACCCACAAAATAGAAGGAGAGAACCAAAGAGGAGAGCTTTCCAAAAGCTGTTCTCTGACCTCTATACCTCCATGAACACATGCATGTGAATACATGTTTGTGTGTGTGCATGTATGCACAAGCAAGTGTGCAACATACACATCTCTCTCTCTCTCAATAAATAGGAATTTCAAAAACAGAATCCTTTCAAGAAATAAAAGACAAGTCAGTACCTCTTCGCAATCAGCTAAAACAAAAGCTTCTTTTTATTTGCCAATCTCTAGAAGTCACATGAAAGAGTGCCAAGTCTTCTAAAAGAAGCTCAGTCGCAGAAAGGCCAGTGGGAAAACTCTAACAATCATTTGCTTCTTTTGTCCCAAGAGGGGCCATAAGGGAAGACAGCAGAGCCTGGCATATCAGCAGCCCTGAAACTCCAGGGCTCCTTTAAAGCTTCTGTTTCTAAAAGATGTTGAGGTTAAGAAATGTCTCAGGGTAAAGAAAGGGCTCAGAGGTGACAAGGAAGTGCAAAGTCACATATATACAGGCTAGAAATGCTAATCTGGTCAAATCAATCTGCATGTTTTCCCCAGAGTTCACATGAACTAGTCAAGGTGGTTACCAGCATTTATATGATGGCATATGTTTCTTATTAAAACTGATTTCGACATCTTACTAAAAGAAGTTTACCCAGAAAAACTATAGGAGTGGTCAACAAGTTAAAGTCAAATTTTGTTAGAACGCCATGTCCAGTATTTGGAATTATCCCTTACATTGCCACATCACAACTTCTCAGATAACTTACTCTTCTGATCTTCTTCCGTTTTCTGGACCGTGGCCTTGTCTCTATCCTCTGGACACTGCACCGCACAAGTAACAATAGGTCTTGCAAGCTGAACAACTTGTAGACAAAATTTCCTTCTTGAGGAGCTATATATTCTGATGTATCTTCAACATAGTCTTGGAGTTCATATGGCAATCCTTTAAAAACATTCCTCATTACCATTTAAAAGTATGCCACCCTTTTATGCATTGTAATCTGGAATACAACAACTCAGTAACTCTGTGACTTTCAATTCTCCACCCCAACCCAATTTACTTACTGACATTGCAATAGAGAGCAGCACCCAGAGTTTTAACGTTCTCTTACTTTTCACGAATATATCCATGAGCACTAGGCAAACCATGCATCACAGTGATAAGCAGCAAGAAGAAAGAACTTAAAAGGTCCTGATATTCCCAAGCCAGGCTGACTGAGAAGCATTGGCACACTCATTCTGTCTGTAGTCTACTACAGAGGGTACAGAAGGTCTGGACAGGCCAATGTTTATGATCCCCTCATCGGCATAGTAGCCTTTCCATGTACAGACTGGGTAAACAGGTTAGAGCACACATACAAAGATACAAAGAGGACACACTGGGAGCAGAAATAGTGATTGACAGACTGAAATGAAATGTCAGTGACTAGGTAAAAATTATGAAATGGGTTATAATAGTATGAAAGAAGGGAGAAAAGGTACGGAAAAGGAACAAACTAGTAAGTTCTTGATATTCACTTACGTCCTTTAGGCTTCTGAAATGCAGAAGTCCAACTAGATTTTGGCCAACTTGAGGCATCTGAAGTAACAGAGGGTTGCTCAGAGGCAGATGGCTGTTTAGATTCTTCTGAATTAATCAAGGGCAACTCAGGTACTTTCCTGGAAACTGGCTTTAAAAGCTCATCCTGCATTTTTAGAATTTCTCCAAGTGGATCAAATTTTTTATAGACTCTTTTGATAGGTTTCTTTAAAACACAAGACTCTTCAGAAACAGTAGTAATGGTCTGGTTTCCCATAGAAGTCTGTGCTGAAGAATTTGGACTTGCTGGTCTAGAACCCACATCAGCTATCTTTCCATCACTATTACTTTTACTCTCTGTATCAATGATTAAACAGTCCTCATCTGTATCACTCCCGCAGGAAATCCCTTTCTCAGTTTTAGCTGTTTCTGATGCAGAAGCTGTTTTGTTGGCATTGTCTGCGTTCCCCCGAACACCTGGTCCTTCATCACTGGTATACAGCATATTAACATCGATTTCCTTAGAGATCCCATCAGATGTTTTGCGGGGTTCATTATCTTGTGTCAAAGATTTTGCACTGACACTGCGAACCTCTTCACCACATGATTCAAGTCCCTGATCATCTTTATTTTTGCATTCTTCAGGACCATTTTCCACACCAGAGAATAGTTGTTTCTCCTTCTGTAATTGTTTCATTAGAATCTGACATAAGCTTCTAGAATCATCAGTAATGCTTTGTGTAGCTGGTACCTCAGGTGTAGGTGGTGCCACAGGTGCAGTTGCTTTTTTGGAGGCTGTGTGGACATCTGTCAAGATGGGTACAGGGGAGTCACTTTCTGAACTTGGTGACCTGGATGGACTAGTGGTAGTTACTCCAAAGGTTTCAAGTTCTGTGACATCATCATCAAAATCCAGATCCAAATTTTCCAGAGTCTCAATTTTTCGGCACTCATTAGCTTCAGTGGATATCTTAAAAGAAATTATATTGGCAAATTATTAGGGAAAAGTACAGGCCATAGTTACCTAACTCTTAGTGCTCTTATCCCTAACATAGGTTTTTTGTTTTTGTTTTTTTTGTTTTGTTTTGTTTTTTAGAGACAGGGTTTCTCTGTGTAGCTTTGCGCCTTTCCTGGATCTCGCTTTGTAGACCAGGCTGGCCTCAAACTCAGAGATCCACCTGCCTCTGCCTCCCGAGTGCTGGGATTAAAGGTGTGCGCCACCACCGCTCGGCTGTTTTTGTTTTTTGAGACAGGGTTTCTCTGTGTAGCCTTGGAGCCTTTCCTGGAACTCACACTGTAAACCTGGCTGGCCTTGAACTCACAGAGATCCGACTGCCTCTGCCTCCCAAGTGCTGAGATTAAAGGCGTGTGCCACCACCGCCAGGCAGTTCATGTTTTTAAAAGTAGAAAGATGGGGCTAGGGAGATGACTCAGTGAGTAAAGGATTTCTATGAAAGCACACAACCTGAGCCTGGATCTTCAGCACCCAAGTAAAAGCCAGACATAGTGATGTGCCAGCAATTCCAGTGTTATGGGAGGAGACAGGAGTACAGTGAAGGAAGATCCCAGGGACTTTCTAGCCAGCCAGTCTAGCTGAAAAAGTTAAGTCTCGTGGTCAGTGAGAGACTGTGCCTCAAAAACTAAGGTGGAGAATGACAAAGAAAGACACTTGATGATGACCTCTGGCTTCTACATGAGTACACATACACCTGTATGTCCCTCCTACTTCCATATACATGTTCACACAAACACAGCAGAAAGAAGTCTCTAAAATGTACACAACTTACATGTAAGTATTTAATTGTAAGACAAATTGCTAAATGGTCATTAATAAAAAACCCAGAGCCAGATATTGGGGTAAAAACTGAGAGATCAGGGAAGCAGGAAGAAGCCACCATGTTCTTACCACTAGAAATCCTCAGCCAAAAAGAGCCACTTCCTGTATACTCACGTCTATACCCGTTCTGTCCACTTCCTGTATACTCACGTCTATATCCGTTCTGTCCCTGCCATCTCACTTCTTCTCTCTGCCCAGCTACAACATTCCTCTTTCTGCCCAGCTCTGTCACTTCCTGTCATTCTGTACAGACCTCCAAACCTCTATGGTTAACTAGTGCTGGAATTTAAAGGTGTATACCACCACACCTGGCTCTGTTTCCAGCGTGGCCTTGAACTCACAGAAATCCAGATGAATCTCTGCCTCCCGAAAGCTAGGATTAAGGGTATGTGTTACCATTGCCTACCTCTGTGTTTAATATAGTGGCTGGCTTTTTGCTCTGATATGAGGTGCATAAATAAAGTATCACCACATTTAATTTTGTATTCTCCTTGAAAATGTTCATATAGACACATCTGTCAAGGTATAACAGCACAGGAAACTGAATTGTGAAATGCCAGAACCAAAGAGGAATATTCACAAATGAGAAAACAGACAAGTCCATCAAGAAGAGATGTAGGGTCCCACAGCAAAAGATGTTCATGCATGCCCACTTCATAAACTCTGGGAGAGAACCTTTACTGCTATAAGGCTAGGGTTTCCCTAATATCAATCAGTGACACTTTGTATATGCACTCAGGGTTAACATACTATAAGGCAAAATTGGACAGGAAGTAGCTCTTGGTATTCTGGGGCATGAAGTTATTGAAGTTGTAGTCTTTATGTACTATTTTGGTAATATAAGAACTACAAATAGCTTTCAATTATTCAAGAATAGTCTACCCTTTGGTCAAGCACCAGAGATCTCTCCTCAATATGGAAGAATTCTTCATTTTTAAAATCAACTAATTTTTTTTTCAAGGAAGTCCACATAGTCCAAGCCTTGAATTTCTTTCTTTCTTTTTTCTTTTTTTTTGGTTTTTTGAGACAGGGTTTCTCTGTGCAGTTTTGGAGCCTCTCCTGGAACTCGCTCTGTAGACCAGGCTGGCCTTGAACTCATAGAGATCCACCACCTCTGTCTCTGAGTACTGGGATTAAAGACGTGTGCCACCACTACCTGGTGCCTTGAATTTCTTATGGAGCATAGGCTGACCCTGAACTCCTAAACTTCCTGCCTCCATAAATGCTGGGATTACAGGTATGCCATACCACATTCACCTGTTGATTTTACTGTGGTGGTACTAAGGATTGAACCTAGGGCTACTTGCATGGTAAGCAAGTACTCTACTACTGAGCTGTATTTCCAGCCCTGGCAGAGTGAGTACTTTACCTTTATAAATGCCATGAAAACTTGACTATAAACTAAGTATACACTAGACTTTTAGGATAGGATTTGAGAGAGTAAGTCTGGCAGCAATTAAGCAATAAGATTGGTCTACAGAAACTACCTGATCTCTCTGAACCTCACACCCAATATTTCTAAAATAGGGATAATAAGGTTACTTTCTGGATTTGTTCTAAAGACCAAATGCGAAATTACATACAAGGATTTTCTTGACATTGTGCCTGGCACATGGTAAGCCGCCTCTCAACACATGACAGCTCTATCTAAATGAACAGATCCAGCATGAAGGGAGACCATATGCCACCACCAACAGGGCAGTCCACACAACAAGGCCAAAACAGAACTGGACACAGCACCAAGAAATAAAGAGAGGAGGAGCAGAGGCAATGTTAGCAGAGTTCAGGGTAAGAGGAAAAGGAGGAGAAGATGTGAACATGACAGAAACATCACCATGACACCACTCTCCCTCAGAATCATTTCTTCACACTGTTGCTGGAGTCTCAGGAGACACCAATCATCTCAGAACCATCCTGCTCTAAACACAAGGCTGAGAAAGTTAGGCTGAAAATCTTGGAGATGGGGTCCTTCCATGTCACCCTTACTCACAGCTCGATGGGGTGAAAGACCTTCTGGGAAAGTGAACTCTGCTTTGTTCCCCTCATCCTGTGATACGGCCAAAGCACAGGCTTTTTTGGTTATCTCTTCAGAACTGGCAAATAGCAAGAAAAGCAGAAATAACCCTAAACGGTGCCTTGCCTAGATGCCTGCATTCCCTTCGATCTCAGCTTTGTAAAGCCTTGTTACCTTTTTTTTCTTTTTTTTGGTTCTTTGAGACAGGGTTTCTCTGTGTAGCTTTGGAGCCTGTCCTGGAACTCACTTTGTAGACGAGGCTGGCCTTGAACTCACAGAGATTAGCCTGGCTCTGCCTCCTGAGTGCTGGGATTAAGGCGTGTGCCACCACCTCCCAGCTGCCTTATTATCTTATTAGGGCTTCTTCCTTCCCCCACAACCATGCTCCCCACCACAAATGCTAGTAAGAAATAATTTCTGATATTTTGTCTAGCAATAATTTTTAGGTGTCATCAGTAATAAAAAGGTCCACCATCACCAAAGTCATTCTGTGACTTTTCATCCTTCTTAACCTACTGTGTTTCTTTGTGGCACTTCTCATCTCCTGATAGGCACCTGTCACCAGTACACATTCCAAAATTAATGTAAAAGAATAAAACATCAAACAAGCTGGAAATGTTTTGTGATACATCATAAAAACATCAAAGTTAAAATGGCAAACAGAAAAAAAAATATAAAAATAAAAACAAAACAGTCTTAAAACGGTAAAAGTCCTTAAGGGTAGGAGAATATTTTTATATCTTACTGAAAATTGTTTGATTCTTTACTTGACTAAACCTCTCTGACAATATTTACTATCCTCAGGCCTTTTTAGTCCTGAATATAAAATGGACCCATTCCTGTCCATCTCTCAATTTCTTAACGTATTCTCTTTTTCTCCATATTTATCAGTACCCGCTACTTCTGCTGTGCATACTCAGTATGTATCATCTAGTACAATGTAAGTGCTGAGAGAAGTCTAGCTGCATTCTTATTTTCTCATCCTCAGCACTCACAACAGACTCTACACAGTAAATATTGGTAGAATGGATCATTTTCTATAAATAAAATGTTTCACTTTAATAATCATAAAAATTATCTTTAAGTATATATCATTAAAACCAATATTTATACCATGCCTGTCATTCTAATGCTTCGTATGTTATAAACTTAAACTCAAACCACTAATAAGTTAATGTGATGCCCACCTTACAGGTAGGTGGCCTATAATGAGACCTCATTCTCTGCTCAGTTTTGAATTACATGCTACTGTTAACTATTGGTGCCTTCTTGTGTTACAGAACACCACAAATCTTACTTCTGTCTCATTGTGACTCTGTACACAGGTAACTAATCTCTTTCCAGCCTTCCCCACTGTTTTCCTTGGCTTCTGTGCCCACTGCTCTGCTGTCCACTTCTATGAGCATCTTTTAGATGTCACATTATAAAGTGAAATCTCATGGTCTTTCTGTGACTGGCTTACTAAGCATTTACCATTGTGGTCTTCAGGTACCACCCACACTATTGCTAATAACAGGATGTTCCTCTCTTTAAAGGTTTACTAGTATTCCAATGTATTTATATATCTCATTTTCTTGATCCAGCTGCTCACTAATGAACACTGAGGCTGATTCCATATCTGGCTACTGTGCATAGTGCTTCATTCGATATAGAGGCCCAAGGGTCTAAGTGCTTTGGCTTGCTGTTTTCTTTGAAATATATATTTATTGGGCAGTTGCTGGAACACATGGCAGTTTTATTCTTAAGGACCTTCCCCACTGTTTTCTGTAGTGCTAGATTAATCTGCATTCTGAACAAGTGCTTCACACCTTTCTCAGTACTTGTCTTTTTAGACAGGTCTCACAAATTCTACCTCAGCTTTCCAAGTCTTAGGGTTAGCAATATGAGCTAACCCATGTCATTTATCCTTTTTGTTATTTCCAGTCTTACTAAGAGAAGATGATACTTTGTTGTGGTATTGTGTGTGTATGTGTGCAGCAGTCAAGGCTGAGGCCAAACATCATCTTCTCTGTCACTCTCTACCTTCTTTTCTGAGAGATGGAGACTTCACTGAACCTAAATCTCACTGTTCAGCTAAGCTGGTTGGCCAATGAGCTCTAAAGACCTGTTCTCTCTATGGGCCTACAAACATGCCCAGACGTACCTGCTTTTTATGTGGGTGCTAGAGGTCTTTGGACCCACATTCTCAGGCTTCTACAACCAAGCCCTTTACTGACTGAGCTACCTCCTTGGTTCTTTATGGTTTTAATTTGCATTTTATTTGACCATTAATGATGGCGAACATTCTTTCATATATTTGTCAACTGTTTATACATTATGTTTCAGAAAATGGTGTACTCATATCACTGTCTTGATTTTTAAATTTTATTTTAGGTTGGGGGGTTAGAGAGATGACTCAGTGGTTAAGATCCCTTGCTGCTCTTCCAGAGGACTCAGGTTCAGTTCCTAGCATCCATATCAGGTGGCTCATGACAGCCTGTAACTTGAGCTGCAGGGGATCTGATGTCTTTGGCCTCTGAGCACATCTGCATTCACATGTACATATCCACATGCAGGTACACAAACGTACATATGGCTAAATATAAGTGTTTTAAAATTTTTTAAGTGACACATAAAAACTAGAATATTAATCATACATCATGTAATGTTTCAACATAGGTATAGTAAAGACTACTTTAACTACAAAGTTGCAATATAAGTTTATGCTCCAAAAGGATAAACAAATGAACCCTAAGCAAGGGAGAGAAAGTATTACATACGTCCATCTCAGAGGTGTACTCTTCAGGTTTGTCCATAAAGACTGCAGAGACTGGGACAGATGTGTTTTTTGATATCACATGTTTTAATGGAACTTCATGGAAGATTTGATTTCTTTCTCTCATTGTCATTTGCTTTCGGGGAAGTGGTGAATTAATATAAATTACTTTAACTGGTTTGGAACCTTAAAATAGAATCAAAAGCAAGTGGTCATTAGTATCTGGTAGTTTTATTTAAAAAAAAAAAAAGAAAAAAGAAAACAGATGGATGTCAGAAGGATTACTAACCAGACAGGATAGGGCAATGGTGCCACGGCTCCTGCACCTGCCCCTCTTGTCCATGTCTTTAAGCCCCTTAGTACTGATGGACAGGAAGACCCAGCCCCAAGAGAAATGTGTTCCAACAATGTCTAAAGGTCTCTGGGCTTTAGAGCTGTACTGTTAGTTGTCTTTATTCCTTTGTTCTTTCAGGAACTAGCAAAATACATTTATACTTTTACAAAAGACTACACTTAACTCTTAACCTGTAGTACTGTTTTGTCTTTATAAATGAAGAGTCAGTCTCTCATTTATATCTTTATGTTTAATATTATTCTGGAGGATAAAATGGTCAAATATGAACCAGACTAACAGAGGAACTAATGTGCAAACATTAATTTACTGGTGACAAAGGCTGTCCTCTGTCAACATACTTTAATTCTGGTTCCCAATAACAGACAACAAAGTCCTGGAAATTTGAC
Organism: Onychomys torridus; assembly: GCF_903995425.1. Classification (NCBI taxonomy): domain Eukaryota; kingdom Metazoa; phylum Chordata; class Mammalia; order Rodentia; family Cricetidae; genus Onychomys; species Onychomys torridus. The sequence goes on along the minus strand of NC_050449.1, from coordinate 62,965,453 downwards.
CCCTGAAAACTGTCTAATAAAGTTAATGCATTCCTTCATCCAAGTGACAAACAGAAGTTGCACATCTTCCATATATTTCTGGCCACCCCAAGTACAAATTTCTTCTCTATGTCTTATTCCTTAACATAACTGCAGGTACCACAGGTCTCAGCAGTCAGTTCTATTGTAACTTTAGAGCAGAAAAAGCTCTACCTAGTCTAAATGTTACATTCTCATTCTCCTTAAACAAAGATGGAGATCTGTGTGTGGCACACAGCCATCTATGTCTGCACAGCTGAAATGAGGTAATTCCAGCCCTTCTGAGTACATTATCTGGCATACCAAATCACAAACCTTCCACAGCTATCATCTGAACACACACTGGGATTTCCCACTGCTCCTTGTAGCTTGGTCCATGGTTATTGAGCAAGGTGAATAATGCTTGGCTAGTCAGAGCTATCTGCGGATGGTATCTTGAAACAAGCTTCTCTGCATTCGGGTCTTTACTAATATCCTGAAAAACAATTGTGTTCTGTATTGTGATTTATGCTTCATAAATAAACAGAACAATGCCCGTCTTTTTTTTTTCTTTTTGTTTTTTTGAGACAGGGTTTCTCTGTGTAGCTTTGTGCCTTTCCTGGACCTCACTTTGGAGACCAGGCTGGCCTCGAACTCACCGAGATCCGCCTGTCTCTGCCTCCAGAATGCTGGGATTAAAGGCGTGCGCCACCACCGCCCAGCTCCGTCTTATTATCTAGGTCACTCATAACATTTCTACCACAAAGTAATGAGGAGGAGGGAACATCACAGAAAGGATGTTAGAATAGGCTGCACGTCTTTTGTGCAGTACAATTATTAGGATTATTTTAAGTTTTTAGGAAAGCCACTGTGACTTACATAGTGCATAGCTTCAGCTTTCTGCTGTGGGGTCTCAATGGAAGACATGTCATCTTTTGAAAGCTGTAACTTCACAGGCATCGAGGGAAATGCTGTTTTTACAAACTTCGCACTGCCCTAAATAAGTGGAAAATGAATGTTAGTGTGAAAACTTTAATGTATTTTTCTTACAACATAAAAAACTTAACTGAACTTTCAAATGTTAATCTTAGAACCTCCTTAAGCTAAGACATTCATTCGTAGTTTTGACAACCACATGCAATGATTTTGTTACTGCTATTGTTTCTCAAAAGGTCCAGAGGAGTTTCCTGGAATCTTCCCACCACTTTCACAGTCTCACCTCTTTTAATGAAGCATAAATTACAACACAGAAGAAGGGGAGTGCTAAAATACCCTTTCCATATACTTATTTGTGAATTTATTTGAGAAGTATTAAGGAAAGTGGGAAGAAAAAAAAGTCAAGAAACAAAATTAGTAGCAGTATTTTAAAAACATACAATATTGCACGTGCATCATGTATCCTAAAAATTTAAACAGTGTCTACATGAGACATAAAGGATGTTTCTAGCCAAAGCTCCCAGTTCCCCCTTCACATTCATAGAATAAGCCTTACCAAAACAAGAAGAGTCTTTTCTAACTTCAGTCCCATCTCTATTTTGAAAGGAAAAAATCCCATTAAGCTGGTGACTTCGTGGAGAGTATAAAATTCTGGGTACTTCTTCACTTGTTCAATACAAGCTCTTAGCATTTGCTGTGAAATAGAAAATAAGAACTACTCATTTGTATTATACTTCCCTAACAAATGTTAGGTGATGTGACTATAAATTTAGTGATTTCAAAATTAGATCCATTTCACTCATCCTCTCTTCTAATAATCCACACTTTTTGTGTATTTCCTACTTGATTTAATTTCTTAGTTTTCATAACAAATTTTAACCTAATTTCCTAAAATAGTGATATTTAGTAATACTAAAACTAGTGATCTTATTAAAATTTAAAATTACATAAAGACAAGATATTTTTTATGCTTCTTAGAAAACTGAAAAAAAAAACTGAAGCCATATGAAAATTTCTACACAATGTATTGCATACGGTAAAAGCAACACATGAAGCTGGGGTTGGCTGAATATGTGCATGTCTGTAATCCCAGTACTTGGAAGGTAGATGCAGGAGGAACAACAGTTCAAGGCCAGCCTAGACTACATGACAACTTGCTCTGAAAAAAAAAAAAAAAAAAGACTAAGTACTCAAGAAAAGTATATATTTGTGATAACATGTAAGTAGCTCAGAGGAACAGAGCCATCACTGGGGAAAGTTTTGATGATTTTAAAAGCACTGTCATCTTTTGTCAATGGATGGTACCTAAACCTTTTAGGATATACTTTATTTTTCAGACAGGCTCTCACTGTGTAGTTCTTTCTGGGCTGGAACTCACTAGGTAGATCAGGCTAGCCTGGAATTCAGAGATCAGAGAGCTGTCTGCTTCTGTCTCCCAAGTACTTGGATTAAAGGCATGTACCATCACAACCAACTAGGATGTATTTTAAATCACAGAAGCTCGAACTTTCTTTCTATATTCCCTCCTTCTACACAGTTTTAAAATGCTTCAAGTTAAAATCATTAACTAACTCAGCACATCTTTATTATTTAGTTGTGTGTGTGTGTGTGTGTGTGTGTGTGTGTGTGTGTGTGTGTGTGTATGAAGGAGGGGAGAGAGGGGCAGAGGATGAGAGAGATAACTTGGAGGAGTCAGCTCTCTTCTTCTACCATGTGTGTGGGTCCCTAGAATGGAAATCGGGTAGTCAGGCTTGTTGCAAATGCCTTTAGTGGCTGAGCCACATCTTGTAGTTCCACATCCCATTCCTTTTCCTAGGACATATGCCCTGCTGTGTTTAACACTTTCTTCTTCTTCCATCTATGTGCTATTCAGGATGTCACTCCTAACCACTGCAGGTGTGGGCTAGAACAGAAAAGTTGCTTTACAATTCTCAGTGAACCATACCTTTATTGGTACAGCTTCTTTCCACCCTGTCTGTAGTTTAGTGAGCACACATCTCTGATGGTGCCGTTCTGTCATGGGCACTGTAAGAATTCAAATAAAGGGAACTAATATGTAAGCACCAAGTGGCAAGGTCTGTCCTGGTTATTTATCAGGAAATCTTGGTGAAACTGTGCTGGATATTACAGTGCTTGCAACTGCATTCATTTAACTCAGCACTGCTCAAGAAAAAAAGAAAGGAAACCCCCTGAACGTTTACAAGGCACCACAGTGCATTCTGTTATCTGACGATGACAGTGCACCTTTACCTGTGGTTCAACTTTCAGTTTCTGGTCTCTGCTATCAAACGAAGAATGAAAAAACTGATGGAAAATTCCAGAAACAAGAAATTCCTAAGTTCTAAACAGTGAATAATCTCGAGTAGCACATTAAAATCCTGTGGCCTTGGGTCACCAGCTCTGTCCAAACAAATCGTTTCCTCAGCAGCAACCTCAGGTATGGACTGAAGTGCCTCCTATCTCTATATTCCGAGTGATCATGAGTTCTACTACTTCACACACTAAGTAGTGCAGCGGCCTCTGTGTAACTAACCTGCTAAAGCTGACAGTTCCCTAAGCTATAGGGTCTTCTTCACACATTTTAGAGATGCCACTATTATTTACTGCTCAGCAGTTTATGTAAATATGATCTTTTACCTCTGTGAAGAGACGTGCCTCATCAGAGAGCATATTATAATCCTGTGCACATTTCTTTGCAGAATTCTGCAAAAACTTTAGGAATTCATTAACTTCTTCATTCACATGTTTTTTCATATCCTTAAAAAAAAAGTACACATCTTTAAATAAAGTTTCACTGAAAATATCCATTCCTCAATAGTTGCCCTAATAATTTGAACTTCAAAAAAATAAAACATCAAATCCAGAGCAGACACCACAAAGAAAATAATTTAAAAATCACCAAATACTAATTATAAATTTGTTATTAAAAACTCTACAGAAAGGTGCTAAAGAAATGGCTCAGCAGTTAAGGGCATGGTCTATTCTTTTGAGGTCCTGAGTTCAATTCCCAGCACCCACATGGTGGCTCACAACCATCTATAATGGGACCTGATTCCCTCTTCTCGTGTCTGTAAAGACAGGTCACTCACATAACACTAAATAAAAAACAAACAAACAAACAAACACCCTCTAAGGAATAGTTTACTGGCACCTTGTGGGTTTAGCATTGTGACCTTAGTACTTTGGAGATGGGGCAGGATTAGCTGTTCAGTCACCCTTGGCTACCAAGGACTGCAGACAACTTGGGACTTGTAAGCCACTGTTTTAAAACAAAACAATAAGAAAAAAATAGAAAATAATGGTTTACAGATACATGGAAGATGTTTGTTTCATTCGTATTCAATATATTTATTTAGGTAAAACAAGAAATCATCCATTTCCTCATATGCAACAAAGGCCAAAACAGGAAGAGCAATGTATAGTGTTGGTGAAGGCGCCTTTGAAACCTCTTATAGTGGATAAACAAATACTTCAAACCTTTCAAAGAACAACTGATCCATCCATAACTACAGACCAAACCTTTAAAATCACATGTAGCATTTGATCTTAAAATTTTATTTAAAAAAACCAAAAACTGCCAGGCAGTGTGGCGCACGACTTTAATCCCAGCACTCAGAAGGCAGAGCCAGGCGGATCTTTGTGAGTTTGAGGCCAGCCTGGTCTACAGAGCGAGTTCCAGGAAAGGCGCAAAGCTACACAGAGAAACCCTGTCTTGAAAAACCAAAAAAAAAAAAAAAAAAAAAAAAATCCCAAAACCAAAAACCTTATTTAAAGTTCAATCTTAAAGAAACAATCACAGGGACAACCAAAGATTTTGTTAGAAAGACATTCAGCATAGTGTCATTTCTGTAATAAGATTATGAATGCAATTGACTCAAACTGATCACAGCCAGCTTGTAAAGGTACTCTTGCTAGGATGCAAGATGAACTGGAATAAGGCCACTGCACAGCAGAGCAGGTGCCAGAACTACAATAAAATCAACAGAAAGGTTAAAATGCCAACACTGTCCCATTTCTGTAAATACGACTGTATCTAATAGTAAGAGAAATAAGTAATAAATTAACAATGACAAAGAAAAACGAAAAGAAATGTAAAGTAGAATTATTTCCCGATTCTTGGTATTTTTACTGAAGCTGATGAATACATACCAGATACTGCAGGAATTCATTTGTATTTGTTCCAGCAGCTTTGGAACTTGAGGGGATCTTCGAATATTTAGCCAACAAATCCACATAAGCCCTCTGCTCTCTCTGTGAGAACCGAGAGAAACGAGGATAAGGAACTCTTGGTTTTGGAAGGAGAATCATCCCAACTTTTTCCTTTGCTTGAGTTGCTGAACTAACTGCAGGCTCATTTTCTACAGAACTTGCTGAGACATTCAAATTTTCTCCTATACGTCTGGAAAAAAAAAATACAATTTACAAATATGTGCTTTTCACATGAAGATTACTATCATGGAACTTACGATTCTCAATCAAAAGGGAGAATAATATGGCATGATTAACAGTAACTTCTGGATTATTATCTAACTCTGCCACCTGCATTTTGATGTTCAGTCATTTAGAGTAGATTAAGTATTCTGCATGAAAAGACCTCATTGTAGGCTTACCTTCAGCCACCTGATGCAAAGGGAGAGGCTCACTTCAACCAGCTATTCTATTTGGAACTTTCCCCTTTTATTAAAAGGGAAATCATTCTTGTGAATTATACTAACATTTACTTATTGCAATGCTATTTGGTTTTTAATGCTTAATTTCTTCAGTAAGGTATATCAGTTAAAATGGTGCACAAAGGACATTAAGAACAGAATAAAATGAGGTCATACACTTGAAGTTAACTCACTGAGTGTCTAAATTTTCTGGTTTCCTTTGGTTATCTCAGACTTAAAAGTAAAATTCCAATAACTGTGTTATATTTTATGGATGCAGTAGTGATTTTAGAAAGCCTGGACAATCTTCTACCTGTCATGTATATGGTTAAAGCCATGGAAATGTCTCTCTCCTTTTTTATGGATGTGAAAGAAAAATCACAGAGTACCTATAAGGAGGTGTGTTCAAAGAGATGGCAATGAGTAGTAACAGCCAGAGAACCTGATATTAGACGTTTGTAAAATGACACCTCCAATTTAAAAAGTCACCTTACTATTCTAGTAGGACACACAACTGTAGATTATCTTGTTCATAAACTGTTTCTATCTTTGCCATTCAGTTATCCTACAATTTCAGTAAGAGAACAGAAATCTACCAAAAAACTCCACTTCCCTTGGTCTCTACAACTCTGATTTCTACCACAGCCATTGTTTCTTTAACTGGGCTCCAAATTAAACGATGATAATTCATGGAGGAAAGAGAACTAATGAGAATGATGGATTTCTATTGACTCATTCACTAATAGTCATTGATATTTATACTTGCTAGTGTATGCTATGTCCAAGAGCTTTAACCAGATTACAGTATAATCTTCAGTTGTCAGGATCTTAAACCAGTGGTTTGACAAATGAATGAAAGAAAACCTCATCCACACAAAAGAAGAAAACTAAACACACACACACACACACACACACACACACACACACACACACACACACGTGATATTAGGTATCCAAACTAAATTTACCAAATAGCTAGCTGAGAAGAATGGTCTAGAGACCACGGATGAAGACGGAGAGAGGGAAGGGAACAAAGGTCGCAATCATGAAATACTACTTTCCTTACGGCATTCATTTCTTTAAGCCAGTAGGAGCATCTAACTCATTACCAGAGGGCAAGGTTGGCCATAATCTGGAGGACTACTGGATGTTCAGAACATATGACATTGTTTCACACGACTTGTAAAGGTTCTTTTTCTCTGACATAAAAAGAATTCTGATTTGTTATTACTTTGATACTACATTTATTTTTTTCTATGATTACTGCTTAGTATGTTTTATTCTGCTTCTCTTAAATACAGTCTTGTTCATTTTAGGATTTGGTGCTGAGAATTGAATCAAGGGCCTCTTATAGGCTGTACACATGCCATATCCACTGTAAACGGACCATCTTCCCAATCATTGCATTTTCTGTTGTAGGAATGTCTGTATACATATACACTACATAATACAGGGTAGGTATTGTTCTTTCTATTTCACATTATGTATTTAGGACATCATGCTATTTTTAAAGGTTATGTTTCTGGTAACCAGCTACCAATCTCATTTTGGACTAATGAAGGAGGGACAATAGTTTTTAAAAATAGTTGTTATAAAAAAGTACAAAGGACTGGACGGTGACACATACCTTTAATCCCAGCACTTGGGAGGCAGGGGCAGGTGGATCTGTGTGAGTTCGAGGCCAGCCTGGGCTACAGAGCGAGATCCAGGACAGGCACCAAAACTACATGGAGAAACTCTGTCTTGAAAAACAACAACAACAACAACAACAACAAAAAACCAAACCAAAACAACAACAACAACAAAAGGTTTGGGCCTTATTGATAAAGTTGGGAACTACTAATTTATAATACTATAGTAAATATGGTATAAATTCCAAAGTCTGAAAATAGTATTTTAGAAAAGAGTAAGAACCTTCCTCCCTCAAATAAAGCAAAATCATTTTAAAACACTCTCAGAGATTAACTACGAATGGAAAAACTCAACAAATAGCTAGTTAATTAATGGGAAGAGAATTTTGAAAATTAAATTTGGGATGTTTAGGCTGACTCCAGAAATACAGGCAAAAGAACACATATTTAGCTCAAAGTTTCTCTGCTAACTATATAAAAATAAGCTCATTTTAGGTTAACAAAATGAATATTAACTGCTGATCTTGGTAGAAATGTATTACAGCAAATTGATGTCTCACTAGAATATGTCTTGAGAGCTATTCAAACCTAACAGTATTGTGTCCGCAACTCTTAACAATACTGCTTCACAGCTGTCTCTCTGAATATGAGAACATGTCTGTCCTCCTGGCACAAACTGGCAAATTTAATTAAGCTGCTGCAGCAATGAGATGCTGACTCAGATATGCCCGAGTAGGAATGTCAAGACATTCTAGCAGTTTAAATTGGCTACATGCAGCACAGAATGAAACGGCAGCACATCAAGATCATTTTCAAGTGCGGTGCTGTCAAAATCTTCATCAGGTGCAGCCACAAGTACCCAACAGCACTACCTACATACATTACACCACTGCATTTTATTTCAGTTGATAGTTTGAAATTTCCTCCTTCATTTTGTCAACTATCATTTTCCTTTTTACTTCAAGTTGCTACGAAATAAAGGAATGTTCCAAACTGTTAGTTTGCTAGACTCTAAGTTGACTAGTTTGGCAGTTTCTTTAAAAACCACATTTGGAAATATATCTGGGCTTATCTCAAAATCTACTTGAATCTTGGAGTTTAGTTTTCTTTTATATTAATCAGTTAACAGCAACTATTTCTCCCCATCTTATTCAGAACTATTTAGTAACTTGTTGGCTTAAAACTCGAGTATAAATACCTGTAACTAAAATGCTTAGCTTTAAATAAAGGCAGGTGTTTATTGCTACATGAAGAACTCTTTTTAGAAAAAAATGCCATATTGACTTTCTACTTTATTCACACTAACTTTTAATATCACATTATTCTGGTGGTATTTGCTTCTTACAAACATGTGTAGAGTACAACAGTCTAGTGAATGCTTTTTATACTGAAATTAAGAGCAAAATGACTTTCGGTGATATGATGGGGTTGAATAAAAATTTCACAGTTTTGAAATCAACACAATTCCAACATGCTAGAGAACACAAAAATTACTATATTATGGATAATGAAAATTTTTTTTTCCAACAAGCAAAGTTCTAAATAACTGAACCCCCAAATCAGTTCTTTGCTGTAACAACAACAACAACAAATCTAGAAACACATGCCAATGCTTTGTGCTTCTCTTTTACATTAAAATGTAAATTACACCAATAAACCGTGCTGTATTAAAAAGTCTAAAGACAGGAAAGCACATTCTAAGAAAAAGATCTTTTAGTTTTTTTTTTTTAAAGGCTAACTTCCAGAAAAATAATCCTCTCCTTTATATAACTCATGTCCAAGAAATGCCAAGCAAAACTGTACTTCCAAAGAACCATCAAAATAAGAAGTGGTGGGAGAATGAAGACTAATATGAAAGGCAGGTATGGTGGCCACACCTGCAATCCCAGAACTCAACCAGGCAGATGCAGAAAGATGAGGGTAGGTCTAAAGAGTGAGCTCTGGGATAGCAGAGTTACACAAGGAGACCTGTGTCAAAAAAAAAAAAAAAAAAAAAAAAAAAGATAAAGTTAGAAATTTTTATCCAAAATGATGAAGACTAGGACAAACATCCCAATGAAATTTTATGCAGCCGTTAAAAAAAAAAAAATCAGTTTCTTGCCTAATTTTTTTTTTTTTTTTTAAAGCTGAGGATCGGACCCAGGGCCTTGCGCTTGCTAGGCAAACTAGCTAGGCTAAATTGCTAGGCTAATTTAGCTCAGTGGTAGAGCCCTTGCCTGGCAAGCACAAAGCCCCGGGTTCGATTCTCAGCTCAAAAAAAAAAAAAAAAAAAAAAAAATCAGACTATCTACAAGAAAATGGATGCAACTACAAATTATTTTGTTAAGCAAAATAAGCCAGATTAAGAAAAACAAATGATGATCTTACATTGAAAACTTTATATATTTGTGTTGAACTTAATTTGGAAGTGGAAAATCACGAGAATAACAGATTGCATGCAGTAAGAAAGCAAAGGGTTATTATCTGGGGGAGAAAGGGAAACAGCTAAGGGAGTAGGGAGATAAGGGGTAGAGGGAAGGAATGAGAACACAGTATAATGGAATATGTGGATGAAGATGCCATGATGAAACCCATTATTTTTGTATGTTAAATTAAAACATTAACAAAAGAGGGGGGAGCTCCCAAATCAAAACTAAAGAGTTTAGGAAACGTGCTGGTAAGAGGAGGATCAGAGAACTTTCAATAACCTCTCTCCTTACAAGACACATGCACTCCTTGCAGCTACTTGAGATCATAGAGGAAGGAAGAAGCTTCCAACAGCTGGAATGAGAAAGCAGGATCCTGGAAGAGAGCATGCAGCAGACAGAGGCCTGTGTTCCTTGGAGCCTCTGCCATTGCCTGGTCTGCCATCAATATCCTAAAAGGGACTGGAGAGACGGCTCACTGGTTAAGAGCACTGGCTGCTATTGCAGAAGACCCAGGTTCAATTTCTAGCACTCACACAGACAGGGTCACAACTGTCTGTAACTCCAGTTCCAGGGGATCTGATATTCTCTTCTGGTATCCACTGGCACTGTACATACATGGTACACAGACATGGCAAAACACCCACACACATTTTTAAAAAATCCTCAAAAGCCTTGGAGAGAGAACCTTAGGAAACTAACATGTCATTTCACATTTATGGGTCCAGTGATTTTGTAACTTTTCCTGATACTATAATGTATATAAATTGATATTAAATAAATAGATGAAAAATGAAAAAACAACACTATGCTACTTTAAGGGAAGGAGTACAAATGTTAGTTCACTTCAAAGGCATCCAAACAAGGTGTAATGTCACAGAGTAGAGTTAAAGGTAGATTAACAGATAAGTGAATTTAATAAAATGTTCACAGAATCCAAGAATTGGGTATAATGGTAGTCACTGCTAAAGTTCTAATTCTGCTGTATGTTTGAATTTTTTTTCTCTACAACAATGTGCTCTTCCATAAGTTCTGTTATTTTTGAGTTTCTACTTAGCTTGTCCAGACTTAGCCTTGTTCAACTACTAAGAGTGAAGACTTGAACAAGATAATTAGCAAGGTGCCTTAGAGTCTCCAGATTCTTTCATACCCTGTTCCTCTGTGACTCAGGAACACAAGGTGACCACCACACTGAGCAGTCATCCACATCATCACTTAGCCCCGCTAGCATGAACAGGTAACTTTTCTTACAGTGTAATGGGTGGGACATAGTGTAAACCCAGGCGGAGTGACATTGCTCTCTCTGGCTCTAAAACAGGTGCTGATATGGGAGATACTGAAATCTGTTTTGAAACCAACACCTGTTACCGTGATTGTGTATTTTCCCAGATTACCGGATAGTGCTTCAGCTGTGCTCAGGCATCACACAGTCCAGTTGTCCTAACCTGAGCACTTGTGTATAGAGGTCTTCCTGAGACTCAGTCGGCTACTCAAATCTCAAGTTAATCTGTCAGAGATCCCTGTGTTGCTCATAGGTTTAAATAAATGACATTAAGGAGATTGGTGTCACTTCTATTTCAAGATTTTTGTTACAGATTCTGGGCTGTGGAAATTTTTTCTTCAGAAAAATAAAGCCAATGGTTGTATACATAGTTGGTCCTGCTTTTCTCTATTAAGAGTCATCATACTCCATCATGACTGGGTACTGTGCTCATTGTTAGATGGGGCAGTCATCTCAGGGCTGTGCCAGGTAGCACAATCACGCTAGATATCAGGTTGAGTTATCATTTGGTATTATTGCTGGCTCATGATTTAGTGTTCTGTTTAAGTAACTAACTGGTGGCTTACTGAATTCTTGGGTATTTTTGTGGAGCCACTATTGGAGATTTTTGTTGTGTCTCCATCTAGCAGCTTTGCTGAATTATTATTATTGAACGATTATGCTGAGTCATCTTTTGAAACTTTTGTTAATCCACCTTTGGGCAATTTTCTCCAGATTCACTACCTGGAATTTCTGCTGAGTTGTCCCAGAGCACTTCTGTCACGTCACCCTTGGGGTTTTACAGAGGCACCATTCAGCATTTTCTAAGCTGTCTTATGTAGGGTTTCTATAGCTGTGATAAAACACCATGACCAAAAGGCAGCTTGAGGAGGAAAGGGTTTATTTCAAGCTTACAATTTCATATCACAGTTCATTACTGAGGCAATCAAAGCAGGAACTCAAAGAGGACAGGAACCTGAAGGCAGATGTTGACGCAGAGGCCATGGAAGACTGCTGCTTATTGGCTTGCTCCTTATGGCTTGTTCAGGCCTATCTTCTTATTGCACCTAGGATCACATTCCCAGGGTAGCACAGCCCTCATCAATCATCAATCAAGAAAATGTACCACAGGCTGCCCACAGGCCAATCTGGTGGGGGCATTTTCTCAACTGAGGTTTCCTCTTCCATAATGACTCTAACCTGTATCAAAATGACATTTAACTTGCCAGTACACTGAATTACTTGGGCTTTTGCTGGGCTATCCATTTGGTGTTCTTGCTGACCCATTGTTTGGAGGCTTTGCTGGGTCACCACTAAGCATTTCTGCTGAATCCTCAGGCATTTTTGTGGAATCACTTGTGAATGTTCTGGTATATCATTTCTGGGCACTGCGCTGAGTCAGCACTTCCTTGCCTCTGCCTGCTTCCCTTGAAATTTTGCAGGTAATAACCTGGGTGTCAAGTTAGTTCAGGACCCTTGGCAATTCTCCAGGGCCATGGTTTGAGCATATCACCAGACCAACCCTGGACTATTTCTCCTTTGACCTTAAGAACATTTCAAATAAAAGGTAAAGGATGTTGGTAAACATTATTTGGTTTAAATAATCAAAGGTATTGAATGATTGGAAAGTTTTATAAAATTAGTTATCTCCAGGAAATGATAAAAACTGAATAACAGTTTTTAAAAAATCCATAAATGCATATGTGAATCTTAACTTTCTAAAGCTTACACTACCAAAGACATTAATACTTATTTTAATGCTTTAAATAACGATCTGGCAATATCTATCCAAATAAAAGCACATATATGCTTTAACTAAGAATTTATCATCTAGATACATGTATAATAATACATACTACCATAACTCCTATTATATAAAAAGGAGAGTATTTTGATGTGTACAGTACAAGACACACAAACACACACATTTATTATAAACCAAGTCCACAGAAGCATCCTTGATTCTCAGTAGTTTGGATTCAGTAGATTAGGTTGAGGGTACAAAATCAGTACTTCTTAAAAGCTTAAAAGTACATGTAATGATGAGGCACTGTGAGAAGCATGAAGATGAGGACAGCGAAAGAATTTGAGGAAGCTGAGAGCAAGAGCTCCAGTCAAAAGCTCACTGATAAAGTCAGAGGAAGTTTCAGAAAGCAGCTTTTTCCTGTTTTTCAATTCAGCTGCTGATCTGCCTTTTCATTAACAAGTCTTATCTACCTATACCTAAAATGATGATTGCTGTGAAGGACCATCACTGTTGTATTAGGTTTCTCTATGCCTGACATATTTTTCATCCCTCACTTCATGTCAGCACACACACCTCTAAAGGAGTGAAAGACAAATGAAAGAGGTGGGAACAGAAAGGACCGTGCAGAGGATTATTTGAAACGGAACTCGCAGTGTAGTCAGATGTTGATCAGAGAAAATGAAGACAGAAGAGACAGCAGGGTAACTGACTGAAAGAACACTGAGAAGGCAGAAGGAGATGGGCAGATGCAGTTCTTCCCGTGAGCTAACAGGGTCGCAGCAGAGCCAAACTCCTGTGGAGCGGCTCCCTACTCCACGTCGCTGGTCCCCAGAGTAACCCACAACACAGGAGACACAGTGCATCAAGAAGGAAAAAGAGCTAGCTGCTCCAGGCATGTGAGCAGAAAGAACTGAACATTATCGCTGAGCAGTCATTTTTATACCACAGAAGACAAAATTTCTTTTGACGATTTGGTACCATCTATTAAAATATAAAAAATACACATAGTCTGACTAAATTTGTATGACTTTATCATACAGAAATAACTGCAGAATTAAAAAAAAAAAAGGGGGTTCCCACACAGGACTTGCTTTGGGAATTTAAAGTACATATATAAAGAATAGGCAATTACTAATTAAGATTAAAGGGAAATATTTTATGTGTGCATGAAATACAAATACTGACTTTTAATGATAAAAGTAAATTATGAAGTTTTATGGTGTTCTGAGGTAATTACAGCTATGATCTCATTTTGTGTATATAAATACACAGCTATATATGGAGAAAGGTAAATATCAAAATGTTATCAGTAGCTTTCTTCTATTTTCTATTTTTCACATTTTTATAATTTGAATGTTTACCAATATAAATAGGCATAAAATTTCAACTATCAGAAAAACAGCAACGAAATGTGAAAGTAAATAACCCAAAGAACATTACCTGTTAGACAAAATATACAGTTCTTTTAAGCTTGGAGCCATGGAATGATCTTTGTAATTTTCTGGAGAGAAAAATGCCTGAAGGCCATTTTTGGGTGTAACATCCCTGTGAAATAAAGTAATTTACTTGCATGTGACAATTCAAAATCTCATGTCAGACAAAGCAGCATAATGCTACAGCTGTAATTTATGACCTCTACCCCAGCTTTTCCCAGACCATCACCCCTAGTCAGATGTGCCAGATCCTGTGTGTTTAGATACTCCATTTCTTGGATGGCTGTAAGCTATGAGATTCTCAATTGCCAACAGTCTGTTTCCCTATAGTATACAATTAAATTTCAGAAACGTGAACATTTAAGATAGAACAGCAAGAATTATAATCAAGGGACTGTCAGAGACAAGGCTCATCTCTGGCTATGAATTGTAATGGTAAAGTATTTGATGACAAACAAAATGTGGCTCAACTTGTTTTTGTTGCGTGTACTATCGTGCCAAATGAAAACACTGGCTACCCTATTTATTGTTAACTTTACTTGATTTTGTTAAATGGAGTAAATGATGGGTGTTTGCTAAAACCACCTCTAAAGTGATGAGTTTCATAACATCAAAACTAGTTTGAGACTAATATAGACAATGCTAGTTAAATCAAAGAAAAAAACTTGAAAATACTGAGATTAATCTAGGGAGGACACTGACGAGTAGGACTCTGTGGGAAGAAAGACTCCAAGGTCTTTAAAACTGCAAAATTAATTTTGCTTTCACAGTGCCAGAGGTGTGCAGGAGTATCTGCACAGCATGTGGACCACATGTTATAGTACCAGGAAGGATCTTAAATGATTCAGTACAGGCTGGGAATGATGAAACACACCTTTAATCCAGCACTCAGGATGCAGAGGCAGGTAGATCTCTCTAAGTGATCTCCAGGTGAGCTAAGGTTACTTCCACAGAGAGATGCTGTCTCAATCCCCACCCCCTCCAAAAAAGCCCATTATAATTGACACTGATCCATTATGGTCAATGCTGCTTTAGTGAAGGAATTAAAAAAACTTACAATGTTGAGAACAATTTCAGCACCTCTCCCCCAAAAGAAAACAATAATCCTAAGATGAAATTATAACTAAGAACCTGGGTGCTAAGTTATTATTTTAGGAGTCGAAATTGGTCAGCTATAACTCAAAAGGCTTGGAATATGAATAGGATAAATTCTGAGACCCTAAAATTTCTTTAAAACAAACAAACAAACAAAGAAACCTCTCAAGCCAAAAATCTTGCCTTCCTACGATCCCACGCTCCTGCAGAGTGGATTAGGAAGGGGTCCAACTCACCAGTTCAGTCTCGGTTCACTCATGGTTATGCTAGAGCTCATCTTCCTAGATTTCACCTTCACTCTAGCTCACACTGTTTCAGCCTGGCAGGGAAGAGGCTCCAAGAGAGAGGATCGGATCCTTCCTAGAATCTACATTCAACCGAAGAAAAACAAAAGGTCAAGATCAAACCTAGACGATTCACTCAGGCGAGAAAGAACCTTAGCTTAACATCTCCCCTAGAGGGTTGCCACGATTCTTTGTAGCGAAGCTGACACGGGAGGCGACATCAGCTGAGTTAGTAAGAACCCAGACCAGACGGGTGTTCTCGCTTTGTTTCACACGAGGGCAGACCTATGCCTTAGCTTCTTCACCTTACTCCCTACCATTTTAAATCTTGTTTCCCTTCCCTTCCGGCCAGATCCTGTTTATGGGGGCAGATCCAGACACAATGCACAGAAAAAGGCGCTCTGGCTCCCAAGGACCTTGGATCTTTTGCATGTATGAGACTTCAGGGGCTGGCAACTCTAGAGCACAGTTCACAGGCACCCTTAGAGGGGCCATCAGATACACAACGACAGCTGTGGCTGCATGTCCCCGTCCTGGGTGCGTGTCCTGGCGCCCCGTGCCGGGGCTTGATAGAGTTAAGCATCAAATGCAGGAGCTGGCTTCTGGATGCCTGGGGCGGGGGGGGGGGGGTGTCTCGGGGCTTCCGTCTCAACCTACCTACCCCACGTTTTCCCTTCGAGTGGGGCTGAGGGGGAGGGGAAGGGGCGGTGAACGCCGAGGGAACTGAGGGGAGGCAAAGAAGAGAAAGTACCGGGAAAGGTAAGGGTGAGACGAACGAGTGAGGGAAGCTGCCGAGGAAGGCCTCTGAGGAAAGCCCGGCGAGGCGCTCCCACCTCAGACCCGGGGCCGCCATGTTCCCTCTCCCGCCCGTCGCGTCCCCGGCGAGCCCGAGTCCGCGCGCAGCAGCCTTTCCGCCCACCTCAGGGTCCCAAGCGGCTCTGGCCCGGGGAAAAGCCGACCCTCCTACACACGCTTGGCCGAACTCACTGCTGCGCGCCTAGGAAGGCCTACATTTAAAGGCCCCGAGGGCGCCCGCGCGGCCGCGCGTGATGACGTCACGCGAGCGCCGCGGGAGGGGCTTGTGTGCGAGTCCCCAGAGAGGACGGCTGGTAGAGTGTTCAGAGAGCCGGGCTGTGACCTCAGGCTTCCCTAACTCTGAGCCCTGACCCCTCATTAGTTCTTGACGTGTGTTTTGTTTCAGACATGGGGGTGTCTCAAGTAGGCCAGGTTGACCTTCAACACCGTAAGTAACACAGCCAAGGATGATCTTGAATTTCTCGTCCTCCTGCCTCCGCATCCTGAGTGTTGTTGGGATTGCAGACGTACACCACCACACCTCATGTATATGGTGTTGGGAAGGGAACCTAGTCCTTCAGGATGCCAGGCGATCACTCTGCCAAGTTACGTATTCAGCCTTTTTCATCCATTTTTAATACGTACATGGGGGGTTTGGAAAGGTCTAAATAAGACAAAGAATAAAGCTGTGTATAGCATGCTACTCAACACACAGTAGGCCCTCACTACACCCAAATTCTCCATTCCATTCACTGATCCATTTTAGATAGATGCCAATGTCTGTTAATGGGCTGTCGTATTTCTCACACTAATCTTGCTGCAATTCATAAAGAAAAGATGTACTGAGCACGTATACTTTGTGTTTGGTGTTGAGTTCACAAAGGACCAAGACTGTTTTGTTTTTCCAAGAACTTTTGATCTTGGGGATTCTGAAGTCTCCTTGATTAAATGAAACGAAAAAGAAAGTGATGAGTTACTTAAGAAACATGTTACTGGAGTTGGAGAGAGGGCTCCATAATTAGGAGTATTTGTTGCTGCTGTTCCAGAGGACTCAAATTCAGTTCCCAGCTCCCATATCAGGTGGCTCACAACCATTTGTAATCCAGCTCCAGGGGATTTGGCACTCCCTGCTGGCCTCTGTGGGTACCCACACACGTGGCATGCACACAGAGGCACTTAAAAATCAATCTTCTAAGACAAGGTGTTATGAATTGGATTATAAATATCTCCTGAAGGTTATATGCTAAGGGCTTGGTCACCAAGCCTGTGGAGTTACCAGGATATGGTGGGTTCTTTAAGAGACAGGTTCTACTTGAATTTAGGTCATTGAACACATATACTTTATGTTTGGAGTTGAGTGCATGAGGGACCAAGTCTGCATACTGAGTTTTCCAGAACTTTTGACCATTGGGAGTCAGTGACGGAGATACTGTTAGCCCCTCTTGCCCTCTATTATACCACAGTGACAGGATCAACACAATGGTGCAAGGAAGACATTTTGTGAGTTCGGAGGAGGGAAATGGCTTGTGTGAGGGACTGAGGGTGTCTTTGAAGAAAGACGTGTATTTGCTGTCATGGGATGGGACATTTTTTCCTTTCTCCACAGTTGATCTTACAGACCTTCCAGCCCAAAGAGCAAGGGATCAAACTGATCTTGAACAGAAACCTCAAAACAGGGAAGTCTTTCCCCCTTTTAACTTGTTTGGGTCTGGTATGTCATAGTCATAGTGATGGAAATAATTTAACATGTGCTGTTGTTAAGAATCCAGATTATTGTTAGCATTATGCGCTGGCCTGGTGTATCTGAGTCCTAGTCAGGGCAAGATGGTATACAGAATGACATTTTTGGGGGATCAGAAATCACTTTGGATATTGTTTCCTATAACCCCTTTGTGCTCAGGCAGTCAACTCACCTTTTACCATCCTAAAAACTAAAACTAAAAATATGGTCTCATGACTTCTGACATCTGTTAGGCACTGAATGTTTACCGCCCTACCCACTCATATATTGAAGTCTTAACCTGCAGTGCCATGGTTCTTTGCTCAGTGAGAACTTTGGGAAGGAATGCAGTTTAATTATGTATAGTTTGTAAGAAAAAGAAGATATCCATCTCCACCATGTGAAAACATAGCAGGAACGTAGCAGCCACTTGCAAACCAAGATCCTACTTGGCCAGTAGCTGGGCCTAGAATTCCCAGACTTCTGGGAAAAAGTTATACATCTTTTTTATATAGATAGACAGGGTCTATCCATGGAGTCCAGGCTGGGTGGAGCTTGTGTTTCTCCTGCCTCAGCTACCCGAGTACCAGGATTATAGGCCTCTGCTGCTAACACTCCCCACTCATTATCCTTCCTTGTACCCACGTCATTACTTATTACTGACCTGTTCATTTTATGTATTTTCCAGAGATGTGTCCACTTTTTCCTGCACTTTCCAACTTTGTGACATAGCTATGAAAATGCTTTTTGATGTCACGTTGTACTTTTATGATATCAGCTGCAGTATGTGCTCTTCCTGCAATTTCACTCATCTGCACCTTCCTCTCTGCTGTTCGCTTGAAACAGCTTTCCATCTCTCCCTTTGGGTTGTTTGTCTTTCCTGGTGCTGGGAGTTTCTCATGGACAGTGGATGTTGGTGGCTTTTGTTTCTTTTGCTGTTGTTTTGGTTCTTTCTTTCTTTCTTTCTTTCTTTCTTTCTTTCTTTCTTTCTTTCTTTTTACCATTTTGTTGTTTTGAGACAAGGTCTCCCTATGTAGCCTCAAACTCACTATGTAGCCAGGATAGCCCTGAACTCACAATCCTCCTGACTCTCAAGCACTAGGGTTATAGGCATAGGCATACAATACCACACTCCAATAGCCTGTATGCTTTAATTGGAGAATTGAGTTTACTTGCATTCAGAGTTTTTATTGAAAGATGCAGGGTTATGATTGCCGTGTTGTTGATTTCCCTCTAGCTGTTTGGAGAACTTTTTGTTTCCCTCTTACTCACTCATCTTTGTGATATGATGGTTTATTGTAGGACATAAAGACACTGTTGGATTCTACATCTCTCTTGTGTGTCTTCCATTCTGTGTGCCTTCTTCCTTTCACTTCTGAATCCCCCATGAAGTAGCCGTTGTAAGGCTGGTTTGGTAGCTCTGAAGTTCCCCAGTTTTTGCTTATCTTGGGAGATCTTTGTTTCCCCTCCACTTCTGAAGGATAGCTCTGCTGAGTGTAGTAATCTTGATTGGCAGTTGTTTGCTTTTCCGACTTGAAATATGTCATTCTGTGCTCCCTTTGCCGGCGGGCTTTTCCTGAGAAATCTCCTCTTAACCTAATGGGGCTGCTATTAAATGTGATTTAGCACTTTGGAGACTTTATAGTTCTTTTTTTGTTATGTACTTGGCTGTTATTGATTTATTATTGTTGTTGTCCTGAGGGTTTAACCTAGGGCCTCATGTATGCTAGCCAGGCACTCTAGCCCTGAGCTATCACCCTATTGCTGGCCTATCCTTCAGACAGTGTGGTTGTGTAATGGTGAAGATCCTTCCTTGTCATGTCTTCTTGGGGGTTCAGACGTCTTCTGTACATGGATGTCCATGCTTACCTGAGGCTAGGGAAGTGTTCTGTTAGCATTTCACTTAATGAATTTCCTCTACTCTTAAACTTTATTCTCTTGACTTGTGTATGGCAATGATAGAAATGTTCATTTATTCAGTGGTGTCCAAATTTTGAAGGCTCTCCTTTTCTTTCTTCCTTGGCTGAATTTGGTATTGTGAAAGGTCTGTCTTTAAGTTCTCATGGTCTCTCTCCCACTTGGTACATTCTGTAGTTGAGGCTTTCAAATGAAGTTTCTAAAAGACATTAATTTAAAAATTTTTTGTGTTAGCTTTATTTGTTTTATTTTATGTGTATAAATGTTTTGCCTGCCTGCATGTACGTCTGTGTACCACTTGTGTGTGCAGTGCCTGTGGGGTTAGGAACGGTTGAGAACCACCATGTACCCGCAGGAACAAGTGCTCTGGACTGCTGAGCCATCTCTCCAGCCATTATTTATTTTTATTTAATTTATATGTATGTTTGGCATGCACTCTCTCTCTCTCTCTTGCGCATGTGTGCGTGCGTGCGTGCGTGCGTGCGTACGTGCGTGTGTGCATGAATGCATGTATGTGTACTATGTACATGCAGTGTCTTCAGGACGCCAGAAGAGGGTGTTGGATCCCCTGCAACTGGAGTTACAGGTGGGTTTGAGCCACCGCATGAGTGCTCAGAACTGAACCCAGGTCCTCTGCAAGAGCAGCCAGTGGGGCTCTTTACCCCTGAGCCACCTCTAAGCCTCAATTGAACTCTTTTTTTTAAATTAGACTCATTCCTCATTTTCGGTATTTCTGTTTGGTCCGTGTTAGAACGGATTTTCACTGATTTTTCTCCTTCATAGTTCACACTGCCTTCTAGTTCCACTCAATGGTTTAATCTGTGTTCTCTTGGACTTCTTTGAGCTTTTCAAGACTGTTCTTTTTGCATGTGATCAGTCAAGGTCAGGGACAGCTGCTACTGTGGGTGTGGCTAAGAGCAGGATGTCAAATCCTACCTCCCAGTGCATGCATGGGCACTCAGTTCACTGCTCGATAGCTCTCTCTCTCTCTCTCTCTCTCTCTCTCTCTCTCTCTCCTTCTTTCCCTTTTTATTTATTTTTTTCAAATGAGGTCTCAGTCTGTAGCCCCCTCGCTAGACTGATATTCAGTTTAAAGCTCAAGCTGGCCTCAAATTTGCAATCCTCCTGCCTCAGCCTTCAAAATGTTGGGATTGTGGGTAGGCTTCAACATACTGAAGGTCTCTTCAATCATTTCAGTTGCAGTGAGCCCATGGGGTGTGGCCAAAGTTCCTTCCCAGACAGTGAGTGTATGCAGCAGGGTCTCTGACATCGAGGTCCCTGCCATTGGCCCGACTGCTTAGCCCACTTCTTTGGGCTTTGGGACTACAGACTTTGATCCCTGTCCTTTATGTGGCAGGTTGGTGAAAGGGAGCTAGGGGTACTGACAATTGTGTAGCTAAATGCTTTCAGACCCGACACTGGTGTGAAACATCCTGAGATCGGCAACATTGCTGGTCTGGAAGAGGAGATCCTGCATGTCCATTCTTTTGGGCATCCCCAAACCAATGGCAACAGTAGTCCTGTAGAGAGCAGCTGTTTCCTCTACAATGACATGATGACTGCCATCTTAAAGCAGAGCATCTGTGATCACCAACAGGTGGCTCTCTCTAGATTGGACCTACTGACTTCCTCAGGTGTACATGTGGGCCGGGAAGTGGGGGGGGGGGGGAAGGCAGATGGAGCCTGGGGGGGGTGACTTCTGTTGCCCCGCCTCTCCCAAGATTATCCCAGACCAGAGGAAGTTCTGTCTGTGGAGTGACTGATCCCCCATGCTGTGGAGGACTTCCTCATGATCCAGCTGCCTTTGTCACCTGGTCCTATAAGTCCCACCAATGAACTCATGGGTCCACAAGCAGTTGGATGGGATCAATAGCCTTCCTAGGAAAAGCCCCACAAGAACCATGCAAGGGGGTTGTGACAGAGTCACTTGGTCACTCCAAGATTGATTTGTGAGGCACCTACTCACTGACCCAGTGCAGGGGAATGTCAGGGGGTGGGGGTGCAGTTTCAGAGATGAGAATACATGAGGATTTTTGACCCCCAAAGTAGTCCAAATTTAGACAATACATACCATCTCAAGATCCTTTGCCCTTGACTGCATCAGTTCTCAGGCTTTTCCCCAACCCTTCCACTAAGGAGCTTCCTTCCTTTGCTGATATGGAGTGAACATGGCCTTGGTAATTTATAGTTTGATAACCCTTCACTCAGTGAATTACCTCCCCAGTCACTAGTCATCCATAAGGTGCTCTGCACTTGAGAATCCAGAAATAGTTCTTAAGCAAAGAGGTTTGGTTTAGAAATGTGAGGAAATGTTGCCTGTAGCGGTTTGCTTTTATCTGACTTTTCAGTAATGGTGGTTTTTTAAGTGGGGAGGGAGTCGTCACCCACCATTAAACTCAGCACAGTACTATGACTTAAGATATGCAGCATCAGAAAACAGACCCAAAGCCTGCAGATTTTTCTATGTAGTGGTAGCATGTTTCACTATGTTCTATATTAATGGGCCCTGGGCTGAACAAAAGAGACCCCTAAATAACTCCTCATTGGGATGATGATCTTTTCTGAGAATACCTGAATATCTCTGAGAAGTTGATTGCAACAGATAATTTCAAGTAGAGAATCTTCGTCTTTAGAATTCTGTGTGTATCTTACTAGAGGAATAAGGAGAGCATGATAGAAGTTGCAGATATGGGGCTAGTTCACAATCACAATTAATTTGGGTGAGGCCAGTAGTAAAATTAATTTTGTCTTCTAAGTAAAAAACAATTGATGAAGCAACTCCTCCTCCCCAAAGGGAGTTATGCCGGGTTAGGAACACATGGTTCCTGAGAAGTGACGTGTTTCATTAGAATCAGTTATTTCATCTTCCAAGGAAAGAAAAAGAAAATTCTGAATAAAATTAAATTCAGAGATACTAATTTAACTGCTTGTAACATCAGAAGTCATTGACACCAGAACAAGGGAAAATTCTCAGCCTACAGCTGGTGCCAATCTCTGAGCATGGGGCCTCTGCACTTGGGGGTGCGGGGTGGGAGTAGAGCTGCAGAGGGAGGCTTTGGTGTGGTTCTTCAGGAGTTCAGAAGAAGTCTCATAACAAATGCCCTCCTTTTACACTTGGAGGAGGTACAAAATAATCGTCCATGTTTATGGACTGTTTGTGGACTGCAGTGTGACACATGGATATCAGTGTGTTAGCCTCCAGTCAAATCATGTCAAATAGCGTCTTCATTGTTTTCAGATGTGCCCATTTGTGTTGGAAATAGTCAAAATCCTCTTCTTTTGAAATGCATAGTGTGTATAGTGTTGTTGTCCTACTATGTGCTGCATGCAACATTAGCACTCCAGCACTTCATCTTCCTAGCTAACTGTATTTGGGGACCCATTACTAATCCTTTGTACTCTTTGTTTTTGGTGAGTCGAGGCAGGGGGGAGAGGGGGGTCCAAGACAGGGTTTCTTTGTGTAACAGCTCTGGCTGTCCCAGAACTCACTTTGTAAACCAGGTTGGCTTCGAATTCTCAGATATTTGCCTGCCTCTGCCTCTGAGCACTAGGATTAAGGGCATGGGCCAGTAGGCCCAGCTTTCCTTTCTACTCTTTCGAGACAGGGTTTCTCTGTGTAGTTTTGGTGTCTGTTCTGGATCTCTCTCTGTAGACCAGGCTGGCCTTGAACTCACAGAGGTCTGCCTGCCTCTGCCTCCTGAGTGCTGGGATTAAAGGCGTGCGCCGCCACCGCCCGGCTCCTCTCTACTCTTATTGTTTATTGTTTTACTGGTGCAATGGGTGACCTAAATGACCTTTTTGGACTGTGGCTTTGACTCCAGTCTCCAGTCTCCTGTTCAGGAAGAGAAGGTGCTGCAGTGCTGAGCTGCACTGAACGCAGCAGGGGCTTCCCTGGCACCATGAACTCAGCCTGATATTTTTACAGGCCTGTTGGGAGAAACTGAGACCTCTGTCCCTGCCCACTTGGTCTGTATGCACATTAGATTTCTACATTGTGAAGCTTCTCAGTTTCATTTTGTCTCAAGAAAAAAGCTTGGTAATTCCAACCAGAAACTAAAACACTGTTGTGAGCAGGGGTTATGTAATGAGGCAGCTGGTCGGTGGCGGCTGCTTTTGCTTTCTTTCCTAGAGTCGGGTTACTGACCTGACATTTGCTCTCCTTTCTAACTTTCCTGTGTGATCATTATGATGAGAATTCTAAGAAATTCTTTTTATAGTCCCATCTAAGCGCTCTCATGGACACTGAGCAAGCAAGTTTAAGAGGCAGAAGTGACTAGAATTATTGTTTTAAGCAGAAGGGATTGAGGTATGGATTTGGACAAGGCCTAGAGGTGATGTGACAGATTACAGATTTTGAACTCTTTTTTTCATTATCTCTCAATTTCCTGAGATACCAGAAGTGAGCAATTTAGCTGTACTAGGTGGGTAGTGTTATATGACAGCGTCATATGCATGACCTTTTCCTCTCCCTTAAGTATTTGGGAATAAAAAGATGGGGAATGATTTCCTTACATGAAGTAAACTTTCAGACCAAGTCAGATATTTATAGAATGTCCCTCGCTTATAAAAGATGCTTCGGTAGTGCGTGCATAGAGCATAACACCAAGACAATTGCTTTTATTCTGACTTCAGAATATTTTAAAATATGGTCAGATGTGGCAGTGCATATGTGTAGTCACAGCTGAAGCAGGAGGATTGCAGTCAGCCCAGGACTAGTCTGGGACATAGAATGTGTCAAAAAGCAAACAACCCCCCCCAAACCAACCAACCAAACAAACAAACTTATAAGGAGGCCTAGGGAGATAGTAAAGCGTTTACTGCTTCAGCATAAGGGCCTGAGTTTGATCCCTAATATCAACATAAAACTCTAGATGTGGTGGCACATATTTTTTATTCCATTGCTGGAGAGGCAGGGACAGAGAATCTCTGGGGCTCTCTGGCCAGTCAGCCTAGCCTACTTCATAAGTCCTAGATGCCAATGAGAGATCTTGTCTCAATAAAACTACACGCACAACTCCTGAGGAAACATGTACACACACTCACACTCTCAGGCTCCCTAAAAGTTCTTGGTATGACCTTGAAAAGAATTCACAGTAACTGCTGCACCACTAAAATGGTGTGATATTCATTACATGTTGGATCCATGGTTGACCCTAAATGAAGTTATCTACTGAAGGGAAGCCTGGCTAGGGCAGTAACAGTGTAGGTCATTACGCTTTACATCTTTGGCATCTTTTTAGCCCTTCCATCTCAATGGCTTCTGAAGCAAAGAGGAAAGTATGATGAGCATTCAGGACTGCTCCCCTACACTCAGGGTTGCTATCCATAGTCAGACCTGGGTACTCCTTTATTGGCTGTGGGGGTTTCAATGAGAATGGCCCCATAGGCTCATAGATTTGCATGCTCAGTCCTCAGTTGATGAACTGTTTGGGAAGGCTTAGGAGGTGTGTGTAGCCTTGTTGGAGTAGATGTGTCCATGTTGGAGGAGTTTGTTCCTGGGGGTGGGATTTGGGTTTCAAAAGCCCACAGCAGGCCCAGCGTCTCTTTCTGCCTGCTGCCTGTAGGTCAGGGTGTAAAGCTTTTGGCTGTTGCTCCAGTGCCATGCCTGTATGCCTCTTCTCATGATAATAATGAGCTAGCCCTATGAAATGCTTTCTTTTATAAGAGTTGCCTTTGTCTTGGTACCACTTCACAGTGACATGTCCCTTTGTTCCCTGGCTAAGAGGGTAGGAGGGTAGCTCTGTTGAACTACCTATTTTTTCCCTGTGCAGAATGGAAGTGAACCTCCTCCTCCTCCACCTCCTCCTTCTTCTTCTTTTTATGACCACATGATCAGTGCTTCTGAGAGACTTGTAACATCACCAACCACCTGGAGATTTTGAAAATGCAGATTCTGATTTACTACGTTTTAGGTCGAGTTTGGGACTTTCTTTTTTTTTTTTTTTTTAACAATTTATTTTTATTTTATGTGTATAAGTGCATGCTTGAATACATGTGTACCATATGCATGTTTGGTGTCCATGGAGACCAGAATAGAGATGCTCTGGAACTGGGGTTGTAGACAATTCTAAGCTACCATATGGGTTCTGGGAACTGAATCTAGACCCTCTTCTAGAGCAGCTAGTGCTCTTAGCACTGAGCCATCTGTAGCAGTCTAGGTGGTGCCAATGTTACTGGTCTGTGGGTCTTACTGATTATTGAGGTTCACTAGAAGACCATTCACAAGAAGGGAAATATAACTAGAAATGTATACAGTGTCACTCAGGAAGGAAGAAATGCAAGACAAATGTTCCATTAGAAGCTGAAGTTTTATTATAGGATAAGAGCACACAAAGCACATCTAAAATTGATGTGTTCAATGCACTTTTAATAAAGGTACTGTAATGTTAAAGGTACAGTTGCTAAGTACAATATAACAACATCCATATTAGAATGAAAATTGGAGGATTTAAAAGACAACATTAAATCTCTCTTTTTTTTTTACAGCTTGTATTTACAAAATGAATCAAAATATTTTTTCTTTAAATTCAGGATTCAATAAAATAAACAGCTGGGAATAAGGAATCTACTACTGTAGAGAGAGGATTGAAAAGAAAACCCAATGTCAGTGAAAAGTGGGATGAGCCTCTAGTAAAGATCATTAGCAAAGTTTTAGGTCCATACTATGGTTTTAAGAATCCCATACATGGTTTGCATTTCTAATGTGACAGAAAAAGAAGCTTTCCATCCTGTACACAAAGAGACAGCATCTTATTTATAGGTTCGGCATCGCTGCTTCCAGACTTTCCCAACTACTTCCTCCAGCAGGCCAGGCTTGCTACCTGTAGAGTTGTGTGACGTTTGTGTGCTTGATCCTGAAGACCCACACACAATTAGACTCAGCATTTCATGTCCTCCAAAAGGACAGTGTGACTCATAGACTTGGATATAGAATTGTTAACGCTATGACTTTGCAAGTATCAGTTTTTGCCCAAACACTCAGGTTGGGGAGTGTTTTAATTGTGGGCACACAATTGTCATTTTAAACAGTCATCAAATGCTGACATGTGCTGGCCATGTGCAAGTACAAAGAGATAAAATTTCTATCCTAGGGAAGCTTGGGATACTAAACTGTGCAAAAGTCAATCAATCAATCAATCAACCAGTCAAACAAACAAACAAACAAACAAAAAATGTTTCAATTTCTCTTCAAGCTAGACAGTTAAGGAATGGCATGATTGCATTAAAAGAGATTTCTCCTTAAATTGTATCAAATTCACTTTAAAAGGTCAATTATTAGCATTAGCTTTCATTAACCACCTGATTACATTTATAATCAAGGGAACAGCAATAAAAATGGAAAATGTCCAGAACGGTGGCTAAGTATGTATTATGATGCGTGGGATCCACTAATTGTGACTTGAGAAGTTATCACCTTCAGTTACAAAAAGTGCAGTAAACAGAAACATTTGCTCTATATTTATAAATTGCTCAAAAATCTTTGCTAAAGATCTTACAAATTCAGTAATATTACAGAACAATTCTAATCAATATTTAAGAAGGTTAATTACATCCTTAGTTAGATATTTGCTGTACAACTTTTAACAATGCCAATTGGTCTTGGGGAAAGAGGTCACAATGTTAACAAGGGGCCTCCTCTCAGTTCACAGAACTGGTTGCCGTCATAAGAAAACATCATCCCTTGCTGAATTTGGAGTGTAGCCCAATGCATATGTCCATACAACTCACGACTGAGATGAGGGGAATGGCCTACGGTGCTATCCATCCTCCATAAATATTCTACATGTTTTCTATACTAGGAATTAATGTAGATTTCAGTCAGGTGCCAATTATAGTAAGGCAAGAAAGGTTTTCTTCACTAAACGAGATTGTTGCTTTGGGGTCAAGGCCTGTCAAATTATTTTTCAGCTCAGAAGATGTGATGTAAAGCTGAGCAACACACTTAATAAATGGTAACAGTTTTTCATGTCCATATTTATGAACAAACTCACCCAGTATATGTCAAATAGCCATACTAAGGATGTAATTTTATCCTAATTAAATATACTCTAGAATAATTTATATAATGATATTATGTATTTAAAGAGAAAAGCATGTCCCAAATCTAGCACTCTGATACAGTTGCCAGTTGGGTACAGGTAAATATATATATATATTTATATATGTATATATATATACAAATATATAGTTATACTCAGTGAAATTAACAAGACCCAAAGGTGGTTTTGTCTAGGAATAAAAGGGATAATTTTTTTTTTGTTCACAAAAGTAACTTATCTAGCACCACACATCAGAAAAACACAAAAATAGCACACTCTAGTTCTAAACAGCTATGTCTAAAATAGATTATATTGTAAAACCAGTATTACACAGCATATTGTGGATTTGATAAACAGATAAATATTTGCACTGAGTAGGCTGTTTATAATATAACATCTTCTTATCTATACAGAACAAAAGCCAGAAAGTTAACTGTATAGAGGTGTGCAGAACAACATTAAATATTAGGACTCAAAAGCAGGGGTGAAGGTAAATTTGAAAGAAGAGTAGGAGAGAATGTGTACAGGCCATTACAAGTTCTTAAGTTAACAGTAAATAAGGAATCTGTTGCTTGAGTTGAAGAAAGCAGTAAACAAGAGATTGCATTTACATGCAGATGTCTAAAATTTGTAGTTTTTAAAGTCTATGCACAAAAGTCATTTGTTTTATTGCTTGACATTCAGTTATGGCTAGATTATTTAACCTATTTTTTTTTTTCTTTTTTGTACTTTGGAAACAAGTATATTGTTAAAGGTGCCATAAAAATGGACAACATTGAAAACGGTTTGTAAATAAACCACCCAACACTGCAGTTCTTTACAGATTAAAAGCCTTGTCTGGGGTTTGTTGTAAGTTCAATATATTTAAACTGGGAAAATAGGTTGTAGCTTGAAGCCTCCCATTGGCCCAAACATCCAATACAAAAACACATCTCCACAAAAGGAGCAGGCAGACAGTACAGGTACATTTAAAGAAGCAGCCAGCTAATGTCCTACTGTTTAAAACGGTTGCCACTGTTGTAGATGAGATTTCAAACCACTGTGGAGAAGCAGAGAATTGAGGATTTGGGGAGATGTGTACAGTACATATGGATTTTGTGTGTGTGTGTGTGTGTGTGTGTGTGTGTGTGTGTGTGTGTGTGTGAAATCATATTCACTATATTGCTCAAGAAATTTCTGCATTTATGTATGCAATGTGTTCAGTGATCATCATCTTAGATGTAGTGGCTCCTCCACATAAGTCATCATGAGAAAGGAATCATACAAGAACATGAGAGAGAAGCCAGTTGTTCTGGGAGAACAATGGAATGACATGCATAGCATATAAAGCTAACAGCAAGCTGTCATTAGCTTCTAGAAGGATCAAAGGAAAAGCACAGGACAGCTTATGTGGCAAAAACACACTGCATGTAAACAGAGAACACATTCTCTGGGTATCTCTTCCAAACATTCATCGCCACTCTCCACACGAGACCCTGGGAAATGGTGGTTTCTATTTGGATCAAATATTCTGTCACCCATTTACAAGTAAATAAGCAACTGAATAGTGTTTATTGCTCTAAGTTCTGAGGTGTGTGTGGTGGAACATGCTCTGCCTTCATTCATGGACAGGGAGCCACCTTCTTGGTATGAAGCAGCCTTCCTGCTTGCTTGTTTAAAAACATTATTTTGATAGTGTCGTGAACTGATGCGACACATGCATGCATGGGCACAGGGAGTACACAGTCACCTTTGATAACATTGATAGTTAGCCTCCTCAATCAATTAAAAATCGACAGCAACGGGAAGTTCCTATCATCAAAGCTGGTAGGAGCATCTCATCCATTAGTGTTGGGAGCAAAGTGAAGGTCAGCATGATAGAAATAGCAGTTGGTCAGTATTGACGGCTGCAGCTGCGTTTCCGGGCACATCACTGATCCACAGTTCAAGGCTGCCTTGTGGGGTTCTGAATCACAACTTTGAGTAAGAGGTGGCCCTGTGATGGATGTACACATGCCTATGTCCTGTGCACAGGTGCATCGATGGGGAGAGAAGAGGAGGGGGATTGCTGCTTCCTTCTCCACTCCAAACAAGGTGTGAGGTGGTACTGTCACCTGATGGACAGGGGACAGGTTTCCCATACCAAGTTCTCTTACAGCAGTAAGAAGCTATGTGAATCTGCCAGGCATGTATTATGGGGCAGGAGACTTTATGGGAAGTGGTATATAGGCATGTGAAGACAGAACTGTGGTCAGAACTGTGAAACCCTTCAAGTCAGATCGACTTGTGGTCTGTCATGAAGGGACTGATCTGTCTTTAAATGTCAGCTCTTACAAGAAAACAAAAACCCCACAAACCAAAAGAGCTAGGGCTGTGGAATAGGAACTGTTTTGCATAACAGGAGTTTGGCTTGCTCCTGGAGGAGAATACAATGGAAACACACACACACACACACACACACACACACACACACACACAAACAAAAAAAAAACCAAAAAAACAAAAAAAACAAAACAACAAAACAAAACAAAACAAAAAAACCCAAACCCCAAACTGTTGTTTTCTAGATCTGAAAGACTCTCTGTTGCTGCCTATTTCACTGATAAGTTTTTTAAAACCAGCAGTAAAACCTAATTCATAACACATAGAATTTGAAACTGTTTAAAATGTAAAATTATTTCCCGTGATTGTCTTAATTGTTAGGGAAATAGCAAATGGGCTGCGCTTTGCTCCTTGACTGGTCTATCACTTCCGAATTCATCTTTCATCCACACTGGCAGAACATCACACTGCCTCAGGAGTTACAAAGTATTTTGGAACACAGGAATTTTGAACTCAACAAAATGAGACAGTGAAGAGTTCACACAGACAGACAGACAGACAGATACACATATATACACACTTCTCTACAGTTCACTTGTGCCTTGGAGGGATAGCTTCATCATTCTTTTTAATAGTAAGAACACAATTTGTCCCAGTCCACTGGCCACCCTGTTTAAGAGTTTTAGAAGATCCCTGAGCACAGTGTTTCTGACTCTCAGCCCCAACTCCAGACAAACAGGGCTGTCCTTGACACCAAGATGGATTGTCATTCACAGTAAGTCAATCATAAGGTGCTTTTTTCCCCCTTTCGGTTTCCACCAGTCAGCACAAAGAACTGTCAGAAAATAGCTTTTTATTATTATTATTAATATTATTAATAATTGTTATTTGAAAATAATAGTACTGGAAAGACATGACTCAAACAATCGGTGTTGGAAACAGTGGCTTTAGGCGGATTATCTGGCTGCCTCTCAACATTGACAAGTGATTCGATCGACATTCCTTAGCCAAAAAACCAAAAGGAAAGTAAACCCCAAAACAAACAAAAAACCAAAACAAACCCAACAACTGTACAAATATGTGTTTTTCCCTGAGGGATCAAAGTACACCCGCAAGTGCTCTATGTACAGATATTGCACTAGGTAGGAATTAAAGACGTGTGCAAAAAGAGCAACAAGGAGACTCTTGCATCCTACTGAAACCTCCGTATCAAGGCTTCTTCTAAGTTGCTTTGCATTTTGGAATGTCGGAACACAAACAGCCATCCCTTAGTCTAAAACTAAAAACACGTACATCTACTATGGCACATTCAATGAAATAAATGTTTTTTTCCAAAGACAGATAGGCAAATTCCATCAAGAAAATAATACAAAGTTTGTTTGTTTGTATTTTTTTTTAGAAAATTACATTACTTTCTTTCTTTGTTTCACATTACAAAATCTTTTTTTTTTCTTTACACAAATCACATCTTATTGCAGGAATATTTCTAGTGCCATCAAATATTTATAGAAGGGTTAAAAAAATAGAAGTCTCTCTAGAGTGGTCCAGACAAGGCTTTGTATAGAATAAATCTTTTTCTTTCCATCTTCTAGTTTTGATTTATGTATTTTGAATACATTTTCTTTCCCATTGACACTTAGTAGCCTAGAAGCGGTCTAACACACGCATATCATACACACAAAAGCCACACACACACACACACACACACACACACACACACACACAGAGGCAAAAACACTCTTTCCTCCCCTGACCCTCAGCCCACCCCCATCCACTCACAGAGATCTGGTATCCACTCGCTAAAGAACAACCAAACTTGGAAGCAGTGTCTTAGGTCATGTTTTCCTTAAGTTAGGAAGGGTGAATCAGGATGTGAAAGACTTTGGGAAAAAAAATCCATGGATTTAACACAAATTAGAATGCTGAATGCTTTAAAAAAATCCATAGCCTTAGCACAATTTGTGATCTGTCCAAAAAGTGTTTTCAACTGCACTTTGGATTTCGCTGTGGCCAAGGCCAATTTCTCATGATGTTGCTGGATCACTGGAGTATCCTAGTAACAACATTCAGATTTTGTACAAAAGCCTCATTTACCTTCTGTAAAAAAGAGTTGTCTGATGGCCTTCTAGCAGCCGAGCATACAATACTGTTCAGTCCCCAGGAGACTTGAGCCTTTTAAGTTCAGGTAACTTCAATGACATGAGCTAGTAAGCGTTATGGTTCTCACCATAAGGAAGAAAAGAAAAATGCCAAAGGTTTTACATCCTGTTCTGGACTTCCTGTGACTCTCAACTTAGGTGCAAACCATAGTTGTCTCTCAGTTTCTCAGAGCATCTGTCTCTATGGCTCCGTCCCAATAATGTCGGAGGATTTTGCTCTGAAAGCCTACTTCCTGCTGTTCTTTCAGGACCACCTGGAAACAGTATCACAGTACTCTCTCCTGCTGTATTGTCACCATGGCATGGTACTGAGATCCGCAGTGTCTTGTGTGTGTTTTGCATTGGGTACATGCAGAATCCTTTCTGGGCAAACGAATTTCTCTGAAGTTCAATGTCACCTTCTCTTTCTCTCACCCTTAGAGAAGTTCGGTCAGCTCACCTTATTCACACATGGACACTGGAATTAGGTTTAGTTGCTCTTTAGTGCACTAGCACCTGAGGCTGGTCATATGCAGAAAGCTTTGGTTAAAAAGAAGTTAATATATTTTACTAAAACCATCCCCAAATTTAGTGAATCTGAACTAAAAAAGAAAGGAAAAACGAAAAACAAACCCAAACCTCACACCATTCCCTCACACAGGAGAAACAACAGAAAAAAAAGGGTAAATAAATAACAAAACTGTACTCTTTTCAGAATATAAATACTATTAATCTTTAAAGGAACTATGCTTAAATAAAATTTTGATTTACCCCTTCTTGCCCAATATAAATACTATATGCGGACAGCTAACCTCTCTATATAAACACATAAAATTTTCTATGCTTGTAAGAAATTTAAGTAAATATCGCTCTCCTGTTTATGGTTAAATCCTTAACTATGTTTTTGAAAAAAAAAATCAGATGTTATTTAGGCTTCACCCACACATTTACAAATAATTCCTTCCTACTCAGTAAATAAGGCAGAAAGTCAGTGAAGTTAAAAATTGTGAAGTGCTCTGGGAAGCTGGTCCTAGCAAAGCCATCATATGGACATCAGCAGGAACAGAAATGCTGGCGAAAGATTCTAGAAGGACCCTAGTGGCAGAGGAGGCCAGTAGATGTATAGGGTTTCGTAGAAGCACCCACCTTTGTACCATGGAAGATGTTCCCTTTTCCTTACAGATACGGTCTTTGATGCCAGACCAGAGTCTTATGACCAAAGTCATCTCCCAAATGCCTCCAGATTTCTCAAAAGGGCATTTGTTTTAAAGGATTGATTGATTTTTTTTTTTAATCTCTGTCTCTCTCACTGTGTGTGTGCTTGCTCACAGAGGAAACACTGATATCTTGGAGCTGGAGTTATAGGCCTTTTTGAGTTGCTTGATCTGATTGCTGGGTTTGTTCCTCTGATAGAGCAATAAGCGCTCCTGACCACTGAGCCATCCTCTCTCTAGTCCCAGGGTACTTGCTAAAATATGCACACCTGTGAACATAGGAATGTTCCTTCCTATACTCCCATTGGGGATTATTTTTTAAATGCGAAATTAATCAAGGATACTTCAATACTTCTTACCTGAACACAAAAGCCAAACTATCTGCTAATTATTTAAAAAAATAAATTACAGTCCACAGTTTTCTAGTGAAGATAAATACACGAGAAAATGTCTGCAGCTGGTATCACCTTCACGCTGAAGGCTTATTTTAAATACAGGAACCAGGTTCGACACTGTCTCCCTCCATCTTCATCCATTGTCTACCCAACATGGAGAGGAGCAGTCTAGAACCTGGAATAGCTAGTCCAGGATCAGTTTTCTCTGAGATGAATTCTTAGGGCTCCTGATGCCAAGAACATAAGACATTCAATGAATGTGGGGAGTGTGTTTGCTCCACATAGAGTCTTTGGGTCCTTCTTCTAAATAAGAGCTATAAATTAATCAATATTCTGGTTACTAATCTGTTCTGAAAGCATCCAAATACAAGTTGATACTGTTTCCCTCTGACTACTGAATTGTGTCAAATGAGTCTCTCCTCCTCCACTTCCCAAAGGTGGCGTTTTAAAAACTTCAAAAAATGCAAATATGGTTTAAGCCCACAGCACCAGATACTCTTCGACTCTGTATGAAGCATAAACACACCCATTCTTAGTTGCATGCAAAACAAAATATGATTTAGGGAGCAGTCTGTTAATTCCAAATTGACAGGTGGGGAAAAAAAATTCAACATGTTGATTTCTGGATATGACCAGCCAGTCTTTTAAAAGTAATTGCTATTTTTTTTTGTCTTTGTTTTTGTAAACAGCAGCATAAATAACTCCCGACGTACCTTCCAAGCCTTCTCAGCTAAACTTGTGTTTCTGGTGTACATGCGACACGGCGACAGTGAACACGCTAGCATTTAATTTAAAGAAAACAAAAGGTGCAAAACGGAAAGTGCCTTATCAATTCAACAGGAAAAGCTACGCCAGTCACTACAGTTTATATTAATTAAAACAATATATAAACAATATCTCTTTAGCTATATATAGTCTTCATGCCCATTTACCCTGTGTAATATATTATAATGCTATTGTTGCGAGCGCTAGGGATCCCCTTTTCACGCCATCCCTCTGACCGGCAATAATCGGTGAGAAAAACCAAATCTTCCTTCATGACACAGAAAAGCAAGCTGTGCAAAGTACCGCTGCGACCCCCCGCTACGCACACTGGGGTCACCGATTACTGCTGGACTCTGTCGTTACCCGTAAGAGTCTGTGGGCAGTGAGCTATAAGAAAAGGGACTCCTGACCGTAGTACCCTCCTCCTGTTATATGCAGAGGCCAACCGCTCTAGAAGTCGAGACAGAAAAAGGGTCCATATCTGTAGGCATAGTGGAAATCATATTCATGAGCAAAACAAGTTTAGCTTTTATTGGTTCTGATTGTTTCCCTCTGTGCCTGAACCCCGATCACCATAAGATGTCTGTGCAGTGTGGTGGCGCTCCAGGGCTGTGCAGGGCCATAGAAAGTGTCTCAGTTAATTTTGTCTTCGTTATCATTGTTTTATTTCCTTTTTTTTTTCTTTTTTTCTTTTTTCTTTTCATGTTTGTACTTCAGATGTTCTAGAAGTGCTTGGGTGCTACGTTTACCCATCAATTTGCATCGCTGGCTCAAATTCTGAAGTGAACAATTCCTTGTATAATGGAGGAAAATGGAGTCGCACAATGTCTGGGTATATTGCTTTAAATGCCATTAGCTTTTCTGTATGTCGTCCACATAAGGCTCTTAACGTAGACACCTTGCATATTAGCTGTAAGCAGGAGAAAGGACAGGATGTCAGGGGAGGGCAGTCATGAAAGGGGAAATTCAAGGACTCAGGGTGACCTCCACACCACTGCTCATCATGGTGACGAGCATGTAATGCTGCTTAAGCCTCCAGTGAGGGAGCAGGGAGAAGAGTGGAGGTCCTCTGTTAGGGCGCTTGGAATACACCAAATGCATTTGAACATGAATAATTTAACTCAAGGAGGTATTCATAAGCAAATTTACCCCCTCCCCACTTTGCTGCTGGAGTCTAGATGAGGCTCTGGGCTCCTCCCTAATCCGGGGTGCACCATGTGAAGCCCCGCTCTCTGCCTCAGTGGTAAAAAAAAGACTCAGAGGTCTTCTGATGGAGAAGTAGGTGAATGGCTGTCCTGGTTAGCAAGGGTACTACAGCTAGAGAGGGGCACCTATTATACATCATATGCAGAATGAGTGTGGGTCAATTCTTTTGTTTTAGTTATAAAATTACATTTATTTATCTCAGTGCTCTCTCTGTAAGTATGTATATATGGTATGTGTGTGTATGTAGGTCAGAGGGCAACTTCTGAGAGTCAGTTCTCTCCTTCCACTATGTGGGTACTGGGGGGATCAAATTCAGATAATCTGGTTAGTGTCTTGAGTCTCTTAGCCATTGACCAGACTGTATGAGTAAATGCTATGGGTGATTTTCTTCTAGAGGAAGATCTTTCTCTATATTATGAAGCCACTCAGGGTCTCAGCTAATGAAAGTCTAGCAGCTGAAGGTAGCCGCAGTGACTGGCAAAGATGCTTGTAAACCCTACTGAACTACAGAGAGTCGAGGTGTCTTGTGGTTGCAGATCTGAGTGACTGTCTCTAGGAAAGGGCTTCACCAGCTCCTGTCTGTGTCAGGCCCTCTCTAGGATATCAGCCCTCATGGTGGTCTCATGCTTGGGCCTTGGGACCTCCTCTTTGCTTCTTGCTCACTGATCATGTACAACATGAAAAACAATTTCTCTACTGACCTCCTCAAGCCATCAGGAAAACAACACCTTCTGTACAATACAACACAGCAACTGAGCAAAGAATGGAAATGGATGCTTCCCTGACATCAGAAGCCACAGCATTGGAAGATCTATCATGGTTTAGCTGTAAAGAATAACTAGCAAAAACGAATGAAGCCTCGTGCTTTTAATAAGCACAGAAGTAGGAAACAAAATACAAAATGATTTCTTGCTATTAACTAATGAATTTAAGAGAACCAATATTCGAACACATGGTTATCTTCTTTTAGTCCTTTTCTGCTTCCTCCTTCTAGATTCAGAGCCTCCTGCTTCCATCAGTGCAGCATGCTGACCCTGCTCTATGCTTAAGTTTAAAGAACAGGAAGAGGTTCCTGAGAGGGTTCATTCTTTAAGGGGGAATAGTCTTTCCTGGGGCTGGGGGAATGGCTCAGTGAGTAAGAGCACATACTGCTCTTGCAGAGGACCAGAGTTCAATTCCCAGCTCACAAGTTTGCCAGTTCACAACTGCCTGTAACTTCAGTTCCAGAGGATCTGACACCCTCTTCTGGTCTCTGTAGCACCGGCATGCACCTGTCCCCTGCCCCATATATACATAATTAACATGCAATAAATGATATTTTCCCAGATGGCTGTATTACTGCAGGAAACTTTGTGATCAGTTATAATAAAGAGAGTTTAACCTGAGCAATGAGATTTGGCCCAACAGAACTTTCTGAGTGAGTAGCCCATGCATGCTGATAACTTTCTGGGACTGGCCATGTGACTTATAAAGACACTGCAAACAAGATGTGTGCCAGAAGATAGGTCAGGCTGGGCCAACTGGGCCCCTGTGGACCTTACCTTCGTTAGAATTCCATCTTCTCGGTGGTTCTTCTGTAGGACGTGTTGAAGGGCTAGCTGAATTTTCTGTTGCAGTTTTTCTATTTTTACCTTTTCCTGCAGCCACGAGCGATCTTTAAACGTGAAAAAAGGAGACTTGGTGCCATTCCTTCAACACAGCATCAGACCCTTGTTCCTCCTGACCAAAGCATTGCTTACTGTGCTATAGTGTGTGTTTACAGACTTGCAGGCCAGTAAGGCCAATTCTGCAGCACAGACAGTTGTAAAATTGTAAAGACAACTTCAGACACAGCATGCCAGGCTGTTAAATCTCCCCCCTGACCCTGGTCCTGGTAGGGAGCGGGTTGGGGGTGTGGGGGTGTTGGGGAGGGTGGAGGTGCTCTTCCTCTTCTTTCGAAGGACAGCTACATTAGGGCCAACGACTGCACAGGAACCCACTGTGCCCCACCCTCCCCAAGCTCTTTTGGTACTTCCTTTGCCGGCACTATCCCACCTGTCCCACTGGCCCTCCTGGAAATGCCTTTTAACCCAGGGCAATGCAAATTGTCAAGAGAATTTCAAATGACTTAAGGGCTGTTAATTTAGGAACGTCTTTGTGTGAGAATTCCAAGTAGAGGATTATTCCCCCAAGAGGCTGACCTGTGGGGAAAGTAGGTTGGAGGCAGGATAGACTTGTGGATGGCAGTGTTTACAAAGACTGACGTCAAGAAGAGCAGCCTTATTCTCTGAACTCCTTTGTCTTGGTATGTGGAGTACTTCTTAAAATTGTTATCTGCATATCATGAGGTCTCTGTGTGTGTGTCTGTCCCCGTGTGTGTTTGAGAGAGGAATGCATGTGTACACACGTTTGTAGAGGCCAGAGGAGGCCATTAGGTGTCTTATTCTACCACTCTCCACTGTATTCATTTGAGACAGGGTCTCTCACTGAACGTGGAGCTAGGCTGGCAGCCAGCAAATGCCACTGCTCCTCCAGGCACCTTCCTAGCGATGAGGTTACTCTTACTCGTATGTGACTGTGCCCAACAATTTTTTTTAAATGTGGGTGCTGAGATCTGAACTGAGGTCCTCATGTTTGTGTAGCAAGTGCTCTGACCCCCTCCTCCCCTCCGGCCCCCCTCAGCCAGCTCTTCAGTCCTGTAAGGTCTTTAGAAAAGAGCTGTGTGTGTTTGCGTAGAGGGGGTATTCTCTGAGAAACTTTAGACTGAGTAAGGGTGGCAGCGGCTCTTGGCAGCCCCTCAAATACTAGATAAGATGCAGAAGTCCTGTGCCTTGTGGAAACATTCTTTACCTGGACACGTCAGAGACTGTTGTATTTCTGTTTGATTTTCTTACCTGCTGACATCAGCACAAACGCAGAAAATAGTGCGATTTCATCTTCAGTCAGGTGCATAGAACACAAACTCTTCCCAAATTCAAACACAAAGCTAATGAAGTCTTCACAACCTATGATTAAAATAAAGCAAGTTTAGGATGTTGATGGTTACCTTAGGAGAAGAATACAGAACAAGGTGAAGAGAGATGTGGAAGTTGGAGATGAGATGATATAGTAAGAGTGTTTCTTAGTTGAGTATTTTGAAGTATTAAAAAAGAAATTGGGGGCTGGAGAGAAGGCTCAGAGGTTAAGAGCACTGACTGGTCTTCAAGTGGTCATGAGTTCAATTCCCAGCAACCACAAGGTGGCTCACAACCATCTGTAATGAGATCTGGTGCTCTCTTCTGGTCTGCAGTCATACATGCTGTATACATAATAAATAAATAAATCTTTAAAAAATAAATTGGCTCAGCCAACATCACCATCACTATTAACATCTCCTGGTACCACCTTTATCATTGCCACCATCATCACAAAGATTATCACCATCATCTCCTCAGGTGTCCTAGCCGCTACCATCAGCTTCATATCAGGACCCTCCCCCAACCCCCCCATGATTGTCACCTACAGTAATGGGAGAGAACATCTGTCCTGTGATTTCCTAGTCAGATAACTACTTGAACAACATTCTTAGTGTTTCCTTGGGTTTCAAAACAGCCCTGTGAGGGGCATGTTATCATTAGCATTTCCATTTTAGGACTGAGGAAATGGATACTTAAGAGAGATAAGTAATGTACCCGTGGTTGCAACCTGACATTCAACTCCAGGTTATCTGACTTCAGAACCCTCATCTGGAATGAACAGGATCTAATGCCCTATTTGCTCTGATACTCAGATCCGTGCTGGTGGTGTAATTGTAACTATTCATCAAATTGAAAATGATGTGAAAGTCCCCTAAAATAATAATTCAACTCACCTAAGACGAGTTGAGTTTTGTTTCTGTTATTCAGGTTTGCCTATCTGTTACTATCAGTAAGTGGCAGTGGGCTGTGCCGCACTTAGATAAACCTCCGGCCACTCAGGGTTAAAATAAGCCATCAACATATCGTGGGTTCCCTTTGTTTCTCCTTAATGGCAACATTCTGATTATTTATATTACAGAAACTCAAAAGGACTTTTTAATGATGCATATGCCATAGTTTTCTTTAGTTCTGTTGGACTTTTTCGATGTTTACAGTTCCTTTTTGTAAATGGTTACAGTATGAGAGGATGATGGACTTTTCCATTTTTGCTTCATTTTCCATATGAGTCATATTCTCTCCATTATTTGAACACTTTATTAATTGAAAATCTCATTTATTTGAGCCTGGAATGGGAACTGAAAGATCATGTACTAACTCACTCAATGACCAACCTACAAAGAATTTACATGTGATGTAGGCAATAACCCACTCAATGACTAACCTACAAATGAACTTGAGTTTGCATATGATGTAGACAAAGGTACTTGCTTGCGTGCAGACTGTTTTTTATAGCAGGTAGCTACATTGAGTAAGATAGGTGTATCACTCTTTAATTTGGGCTCCAAATAACAGTTTCATTTTGTACAACAAGAGCTTCCATCCATACGCATCCTTGAACATGACCCCCACTTACAGAGACAACAGTGTGAGATTTCCTTACCTAAGGATTTGAAGACATCGGGGCCAGCATACTTCCCATCAAAGTACACGGTGTTGTTCTGAGAGTCAAAGGCACGACACATCCTGATAAACACCACCTCTAGAGAGCCTGCATGGGGAAGAATTGCTTAGCATCAGTCCACTGATCCTAGTTCCTTCCTGAGCTGCTAACACAGAAGCCTTCCTGAGATGGCACAGTGGCTGAGTGCAGGGCAGCCATGTGTTATCAGTCACACCAGCCCTCTGTCCAAGGGGCAGAAGGAATGATGACTGACTCACATTGCAATGCAGAGTTTTAAAGTCGCTTGGGAAATATTTATGCATATTTATTTAAACAGTCCAGCCTAACAATGACTCTTTGAGCTCATAAACATCTTCCCAACAACTTGGCATTAGGGCCTGAAGGGTGATAGTAAGATTTGGGGTGCAAATATTCCCCAGGGTAACCTTCCTCCCAGGGGAGTAGGAAAATGGAATGCTTCTTGAACATCATTTTAATAATATATGTGCACACACACCACATACACAAATAATTTGGTATGTGTGAGTGCTTTGCCTGCATGTATATGTGTGCAGCATGTGCATGCCTGGTGTCTGGAGGTCAGGAGACATTGGATCCCCTAGAACTGTAGTTATGGATGGTGGTGAGCCTCCATGTGGGTGCTGGGAATTGAACCTGGGTCCTCTGCAAAAGCAGCCAGTGCTTTTAAACACCGAGCCATTTCTCCAGCCCCGCTGAATGCATCTTTAAAATGTTTTTATAAAAAGAGTTCAGTTTCTGCTAAGCAAACCCTGAACTACTGTCACTGGGAAAACGGCTCCGACACCTTCCTTAGCAAG
Source organism: Onychomys torridus (assembly GCF_903995425.1). Classification (NCBI taxonomy): domain Eukaryota; kingdom Metazoa; phylum Chordata; class Mammalia; order Rodentia; family Cricetidae; genus Onychomys; species Onychomys torridus. Next base: position 62,924,150 of record NC_050449.1, on the reverse strand, counting down.
CATTTCTTTAACAAGCAGGTGAAAACAGGCTGGAAGCGACATCAGGATTCACTTGCAGAGCACATACCTGCTTTCAGAAGCACAATTTGATCATTTTGACACAGCTCCATAAATCCGTCAATGCGTTTGGCAAACTCCACCACATACTGGATAGCTTCTGTAATCTTGATGGCACACAGCTGCCACATCACCTCTCTCTGCTGTGAAAGAGGGGGGGACATATTAAGAGACGACGAGCATGGACCCCCCAGTGCAGCTAGCTTCCCGCTCCCTAGTTTGTAAAAAGCTTTCTTTGGAAATGGGTTGAAAAAAGATTATAGGATTAAAAATATAGTCTCTTATTTAGGTTATAAAAGCCTGCTTCCATATCCTTCCTGCCTCCTGAGGTTCCTAGCTTACTGTTTGAAGGCAACTGAATGGGGGTGGCGAAGTGGGGGAGCAGAAAGTCAGGGGTATTCTGAACATAGGGGACCAACAGCTAGACACAAGGCAAGAGAGTAATGGACATGACTGCTGTAGCTGGGCTCCACAGTAAGTGGAGGGTTTTTAAAAGCCGTTCATTTAGGCAGTTTACCGGTACTTTACAGGGGGTGGAGAGAAGGAGTGTCAAGTTCTCCCCCCCCCCCCCCCCCCCCGGTCTGTACCTGCTGTGCTAGGTGATTGATGATATCCTTGTTTCATATGTTTATACAAATTGTCTACTATTCAGAAACGACACCAAAACTGTTGAGGCTTCCCAGCCAGTAGGTATAAGCGGAGCTGAGGCCAAAGTCCCACTTCACAAGGCTTGCTGGCTTTCCTTTGTGGCTTGGGTGATGGGGTGACTTTGTACTCAGAGGCAGACAGAGTGAGCTGCTCTCCTTCCCACCACTCATCACAGTGTCCTGGAGCTCTTGTTTTGCTCATCCGCTCTCCCACTACTCCCTGCGGTTTAAGGTTATTTCCAATAGGATGATGGGGACCAAACCCTGGAGCTGAGTCTCGCCTGAGGACATGGTTCTGATGTACTGTGCAGCCATAGCCACGGGATGATGGTTTTCTCCCCAGGAAGAGTGACAGGGAGGATATACCTCCATCATCTCCATGGTCCTTTCCCAGCTTGACTTTGTACCACCCCTGGCAAAAGCTGCCGTGGCAGTTCTTCCCAAAGGCAAATGGATAATTACCATTACCTTACCTTCGGCTCACCCTCCCACTTTAGTGGCCCATTGGCCCGGTGTCATAGAGATAAAAGCAAGTAGGGTCACCACCTGCCAAGCTCATTTTCGGTCCTGAACAGTTACAGCCAGACCTTCCAAAATCTCATTCTTCTCCCTTTTTTTTGAACATTTTTAAGTGTCTGTCTGTCGTCTGTCCTGGTTGCCCCTCCCCGCGCCCAGGCAAGCTACCTGATACAGGTCTTGGGAATCAACTCTTAACCACTGAACCATCTCTCCAGTGTCCCAAGCCCCATGCTTGCCCACAATCTAACCAATTCCTTGTTAACCTAGAAGCATGCAGCATGGGGCTGATTATTTGAACAATTCTTAGCTCTCAAAATCTTTGTGGCATCAGGACAAGTCCTAGCTCATGGAGACTTCTGGAAGCTACCTGATCTAATCTCTCACTGGCACACAGAGGGACTTATTAAACACAATGACATTTGTTCCAGCTGAACCTTCACGCACTAGCATCCGAGGAAGACAACAAAGCTTTGAGCCTGTGATCAGCTCTGGAAGTAAGGTCCTTAAGCAGAGATTAGAGAGCTGATACAAGACAGTCTCGTCTGCCTTTGGTCTGTTTGCACTCTTTTTTTTTTTTTTTTTCCAGAGCTGAGGACCAAACCCAGGGCCTTGCGCTTGCTATGCTACCACGGAGCTAAATCGCCAACCCCTGTTTGCATTCTTGAATGAATGCCTTCCTCCAACCCCCTTCTCAATGTTGCCTCAATGGGAAGAGAAACTCCTCCAGCCCTACCTTGTTCTGATAGTTCTCAATCTCCTCCTGCAGGAAGGTCTGCCATGTTATCTGCTGGAGTTCTTCCCGCAAGTACTGGCAGGTTTCCAGGTGGGATTTGGATATGTTCTGCGCAAGGTGTTCTGGGGAGAAAACGGGAGGTCACAACCATGAACAGGCACCAGTAACTCTCCTTCTTGTGTCGTTTGCCTTTAAAAGCTACTCCTGTAAAGCAGTAGCCTGACAAGGTTTGGTTTCCTGTGTGTAGCTAAGCAAGCAAGCTGGAACCCTTCTGTATACGGACAGGGGGATGGAGAAGAGAGGCTTTGCATGGAGCATATTGGATTCAGAGACCTTGATGACCTTGACCTTGTCATAGGCTTTCTGCCAGTGTCTGGAGATGAACATAGATTGATGGCCTTAGGGAAATGATTGACAGCCCCTTCCTGACTCTTTATGATATCCTGACAAAAGTGGCTCTTGAAAAGTCAGGAAATTGTGTGAATGTGTGTGTGTGTGTATAAACTTTTTTATTTTTGCATGTGTACACGTATCAAGAGTCTGCCTTCATTACTCTCCTCCTCCACAGCTGTGCTTACATCATGTCCAGCTTTTTCTTTTGTTTAAACATAGGTTCTTAGGGATTGAACTCAGGTCTTCATGCTGTAATGGCAATCTCTCTATTGACTGAGACATCTCCTCAGCTTCATGATGACAGCTGGCCATTACCTTGGCTTTTCTAGCAGACATCGGGACAAGCATTGCTGAGGTATGGACAGACTGTGTAGTAGTCTGGTGAAGAGAGTGCCTCCCTGGACTGAGGCTGTCTGGGTCCGTGTATTTGCTTGCTACTTCTGAGATGTATGGCCTTGACAAGTTCTTTAACCTCCCTGTACTTTGCTTTCTTTACAGCACTTGTTCATAGGGCTGCTCTGAGAATGGAATGAATCACAATTAGAACAGGGAGCATTACATATGATGCTATGTAGTTGTTAGACTGTGTCCGATGATGGCTTTGGTGATATTAAATATATACTAATGATATCCCTAGAATTGATCATCTGTGGACATGTGTTGACACACAGAAAAGATAATTCAGGACATCAGACAATAAAGCATGAGGTGAAATCACACCACAAGATAAAAGGTAGTCACTATCCAGGTAGGGAGAGCTCAGGGTTGGTTGACTAGAATTGCAGAATGCTTCTTAGAAAAGGAGGGATACCATGTTGGACTCCAAGAGATGGGTAGGGTTGGCAGGGGTGGTCAGTTGTGTTGGGAAGGAGATCAGTTCTGTAGAGAAGGCCCAGTGGATGACAGAACACAATGGCATTTGTCAGGGACAGACAGATTGGATGGCATGACAGGGTTGAAGCTGACTTGGGTAGCTGGGAGCCCATCTTGTGAAGGATCTTGGGTGTTTAGGGTTGAATTGGAAAATGATATAACAATAGGACCAGGCATAACTCTGCCAGGAAAGCTGAGGCACTGAAGATATGGAGACAGGACAGGCAATCTTGGTATCCTGGGACCTAGAGAGGCTGGAGCAGAAGGACCAGAGTGGCAGCTGCTAAAATCGAGATCGGAGAGAGTGTGCATGAAGCAGGACGGTAGTCAGTGTTAGGGAATGGACAGATGACTCACATGTTTAAAAAGCTGGACATGACAGTACGTGTGCTGTGGATATTGCTCTGTGTAAATAAAGTTCTGATCGGCCAGTGGCCAGGCAGGAAGTATAGGCGGGACAAGAGAGAAGAGAATTCTGGGAAGTAGAAGGTTGGAGAGAGACACCGCCTACTGCCGCCATGAAAAGCAACATGTAAAGACACTGGTAAGCCACAAGCCATGTGGCAAAGTATAGACTAACAGAAATGGGTTAATTTAAGATAGAAAAGGTAGATAACAAGCAGCCTGCCACGGCCATACAGTTTGTAAGCAATATAAGTTTTTGTGTACTTTCTTGGTTGGGTCTGAGCGACTGTGGGACTGGCGGGTAAGAGAGATTTGTCCTGACTGGGCCAGGCAGGAAAACACTAACTACAGTACGTGTCTGTAACTTGAATTCTTGGGGTGGAGGCAGGAGTATGGCCATGCATTTGAGGCTAGCCTGTTCTGCATAGAAGGTTCTAGGCTAGCATGTCTACAGAGCAAACCCTGTCTTAAAAAAAAAAAATGTATTGGAAAGAATTGACAGGAGTTTCTGAACATCAAGTCATACTGAAAAATAACCACGTTCCCAGGATCTTGAGTCCACGGCAGGCAAGTCACTTAGGGTGACAAAGACCGCAGGGCCGAGGACAACAGCGGCAGAGCCTGCTTGCTTATAAACATGCTACAGCTTCCTTCAGACAGCAGGAGACATGTTTATGTGAGAACGGCAAATGTTCACCCAAATGTAATCCAAAACCTGAGTCTGCTTGGAGATGCAGAAACATAACAAACCCTAACAGCCCTTTCTGGCAATACACAGGTAGAGCAGCCCGGATAAATAGTATTTTTTAAAAATGGAATGTAGAGCCGGGCAGCGGTGGTGGTGGTGCATGCATTTAATCCCAGCACTCGGAGGCAGAGGCAGACAGATCGAGGCCAGCTTGAGCTACAGAGTGAGTTCCAGAAAAGGTGCAAAGCTACACAGAGAAACCCTGTCTTGAAAAAAAAAAAAAAAGAAAGAAAAAGAAAGGCAGACAGACCTGAGGAGAAGCAGAGAAGCCAGCTCGTAAGATAAAAAGAATGGGTGTTGGGAAGTAGGAAACTAATGCTCACATAAAGAGTTCTCACTATGTGTCTAGGCTACAAGCCAAGATTAGCTTATTTTTTAAACAAGGAGGCTCAGGAGGTCCCCTAGGGCTCACACTCTGCTCTTCCTTATGTCTTTTCCTGTAAGTATGGGCAACATCTAGTTTCAGTTGATCCTAACAAATGTTACTGGGAACCAAGTATGGTGCCATATGCCTGTAGTCCCAGCACTTGGGAGGCCGAGAGGGGAAGATTACCATGAGTTCTAGGTCATGAGTGATGTAGTGAGTTTCAGAGGTACGGAGTGAAGCCCTGTCTCAAATTTTATCCAGGGCTGAGGACATAGCTCAGAGGCAGAGTGCTTGTTTGTCATGTTCACAACTCTAGGTTTGATCCCCAGCATTTGCAAAATGGTTCTTGGACACCTGGACCTAGGTGGGACTTTCACAACAGCCAATAAGAAGAGACAAGGACAAACTCAGTGCACACACTGGGCCAGCAGGGGGCAGCAGCTACATTCTGACCAACTTTCAGGCAGTGTTTCTGATTCCAGTTCATAATGGATCTGACAAAGCTAATGTTTTGAAGGCACTTCACTATTTCTAAATGTCTCTTTCAGCAAACGAAAGTCTAACCAGATCACATAAAAATCCAGGAAGTCAGTGTGCCTCTCAGACCAGGTAGGGGACAGTGAGGTCTGTTAGGAGTTAGGAGACAAGCTTTCTGGGCAAAGCTCAGCAGGTGAGTGACTTTTCTTGGTTTGTGACACAGGTGAGTCCTTTCCCTCCTCAACCCTGACCATGGCAGCACTGTCAGGGTCCCCAGGTGTGTTCCAGCCACTGCCTCTGGGCAGCATGTGGCTATGGAGAGCTATGGATGCGGCCCAATGCAAAGTTGTGAGCTTACTTCAAAACAAAACACAAAGGCAAGAAAAATCCCCGTTTTTAACTTGAATTGTGCTGTGTGTGTTACAGCGTTTAAACCCCTCACATGGGGAGTCCTGACTTCTAAGATTTTCCCTCAGATGCTCAGGGTAGGCTAGAACTTTAGGTACCATCTGGCTGAATGCTCATTTTTACAGATAACATCAATAATTAAAATTTACACAACACTTGTTGTGTGCAGACCCAAAGGAAGGATTTACATCTTTTCTGAATATATTATATATATAATATAATATATATATTCAGAAGATGAAGAAAGGTGATAGGTACTGTCCCCATTTCTTTGGCTAGGCTGTGGTTAAGTAACTTTTCCAAGGTGTTAGAGCTGTTCAGGAGCAGGGCTCAGATGCAGATATCACCTGGCTTCAGAGTATGTCCTAACCTTTATACATATGGGAATGCACAAGAAGGAGAGTTGCTGCTTGTGAGCTGCGTGGCTCCAAGTGGCTTGTGCGGCCAACAGCCAAGCTGGACCCACCACCCACAGAAGCTGACTTCTTGTCTCACTGTACCTACTTAGGCGGCTCTTGTAGCAAGGTGCTATCAGTTACTGTAACAAACCCAGCAAGCTCTTTATAAAACAAACCTTGGTTGGTTATCCGGCCACTAACTGAATGCCACGGGCAGGATTTCCTAGCCAAGGATAAAGACCTGTTCTGCCCAAAATACTGTGGGTATAATTCTTGAAAGGTGGGATTGGACTTAGGATATGTTCGTGTAGAACCTACTTTCCTATTGCGTGATTTGCTTAAATTCTGATGACAAAGTCTAGCCTACCAGGAGGTCAAGAGATTGTGTTAGAAAGGAGCACAGGCTGTGAGGCTGTGAAGGAAATCTCAGCAGATGAGGGAGCTGGGGAGAAGGTTCAGCCAGTCTTCGGCCACTTACATGCCACGTTCAGCTACCTTGAACTACCCTGACATACAAATGGGATAGAAAATAGCCTCAAATTCTAATTTGGTTTTGAGTTTGGTTCTATTAGTCTATTCATCCTGGAAAATGCTATAGCCCATGACTCCCAGATCCACTGGGAGATGACCAGTATAGGTCTGTCCAGAGACTTGAGGGCACCAGCTCAGCCATTTTTTAGCCCCATTCAGGTATTTCTGCTCTTTTAGCCAAAATATCACGTGCATGGGGGTGGGGGAGGGGGCTCTGTTTCAACACTGACTACCTGGCAGGCGAATAGGCAGGTTCACTGTCCCTACGGTGGAGCAGCAACAGGCCTGCTGGGGTGAGTCAGGTCACTTTGCGTGGGAACTTTGTCGGCTTTCAATCAAATCCTTATTCATTTTTGAAAATTTAATTTTCATTACAGTTTTGCTTCAGGCTCAGCCAACCAAGATTCCATGACCAAAAAAAAAAGAAAAAGTTTTTTGTTCTAGTTTGGGGAAAAAAATTAAAAAAAAAAAAAAATCAAATCTACCTCTGCTCAGCATGACTTTCACTTCAGAGGTTTCTCTGCTAATCAAAAGAGCAGTGGTACACCTTCAATACTGCACAGTGGTTAAAGAGCAAGCTTAAATGCCCCAGCTCTGAAGGATTTAAATTTAGATCCAGAAAGAGATGCTCGTGTAAAAACTGTAAAGAACATTCAAGTTGTTCTATTTGGAGATTTTTGACTGGAAATATCAATTTTCCCTTAAAAGGGATGTTTTATGGGGTCCAGAGGTGGAGGGACCATCTAAAGAACACAGCCTTCATGGCTGTGCACCAAGGGTTTCTGTGCTCCAGTCAGACCGGCTGGTTCTTGGCCACCCCGGGTCTCCCTCGTAGCTCACTGGTCTCCGCAGCAGCTAATTGAAATACCCCAAAGGACTGGAATGACCCCGTGCAGAAACGCTGGAAACAGCAGATCATTCAACCACTGCAAAGGCTCTTATCAAAGTTCTTCTAATAATAGCACCATATTTAAAAAATTGATTAAATATAGCAGAGGGTGTTAGCATAACACACACCAAAGGAAAGTTTCCGTTGTCTGGCCACCAGTGTTTCTAGGTCATTATCTCCCAAGAGGAAAACAATAAGGAGGTGGGTGTTTGGTTGTTATTTTGGCAAAGTGAGCCCTATATAAAACCTTATCAGTTTGGTCACCAAACAACTGAAGGGCCCTCTTCAACACATTTCGGCAAATTCAGAGCTAAGCCACCTCAGGCACCTACAATTCACACCAGTGCAGCAAAGCTTGGCTACCTGAGGGGCCCGCCAGATGGGTCATTCCCCAGTTGGTACCGGTTGGTTACTGGGGTTCACAAATATGGGTCCAGTGTAATTAAAACAAAAAAATTAAATCTCCAAAAAAGAGCCGACAAACTGATTTTTATTCTATGTGTTCAAGTCGAGCAGGGAGACCATGCTGGAAAGAGAATGGCTAACAGGCACACGGTACGTTGGGGTCATGAGAGGAGCGAACTGTGGTGTGCTGCCCCAGAAGAAGGGGCTCCGAGAATGGTAATGTGGACTTTTGCTTTGAAAAAGCTGGACAGGGGGGTTCTGAATGCTCACTATAAATCAATGCTGAGTGTCCAAAGTCACCGATTTGCTAAATGCCCTTAGTTATTACTCCATGTGAACATGTATCGAAATGTCACACTGCCCTTCATGATTATACATAGTAGTTATGTGTCAATTAAAAATGTAAAAATATTAGCAACCAATTAAAAACTTTAAAATTACAAAAATACACCTACCGCTCAGATTAGGTTAGTGGACTTTGTGTATGTGTGTGACCTTAGGCATACAGGAATACCTGGAGTCTAAGTGACTAACTCATCCCCTGTGCCTACTGTGTGTGCTGTGGGACACAGGCTGCTTACATACACCCTGTTCCTGAACAATACATTTACTGCAAACACCATAGGGACAATCAAACAGCAAGGCTGGCATCTGAATTGGCAGCAAAGGTGGAGGGGAAATCCCACCCTTCCGAGGACAGTCCCTTGTACCCCTTTTACTTCACAGGGCATGCCCAGAGCAAGCCAGAGGCAGCATGCCCAACCCGCCATTACCTAGTTCCGCCATGGATACAGTTGGGGAAGTCTCTCCATTGGTGAAGGAGCAGTAGGGGAAGAAGCCAGATGCTGGTGTGTAGTCACATATGGGTTCGGGTTTGATCCCATTGATGTCCAGTCCCGACTGGTCAGGGGAGGGCTGGATGTCCAGGTAGAAGCTGCTGACGGCAGAGTCGGCCTTGCTGCCCTCGGGGGTGTGCCCGTCCATGTAGGTGCTGAGGTCGTCATGCAGTTCCGTCAGCCCATTGGCTGAGATGTTGTAGGTGGGCGTCAGCGGCTCAGCCTCCCCAGGCTGCTGCTGGTGGTCTCGCTGCTGCTGCTGCATCCGGTGCTTCTGCACCTCAGCATATAAGCTGTCTCTCTGCTTCTTGGACATCCGGCCAAACTTGACAGCTGGAAGAGAGAGAGCAAAGTGTACCTTGAACCAGGCAGCCTTATTCTTCCCCAAGCTTTCAGGTTTCCAGAAAAATCTCAGAGCAGGTCAGCACAAAAGCAGGTCACCCACAAGCAAGAACAGGCTTCCTCACATGCCCCCAACATACATCCCAGGCAACTTTCTCTTTGTTTTCCTGCAGTCTTAGACCCTTGGACTCACTGAGGATATGTTTTGTCCCCCCACCCCACCCCGTTTTGAGACAGGATCTCACTAAGTAGCCCAGACTGGTCTTGAACTGCTGAGCATCCTGCCTCAGCCTCCTGAGTGTTGGGATTACAGGCATACTCCATCAAACCTGGCTCTGAAGTACAGCTTAATGGGTTTGTTTATTCTCTACCACCTGGCCTAGACCTGCCCCTTACTTTGCAGCGTTTGGACAGAGAGGCAGAGATGAAAGGCTTCTGGGGTATGCTGAGGCAGAAGCCTCATCCTTTACTAAGGATTCTAGTCTGTACACAAGAATGAAGTTCTTCCTGCTTGAGCAGCTAGATCTGGGGCTTTATGCGGAGGCTGTCTAGAGTTTGTAGAATTGTATGTCTGAATCTGCCTGACTTAGGGGGTCTCCTGGACGTCATAGGCCTGTCTTTATTTTCTTGTTTGTAGTTGGGATCATCTGACTGTGTTGCCTAGGCTGACCCTGAACTCCCAGGTGCAAGGGGGGGGGGGCACTCTCTCTGCCTCTCAAGTAGCTAAGGCACACACCCCTGGGTCTGAAGTGGGTCCACCGTGAAGTGATCCTTTGCAAGCATTTAGCCTCAGGTAAAAAAAGACAGTGGAGGGCAGGCCTTGTAAGATCGCCAGGGATGGTCTGTGGCTGCAGCATCCTCCAGTTGAAAGGTGGCAGGGCTGTAGCGGCTCCCAGTTCACTATCTCAGGTGTTTGCTCATCCAGGCAACAGGAAACGGTTTTCCTGGTTTGAATTCTCCCACGGAGGTTCTTTTTTATTCTTTTTTTCTTTTTTCCCCTCCTCCCTGCCTAGGCACTATAGATGTAGCCTCTGCCGGAGGGACTTCACTCTCCTAATTGATTGTAGTTTAACTGATTTCTGATGGGGGGGGCGCGAACTCATTTATCCCACCACTGTCAGCGACACGAGGGCCAGAAGCAGGGGAGATGAAAATGAAATGAAATTGGGAGCCGAGAGCCCACTCCGCTGACCAGCTGGTGGACTCTTCTCGCCAGGGGAGGATGTCCTGTCCTTCACACAGAGGAACAGATGAGAATACCAACAACCTCGGAGCTTCTGCTTTTTTATAAACCTCTGAATATGTTTTCTTCCTCACAATAACCTATACTATCTTATGTACATGCACATGTAAGAAGCCATTCTGAAGGTTTTTAATTCGGGGAGGGGCAAGGAATGTTTTAGAGCACCCCATGGGTAGAATGTCTGACTCTGTGTGATTGTGCTTTAGGTTTCATCTTAATGAAATGGCAGTTGTATCTAGTGAGGGGAGAAGATGACCAGCACCCAAAGAAATGTATTTGTAACTTCAGTTTTAACTTACAAGCTGATAAGAGCCACACCTAACTGTCAGTTTAATGCTGTAGGAAGATGGACTTAGTGTGGGTTCTGAGATGATGCCTGTCCCCAATGGCATAAAGCTTGACCTCTCTAGTAGTGTGTAGACTTGCAGAATATGGAGTGAAAATGAATTAAGCCTGGGTGGCTCTACTGGGTCCTAAGAACATCTGATAGTGGGAAGGGCAGGCTGACACTCCATCCAAGATCTCTGGAGACAGTCAGCTAGTGTACTCAGAAAAGCCCTTAAAATGGACCTGCTGCATTTCCTGCCCAGTTCAGTGCGTAACTGTCTTGAATCCTGCTGTTGGTTCTTTGATGCACTTAAGATCAGTTTCAGGGAGGATGCTGAGATGCTCTGTAACTGGACACTGGCTCATTTCTAGTCCTTATGCCTTCTCTTAATGAAAAAGGACATCTGTCACCAGCCTCACTTTGTACTATTTTCACATGTTCAGAAGGTGCAAATGTTTGACTTTGACCCAGTTACCTACCAGAAGAACTATTTCCTGCCAAATGCCCATAGACTTAGCAGCGTTAAGTCTACTTCATTTGTCCTGGCTTGGGTTTCCTGCAGGAGGCGTGTTTCTGAAAGCCCTCAGATGACACATACCTGTAGTGTCTGAAATGCTGGCAATCTGAAGGTTTTCTGACTACAAAACACTACTCTGTCTGCCCCCATCAGCTAGTCAGCTGACTCCAGAAAGTGCTGTGGCTTGCAGAAAGATGCCCAGAGGGACCTGGGAAGACTGAGAGGGGGCTTCCCCTGGTGGAGCAGTGCCCATGTTTCAGGAGTGCTTGCCCAGCCCCGTGCATTTGCCCCATGCCAGCTCGGAGAGGCTCACCGTCTCGAGACATCCCCACGGCAAGGCATTTCTGCAGCCGACAATGCTGGCAGCGGTTCCTGCTGGTTCGATCGATCAAACAGTTCTTCTGACGAGGACAGGAGTAGGTGGCATTGCTCTGCTGACTTCTCCTGAAAAAGCCCTGTGATTCAGTTATAAATACGGAACAGGTTAGTGTCCGTTCCAGCGGTGATACCAAAGGCCATGGGCTAAGCACTGAGCACCATTAAATTAATATTTAATGGAGGGATAAGCTTGGAGCAGAATCGTCCAGGAGACCATTAATGAAATTAAAGTTGCTTCTTTTTCCTTGAGTAAAATTAACCCCCAGAGCCTAATCCTCTATCCCTTACACATGCAAAACTTCCTTTAACTTCCACCCAGTTGACTGTAAAAGACACATGATCCAGCTGAAAAAAAAAAAAAAAAAAAAAAAAAAAAAGCTGTGTGCCTTGCTGGAATGACCCCAAAGGATTTGCCTTTAATCTCTAAAATACCTTTTTTAGGGGGTGCATGTATGGAGGTGTACACACAATTGTGTGTGTGCATGCGCATGTGCGCGTATGCATGAGTGTGCTGTGGAGGCCAAAGGAGGGCATCAGATGTCCTGTTCTCGCTCTCTACCTTATTCGTTCAAACAGGGTCTCATGGTACCTGGAAATAGACATGTCGCAAGCCCTGGTGACCCTCCCATCTCTGTCTCCCACAGTCCCCTTGGCTATGCCTGGCTTTCTGTGTGAATGTTGGGGATTCAAACTTAGGTTTTCATCCTTATGTAGCAAATGCTCTAACCCACGAAGTCATTGATCTCTCCAGCCTCCAAAATACTTTTTGGTAAAATAAACATTTCTCCAGGCTGCCCAAAGTTAAGGAAAACGTGGTTGCACTCAGCTCGCTGCAGTCTGGGTGTGTCGTGGTGCACTGTGGTGTTGAAGTTTTCTCTCTGCCACTCAAGTCTCAGGCCATTTAGGCATCTCTCACTCCCTAAGTCTGAACCTGTTGGTGAAACAGTTGGATGATACTTGGGTTGACTACTTTAAAATCAGTTGCCTGGGGAATTCTCCATCCTCAGTGGTTGAGAATCAGTAGTGTTTAGAATCATAGCCTTTAGGATTTGACAGGTCCAGCATGGTGATTGATCATCGGCTTTCTCATTTGTGTTGAGTGCTGTGTGGGAAGTGAGAGGGTGTGCAAAGACATGAGGGAGCTGCTGACCTCAAGGATGCTGTTTTTGCTGTGTATTTATTAACTTCCCGATTTTCAGTATTGGGACTGAAATGTGCAGGCTTTTCTTTAGTGATCTTTTAGCAGCAACCCACAAGCTTACCACAGGTACAGTATTTCCACTGTCACTTTCTTGAAAATGTGTTCTAATCTGCCATAGATTTCTTATACAACACTTGTGCTACTTAGAAGCATATTTCTTAACTTCCAGATACACGGCAGAGGCATTGGAGATGTATGTATATGCACTGCACATATATGTATACATGTATATCTATACATACATAGATATACATGCATACACATACGCATATATATTTTTTCTTTCAATGGCATTGTAAGCTGGGCAAAAGAAAAACACCCAAAAGAAAAGTAAGGTAAGGAACTGTTTGTGTGAAGGGTATAAGAGAGAGAATGGTCATCTTCAGAGCTTTCTTTAATGATAAAGACAGATGATTCCAACCAAGGGGACATCGACAGGTCAGGGAGTAAAGGAAGAACGGACCAGGTAATGTCAAAATAGTAGTGATATGCTTCTGCCAACAGATTTTTCCAGAGGCTAGTTTGGCTACTATATTAGAATTGTTAAGAACAGCAACAAAATGTGCTTGTCCTGTAAGTGAGGAATCTTTTAAGGAATAAACATTAAAGGACCACCAGAGAAATGGCACAAAGATTCATCCAGAAGGAGGCTCTGGAGAGCACTAGCGGCCCAGCATGATTGACATGTTCTAGTACACACTCACCCAATGGAGCTGGGTACCACTGAAAATCATGTTTCAGAAATAGCGTTAATATAAAAAGGTGATAAAACTGGCTAAAGAACTAAACCCAGGTAATCCAGTTTGCAAGTGCGAGACCATCACACATTTGATATTAAAAAATGAAGGAAAATTATACCCCTGAATGATAAGAGTTGCTGGTTTTGGCTAGTAGGCCCATGCGTGACTCTAATTTTCTCTTTTTCTCTTTGCTTTCTGATTATTACTCTGGAAGTGGACAGGCATGCAAGGTACTGGGAATCCACTGGCCCTGGCCTCATGTGCTGCTCAGGTGGTGACTGGGGTCTGTGTGGACCAAGTCATGAAAGTTAGATGCATGTGAGCTTAGCTCCTTTAATTTACTTTGTAGCAAGGACAGTGTCTTGGAAAGCAGTCCCTTGTCAAAATATTTAAAGTCCTGTGTGTGTGTGTGTGTGTGTGTGTGTGTGTGTGTGTGTGTGTGTGATCGATCCTCGGTAAAAAGGGAGTGAGAAAAAGTTTTCTTAGAAGCCAAGGAAATATATTTAAAACATACCAAGAGGTCGCCTGCATGGGTGTTCATTTCAGTCTCTGTCTGAGTGTTTACCGCCTTCCTGAGACTCAGTCACTGTCCAACCCCCTCTTTGTTCCTTTCACAGGGATTTTAAACAAGATTTTTATTTTATTTATTTGTATGAAGGGCAAAACCTCTCAATGGTGTGACTTGCTCAAAATCCCACCTCCAGCATGACAGGAAGTCAGGTCAGGGATTTTCCAGGCTGCTTTCTAGAACATTCCCATCCCTTTTATTTCCCCACTTCCATGATTTGTCAAGAGAATCCCCTCCCTCCTCCCTCATTCTCATCGAGGCCCACCTTTATATGAGTGTCCAGATCCAAGGTATGCACTGGTACATTGACTCTGAAATCAACATTTCTTTTTAGATTTGTTCCTTCAGCTGACCTGGGGCTGCCACTCCCCAGGCATCTTATCAAATCAACAACTGAGGCGGGGTAGGAGTCACATGAGAAACCAGCCTCTGAAATCCATTGTCTCCTTCCCTCTGCCCAGAAATAGTCTGTCTCCTTTGGTTCACATTACCTACTTCAGCCGTGTGGCGATCACTTGCGCTCATTCATAGAATGAAGGGCAACGAAACTGGGGGCAAGGTCTCAGAGTCACTCTCATTAAGGACATCTGAGTAAATCGGCTCGTGGATTGATTACAAGGATGATTGATGCAGTATTCTATGGATCTAGGGTTGGTGGCATCAATCCTGGAGCTCACAACTGGCTTCCAAGCTGTCTGCTCAGATGTGGCCGCTGGGAAGGATGTGGGAGAGCAAGCCCCCCCCCCCCCCACACCCTCTTCACATTTACTTTTCAGTTGAGTCTGTCAAGCACAGGTCTGCTCAGCAGCTGTGACAGGACAGAGCTGAGAAGCAGGAGGAGGCCATTCTCTTGGGCGAAGAAAACAGAGCCCCGTACTCAAGAAGAAATATCCTCTATTCTATGGGAGGGGTCTGCTGTAGCTTTCTAGGGAGAGCCTGAGGAGGCTGCAATGATTCAGCCAAACTGAACTTTGCGTTTTCAGAGCGATGAGTCCTTTGCCTCCCCGGGGTATGCTGCCTGTGCATATCCTGCTCATCAGGTGCTGTCCACCTTAGGCTTTTGTTTCTTATATTTATTTATTTTTTGTGACCAAGTCTCTCACTGGAACCTAGAACTCATGATTGGGCCAGGCTGGCTGACCCTCGGCCCTGAGTATCAGCCTGTCTCCACCCCACCCCTCTTCTCTCTATGGAGATTACAAGTGCATGCATGCAGTCACACCTGGCTTTTAACATGGCATTGAATGCAGGGCCTCATGTTTACATCATAAATGCTTCGCTGAGCCATCTCCTCAGCCCTGGCCTTCTTTTAAAGACCTCTTCATTGTTCCTTGGGGGGATTTCTAAGCAGTTCAATGTTGAGGAAGTTATACCAGTAAAATAAGTAAAGCTTTAGAATACATAGAGAGTTGGGCAGTGGTGGCGCACGCCTTTAATCCCGGCACTCAGGAAGCAGAGCCAGGCGGATCTCTGTGAGTTTGAGGCCAGCCTGGGCTCCAGAGCGAGATCCAGGACAGGCTCTAAAACTACACAGAGAAACCCTGTCACAAACAAACAAACAAACAAACAAACAAACAAACAAAAAAAACCCCAAAGAATATATAGGAGAGAATTGGAAGTGAGAAGGAAACAGAAGAAAGCTTAGTAGGTTCCTTGTTTCTTTTTTAATTTTTTTGATTCTTCATTTCTTAATGTGGAAGCATCACATTTCCGAGTGAGAAGCAGGTTTCTGTCTGCTTGGAGATGTCCTAGAGAAGGTCCCTCTGAGACATGAGTTCCTGAGGCTGAGCAGCCTGTGACAAAGCTTTGAGGGAATGGGTACCACAGAGCCAGCACTGAAGGCAAGAAAGGCATTAACTACATCATTGTTCAATTTTACTAGTACCAAAAGGTATGTCAGAACACAGAGCTTTCATTCCAGACATGGTGGGCTTGAGTGAAGTCACCATGATCTACCTCAGGTAGGAGATGCTAAGACTGCAGTCGGATTTTTCTTTGGACCACCAGCTCACAAATAATGACACAGAGACTTATTATGAAATCTTGGCCTTAGCTCTTAGAACCTACTTAAACTAACCTATTTCTATGAATCTATGTTCTGTCATGTACTACTTTCTCTGTGTCTCCTCATGTCTCTCGCATACCTAGACTCATCTCCAATTTCCTCTCTCTCTGCCTAGAAGTCCCGCCTATACCTCCTGCCTATCTATTGGCCATTCAACTCTTTATTAAACCAATCACAGCAATATCTTCACACAGCATATAATGATGCCACATTGGATTGTGGCAAACTACCACCACCTAGTGGCTATATGCTGCCATGCAGCCCTTCAAAATACAACACCAGTAAGCCTTCTGTGCTGGAAGGAAGTTGAAAGATAATCAGGCACTGTAGCCCTCAGCAGGTGACACAATGGAGTCACCCGTGCAGGTTTTGACAATGCACCATAAATCCTTTACCTTTAGGGAGACAATTCATGTAAATTCAGAGTTTGAGCAATATGAAATAGTTACAACCATAATGTCCTACCAACAAGACGACCTAAACATGAGCTGAAGGACAATGGTAACAAAACAGGCTAGCATGGGCAGCAGAAAGCTCAAGAAGCTTCAACTCTCCACAAAGAACCACAAGCAACCAAAGAATGCTGAGAACCTGAGAAATAGTCTTCCCCAGGGACAGGCACCAGTGGTTATCCAGTACCAAATGGAGAGCCCCAGAACACATACATACAAG
Source organism: Onychomys torridus (assembly GCF_903995425.1). Classification (NCBI taxonomy): domain Eukaryota; kingdom Metazoa; phylum Chordata; class Mammalia; order Rodentia; family Cricetidae; genus Onychomys; species Onychomys torridus. The sequence goes on along the minus strand of NC_050449.1, from coordinate 62,907,410 downwards.
TCACATTATACAGACTGAGCAGACTGTATTTAGGAATATATATGAGTGTGTGTGTGTGTAACAACTGAAATAAGGAATGAATTTGGAAGAACAAGGAAGGGTATATGGGGCAGTCTGGAGTGAGGAAAGGAAAGGGGAAATGATTTAATTATATTATGTCAAAGTAAAAAAACAAATTATGTATATGTGTGTCCCTGGTATGGTTGAATGTAGTGTCTTGGAGGCCAGAAGAGGACATCGGATCCTCTATAACTGGAGTTTACGGGGGTTCTGAGCCACTTGACCTGGGTACTGGGAACTGAACTCTAGTTCTCTAAGAGCATTATGTGCTCTAAACTGCTGAGCCATCTCTCCAGCCCCATGTTATCTTGTACTCAGAGTGCAGTTTTTGAGCTTTATTTCTGATACCTGCTTACTATTCTTTGGGCGTGTCCATTCCCTGATACTTTTCAGAAAACCATATGGTTATATATATTGAATTTGACCACTGGGTGGGAGTCTTCCTGGGTTAGACCTGGGCTAGGGTGTTCAGGAGAAAGCTTATACCTGACTGGATTCAAGAACTGAATGGTAAATATCAGGAAATTCATTCAACCCAGTTATTAAACCTAACCACTAAAAAATGATTATTAGGATGTGTGCTGCGAGTATATTGGAAGGCTGAAAACCATTGGGGATACTGAAGTACTGGTTATTTCTCCCCGACTCTCTAGCAAGGCTGTATCCTGGGCAGCTTGCAGGAGCCTCATGGTGGAGTATTTACACCATGGAAACTGGTGAGCTTGGTTGATTGGTGGCTGTCTAAACTGAAACGGTCATACAGAAAGTGACTTCAATGCAGACTGAATGCGAGAGTGTGTTATAACTGTGGCCATGGAATTGGGGATAGCATAGAGAGGTGGAAGTATTCATCCAGAATTTGAAGGTTACTAAATGATTCAGCAAAGTTGTTCACACCTTCACTGACGAAGATGTGAAATTCTAAAATGTGGCTCTGTTTTCTCACGTTCTTATTCATATGTGGAGATGAAATTGTCTACCCGAATTCAGGTTGAAGCTGTAGACTTTATTTCCTCCATCCAGACTTGGGGACACACTCATCTAAGACCCAGCAATGGAGTCCTCCCTGCCCATCAGCCCCCCAGTTCTTCACCCTCATGATAACTAGGTAATGGCCACCCGTCCAGGCATCTGTCTCCCAGACTCAATCCTCTTCCCAAAGCCACATATAGACCCACCTAAACTACCGTTTCCTAGCTCCTCAAATGACCTCTGTCCCTGCCATAGCCTGGAAACTCATAATCTACCCCGCCCCCCACATTCTCTGGGACCTTTTCTGAGCCAGCCCAGCCCATCCCCGGCATAGTCCTACTCTGACTTTACCCCTCAAATTGTGTTACTTCTGTCTCAACTACCTTCTTTGTTCAAAATAGTTCATTCCAATACTTGTTGAATCATGATGGGGGGCAGTAATAGTTATGTTCTCAGCATGCTTCTAAGTGCTGTGCGGGACACTTCATTAACTGTACGTAAAGCAGCAATTTGCATATCTATTTTACAGACAAGTTTCAAGTTCAGAGAGATTTTCAGAGCTACGTGTTCAAGACCTCACAGCAGGCAATGACAGGAGGTGCCAGATTTGGGTTCCTGATTCTAGGTACATCTTATTCCAAAGGTCACAGGTTTTTGTTTTTGTAGTGGGTATGCCGAAGGTCAACCTTGAGTATCAATCTTCAGGAGCTGTGTTTCCTTCCTTCCTCCCTCCCTCCCTCCCTCCCTCCCTCCCTCCCTTCCTTCCTTCCTTCCTTCCTTCCTTCCTAGTAGGGGTTTATCACTGGGCCCCAGGGCTCACCAGTTAGACTAGGCTGACCCCAGGGATTCTCCCGTCTGCCTCTCCTAGGAGTACAGGTGTGTGTTACTGGGGATCAAACTTGTCTAGCAAGTGCTTCACCAATGAAGACATCTCCTCAGCCTCAGGTCACAGAAGTATGGAGGACAGATTGGAAAAAAAAAAGGCCCCAACCTGCTTCTCAGACCTGTAGTGAAAACTGTTGATAATGATCAAATCAAGGATGATACAGGGTCTCAAACGCTGTTTCTACATAGCTGGGGAAACTAGGCTGCTAGATCTACCTCATAAAAATCTTTGAAATATCAGGGTTATTAATGGTTTGGCCCAAGCATGTGGGCTGGTGGAACACTGAACTGTAGATCTAATGGGGAGGTACTCAGGAGTCTTACCCTTGGGGTGGAGGTGTCCCCTCATACTTGGGGCTGCTTCTCCATGAAGCACAGGCTGCAATACTGATCTGATGTTTGGTCTTTTGACAATTTTCACGTAATGAATTGATTCCTACAGTTCATTAACATACCCACTTCCACTTCTGTGTACACATATGTCTTAATTAGCTGCTCATTGGCTGTTTAATTACAAGAAAACAGCTGACAGCTGCCTTGTGGAATTCTAATGGCAGACGCTTTGGAATGGCTACACATTTGCTTTTTGACAACCAAGATTTATTCATGACTCTGAGTTATTGGGAGTGCTCCTATGCCTGTCCAAAGCATTGCATTTGAAATTCAACTAAGAATTGGAATTTCAGAAGACTTTACGAGTGGGTTCTATGTCTGCCTTTTGTTTTATTTCTGGGGGTGGGAAGAGCCGAGTCCTCTATGTATACGATGCCCTATGTCCCAATTTTATTTTATTTTTTATTTATCCTGGGAGCTTTCTTTTGGGAATGTTCAGGAGGGTGAGGATGAGTGTGGGGAGCAAGTGGAGCAGCAGGACAATGGGGGAAAGATGGTAACTGTCAGTTTTACTCAGGGGAAAGGTCATCCATAGATTGAAGTCAGGGAGAGGAAGAGGCAAAGAAAGAGGCTGTGTAGACCAGGCTGGCCTCAAACTCACAGATCCGCCTGCCTCTGCCTCCTGAGTGCTGGGATTAAAGGTGTACACCACCACTGACGGGCTTGAGACTCAGGTTCTTCAGTCTCACGTGCACCAGTTAGCTGGTGTACAGGTCCCCTAGCCAGGCAAACCTACCCAGGGAAACTTTCTCCAATAGATATGGCCCACCTCCTCATGGAACTGTGTGTGCCAGTGAGCTCTGATGTGAAGCTGACCTCACCTCACATGTCCCATTTGTAAATGGAGATATCTGCTAGCACCTGAGCTCCAACATTCTCAGATCCAATCCCAGGAAAGGCACTCAGCGCCCCAAAGGAGAACCTTCCAGAAATCTAGCACTAGGGCAGGGAGAATTTCTATCTACTACACTGCCTTGAACACAGTGTGTTTGTGAGCAGAGGAAGGACAGTAGCTACTGAGACATATTTAACAGGTCATTTGGTTTTGTGGCGCTGCAGATTGAACCAGAAGTACTCCATTCACCTCATGACTTAGATGTGGCAGAATGGAAAACTTTGATGGTTGAAGGGGGAAGTAACAGCAGCTTTTCCCAAATCTAATTTTCATTTTAAAAGGCTGAACTCTAATCCAGGACTAGGCATTTTAAAGCATTAAAATTAAAAATATTGAGTATGAAAGCATTAATGTTGAAAACTAGACAGAACCAGCTCAGGGGTCACAGTGACTTTTTACAATCAAATAACAGCAACAAATAGAATTTATGAAGAGCTATTTGGGCCTAAAGGGAAAACTGGTCAAGCTTCTTTCCAGCTAAGCACATACAAAGCTCCTCATACTTTGACAATTTCCTCAGAGGGGAGAAAAGTATCTGTTACATACTCTAAATTTCTTTAAAAACCTTCCTATAGTCATTTTATGAGAATGCATATATGCGGAGATGATTGTGAATTTTCCTGTTATTGGCTGAAAGAGAAAGTTTCACATAGGACACTATCTTAGCTCTAAGTCACTGATGAATAAGTCTCAGAAAAATGAATCCTCTATGGTAAATATACTATGATGTAAATGTATATCTATTATGATTTGTATGTGTGTCTATAATACACGACCCCCTCCTCGTTACATATCTACTTGATGTGCTATGTGCTTTCCCTCCTATGTCTAATTGTACTGGCAGAAAGAAAATCATTTCTGATTAGCCATGGGGGGAGTCACCTACACCTGGTTAAAATTTGATAATTAATGACAGTGGCAGAAGTCTCTTGACTTCACTGGAACTAGGGATGAAGCTGTTTCAGTCAGAAACTACAATGTGGAACAGGTACCGTATCCCTCAAAAATGTTCAACACTGAGTAGATTACACTTTCGTGGTTTAGTAGCCTTCATTGTGGGAAGCTACCTGAGCAGAGGCTCAGAACCAACAGCTGAAAGCCATTTCAGCATGGCGGTGTCACGTGGACAGGATTTGGAAGGGCTTCCAGATGATGAGAGGCTCTTACCTGCTGTTAGCTTTACAGTTTGCTTTTCCTTCCTCCAGAATAAACACTGGGCCTTAAAATGTACTGTGTGCATGTGGAAATGCATCGGCTCTCTGTCACTTGAGGATTTACTGAATAGCCCGTTACTAGCGAGCCTTTCAAATTGCTAAAGCATGGCACCCAAGTCACTCACCCCTGTATTTCATATTTCCAGCTACTGTATGTCAGTTCAACACACAGAAGAACCACAGGGGTGCAGTGGGCAGACTCAGGGAGGGGTGAGCTTCTTGGGCAGAATGGAAGGACCTAGGTGGTATAAACACCTGGGTGATAGGCCATGAACCAAAGTCAGATTTACTGAGGACCATGGCAGAGCAACAAACGCTGTGGGGATAAGAGAGGCTCTGGTGCTTCTACCAAGGATACAGCTTTGGGGACGCAGGCTGAAGTTGAGGCCATGGTTACAGACAGGTCATTTGCATAGCTAGGTTAGTATTTCAACTTTCTTTTCACCTGTGTGTGGGAGACATGCAGAGGCCACGGGGGGGATGGGGGAGGGTCTCCCACTGTGCTCTTACTGCCTGAGACAGAGATGCTCCCTGTTTCAGCTCAGGGGGCTGGTCACTTAGCTCTCAGGATATGCCTAGTTCTGCCCCACCAATGCCAGGGTTCCAGCACACACCACCGGAGGCAGCATTTTGTTTTATTTTTTTTTAAACATAGACACTAGGCCCTTATACGCACAATGCAAGTGGTGTTACCCACTAAGCCTTCTCTCCAGCCTTAAGTATTTCATTTTTAAAAGAATTTATTTCAGAGAGGCCAGATTAAGGAAGAAAAGGGTGTGGGATTTTTTTTTTTTTTTTTTAATAAATCCAGTACTGAGGCCTTTGCCACAGCAATGAATAATTCAAAATTCCCCTCAAGTAACAAGTTTCCCATTTCTAAAAGGTGGGTGGCCTTTTAAAGTACAAAAGGATTTGGTGATATGCAAAAGTCCCAAGCTTTGACCAGTGAGGTGGCTTAGTGGCTAGAGGGACTTGCCACCAGGACTGATGGCTGAGTTCCTGGGGCCCCCGTGGTAGAGAGAACTGACTTCTGCAAGTTGTCCTCTGACTTCCACATGCATGCCATAGCATCTGCACACCACTTTGCTGCTCCAAATAATACACGTAATAGTTTAAAAAAAAAAATCCGTCTTCACTAACCTGCAGTCTAGATGATGTATTTACATGTATGTAAATCAGCAAACGATATTATGATTAGCAGTGACAGGAACAATTTTAACAATTATGAGGCTAATCTCCCCCAAATCTCTCAGACATTACGTATGTCTGCAGGTGATTTTCTATTTTATGACACAATATATTCTTGTTTTCACTAAAGGAATGCAAACCAAATTCAAATTCACAAATTCTCCCCCTGTCCCTATCTTTTTTTTTTTTTGAGCTGAGGATCGAACCCAAGGCCTTGTGCTTGCTAGGCAAGTGCTCTACCACTTAGCTAAATCCCCAACCCCCCCCCCCCCCCCACTTCCCGGCTTAGAACTCTTCCCATACAAGCAGAAGAATTTAAATCTTAGTCAAAATTTGTATAAGTTTGGGGGCATGGTCTTGGAATGACTAAGCATCTCTGTCTTCCGTTCTCACAGTAAGCCTGTTCTGTGTCCCTGGCCCCATGGTTACATCATTCAAATGACTCTTTTCTGGTCTTTGGGCTTTTATTTAAAAGCACCTCCTATTCTTGTACTAGGCTGAACAGGTAGGAAGGGCAGGTATTACGGCTACTTCATGGAAAAAGCCGAGTCACTTAAAAGGCTGAGATGTGTCCCAGACAATGTGGGCAAGTCCCAGGAGTAGAGCTCAGTTCTGTAATTTAGCCAGGTGCACTAACATCTGGATACCAACAGAAAGACTTAGTCACATCCATGTGAAACTTGGAAATACTGTCTCATAAATCCAGTAACAGGGCAATCAGAGGTCTTGTGTGTGTGTGTGTGTGTGTGTGTGTGTGTGTGTGTGTGTGTGTGTGTGTGTGTGTCGTGGGTGGCCATTCTTGGGATTTTTCACATGGGCACCAAGGGATTTGAATTCAGGTTTTCATTCCTGCACACGGAACGCTATTACCCACTGAGCCATCTCCCCAGGCCCTGAGGTAGCTCCTCAGTGCAGCAGATTCTGGTCCCTTGCTCTTTATTCTTCTGCCATGTTGAAGGAAGGAGTAAAGTATATGTAACCACAGTAATTATAATTGAATAGCGCAGTCCTGACCACACCCTGTCATCATCACTCAGAATCTCAAGGAGTTGAATTTTTAGGCAGACTGGAAGTAAAAAATAGAAATGGCAAAGATGCCCTGTAACATGAATAGAAACAACAACAACAACAATTAAAACAGCTTACCTTGCAGCCTTCACACGTAATGACACCATAATGGATTCCTGACGATTTGTCTCCACAGATCTTGCATGGAATAATTTCAATTTGAGCTGCAACAGAAGCATGCAACCAGTTAATTACATTTTCTTTTAAACACCTTATAAAAGCGTTCCCCGATCAGCATTTGTATAGTGAAAACTAATAACCTGCTAAACATTATCCTGCATTAACTATTCATTGCTGAACTGTGAGGGTCCCCCTAGAGCCCTGGACTAAATTATGGCTGCTCGTTATATAATAGCTTTCGGGTTATTAAAATGGGTCATTTGAGAAGGTGTTTAAGAGCCCACAAGAAGACTGGAATCAGCATTTCAAAGGCTTCCAGAACTGGAGAGTTCGCAGTTTAGGCCTCAGAGCAAAGCTGATACTAAAGTGTGTCCCTTCCCATCCCATCTCATTTTCCATCATTATTTTTAAAAGGTCATAAATCTGTCTTGGCTGAGCATGTGGCTTTTGACTTGTAGAGAAAAATACACCCCCCCAAAGTCAGGCCTACTTAGGAAAATGATTCAATTCAAAATATTAATAAGTTACATATGATAGGAAGGGCTCCTCACTCATCCTTTAAAAGAATTAATGTAGTTGCCATGTGTTCAAAATTAGTTCATCTTTGTACAGCCAGACCTTTCAGCCATAAAGTTAATATCCTGCCTGAATTTAATAATGATGAATTTTGCCAAACAGGAGAAGTTGCTTCTGAATTTTTTTTATGATGGAAATTGATTTTTCTTTTGGTGCAGCATGCATGTATTTTTATGCAATTGATTATTTAAAGCTGCTTGCCTCTGGAAAACCAATTGATTAAGATATCACACCAAAGTTCGAAGTCCTGGCTAGGCATCTATTCATCTCTAAATAAACACACTATGTTTCCAGTAGAGTCAGAAAAAGCAGAATGGAGAACTGAAATATACAGAAGAGAATACATGGGGGGGAAATTCCCACATTTAACTCATTTCTTAAATAAGACTTCTATATGAAACTCATGGAGACCAAGACTGATCTGCAGTGATGACTATGATCCCATTTACCTAGAATGTTCTGTTGTGCTACATTTACATTCCAAAATTTTCACCGTTGGATATCACCACAGCACATTATCTGCCGAGTTATACATGCAGATAGAATAGCAAGTGCCCTAGTTAATTTCATTTTATGCAAGTATTTGGGTAGCTTTATACCTTCCACAAAGCAATGGTTCCATCCAGGGACTCTGTTGCACGATGTGTGCAACACACACAAACACACGGCTTACTCTTTTCTAATGACATACCATATCCAGTTACATTTTTTGTAACCACTGACTTTGAACTTGATGCAATGATGTAATGCCATATCCAGACACACAAAGTTCCTGGATTCAAACTCATTATAAACTATGCAGTCTGCTAACCCCCTTCCAAGAAGATGAACACAAGTGTGTGGTGACTTCAGCTATTCTAGAAGGAGGGTCTTTTCCCTGTGGAGTTTTTCAGCGCTTCATCCCATGCTTGCTCATCCAAGATTGAGGTGTGTGTGTGTGTGTGTGTGTGTGTGTGTGTGTGTGTGTGTGTATGCATATGCATGTGACAGCAGTGCCTACAGAGGCCAGAAGAGGGCATCAGGTTCCCTGGAGTTGGAGTTGTCACAGGTGGTTGTGAGCTGTGACCATAGGTGCCAGGAACCCAACTCAGGTTCCTTTGGAAGAGCAGCAAGGACTCTTAACCAATGAGGCATCTCTCCTGACCAGATTTAGAGAGTGTTCAAAATCATCTGGAGGCCTACTGTCTCATAATGGTGCTATTGCAACTTAGAATGTTTAGAACTGTATTAATAAACATCCCATTTCCAACTGTGCCTTGTCTGACTTCCTCGAGGGAGATAGCATAAGGCCCCCGTATTGAGCATTCCCCTCAATATTTTCTTCAGTAAAGTCACGGGAAAGGCAGTCTGCTGCACCAGGCAGAGTTATGCTTAATGCTTTTCAGACAAGGGGCAGAGAGAAAGGCATCTTAAAAGTTCTGTCAGCCCACACAGTTCCAACCTGGGTTTTCTCACATGCATGAACTAGTCTATATTGAGAACTGGCTGCCTCCACCCTGACCTGTGAGGAAAAGAAAAATTAGGTAACACTACTCAGTCCACCTATTAAACAGGATTTATCTAAGAAATAAAGACAAACAACTAGGAGCTGCCTTCTGTCCCTGCTCCACTTCAAACTATCACTGAAATGACACGAGCAGACCTTGATACCCCTCCACCCCCACCCCAGTGTAAATCAGCATCAGAACCACTTGGGTCAAACTGAACAGCCTCACTCATCTTCATCCGGGGCCTTTCAAGAACCATCTTCAGGGCACAGCAGCTCAGTGGGTGGACATCTGCCTTGCAAGCAGAGGACCAGAGTTCAGATCTCCACCACCCGCCTAAATGCCTGGTAGGCGTGGCAGCCAGTCTGTAATCCCAGTGTTTGGGAGGCAGGGATAGGAGAGTCCCCAGAGCACACTGGCTATCCAGACCAGCTGAATTGGTGAGTACTGGGTTCAATGAAACGCCATGCCTCAACATAGAAATAAGCTAGACAGCGGCTAAGAAAGACACATGACTCAAACCTCTGGCCTTCACATGCATGTACACACGTGTGCGTCCACACAGATGCAAAACAACAAAATCATCTTCAGTCTATCTTAAAGATGGAAGACACATCTATTAGTTCTGTCTAAGAATCTGAAGACCCTGGGCGGGCCATCCAGGGAGACTAAGTTACACTGCCTGAATCAAGTTGGGATGTGACTGCTACTGCTGTGCTCTGGGGTGGACTTTAGAGAGTACTCAGAATGCTTCTAAAGGGCTATGGTAATGTTATATATAGGGAGCTTTGGTGGTATGCTCACAAGATGGGGAAGGGCTAGAAGTATCATCCCAGCCTTAACACCATCCTCTAGGAATGGCTCATGGCCTGGCTGGGGGAGGGCAGCAACTAATGGCAGCACAGCCTCTGGTGGCTGCTGGGTCAGGGCTGGGGGCCTGAGTCAGGCTTTGGCAGCCTTGGTCTTCAGTCTTGCGTAAGTTCAGGTCTTTCAGATCTCAAGGCTATCCAAACCCAAGCTGATTGCACAAGTTTACACAGAGGCCACAAAGCTAAGAATGAATGGGCGCACGGAGACTCACTTGTCTGTCCAGGATGGGGCCATTCCCCTGGACCTTTGTTCCATCATGATGTGCTTTGCCCGCTTAAAGGGCCCTGCTAGCTGACCCCCCCTCCCCCATGGCTGTCTTCTCTCAGGAGATATTTCCACCCTGAGTGCTCTTTGGGAGTGATGAAAATGCACCTGCTCCTACCGAAAGCCCTCTGAATGTCATCTGATCACAGGATCACACGTGTGGACATTCCCACAGCAAACATTTGCAACTGGGAACAAGGCACTGACCCCTCTCCCCATTCAATTGCCTCAGCTGCCCCAGTCCTACTTACTCTCAGTTGCCTGACTCAAATGAATCAGAGAGAAGAAAACCATAGTTGACGCCTCCCAGACATTTCAAAAAGATGGCGGTTTAGTCCCACCAATTTAAGTTTTCCCTTCAACAGGAAGGATAAGAATCCCTTCGCCTTGTATCCCTTCAGCCTTTCCGTTCTCAGCCAGGAAGCACTGTCTTCTCCACATAATACTCTTTCCACACAAAGGATGTGTCTTGGCTCCTGTGTCTACCACATACATGAACTTGGCCAGCATTCCAAAGCATGATCTTTGTCAGACACTACCACGGTTGACAATCACAAGTACACAGACTAACGTGTAAGCACACGTGCATTTCTCCCAGCCAGCATCGCTGAGCAGTAGACCCCTGGATGCCAGACATGGCTGTATGGCCCCAGATCAGCCTCCCAATGAGCAGCCTTGCTAGGAAAAGGTCTCGTTTGCTCACCTTTTTTTTTTTTTTTTTGAAAGCCCTATTGCCTAACTAGTTTGCTCTTGTACACTCTACGTAATTCAGGCAGGATCTCCACTTTCAGAGGCAGATTTCTACAGCTAACAAGTGACAGTAGGAAGAAGCCTGAGAACGCCAGCATGCCAACAGATCACATGATTCTTGAGCTGGGTGGTCACTTAGCACAGTGATGGTCACTTAGCACGATACATGCATGAGTGTGTGCGTGTGTGTGTGTGTGTGTGTGTGTGTATACATATACATATAGTTTGCTTTTTATTTCTCATCTACAGGAGAAGTAGCCATCAGTTCCTCCTATGGGTGAAAGACTGCTTAACTAAGCAAATGTGACTCTGGGCCTGCAAGGTGGCTCAAAGGTCTTAAAGGCCTTTGACACCAAATCTGATGACTTGAGTTCAGCCCCTAGGACCCACATGGTAAAAAGAGAGAACTGACTCCTGCAAGTTGTCCTCTGACCTCCATATGTGTGTCATACAACATTTGTGCCTAGACACACACACACACACACACACACACACACACACACACACAAACAATTTCTCATCATACCACCCTGCCAAGCCGAACAGTCTGTATAACTATCAATGAACTTGCACTTGGTACACAATCAATGGAGGACCAGGCAACACCTTCTCAGCAATCTGGATGAGCCTACATGCCATAGGAACCTGTGTCAGTAGCATTTCCTAGGAATTACCTGCCCAGCACATAGCTGAAAATTACCATTCACATTTTGGGCTACCTTCTCAATTTTGCAGAACTCCAGGTAGAATGTTTGACCTTCCAGTGACTGACCTCAGGTTTACCAATTCTTAAGACTAGGCAAATTAGTTAGTCCCTCTGATCCCAGCTTCCCAGTTGAATATTTGCTGGCTGGTATAGTGTATGAACGGCAGCCTCTCTGAACCATTTCTACAACGTCTTTTTATACATGAATCCTCTTCAGGCACATACCGCTTGGTTCTTTGACTTCCTATTTGATAACTACTAGTTGCTATTATTGTTGTTGATAAGGAGTCCTGCCTCATAGTGGAATGAAATTCTTTCCTCTGGAGTCTAAGCTCTTTGCGAAGTGGGGATAGAGAAAAGCTGCTTATTTTCTAAGGATGGTGAAAGGCAATTCGTGCTGGCTGCCACAGCAGCACGACACACACCAGCACTTTTAGGTTCAGTGACAGTGTATGTCACAAACGGTAGTGGGATGTTGGTGGTTTTTCTGTTGGTTCATAGAAAATATGAGCACAGCGTATTCATTTTTCACTGTGGGCTCATTTGCACACCATCCTTTGTGTTTGTATGGGTGCATGTACACATGTATGCATGAGCATGTGGATGCTAGAGTGTGATGTTGGGTGTCTTCTTCCATGGCTCACTACCTTATTTTTTGAGATCAGGGCTGTCACTGAACCTGGGACTTACTAATATGGCTAGACCTTGAACCCAGGCATCCTCTGTCTCCATCTCCCTGCTACACCTAGTTTTTTTTTTTTTTTTTTTTTTTTAACCTGGGTGCTGGTGACTGAACTCAGGTTCTTATGCTTGTGAGGACTGAGTCATCTCAGCACCCATACTATCTTGAATTGGACTATATGTGTTTGGGGTGACTTTTGGATTGTCAGGAAAATGGCTAGTGGCCAAGCCATGGGTACAGCTATGATACTATATCTGTCACACATGTGGATGTCAATCAGTTTTGCTTGTGTTGAAAAAAAAAAATTGCAAAGATCTCCTTGGAAAAGGAAGTCTGTCAAGGTGTTTTTTCTTCCTGGAAGGCTGAGCATGTGGAGGACATTTTCCTTGCTCTGTTACATATTTCTCTAACATTTGAATTTTTTTTTTTAACAACCAGCATGTATTACTTTTGTAAGCAGAAAAACCAATAAAGATTAAAAAGAAAAACCCTAAGGCATTTGATTTTATTTTCAGTCAAATGGCCGAGGCCTTTGTGGATTAGTCACTTTATTTTATCCCCAGTTTAAAACTGCTGGGGTATTAAAGGCTCCTGGAGCTCCCACATGGCATTGCACAGCAGCATGGCCTGTGTGGCAAGGCCGCCTGACCCAAAGCCTTTGAGTCTTCACCCTGGAATGCCTTTGGAAACTTCAGGTTTCTGCAAATCTCGGTTCCTCTGGTTGCAGGCTCTGCAACATTGGTTGTGCGGGTTGCACCCTACCCAGGGGAGTCCACCTCAAAAAGGAGAGGTCCATGTTCCAGTTGGACCTGTTGTCCTGCTGAGGAGGCCTCTTCCGATTGGCCTGCGCAGAGGAGCTGATTTTGTTGTTTAAACCATCCCTTCGCGTGGTACCCTCATCCACAGTGTTACAACTTGCGGAGTGCTAGCCATGGGTGTAGTACAGGGAAAGGTCAGGAGCCCAGTGGCAACTCTTCTGTCTCTCCTGCCTCGGGAGGACTGACCCATCCTTGAAGCTCACTGAGCATTCTCCTTGTATCTCTATGGTAGGAGAAGCAGCCTGTCACCCTGGACCTGTGGCTTGGAATACAGTGTGGCTCGGTTCCCTGGCCCCCTACATGTGCCACGGTCCAGCTGCACTCTCAGAAAACTCATAATCAACTTGTTTTGCCATTGTGTCTACTAAATATATGCTGCTCAGAATGCTAGCTTTCCCCCAGAAGATAGGCTTTTCTTCCCTTGATTTTGGATTCTTTCACGACAGTACTGAAATCATTGCCACACATCACCAAAACAATTAGACCCCTAATTAGGAAAGTCCTACCCACTCAATACCCATTCCATAAGCAGCCCCACCGTCATCTTCCGGCAGTGGTAATGACAGCCGAGAGTTACAGAGCTCTGTGCGGTTTTGAAAGTTTTTGACCTCATTAGCTTGTTTTGACTTCTACATGCACAGCATCCCTACAGGAGGCATCTGTAGCATTCCCATTCTACAGATGGGGAAGAAAAGCCTCGGGAGGGTCACATGAAATTTCCTTCATGTTTACATATCCCAGAGCATCATATACATGCATGCAGGCAGACAGAGAGACAGACACACAACTAATGCACGTGATATCTCTTTCCTATTCTGGCTTATTAGGTATCATGGAATTGTTACTCGTGGTCTGCTGCTCTTAAGAACAAATGGTACCAGGGAGAAAGAGCCGCAGAGCCATCCAGCCAAGAAGAGGTGGTACCAGCCCTCCAACCTGTCCTTGACACCTGACTCCCTGGGTGGCCACAGGTAAGTCACACCTCTACTTCCTCCACCTATAAAAAGGGAATACGTCTTACCTCCCAGGCAGTGGTGGTAAATGAATGCCTTTAACCCTCTTTGAAGATGAAAAACCTATATAAACAGGAAGCTTTGAGAAGCTTGGCATATCACGGTTGGCAAGAACCAGGACGCCATGCCCTCACTGCCCACAACAGGTCCACCACAAAGAATCAAAGTACACGGTGCTATAATTTGTACCTGTGAGCTAGACATATGTTAAGTTTTAAGCCCTTCAGATGGGTTTGGGCATCACTGTGATAGTTTCCACCTGAAAGAAAAAGGCCCTTCAGATGGAGAAGTCACAGCAAAGTCACTGAGCCACACTATTTAAACAGGGCTAGACCAGTCATTTGGGAACATCATTGGTGCCGTGACGCCCACTTGGTAAACATAGTACATGTTCATGTGATCCTCAAATGTCCCAAGATTCAGTATTAATTTTTTAAATTGACTTAAATGACCCCACCCCCCTGTTAAGCTACAAAGAAACAAAGACCTATATTTTCTGTGCCTTTGCCCTTGAAGACCTAAATTTTACCTATTATGAAGGTGGTATGTGTGTGTGTGTGTGTGTGTGTGTGTGTGTGTGTGTAGTACATTCCAGGTAAGCACTCTGTGATGGGCCTATGTCCTCAGTCCATGAGCCACTCCTTAAAAACTTCACACTGACTGAGTTTTCCCCTGAAGTTTAGCAGCTTTTAAAATAATTTTTAAAGACATAACTGTAAATACTCATTAAATACATAGAGATTCACAGACAGACAGATATACACAGACACATCTCTACCTCAAAATACAAAGATTGCCAAGTATAATTAAAACTGAGCACAACTAGACATTTGGAACTTGAACTATTTTGTGTCCCATTTAGATGGAGAGGAGTTCAAACAGTGGCCAGAATGTCCTAGAATGAATTCGGAGAGAGCTGAGCTAGTTGAGTGTGCAGGAAGTCTCTGAAGAATAAGGAAGCCAGGCCCATCTTCTCATGTGGTTTTCTGTGAAGATGCAGGTAGTTCTGACAATGGGATAGAACATTAACCCCTTGTAATGTTCCCACCCAAACCTGATTAAGCTTTCCTGAGAAAGAGACTCACATCCCCTGATGGATCTGTGTGTTTGCTAAAAGCCAAATCCAGATGAGCCTGCTCATCCCTGGGTGGGGGACATTCTATCCAATGAGAAAGGAATCATATTGCCATGGAGGGGAGTATGGGAAGGCTTTGATTTTTAGACCCAAGTCTCTCTAGAATTCTGTCTCCATAGTCATACACCAGGTGTCTACATTTAAAGTAACTGATTCCTTGACCTCTTTTGGTAACTCCCTAGTTACCAACTAAACCCTGAGCAACATGACTCGACCAGCAAGAAGAAAATGCTTTCTAAGACGTCATTCTGCTCATGAACTGGGCCAAATGCTGAGTAATTGGCCCTACCCCCACCCCCAGACGATGCCACTAAGATCACAAATACAAACCTTTTTTTTTTCTTGTTTCCCTAAATCTTATCCCTGTCAACCACAGAGCACATCTGTGGCTATGAATCTGTGGTGTTAATTGAAATCAGAGACCAAGGAAAAGGTCACTAAACATTCTAGCAGAATTCCCAGTTGGCATGAAGCTTCTTTGAAGATTTTCTAATGAACTAAAGGAATCTAGAATCAAATATATATGTATACACAAGCATATTTTCCAAGTATATAGTTCCTGAAGATTTTCTAGGACTCCAGGTCAAAGAACATTTAGAAAATTTCTGCTAAATCTTCTGGTGTGGGTTAAATGTTATTTCATACCATCAGGAAAAATAGTCCATTTTATTTATTGGTTAGACTATGCTCAAGGGAGATTCCAGAAAGCTTGTTTTTAAATAGGCGTCTCTTATATGCTACTAGAAGCAAATGTCATGTCTGAAGCTGCATCTAATCTTTTTCTGAGATCGGCCTTACTCTAGATACCAAGTTCTCTTCCACTTCCAGCAAGAACACTCGTACCACATTTAGGTTAGGTCTTCCTGCCAGCTGAGGGCAAGGGGGTCAGTTGCTTGCTGCTGTCATTCAGAATCCGTTTCTTCGCAACAGCAGAGAAGTGTCTTTAAAGACCAAACCCAATCTAGAAATCTTATCTAGTTTCTGCCGCACCGGAACCATCAGAACTACTCCTACTGCATTTCACGACACAGCCCCACCATCCACAACTGCAGCATAGTTCTCACGCCCAAGCTCAAGAGAAAACCCCTTCATTGTACAGCCCCCCCCCCCCCCATCATTCCACCTGCCTGTGTAGACAGCAAGCTAGATCCATTTTATAATCGTGGTATTTCCAATGGGAAGCTTCTTAAATAATGGCTACATAAAATGCTATGAAAAGAACCAAGCAGATGATTCAATGCCAAGGACAAACAAGGAAAAAACCCACCAATCTGTGGACACAGAAATGGGTTTTATAGTAACTGGCCCCTGGAGTCCTTGACACATGGCACCAGAGTGCACTGAGCACAGAATTCTAAACAGCCTGGCTGCCTTAGGGCACTCCTGAAAAGGCCAGAGTCTCCTGCCTGAAAAGTCAACCACTGATTGCTAATTCTAGGTACCTACTTTCCATGACCTCCTCTCACCAAAACCAGATGGATGAAGCAAGATGTGTGCAACTGGGTCAAAGTCACCAGAATTCAGGTTAAGTCACGCAAGTGTCCCCGGCAAAGAAGCCTGTTGTTTCTTTCCTGACCTTGAGTGGTTTGGGAGCAGTGGCTGCTCCTCGCACAGCAGATGATGTCAGTTAGGAAGTATGCTGCAACCAAATAAACCCTGGATTCAGGATGAAAAGTTGGAAAAACCGTGTAACTTTAAGCCTTGAAAACGCATTTACCTCCCTCTGCATCAAGCCACGGGCGACTAGAAAGACAGCATTCTCCACTTACACGGTCATGGAACACAGAACCACGAGAACTTAACTTTGAAGGTCCACAGATCATGAATGGGTGAGGATGAAGGAGAGGACTAGCCAAG
The DNA here is from genome assembly GCF_903995425.1 of Onychomys torridus. Taxonomy (NCBI): domain Eukaryota; kingdom Metazoa; phylum Chordata; class Mammalia; order Rodentia; family Cricetidae; genus Onychomys; species Onychomys torridus. Next base: position 62,890,457 of record NC_050449.1, on the reverse strand, counting down.
GCCATCTCTATGTTCCACCTCCACACTGCCTCCCTATAATTCCTACGGGAGTGGAAGTTTGCACAAGAGATAGAGAAGGACCTGTTTTTTTGTTAAAACTCACAAGCAAGAATTTAGGCTTGCTAGAAGCAGAGGTGTAGATTTAAAGCTCTATCAGATCATGGGCTGGGGATGTAGCTCAGTTGGCAGAGTGTTGCTTAGAATGCATGAAGCCCTGGGCTCCATCGCCAGCACTGCATAAACTGGGTACGGTGGCACATCCTTATGAGCCTGGAACATGGGAAGTGGAGGCAGGGGGATCAGGAGGTCAAGGTTATTCTCCATTACATAGCAAGTTCAAGGCCAACAGAACTATGTAAGACCCTGTCTCAATAAAAAGACTGTAAGACCATAAAAGATGACAAATTTTACCAGTTCTCCAGTACATCCAACTCCTAAGACATGGTCTATAACATCTGAACATTAGATCTGACAAGTTCAAATACATCATAGATGATAAGTTCAAATACATCACAGATATGTTTCTGGATTACAATCCAATAGTGATCCCCCCCCCCATTTCTTCTTTCCTTCGTTCCTTCCTTCTGTGCTCTATTTTGAGACAGACAGGGTCTCACTATGCAACCTGGGAACTCACTATTGCAGAATAGGCTGGTCTCAAGCTCATAGCAATCCACCTGCCTCTGCCTCCAAGTACTGGGATTAAAGGTTTGTGCCAAAAGCCAGACCATTGATGGTGTTTCTTAAACATTCTTCATTGAGCCTTTGGAGGACAACCAGTAGAGCCAGGAACGGGGATATTCAGAAAGAGCGGTAGAAGGCGCTCTATCCCATCTCTGAATGCACACTCTGGAAACTTGGACTGAGAGACAGTTCCACTGTTGGCTGTAAAACATAAACTCAAGGAGAGGCAGCAGAGCTGGTGGGGCAGGGGAAGGTACTGGTTAGACACAAGGGAATGAAGAGCTCAGAGCTGGTGGAGGGGCAGGTGAGGGGAATGAACACTCTGGACCAGGTGAGAGACTGTCAGTTTTTTTTAAAAGAAGCATTGACATCTGAGCATGAGTCCACACACCATACTACCTTATAAATGTCATTTTTCTAGTAAAAAGAACTGTTTAACTGGGAGTTTTGCCTTAAAGCTACTTTTGTGTGTGTGTGTGTGTGTGTGTGTGTGTGTGTGTGTGTGTGTGTACACATATATGTGTGGGGTGGGGACAGAGGAGAAACAAGTATCATCCTCAGGCATGCCACCCATTTCCTTGGAGACAGTATTTGTCCCTGAACCTGGAGTTCACTGATTTGGCTAGACTGGTTGGCCTGCAAGCCCCAGGGATCCTCCTGACTCTGCTTCTCCAGCACTGGAGTTACAAGGACAATGCCACCATGCCTGGCAATCTTATGTGGTTGCTGTGGATTGAACTCTGGACCTCCAAGGCAAGCATTTTGCTGACCAAACTACTCCTCCAGCCTTCGGCTGCTTTTAAGTCCTGCATAGGAGTGAGATATGAACATACAGCAACATAGAGACACTAAAATAAGACACAGGACACTGTCCTTTCTGTCCTACATGAGGTGTTCCTTTGGCCTGTGAAAACAAACATTTCAAATGACACTCTGGCCATCCTGCACATGTCCCTGTCAACTGTCTAATATTGGCCATGTGGGTATCTGTCATGGATAGCTTGAGTGTGACATATTCATTCAGAAGTGACTTCTCATTTGCAGTGAAAGTGTGTGATTTCTAAGTACAATTAGGCACTTCAGGGTGGCAAGGTTTAGAATATGTTTTCCTATCCACTGCAGCACTTTCCACACAGGATGGAAACACATCTGATTGCTAACAGTTGCTATGGGTGCAGTGTACCGTCACAGCCATAGCTCAGAACAGCAAAGCCCAACACCACCAGCAGCTGCCACCTTATTTCACTACATGCTAACACATACACACTCCCCATACCTCACAAACTACATCTATCACATGCAATACTGCACCTGTCATTACTGCTAGGCCGCGGTACTAGGGACGTGAACTGGGCACAAAGAACCCACTAAAACAGTTCATCTTGTAGCATTATTATCACTTCAGATTAAACTCCAGCTTCTCTTCACATGAATGAGAGATATAAGCAAAAGTTATTTTTAGAGGAGAAGAAGGGAAAGTATGGAGATTTTAATTCCCAAACTCTATAGCCTAAGGTTGGGTCTCTGTCCTTTATCTTCCTAGCTATGTGAACTTGAGCATTTCATGAAGCCCCGTGTATTTCCTCGTGTTTCAAACCATTTCTGCCTCGTTACTGTAGCCTGTACAGGCAAAGGGTCCTGTAGCCCGAGGGTCTTCCACATAGCAGGCGCTCAGTGAGTGTTTGCTATGATCATCATCTCAGCCTGCCTGTTAAGGATGGGAGATGTGTCAGTGAGGCTGCAGCTAGAATGGAGGGGACCTTGTAAAAATGACAAGGGATAAGCCATTATTTCTTTCTATGTTTAGCAGCTTTACTGCGATTGCATAGACCCACCCCGAGAAATAACCCTCAACAGGCACACAAGGCATCCAGAGAAGCTAATGTTTCTTTCTAGAGCAAGCCATAGCAGAGCTGGCACCCTGGAGAAGGGCTGAGAGCAGAGGAAGTGGGTGAGAGCCTCTCCCCCCACTGCACACTGTGCTCAAGTGTGTGTGTGCGGGGGAGACTAAACTGCAGGGGAGGAGGCACCCACAGGTCCCTATGACCAGAACACCATTTCTCAGACACTTGGGCTAGAGAGTGACCATCTTCCCCCCAGGACTTGGCCTCCACTTCTGTCCTGAGCTCCACAGCTTTGGACTAGATGAGCAGCTGGATCCTGTCTCCGGACATGATGATTACAAAATCTTAGCTCCTTAACCATAGTCATGTCTTCCTGTGGTGTCTCCTACTGAAGGAAGAGGAGAAGTGGAGAGCGTGTGGCTAATTTCATTTGGGGGCTTAGAAAGGGAATACTATGAGATGTTCTCTTCCAGTCTCTAAGTCCCTGCTCTGGTGGACTTAGGACACTGTTTCTACAGTGGAGCTAAGCCCTCTAGTTTTGCCTACATGTTCCCTTTGTGTATATGTGTATTTCTATGTACATGTGGAAGCCAGAGGACAATGATGACGACTAGGGTTCCTCAGAGACAGGGTCTCTCTGTGGCCTGGAAATTAACAAGTAGGCTAGGCTTAGCTGGCCAGTGACCCATTGGGATCCACCCCCACTCCCCCTACCCCACCTCACATCTTGCCTCTCCTGCAATGGTTATAAAGGAAGTGTTACCATGCCTGGCTTTTAAAATGTGAGTCCTGGGCCTCAAATTCCAAGGCAAGGAGTCCACTGATGGCCCTATGTCTCCAGCCTTTTCTTGCCTTGTTTAGATAATATTTACTGCTCTCAGTGATTCCCTTTTATCCTGTTCTGGTGGGAGACATGCGGCAATTCAAGACTAAGCCACTGTTGAAGGAAAAGGAAAAAACAAAACAAAAACAACAACAACAACAAAAAACCCAAAAAACTTGTGTGCCCTTCGGAAGTAAACAATTGAAATCAAAGTGCTACACCAGGATTTTGCTCAGATTTTTGTCTCTTTGAGGGTCTACCCCATGCTTTAAGTCAGTAGCAACAATACTCACTGTAGGCCACATTAGTGCTGCACCCACTGTCACACATTTTCAAAACAAACCATTGCCATCTGCTGAGCATCTTAGGGTCTCAAGCTGCATTGTACCCACCCACAAATGTCTCAGGTATTATATTTGAAACCAAGGCCTGCCAGCACATAGAAATAATGCCTCCTGTAGCATCATAATAGCATGAGGCTCTGGACCACAGTTCTTTGTCTTAGATGCTGAGGAGCCAGTACCCAGTGTGGTGGCTATGGGCAGCCAGGACTTCCAGGAAAACCAACGCAACTACTCACTGTGCTGTGCCCTGGTTATTCAATATTATTCAAAGAGACCCAATACTACCACCACAAACAATTCCCAGAAATGGAGTTCAAGAAGGGTTAATGCCCAGAAAAATAATCATCGAAATGAGTGAGTACACGTCTAAATTCAAATTCTGAGTGTGATGGGAGTTTTTCAAATACGTAACCTTCGGTATGTTAGCTTTAAATTTCAGTCATGCCTCCAACAGTCTCGCCAATCGTAAGAAGGGTGAATATCACCTACTCTGGATGAAAAGTCATTTAAAACATCCCAGATGTGAAAGTAGGAGAGGTATTTGGTGGAGAGAAAAAGACATATAAATGGAGTGTGGAAGGGATAAGGGATAAGAGAGGGCAATGGGGATGAATGTGATAAATACACACACACACACACACACACACACACACACACACACACACACACACACGGTCTCAGGTAACCCAGGCTGGCTTCAAACTTTCTATGTAGCCGAGGATGGTTTTGAACTGATCCCTATGCACTGACTCCACCTCCTGAATTTCGTTATTACATAGGCTATCATGCCTGATTTACGCAGTGCTGGGGAATTAAATCTGAGTCTTCATGCACTGTGCCAACTGAGCTCCAGCTCCAGTCCATTTACAAATATTCTTTGAGAATGGCTCTCAAAGTTCAAGGCCCAGAACAACCCCCCCATGCTTCTAAAGGGATAGGAGGAATAGTCACAGCAATGACTTCTTTAAGATGTGGGTTTTACAATGTGTCATTCCAGGAGTTTCCCTTAAAGGGACTTGAAGGCAGCAGTTGAGATGGAGAAAACCGCTTTTTGAAGGCAGTGAGCAGTCTGTCTCAGGTTAACCTGAGTGGGGGGGGGGGCGGTCAAAGGTTTCTGAAACTTGGCACCACCAGATACCAGAGTTCTTGACCCATCTCTTAACCTGACAGGTAACTGCCATCTCCATCATTGTTATGATGCCACCGCTCACTTTTTAATTCAACTGAAACAATAACAAAAAAATGTAGAGCAAAGATTCTGTAATAGAAAAAAAGGGGGAGACTCCAGGGCTCACAACAGACTCCACAAGCCAGGGGGTTATTAACTAGTCTAAGAATTGGATTTGGTATCAAGTGTCATTTGAATTAATGTAGGTTGTGTCTACCGAGAAAACAGCTGCTAAACTGGGGGAGATTAGTCACAAATTCTTTCACCACGTGTCTAAATGGCCAGTGGGCCTTGGGGTTTGAGATCCCAAGTGGCAGCCCCGCGTATGACTTTTCCAGGAATATCGTCATTTGTCCCAGTCCAATGTGGGCATTCTTCCTCTTCTGCAGCAAGCCCAAACAATCCCCAGGAAAAAAGCAGACCAAGGGAAATATAGTGCTCGCAAATACTCTCCAGTGGCATGTTCTACACCTTAGAAAAGCGCCCTCCCCACCCTCGCCTCCTCCATTTCACGAGACAGGGTCTCACTGTAGTGCAGGCTAACCTTGAACTCTATGAAGCTAAGACTCGCCTGATCTTCTCTGCCTCTACCTCCAGAGTGCTAGGATTTCAGGCTTGGACTTTGGCTCGAAGTCATGAAACTTCAGACCATTTGAATCTCTCTAAACATACCCTCAAGGAGGGATAAAGCCATGACAGTAGCTCCATAGGACTTCAATGGCAACGTTACAGCTGAGTTTCACACACACACACACACACACACACACACACACACACACACACCCCCATCGTTGGCACCTTCTTCCACACCAAAACAGGACTGATCGCGAATGCACTCAAGCTGACACAGCCACAGAAAACTTGGCCATATTTCTTTTGTAATCACTGAGTGCCAGTGAGATGGGAAGGCAATGGCTGCTTCCTAGCCTTCCTCCGTCCCCCTGCAAAGAAAAATAGCCTGGGACTTTAAAAAAAAATTTTTTTTTTGGCTTTTGGTGGTAACTTTTTCCAGGGAATTAATGACTGGATGTTCTTGAGTATCATGTCCACTTCTCCAGCTACCATGGAGAAAAGACCAAGGCATTGCAGAAGGAGGTGGAGGCAATTCCAGAGAGGATGGCTCACCAACTTTTTGGCAGTGCCAGCATCACTGGCACAGATGTTTGGCTGTCCTGGTTGGTTGACTGCTTCGAAGGGACAAAGTTCACGGGAAAGGATGCTTCCTGGTACATTTGTTAAAATAAAATCGGCCCTGTTGCCTAATAACATACAGAACTTGGAGTGAGATGCTGTACCGCATTTTTTCCCCCCTGACAATACTGGTCAATGAGGGTGGACTTGGTGGAAATTCTGTTACCCCTTGCCACTGAAGAAAAGGCATTTTCTGATGTCATGCTCTGGAATAAACCAACTTGTTTGCTGAAACTACCTCCACACAAATTAGAAAATTATATGACGGCGAGTTTCTACAGCCTGCAGCTGGGGACACAGGTTATTACGACAAGCAGTGTCGGCAGGGTTTCTGGTTTCGCAGTAAAAGAAGATGACTTGAAAGGACTCAGTGGTTTTGATGTTCTTCTGAAATGAAAACCCTTCATGAGGGCAGAGCATTGGGCTGTCATTAATGTCAGCCATGCGAAAACACTGTCTCCATGGAAGCTACAGTCATCTCCCAGCTAAGACCACGACTTTCCACTAGCCGGCATGTGAGGCCCTGTGCTAGTACTTCTCTGGGGACCCCTTGAGCAATTCATTCTAAGCAATCACACGATCACAGTTTGAAAGCAATGTTATTCTGCCAGTGTGAGGGTCGAACCCAGTGCCCTGCTCATGCTAGACAAGTGGTCTACCCCAGCCCCAGGCCCGAGAGCACTTCAGCACATGCAGGCCACCAGTTTATTTTTAAAGTCATTCAATAATGTTCATGGGAGGACGTGCCCCACTCTGAGAAACTCTTGAAGTTAATGGTGAAGTCCTCAAACTTTAGAAGGCAAGAAGTATACATATGACCTTCAAACATGCTGCATCACATCAGCTCAAAATACCAGGTAAAATTGCAGTCATAGGGTTGGGGATTTAGCTCAGTGGTAGAGCGCTTGCCTAGCAAGCCCAAGGCTCTGGGTTCGATCCTCAGCTCAAAAAAAAATTATTTTTTTTTAAAAAAATGCAGTCAGCATAGTAGCTTCCCATTGCTCTCATTGAACCTCTTGCCATGCAGATAGTAGTAGATCTTGTTGAGAAGGTCAGGCTGAACTGGAGCAGCTGTCAATGTGTTTTATGACAGAGAGCACCTTTTATGTTCCGAGTCTGTTGCCTGACTACGTCGTAGACATAACAAAGTACCATACTTCATCTGAGAACTGGGTAAAGAAGGAAGCATGGTAAGCAGTGTGGACTTAGTGGGATAGTATTAAAAACACAGCTAACGTGTACTCTACGTAATCGAGTTGGGCCCAAGAAAGAGAAAATAAAGGTATTTTATTTTGGTAGGAAGTACACTAGGGTAGTGTTTGTATGTTTTCCTTTTCTATTCACACACACACACACACACACACACACACACACACACACACACACAGCATGAGCGAGCAAGAGAGCTATTCTTCTTCCATTCCTTGTCTAGAACAAATAAAAAGCATCAGGGAGCAGGTTAAACATAGTGAATGTTTGCTGTTCATTTTGGGATTTTCATACTGTAAGGACAAGTTACCCAAGTGTAGTAGAGCACACCTTTCAATTTTCGAGGATACAACCTATTTGTACTTGCCAACAGTGAATCTTTTTTTTTTTTTTTTAATTGAAATGCTCTTTGAGTTCCTTTTAAAAGTGTAACTCAGAGGCTTTCCATGTAGCTCAGGCAAACCTCAGACTCAAACTCTTGGTCCTCCTGTCTCGGCCTCTTGAGTGGGAGGATTCCAGGTATATGCCGTCATGACCACCATTACAACAGCCTTTGAAGACCACGGTGAATTTTCACAGAAAGACTGTCCGAGACCATGTGTGGGGTGGTGGTATTTACTACGGCACTCACCAAAAAACCTCACTCATGGTTTGTGCTTCCAAATTATAAATTCAAATTGTAACACTGATGTCTACCCTACTCTTTTCCAAGCCATGAGAAATTAAAAATCTATATTTTAATCTTTGTATTAGAAAATGGCTACTAAGCAGACACCAGTGTTTCATGAGTCCTATTTTATAGAAAGTGTCTGAATTTTTGTTTTTTTGTTTTGTTTTGTTTTGTTTTGTTTTGTTTTTTTTGGCTGAGGTCAACACAGCTTCTTTTATTACACAAAATGTGAGATCTGAAAAGTAAATGGCTAGAAACAACATTCTTAAAAAAAAAACAACTAAACTACTTCACAGTTAAATCTGGATGTTCATGCCTCACCCCAGACATATCTCAAAACTAGTGTTTGCAGCCATAGACTTTATAATTCATGTATCACTGGTTTCATCTGTTAGAACTCAACAAAAATATATTTAAAAATGCTTGCTTTAGTATCATATCTAGAAAATATCAATGGGGATGTGAACAGCTTTCATCATCCTTACTTAAATATCAGAGGGATTAAAGTTATTTTCATCGTGTGTGTGTGTGTGTGTGTGTGTGTGTGCACGCGCGCGTGTGCCCATGAGTGTGCCTGCCTGCCTGTGTATATGTGTGTGAGATATGTAGGCCAGAGATCACCTTTTTTCTGGCATTCTTTAGGCACTGTTTACCTGCCCCCATCCTCTCCCGTTTTTTTTTTTTTTAATTTTAATTGAGCCGAGGTCTTTCAACGACCTGTAGTTTGCCATTAATCTAGACTGATGGCAGGTCAGAGAGCCCCAGGGACCGATCTGCCTTCACCTCCCCAGTGTGTGACATTTTACAAGTGCTGGCCACCATGTCCAGCTCTTTCACATAGATTCTGGGGATCAAAGTCAAGTCCTCATGTTTACACAACGTACACTTTACCAGCCAAGCCCCCCCCCCCTCAGACCAGCACACTTCTTCTTTTTTGATGATGTTTACCTTCCTTGAGGACGGCCAGGAAAACATGTAAATATTATCACATGGAGGGTGACTTCTAAAAGGTGACATGGATAGTAGTACCCTCATTCTGAAATAACAGAAGTTCAAGTACTGAATGGCTGAACCCACACTTCGAAACTAAGATGCCAGCAGCCCAAAACAATTGATCTATCGTGTGAAACCACGACCACACTCACAGAAAACAGAAACAGCATTTGGCAGAAGAAGCATGCTGGTTTGCCGGCTCCTTTTGTGAGTCTGTGAGGAGCTTCTTGTGTGGACCCCTTGTCCTCTACCACACCAAAGCAACCCAGTTTAGAAGACTATCAAGGCAGCCAGGAATCGGCGTCTCATCTTTCAAGTTACTGCAAGGGGGTTTCACAGGATTCTGCCAGTGAAAGCCATGAACTTCTAGCAGTGCAGGGCATACACGGCACATTTAATATAACCACATAGAATACAGTCACAAGTTTATTGTTAGCCTTTGGAAATTACTGGTACTTGGGCAGCCTTATCTGTTGTCTTGGCAATCTTACATCTTTTAAGCCAACGGAAATATAGCCTGCACAATAACTTTACCACTCTGACCTCAGTCTAGAGAGAAATGACAGATAAGAAGAGACCAGTGATTTATGCAAGCGAGTGATTTGGTGCACAGCCCCACATCTTGGTCAGCAGAGGTGGCTGACATAATTAAAACTGGCTGGGTTTCCACAGCTTGGGGAACGCAGACTAGGAGCGTAGCACAGTGGCAAAGCAGTGCCCAGTGTGCTTCAAGCCCGGGGTCCATCCCCAGCCCCGCCTGTCCTCAGGAGGAGGGTAAAAGGCCTTGAATAGACCTGTCTCCGCTGTCCACAGTGACCTCACAGCAACCTTGAAACCACTTTGGGTGAGAACATGAAGGCAGGGGATCTGCCTGGAGTAAACCATAGTTTCTGTTTAGTTTAATGTGCTCTAGAGAGCAGAACTGGGCCTTTCAGCCCATTCAATCCTAGATCTTTCAGGACCTCTGAGATTACCCAGCTAAACTCCATATTCCTGAGGGCATAGAGATGGCTCAGCTGCTAAGAGGGCTTGCTATACAAGCATGAAGTCTGGGGTTCAGATCTCAGCAACCATATAATAATTTCAGTGTGGGCCATGTATGCCTGATGTCTTGGCTAGTTTTAGGTCAGCTTGACCCAAGCTAGAGAAAGCAGGCTGTGCAAGCCATGATGAGCAAGCCAGTAAGCAGCACCCCTCCATGGCCTCTGCATCAGCTCCCGCCTCTCTAGGTTCCTGCCCTGCTTGAGTTCCTGTCCCAACTTCCTTCAATGAGGAGGAGTGACATGGGCATGTAAGCTGAATAAACCCTTTCCTCTCCAGCTTGCTTGTTGGTCATGCTCTTTCATTGTAGCAATGAGACCCTAAAACACCATAATCCCAGTCCCAAGGGATTGGAGACAAGAGGATGGCTGGACTCACTAGGCTACCAGCTGCCAAAAAATATGTGAGCTCCAGGATCAGGAAGCAAGTCAGAGAGTGATAGAGGAGAACACTGAACGCCTTCCTATAACCTCTAAAAGTACATACATGTGCATGATCACACACATGTGTATACATGTACACACACTAAACAAAACAGCCCTTTACTCTTCAGCCAAGGCAACTGGGGCTTAGAGAGGTGAAAGGGTGTCCCGAGACTCTCCAGCTGGGGTGGCACTGATGTGCCCCCCCCCCATCTGCTTGCTCATCTGCCATCGGTTTATCCCATGATCCTCATCTCACGAAGCCCAGGTGAACAGACCCAGCTCATGTGGGAGAAGGGAGCAGAGACTGGGCTTCCTGGCATTTAGTCAAACCTTGGAGGCCATAGGGCCTTGAGTTTGAGGACAAGACACACAGGACTGCTCATGGTTCACAGTGGTGAAGTTAGGGAGAGACTATGAGCTTTGGACATTGGGCAGAACAGGTCGGGGATGGCCAGTCAAGGGGAGAAAAGATGCTCAGAAAAGAGAAAGAGAAACAAACCCTGAAAACCACTCTGGAACTAATTCGGATCCTGTTCCTGGCCATCTCAGTCCTCCCACAGCACACTGCAGACACACCCAGACATTCAGAAGTACTACTTGCCTTTCAAAGTCTCCCTTAATATCCATCCTCAGGTGCACAAAAACTCAAAACCCAGAGACATCCCTGGCCTTCTCAGCACAGGTCACCTGCTGTGAATATCTGGATTCATTCTTGATGACATTTATCACCTCTGGAAGGCTTTTAGCTGTCTCTGGGGTTGAAATGGGGTGAGGTTAGAGCGTCAGATGTTTACTGTGGAGACCCGTCTCCTTTCTTCATGGTTTTTGTTAGTGTCTAACACATGGGTGCCCAAAGCCACGGAGAAGCTAGCGAATCCCATTGACAGCTTCCTGCTCATGAGTGGGGTCCAGAACGGAAAGAAAGGGTTTCCTGCAGACATCCAAGGGTACTGTCAGGCATTTCCTTCTTGCACATAAATGGAACAGGAAGAATCAAGTGTATCCCTAACACCCTAGGCCAGCCTCTCTTCTGAACGACAGTGCTCATTTTAGCCAGCAGCCCCAAGAGGCCAAAGGGTTTCACAAGACAAAAAGAAAAGGCTAAAGAAGGCCCTGGAGAGACAGTTTAGCAGACAGGAGCACAAGCTGCACAACCGTGAGGACGGGAGTTCAAGTCCCGCCACCTCTGTAACAGGCCAGGTGCCCCGTGCACAGCTGTCACCCAGCTCCGAGAGGCGTGGACACAAGGACCTCTGGGGGGCATGCTGGCTTCCAGCCTAGCTCCACACTCCGGGAGAGGCCCTGCCCCAGAGGAGTTGGTGGAGAGATAGAGCAAGGCACTTGCCACCCCCTTCTGGCTTCCACACCTGCACACGGGCACGCACACTTACATACACATGTGCATACACTCACACAGACACCCAATAAATAAATCTTTCTAAAAGGCTAGGGAGAGAAGGCTTATCAGTTAAGAGTGCTTGCTGTTCCTTTAGAGGGCCTGAGTTCAGTTCCCAGCACCCACATCAGGTGGCTTGCAATCACCTAAGATTCCAGTTCCAAGGGGATCTGATGCCCTCTTCTGGCCACACATACAGATACTCATAAGTAAATAATAAATATTTAAAAATATGTTTAGAGAGATGGGAATAAGGGGTGGGGTTTTCACAGTAAGGGAGGTTCCAAGTATTCTTCTGACATCCAGGGCCTGGGCAGATGCCCCTATGTATGCTTTAGTTAGGGGTAACCTCAGAGATTACCTAGGCCCCATGCTAAATCTACGACTTACTGTGTGATCCTACTCATGTTATTTAGCCTTTCCCATTCTTGCTTCTTAATTGGTGTCATGGAGACAAGAGAAGTGACTTGACAGTGTTATGAGACTCAAGAGACTGGTGTACACTGGGAACTACTGGCTCCCATGATGTGAGCTATAAGTATTTTTATCTGCTCTCAGATAAGACTCAATAATCAAAGTTAATCTCCATCTGCTTTCCTGAACTAGGAATTACTGCTTAATCCCCGGATTACTCAAAGGTCAAGATGGCAAGTGGGTTTCAGCTCATCTTTCCAAGTTGGATGGATTTCCAGCATGTGCTGGTCGAGAGGAACAGTGCTACCATCAATTATAATGTCTGCCCAGGGTGTGGAGCTGAGCCAGGGTTCTAACACTAGGATAGGTAAGCCTCTGGGATGTTGCAGAGATGAGCAGCTATTTTAATATTTAAAAAAAAAAAAGATACCTGGAGAGGGATGGCCCTAAAGTCATGTGGCTTGGGTTCCAATTTTAGTCCACAGGTAACTGGTGAAGGGGCCTGGGATCCGCCATCTCTAAGCACACCAGTTTCGCATGAGGGCTGTTTTGAGTTGGAAGCAAGTAAAGGCAGCAGATGCAGGAAAGACCCCTTCCGCCTTGGGTAGGGCACAGGCTTCTCCTTGAGAAGGTATCCCTCCCCTGCCATCTCCTCTCAGGTGGAGGTGGCAACTCCACACCGGAGACGGGTTCTGACTCAGATCTGCAAAACCAAGTTTCACTGAACGGTCCCTCATGTCCCTTCATTCTGTATATTCACTTCCCACAATCCCCTGCTCTGACGACCTTCAAGCCACTTTTCTGTGCCTTGTCGTCTCTCAGCAAGTTTGCCAGCCTTGGTGGAAACAACACCCGCGCCTCCAGGTCTGACCATGTCTTCGGCTTCTACCTTGTCATTCACGTCACTTCATCTGCCTACAAGCACTGTCCCTCCCTGGAGGCAGATATTCCAGAGACATCCCTTTCTGCCACTGAGTCAGTTTTCTCATTTATTGATTCATTGTTTGTTTTTCCCTGGTGTTGCAGAAGCCTTTTTTTATTTTTTTGAGTAAGAAACTTTTACTTCACGATGCCAGTTCTTACTTAAATCCTGCGATTTACCAATACTGATTAAAAAAGAAAAACCTGCAAGTGAAGTAGAGAGAGGAATAGAGAGGGAAGGGGGCCTCAGATCCAGGATATATAGTTGTTGAAGTTATTTGAAGGAAAATTAAAAGCAGAAACCTGCCACACAGAGAGTCAGAACTCAGTATTTTCTGTCCTCGTTCAAAGACTATTCCTATCAATGACAAATATATTTGAAATGAGCAGAAAATGACAGCATTTTTGGCACGAAGAAAACTCATCCAGCACTGAGTGAAACCTCCTAAGAAAGACAAGGCTGCTGTGAATGCGACAGCTCTTTAATAACCCAGGCATCATTTAAAAATAGCTGGAATTAATTACAGGGCTAATGACCCATTGAAAGGCTTATTTAAATACCAAAGCCAGCACCCGAACAATCGTGGAAAAAGAAATATGGTTTAAAAGGGACTTTAGAATGCAGAAACCAAGAAGAGCGATTGAAATAAAAGTACACATTATCTTAGGACACTTGCTATTCTGCTGAGAGACACTGAGGATGTGAGACACTCAAGGGAGTTCTCATCCTGGGTAAGAGAAGCCACATGGGACAAACAGAAAGATAAGATAGCACATGGGGTCACCTGCTTGGAAAAGGGCCTCTCCAGCATGCAGATGTTTCTCTGTTACCAAAGTCTACCCACCACCACCCCATTTTGATTGTCCCCAGTCATTTCAATTTATTTTATTACATATGTTATTGTATTTTTGAGGAAGGGTCTCAGATAGCCCAGGCCAGTCTCCAACTCCGTAGATGAGAATGACCTTGAACTTAAAAATTTCAGTAGCATTACTTCTTTCTCTGTGTGTGTTACATGTGGTAGATACCAGAGGACAGCTTGGAATTGCTTCTTTCTTTCCACCACGTGGGACTGTGGGACTGTGGGACTGAATACAGGTTGTCAGGTTTGGAGGCAGTCACCTTGAGTAGCTAAGCCACTTTGCTGGCCCAACCTTGAACTTCTGATTCTCTCCTGCTTACACCTCTCAAGTGCTGGGATTACAGGCATACACCAGCATTCTTGGTTTTATGTGGTGCTGGGGATTGAACTCAGGGCTTCATGCATGCTAAGCAAGTACTACACCAGCGGAACTACCTCCCCAGCCTCCCTAGCCATTCTTAATATGCTATAGTAGAAAATTAAAAATTTCACAGAGAGGAACATACATATTTTAATAAGTCTCAGTGGCTATTTTAGAACTGCATTATATCCACGCGTTTCCTGTGCCTTGGTGTTCTGCGCCTTGTGTCTGCACCATCATAACCACAAGGAGGTGATAATCTTCCTTGTGTCCTACTTGCCAGGGACATCGCTGCCCTTCTTGATGTCCATCTGCTCCTGAATACTCTTTCTGTAAGCAGTATTCTGGGAACACACTAGGTGGCCAGAGCTTGGAAAGTATCATGACTTCATTCATGCCACTGATTATATAGTCTCTTGTCCTTGTTCACTACAACTTAGGCGTGTGCAACCTCCTCGTCGCCTGGCTAAGTTAGCGCCATGGAATCCAAAGCTTCCCAAAGCCCTTGGGCTCTCAAGGTGGAGAAGTGTGGTAGGAGAGTGGCGCCCTTGACATAGATTGGCTTCAAGGAGCAAATATAAATTTCAGTATAAATTGCTGTTCACAAAAAACGCTTTTAAACCGGCAATTATTTATACTGTACTACTGAAGGGACCCTATAATTACTCTGAAAGCGCTTGCCAACGTCTACTTGGTTTCATAATTGCCAACACAGCCTTGTTCAAAAGAATCCAAGGCTAGATTAAATTCTGTTTGGTACCAGGTTAGTGTTTGAAAACCAGCAGTGACTGAAGGATGCTGGGATCCTCAGGCTGAGGCAGGCAGCCAAGTAGAATGAAATGGTCCTCGAACTCATAGACGGGAAGAGGGGAAAAGTGGTAGATGGATGCTCAGCTCACGTTGCGTCAAGTTTTCTTGACTCCCTTTCTCAGAAACATTGTAATCTGCTGGGCAAAATGATTTTAAGGAGATGTTTTAAAAATGCCCTGAGTGGCAGCTATCCAAATAAAGACCAGCCCATCAATCCATCTATCTCTTTCCTCCTGTCCGGAAAAGATTCTTCCATTCTTCCGCTTCCGGCCTCTGTCACTAATTCTGTGTGGATCTGGGTAGGTCAACACATCTCAGAACACACACCCCTGCACAGGATTCACTGACATATTTTCTGAGTTTCTTTGTTACACACATCTCAACTTAAAACAGTAATCACTCTACTTCCTGTCAAAGCATGGAGAGCAGAAAAGTTTCTTGCTCTTTGCAAATGTGTTTTAAGTGTCTAACATTGGGGAGGGGTAGGAAAGAATGGTATCTCTCTTCTTTCATGTACCCCCTCTTTTCTTTTCACGAACATTCTGTGTGTGTGCGCATGCCTTCGCTTGTGGAGGCTGGAAATCGACCTCAGATGTCGTCCTCAGTCACACTCCCACCTTGTTTTGTGACACAGGGTCTCTCACTGGTCTGGAGCTCAACAATTAGGCTAGGGAAGCCCCAGTTCTGGGATTATAGGTACACACCACATTGCTGACTCTGTGTGTGTGCGTGCATTCTGAGGGATCAAACTGGGTCCTCATTCTTGAGTGGCAAGTAGTAGTTTACCAACTGAACCACCTCCTCAGCCCTCATGTTTGGTCCTATAAACCAGTTCAGTTGTTGACAAAGGGCTCTGTGTTCCCTACTTATCTTCTGATGAAAATATAGTTAAAATCTACTCTTGAGTTTGGCTACATGGCTTAGCAGGTAAAAGTGCTTGTTGCCGAGCTTGATGATCTGAGTTTAATCCCTAAAACCCCCATAGTGGGAGGAGAACATCAACTCCCACAAATTGTCATCTGGACTCCACACATACACTGGCATGTGTACACACACACACACACACACACACACACACACACACACTGAATTAATGTAAAAAAAAATTGCTACTCTGAAAACTGAAAGTGCTGTGGGAAGTTCACAAATAGAAATGTGGAGGAGAAAAAAATCTGGCCCAAGCGAGAGCTCGTAAATGTGCACCATTCTCTCCCTCACCCCCAGTTCTACTCTACCCTTCCTTTTGATGAATACCCTGTGGAAGAGTAAAAAGCCAAGGCGAAGATCTGAAGATACGTTTTGATAACTACTTGCTACAATCTCCTAGGGAGATGCTCTTTCTCACTCTGCAGGTAAAGGCATTGCCATCGATTGCCCCTATGTTTCTGAGAAAGCGTGACAGGAGGACCTGTCTGTGGGCCCTAAAAGTCAGAATCTCTGGAGCTCGGGAGGAATTAGCCCTGTCCCATAGAGGCTATTGGCTACAAATGGGGTCTCTTATGTCTGCATGCTCACAACTTCCCTTTATGCTCATTATGTCAGGCATCCCATTCTTGGTTCAAAGTCACCTCAGAAAGTCTTGGAAAAATGAAGACAGGCTGTCAACACCAACAGTTGTCTCTCCTCAGCTTGAACATGTCCTGTTTGCAGTTCCTTCCCTTCCCTTTGGGAAGGTACTAACCTGCCAATCTCCTTCCCGAGCCTTTGTTCCTGCATCCCAACTCAGTGAAGATTGAGAATGGATGATTTATAGGAAAGCATCATTCTGCAGAGCATGTCACTCAATGCCTGATTGACATTCAGTAAGTCTTGATGACGTGGCCCCAAACCCAACTCCAACTGTCCAGTCAACCCCACAGCCACTGGTTATCATTTTCTTCTTTGTGGAGAAGAAACTTCTCCAACTCCTCACTGGCTGGAATAGTTTTCTCCCATCTCTGCTCTATCTGCTTAATACTCATGGATTCTGGGCAAGTTGAGTTTTGAGTTGCCATGGAGGAGCGATGCCATCTCTCTATACTCAGACCTAAAAGTGACCCACTTTCTTCAATGAAGAAAGGGCTAGAGTGCTCACAACTATTATGGTTATCTGGGAGCCAGAGGGGTGGGCTCTGTGAGAGGATGTGTCCGATAACACTCTTGCCATGCCCTCATTTGGAAACAGAAGAGACTAGAGTGAAGTGAGTGTTAGCACTTGCCCGTAATCCCAGCTATTCAAGATCATCCTCAACTACATAGTGAGTTCCAGGCCAGCACAGGCTACATGAGACCCCATCCTAAACGAACTCCCAGGGTGGAAGTTACACGAGAGAGAAAAGGTCAGGGGAGGGAATGCCATATTTTGGCCATATTTTCTTTGTACTCTTATGTAATAAGCTACAACCTTTGCTTGGCTGGGCTGGTGATACTGTTACAAACTCTGGGGTCCTGAGTCAGAGTTGTCCAAGTGATAAGGGTACAAGAGAAACATCCTGCCAACTATGAACAAGCAGATGATGACTGGGAGTAGCCTTTCAAAGAATACAGTGCAGTAAGTCCTCCTGGCTCCAGACAGCTTTGTGACTGTCAAGCACTTCATAGCAGAAGGGCTCACACCTCAGCTGGCCAGAGCTTCAGTAAGGGCGAGCCTCAACTCAGTATATAGCAGAGGATGATCCTGACCTTGTGGTCTTCCTGTCTCCAGCTCCCCAATGCTAGGGTTCCTAGGGTTCACAATCACTCCTGTTGTTTGTGGTGTAGGGGATAGAACCCAGGGCTTGGCCATGCTAAGCAAGTGCTCTCCTAACTAAGCTACACCTAGAGCCCCACTTTACTCAACTTCTTGAGGATGAAAAATCATTATAACTTGTTTAAAGATTTCCTTGAAGCTTACTAAAGAAGTATGAGGTAATTCTAAATGTTGTTGTATACCTGGGGTCTTCTAAGTGACAAATGGACATGGCTCCAACATGGAGTAACTGCGGCCTGCTATCCTTTTCATCCTATATATTGTTTCTCCCACTCCATCAGCTTAGGAGTTCTTTTCCTTTCTTCAGTCATATGTGAGATGTGTTCTTGGCCCTCCCCCTACTGACTGGAAATGAGTATGCTTTCCTTTTTTTAAACATATAAATAGTTCTGGGGATCGAGCCCAGGGCCTCTGAGCTATACCCAAGCCCAATACTTTGTGTTAAGAATTTTAACTACATGCTTGGAACTCCACCAAGTTGCTAACATCATCAGGGAAAGCTGGGTAGAAAGCAATTATGAATAGGATGTCTTGGATCCAAAGTGACTTCCTGCGAGTCAGGCATAGGAGCTGTCCTGCTTGAACTTCGGTGCTGTTCTGGCAATGTGGAACGTGCCTGCTTACGTCCTAAGCCCTCAGCTAGCTCAGGTAGAAGAGGATACAGGAAGAGAGAGACGAAGGCTTGTTGCCGTAGGATGAGGGAACCATCTAACAGACAAAATGGAACTGACAGATCATTATTCTTGAACAGTCCAAGGAGTGTGTGATGGACCTGTGGCAACCACCTTTCTCTTAGTCACACAGTTCCTTGATAGTGATCAGAAACACATTCAATTTGAGAGAACTTTCTATCCGTTCTCCATGATTTTAAATGGATACATTTGAAGATCTGTTTACTTTTACTGTTGTTTTGTGCCTGGGCCTGCTTGTCTATATGTGTACCATGTATAGACAAGCCCTCTCTCTAACACCAAACAGCACATACGTCTTCAAGAACGTCAAATCTCTCTAATATTTCTTTAAGCCAAGCAAAACTCCATGCTCTATGAAAGACTCCAAAGGCAAATACATCTAATCTCATAAATGTGGCCACCAGCATTTTGTTCCATTTTGCTTCATGTTGCCCTGTTGAATCTTGACTTTTGTTTTCTTTCCTTCTTGATTATACAGTTAAGACTGAGTGTTGTTGTTTTTCAGTAAGCAAGCGACTTAATTTACACCAAGAAGCTGGTGAGTGGTTTGAATTTATGATTTCATGTTATTTTTGGACCAAGCCAAGCCACCACGTGTAGCCTATATGTGACAAAGTTTAAAATGAAAGAAAATAAGAAGCTGAGAGGAGCCACCCTTCTGTTTGCTACAAGACCACACCCCTGCTAGAAGTCTCTAGAAAATTCTCATCTCAAGTAAGTAGAGGTTGAAAATGATCATGAAGCCAAAAACAGTGGCCTACTTACATGCTAACAGGAGGCCATCAGGTAACCAGGACACACGTCTGAGTGGTTTGTTTTGTTTTGTTTTCCTAGGGGACGGGGGTTACACTGCTTATTTGCGTACTTTCTGAAGTGTGATATAACCAGGGCAATAACCACAGGGTCGTATTTCACACCCCCCAACATTTCCTTCGCACAACAGCCCAGTCAACGGCCACTTTTGTAATTTTGTTATGAATACACGGAATAAACTGATCTAAATGGCCTCTTTATATGCTTGCTTGGGCAATCTGTACAACTTTCCTTTGCAACAAGTACACAATTTAACTGTAATTTTAGCTCCCCTCCTCATATTTAGATATCATATAGGTTTACTGAAACAAATGTAGAAATGATAGAAAATTATAAAGAAAAACACATGATTTTTACTCCTAGGTGCTAATCAAAGCTTGAAAAATGTATATATGCACACACACACACACACACACACACACACACAAACACACACACACATACACACACACACACCCCTATGAATACCCACAGGGTGGTAGAGACAACTCTATAATCTAAAATTTTAAATATAAAACATGGTAAGTTTCTATTTCTATTTTTTAAATGTTGGGGAACGCAAACTGATAATTAAGTACTAATTATGATTTCAATGACAAAGTAATGAAAAAAAAAAGTGCAGCCCCTTAACTTCCAAAAGTACACAAGAATTCCATGCAATGTTGTAGAAAAACTTGAGAAAGATGCTTTAACCACAAGATGGCTCTCAAGGTTTTTGAACTCCCTTCCACAATGTAAGAGATTCTGAATTGCAAAACAGCAATACACTTTTTAAAGGGGCCATTAACCCAGAAGGAAAGTAAATGTCAATCCCAAACCACAGCCACAGGAGCAGTCTCCCAAAGGGAAACTGGAGCCAGCCCAACACAGTGAACCAAAAAGAAATGGTATTTTAATATTCAGACAGAGCCCCCGGTACCTAAAACAAACCACAAGCACTTTTCCAGCACCCACAAAGTGCAAGAGTCTGACCATGCAAATACCAGGGCATGTGCCTGGCAATTGGACAGCTTCTCAGTCCTCTTGGTCTAACCAGACACCTCCGTTTCCCCTGTGGAATCCCACTTCCAAAATGTTAGCTGAGTGTAGATTAGCAGGCAAGAAGTAGTGAATAGCTAGCTGTCCCACTTCACTTGAAAATGCAGTTGACCTTAAGCAGTTTCAGGAAAAATGAAGTTGACCTTGGAGAGTTTCAGGAGATGCTTCTGACATGTTTCAGTAACTACCATAGTCTTGTGTCTGCCATCTTACAGAGGCTTGGTTGAGCCTCAGTTTCTTTATTAAAAGTGTGGAGAGTGTAAGACCCACATCACCTCCTGGTATGGAAAAATATCTGATATTCAACAACAGAATGGTCCGTGTCATGGCCTGGGGGACAGAGGACTCCTGGCAGACCACATAATTTACCAGGAAATGGGCGCCCCTGTAGGGCCGAGCCATGGCTTTTCCTGTGTGGCTGTATCACAGGCAATCTTAATCAGAGGTCACTGTGGTTCACTCTTAGTGGTCATCAGGAGATTTGCTCTGATGCAGACAATACACACGCAATGGCTGTGGCTTACATACTTGTTTTTAAGCAAGCATGGCACTTAGTGTGCAAAGGTCATCATCCCCATCCTCCACAGACCTTCGTCCATCTCTCTTTGTTCTTTGATGCCCAGCCCTGTGCACACCGACTTAAACATGTCTGTCATTATACACACTTGACATCTGAGAACCATCCACATATACAACCAGACACAGAGACAGAGACACAGTTGACAGGCTGGGAAGGAGGCCCGTGTTAGATGGGCCTGCTCAAATCCTGGTTCTCACACAGAAGGCTGTGTGGCCTTTGGCAGATTGTGAACCTCTCTGGGCCTTAATTCCCCCTCATCTTTAAAGCACAGACAATAATGGTTCTCACTTTTAAAGCTGTTGACACACTTGCTGATCACTTAGCCCAGTGTCTGGCATGTAGAAATGAGTTAATGAATGAATGCTGTGCTGCTATGGGTTCCCAACTTTACCTGCATGTGACGTTGTTTTTCACCTCTGGCCACCAAATAAGAACTTCCTGTGGAACTTTTAAAAAAAATTATTATTACACTTACTTTGTGTATGTATGTGTGCATGCCTGCCATGACATATGTGTGGAGGTCAGAGGCTTGTAGGAACTTAGTTCAGTCCTTCCACCATGTGGAGTCCTGGGGATTGAACTCAAGTCATCAGGTTCGGCAGCAAGGGCCTTTACCTGCTGAGACATCTTGCTGGCCCCCTTTGGAGCCATTTTTCCTGGCTTTGATGACAGTTTGGAGAGAGCTATCCAAACCCTTCACTTATGAGAAAACTGGGCAGCCGAAAGCCATAGAACACCACTTTCCTGCATGTGAAACTTGCTTGGCTGGGGGAATTCTGATCTTTTGGTTGTGTTAAGCACGATTCTCTAAGTAGGAAAGTGTGTGTGTGTATGTGTGTGTGTGGGGGGGGGGGGGCTGGGTAGACTGTGGTGGCCCAACAGTGGTGTCCCCATGAGTTCCCCGAATACTATCTATCCTGTTCCAGAAGTATCTCAGCGAAGAGATAGGACGTTCTTGAAACCTCAGCCTCCGCAGTCATCCCTCAGCACTCAGAGGGACACTGTCTTCTTTTCACACAGGCTGTCTTTGAGACACAATAGGAGTTTTAACAGAGGGCGACACAATTTGATCGAGATACAACGGGTGCATTACCGAGAATTATTCGGTAAACATCCACACATAAGCCACTTGCTTTATTTCACCTTCACATTTAAATTATCAAAGAAAAGGGGAGTTAGGAGAGCGGAACTTGGCGGAAGGGGCAGTGCCCAGCACATGAGAGGCCCTGGGGCTCCATTCCCCCGGACCATGGGAAATTTGCAATTGACTAATTAAAACCATTTCAAAGGCTACTTTCTTGCAAGTAGAGGTTCAAGTGCTCTTCTTGGCTGCTGGTTTCTGATTGTGCTGAGGGCAGCACCAGGGGTTCCGCACCTGTGATGCGTGCGTGCGTGCACCTGACATGTAATCTGTTTGGTGGACTGAGCAGCAGGCAGGGGGCTCAGAATAAGGAAACAAACTGCACTTGTGCTGCGTCTTTGCATCTATGAAGCATTTGTACTTGGCTGTGAGCCTCCACCATTGTCGCCCTCGGCCACCTCTGTCTGCTTCAGATGGACTTTCTCCAGGTGGACCTGTTTCATGTTAAATGAGGGACAATGGCGGTTTTTAATGGAACAGACAGAGGGCAAGAGCCACATCTGAAAGCATACCCTAATGGGGCTAACTTAATTAGCCATGTCACCTACACACAACCTGGATTATACTAAAGCTCAATTTGGCTCAAATATATTTAGAGACCACCTGTTTTTTTTTTCTTTTTTTTTTTAATTAGGCAATTATGATGTGGCCTGAATTGAGAAAGTCAACACTCCTCAAACAACTATTTAAATACTTAAGGAAAATGAATTGTGCTTGGACTCAAGCCAGGTATTTGATGGGTTCATAAAATGTCACTTACCTCCTGGCTTGAAAACAGAAGTTAACTCTAATACAAGTTTCTTGTCCACCTACCAAACCCTTGATGTCGATGGGCTGCGAAGTAAGCACTGGGATAATATGATGCCAAGTTAATCAGAGGGGTCTGTAATTAACACACACTCATATGCACACTGTAAAAACCAGGGCAGCAAGGAAAGTCTTCCTATTAGGCTGTGTGATCAAGAAGTAATTAGTTAATGTCTATATGGCTCAAGTATATATAAATGAAATGGATGATTATAATAATTATGGAGAGCCCAGTTCAAAATCCACTTCAAGTTCAAAGAATAGTAATTTATAGATCTAAGTATAGACGCAAATATTTAACTCTGTAAAAATGCTTATTCTAGGGCCATTCCAGGTGTTTAATAAGTATACTCATGGCTAAGTTTTACTTCTTTTTCTCTCTTAATAAAGGATCTTAGGTGGTACAAAAATGCCTAATTCCCTGATTAGGCTTTAAAAGTATTTTAATTAAAAAAGTTTCATATAGGAAGGGAAAAGAAAAATGTTGGTGTTTCATGCAGAAACTTGATTAATCACACAGTGCATACTGGTAAACAGTTAAGGGACTTAGGTTTAAATACTCTGAAAGCTAAGTCCATATGGAAAATAAAGTAATAAAAGTGATTTCCTAGCCAGCAGCTTGAGATATTACTAGACATTCAGGAGGTGACCAGTTTAGCACATACTAACAACCTGTAAAGACTAGAGTCTCACAATATACCAAATCAGACTTGTTTCAAAGTGAATTCAGGAGGGTCACTTGCCATCTGAGTGGAGCCATGAAGAAGGAATGTCACACTCTATTGTGAGCAAGTGCTGAGATGGCTCAGAGGGAAGCTGAACAGAGATCCAAGCAGAAACACACACAGTACATTCAAAGGCAGCCTGGCCGGGCCCACAGGAGAGGTTGAGAGAAGTAAAAGGCTCACCTCACAGTAAGGACAGAAGGCAAGGGGCCAGGTGGGAGACAACAGCTCTGAAGGGCCCAGGCACTTGCTAAGGAGTGTGAACTTATTTACTACCTCACTTCAAGGTTTTGGAACAGAAAGAGCCAAGTGTGGGTGCCCATGTTGTTAGGGCTGATGTATGCTACCTGTCCAATGTTTAGCTGCACAATCTCAATAACTATAAAGACACAACAGGCTGAAACAGCCTTAACCACTAACCAGGTTTCATAAGTCATCTATGAATCTCAAAACGTGTTTCTAATAATTAACAACCGGGGTGATTCAAAATCAAGTTCAAACTGACATATTCTCTTAGAACAAAATGGGAGCAAAGCTTGCTGTGGTAGACCAGTTATCCCAGATGTCATCAGTGGGTCAGAGCCAAGGGCTGGGGCTCTCTCACCAGCATGTCTGATGTCCAGAGGCCCAGGCACTGCCTTTGTCCATCACCCTCACTTCACCTGCCTAGGGGCACTGAGCATTTGTGTTCATGTCTTCTCTAGTAGCAAGATGCCCTCTTTCACTTTTGGTCTTGACTCTACCATGGCATGCAGCATGCCTCTCCCTTTTTTTGCTAATGCAATACTCTTACTGTGTCCCTCATGTCTATAACATTCCTATACCTAAAAGGAAAGATGAGGGCTGGGGAGTGGGCTCGGTCAGTAAATTATTTGCTTTGCAAGCAAGAGGACCCAAGTTTGATCATGCAACAACATCATCAACAACAACAACAACAACAACAAAAACCATACAAGGTGGCTCATGCTTGTACTTCCAGGACTAGTGAAAAAGAGATAGGAAGAATCCTTGGGTTTGCTGGCTAGCTAGCCTAGCCAACTTGGTGGACTCCAAGCCAATTAGAGACTCTATTTCCAAACATACAAGGTGGTTGGCACCTAGGGAATGACAGCTGAGGTTGACCTGTGGCCTTTGCATGCACTTGTAACACATACACATATACCCTTACACACACAAAGAAAGTGAACACAGCACTTCTTAACACACATACACCTTCACATACAAAGAAAGTGAACACAAGCACTTCTTAACAGTACTGAGGATGGAACCAGGGCTTCACACATGCCAGGCCAGCTCTCTACAACAAAGCTACAAGCCCAGCCTATTTTTATTTTGAGAGAGGATCTTGTGAGGTTGCATAGGTTGGTCTTGAACTCAGGATCCTCCTGTCTCTTTCTCCCGAGTATCTGGGATTAAAGACCTGTCTCATCAGGTTCAATGAAAATGAACATTTAAAAATAGAACTTACTTTGATAGAAAATACAGATGTCATGTGTCAGGGATCTATTATGAACCCAGGGCAATGACCATGTTCTGTGGGGATTTCTATGGCCAGCGAGTCCTTACTGTGAAGCTGCCTTGAGTACCACAGAATGTTTATCACTATCCTTGGCCTCTCCTTAT
Organism: Onychomys torridus; assembly: GCF_903995425.1. NCBI lineage: Eukaryota > Metazoa > Chordata > Mammalia > Rodentia > Cricetidae > Onychomys > Onychomys torridus. The sequence goes on along the minus strand of NC_050449.1, from coordinate 62,865,153 downwards.
TAGACACTGGGAGCTCTTTCCAGGTGTGATGATCTGAAATTTTCCACACATGGATAACATCTGCAACTCCTTGAGAACTCCATGCCAGAGAGGATGGTTTCCTGGATAGTAAGCTCTGGGGAGGGACGGGGTTGTCTGTTGGAAAATGGATAGGATGATGCCTAAAGTTCCCACTGCCACTATGGCCTCATGTATGGTTCGGATCTGCCAGAAATAAGTGTTATCCCCAATGATGGGAGGTAGCCTCAGACAGTGGTACCAAAAGAAGCCCCAAAGGGCTTCCTTCAGCATCTCCAAAAATGCGTGATGACACGGAGGTTCCTTTTTGCCTTCTATAACTGGTAGACTTGGGAGAAAGGATGAGTTTTGTACATCTTCTCTGAGGCCTTGAACCCCTCACACACCCAGCTTCCTAGTGTGGTGTGAGACTGCCTCTCAGAAAGGAAGAAGCTCCTTCTGTCCAGTGTGTCTCGCATAGGAAGTCACGACTAGCCACTAATACTCAGGAGGCAGGAGGTAGAGCAGGCACAAATCCAGGAATATGTCAGAGTTGCAGGGCGTCTCCACAGTTCACCTCTGCAGCCTGCAGGCATAGAGCCCACTCACCTATGAATTCCTTTCACTTTCCTTGTAATGGAAGTTGATCTTGAATCTAAGTATCACCATTCTGCCAGCAAACCCCTAGCATTGCTTCTTTGAGAAGGGAAGAACAGGCAGCTGTTGAATGACAGAGATGAAGTGGATAAAAGTTGGCTGAGGAGTTTTGGTATATTTCATGTGGATTTCGGTTCAGATGGTTTTGCGTCAAACAAACAAAAATTTCAAGACTGGTACTTCCTGGAGTGTAAAATCAATGGCGGATGACGTACTTTACAAAAGGCATTTTTGTGGTTAGTGTCTGTTCACACCTTTCTTCTGGCACTTAGAATCTAATCGTTTCTCTGTGGTAAGAGGCATTAGCTATAGGGAACAGGTTGAATTCAATTAGTCAATGAAAGTGGCTTGCTCATCTTGCTCCCCTTCTCTGAAGAGACTAAGTAAGGGCTGGGCTGTTCGTCGGAGGCTCAGACAGTGCATGCTCACCATGGCTCGGCTGGAGACAGCCATGGCTGTGGTCTTTACAATGATGGTAGGGAAGCAGCAGAAGTTAAAACAACACAGCGGCCAACAGGGACAACAGGTGAATAGGTTTCACCAAACCATGAGTAAAAGAAATGGCAGTCCTTCCCCACAACAGAGATCAGCTGACGGGGAATAACAGCTCAAAGGGTGAGCTGGCTTAAACAGGGAAGACGGACACTATAAGGATGCGGGCCGAGGACAAGGAAGGTCTTGAGTAAGTTAAACCTCCTGACTGACAAAGAACCTACAGAGAGCCGAGCCAGGCAACTGAAGCATCCTTTTATTCAGAACTCAATGGAAGCCATTCAAGCCAATATGGTTTGATTTAGCAGATATTAACTGCAGCTAAAGACATGCAAATCGAATGCGTCAGCCAAAGGCGAGCAAGATAAAGAGGAGAAACCCACACTGGCTAAGAAAGGAGAAGAGGACAGAGACTGACTGACATTTAAAGAGCAGATGGAAAGGATATGACAACCCAGAGAAAGGAAAGATGTGTACCTGAGGCACAGGGGGGAGGGGAAGGGACTCGAAGAGGACAAACCCAGTGGTGTCTCCCCCTCTCCCACCTCTTAGAGAGGAGACACTTGAGCCTGGGCTGTAGATCATGCAAACACAATACAGGCACTTAATAAATACTTATTAGGTAATTCCATGTACATGCGAAACTTCCTTCCATTCTAGATGGAACGTCAGATTTTATGCCATACTGTATTAATCTATTTTGGTCCTTTGGAGATGGTGAAAACCACAAACAGCTTTCACGGTTAAGTCTCCAACAGCTATTCGTTTAGAGGTCTCCATGATCCTGACCCCATACCCCTGACACAGGTTGTCATCACACAATCAATTAGAGGGTCATGGTACAGTAGTTGGGCCACTGCCCTGAGAGTCAAGAGACCAAAGTTCCAAAATTGACTCTGCTGCTAAGTGGTGATGCTGAGCCAGCCACTTAACCTTTCTGAGCTCCTCTTTCCTCTCAAGTCACAGGAGTGACTTGGACTAGATAACTGTCAGGACCCGCTTAGGAGGCAGGAAGGACGCATATTCCCATATTATTACTCGTTTTACCCAGTCTCTTTTCTGCCCTGTATGGTCCAGTGCTCGACAGCTGATAATTTTTTTTTACCCACCTTTTCTTTCTCTCATTTGGCCAACACTACCTTATGTAATCAATTCTGGATATGTTCACCCGTTGGTATTATCCAAAGGTGGTTATTTATTATTCTTGGTGTTGTTTTAGCTTGGGTGTAGGGGTAAGGAGAGGGATATCACTGAGTCTCCTATGGGAAGACCAGCAGCGGACAGCGAGGGGTACATTTTCATGATACTTAGAATGAAAGTACATGACTCTGTTGGCTTCTCTGACATAGTTCTGAGTTCAGTGGAACTTCGATTTGAGGGGTTTCTCTTCTATGCCTTTAAAGACTACCGTAATTAATGCCTTTGCATACACAGGTCTTCTGCTGGATTTTTTCTCCTACTTGTCTACTAACTGAAAACAGTTTAATTTTTCCATGAAAACGTATAATCAGGGCTGGAGGGGTGGCTTGTGGCACTCGAATGGGGGCCCGATGCAGGTCCCAACACCTACATAAAAGCTGGGCATGGCCATCTAGGCACCTGGAGCCCTAGCACCGTGGAGCAAAGAGAAAGGGCTGCCGGGGCTTGCCAACCACCAGCCTAGCACCAGGTTCAGTCAGAGACCCTGTCTCAAAGGACTAAGGCAGAGAGCGAGCGAGCAAGACAGCAGATCATGTACACATACCCTATTCACATACAACATACATGTACCACCTTCATACAGATATACACACACTCTCAGACAAATGTATAGCATAATGACTAGTGGTACACAGGCCTAACATGACACTTGCCCCTTTGCACTATAGCATTGCCCTGACACGCTTAGTGCTATCTACGTACAGAGAAGTATGCGTTATGGACAGACCCTGGCAGAGAAATGAGAAGATCCTAATTCTAGTCTTTAACCTCCCACCAAATCAGCCTGGGCTTGGCCTTTAGTCTCCCATATGGTGTAGTTTGATCACACTAGACTAGATGCCACCTATGGTCTACAGTTCCAATACTCTACACAATGCCCCAGTGGCTAGGAGGATGTTGCACTAAGCTGTCCCTTTCTACAGTGAGTCTTAATCCCAACTGGGGAATCATCAGCCTCACTCATCAGAACAGCGTGTCTGCATATAAACCCGTGTTACTACTATCCTGTGACTCCTTTCAAACTTCCATGAGAAAGGGAAGAATGTGAGGAACTCAGATAAGTGAACAAGACAGCTGACATGCACTGGCTATCTGTTCCCACATCCCAGCACTCCCGAGGAGAGGAGGCCTGTGAGTGGCATTCCTTGCATGGAAATCCCACAGATCTGTGGTCAAGAGGCTGGCTGGGTGCAACCTCACCTCTTCTGTCTCCTAGACTTGACTTCAGGGGTTTCCCAGACTTGACTTTTTTTTCCCCTTGGTTTTTTTGTTTGATTGTTTGTATGTTTGTTTTTTCGAGACAGGGTTTCTCTGTGTAGCTTTGCGCCTTTTCTGGAACTCACTTGGTAGCCCAGGTTGGCCTTGAACTCACAGAGATCCGCCTGGCTCTGCCTCCTGAGTGCTGGGATTAAAGGCGTGCGCTACCACCGCCCGGCTACTTCTTAACTGACAAGACTGAGTGGCCTTCAACATCAAACGCAACTCAGTCCATGGGGATGAGTTGATTCATTTGAGAGAAGATGCTTAGTGCTTGGCTGTACAGGGCCAGGAAGGAGCAAGGGAGGAGAGAATGGCTTAGACAGACACATGCTAGGAAAAGGACTGGGGAAGAAGGCAGTCCCCAAACGAGCACTCCATGTCATATTTGTGTAATTCTCCACAACTTCCTGAACCCTTGAATACTCACGATATGACGAAGCATAAAAAAAAAATAAGAAAAACAAACAAACCCAAACCAAAACATGGGAAACACAGAGGCAGTACCCCTTTCCTGAAATGCTGGGGAATTAGAGGCATTTCACATTTCTTCTGGATTTTGGAGTACTGGTAGCAATATCTGCATTGAAAACGGAACCATTCCCAAATCCATAATTGTGCCCATTCTCAGCTTTCAGGCTTGAGAGTATTGGAGATATTCGGTCAATATAATCCGCCGTGTCTCATAGGCTGTTACTGCTTTATCTAGCTGCTCACCCTACCTCAACCATTGGTAGGAAGAGGAAGGGAAAGTGGCTTCTTAGTTATGCCCCCCCCCATTTAAAAAAGAAACTTATAATTAGGATGTAGAGCTGGGGCTATGGTTCAAGAGGCTCAGACTATGAGTTACTGAGTTTGGATCCCCAGTACCCATGTAAAATAAAAGGACATGCCTTTAATCCTACGGTTGAGGAGGCAGAGATAGAGGGATCTCTGAAGCTTACTGGCTAGCTAGAGACCCTGTCTCAAAAGGGAAGTACAGAGTGGTCTGAAGAAGACACCTGATGTTAACTTCTGGCTCCAGAACCACATACATCACACACACACTCACACACACACACACACACACACACACACACACACACACACCACACAAACAATGCCTATACTAAACTATATTTTCAAAAGCCACACATCATCATATCTCATCTGTGAAATAACCAGAAGCCAATAATGTCATGGCAACCTTGAACAGCATCAATACAGTCAGGGAACCAGACCCCTTCCATTCTGGCTAAGTTTGCCTAGTTCTGGGTTATTTACCTGTATTTCGTGGAAGAGAAACAACCTGAGAGGCAGCTGGCAACAATGCTTTTTCCCCCGATTTGGAGCTAAGTCCTGACTAACATGTATTAAATTACCAAGCCTATCTTTAAATAAATGCGTGCTGTAGCAGCCCCGATTCAAACAGCAATCTTCAATGTCATAATTATACCGGCTGCGACACGAGCCCAGCCAAGATCGTATTTTTATTTTAACAAGCCCCAGTAAGTGCATGAGTGTGGGCTGAGCTTTTTGCTCGATAGTCGATACTTGAAAGCTGGCTCCAACCTTTAATTTACGCCTTTGCTTGTAGCACCCACAGGGCTACAGGGGTTTCTAGAATCAAAGCCACACTGCTCCAGCCTTTCATGGCCTTGCTTCTGCAAGCAGCATGATTGAACTACGGCTCCGTAGAAACTTGTTTCCCCTCCTTCTGGCAGTGCAAGGCAAAACACTACTGCCCCATTCATCTCTGGTGACACCGTAATGAAGTCCTGGAATCAATTTATAATAAGCAAAGTGCAAAAAAAACTCCACCGAAAGAGTCCATGATGGGTGCCTTTCATGCATCTCTTGACAGCAAACAGTGGGTGGGGTGGGCGTGGATGGAGCATGGGCAGTGATACCCACATCATTCCAGAGAAGGGTCCCGAAAGTTTTCTATCCCCTCCAAAATAATGAAGCAAAAGGAAGCCACTAACTATACCTGATTGTACTAAGTGATTCTGTGTGCCTTAAAAAGGTCCGGCAACCTTCCTCAGCACTCTGAAACCACTCTGGAGAGTGACAGCAGGGCTTTTTGCAGTCTGAACCCTGCAGCTCCCTCTGGGTGCCTCATTCCCAGCGGTGCCTCGATGGACACACTGAACTTCTTGCTGTCCCCCAAATTGCTGATCATCAACCCCTTGAGGGTTTCCACCAGCTTGCTCATTTATTGGGAGTGACCTTTCCTTGCTTCAAAGCTTGGCTCAGCCTTTACCTCTTCTAGAAAGTTGCAACCAGGCCTTTGGTCTGATTAGGACTTCTCTGTGCTATGCGCTGCCATGAACTGTGTGTATCCCTCTGGGCAGGCATTCACCCTTATGAATCTTTCCTGCCCCAGGCCCCTGCTATCCCTTTATAATGTACCTAGCACATATCACATACTTAATAATACATGTTGGTATTTAGCGTCCACTGACAGGTTGAGAAAGAACCCTGAGACATGCACAGGGACGTCATCACAGAGTCAGGAACAATGTATTCTGTGACATGCATGTGGTGCTAGGGATGCTGGGTCAGGACAGCAGAGGGGTCAGCCCAGTCTAGGGAGTCAGGTGGATGCAGCCTCCAGATGCAGCTGCATGCTGGACTTGAGATCCTGGGCAAGCTGTTCTGCCTCTCTGTGGAGATGAGAGGGATCAGTATTAAATGTGGTCATCCATCTCACGGTGCCTGACACGGAGGAAGCTCTTTATAAACCATGAGAGGAGAACTCCGGAAGCTCACTGCAGTATCAGGCCACAGGGTTAGATGATTCTTAGGTTCTAATAGGTAAGACTTGTCATCCAAGCTCTCCCATTGGCTCCTATCTGACCAGATCACCTATGCAGGAGACAGGCCTGGGTTCAAGTGCAATGTGCACCATGTAAGATGAGCTTAGACAACGTCATCCCCTTAACTTCAACCTTGATTGTGTGATACACACTGCAGACCTTGTGTGAGAGAGGATGATGACATTTGTTATAACATCACACCTACATAGACGAATTCAGTTTCGGCAAGATGTGAGATATATCAAGCGTCTTTCACATGTGTACCCTCCTTTCCAAGTTTCTTACCAGGATATTGTTTTCTTTATTCCTTAGAACCAAGAGACAGCCAGACATCTGGAGAGATGGACCCAATTGATTTCCTCGATATGTGGCCAGATGCAACTGTGTCCTCAGCTAAGCTAGAAGAGCACTGAGATGCCCCAAAAGAGGGGTGATCACTTTCAAAACAAGGCCCAGTTTGCTTTGGCTAGCTCTGTCTGGGCTGGAACCGTCAGCAGGAGCTAGAAAGTGTCCAGACAGCATTACACTGCAGAAGACCTTCTGGTTCCCATGGCAGCATCACTGGACCACCTTACCGTTTTCTTTCTACCTACCCCATTATTTCATTTAGGAGTCAGTGTTTACAGTGTTCACACAAGGTCTAAATGTAAAGGAAGATAGTCTTGGTGCCTTGACTTTCTCCGCTGCAAGGCTGCCAATTCCATTTCACCTTGTGAAGGGAAAGTGTGAAGAATTGGGAATAAACAAAAAGTTTATTCTGGTGTGGAGGTATGAGGGACTGAGGAGCCCCAACCCCTGGCCTTAGGAGTTATTGGCAGCTGAGTGCTTCTGGGAGAGTCGGTTTTAATGGTGTGGTCTCTGGTTGGTGGACCGTGCACCAGTGGATAGCCCCGTACCTGTTAGGGTGTGGGCAGCACAAATTAGACTGGGTGGGTTATAAAAATATACTTATATTAAGAAGACATGAAACTAAGAGGATTTAGGGGTGGATCTGGGAGGAGTTAGGGGTAAGAGTAGGGGGTGAATATGATCAAAATATATTGTATGCATACATGAAATTCTCGAAGAATAAAAATATTATAGTTGTGTTTGTAAAATGGCTGAAAAATCCCAAGCTGAGTCTGTCTATTCTCAGTTAAAAAAAAAATGTATTAGTACTTTTATGTTCTTCCCTTTTGAGTAAGCTTTCTATCAAAATGCAACATGAAACCAATGAGATGGCCCAGCAGGGAGGAAGTACCTTGCCACACAATCCTGAAGACCCGAGTTCAATTCCTAGGACCCGCATGAAAGTGCAAGGAGAGAAGTGACTCCACACAGTTGTCTCTGTCCGCCACATGTGTACCATGACATGTGTGTCCTCCAATAATAATAATAAAAAAATAATAATACAGAGTCAGGCTAAAATTATCAACACAACTTTGATGACTATTCTGAGTCAACATCCACAGGGGAAATTAATGCCCCTTTGGTTTGGGGTATTTTCCTTTGCCTGGTCAAAACTACTAACTACTACACAACTTAGTATATAAAATCTATTATTTTCAGTCAGTTGTCAGGACAATGCTAGGAATTTAATAAAATACAATGTTTAAAAAGCACATTAAAAAGTAAACTTCAAAGAGGATAATCGTTATGACATGTTATTTTCAAAGAGGGAAAGTTGAGTGTTTCATTTTATTTTTTAATAAAATACACACACACACCCACACACACACACACCAAGTATGCAGGTGCCCATGGAGGCCAGAAGATGGCATCAGACCTGGAATTGGAGTTACACTTGGTTGTGAGCCCCCCTCCCTCCAGGTTTTGGGAACCAAATTGGGGTCTTCTGCAAGAATAGATGTGCCCTTAACTGCTGAGCCATCTCTCCACCCCCTTGCTTTCTCTTTAGCCAGTAAAAGATGTGTTGTTGTTTCTCTAACCTTTAAAGAGCCAGGCTTGTCTTGGCCTCACCTTCCCACAGCCTTCCGGGACTTGGAGGACAGCAGAGTGGCTTTGCTTCCCTTCCCCTGGCCTCATCTCTCACCCATACAGCAGCTGTGAGCTGCACCTCAGCACTCTTTCTTCCCAGCCCTCCTCATTTGGGGGAAGGGCTTTCTCATGGCCAGCCTGGCTGGGGCCATTGCACAATCTCTGTTTATACAAGTGAGTGTGCCCAGGCTCTACCTTTAATTGGACAATAAAACCAAGCTGGAGCAAGGCATCCCCATACCAAGACCCATCAGGCGCCAGAGGCATCCAGTTATCTCCCAGTTATTGGCATCAGAATGCCAAACACATCTGCTCCCCCCAGCAGCCTTTGAATCAGAAGCCAGCGAGAACATGAGACCCCCAGTGCCCCTTGCTTGATAATAACAAAAAGAGGCAATGGCCCGGTCACAGAGGACAGTGTACACATCTCTGTGCCAGATGCCAAGAAAGTGATTATAAAATTACAAGCAAATATTAGGTATTGCTTTCTAGCTGCATGCTGTTTTCCCCAAGAGATTTCAGGGAAGGTTGGGCTTTCAGGCATTTAATTAGAGTAATGGACCAGATTCTGCCAAGTGTATCTGAAGCTAGATGAGGGCTGAGCCTTCTCGTCACACTCTGGGTGCCGACAGATACTTGGGCTGACTGTTCCCTAATGGAGAAGGTATGAGGGGGAGTGATTGACAGCTCCTCTGAAGGGGGACATCACACAGTGATAAAATTCACCAAAGTATCTACAGTAGTGGCAGGAGCCTCCCAGCTCCCAGAAGCTGGGACACTGCTATTAGTGGTACCAACGGTTCAAACAGCATTTCCTTCATGTAAGTGCAAAGCAAACAGGAAGGCAGGAGGAATTCACTAGTGCTGTCTTGCTAACTCACGTTGTAGAAAGTTGGGGATAAACAATAACGCCTCCAGAAATCACCGTGTTATAGTGGATCTCTGATGGGCCAGTAAAACAAACAAACAAACAAACAAACAAACAACCCCAAAACAGAAAATACAGCAACAGCAACCATGGCCTTCCACTGCCAACGACAACAGGATGTTAGCGGAGTGGAGCAGAAATTCATATTGGAAAGTGCCTTGTTTAGTAAACTACTCAAACGCATCTGATGAGTCTGTCTACGTGTGAATTTCTTCTCCTCCCACCTTGGGACTCTGCCACAAATGCTTTTTGCTGGAGTAAACTGTAGCACATTGGACTTGTGGCTCCTTTTATACTCTTAAAAGCCACAGGGAGCTTTGGTGTCTCTGGGTTGTACATCAGTAACCACGACATTACAAAGGAAGACTAGAAACAGTTAAAATATTTACTTGTCATGTATTAAAAAAAAAATACTCCACCAGAATTTAGCAAAAAATTCCAATTTCTTTTATTTTTTACAAATCTTTTTCATTTGTGGATTCTCGTGGCTGTTTCTCTGCATTCAGTGTGTTGTGTGATGTTCTCTTGGGGAAATGTGTGAGGAGAAAATCTGGTCACACACATAGCTAAAGGAAAGGTTACTTTTAATAGTCTTACACACACACCACACACACACACACACACACACACACACACACACACACATACACACAAGGGGTTGGGGGTATGAGGGTGTCTCATGTAGCCCAGGATGGCCTCAAACTCATTCTGTAGCCAAGGATGACCTTGAACTTCTGATCCTCCTGCCTCTCCCTGAGTGCTGGGATCAAGTTGTGAACCACCATGCTCTGCTCTCCACCATCCTGGGAAAGGGCTTCCTACACTAAGCAGGTGGTCTACCACCTGAGCTGTACCACTGGCTTCTTTCAGGCAATTTTGGATGTTCTATAATGCTTCACAAACTTAGCAAAAGGGAATTTTCCTTTTTTTTTTTTTTTTCTCTCATGTTGTTTGTTTTGAGACAAGATTTCACTCTGGAGACTAGGCTGGCCTCAAACTGCAGACAAACTTCCTGCCTCTCAAGTGCTGGGCTGAGAGGTGGGGACTGCCACTCCCAGCAAGTCATCAATTAGAATATGGATCTTGAAACCACACCAGTGACTTGACGCTCTGCTCAATTCAAATCAGTTGCTCTATCTTGTCCTGTGGCTGAGCCTAGAAGCCTCGCACGGTGGTTTTGTAATCCCAGGCATTGGTTTCACAGAGATGTTTGGTTCACTGAGTTCTGTAGTTTTCCTCCGTGGTGACACATCTCTTTATCAGAGGCGATCATCTCAAGGGCTCATCATGGTGAGCTCCCCCCACCCCCCGCCCCCGTCATCAGTGCAGCTCCTAAAGTATCAGGTCTATCTATGGGGTTGGACACAAGTATTCCAAACCTGTCATTTCTGCATGCAAGACTGAACTTATTGACAATAAACACAGCTGACTGTTCTCCTCCACACGACAGACACTGGGTTCACTTCACAGAGACGGGGACACATAGCCAAGTCTGAATAACCACAGCCATTCTGTCAAACACAAAGATTTCCATGTAAGAAGTACCAAGCTAGCTCTCGAGGCAGACAAGGGCACAGCACTTCTCCCTAGAGACAGAATGGTGCTTCAGAACAAAGCAGAAGTCTTACAAAGCCCACTCAGAAAGTATGTGTGTACTCAGTGGTCAAAACTGAATAGTTACGGGTGGAGAGACGGCTCACAGTAAAGGAATTTGCCATGCGAGGCTAGAGATCTAAATTTGATTCCTTTATCTCACTTAAAGGTGGAAGGAGAGAACTGACTCTACAAAGTTGTTCTCTGACCTTCATAGGGTAAGCAACGGCATGTAGAATACCCCCCCCCACTCCCCACCCATATCATGCACACCCACCCACCCCCAATATACAAAGTATGTTTTTAATTAAAAGTTAGTACTTTTTGGACTGCCTCATCAAGGGCATTCTTAAATAAAACTGGCACTGAATGTTGCTTTTTATTAACGCCAAGTGTGCAATAAGGAAGACATCTCCATGGCCACCAGCACAAAGAGTACCACAGCCTGGACCCTGGCTGCATCCAGCAGTCTTACCTCCCAATTCGGTTCACCATGTGGTGCAGGAGGTCTCCAGGGCATAAAGAGCAAACACCGTCTTAACATTTTCAAGCAATTTCTTTTAATCCCTTAGAACCCACTAGAGGACCCTGGGGACCCTTTGAGACTCCTGGATCACACACCAAGAGGGCCACTGTGTAGAGGACAATAAAATCCCAAAGCACTCGAATCTGCTCAAGGCTCATGTCCTGATAGAGTTGGGGTCAAAGAAGATGTAAAAGGTTTAGTTTAATTCTGTCTCCACCCACCTGTCCACTCTGCTTTTCTTTACTTACTTAAAAAAAAAAAATTCAGTTGTGGTAATTCAGTATACATTTTGTGTTATAAAACAAAGAATCTGGGTGAGATGTCTCAGTTGGTAGAAGTGCTGGCCATGGAAGTCTTATGGACTTGAGGTGGACACCTAGAACCCAGAGTGACAGGCAAGAGCTGACTCGTGAGCACCAGTGGGGCAGGATGTGTACATGTGCTCTCTCTCTCTCTCTCTCTCTCTCTCTCTCTCTCTCTCTCTCTCTCTCTCTCTCTCTCCCTCCCCCTCCTAGAAACAGAGAATCTGTACAGTTGATTTCTTTAACATTGCTAAGAAAGGAAGCTACTAAACCATGCTATTGAAAACTTACCAAACCATCACGAGTTAAAGAATGAAGATTGGTTCAGCTCCTGCCCACAATCCCACTGTTAGCCTTTTCACATTGTGGGTACTTGAGGTGCATTCTTACCAGTGTCTTCAAAAGTAATCGGGTGCCCCAATTCAGCCAGATGCAAATGAATACTCCCCTAAAGAGGCCTTATTATAATTTCCAGCCCTTGATGTCGACATAATCCCTATAGCTCCCTAACTTCTTGCTTTCTAACTCCTGTTTACTGATGTGCTGCTTCTGCTGGCTCAGTATAGCATCAATTAGTAACACTGTGTGTTGATTAAGTTTCCCTGGAGCCCCGAGAAAGCTGCTTTGTATTTATTAATGACTGCACTGGGCACTACTATTTTTCAATAGCATTTAAAAATGAGTAAATTACTGAAGCTAACTATAAAGGAATCTCAAATTTCAAAGGCAAGGAAAAAAGAAGAAAGAAAGAAAGAAAACTGAGCATATTATTTCAAATCACCCCCCAGCCTTGCGTGGCTGGTTTTATTTTCAATGTAATATTGAAGGGGTGTGTGTCTTCAGGTCTCCACTCTTGCTCTAACCTCAGCATTTTGGAATACACATGACTTGAGTCAGGGAACAGAGACATAGACCAGGTGATTAATTAAGAGCCGGTTTAACAGGTCTAAATTTCATTCTCTCTCTCTCTCTCTCTCTCTCTCTCTCTCTCTCTCTCTCACACACACACACACACACACACACACACACACACACACACACACCTGTTAAGTACCGCACACCTGATTCATCAAGACTCCACCCACAAGGTTGGGGCAGGGGAGAGACAGAGAGAGAGACAGAGAAAGAGACAGAGAGAAGGGATGGGGGGGGCTCTACAAATTGAGGTCCTATTTTATGTTGTCAAGGGTAGTTCAACAACAGACTAGGAACTCACCCAATTGAAATTGTGCTGTTTGGTAGAGAATTCCAAGTAGCATATTAGGTGAAGTTTGGGATGCTCACCCTGGTACAGAGTTTGCGACCTGAAGGAAGCCAGAGAGGACTCTGGTCTTTCCTGTGATGAATCCTTCCTAAGTAAATGTCCAGTGAGAACAAATACAGTTCTCATTTGCCCCGCTTATGAAATGAAGATCTGTAAGCCACCCCCCCATCAACAACAAAAAACTGATTTGCATTCATGAAGACCCTCCCCCCCATCAAGGGATCCGGCAATGAGGTAGAACATACCTCATGCACTCTCTTTGTCTTCAGCTCCCCCTTTGATGTGCAAGCCACTGGTGGAGTAAACTGTGATGGCTTTGATGTTGAACTTGGAGACTTTATTGTTACTAGCATGCCTACAAGGAGAGCCGCCAGTCACTTCCACATCTGAACAACCATGTTCCTTTACAGCCCCTCTTTTACAAGCATCAAATCCTTAAATACATGTTTTCCCCATTGCTGCTGATTACCGTGCTATCTGTGGTGGGGGAGGGCTGTGCTCAAAATATAATTGCGGCACCCACATTTTCTGTAAACACCCCGAGGCATCATCAGATGGCTGGTAACCAAACTTCTTCAACAAGAGAAGCTTAAGCACAAAACAGATTTCTAGCAAATAAAAACATTCTGAAAACACTCGAGCCACCTTAACAGTCAAAACGAGTTCAGTCAGTATTTCTCCTAAGCAGCCATTTGAAATGACACAGAAATGTCTAAGCCACTTCAAAAGGGTTTTGAGGAGGCTGAATGGCAGCAGGGGGTCTTGGAGAGGCTGCCAAAAGTTTGAGCCCTCTTAACTCAATGGTAATCAACTTTGTTTCTCTGCAGTGGTAGAAACGGGAAACTTCTGTTAGAAGCCTCACTTTCCCCATAAATTTCTGTCTACCCAGAGAAGCGGCAATATGCTCATCTTTAAAGATCACCATTGAAGATATGACTCTAATTTCATGTGCCAATTCCAATCAGATTTTCTTTCCAAAGTTTGTTTTAATTACTCCCGGAAATGTTGAATATCATTCCCCCCCCAAAAATTAAGTACATTGAAGGTGCTTATATCACACTATGCTGGTTTCTAACAGACCCTTCTCTTTCTGATCGACGGCATTGCAATGAAACCCGAGGTCTTAGGGCTGCCGGGCCTCGGATGAAGGAGGGACAGAATCTTCTCCATGCTAGAGCTTAGTTCTGGTGTTTTCTTTTCATGAATGGACGGCACAGGAGGCACACTGTCCTGCCTGTTATTCAATGCAAACAAATTCGGAGACATTACATTTCTTCAGGATTCAAGGCTTTAATGTCAGGTCAGGAATACAATTACTGTGGAATACAGTGGTTAAGGCTGTTTGGTGCATTCCGTTTTTTCAGCCTCTCCCCACCCCTAGGTTTTACTCAACCATCAAAAATGGAAAAGGCTTTGGGCTAGAACTTGATAAAACAGGGCTGTAATTTGCCAGAACTAAGTCTGGGCATATTTGTTAATATTAATGAAAGCCTCCTTGTTTTAGAATGTATTTAAATAGCTGGCCTAGCAATTACCTCTCTTTACCTTAGAATTTTCACTTCCAAAAGGAGCTGGTTAGCCGATTGAAGTATCTTTAGCAATTATGACTGGGGACAAGGAATAGAGAAGTCAGGAGGCTTCTGTCTGCCTTTCCCACTTCTTGAACTAGGCACCAGCCCACTTTTCAGCTGTGGGGACAAGGAATAGAGAAGTCAGGAGGCTTCTGTCTGCCTTTCCCACTTCTTGAACTAGGCACCAGCCCACTTTTCAGCTGTACCAGAAACATTTTCATAAACATGGAAGTCTGGAAAAGGCCCTGACATCTATCAATCAAAACCTTCTAATTTTTACAAACAGGGAAAAAATGTAAGTGAAAAACCCTGCCATTTACCATGCAACAGATCGAGACTGGAACCCATGTCTTCATCTTCTCCTGCCTCCCTCCACATGAAGGGGCTTTCCACTCCTCAACACTGTGTAGCAACACTAGGGACCAGATGACTCATGCATAAAATAAACGTGTTGAACTTGAGTGATTTCTCAATCAGAATCATCTGTGCAGCTTAAAATTTACCAACGCTTGCTATTCACCAATGCCATTAGATTAAGATCATCAGAATCTCAAATAGCACACACACACACACACACACACACACACACACACACACTTTAAAAATTTAATTTGGGGGGCTGGAGAGAAGGCTCAGTGGTTAAGAGCATTGGCTGTTCTTCCAGAGGACCTGGGTTCAATTCCCAGCAACCACATGGCAGCTCACAACTGTCTAATTCCAGTTCCAGGGGATCTGATGCCTTCACACCAATGCACATAAAATAAAGTTAATTAAATTATTAAAAATATATAAAAAATAAAAGTTAAAAAAATACTTTGAAGCATGTGTCTGTGTGTGGTGGGTGTGTGCACATGAGTAAAGGAGGACGGAAGAGTGTGTCGCATCTCCTGGAGCCACCCGACATGTGCTCGGAACAGCATTCAGGTCCTCTGTAAGAGCAGTAAGTCTTCTTAAATGCTGAGCCATCTCTCCAACCGACAGAGCCTGTATGTTTTGAAAGCTCAGTCTCGTCTAATATTCTGACAATACTGGGTGCTGAGAGACCAGATGGCCTCTGAGCTTCTGTCCTAGGCCTTTTGCAGGGCATTTAGCAAGGGGAAACAATGTGATCCAGTGCTCTCATGCTCATTCACGAAGCCACCACATTTGTGTCAGACTGGCTGTTACTGCAGTTACCTATATGAAGGCAGTTGGTCTGTTTACTTAAACATCACCCACCACAGCATACACACACTAAGGACACTGACTACATATGTCATGGTCACCGCTGTCCCCACAGCCCACAGCACTGAAGCTACTACCACAGCAATGGGGTATTGCACAACCACTTCCCAGGGCCGGAGTGTGTTGAGTGTTGTCTGTCTCCACAGCACTAAGAGTCCAACTTTTACTGGCTTTGCCAGATGAGAACTCACTCTGTACAAAAGGCAGGGTGTGTGGTTATTTGGAGTCAGAGGCAGGGTGTCTGGTTATTGAAACCAGAGACAGGGTGTCTGGTTATTTGGAGTCAGAGGCAGGGTGTCTAGTTATTTAGAATCGGCTCCCTTAACCCCACTCTCCCAGCTTGGCCACTGCAGACACATTCAGTTGATGCTTATACCTGAGAAAGGTCCTTTTGTTAATAGGAAATGCTGGGGAGTTTGAGGGGTAGGGAATCTTTACTTTGTTACTAAAAAGAAATAAAAATATAAAAAGGCAACATGGAAAAGACATTGCTGTTTCCATTGTTATTGACCTGGACTCCGTGGCAGACACCCCGACCTGCTCGGGGAGATTCTGTCCCCACCCTGCACAGGGCTGGAATTCACTGAGTCAATGTTGCAAACAGAGGCCCAGCTCCAGACAGTGTCATTAAGAAAAAGGAGTACAGAGCTTTGCCAGTGTCCCAGGCACCTCTATCAGCTACCAAGACTGCCTCAAGACCCTCTCCTGTTTGGGTCATTTGGGGTTAGGAGATCTGGGGGTAACATTTTATCCACTTCTTCCTCCACACTTGTGGAAAGCAAAGTGATGCCAGAAATCCCTCACTCTGGGTGTCTATCTCTGCCTCTTCAGTGGGACCAAGGGAAGCCTATGTTTACCCTCAGGTAAACTGTGGGAGCCTCGCGTTATTTCCTTAGTTAGGAGGCCAGAGCAGGACTTCCCAAACCTATCCAGTCCTCACGACCACCAGAAGAACTTTTCAAGTCCTGACTCCTTGGCTTTGGCCCAGACCACCAGAAGCAGAACTCTATGCAAATTAATGTTTCCCGTGGGATGGTGATGAATGACAGTATCCAGGACCCAGTGAGGGAGTAGAGCACCTCACTGCCCACCCCAGTTCTAACAGCTTAGGACACAGGGTGTAACAAACTGAGGCCCAAGGATGCCTGCATCAGAAACACCCAGGATGCTGATTAAATCCACCCTCTGGGCCCCACCCCACACTGACTCCATCAGGCCATCTCTAGGTGGGACCCGGTAATCTGCCTGTTACCGAATTAAGTTAGGAGTTTTACTCCAGGGCTTGAGAACCAGTCTTAAGCAGGATCATTAAGCAGATATTTTATTGTTAACTCATAGATTACTTGAAAGAAAACCATGTTCACACATAAATGTAAGAGTTGGCCTTCTCCAATTATATTAATGTTTCATGGGATCGCTGTCTCCTTGGTTATAAATGGCATGAACCTCTGAGAAACTAAAAATTCGAGAGACCAACATCCTCAACACAGTCTTCTCTGGTTAACTGTAACTACCAACATCTTGGTAGATTTTAAAAACGCTGATTCATGACTCGAGACACCCAACTGACAGGAAGGGCTTGAATCTGACTATAGAAGCATACAGGTGGCATCAGAATGATCTAGCATACAGGAAACACTTAAACATTGTCTGAAATAAATATTTATGTTTGCACGGAGCTCTGTAGAAATCAGAAGTGAGAAATGAAGATAACAACCCATGACATAAAAATAAAAACAAAAAGCAAACAGTATGAGGATCACACTTCTGGGTGGGACACTTTGAAAAAAACAATTTGCTTCAATAACTGATCTCAACCTAACCACAAGTCCTCACTTCTGAACCGAAGTCTTACTTCTAAGATCAAGGCCCCAAAACAGCAGTTTCTTTGCCCCCCAACCCCCGCGCGCGCGCCTTCTTGTTGTTAGCACTTTGTTTTTCATGAAAAGTTCCCTCAGCCTCTTTCGAGTAGCCCCAGCAAGCCAGACCCCTCCTCTTTCAAAGTCATGGCAGGCGGCATCTTTCTTTCATCTTGGTTACCCTCAGCTCTGACAGCTCGGGTCCCAAGCTTGGAGCAACGAAAATCCCACCCTAGTTAGCATGTGTTCTTATACCTCTGGGATGTAAGACCCCCTACCCAAAGGCATTTAGGTGGAAAAATCAGAACTCCGCTTCTCCACAGGGTCAGATAGCTTTGTTGACACTCAAAGCTCACGAAAGAGCCTACATGTTATGCAAATGAATCCTTTCTTCTCTGATGCTATAGTGCTTGTGTGTTTGCTGTTATTTTTGGCCTTCTGTTTTTGAGCCCCGTCTTTTGTTTTGGGAGCTGGCCTCAAACCCTCCGACGTGGCTGAGGATGACCTTCAGTCTTGGATCCTACTGCCTGCACCCCATGAGTGCTGGGATTACTGGAGTGTACCACCACACTTGCTTTATGCAGTATGGGAGCTTGAACAGGGGGCTTTCTGTATGCAAGGCAAGCGTTCTGCTCTACCCACTGAATGAACTAAACCATCTGGGTTTTCATAAACCAAGGAGCTAACAGTTTCTGCACCCATGTCTAAAATTGTTTTGATGCCAAGAAGATCATCAGTGAGTCTAATTATTGAGTTTTTTTTCTCTTTTCTTTTTCCTAAAAAGATTTTGATTTGAAAAAGAACAATGCTGGATTCCCATTGACTTTTTTTTTTTTTTTTTAATTCAAGAGGAGAATAGAACAGAAGTTAAAATTTTGAGACAGGACAAGGAATTTTCTACAGGTCTAAACTGCTCACAAACCAAATGCCACTCAAATTTAGTACCCATAGCAGACTGTTAGAAACACGCTTTCATAGAGCTTAAGTTTCTTAAAAGTGTCCCTTACTTACTTCCAAGAAAACATTAGAAATTCATTATCTAATCAGTCATTTCTAATAACTGCATAAGACAATTACACTTTCGAATCTGGTGAGGAATGCCCCACAGCAGTTGAGAAAATATCCACAACCTTTGACCTTTTCCATTAGCCTGATGGGAATTTCATCGCACCAACATGGCTTTTGCTTGTCAGGTGCAAGCAGCCACTAGAGGGCAGCCTTATCTCAGATGTGATAGTGCTGTGAAAGAAAAAAAAGGCTCATACGAGCTTGTAATGTTCCTATAATTATTCTTATGACTTTTTTTTATTTTCCTGGATAGTTTAAATAATCAACATAAGTCAAATAAAGCCCCCCTTTTACAAATTACAAAGATTACCAGAAAAACTGATCCCCAGTGGGGTTCTAGAGCCTTCTTTATAGACCTTAGTATGTTTGAAATCTCTAAGTGGTATTTTCCTTTTTCCTATGTGGTGAGTTAAACACCATGTCAGCCACATCACATCCGGCACCTAGATTTCACTCTTGGCATCAGAATGTCAAGTGTTTCTAGACAAACTGAAGTGCATTTGAGGAAGAAACTGACCAAGATTGTAAGAAGGCTGAACCATGAACTTTGAGAGGGATCAGAGAAGGACAGCAGAGATTAGGTGTTCGAGTGCTCATTTCTACCGGTCTTCAGTTCCAAGGATAGGTTACACGCGCCCCATGAGCACTGCAAGGCAGACTCAGAACCAGAGGATTACAAGAACAACGCAGAGATTTCTGCTTGATAGGAAGCGATCTTTCTAATTCAGCATGGAATAAGCGACCTCTAGAGATACTGAGCTCCCCATCAAAGGAGGTGTTCAAGCGTAACTGGACATTCATGTCACAGGAATGTTGTGGAGAACACCCACTTACTGATGGGATGTTTAATCCGAGGGACTTAAAAAAAAATTCAACTCTCCCCAAGCCTCTGAAATAACAGCACACCTCAATCCAGTGGCTGGAAAGGTTAAGTGCCTGCCCAGCAAGATGTGAGTGTCTGCACCTCTTCAAGAAAACTATTTCTGCCTACGTGAAAGACACCAAGTCTCTGAACAGTGTGTAACAATGTCTTGCCTATCAACACGGCCATGCTTGCAGGCACTGCCCACAACCATTCGATCACATGAGACATATTAAAATAAAAAGACACATTTGTAAACCCTTTGCCTAAAGAGAGACGGCACAGACAGACAGACAAATCTTTGGCTGGATTTTGTCATAAAGGTGACTCCTTGCACAGGTCAGCTGAACTTCATGACAGTAGTCTATATTATTTAGGAAACTCTAGCTTAGGCTTCACCCAGATCTTAATACCAAGCAGGCTTAATAAAAATCATGAAGAGAAATGAGAAGCAAATAAGAATAACCCCATTTGTATCAAACTGATTTTATTAAAGAGTAATTTAAAGATATTAGGCTCAGCAAAGCATTACATAATTGAATCTATCCCCCCCCCCCATATAAACGGCAGACTTCTCATTTACACTAACGAGAGGCAAACTTATGTACAGGACATTTTTATAGCTTCCTTCAAGGATAGTAGGAAGATGGTGGGACTCAGTGGCCTGGGCCAGGCTCCACCAGGTGTCAGCTGAAAGAAGCTGGCTATGGCTCCCGACCTGCGTGAGCTTCCTCTTCATGCCTGGGATCCTCAGACGACAAAGCAGGAGTGTGTGTGAGACATGAAGTGCAGTTTAATGGACACAGATGGATACCTTGTCCCTGTTGGTTTGGAAAATGCCTAGTAAACTTCAGAGGAAAGTCAGCATCTGACCAAAGAGCCCTGGCAGGGAGTAAACTTGGCCTTGCTTTTAATAGCCATGAGCACAAAGGTTGAAGTTTTGCTATCTCACAACCCGACGGGGGCTAACATTTCACTTGAAAAAGAAAAGCTAGAAACAAAATATTTCCACTGCCTGTTTGCCCCATATTGTCCATTAGCTAATATGAGCTTTCATTGAGACCTCCTCTCTAAGCCTGGCACTCTGACAGTTGATGGGAAAAGGCCATTCTGTCATGTCATACACAATACTGATGGTTATGGAGAGCTCAGACTGGGAATCTCTCCATCCTCTAGTCTAAAGGCTGGAATGAATGGGCAGGACACACAAGGAGTGGCTAGATGGGGCAGAGATTCTGTCTGTCACTCCTCACAGGACCAGTGTACAGACTTGGAAACATTATCAAATGTCAGTTCATACTTGATGTCCCAGGCGAATGTTCCAAAATATATTTTAAATTAGAAAAATATAAAAATCAGTGTACCTGCTGGCTTGATGTGACTAAAAAGTTTATGGTTTTTAATGATCAAATATGAAACATACAGACTAAAGCAGCCTTGATTTTTCTGCAGTAAAAATTGTGAGTATTTAGAAAATAGGAAAATCTATCTTTCTCTTTTCTTTTGGTGCTAAGGGGAGAGGGTCCGTACATATGAGGCCAGCACTCTACCAACTGAGCTATACCCCGGGCCTGCACAAAGCATCTCCATTACAAAGTATTCCCAGACAATAAATTCTATACAAGGGACTTTATTGGTGTTAAAAATCTTAAGAAAACTGAACTATCTTAGAAGATTCATCCATCCATCTACCCATCCCTCCATGAAGTTAACTTTTGTCCTAATAAATGGCCCTTTCAAAATATTATCTTCTTAGGAGCCACAGAGCTAGGTACAAAGCTGACGGATGCCCCCCCAGATGTTTGGCAAAGATCTGTTTACTGACCTTGCCGGTTGGTATTGTGATCCCCCTGGCTGGAATGGGAAAATGGGGAAAAGGGGGACCAGAGAACTGTTGATACATTTAAAGGTATTCTACAAAGCATACAAAACCAGGACTTAAATTCCACAGTATATATTTGCTTAGATACTGTATTGTTTTCTGCCTGGGTAATGTTTGCAGCATCAGAGCGCTCAGCTCAGCTGATAGCACAGCACCTGACAGAAGAATACTGTTGCTGTGCATGTCCTGTGGCATGACTGAAATCCACAGCATTGAGAGGCTGCCTAGGAAAACTGACTTAGACACCATCCCGTGGAGAATCAAGGCTCCCCTTACACCAATGTGCAAATTCAGACCTCTGCCTTGAATTATTTTTAATATTATATATATATAAAATATATATATATATAATATATAATATATATATTATTACACACACACACACACACACACACACACACACACACACACACACACACGTGTGGGCATGTGCTTGTCCTGGCACACATGTGGAGGTTTAGAGGCTAACTAGTGGGAGTTGGTTCTTTCCTTCCACTCTCTGGGTTCCAAGGACAGAACTCGGGTCCTCAGACTTGAGGACAGTAAGTGCCCTCACCCAATGAACCATGTCTTGGGCTCCAGCCCTTCTGTCTTCCACAGAACGGGATCCTCTTTACCAGACAAAAAGACAAAATAACACTTGGCTCAGCAGTGGCGGCCATTTGAATGTTTGCTTTTCAAGGTCCAACCATCATCACTTCCTCACAGTTCTAGCCATCCAAGGTCCCCTAAATGGGATACAAATCCCAGGTCAGAGCCGCCGCAGGAATGATGCTTACAAGGAGACTAGGAACTGTCTTACAAGGAACTAGGAATTCAATTTTCGCATGGTAAAAACAAAAGCTGAATGCTTCCAGACTGTTGAAGTGGAGTGTGACAGGAATCACCAATATACGGAGCACTTTCAAAGGTTTAAGGTGCCTTGTGCCTGTGTGACAAACTGGAGGAAGGAACCGTGACAGGATGGAGCCTCACACTCTAGCCTCCAGCCTTCCAAGGTCCCCACACAAACAGAGGCTGCAGGGCCAGCTCCAAGTCTTTTAGTACTCCGCTACCAGCCAGTGACACTTGGCCCTACACTTTCATGATGACCAGAACAAGCACCTCTTGCCTCCATAGTAAGTATCATCCCCACTCTTCCCTGTGCCCGAGGAGCAATCCAAACGGTAGTGGGGATTTGTTGTCAATTAAACAAACAACCACCCCTGACAGTTGAGAGGAAAACTGCTCAAACTCAAGGTTATTACCTTCCTAAGCATGGAACCACTTTAAGCCTAAACCAATCTGACAAGTGACACAGAGAAAGGATTTGCTTCTTTGGTGAGTTCAAAAAGGGCCTGAGTTAATGATGTTTCTTAAACATCATTAAATCAGGCAACAAAGAGGATGCCTCTCTTTTATAGTGGCTTGCTCTCATCCCCTGTTCTCAGGCATCTACACACCGGAAAGCTATACTATGAAGAAGAGCCTTTCTGTTTCGCACGAAAAATCTAATTATGTAAACTCCTGCATATGGAACCAATTTAACCACTAAAACCAAGAGGCAGCAGGGAAGTATTTAATATGATTCCGGGCCAGTTTCTTTTCTTTTCTTTCTTTCTTTCTTTCTTTCTTTCTTTCTTTCTTTCTTTCTTTCTTTCTTTCTTTCTTAAGAGGCAGCAGGGAAGTATTTAATATGATTCCGGGCCAGTTTCTTTTCTTTCCTTCTTTCTTTCTTTCTTTCTTTCTTTCTTTCTTTCTTTCTTTCTTTCTTTCTTTCTTCCTTCCTTCCTTCCTTCCTTCCTTCCTTCTTTCCTTTCTTTCTTTCTTTCTTTCTCCTTTAAATCTGATATGGAAACATTTACAGCATTCCTTGTTTTCCCACAAACTATTTTTCTTCAGTTAAATTTTGTACCAAAGTAAGTCAATCCTGTGAAAACACAAGATTGTAGGTAGAGATGCTGGAACTGAAACATCCTAATTGTCATCGCCACCTGCCCCCCTACACACACACACACACACACACCCAGGGCTTGAGTTTTAAGGGAAACTTCACTGCCAGAAAGTATAAGCAACATCCCCCCCCTTCTCTATGACAACACTATCAATCTAGGACGCCAGAGGATGCTCCCAAGAAGGGTTTGTGGGTGTGTGGGTGGGGGGTGTTTGGGGGGAGAACCCGAGGATCTCAGGGTTTTATCACAGGGAGGATTTGGCTAGAACTTCACTTGGTACTCGACCTATAAAAACCAAAAGCCAACTTACTAAAAAAAAAAAAAAAAGCCTCAAATAACATCATCAAAAGATATTTCCTTAATGTTTGAGGGTTTTACTGTTCAGTAGGAAGAAAGGCAATTAAAAAGAAGTCTCCTCAGATTCTCACCTTTCTCCCAATCAACTCGAATGTAAACAGGATGGATGGGGACCATCGCCAGGCTGACACTTCCCAAACAGCAATTTCTTTCTCTTTTAATTTAAGGAGGTGAGGGAACTTTTCACTTAACCGGTTTAATGAGAGGAAGCAATACCGAGGTTTTCTTTTGGGGAGGGCAAACAGATTTTCTTTTACATAATAAGAAACCTCAACACCTTTCCTTCCCCAATAATTTCACACAATTAAGATCGCGGGCAGCTCTTCCCTCTTTCGCTATATCAGTCACATATTATAAAAGTGATTCTCACTTCCCGCCAGTGGTAGGGGAAAGGCACTAAATTTGCCGTGAGCGCATCCTACAGAAAGATTTCATCGCACACACCGCCAGCTCATCTCGGCGTCCCGAATGCTTCGACCTGTTAATAATTAATAAAAGATGCCACCCAATCTCCAGTGAAAAACACGGTGATCTGAAAGTAAACCCTGCACAGATATGGCACGGGTGTCCATCCTGGATGGCAACAATAAAATAATCCCAAATCTAGCAAACTGTTCAACGAGCACCAAGTCTCCCGCGCTGGAGGGCAAAACCCCCTCAAGACCTTCCGGGTGCACATAGTTGTTACCCCTGAGAACAGCCGTCACTGTGCCAGACAGATGGAGCTTTAAATCCCCAAGCTGGGCGCCTGGGCCTGTGCATTGCTAGGACAGATTATCCGCCCGCGAGGACCCAGCAGGCTCACGATCGCGCAGAGTGCTTCGGGCTGAGTCTTTCCAGGGCCATCTGCAATGGTCAAAGTGTGTGTCTCTGTTTCTCCCTGCGGCACAAACAACTTCCTGCGCACCTCCAAACTTTGTCTCTATCACAAACTTCCCTGACTTGCCTGGGCTTCTTCCCGCCTCACCTTGGGGCACCTGAAGCCAGCCGTCCTGGCAAACTATTTTTCTCTTTCCTTTCCACCGGACTACTGCCCAGCTCTAGATACTACTAGATCCTGGAGGAAGGCCCGGGGCGCAGAGGCTTGACCGCGGCTAACCTATGCCGGTAGGCCCTCGCCGCAGTCTAATCTCGACCTCGGCCCGCCAATCCCGTAGACTGATCCGGTTGTCTCTCTACGTCCATGCACAAACCTAAGTGTCTAGTTGGGGCGCGCTGCGGCCGGGTTTGCGGCCGAGGGCGTCTTGGCACGTTCCGGGCGCGGGGCTGGCTCGGGCCCGCGCGCTTTCGGAAGTGGCGGCGTCCAGGGGACGCAGCGCTCAGCTGCTGCACTTCCCCAACCCGCTGGCCGCCCCGGAGCTCTGGCGCTCCGAGCTGCGGAGGGTGGGGTAGCCTTGCGGAGCTCGAACGCCAGGCCTGGAACGCTAACCAGTCCCGGCGATGACACCACCAGCGTTAGCAAGCAGGGCCCGGCCTGGCCGCCGCTCCTCCCCCCCCACAGGCCAGAGTTGTCCCGGGGTGCGGGCCCTCGGGACTCAGTGTGGACGTCCCCAGCTTCCTCCGGGTTGCCAGACCCTCCTGGCGCGTCCCAAGCTCTGCGACTCTGGGCAAACTTTCTTTGGGGAGCCCCGCCGGGTGCTAGGCGCACCCAGGCGAGTGACAGCGGCTAAGGAGACGCCAGAGGGGCGATCCGGCCCGTGCGTCTAGCTCCCCCGACCCGAGGCAGGCCGATCCCTCCTCTGGGGCTCCAGCGGCGACGCAGCGGTGGCCCCGGTGGCCCCGTTGGGTTCGAGTAGCTGCCCCCAGGCTGTACGTGCGCTCGGGCAGGCGCGCCCACCCCTCCCCCTGCGTGCCCTCCTCCCCGCCCCCCGGAGCCGCTAGTCCACCCGAGTCTCCGCGGGCCACCCGGAGCTCACCTTTCATCGCTGCGATCACAAAATACATCCTTTACGCCGCGGTGCGGAGAGCGCAGGGAGAGCCGACCGTCCGACCCCGGAGCCCCCTCTCGCCGCCGCCGCCCGAGCCACAGCAGCAGCTGCCGCAGCTGCCCGCCCGCCGAGAGCCATCCCGAGCCATAAGAGGCTCCATGTGACCGGCTGACATCACGGCCGCCGCTCTGTTTACACCGCGCCCCTCCGCTTCCTCCCGGGGCGGGAGCGAGAGGCAGGAGGCGGGTGCGCCCGGGCGCCGCGCCCCGCCCCCGCGGGCAGGTGACCGCGAGCGGCCCACCCCGACACGGTGCTGCCCTCCTGCGTTCCCGGGGGCCCGCACCGGGGTCCCTAACCACCTCCTCAGATGCCGAACACCTGTGGCGGCCCGGAAGCTCTCTGCCAAGCGTCTGATCACTTTCCACACGCCCACCCCCTCAGCTAAGCACCCTGACGCTATTCTACAGTCCATCCCGGAATCGTTCTCGGTGACAAAAGCACCTGATGGTTGGCCCCAAAGAAGCTTTTGGTTTGGGGGAGCTTCAGTCTCCCTCATATCCCAGAGCATCCCAGCCCCCACGCCCCGCATTGACACCGGTCCTGAGGAGGAGAAAGCTCCCCTAAGTCTTTCAGGACTCACCCAGCTCACAGCATCCAAGGTCTTGGTTCCCTGCTGCCCACTACGGCAGCATCCCATATTGAAGACCACCTGTACTTGGAAGACTGGAAAACGATGTCTGTCTGTTAAATGAGCTCCTGGTGCCAGGCAATTTGAGCCGCTCATTTTCAGGCTCATCCTATCCAGAACTCTCCAGAAAACCCATCTCCAAGTGGAAAGGGCGCTACTTTTCTAACCTCAAAGATGAGACATTGTATTTTAAACAGAAACTACAACAAACAACACCGTTAACCACACAATTCAATTTACAACTGAGATTTAATTCCCTCCAACATTTGAAACTTTTTTTTTTAAACTGGATTTATGGAAACGAAAATCATGGCTTTATTTCTGTCCCCAGATGAATCTCTACGATGAATTTCAAGACTACTTACCAGGAGTCTGCTTTACTTAAAATGTTGGCAAGCATGCCTACAGTATTGAGCACAAGAGGGGAAAAAAAAATCTAAGTCAAGTTTGCTTATTTACTGTTGTTCTTTAGAGACATCCCTCCCCCTTCCTGATAATCAAAGCGGAAGGATTCTAATATTTCTCTTTCCATGTAACCAAGCTACCTCTGACCCTGTATTGGGCCCATAATTTAGAACACATGCAGACATCCAGCCCTGTAACAAACAAAGATTCAGATCTGCCCACTTCCCACCCTCCCAATCCCATTTCAAGGAAAAATGAAGTTTTCCAAACATTTACACAGTGCTGGGACTGGAATGGTCAGAAAACTTCACTGTCTTTCAGTCAAGCTATAGCCTTACAAAAATGTTTGATTAGACACATCCATCCCCAAGTAGGTTTTTTTCCCTTTAGATTTTTTTTTAAATACAACCACAAAAAAATAAGAAAAAGCAAGATAAGAATGTGAATCTAGGACCTACCCATGTTAACTCAGCTGTCCAGCCATAGTGAAGTGGACAAGGATTACAAAGGAAATCAGCCATACCCACTGTAATGTTTACAATTATGAAATTAAATCACACCATGTTCCCATGATGCAACTCCATCTCCCAATGAGGCAACGCCCCATTCTTTAAATTTGGTTCTGGGTTTTCCTTGTGCTAATAATGTTCAAAGAGGAGTGCCACCAGACTAGTCTACCATTGGGCTCTGGGTGCATTTTTCTTTCCTTTGTATTGTTAAAGAAGGAAAATATAATCATAGAGAGCATGCTCATGTGTTCCGTGCAATGCCAGTGCATCTTGATAGACAACTGAGAATTCACCATGGATCCTGCTTTAGATAAGAATGCTTTGAAAACAACCAAATCCATTAGCTCCAGCCTGCCTGCTAGACATCTGACTCCAAGGTAAATAGTCTTACATCACTAGTAATCGGTTATTTCCAGGACATTTCAAATGAAATGGGTAATGAGGAATGACATGTGAGGTGACATGGACTCCCACCATTGCAAATAGGCTGATCTTTCCTCCTATAGAGAGGTCCTCAATAGAAACAGAATCTCATCATACTTATTTGAAAGATTTACAAATCCATTCAACAAAGACATTTTCAGGATAATGTAATCCTGACCTTGCCCTTTGGAAATATATTGCTCTCACATCCTACAACCAATGAGCAGCAGAATTCAGATATGAAGTCCTAACTTCCCTGGGTGGTTAGATGCTATTAGTAATACATGCCTCTATTGCATATCATTAGCTTTTAACCTAGGGGAGATAATTGTTCTTCATAGTAACAGCTTTTATGAAACTTTTGTAAATAAAAATGAGAGACTTTTTTTAAACAGATGGCCTATAGAATAAATATTCTATGAAATTATAGGTCTTTGGCCAAACAAATCAGCCAGGAATGAATGGCTATATATCTTCCTTCAAGAAAATAAAATTGGAACTACAAATGATTCATTCTTTATAAAATTTCACACACTAAATTAAAATACCATCATATATAGACACAGTACAATATTAAAACATTACAAGTATACAGGAGTAATTGGATTTTATTAAATAAATGCAGTGGAGTACCTACTATGGGGAAAATAGCTTTAAAAAATACATTCTTTGCATTCTTTTAAACAAGTGGTCTGAAAGGGGGAAGAAAAAGAAATTATTACTTACATGAAGGCAATTCCATAGGATGGGAATTCTTTCCTGCTAATTGGAGAGTGTTACAAATGAACCCTCAAACATTTGTGTTGGATAATCTTAGGAAAAGGGTCAAAATGGACTACAGACCCATGCAATTAATCTCAGAGTTTACAGATGGTCACAGACTCTCATGGCGTCCCATTGTGCTTCATCACACTGGATCTGGTAGTTGGGAGGAAGTGGAGCCTGGGGCACTTCTGCAGGGATCTACTGGAATATGACCAGGAAGTTGCCAATTTCTCTTTCAGAGGTCAAGAAAATGATTTGGCCTCCACTCCACAGGGCCAGTTCATCACTCTAGAGACTCATGGCTGCCCCAGCTGCTGTGATAGCAATGGACAAGGACTTGGCCCTAAACAAGTCATTGATACTACTCCCTGTAAGGTTCAAAGAAAATTGTAGAATGAGAGTGGAAAAAATATAAGACAGGGAACAGGACAGTGAAGTCCCATTCTCTTACCACCAAACATCCAACATAAACATGAACTCACAGCAGCTGCAATTACTTGCAATGGGCCTACTCAAGATATGGCTTTTCAGCAGTCAGCCATGGGTGTGGAAGAGCTTAAGAGAGGGGGGAAATCACTGTCTTTAGTTATATACCCACTGGTGAACATGCCAAAACCTAATGGATAATTCTGATCGGAAGGCCACACAGATGGCCTTGGCCAAACCCTGAGGGACACAAACAAAAGAAAAAGATGGAGTGTGGGAGATTAGTAGGGATGGGAAGGGAAAGGAAGACAGGCAGGGGAAGAGGAGAGATGAGAGATGGTGTGACAAGAGCAAGCAGAGTGTATTATATACATGTATGAAATCATCAAATAAAAAATTTAATTAAAAAATGATCCTTAGCTTTCTGAGATTTGGATTTTTACCACACAGAGATCTAATCATATGGTATATCATGCCCAAGCGTGCAAATAAGGCTTTTGGGGAGAACAGCAAACTAGTAGGTTGAGGAATTTGCCCCAACTCTCCAAGATCCCAGAACAAGATGATTTCAACACTTGCTGATGCATGTGAATAAGAATACTTTGGTCTCCTCTCCTCTCCTCTCTCCTCCTCCTCCTCCTTTCCTTTCTCTCTCTCTCTCTCTCTCTCTCTCTCTCTCTCTCTCTCTCTCTCTCTGTCTCTCTCTGTCTCTCTGTCTCTCTCTCAGCTTGATAATTCAATTCATTTCATTTTAACTGAACAGGGGAGGTTACCTAAAGGTTAATGCAGTCCTATACACCTGTTTCAGCTGGATCCTTGGCCACTCTGCAGTGGATTCTTCAGGAGCTGGACTATTCTGGCCAAAACAGAGCCATAGGATCAGCTTTCTGAAAGACCCACAGGGCCAGCAAGACTACACAGGAAGCTACAGAGAAGGTACCTATTGCCCTACTTAGATCAATGCCTTGCCAAATTGTGACTCTAGAAGGCTTCGGGTCTCACAAAATAGCATTTTATGAATAATATTGGAGAGATCCAGAATCAAAGGTAAGAAAGGGAATCCTTGATTTATCTTATTTATGAGTGTTAAGAGGAGAGGATGACCCTTTTAACACAGCTTGTCTGTCTTGTTCACAATTTTAAGGCCAAAGTAGTGAAGCATTTAAATATACATGAGTGTATGCAAATACATTGTCCAGGAAATCTGGTGAAACACAGTGTTAGAGTGGCAAAAGATGCCCTCAGTTTTACACACACACAGACACAGACAGACACAGACACAGACACAGACACAGACACAGACACACACACACACACACACACACACACACACACACACACACTTCTGTTAACTGACCACAATTACCAACTATTTCATGCCTAAAACTGTATTCCAGAATGCAAAGACAAGAAGGCAATTACTTTGATTTTGAGTTTACCAATGAGATGACCTTTGCTCTAAAACCCTACAGAAGTCAGTCATTTCTCTGAGTAAAGCTGCACTTTTCTGCAGGAGCCCAGTATCTGGGTGACCATGTCCACTAGCACTGGATGGATGGTTATGGACCACTCCTGTGTCTATTAGCGGAATAGATCATTGAGGTGGGTGGTTTGACTGAAACCAGGCAGTGCTTCATAGACTTTGGGATTTCTAGAGCCAAATATTTCATATGGCTATTAGGAAACTCAGAGATTTGGCCTGTGTTTTGTAACCATTACAATGAGGAAAAGGTTGAAGTTCACTGGCAGGCAGAGATGACCAGCCTCCACAGACAACGTAGGCAGCAGGTGCTTCACCACACATACAGCTGCTAAGGCAGTGAGCAAGGAGAAGTAAACTAGAGACAAGAAGGCCTGTGTTCCATTAAGTTCCCAGGGGTGTCTTCACTACACATCTAACACTGGAAGAATAAGCCATGCATGAAACCCCATCTTCCTTCCTTCCTTCCTTCCTTCCTTCCTTCCTTCCTTCCTTCCTTCCTTTCTTCCTTTTTGAGGGTTAGCATACAAAGCCATGGGTTTTGTTGTGATGTTTGTACACACAAGCCACCGTACTTCGTTCTCAATGGTCCACTTCTCCCACTGTTCTCCTTTGGTACCCTTGCCCATCTTTGGCTGTTTGCCTTCCTTCCCCTAAGTAGACCCCTCTATTTTCTTACTACATATAGTCTGTCTGTCTATCTCTTTGTCTCTGTCTTTCTCTGTGTGTGTGTCTGTCTCTCTCAATACAGGGATTTTAAGAGGGCTAAGGACATAGTGTTATATGCATTGCTTGCATCTTTCTGTGAGACCTCTGACAAGTCATTTCACCTCCCAGGACCAAGGTCTGTCCCTTGTGGAATGTGGGAGTAATGAGATATCAGAGGTCTTTATTGTCACAGCCATTCATGTTCGGGGAGCACCATTATTCCTTTCTCTGTGTTGAACTTTTTCTCCTCACTTCTCTGAGGAGCCTGATTCACTTCCTAACTCTGTCTTATGGCAGAAAGTGCTTTGGCAGTCAATGGAGAAGTTGGACTCAAAACCAGCCTCCATCCTACTCACCAGTTGAATGATCTTAAGCAAAGCTCTGTTTCATCACATGTGAAGTAAGGACAGAAGAGTCCTGCATGGTCATAAGGCACATTCAATATAAAGAAAGGTCAGAGCGCTAACACTTAGGACAGAACCATTTACCTCCACCCTACTAATCCCTGTATGTTTTCAAGGTCTGATCACTTATTTGTCCCTCTTAAAGACTTATTTTTGACTGGACTCTCAGAAGTAGAAGTTCTCAGTGAGGGCAGCCCTTGGAAATCTGTTCCTGGCATTTTCTTTGTCTTCCTTCATCCTCTTGGCTAAAAATCTAGCATATTCTGGGTCTTCTTTACTTTTTTTTAGTGCATTGTTTCTTCAGAGCCAAGAATTGGGGTTTGTGTTGCAGGACATGTGGAGTAACAGGACACTAAATCTTTGCTCTGTTGGTCCTGGCCTTCTTACCTTTTTTGTTTAATGGCTTTCTGACATTAGTGGACATCATCTTCTGTAGAGAGACTGAAAAGCTTTCAGATTCTGCTAGCTCTTTTGAGCCCCAGCCAACAAGGCACAGTAGTATCTATCAGTTCCAGAATATACTTCTCCTCTTTCTTTTTTCTTTCTTTTCTTCTCCTTTCTCCTCTCTCTCTCTCTCTCTCTCTCTCTCTCTCTCTCTCTCTCTCTCTCTGTTTCTGAGACTAACCAAGTCGAGAACATTCAGATTGTATTCACAATGCATCTTGAACAGACCTGTTCTTCCTTTCTCCGGTTCTCCTTGGTCTATAGTAAGAATGCCCTTTACTCAACAGCAGGCACATGCTGCTGTTGATCAAGACACCCTGCCTCATGGGCAAACCTTGTTTGTTGTCCCCCACGACTGATCACACCACACACCCTTTCTACTCTTCACCCAGAGCACCAGCAGCTATGTCTGTGGCCATGCATGGTGCATAGCAAATACCAAGTCGGAGTTCATCATCTACTTCATTGAGTTTCTGACAGCTGGTGGCTGGAAAGGAGTTACTTAGCTTCATCTTGTTGGAGCCAAATGCCTAGGAGGTGCCACAGAAAAGAGCTAATTCCTGTATTTTAGCACATGTAGAAACTATACCAACTCAAAACACTGATCCTTAGTAAAGATTTGTTAAAGGAGATCGGCATGCATTTGTTCTCTACAAAGGCTGAAGCTGTGGGTTTGATGTAAAATAAGTATTATTGGGGCTTCCGAGGACAGTGCTTGCCATGCAAGCTCAGGGACCTGAGTTCAGATCCCCAGCATCCATGTATAGAGGTGGGTGCAGCAGCATGTAGTTCTAGCACTGTGAGAGGTGGAGACAGGAGGGTCCCTGGAGCTTGTAGGCTAGGCAGTTTAGCTGAGTTGGCAAGCTCCAGGGTCAGTGATAGACTTGACTTCACAAAAACAAGGTGGAGAATAATCAAGGAAAACACACTATGTCAACTTCTGGGCCTCACAAGCACACACCCACATGTGCAATGTGCATCTGTGCACACAAACATGCACACACACATGCACACACACACATACTCACACCCACATATATACACATGGAAACATTGTTTATTCAGCAACTGCTATGTAGGTAGTAGGGAATAAAAAAATCAGCTACTGCTTGGCCAAAGAGGACTTTGGTCAGGCAAGTTTCTTACATTTCTTTTTCTGTAAGAGAGCAAGCTCCCACATACTCAGTAAAGAAAAGCCCTATGCATGGCTACGCTAGGACATAGAGAGGGAAGGAGAAAGAGCAGAACTTTATGACGTCCTTTAGGAGCTCCTGATCGAGCAGGAGATCAAATGACAATGATTGTGATGCTATAAGATGTAAGACAGAATGTGTGATGCTAACTCTAAGTGTTCTGGAAATCAAGGGCCATGTTAGTTGAGAATGGGAGGGGTGGAAGCTGGGGAGCTGGCTGAGTGGTTAAGAGTACTTGTGGTCTTGCAGAGTTCTCTGGTTTCCCAGCCCCTGTACAGTGGGTGGTAGTTTGCAACTGCCTGTACCTCCAGTTATAGGGGATCCCATGCCCTCTTCTGGCCTCTGAGGGAACTGCATGCACAGGAGACACATACAGCCAAGTAGGCGCGCATGCGCGCGCGCGCGCGCGCGCGCACACACACACACACACACACACACACACACACACACACCCCTACACATAAAATAAAAATAAATAGAATAAAATAAATTTATAAAAAAAGAACAAGAAAGATTAATATGTTCAGATGTGTGGGGTTTTTTTTTTTTGTTTGTTTGTTTTGGTTTGTTTTTTTTTGTTTTTTGAGAAGAAAGGTATCATCTAGGCTGAACCTTGAAGTCTGGCTCAAATCTTGATGGAAATGGGAACACAAGGGTTCCAGTTAGGCCAAGGGGCAGCAGTGCTAAGGGTTCACAGTAGCATATACTACACACAGTGTGAGAGGAGAAAAAGTCTAAATGGTGGATCCATAGCTGCATCTCCCGCCTCCCCTTCACATGCCTCACATTGAGCTCTTCAAACTGTAGACATTCAGCTGGACATAGAGGCACATAAGATAATCCCAGAACTCAGGAGGTAGAAGGAGGAGGAGGATCAGAAATTCAAGGCTATCCTTGGCTTGAGTGTGAGTTCCCAACCTGGGAAACACGAGGCCCTAGAAAACCCAAGACAAACAAAACTTAAAAAATCAAACTCTATCTATTCATGGAATGTGTTTGGGATGTGTGTGTGTAGGGGGGTGGGTCAGGGCATAAGAAAGAAACTATGCTTAAGAAAATGGGTGTCTTTTTACCTTGCTTGTTCTGTAGTCTTATTGTATGGATTTACGGTTGGTTTGGTAGTCATCAAGTTAAATTATACTTAGTAAAATACACAGAGCCTATGAGTGCATGGAGGAAAAGTAAAATAGAAAGTGGTGTGATTTCCCCAAAGCTCAGCAGAGCATTTGAGGATGAACAAGATAAATTGAATGTTACTTGATTTTTGTATCTCATCCATTTCAGCTCTGAAAATTATAATAGACACTCCTATTAATATAGATCCTTCCTGGAAAGACTGTATCTTATTTTTAAAAAGCCCTGATCATATATAAATACAAAATAATGGAGAAAAGATAAGCAATTACAGACAGTTTCCCCTATTCTTGTCACGCGTGATCAAGCCCACTGAGTCACATGGGCTGTGCTGGGAAATTCAAGTTCTGAAGTGAGGAACTCTGCAGAAGTAAATGCTGTCATTCTTTTGCTTTCACAGACAAAATATGTTCCTGTTCAGTCAAGTGGAGTAATCAATTATTCTGCATTATGAGATCCTCATTTTATATCTATTGACATTTCAGACAATTATGCCACATGCCAATAGCAGTTTGGATGCTCCGATCTAAGCCCCAGCTTACAGCACGGAACTCATCTGGGCTGACAGTGTTCCACTGCAGCCTATTCTCCCTCCCAGAAGCCCATCTATTATTTTTGCCTAAGTCCAGCACAGTGCAAATGTGCCCTGAGCACTACTAGACAGGGCAAACTCGAGTGGGTATTTTTGTCTTAATAAAAACATTAAAGCCTCCCAACTATGTTTAATTTGAATTAAAAGATAATCACCACACTCCTCTTGAATGGAAAAATCATCCCTACGTACTGGAAGATGAGGATGACTAAATTAAGCAATCTAGTCAAACTAATCTTGAGTTTTAGTATCCAGTGTGTGGACACAATCTTGTGTGTCTCCCCCACCATGGAGATAATTTCATGGAATTGAAATGGCTTTGTGTGTGTGTGTGTGTGTGTGTGTGTGTGTGTGTGTGTGTGTGTGTGTGTATGTGTACAGCAGGCTAGAGGCTGATGATGTTAGGTGTCTTTCTCTATTGTTTTTCGCCTTGGTTTTCGAGCGAGGGTCTTTCACTAGTCTGGCCAGTGAGCCCCAGGGATCTTCCTGTCCCCAGCTCTCTCCCTGGAACTGGGATTATAACTCAGGACTGAACCAGCTCCCCAGACCTTCCAAATGACTTGGGATGGGGATTCAATGCTACTACTTTTGCTTCTATTTCCTCTCCTGCTGGCCAACGATTTCCTGGGATTTCCTGTGTGGCAGACGTGCATTTTCTTTCAAAATTCTTTTCACCCAATGACATTCTGGGTTTTCATTTTCCTACGCTCCTTTCACAGACAAGGGAAGTAGGGAGCAAAGAAATCAAGTGGCATGTCCTAGACTACAGAATCAGTATTTAAGCAATTCCTACACATATGGATTCTAAGGTGTTCACTCACTAGGCCACAATGCTCAAATAATTTATCATTTGTTTTCCTTGCGTTCAGCACTACTTAGTAATTTTAAAATAGCAAGCTGATTTCTCCAGGAATCAAAAATTGCCACTCCAATTCCATCTAGGCATGGGTGCAAGGAATTTTTCTATCACCAGCTCCTGTAACCGAGCAGGGCTAGCATGTGTCATCATGAATTATTGCACAATTTAGTAAATTATTTAATTACTACTAATGAAGAAACATTCTGTACACAGTTGTAATTACCTTGTTTGGAAACAATGTTACCATTTGTATATTTAAGGAACACTTACTACAAATTAACTCTTGAGGGGAGTGTTTTTTTTCTTTTCCATTTTGGAATATAGAGCTCTAAATAACTGGATGTTACATGTAATCCTAAGGAAATTTAAAGTTACAAGCACCAATAGTATTTCTACAAGCTTCCAAACACAACAAATGTGTTACAAATGTAGAAAATAGTAATTTTATAGTTTATGCTATTCTACAGAAATCATATAAGATAAAGGCCTTTGCTGGCTTTTGTTTTAGCAAATGGAAACATCCCAGTTCTTTCTGTAAGTGCCCTTTGCAACATGTGGCATAGGATCTTATCTTATCCACCTACTCTAACACATGGTTAAGCAGAGCTCTGAGCTTTCAGAGTGCTTTGAGTAAAATTCTTGCCTACATTTATTAAGTGGCTGTAGTATGTGTGTTCATCACAAGTGTCATTCATACAAAACAAAACTACACATAGAGAGTTAAGGCATTCTGACACCACAAAGGAATATGTAAAGTAATTGTTAAAATGCAGTGCTACAGGAAGGACCTGTTAGTGCATCAGCAGTATACATTAAGAAAATGACTGGTATACATCATTGAATTTGCTACAAAGGCTTGTCTCAGAGAGCCGAGCTTGCCCATTATTCCAAAGGTTAGGTACACCTTGTATGGTGAAACTGAGTTTCATAAACTAGATTGTGATGGTGAGTCCATTTACGACATCCTCACTCCTTGAAATATAACTGAGCTAATGGAGCAAAGCCATCATAAACAAGGAAGACTAAAAACAACAGTAACTCTTAGATTATGTGGTGGGTCTCTCTGGCTTCCAAGGACATGGGCAGCTAAACCATCCATGTCTGACAGTTGCCCATGGTTAAATAGCCACACACACACACGGAAGATAAGTGGTGGCGTCATATTTTCTCTGATGTCTTAGTTTTTCTATGGTCTCAAGGTCAAACTGCCATTTAACTGGGCAGTTCCAGTCATGAAAGAGTTCTGCTTAATAAATAACGTACTTATTTTTTTTCTTTTTTGGAAGCACAGTCAAGTGTGCAGATTTCAATGCTTGTCGAAGAGCCTCTAAGTATTCCCTGTCACCACGTGAGACATGGGCATTGCAAAACAAGAGGAAAGAAAATGTCTTTGTGTGTTCAGAGGAAACACCACTCAACTCATCACATAACATCAAACATTATTCAGTGTTTGTTTTACACTCACAGTATTTTATCAGCTAGAATGACAGGGGAAGACCTGGAATGCCCCCTTGCTTTTGTGAGTTATTATGGCAAATGAGAAATACTGTATTATGATTCACCCTTCAGATAGAGTTTTGATTAAGACATTTAAGGGCATAGCACCAACACAGTCGAGATCTCTTCCTCTCAGTATTCCTGTATACCTCTCTGTAGTCAGTGTGTCCTTCTATTCAGATTCTGGAAACTGGAGCTCCATTTTCTTCTAGATATTTTTGCTTCTAAAGAGGGAGATATAGCTCAACCAGGACGGCTCTTGCTTTACACACACAAAGACCTCGGTTTGATCCCTAGAATAAAAATTACAAGCCAGATGTAGTGGCACATGCTTATAACCACCGTCTAAGGGAGGCAGAGGCAGAGACGGAGAATCCCTGGGGCTCACTGGACAGCCAGCCTGGTCTAATTGGATATGTCAATGGTGCTTGAGGAACGGTAGTGAGAGAGAGCATTCTCTGGCCTTTACATACAGCTGCATAAGCTGCAAGAGCATCTAGACACACACAGATAGGCAGATGCACAGACATACATATGCAAATGGTGTATTAGTATGAGGTCTTTTGACTCTGGTCATTCCACACTTGAGATTTATCCCACAATGCTTACTATATCAATAACCACCCCGCCCCGCGCCCTTTTACTGAATGAAGTTGATTACTCCTTCCCCAACAGAAGAGGAGCATTTTCCACCATTTTTGGAACTGCAGTTAAATCTGTAGTAAACACTCACACTGGTATGGGAGTGTGCATTTTTACTCCACGTGGATGAATGTCTAGCAATGGTGGATTATAAGGAGGGTTGCATACACTTCATAGAGGCAATGCCTAGTGCTTGCCAGAGTGGCTGTGCTGTTTTACATTCCAACCAGTGATGCATGCACTCCAATTGCTCTGCATGCACACCAACACTTGCAGCTCTCTGCTGCTTATCCATGCTTCATCTCTCTGGTTATTTGTTATAGCTATGTTTAATAAAGCCAGCAGAAACGCTAACTATGGATCGTCTTACCCAGAGAAAATGTGGGGTTATCCTTCTGCCAGTGGTGCTCAAAGCATTTTGTGCCAACTGGTGAAGACATAACCTTGTTTTCAATCATGGTTCTGTTTAAAGCCACCCTATTTAATATATTCCATTGATTCCTTACATTGAACTCAAAGCTGCAGTCCCATGAGTCCTGGATTTGTGGCTGAAGGAAGCTTTGAGAGTACATGGAATCTACTACACAAGCACATCACTGGCCTCCCTACACTTAGAGGCCCCAGACGGCTCTTTGGCGAGCACCACACTGCCAGTCATTTCCAACAGTGAGGTCATCAACAAAATGCATAGAGATTGGACAAATGTGGCTTTAAGCAGACTTTGGAAGAAGCCACTTTGTTTACAATCCAAGAGATGAAACAAGGCGGGAGAGTATTGCCTCAGCTGGAAATGTGAACTTCACAGTTGGATGCCCTGCTTGGTTGCTTGCCTGCCCACGCCCACAAAACCAGCACTGATTGGGGGGGGGGAGGTCACAAATAAATGTTGATGCTTGTAAAAATTCATAAATATGAAACTCATCAACATTGAGAATAGATGATGCTACTCCTCCGTACATTTTTGTCACTTGGTCCTCTCAGTTGAAAGGCCATTGTCTTTGGAGCATGGAGAAATCCCCAACCTCCACCAGTAAAGGTCTAGGCTCCCATTTGCAGCCTGCTCTCTTTGTGAACCTGATTCCTCACCTTTATTGTTTATGTCTGTTTGTTTTTAATTGTACCTTCTTCTTTCCCTAATGTCTTTTCTTCTTAAAAAAATTAGTCTGTGTATGTGTACATATGTGCAATCACGTGTGTGTGTGTGTGTGTGTGTGTGTGTGTGTGTGTGTGTGTGCGCGCGCGCGCGCGCGCGCGCGCGCGCATGCGCGCGCGCGCATGTGCCATCGGAGAACAACATGCTAGAGTAGCTCTGTCTTTTCATCATGCCAGTCTCTGGAATTGAACTCAGGTCTTTCGGGCTTTACGGCGGGTGTCTTTACCCGCTGGTCATCTTGTTGGCCTCATTCACCTTCTTTTTTGGTAACTGTTTGTGCTCTCCTCTCCAGAGTCAGGGAAAACACTGCCTGTCTTAGTCTCTTTGTGTCGCCCATTATGCCAAGGTTTACCATAGTGTCTGGCACATCCAGTTGCTGGGTAAATATTTGTCGACTAAGCGAATGTCTTGCTGAAATTGGAACACATGACAGAAAGAGTGCCGGAGCTGGGATTGGAAAATCTGGTTTCCCATCCCGGTCTTAACCCAACTGGTTATGTGACTGTAAGCTTTGGTCTCCTCACTTATATAACAGAAAGAAATAATAGCCTATCTCTAATAAGGGTTTTGGGGAAGACCTAAAAATTCAGTTAATGACCACAGACTTCTAGAATCTGCCATACTGTTGGTTTCTCATCATCGTTGCCTCAGGATATTTATAAGCCAGCGTTAGAAATTTGTACCAAAGTAAACAATGCAAAATATTTCAACCAGGAGTTTGAACAGTGAACTGAAGTGGGCATCTGGGTACCACCATACACTGCTGTAGTACATCCAGGGAATCCAAAGGACTCAGAGGAAGTTTCCATTGAAAAGTAGATGCTTTGGTTCTCAGACATTTGCTGTGTGCTGCATGATCGGGATATTAGACCATGCCATCGTGAGAAGGAATATTGAAGACTCCGGGCTTCTGATAGCCTTCAAAATTCAATATTAGCACCACTTTCTAACAACGTAGCACCAATATGGTCCAATTTAAAATAAGCTGGTAATTTATTCTACTTCAAAAACGTTTGTTGAATGTTTAAAAGTGATGCCTCAAACAGAAGTTTGTTCTCTCTGGAAATATGATG
The DNA here is from genome assembly GCF_903995425.1 of Onychomys torridus. Classification (NCBI taxonomy): domain Eukaryota; kingdom Metazoa; phylum Chordata; class Mammalia; order Rodentia; family Cricetidae; genus Onychomys; species Onychomys torridus. Next base: position 62,825,082 of record NC_050449.1, on the reverse strand, counting down.
TCTTTTTTCCCCCCTCTTTCAAGAATTCCTAAAATACATATTTAATTAATGAACATATCATGATTCTATCTGAAATGGTTTCTGATGTACTCCTTAAAGATTTCAAGGCAATGGGGTTGGAGAGACTGATCAGTGGTTAAGAGCACTTGATGTTCTTCCGAAGGTCCTGAGTTCAATTCCCAGTACCCACATGGCAGCCCAACTGTCTGATGCCTTCCAGTGTGCAGATGTACATGCAGACAGAGCACTCATACACACAAAATACATGAATACATAAAATTCAAAAAATGCTCTTAAAAAAGACTTCAAGGCAATAAATCATGAACAATTTCTGTGGAACTGCCTCACTCTGCCTGTGTGTTCCTACACTAATGAAATGACATTAGGTCTACTGAATACACCATGGTGGGTCAGAGACAGCACCCATCACTCAGTGGTTTCTTCACTCAAAATTTATACCAATGATTGTCTTACAAAATCATGAGGCTCAGATATGATTAAGTGACACTCTTTAAGATCACAGGTCTTTAGAAGATTCAGAACAAGATGAGTCACTGGCAGAAAAAGGAACGGCAGGGAGGAAGAGAGAGAGAGAGAGAGAGAGAGAGAGAGAGAGAGAGAGAGAGAGATGCTGACTACGTGCATTTGATCACACAGCAAGAGATCCGGAAGGGTGGTCTGTCTACAAAACTCCCATTGCATCCTAGATTCCACTTATATTAATTTTTCTAGAGACAACACCGTCCCTCCCCCCAACTCACAAATTCTTATCAGGAAGCAAGTGACAGGTCTGAATCAAACTTGGCATTTAAAACATCACCTGCTGGCAGGCACGCTTCTAGTACATTCCTCAGAGGTACAATTGTGTCCCATTATTTCATAGCTATTTTAAATGCTCCTGGATGGGGCTACTGAATTACTTGTCAGCGAGCAAGAGAACGGTTATGCCATCCTTCTTCAAATTCCTTCCCAGATTACAAATATTTGGGATCATTCTAATAGAATCCAGGATTTCTTTTTAAGAAAAAGAAAAAGAAAAGCAAGTTGTTTTTCCCTTTGAAACTTTCAGTTTGAGCTAAGGGAGCGAGTCAAACACACGGCAGCTGGGCTGTGACTCACAAAACCTTGGAATTTGGGCCAAAGTGAGTATTTCCTGAGATTGAGTTTGATATGGTTTGTGTATCCCTGGTGGGGCCCAGCGGGTATTAAATAAATGCTATTGTTGGGAGAGATGAATGAATGATTGAAACTATGTCTAATAATGACCTACAGATTCTTACATCAGCCGAAGATTCCCATAGGAAAGTTAAACTGCATTCGGAATTTGTGTCTGTGAATAATTCTATTTTCATCTCTTTCATTCTCAGTGTGGACTTTTTTTGATTTTTTTTTTAAACCAAGGTGTGAAAAACATAGAGGTGTTTTCCAGAACACGAAAGACAATTATAGTTCTTAGAAAGCTACATTGGTATACAGTGTGTGTGTGTGAGACGATAATTTTAAATTTCCTTCAGAGATATTTCTGGGAGCAGCATTGGGTGAGATGCTGTAGGAGAGGTTTGGAAAGGGAAGTGAAAAGAAGCTGGTTCTTCTGTGCTAAACACTGTCATCAGATTCAGAGAGGCATCCCATTTTCGGAGTGTTCACAGGTAACTTAGAAGGTTAAAAAAATTACAACTGTGGTCAGAGAAGTACAAATAATTGTGATAAAGCCTTCCATAATTAGAGACATCTCACATGAAAGCCTTCCACAAATGCGGAGAATGTTACAAAGATGCCCACTAAAATCCCAGAGACCGAGCTCAAGCCATGTGCTCCAAAAGCAAGCTTCCGGCGGTCCAGGATTGCTTGCCTGTCTGGGAGAGAGACCTGAGAGCCATGCTGTCTGGAGGGTGAGCATACAAAAGATATTCGAGAAAGAGCCTTGCAAGGAACAGCCGAGACCTTTGCAATTAAGGGCAGAGAAAAATACAGGATACATTATTAACAGAAGAGATTTCATGAAAGGACAAAAAGTGAGACATAAGGAATTAAAAATTATGGCAGGACAGGCTCACTTAGTGTAGGGGCCAGCCACCAGCCACACCTTGGGTATCTTGAGGACATCTTGTGTTACGGCATACTGCGAAGGCCATAATAATTAATGTTTATAATAGCTTTGAATCATTAAGAATGACAGCACACAAGGACAGGGACTTACATAATAATATATTTTGAAAACCTTCCCCTTGCAAAATAAAAGTGAAGTTGTTTAAGCATTTATAGAGACATGCTCCTGAAAATTAATTTACAAGGGAATATATCAATTCTTCTCAATTGTCTGCACATGCAGAATTGTTGTATGTGCCTATAATAGTAAGCCTTGTTACTCAAGACCTTGCAGCCAGGGGTTTGGCTGTTTAAGGTTCATTAAGCAATGCCTCAAGGTCTACTGGCAGATAGAAGAGTTTCACTTAGTAGGACACCTGTGTGACACACAGAGTTTTCAGTCAATTTCTAACATTCACCAAATATTGATAAAATAATAAAATGATCCAAACATCCCTCCACCTTTATTTAGAGTTGTGTCTAGAATGTTTCCTCGGCTAATTCAGAGCTAGGGTTTAAACACAGCTCTTTCTAGGAAGATATTTGTTGCCGCTGCTGTTCTAAGTCTGCATAATGTTGAACCTGCCAGCCTTCCGGAGAAGAAAAGGTTAGCGGTAAGGGGAAAGTCAGTGGGAAACAGAAGCAGGAAAACTTCAGCATAACTTGACAATTGTTTTCTTTCAGAGCAAGTGAGGTGGCAGGTTTGTCAAAGGACGCTTTATACACATATATGCATGATAACCAATGCCTTCTTCAGTGGCTACGGCGATTTATTAAAGTAAAACAACACCCCTCCCCCGCAAAAACAGCAACAACAAAACAACACTGCTAGCCTGTTGCCAGAAGAGCCGATACGCGTTCATGAAAACCAGTTAATTTGTGGGAGGCATGGAATCTGCCACCCCCCCCCCCCACACACACACAGACACGCAAGATGACAGCCACTTTGTGCAGACTCCACAGTGGGCAGCAAATGTCCTAGACTAGTGCTCAGGTACTTTGGGCTTCTGTTTTTTTGGACTCCATATAGGGTCCAGGTTCCAGAATAATGATGGTTTTTTTGTTTTGTTTTTTGTTTTTTTTGTTTTTTGGTAGTGAAATCTCCATGGTCACCCCTAAGTTCCCATAGATATTTTTTAATTGATGTTTTCACAATGCTTTATCCTAGGAAGAATGTAAGAAAAAGCTAGATGGGAACATAGATGCTCAGGAAGGGGCAGGGGGAGGTGAAATCCTGCCCCCCCCCCAAAGGCTTTTGGCTCAGCCAGGGCCATACACTAATGGAAAAGCTGGGATTCGAACCTGAGTTTCTGACTCCCACTAGAGTGCTTCTGACACATTGCCTCCAGTGGAGCATTGACAGTGGACTTCATGTTGTTTGAAGCATTTGTACTGCGAGTCACTCAGGTGGGCAGGCCAAGTAAAGTTACTTCCTGCAGGATTTTTGAAAGTGACCCATGAAGCTGACTTCCTGTTCTTCCAAAGATGCTCTTGTTGGTAATATATCCTTTCGTGTATACATATATCATCTATTCATGCCTGCCATGGAGATAATTTACATGGCCCTTTAACAGCATGCTACCAATAAATCAGCAATTAAGTTTTAATTCATTGAGTCTCCTAACAGTCTCCAAAAAGCAGCTCATGTGACCTGCTGTATAAACCAGGCCTGGATATTTGATGGTTATTTTATGGTCTTTCAATCTTTCAGGTCACAGAGATAAGGGGACAAAGGTACCTCCATAACAGTGGCCCCAGAAAGTAAGAATATATTTCCAAGTGACACCTCTTCATTAATCTACTTTAAACAGAAAAACGCCTTTTAATAGTTTATCCTTGCTGGGTGTGGTGGCACACACCTTTAATCCCAGCACTCAGGAGGCAGAGGCAGTTGGATCTTTCTGAGTTCAAGGCCAGCCTGGTCTACAGAGCAAGTTCCAGGACAGCTAGGGCTGTTACACAGAGAAACCCTATCTCAAAAAAACCCTCCTCCCCACAAAAAGTTTATCCTCAGAGGTGAAAGGGAGGTCCAGGCAGGCTGTATCACATGTATTTGCCAACACTAATAAAGGGGGAGGGGGCTTCCAGGCATTAAGTCTAAAGCAAACCTCTGCCCACATCGAAAGGATGCTCACCGGGCCTCTTGGCTCCCCACGTCTGCCCTTTTAACACTTTCTCCTTGATATGAGATACTGAATTGAGAAAATGCTTACACTAGGGAGGTGGGGAGATAGCCCAGTCAGTAAAATGCCTACTGTGCAAGCCTGTTGGGACTGTCAGACCCCAGGTAAAAATCAGAGAGTGACATAGAACCTGCAAATGTTAGCCCTGGGGGAGGCAGACAGGAGGGTCCCTGGGGCTCATGGGCTGGCCAGTCTATTAATGAACTCCAGGTTCAGTGAGAGATTCTGACTAAAAACAAAACAAAAATGTGGAAAGCAACGAGGAACACATCTTCTATTGCCCTAGTCTCTACACACAGGTACGCCCGCATACATGAGCACCCTTCATGTGTGCACCCCCCCCCACACACGAACACACAGTCAAGAGAATAGTAACAGGCTATATTATCTTCAAATTATATTTTTATATAATTATATTATTTAGCACAAGAGCTCTCGAAATAAAACACGTGAACTATTCAATTAGGCAGAATACCATGTACTACTCCTGGCAGGAATTTTAGAGGAGAATAGTGTGGTAGTTAGCAAAGGACTTAGATAAAGTCTCAGGTAGGAAACCAGGCAGCCTTGGGATTAAAACACTCCAAATCTGATGCCTGCTCAATGTTCTGGTCATTTGGTCACAATGAGGAAAGAGACAGTAAAAAGTCATTTGTGGAAAGGGCCTGAGATGGAGATGAGGTGGCCTCCCTTTCATTATCTACCATGATCAGAGATGAAACCATTTCTAAAAGTACCAGCCATGCCAGAAACTCCTGCATCTCAACCCCAAATAGGAAGACACAGAAGAGGCTGATAAAAACGAAATTGTGGTACACTGATTCTTATCACAGCACCAAAGCAGCAGCCCGAAGAGGGGTCCCCACTGTTGCCTGATGAAAAGCCCCAAACGAGGGCTACCCACGGAGGCAGTCAGGACCCAGAAGGGAGGGAATGGCCTCATCTTCAGATGCCTGAATGGCCAGACTCTCTCAAATGAATAGATAACACCAGGCCAGAAAAGGCAGAAGAGATGAAAGCGGAAGCCACCGAAAACAGAAGAACGGAGGGAAGCCTTCAAAGGAGTGAAAAGTAACAAAAGTCCAGGGACTGATGTGATCAGCACCCACATGCTAAAACTGCAGCTCCAGGGAGCTGTTTGAAGCCGCTAAAGAGAAGTAATACAATCTGGAATGAACAGAAATTGTCATCAAACGGAACGTAAGGGCCACTGAGGGACCTTAAGGAAGGGCAACCTATGGGAATCTGAGTCCTGCAAAGAGCTCACTTGGCAAAGTCCTTTTGAACACCTCAATCATTCTAAAGTGTTGTGTAAAATGCACACACACACACACACACACACACACAAACACACACACTTGAGGATCTGTGGGGCATTTTGCCAGAGGTGCCTGTCAAAAGTCTTCAATAATTCCAGGCAATGAGAAGCTATTGGATCTTCCACTCTGAGGAGCAGGGGCAAAGAACAGACGAAGGTTTCATCAAAGCCACCTCTAATCTTTCTACCACATCTGCAATGTCCATCTCACCAGGGGTGACCTCCTACATGACCTTTGGGAGAGATGTGTTCTTCGGTTTTGTCTGGGTTGCGGTTTAATTCAGCAGGAAGCAGGGCCATGGCTGGGAACCAAGAGTACAAAGAAAATTGCAGCAAGGAGGCAAAACGTGCAGTGTGATCGACAGTGAGCTAGATGAAATAAATGACCATCAGAACAAAAAATAAAATCTGATGGATTATCAGTTTCAGGCCTCATTTCTCACCATGATTACCAAGTAGGTAATAACAGAGTCGGCACAGTTGAACAACAGCATATCTATATACACAAATGTGCACTCGCAACACACACACACACACACACACACACACACACACACACACACATGTACACAAGAGGTGGGGCAGAGGGAGAGAGAGAGGGAGGGAGGGAGGGAGAGAGAGGGGGGAGGGGAGGAGAAGGAGAGGAAGGGGAAGGAGGGAGAGAGAGAGAGGGAGGGAGATTAAACTGGAAAGTTTTCATTTTTAAGAATTGGGTCCAATCTGGGTCAGCCATCTGAATAAAAGCTTTAAATTTCACTCAAAGAAATGCCTTGCTGAAATTTCAAGAAATATTCTGTCTTAATGTGAATTACTGTCGATAATCTCTCGAGTTTGAGAGTTTAGATCTTGTGGATAAACTTAGAAGACTATCAGAAGTTTGTAGACCATGCAAAGCAGTCCTGACATGGAATATTTCTAAAGAAGCCTCGTCAAAGGGAATTCACATTCTGAGATAAATATAATGTCTCTCCCTAGACCATTGTCTTCACTTTGCTGAGACAGACAGCTGGGAACGGAAAATTCCTTCATCTTGGATGGGTTCAACCTCTCAGACCTCGAAATATGTTTAAGCAGAGTCCCCATTTGGGAGTGACTGAAGCTTGGTTTCAATTTCTTCTGTCTCTAAACATTGGCTAGGCATTCCAGATCTGTCTATGTTTCCAGCTAGTACCAGAATAGGGGACCAGAGGAGGAAAGAAAGACTCACCCCCCACCGTGTTAACTTCCAAGTTTCTCAGGGTTCCTATGCCAAGGTATTCCCTCCCACCCCATAATTCCATTCTGCATTTTCCTTTCTCTGTGTAGGTAGAAAACAAAATCACCATCTCTCTTTACTTCAAAAAAATCTCTAGTATGAGAAGGAAAAAAAATGGATGGAATCTTCTTGGCATGAAGGGCCTGGAGTGTCCCGGACACATAGTAGGTGCTCAAGAAACATGGCCCAGTGGGGCAGGGTGCACTTGCTGTCAGAGCTGGCCGGAGACGGGGACCCAGCTGCTTTGGGAAGCGTGATGAAGAGACCCGCCTTTCTGGCAGAGCCATCCCATTCTTTCATCACTGTCCTCAAAGATATCACTGATGTTGGTCCTCTGGTTTCACTCTTTTTTCCTCTGACTGGACTAACTGAGTCTACTCTGCTCACTAGCTGCCACTTCAGAATCCTGTCATGCAGAGGAAGGCCAAAGGACATTTCCCCCTAAGTCCTTTTAACTTCCTGGCATTCCGTTTTTTCAACCCCACATTAAAAGTGCTCACGTTTCATCCTAGTCTCATCAGCCCATGGGTGGCCTCAAGTTAGACTAGGCAGGACTTGTGTCGGGGGGCTTCCCCTGTTGGGCACAGGAGAAGGAACCCAGAGAAATGTTCCTTCTCAGTCCCTTCCTCATTTTCCCCTTGGATGCCATCTCTGACGGCTCTGAGAGCAGATGCGTTAGACACAAACAGACTACAGACGTCAATGGAGGCCGCCGTGGGCCAGTGAGACCCATGCCTTGCAGGTTCTCAAAATGAAGAATTTCCTTTTTCTTTGGCATCTCCGCCACTGCACTGTCCCACCTAACACTCCATCAACTTCTAATCCATCAAAGGCCAGTGTGCTATGGTCTTCCTCTTCCAATACAAAACCCGGTAACTGGAAAATCCAAAATAATGTCTCCTGGTCTTGGCACACTCCTCCCAGCCTCAACTAATCCCTGGTAGAAACTGTTGTGATCATGCCCAGTGGAAGTCTGTGTGAATGTCCTCACTTGAAATTCCTTTGGAGAACAAATTCCCTGGAATGATCCTGAATTGTGACCCTTTATAGATGGCTGGGCTGGGCATTATCAAGTCCAGTCCAGCACTTTGGGCAGTCTGGCATCAGGAGCCACCTGTTTGGAAGACAGGAGACACCCCTGTGTCTATAAGTATCTTTTTCTCTTCCCGGTGGGACAGTACTTTCTGGAAACATGAAATTAGTTTATATTTTAAGGGCTCTGGAATTATAAATTTCAAGCAGAGGGAAGAATAATCCTTGAGCATTCTCTCTAGAGGCTCAATCTGCAGCCTTTCAGAAGGGTTTAATAGACGTTATTTTACTTTTGTTCAGGGTGACCTCTCTGATTTGTGTAAAATAACCTTTATTTTATTTTTCCTTCTTAACACAACACAATCGTACTTATAAAAAGGCATTTCCTAGGGAAGAAAACCCTAATTGTGTGTCACTTAGCTTTAAGACCACATCTCAGACACTATTATCTTTGAAATCCTACTTTAAAAGATATATGTGTAAGTGAAGGTGATTATAAATCTTTTCAAAGTCAGTAAAACAAATGTGTTGCGTAAGTCACTCCAATTCAATTAAGAGAAACGGGTCAGAAGCTAAAATACTAGTAAAATCAATTATGAGTAATAAGTCCCCTGTTGATGGCCTCTCTCAGTATTTGAATGCATTTACGTTTGTTTTTTGTGTGTCAGGGGCCACAAAAAACCCTCTCAAATCTGCTTTTCTTTGTCACACGTGTCTGCAGAGCACCTTGGAAATGACATGTCTTTTTATTTAGCAAAGAATTTCGAAGACAGAAAGTTGGGGGGTCAACTGCCAAAGCTTTGGGGTTCAGGTCCAAGTTGGAATCTCCTTTGTCACTATCAGGTGAGTTTGAAACTTTCCAAGCCTCAGTTTCCCCATTTGTAAAGGAGGCTTACTGTACCTTCCCCACACAGCTACATGCACCTCTCCCCCACAGACATCGCTCTGTAAAATGCCCCCCCCAGTGTCCCAGGCCTTAACGGGATGCCTCTTCTGGATTTCTTTTTAAAATCAAATTCAGAAGTTCCTGAAATGAAAGAGAAGAGAATGGCCACAAGGTTCAAATGTGTTGTCTGGATTTGGGCTCAAGATCAAGGTTACAAGGACATGTGAAAAAAAAATGTCAAAGAAAACAAATCTCTTCCTTGATCTTGCTGTTTAGTTCTGGGACACTCCCTCAGAAAAATCCCAGACTGAGTGAGAGCCTTCATGGGAAGGTACCATGGGACAGGCAGGCAGGCGAGGTCTGCCACACAGGACCGCACTAGAAACGAACACAGCCCTGAACCTATGCTACCATTGCAAAGGCATAAAAATGACACATCTATGGGACAGGAAAGGAAAACTAGAATCTGTTTTTGATAGATTCTTCAGTAAATGGGCACATGGATCTCCCCAGCAGTTTCCTTGGTCATTCTTACAATGAACGTTGAGTTAGATGGAGAAGAAGGAATTCTGTGAACTATCCTTGTACATTCATGGGCTAGTTGGTTCCAAAGGTAGGTCTGTCAGGGATGGAAGCCAGCTAGTTTGGTGTGTGGGGGACACTTCCCACCTAACAGCATGGAGAGGAGCCAGTGTTGACTGACAGGAAGAGGAAGCCAGAACTGGAGGCTGGGTCACTGGCTGACGGAGCTGACTTGGAGCCAGTAGTTGTAGAAAGAAGAGGGTGAGAGATGATGGGAACAAGAATGTTCCAGAAGCTAGGTAAGGAAGTAAAAATGCTCCCTTTGGAGGCTCTGACTGACCAAAGAGGATTGGGAAGGGGTTTGTTATTTTGGCATGCCTGTGTGCATTTTTGGAAAAGAAAGAAAAAGAGGTACCCATGGGGTTCACTAGTGAGGAGGCCCTGGCTAAAGCATTCAAGAGTTTGGGATATAGCTCATCAGTAATCTGCTTTACAAAGACATGCTTCTGTGCTGGGCTCCACAGGACTCTGTGGGGAAGTGGGGCAGCCTGGCTCGGCAGAAAGAACAGCGTTTATCCAGATTGGATAGACTAAGGTTCAAGCTCATCTCTGTCACTCTGGTCACGTGAGTTGTACAAGTTGCTTAATATCTGAAACTCAGCTTTCTCAATGGAAGCAGGATCTTTGATACTGATACTTATCAGGAGGCTAAGTGACATTATACACACAGCGACACCCACACATGCTTACATACTCATAAAACGCCTCGAATCTAGTAAGCTGCTCAAATGGAGCATATCTCATGGTCTTGCAGGGAGCAGACAGATAGGAACTCTCATCCTAAGATAAGAATGACTAAGGGTACAGACTGTGACTCTGTCCTGGAAGGAAGAGAGCAGCCTCCCCAGAGTGTCAAAGGTGCCATGAAAACAGCACCATGGCTCTCTGGCCACTTGTGTCCCAGCACATGGCTGTGGAGCAGCTCCTCATATCTAGTCCTTTCAATCCTCTTCACCATCACGTGGAAGCCAGTGGCTGAGCCTGTGGCTCTGGTCCTTGTGTTTTGAATACAGTAATACTTCATGCTTACAACATTCGGGGTCAGGAGATATAGATAAAGGAGCACATGGTGGCTTCTATTCTCTGCTGAGCGAGCACTGAGACCGACTTTTTCTAAGTTCCGAAGGCCTGCCTATCATTTGTGGGAGCCAGAAATAGGAAGGGATAATACACCCCCGACCCCAGCTTGTATCTCTAGCCCTCACCTTGTAAAGCAAGAAAGAAAAGGCTCTTTCTGACAGTGCCAGGGGATGGGGCTCAGGGCTTATCGGATCTCGAAAGGCAGGTGACCCTGCCCTAAGGGTTCCAGTAACAGCAGGGAGGAGAACGCCAAAATGGGATCTGCCTTCACCCAGCAAGACCTCCGAGAAATAATCTCTGGTACATGAAGGAAGAATGTGTGCTCAAGACAGCCAAGGCCCAGGGACACTGCTCCCGCCAACCAGGCTCATAAGGAAACTGTTTATGTTTTCTGCTTGCCAAAAGCTCTGAGTGTTGCTGAAACCTGTTTGTCCTGAACTCCTAACAACACATGGCAACCAGTTCTCTAGATGACAAACCCTTCTGTTAATGAGCAAGAAACGACTCAGACCAGCCCTGGAAACCCTTAACTGCCTGGAGTAGTATGGTTGCCTTCCCTTTCTCCATCTGTCTCAGGCCCGTCTGCCTGCTGCCTTCACATGTGGGCAGCCCAGAATTTATGGCGCTATGTCATTTGTGTTTACTTCCTCCCCAGTGTGCTGTCACTCCAGGGAGAGGCCAACACGACTCTTAGAGAACTCAGTATGAAGAGAGCTAGAAAATACACAAAACTTTATAAAGACACTGGTTTAACATATGCATGAACACCTGTATACACAAATTACTTGTGGCCTGGGTCTTTACAGCACCGTGCAAACACTGTAGGTACTTCTTCAGGGTGGGGCTGTGAAGCCACCTTAGCGTGTGTCAGGCCATCTTGCTCTCATCTCACTCCCCTTGCCTTTTAGTGACAAGTTGCCTGTTACACTTTTCAGGCATCCTTTCATTTGCATCAGGACCACTGCTGTCAGTAAGGATTAAGAAATTCCAATTGTGTGTGTGTGTGTGTGTGTGTGTTGCACGTGGGCAGGCCAGAGGTTGGTATGAGGTGTCCTCTTTTATTCTCCACTTTATTTTTTGAAACAGGACCCCTCTCCCAATCTGGAGCTCACTGATTGGCTAGGCTAGCTGGCCAGTGAGATTCACTGATCTGCTTGGCTCTCTCAGTGCTGGGTAGAGATGTATGCCTTCATGGTCAGCTTTTCATGTGGATGCTGGAAATCCAAACTGAGGGCTCCATGTGCATGTGCTTACATAGCAAGCACTTTACCAAGGGAGCTGTCTCCTTGGTCCTATTTACTGTTTGACTGGTACCTTTTGTAAATAGGAAGTTAGAAAATGTCCCTGTCATCCATGTAAAGGTTCAGTAACACATGACGAATTTGGAAAAGAAGCAAAGGGGTATTGGGAGTGGGGATCAGGAGGCATTTCAGAGGGAACAGGGTTTAAGAGATTTGAGCTTGAATCCAAAATGGATCTCATACATGTCAGAAGTACACTTCAGAGGAAGAACATGGGAAACAGGGCCTATCAGACCACATTAAATTAATTTTCCTGTAAGAAGTTTGCCTTTTGTGCAAACATGAATGACGAGGCCATGCCCCATCCTCTGGCTGGGAAACCTCCAACCAAAGTTCTACCCTGATAATCCAGAGGTCTACAGAGTCCTTGGTACAGCTGCAGAAACCCCCCTGCTCACAGGCCAGGACCATGTGCACCTCTCTAAGTAACTGGGTGGGTTTTCATGGAAATTAACTTCAAGACTTGATGGGCATGCTTTTTACTGTAACAGACAAGCTTTACATAACATGCTTTTGTAAAAGACTATTTCACTCTGTATATTTAAGGCATGCCACACAGCAAGACAAGATACACCCCCCACATGGAATAAAATTGTTGCTGTAGGGAAAATGAACATACCTGTCACCTCAGTTACTGTTCCTTCACCCCTGTGGCAAAGCAGCTGTAATCTATACATTGGCAAAAATCTTGTAGTAACAGAACATCACCATTAGCTATGGTCTGCAGACAATGCGCTTTGGCCAAGACTTTCACAATCCAAAATCGCTTCCAAGAACCTAGGAAAAAGCCCACAACAAGGCTAGGGAGATGGCTCCATAGTTAAGGTGCTTGCTGAGCAAGCAAAAGGTTGAGATTTGGATCCATGCCAAAAGCTGCCTGGGTGTGGCAGCCCACCTGTAATTCCAGAGCTCAGAAGATGCAGACAAGGGAATCCTGAAGGAAGGTGGCTACCCAGACTAGCTAAATCAGTAAATTCTAGGTTCAGTGAAGGACCCAGCCTCAGTGGATAAAGTGGAGAGTAACTGAAGAAGACATCAGCCTCAGGCCTCTATGTGAACATGCACAGGCATGCATGGTTAACCACACTTAATTTGTGTGCCTATACACATGCAAACATGCATACACACACACACACACACACACACACACACACACACACACACACGAGAAAAGAAACATTGATATGTCTTTGTCTATGCTAGCACCACCTATCAACAGCAGTGTGCTTGTGTATTCTTCATTAATAGGTCCAGTAGGCAGTGTGATAGCTCAAGATTAGTTCCAGAGCCCACTACAGTGCCTGGCACCTTTGCTCATATTTGTAGATTAAATAAGTAAATCATTCAGGGTAGGGAACCCAGCTAGTCTTGACTACATGTCTGTCTACTCAACAGAGGGAAAGAAATTATAACTGTTCCAATGAAATTTAGCCTTGATTTTTTTAACCTTGGAAATTTAGGAGGAAAATATATATGACAGTGATATTGAGATTGTCCCATAGCAATTCTGATAGCACTTATTTTGGGGTAGACTGTGGATGGTCTGTTCTCAATTCCAAAGTTCTACCTCTTGATAAATTGCTACCTCAGACCTTGTTGAATTCCTAGAACACATAAACACACACATACACACAAACACACACACCCCGCACCATACACAAATACCACACACACACCCCGCACCATACACAAATACCACACACACACACACACACACACACACACACACACACACACACACACACGCACACACCATTAATCTTGTAATAATCCTGTCTCATGTCCAAAGTGGTACCTGGACATGTGACATGCAGTGATGCTCAACAGATACTCAAGACATTGAAGTGCTAGATGAAAACCTCAGGAGGCAAAGTGCCTGCTCCATGCTGTATTTGCCCTTCTCAAACTTCAATTCATTCTAAAATATGTGGACATGGCTTCTTATGTATTCATTTCTTCATGATATTCTGTATACTTAAGTAATACGTCCTCTCTTTTGGGGATGGCTGGGTGTGGTGACACACGCCTTTAATCCCAGCACTAAGAAGGTAGAGGCAGGTGGATGTCTATGGTTCAAGGCCAGCCTGGCCTACAGAGAGAGTTCCAGGACAGCTAAGGCTACATAGTGAGACCCTGTGTCAATAAACAAAACATCAAACCAAGTTTATTTTCTCATTTCAAGACAGCAGGAAGTCATCTCTACTAAGTTTTGCTGTTAAAAAGAACTCCCTCCTCACTCACCCACACAATTCTCCAAATGTCATTTCTGAACATTGCTGCATTATGGAAATGGATCACTTCTTTGGAATATTTTCTGCTCAGCATTCTTTCCCCCAAACCTTGCTGTTCTACTTTGTTGGAAGCCCCTGCAGTATTTCCCCGGACCTGTGACCTGTGCCAACACCCCCTGTTGCCATAGTCTTCAAAACTAGGTGTTTCTGGCTCCAAAGACAACCTGACAGGCCTCCTTACAGGAGGCTCTAGGGCCTTCTTTACCCCAACTGCTGTACCAAAGGCTAACCCTTGTTCCTGGCAAGCATGGTTACGCTAATGCTTTCTACACAGACAGTCTCTCCTCGTGGTTCACTGAGCCCCAACTGCAATCATGGCCATCCAGTGCAGCATACCATAAGTCTCCTAATGAAAAGTGCACTCCAGAATTCAATGACCAGTAATGGCTTCCTTGATTTAAAGCAGAATTGTGGCAATAAAGCAATGACAAAAACTGACAGAAGTCTTCCATAGACATCTTTCTCTGAAGACTAAGTTCGGGCTTCCTCCTGCTGAGGGTTGAGTTTAACGTTACCAACCCTCATGGCGTCATTTGATCAATTTGGGCAGAAAACCTCTTGAAGCTGCAAATACAGTCACCTATATTCACAGATAGCGTAGTAGCATAGAGGCTCAGTTTGGACTCTGTGATCAGCAGAGCCGAGTTTTGTTTTGTTAAAACTTTTAATTCTTTTTCATGAGGCTGTGATAAGGGCTCCGGCGATGGCGCAGCGAGCCACAGCTGCTTGCTGCACAAGAGGACCTACTTCAGATCCCCAGAGCCATGTAAAAGCTGGCCACGGTAGCCCAGGCCAGTGACGTCAGTGTTGGGAGGGGAGACAAGTGGATCTTAGGAGCTTGCTGGCCACCCCACCTAGCCTCTACAGTAAGCTTTGCCTTCACCGTCTCAAAAAATAAGGTGGAGGATCATATAGGAAGACATGGCACCTGATGCCTTCCCCTGGTCCCACAGCCATGTATATATGTATATGGTCATATGTGTATATGTGTAACTGCACACATAGGTACACACAGACCAAACACCACATACACACATGAGAGAGAGAGAGAGAGAGAGAGAGAGAGAGAGAGAGAGAGAGAGAATGTGATAGGATTGCAGGCTTCCAAGAAACTAGTAATCCCAGGACATCAATCAATCAATCACAATAACCACCTTCCCTAACCATGTCTCACAGCACTGAAACGTGTGCAAACAGGCTGGAGTTCTGCTTGCCTCCTTACATTTGTGCCTTTTTTCTTTCAATACTTTTTTTTTAAAAAAAAAATTATCTTACAATACACCGGGGTTCGCCATGGCATGTTCATAAATATCTGCCCATGTTTTTCTGGATCTTGACTTTACCATAGAGAACCCTCAGGGACTATAGCACAAGAATGACGCATTTTGACCTCCTCATTGTGATTCAGGAACTAGCAGAGCAACAACAAAATATCCTACAAGGTAGGGCAATAGGGGGAAGGCTTAGAACCCGGGGCACTCCTTCAGGGACTTCCAGGAGGTGGGGCAACGCTCTTGCCTGTGTTCGCTTCAGCTGAACTGAAGCGGCCCTGCACAGGCGGGTCCTCTTTGTTCACGTATGCAAAGTGGATTCGATTTTCTAAGAGAGCTCAGTCTACCTTCAGGAGCTCTCCCTAACCATTCCTCATCTTTACACCCCTCTGCCCCTTTCCCTTCCAATGCCCAAACATGCCGGGGTCGGTACCTCTCACTATCTCCTTCCTATACATGCTACACACCTTAACCAAATTCTATTGTTTTTAGAGCAGGTGATGTTCCCTCAACACCTCTGGAGTCCCTGTATTATCTAGCGCACAGAAGCTATTAAAGCTTCTTTATAGACTCAAATGCTGACTAGTCAGTGTCAAATGGAACATAAGGTAGGTAGAAGTAACGTAGAAATAGGAAAAGGAAAGAAACCATGCGCGGGAAGAAACAGAAAACACAGCATCAAGCTCATGCAGGGCGGGATCTTGTCTCACGACTTAAATGACGTTGACTCTGTGTTTCAGTTTCCTGATCCCAAACGCTGAAATAACAATACCACCGACTCCCTAGGCTGTTTAGGAGGATTAAAGAGTTCACATTTGTGAAGGAGTTAGGAAAATGCTAGGAAGCCTGCAAATACTACCTAAGCATTTTCAAAAGAAAACAAAAGTTAAATATCAGGGAAAGGCGCACAGGGCTACCCAACCAGCGCAGAGTTGGGCTAGGCTATACCGGGGTTTCGGACGCTTACACCAGCATGGGCCAAGGTTAGAGCAGTCTCTGGGACCTAGGGACTGTCTGGCAGAGGAGGAGAGGCATTTGGAAACAGCACTCCGTTTTGGTTTGAAGGCCCTGGGAGTTACCAGGTCCTACCAAGAGCTGGATTCCACTGGGGAGCTCTCAGGGCTAGGCTGTGGCTTCTCGGGTTAGCCCAGGGAGGAACAGTTGCTGGGCATGCTGGCGCCAGGCCTCGGTGGCTGCAGCAGGGATGAGGGGACAGCCCTGAGCCCCGCCTCCTGCCTGGCTGCCCAGAGCCTCACGGAAAGTTACTGCCTGCTAACGTGGCAGGAGCGCTGGGCTGCCAAGGGTTGCTGTGCTGCTTGCTGGGATCCCAGGCAAGGCCCTGGGCTCAGTCTAGTCTCCAACATCCCCTGCACGTAATTGTATTCTCTCCGCAGCTGCAAGATTTTGGGGTGAAAGGAAGACAAAAACATTTGAACTAGTGGCATTAAGGACAGAGCATCTTTGCCCTAGGATGTCCCTAAAACAAACGCGCCACCTTTCCCCCTTCTCTCCCCACCGGATGAGCTCAGGTACTTTCATCTGATGGACTTTGAAAAAAATCCTCTCAAGTTCAGCTCACCAGAGGCTTCTATTTGTTTATTCGCTGACTTGTTTTTCCATTCATTTGTTCATTCATTCACTTTTGAGGCAGGGTCTCATGTAGCCTGAGCCGGCCCTGAGTTTGCTCTGTAGCTGAGGATGACACTGAATTTTCAGTCCTGCCTCTACCTCCCCGAGTGCAGAAATTGCAGACCGACCCATTTTCCTTGGTGCTGGGTGTGGAACCCGAGGTTTCAGAAATGCTAGGCAAGCATTCTACCAACTGAGCTCTATCCTCAGCCCCCGACTCATTTCTAGGAAACAGCTTCTAAACACCAATTATCTGCCGTCTGCCCAGCAAGGCCCCGAAGGCCCCAGAAACTCATGGTGCCATGTACAGACAGACTGAATGGCATCTAGAAGACATGAAGGGCTACAAGATCAGTACATGCAGTGAGCTGCAGGGCGAGAATTATTTCTGCCAGGTGGGGACAGCGGGCTGCACAGGCTTGCAGGGGGGTCTTGTTAGAGCAGGGCTTTGAAGAATGACTCCGGTAAGGGGGTCACCAGGTGAACAAGTGGCCTAATTAGGCTGTGGAGCACATTTATTATCTGTCCCACACCTGCTTTTTCAAGGAAGGCTTTAAAAATACAGAAGCAGACAGTGGGCTAAAGAACAGCATTGTATCAATGCCACCTTCCCTGAATATGCTCATTGTACTGTGGGAAGGGAGAGAAATACCATGTTCCTAGAAAATCTACACAGAAAAGATGCTAAAGGGGAACAATCCCCTGCCTACAGGACCCACAGTGTGTGTGTGTGTGTGTGTGTGTGTGTGTGTGTGTGTGTGTGTGTGTACACACATTCACACCAGTGTATGCATGCATGTACCATGTCTATGAAATACTAATGTTATAGTGTAATCACACACAGGATGAGTAGGATAAAGAAAATGGGTAGAAATATCAAAAATCCGGTGACTATGTTTAAAGAATCCATGGGTATTATTTGTACTATGTTTGCAAATTTTTAGTAAGTTTGAAGTTAAGATAACACAAGCTAGAGATTAGCACTGTGAAAAAATTAAAAAATAAAACAAAACATGTTTAAAGTGTGAGTAGGGACAGCACTGTCAGTAAAGTGTCTGCTGTGCATGCATGGGCACCTGAGTTTGGATGCCCATGAAAAGCCAGTTAAAACCAGGCGTGAAGGCCCACATCTATAACTCTAGTGCTGGAGACAGGTGGAAGCAAGACACTCACTGGCCAGTCAGTCAAGTCAAATGGATGAGCCTCAGATTCAGGTGGAGACCCTGTCTCAAAAACCAAGGTAGAGAGTGGTTGAAGAAGTCACCTGAGGTTGACCTCTGGCTCCCATGAACATGTGTACCTGCATTTATACACATGTGCATGTGTGTGTGTGTGTGTGCGCACACACACATTTAAAGTACAAAGAACACTCCAACATTGGCTTTTAAGACACAAAGCATTCTCTTGCCAGTACTCTGAGAAGTAGCAATACTCAGGCAACAATATCTTAGTCTCAAGCACCCCGAGGGATACCTGTCTCTTGCACACCCCTCTTCCTTTATTCCCAAAGCTTGCGATTGGTAGCCTGAAAGGATCAAGACTGCAACAAAGCTTGTAAGAGGTTGGTCTGCAAGGGTTCGAGAGAGGGAGGGACCAAAGGATTCGGCTTTGCATCCTCACAATAAAGGCATCCCCAGGGATGTAGAAGAAGCAGTTCCATACAGGGTGGGCAGTTAGCTCAGTAAAGATTGGGATCTAGCAGATAGTTCTGTAGTACTTGATTAGGATGTATTATACAAACCAGAAATCAGAGCTGGAGAGGGAGCTGGTTCAGCAGTTAAGAGTTTGTATTGTTCTTAGAGAGGACCTGAGATCAGTTTCCAGAGCCTCTATTAGGTAGTTCACAACAGCCTGTAACTTCAGCTCCAGGAGACTGGATACCATCTTCTAGACTCTATAGGTAGGTACCTACACTCACGTGTGTGTGTGTGTGTGTGTGTGTGTGTGTGTGTGTGTGTGTGTGTGTATCCACTCCTCCCATGCAAATGTATAATCAGAAATAAAATAAATCTCTAAAACATCAAAAGTTAAAATGGAAAATTCTAACAGCTGCTGATTGGAGTTTTCTAGTGCTTGCTAGGCATTGCTATTTAATATTGAAATCAAATTGATTTACCTTAACCTCTCCATGCCATAGATACTATTCATATTCCCATATTCTAGATGAGGGAATGAGGTTACATATGGCCAGTGGTAGAGTTGTCCCAAGTAGTCTCACTCCAGAGCGTGGGCTCCTACCTGTAAAATGATACTGCTCTGGGCCCTGGTTAGGATTTTATGTGCATACAGACCAAGAACTTCCCAAGCTGCAATGTGGGAGTGAATGCTGCACGATTAGATGGAGTGGCAGAACTCCAGGGATGATTGCCTTCTGATGGTCAGTGTTATTTGTCTAACAATTTACCAAAAAGCTCAACTGTTGGCTGGTCCTTCCTGGTCTCCCACAAACAGCCTGAGATATGTGTGTCTAACATGGAGTCTTTGTCACACAATAAATATAGCTTTGCTGTGCCTTGGATTCTATATCTGAAAGATGAGATTATGTTGGCTAACAGTGTTGCCACTGACATCCTTGCCCCAAGGCTGAAATCCTTCCATGTGTGGTTGGTGTAGGATACTAGGGTATAATTTCTGGGCCATTGGAAACAGTGGGAAGAAATAAGGCAAGATGAGTATCAAGGGCTAGGAAGATGTCTCCGTGGGTAAAAACATCTCCTGTATAAGCATGAGGGGCTGAGCTTGAACCTCTGTATAAAAAGCTAGGTGTGGTTGCACCTGCCAATAGGCCCAGCAATGGGGGACAGAGATAAGGCAATCCCAGGAGCTCACTGACCAGTCAGCATCAATGGCTTCTTGCATAGTGACTCTCTCTCAAGGCAATAATGTGGGGAACATTAGAGGGGGAAACCCAATGTCCCCCTCGGGGCTGCTCATGCATGTTGATGGGTATATGCAAACACACACACACACACACACACACACACACACACACACACACACAGGCTCAGGGGAGACAGTGATAGACAGAGAGAGGTGCTAAAACAACACCCTTTAAGGTAGAATCAAACATTATACACAAGGCTGAGTTTTCTATCCATAAAGATATTGTTTGACACAGGAAGGTTACATGGAGTCTGAATTAAGTTTGTTTGTTTTTTTAAAATTTTTCTTTCCTTTTAATGTCTCCCCCCACCCCTTCTGCTCCTCCTCTCTTTCTTCCTTCCCTTTTTAACTGGGTCACTGGGACTCTTTTGCCACATTGATCCATTTTCTCTGATAGTCAATACTAGCAAGACTCCAACTGGAGAGAATCCAGTGGCTCAAAGGCTCAAGGACAAATCCTTGTACACTCAGGGGCACTGTCCTCTCCACCATCTGATCTGCCTGGCACATCCACAGACCAGCATCTTTTCTGTTTGCTGCTTACATACGCACAGATGACCATTCCCTGGAAATGTGTCCATAGGAAGGGAAATGCTAAGTGGAACCGAAGGGCGGCATCCATGTGAGCCCTGGTCTGGCTGGGTGCTGCTGTCCCCTTTACCTTTTAGACCATCTGGATGGTGGCTGAGCTCTCGTTTTTGTGCACCGCCTGGTTATGTTCGATGGCACTTTGGGGGAACACCAAGAGGACAGTGAAGCAACATTGTCAAGTGCGTCGACATCTTGGGCAAGGCAGCTTTGTAAATACTCAGAATTGCCAACTCTTTCAGCGCTGGGGCCGGTCCCCGTAGCATCATCAGAGCTCTGGAAAAAGTAACTAAGCAATGGGTCCCAGCATGCTGACAGCAGCAAGTGCTTCGGGAAAGATGAAGAAACCCTCTGCTCTAGTAGACACAGGGTTTAGTGCAAGCGCATGCCCAAGGACGGCTTTCCATCATTTTTTGTTTTTCAAACTGAAAACGCCAAAGGCCAAAAACAGTTGCACTATGGGAAAGAAACAATTAAAGAAATTACATTTAAAAACCAAACTCCAGCAGCCAGAGCAGGCAACTGTGTGTGGGTACATGAACCTATACAGAAAGAGACATACGCATACTTTGCTATAGCCAAACCATTTCCCCATTATTCTAGCCATTCACATTTAGAAAATGATCCTGTGTCTCTATGTGCATATGTACAAGATGGCACATGTTCAAGGACAGTCTGTGTGTACTTACACTGCCTGGAGGCAACTTAAAAGTGGATTAGTAGAAGACCAAATAGCTGCCAGTGTAGCCATAAAGTAGAATATCATACAAGTGTTAGCAAAAGCAAGCTATTTCTACAGGAGCTCTGATGGAGTGATTGCTAGCAATGTATTAATGGAAAGAAATCAAGAAACAGAACACTGTATATTAACCCACATACATACCTCAATATATATTCAAATTCATCCAGCTATAGAGTCATAGAATCAATTTCTGGAAAGCTGCATAGAGATTAGTAACTGTGATGGGAGTAAAAATGACCAAAGTATATACATATATGATAATGCCAAGAGGAAACTCATAATCGTATACAATTCATTCATGCTATTAAAAAAGAAAGGAAAAAAGATGGCTCCATGGGTGAAGTGATCGCCACGCAAGCAGGGAGACTTGAGTTCAGCCTTCCTGAGTTCTCTAGCACCCACATAAAAATCTAGGCATGATAGTGTGTGTGCCCCTAGAATCCCAGCACTGGGGAGGCCAAGACAGGAGGATCTATAGGGCTCCCTGGCCAGCCAGCCTAGCTGAATTGGTGAGCTCCTGGCACAGTGAGACACCTTGACTCAAAAAATAAAGTGGAGAGTGATAGAGAAGGATGTCAATAATGACCTCTAGCCTCCACCTGTACATGTGCACACAGGAACACCCAGAGATATATACACACTAATAAAAAGAAAAGAAAAAGAACATTGTATCCTGCAGCTATACCCTATTGGTGAAAAGAAATTATTAAGGCCACTCCACGTAGTTAAAAGGTAGGTTTATTTTGTGGGGTAACTTACAAGTGAAGGGATAGGTAACAGGGTCTGAGAAAGGTATGGTGCAGTCTGTCGGTGTTCTTTCTCTGGAGAACTCTGCTTGGTCTACCTCCAGTGTCCAGGGCCCTGGAACCAAGAGAGCTGGCCCATCTGGATCTCGGGTCTCCAGGGTCCTCCCTCGGCCCCACCTTGTAGTCGTGACAGTTGCTGAGGCCTCAATGGGGGTTGGAACTTCCAGATCAAAGCTGGAATGGCTACCTACTACAATACCCTACCGGAAATGAATGTAATGACGCTCATGCATCACAGAGGGAAGATGAACCTGCAACCATTAGGGCTCAGGGGGTAGGGTATAAGGGTGGATAAGAGACATCTCCAGAGCCCTCTCATGTTCCTTCCTGCTCACCAGAGCCTGGCTTGTCAGAGCCCATGCTGCCTTGGAGATAGAGATGACATACACCATGTATCCCCTGCCTGGGCCATACCATCTGTGTCCCAAGCATTTCTCCAGTGCCCCACAACTTAACCCAGGTGGGTAGGCTTATTGGAACCAATCCTCACCAAATCAGGGATCCCTTGAGCTGTGGCAGACACTGTCCCACAAATTTAGGATGCAGGGACTTTCCATGATGTACTGATGGGGAAATAAGGGGGAAGAGTCCCAGGGGCTCAAGGTCCTCATTAGACTGCGCTGAACACACTTGGTACCCATCTGATCAGGGTCAGTTCTGGGGATTACAGGCTCCTTCCTTTTTCCTTTCCTCTTCTCCTCCTTTCTTTCTTTTTTATTTTTAAAAAGGATTTCACATTTTTAATTATGGGGTTTGTGTGTGGGGGTGTGTATGAAGGACAGAAGAAAGCATTGAATCCCCTAGAACTGGAGTTTCAGGTGGTTGTAAGCTGCCTGATGTGGCTGCTGGGAACCAAATGTAGGTCCTCTGCAAGAGCTGCGTGTGCTCTTAACCATCCTTCTGCTCCACTTCCCTTTTGTCTTTTGTGTAAGGAATCTAGACTCACCAAGCTAGAAGGTTACTGCAAGGATATACATGGGGGAGCCTTATACAGTTTTCATGGGAACTTAGTAAGCACAGGAAAACAATATTCTTAAGAATAAAGTTGATGGAGCACCTTGGTGCTCAGCCATGATAGCGGTCAGGGCTTTGTATAGATGTTCTTCCTTTATCCACACCATCCCTCGAGGCTGTCATGGTGATTACCCCCATTTCACAAGATAGCTGGGCTTAGATGAGTCACTGGCCTCATGAAACAGGGGATCCATGCTATTATCTGTTTCTTTTCAAAATGAATTTATTGATTTTTTTTTTTTTTGTGTGTGTGTGTGTCTGTCTGTCTGTGCCTATTTGTCTTTATGTGCACCAAGTGTGCGCAGTTCCTTTGGAGGCCAAAATAAGGCAATAGATGCCTTGGAACTTGAGTTATTGGTGGTTGTGAGCTCCCTGATATGGGTGCTGGAATCTGAATTCACAGCCTCTGCAAGAGTAGCAAGAGCCCTTAGATTAGAGCCATCACCTCTCCAGCCCCTGCCAGCTGCTTCTTGGTCTTATTCTCAAGGAATTCTTATCTTCGAGTGCCTGCTGTGCTCCCCACATCTGCTTCTCGGTCCATACAGGCACTGAACCGCCTGTTCGTTATCCCGAGTGTCACTCATGATTCTGTGTCCTGATGGCACCAGCTGCTGCATGATGCTCCACAATGGAACTTCCAGCTCCATCTCGTCTCTCTGCTTCAGCTACATCCCAACTACCTCTTCTTCTTAGACCTGTTTAAACTCCCCTCAGAGAATGGAGAAACCATCTTTGTGTTGGACACCAGCCATATGTCTAGTTAACTCCCCACCTGCAGGTCGACTGTCCTGCTTGGGGCTCCAGTTTTTCTGTGTTCACTTGAGGTTGCAGATTAGCTCACAGGACACTAGGGTCCTAGCCTAAACACAGCCAGCCCTCTGCGATGTTAGACTGAATTTGAGGATCCAACTAATTGGATTCAAACATTTGAAAACAACTACACATGCATTTATCAGACATACATACATGTGTATATATATGTATACACAAGGGTTTTCCTTATCATGGTTCTCTACACAGCATGAAAATAATTTCTCTCACTATATTTGGTATTAGAAGCAACCTAGAGAGCTGCTGAGATGGTTCAGAGGGTATTTGCCACCAAACCTGAGGGCCTGAGTTCAGGTCCCAGGACTCTTCTCTTTTCTTTGAATACTGAATTGCCTAAGACATTTTCATGACTTTTCAACTGTCATGTCTTAAAGTCTGAGTTAGTCTTTTCTAGGCTTACCTGCTACATTCTTCAAACTCCCATTAATCCTTTGAAACCCAGCCTAGGCATTGCCCTCTCCAGTGACTCCTTCTCTATATCTGAGGCAATCATGCCCTTCCCTTGGGCTGCTTTTATACTTACTTATACAGTCTTGTTATTGCCTTTATCAGGCTGTATTATATTTATTTTGATTGTGTAGTCTCTGCTAGAACATAAGCTTTATAAAGGGCAAGGACCATGCCTTGTGAATATTTTTTTTTTTAACTTACATTTAGTCTTAATAAAGTATCTTTAATTGCTGATAACAGTTGCTAAAGCAAGGGGCTCATGAGGCCCACTCCTCCCCGAGTCTCTGTAGGTAGTTAGTGCTTGCTGGAGGGGGTGTGGAGAGACATTTTATTCAGTAGTGTAGACACTGGTATAATTCCCATGCTCCTGCATATGACCTCTTACCCATGCTCCTGTAAGCAATACTAATGAAACTTATTGGGTAACCAAAATTTAGTGAATGACATGAAAGTAGTAGGTGGCTAGTTGAGAAGAGGCTAAGACAGTCAGCAGTAGACACGAGAAGGTTGTGAGGCATGAATATGATCAAGCTACATTAGATACATGTGTGGAAATGCCATAATAAAGCCCATTATTATAGAGACCGGCATATATAACTCATATGTGCCAATAACAATCTTTTAAAAGGTATCTTAAGGCTGGGAGTAGTGGCACACACCAGTGCTCATGAGGCTGAGGCAGGCAGATCTCTGTGAGTTCCAGACTAGCCTCATGCATGTAGTAAATTGTAGACCAACTGGGCTATACAGTCAGACCCTGTCAGGAAGAAACAAACCAACAAAAAATATCTTAGGGTAGTTTTGGATTTACAGAGAAGTTGCAAAAATCGCACAGCCCTCCTTCATGGCTTCACTATGGTGCCATCAGCTTTCTCTGCTGTAGTTCCACTGCCACAACTGAGTCACCAGCACGGGGGTACCCACTGCTTATTACACCTCACCATTTACTCAGCCTTCACTACTTTTTAACCTCCTGCCATTTTACTGTTCTAGGATATCACATGACCTCTGCCATCTTGTCTCCTCAGGCTTCTCTGCGTTGGGACAGTTTCTTCGATTTGTTTTAGTTCTGATTACCTTGACAGTGCTGAGGCATGCTAGGTGAGTGAATTGTCGAATGGTCCTCAGTTGGAGTTTGTCTGTCTGCTGCTTGTTCGTTTTGAAGGAGCCAACACTGAATGTAATCCTAACTGGTGCTGCATGTACTACCTGCCACAGGTCAGACAGCGATTGATGTGCCGTGAACTGTGGAGGATGTTTCTTCAGCGCCTCTAGAAGGAGAACCCAGGCAGATGCCCTTCCCAAGGTAAAGTGTGAAGTCCCAGGAATATCTTCCACACAGCTGGACCATAAAAGACAATGTGCAACTGTATGTCTGAAGAAGGGAACCCAGAGAACTCATGGTGGGGGGTGGGGCGCGGGACACGCAAGTGAGTGACGACCCCTAGGTGACCGGAAAGTCTGGAAGATAGGGAGGTTGAGAGAAGACTTGTTTACCAAGCCTACTGAGTTCTCTCCTGTTCTCAGGTTGTGTCCACAGTCTGAAAAGCAAGGCCTTCCTCTTTTCTTATGGCTGGTTTCTTATTTTTGCTTTATGTGTATGGGTGTTTTGCCTACATGTACTTACAGGTACCACATGCGTGCAGTGTCCTTGGAGGTCAGAAAGGGGCATCAGCTCTGGAACTGGAGTTACAGATAGTTGTGAGCCACATCTGGGTGCTGAGAACTGAATCTAGGCTCTCTGCAGCAGTAGTTAAGTGAATTTAATGACTGAGCCATCTCTCTAGCTCCTAAACTCCCATGTCTCGTTCTCGATATCTTGACTAAATTGTGGCCCCACCTTATCTAAAAGTACCAATGACCATCGCTGCTCACGGCAGCCAGTTCCTTTCCTTCACAGCTTCTGTGATGATGGCTGACTTGTTTCTTTCCTGTGTGTCTCCCCAGCAAGTGTCTAAGATCCTTCAGAGCAGGTGCTGCGCTTCTGATGCACCTGTAGCGCATACACTAGGCCCTAAGTTATCTTGTTGATATGATGAGTGAGTTGATACTGAGAAGATATGAGAGAGAGACAGGAAGAGATGAGAGCCACTGATATAAGCCATACTGAAGTGGAGCAAGCAGGAATGGGTAGGCAGCTGGGACCCAGCCAGGTCACCAGAGGAATCACAAGAGTGTCAGGTCATCCCAAATGGGGTGGCATAATTTGGGCAAAGGCCAGCAATGTCCTAGGTGTAGGCCTCTCCAAGGTACAGGTCATCCAGTAATTTTCCATCTTGAGATGTCTTCCCCAAACAAAGACCAAGAGGTTAGGGATAACAGGGGTCAAGGAGGTGGCAGGAGTTGGGGGGTTCTGTCTATGTTCACACCCAGGCCCACGAGCTCAGCAAGACAAAAACTCCGGAAGGCAGGAGTGGTTCAAGTTCAACTTCCCTGATGTTGTCATGGACCCGAGAAGAAAGGAATGTTACTGGATGATTCTGAATCAGCAAGGAGAAAAGGAGGGCCTGTGGCTTTGCTAGAGGATTCAGTATTGGAAAAGGAAAGCCACTGTCCAGGGAGACCTAGAACAACGCAAGGGGTGGCTTCAGAACTCGGGATGTAGAGGTCCCCGTAGAAAAAGCAAATCTTAGGCTGGTGAGGTGACTCAGTACTTGCTTGCTGTACTGAGCACATGCTTGCTGCACAAGCATGAGGAACTGCATGGATCCCCAGAACATACATAAACATGGATACAGCAGTGAGCACCTGTGACCTCAGAGCTTCTCCTGGGAGGCGAGAGGCAGAGATGGGACAATCCTCAGAAGCCTGTAGGCCAGCTAGCCTTGTGTCTGAAGCACTGAACAGGAAGAGGTCCTGTGTCAGATGAGGTGGAATGGGAGGGCTGACACTCAAGGTTGCTCTTTGACCTACACATACACACACACACACACACACACACACACACACACACACACACACACACACACACTGTCTGATCTCTTCACCACACTCTAACTGGTTACAAAGGGCAGAATCAGTTTGTGAATATATTTTCCCACCCACCCGCAGTTTCAAAAGGCAACCTTTGCTGTAGACTCTAACAGGAAGTACTCACTGGGGAAAAGCTTGGCAAACAGAAAAAGAAGCATCTCAGGGAAAGCAGCAAGGCCAGCTTTGTACAGCCATGTAAATGGTTAGGATGGTTGAATGCTTCCAATTTTTCATCCCACCCTGAGGAGCAGCTTTGAAAATGAAAGGAAACAATGACTTGTATGTATGGGAGTCCAGGTGGGGGGTACCCTCCAGGATGGCTCACTAGGCCCCTGGAAAAGGCCAAGCATGTGTCCAACCGACCTTCTATGGACAGGTAGGGGTGGGGCACAGGAAGGCATGAAGAATGGCTGCATTTAGGCACCTGGAGGTCAGAGCTAGAGGCCAAGGAGTATGTGGCTGTTATTTCTAATCCACAATCTTTGAGCCCCTGGGGGCGGAGGAGACCTGTGTGTAGTTCAGGAATTGTTCTTCTCTACTTCCTTAGAGACGTATGTGGTTCTGCAGTCCTTAGAGCCCAGTTCCTTCATGTGTAGAAGGGAGGGGCTGGTTCCCTGACAGCAATGTGAGCTCCCCAATGTCACTCTGAGAGGTGACATTTGAGTCAGGGTGAAACTTCCCTACCCAGCTTTCTTCTCTCAGTCCCAAATATCTCCGGATATCGTTAGCTGACTATCTACATAAAAATAGGCTATAGTGCCTCACTTTGATTTTTACTCTTACTTATTTCAATAAATAAACACTGCTTAATCTTCTGACCCAGACAAGACTTTTGTAACAATCTTGCAGTGATTGGGGGAAAATAAACATAGATAGCTGGATGATAGATCGATAATGATAGATAGATAGATAAATAGATGGATGGATGGATAGTTAGATGATAGGCAGACAGACAGACAGACAGACAGACAGATGAAACAAAACAAACAGGCTGGGGCCATGGCTCGGTGGATAAAGCACTTGCCACACACGTGGAAAGAGCAGAATTCAGATCTCTAGAAACCTCCAAAAGCTGGCCAGGCATGTGTCTGCAACCCAAGCACTCAGGAGGCAGAGACCGGGCATCCTTGGAGCAAGCTGGCTACTTAAACAAGTCACAATCAGTGAGATCTGGGTTCAGTGAGAGACCCTGCCTCCACAAATAAAATGGACAGTTAGTAAGGAAGTCACCTGATATCAACCTCAGGCCTCCATATGCACATATGTGCACATATACTCACACATACACATGCACCCACACACAGGTGAACATGCATGCACACCACATACATACCCATAAACAATTTCAAATTCACATTTCCAGACATATATGAAATGCACTCTGGGTGTCTGACCCAGACTTTTACTTCCCTGCCAATCTCCTGTTTATATCAGCCCATTTCCCTAACAGACAAATAGGTATCCATTTTGTAAATGCTAAGTCATTTTCCTGCAAATATTTTCACAGAAATCACAGGCCCCATTCAACAATTTTATTATTACCTTTGTTTTGTGCTGAGGTAGCAAACCTTGTACCTGCCAGGTAGAATGGTTAAACAGAAAAACAAAGCAAAGCAGTGTGTTGGCCGCGTGCCGAGCACAGCTAAGGGTGCCACACAGGA
This sequence comes from Onychomys torridus, assembly GCF_903995425.1. Taxonomy (NCBI): domain Eukaryota; kingdom Metazoa; phylum Chordata; class Mammalia; order Rodentia; family Cricetidae; genus Onychomys; species Onychomys torridus. The sequence continues at coordinate 62,796,218 of NC_050449.1, read as the reverse complement.
TCCTAGCTTTCCTCCCTGCTTCTAACCCACAGACTTTCAAGTCCTGACATTTGGTGTGGGCTGAGCTGAATCGCTGGGGAGCACCTGGACACCGGTTTGGAATTGGGCAGCGGACGTGGCAAGGCACACCGGTCATTGACACCCTGTCAAGGAAGGCCAACTGGGGAAAAGTTAGCCTGCTTTACTCCTCACTGGGTTCAATAGAAGGCTCTGTTACACTTTTATCGGGACCCAAGAACCTAAATATTTCACATTTGGGTGAGAAGACTAGACAATTCAAAGATGGCCAAAATACTGTCATTAGCTATGGGTCCACAGGGGCTCATTTAATTCAGATTTTACTGCCCAGGTAGTTTCTTTCCAAAGGGTCAGACAGACCTGGGTGTAAAACACAGAATTACATTTGAGTTTCAGATAAACAGTATATGATTTGTTTTTAGTATGAGCATGATGTAAATACGAGGCAGGGCACATTTTTATTCCTTGTTAACTGGCAAGGAAGCTGCTCAGTAGTCAATGATAATCCAGGTTCTTTTTCCCCTTTGTTTCCTTCTTTCTTTGACCTTTAAGGGGTTTAATTCTAAGAACCTCATTAGAGGGTAGAGATGACTGAAGAGCATCGGGCGTCCCATTTATCATTAGCTGGAGAACAAGTTTTGGTGAGGGAGGGATCTGATACTTTGGACTAAACAGGATGATGATTATCTGCATCCCCCACCTCCTGGCATTTAGTCAGAATTGGCAGTAGGGTCCAGAGTTTTGATTTTTCAGACCAGTAAAATGTTAAAGGAAAAGAAAATGTAATTGTGGGATGGCCAATATTCAGATGCCAAGCTTAAATTTGATTTAATAAGAGATATTTAAAAAATGAAATGAAATAGAAAACCAGCAACCATATTCATTACCACTCATTCATAATGAAAGCAACATTTAAATAGTCTCAGTGCATGGAGGACACATTCTTACAATAAAGGATAATGCTTCTTATATTAAGTTGGCAGCCTTCCAGTGTGTTGCCTTCCTTTGTGTATAAACATCTAGGCAATCTGGTGCTGGCCCCAGGGGTGAGATCACTCAGACAGGCAGGACTCCTGTTGCACCTGTCCAATGACAATAGCAAGATTGCACCATTATACAATCCTTTTTGAGACAGGGTCTCTTGTAACCCAGATTGCATCCAGCTGGCTGAGTAGTCAAAAATGGCCTTGAACTTCTGATCCTCCTGCTTCTACCTCCACGATATTGGGTATGTCACAACACTCAGTTTTATGCAGTCCTGGGGAATCAAAGTCAGGGCTTTGTGCATACTAAGCAGGCATAGTATCAACTGAGCTATGGCCCCAACCCCCATTGTATATTTCTGAGGAGAAAACTGTAGCACAGCTTTCAATAAAAGAAAGAAAGTCTATACATGAAGAGCTTTGAATTTAGATGACCTTCCATGAACAATCCACTTAATTATTTTATTTTTTAAAAAGTCCTTTTGTTACTTTAAATTTTGTGTGTGTATGTGTGCACTGAGTGTAGGTGACTGGAGGCCAGAAGGCTGTATTGGACCCCCCCTGGAGCTGGAGTTACAAGTGGGGATGGAACTTGGGTTCCCTGCAAGAGCAGTTTGTGCCCTTAGCCACTAAGCCACCTCTCCAGCCCCTTCAATACTTTATGTTTGAGACATGTTATTCGTATGGATGTGGAGGGCATCTTCTCACCAAGCACAAAGTCTTTCCTTAAGAGAAAACTCTTCTCAGCTTCTTTGGAATGTAGCTCTGTCTGAATTCCTCATCCAGACCTGTGGTCAGTGAGTGCTTTGGGATACAGATAATGTGAAAAGGGCTTCGTGGCTTCCTCCGGGGAGCTGGCAGGGTTTGTGACCCCAGCTGAGAGGAGTTAGGTATTTGCCAAAAGGGAGGTGTTCTTGGTAGCCATGCTTGGAGAATGAGTCCTCAAAGTTCAGGTTCTTTCTCACTCTTCCCATTTTCCATAAGGGAAAGTGTCGGTGTGAAGGCAGAGAATTGCTTAAAATAGCCAAGCAATTAACAGAAACCCTGGTTAAAGTCAGTTGCCCAATCTAAGGCTTCTAGTAGTCTTTCAGCTTTCTGCCAACCGGAGAAACACAGAGAAAGGCAATCTTACCATCAAAACTTAGATGGAAATTTGGTTGTATATGGCACAGAGGAAATACAAATATTGTTTACCAGTGATTCCTAAATCCTTTCTCTTAGTCCTTGGGCCTGTACCACTGGACAGAGCACATCACTTTCAAGGGTTCTTAGGAAAAGAGAACTGTCAGCTATGTCCACATACACACTTGGAGGTGTGTATGTCAATCTATGCTTTAAGACCATGAGTAACAGTCCCAACCTTTTAGAAAAACAGTCTCTGGGTTAGGACATAGGGTGGAAGCCTTTCCACCTACCATTCTTTTTCTGCAGTGATGGAGTTTAGATGTAATTTCAATATTTTATGACTTTGGGAACAAATTAAAAACAAAGGCACAAAATATATATGCACTCATTAAAAACATTATCCCCAAGCCAGGGATTGTGCATAGATGCCTGCAAGCCTAGTACTTGGGAGGCTGAGGCAGGAGGATTGCAAGCAGAATACCAGCCCAGGCTACATAGAGACAGTCTTACCCAATCAAAACAAAATGCAATGGAACAAAACAGCAATGGATCACTTCCCATTCGATTTTAGCAAGGCCATTTAATGTCCCCTAGTGCTAACAGGTCTCTCCTGGCTGGGTCTGCTCTCAGTGACCTAAGTAACCAAGTATTAGTTGGAGACTACAGACATCTGTCTTCTGAGACAGGTTGAGTTACAAATTCTTATAGCCTCTCAAGAAGCCAGCTTGGAGAATGACTGAAACTCAGGTATTTCCCCTCCCCTCCAGTCCTCTTTAATCTCCACTTGCTTTCCTTTCTCTTCCTCTCTGTTTGCTTTCCTTCTTTCCTACTTCTGACAGGATTTTCCCCCCCAGGCTCAGTTGAACAGGAGACAGCCTTTGGCTTTGATGCCAGAACTGTGTTTCACACAAAGTCAACTCCTGTGCTGGATAGTTGATAAACATCTCACTAACTCATTTCTCGCTGTTTCTGAGTGATTAACATTTTTGGCTAGCAAATACAGAGCCCTTCAGACACTGTTCCCCTCCCACACAACAAGTCAGTTAATGAAACCTGGCCTTCTGTCTGCTTTTAATGGCTTCAGTCACCTGGGCCCAGCGGCTGCCCCCATGACTCCACTCATCCATGTGCCACCTCGGGGCAAGCAGGAGGGGAAGATGACCCAGGCTCCCCAGTTGTAATTTCAGGATGGCTGTTAGGGTATGCTCTTTCCATAGAGTTTTCTCCCTAACCACCAAATTAGAGGATATGTGCTATTTTTACTTGTATTTTTGGTTTTTCTTTTTTTTTGGGGGGGGGGAGTTGAGGATTGAACCCAGGGCCTTGTGCTTGCTAGGCAAGCACTCTACCACTAAGCTAAATCCCCAAACCCCAATTTTTACTTATATTTTTAATGGAAAGTACATTAAACTTTAGGGTGATGATAGCATATTGCTGAATTATGTGTCTTAGTCTGACTAGAATAAATTAAACTTTTTGGTAGTAAGAAGAGAGGAAAGATGAGCATTGACGACAAAAATGTTCAATTGTTAAATTTAAAAACCTAGATTATCACAGCTCCTGGGTTCCTGGGTAGTAAAAAATGAATAGCCATATTTAATAATACAATTATTAGACTGTAGATGTTATGGGTCTTTTGAGGAACAAAGCATTTCTTGTTTTTGAGTGTGTGTATGCATATTTATGTTTAAGTGCATATGTGTATGTATATGTGGAGGCCAGAGGTCATTCCTCTGGTGCTTACCTTGTTTCGTAAGGCAAGGTCTCTCACTGGCTTGGAACCTGTCAAGTAGGCTAGGCTGACTGGCTAGTGAGCCCCAGGGGCCTTCCTAGTCATGAGATTATAAGTGGATGCCTGCTTTCTTTTTTCTTTTCCTCTCTCTCTCTCTCTCTCTCTCTCTCTCTCTCTCTCTCTCTCTCTGTCTCTCCTTTTCTTCCTTCCTCCATCTCCCTTCCCTCCCTTCCTTTCTTTCATGTGGGTTCTGGGGCTTGAACTCAGGTCCTTAGATTCATACACTAAGCACTTTACTGACTGAGCTATCTCCCCGGCTCTGATTTTAATCACATTTGTGTCTTTTGAATGAAAACGCATTTTGTGCAAACCAAATGATGGTGCGTACTCGAAAGAGGGAAGAGCATGTTGGGAGGCTTTTCTAGAAGCAGTTAGGGCTCCTTGGACAGAACGGTTTTCATCCAAGGACGCTTCCAGGCCGGAAATGAATCAGAGCCTAGGGCCTTTCATTTCCGTAGAAACAGAAACAAGCTGAGGAGGTTAGGATGGACAAACTGGACAGAGTACACTCTATGCTCTGTTTCTAATTTCAATGAAAAGGGAACACTGCTCTCTGAGCTTGGCTGAACAAAAGCCATGCTCAGCCCCAGTCAACACCTAGCTTGACTGAATGAACTGTAGGCTGGTCAGCTTCAGACCTGCCTGTCCCCAATGCTGTTGTGGTGTTAAGGGTTAGTGAATCTATCTCTTTGGATTTATCATTTTCTAACATCTGTCATCTCTTAAATGAACTCCTTAAGTTTATATAGTCTGCAGAATATTTTTTAAAAGTATTTCTTGACAGGCATATTAAAAATCCATATACTTGGATTTTTTCCCCACTGTGTGCATGTATATATATGTATACATGTGTGAGCATTTGTGTTTACACATACATGGAGGCCAGAGAGCAACGTCGAGTGTCATTCCTCAGGCACTGTTCATCTTCCACTTAGGAACAGTGTCTGTCACTGACCTGGAGCTTTCTAATTTGGTTAGACTGGCCAGCCATCCCCCTGTCCCCAGCTCAGGAGCACTGTGATCACAAGACTGAGATATCAGACTCAGAATGTTTCCATGGGTTCTGGGGCTCAAACTCAGGTCCTCAAGCATGCACCGCAAACACTCTGCCTCCTGAGTGCATTCCCAGGTCTCCATAGACTTAGATTTTCATTGCATCTGTGTCTACTGAGTGAACTGTTTTGTGCATCCAGAATTAACTGGTGTGTGCATATTTCAACAGTTGCCCTCGCTTCTAAAAGAAGAGGAGCTAGAAAGCCTGGCTCTATCTGAGATGTGTGTTCTTTTCTTCAGGCTAAAAGGGGAACTCAATCCCGTGTCATCACTCTGGAGAAAGTGATATTCAGATGATCTTGCCTTAAATTCAGTTACAGTTAAGAGAAAAGAAGAGAAGGAGGCCAGTGAGAGGGCTCAGAGAGTAAAGGTGCTGGTTGCCTGAGGACATCAAGGACCCACACGATGGAAGGAGAAAGTTGACTCCATGGACCTGTCCTCTGATGTCTGCACATGTGCTGTAGCTTGTACACGCACGTGCGCGCACAGACACACACACACACACACACAGACACACACCCACACCCACACACATGCATGTTAAAATTAGGGGAAAAGAAGGAGAGGGAAGAGTGTACAATCCACCTTCTGTAACAGATGGACTGGTGATGGCTCCTACTTCTTCTCTGAGCTTCGAAGCCTATTGTTGTCCAGGAGGACACATCCAAAGATCACCAAGAAGAATGCTGCCATTGGTTCTTTGTTTTAAAAATGGTACTAGCATTATTTCCTTTTTTAAAAAGGCACTAAAAGCACACATGGACATGATGGAAAATGTAGACTTTAGAAAGAAACTAAGAGACATAAAAATATCACCAAACTGTAGTATCTTAGCCAAAGGCCTTTGCTTTTAACACCTAGAGCAGGTTCTTTGCAGCACTTTTTCCTGTATGCTTTTTTTTTGAGTTATGATTTTTGTTTATGTGTATGCATGTATGTCTGTTTGAGTTTGTGTGTTCCATGTGAGTAGACATGTCCATGGAGGCCGGAAGAGGGCATTGGATCCCCTGGAGCTGGAGTTACAGGCAGTTGTGAGCCGCTAGATGTGGGTGTTAGGAGCCAAACTTGGTTCCTGTGTAAGAGGAGCAGGTGCTCTTAACCCCTCTCTGGCCCCTGCATTTTATTCTTATCAGCAAACATCTGAGATAGTTGTGTACAAAGGATTTCACGCACTGCTGTTTGTTCAAAGCATTTTCTCATGCATTTGAAAATTCTTTAAACGTATTTATTACTTTTTGAGGAGATCCTATGTCTGTTGAGTGGTATGGCAATACAGTAAATGTATTATCTTTGGAGAGAACTTGTTTGGAGGTCCTAGAAGGGAGGGATAGTTATTGGGGTATCCTTGTCCTCCTCTAAAAGAGAAGGTCATCCTCAGAGGTGTGAGGGAGGAAAGGGGACACCCACAGAGGTAGCTGTATCTACCCTGGCAATCAATCAGGTGACCCTAGTGATCAATGGGGTGACAGCTGTTGGAGCCAGATCACCCACACATTTTATTATTACTGTTTGAAGTGCTCGGGCTAGACCTCAGTTTAAACATCACTTTAATGGAAGAGTAGTTTTCCTTCCTAGGACATGACTAGATAGTTTTTCTAGGACCTGTCCCTTAGAGTCCTCACTACTTTAGCTGCTTGTAAGCAGTTCCTAAACAAACATGGTTTTCTAATGCATGCATATTCCCATTTCTAGTGGTTTCCTTAAGTAGCTTACTGGAAGAAGAATCCCCAGATCAAAGAGTGCCATAGGTCCTCGGGATCTATGGCAGACCACCATCACCACCACCACCACCACCACCACCACTACCACCACCACCACCACCACCACCACAAACACACACACACACACACACACACACACACACACACACACACACACACGTCACCAGGGAAGTTGCACTGTTCATTTTTGACCTGGTATCAGACTGACTTCCTGAAGCCCCTGCTGATTTGATGGATGTTTAAACAGCCTCAGTACCTTGTTGGCTCCTGGATATAGAACCCTGTGGTTCCTGTGGGGCTGAGTGGCATTTGTAGACTGACTTTTCCTCTTTAATGCATTGTTAGTTTTGTCTATTTTATTCTTTTATAGAAATGTTTTAAATATTTCTATCATGAGATTTCTACCTTTTGCTTTGAAACATGCATCTTCTGAGTTCTCTCCCTCTCTCTCTCTCTCTCTCTTCCTTGTCATGGTAGAATTTGAAGTTGGGTACTCATGTATGGAAGTCAAACATTCTATCATTCAGCTATTTGAATTCTTAGTCATGATTCTCTTACTCCTTAAAAATGTTCTAGTAGTACTAGTAGTAGTTTGTGAGGGATGTACGTGTGTGGTATGTGTGTAAATTATGGGTGAGAAAGTGTGGGAATACAGGTGCCACAGTCTGTGTCAGAGGACAAATTTCAGGAACTTCAAGAACAAGTTCTCAGCTTCCATCATGTGGGTTCTGGGGATTGAACTTAGGTCATCAGGCTTAGTAGCAAGTACCCTTATCTACTGGGCCCTCTTGTAGGCTCCTAGTCTCTGACTTTTGTAATCACATTTTACACACAGAAAATGTATATTTTTCTATCTTTCAACCTACTAACCTTTAGTCTGTGGTTTCTCTTATTTCCTAAGGAACCAGCAATCTGTACCCATCTAGATGTATATGCAGAAATATATTCTGTTTATTGGTTTAAAAATATTTTTTCAGTGTGAACAGGACTTAGTTTGTTACAAGATATAAGAAAATATTATTTTTCCCCCTTGACTCTATTTACATATCAATATTATGGGGGCATGGCTTTCTTTTAATATTTTCCTGATTTCTTTGCTGATTCTTTTATTTTTTTTGTCTCCCCAATTCTAATCCTTTTCTTTTCTTTCTTTCCTTTTTCCCCTTCAGCTATTCTTGTCCTGGCTTCTTTCAACTTAAAAGGTGGCCAAGATAACATACCGGAAGAGCATCTAAAACGGCTGGAGAAAGAGAAGCTTTGCTTTCAAAGTTTTAGGTCTTGGGTGGAAATGATCCAGCGTGAGCTCTTGTGTCGTGATGGGGTGGCGTTCCTGCTATGACACAGAAAATCAGAAGGGGCTTTCTTGGTATTTGTAGGAACAGTAATATAAAGGAGAATTAGGAATCTCTTGGCTCATCTTGAGAATATTTCCAGCGAGGAAATAGACATTTAATGTTAAAAGATCATTGCTATTTTACGGTCCTGGACACCTGAAAGACATCGGCCCACGTATCTGTAGGAAATAGCCAGAAGCTGTCACGACATAGAGAATGAGTGGAAGCCTGCATCCCAGCATCCCAGTGGGAGCTGTGCCAAGAGTGGTCAAACGCACCCAATCTGTCTTCAGAGATGCGGCCAGTCGACATCTTAGTGATGGGGCCACAAGAACCTTTTCCTTGTTTTAACCACATTTTGGTTTGTTTCTGTTTAACTTATGAAATACATTATTTAAAACCTTGCAACAAAATGTGCATTTTTCTCTTTCTTTACGTCTTACCTTTGTGACACAAAACTCAGCTTATTAGAAGAGATTTTTGTAAAAAACAAACAAAACACCAGACCATACATTTCTAAACCAAGGGCCTTTCCTCTACATAAGGTTTAATCCAGAATGAGGGTGGGGACTGGAAGACATGTGGAAACTACAACAAGGCCAGTGGCAAAACCCCAAACCACCACCTCTTCAAATCTGTTTCTGAAACTCTCAGGAAACCCTTTGCCATCACCCTCTTCCCCATGACAGGGCCTATCTAGCTTGTATGTAAGAAAATAGAGGGCTGGAAATATGGTTCCAGTGCAAATCATCGACTTTACTTCTTGCAAATCCCCTCTGCCTTATGTGTGTGTGTGTGTGTGTGTGTGTGTGTGTGAGAGAGAGAGAGAGAGAGAGAGAGAGAGAGAGAAAGAGAGAGAGAGAGAGAGAGAGAGAGAGAGATGCTGCATATTGCTTTATCCTCTTGGCGATTCTCATTTGCCTTTAACCGTGTCCCCCCCCCCCCACCTCTCCTCACTTGTCTTTAATTGTTCATTTTTTCATTAACTGCTCATTCTCTCTGGCTGATTGACAGTGATGTGGGTCAGTCTCGGGCAGTATACTATATCTAGTTTTGTCTGGCTTGAGCAAAGCTAAACTGCACCTCTTCCTGAAAGGCACTCTAAGGGTAAGTGTGATGGGCACCCTCTGTGTTGATGATTTTGGCATAGTAAGCACTTGCTAATATCTGCTGCTTTTCTGTCTGCACTTGGCCCAGCACACATGGTTTTAAACCCTAGACCACCCTTTATATTTCTTGCTCATGCCACACTACAAAGAAATAAAACCCAAGTGCCATGCCTGCTACTTAACACATAAGCAAGAAATAGACAATTTCCTCTTCAATCTTTCATGCTTGTTTTCTTCTTTTAGGAAAGAAAAATGTCATCAAGGCACCTACAGGACCAGCTAGTCTCTTCACTTCACTCTGTGTGTGTGTGGGATCAGGGGTGGGGGTGGGGTGGGGGGGGGGGGGGGAAGGGGGCAGTGGGGCCGGCGGGGAGGGAGCATTTAACTTGGGAAGTATTTCTGCTCTACAAAGGTGGTCTATGTGCTTTGGGAGCATGGTTTCTGGTAGATACCTCTGTGCAACAGGGAAGCTGCTGCTCAGAGACTGTCAAGGCCAATGTGCCTTTCAGTAGATGGTAAGATTTTTCAACATTGAAACTGGAAAAAAAAATTGAGCTGGACAGATCTTCACCACTGCTACTTCGGCTAAATATAGAAAAGTTGTCATGGAGTTGTACAAGCAATTTCCTGCTACAGCAACGAGGGAAGGGAGCTGGGTTCAGGGCCTCATGTCCCTGCCAGTTAACAGGACATGGGACTGAACTGCTCCTGACTCAGTGTTGTGAGGAATGTGTCGGGGGTTGGGGGTGGGGGTGGAGGGGGGTCGGGTGGGTAAGGGTAAGGAGAGAAAGGCATTAACTTAGGATTGATTGGTTTGTGATGACCAGCTGGGAGGGATCTGCAGTCGATGACCGCATCTGCTATGAGCCTATTGGACATTAGTGGATTACAGGAAGAGGCAGACACTCCTCCCCAGGAGTCTGTGCTCCAGGCTCTCTTTCTCTCTGCTGCTGCTTTGGGAAACAACGTGACACAGTAGAAATGGGCTGGATGATACAATGTTTAGTATTTCTGGGCTTCTGCCCTAACTTTGCCACCCTCACTGCTATTTTTTTTTTTATCTAGTGAGATAGGGTCTTGTAATTCAGCCTAGGCTGGTCTGGAACTCCCAACCTTCCTGTTTCAGCCTCCTGCATGCTGTATGTAATACTCTTGTTTGGTACCCCAAGTTTGATTTGGAGCGAATTACTTAAGTACTTCTCAGAGCCTGGGGATCCTTACACATAAAACATAGGTAAAAGAATATTCTTTCTCAAGGCCTTCTTAGGAAGAATTTTAAGATCCAAGTTCATGACATTGCTAAGCACCCAGCATTTGTTGGGGTCAATTCCAGAGTCTCTCTTTTTAGGTAAATCATTTTAACCCTCTGACTTGGAGTGCTTCCTCTTAGCAAGTTCTAACGGTTCTAGCTGAAGGAGTTATCTGGAACCTACCAAATTCTTTCCATTCCTGCCAATCAAAGCCACCATCATTCCTCAGCTAGGCCACTGCTACCCCTTCCTACCTGATTTCTGTCTTTCCTCTACAATCCACCTCAACATAGCAGAAGAGATGTTCTTTAAAACTGTAAACATAGGGGCAGGCATGAGTACTCTGTGGGTTAAGAAGCTTGCTACGAAGCCTGACAAACTCAGTTCTATCCCCACAATTCACATGGTGGAAGGAGAGAACTGACTTCCACAAGTGGTCCTTTGAAGACACACACACACACACACACACACACACACACACACACACACACAGAGAGAGAGAGAGAGAGAGAGAGAGAGAGAGAGAGAGAGAGAGAGAGAGAGAGAGAGAGAGATTGTAATTCACATTGTGCTCCCTTCTCAGCCTACAATCCTCTGGCAGCTTTTAAATGTCATGGTTTGAATCCAGTACCCTGTGCCCCTTGTCTACCTGTCCCTTCTTGCTAAACTTAGAATACAATCCCAATGCCTCATGGGATCCTCCAAAACTCCATGTGACTCGAACCCCTTGCTCACTATTGCCTCTCTGGCTACATCCTTACATTAATATTTTTTCTAAAGGCTGTAGCCTTTTCCCATTCCTGTTCTGCAACCATATTTCTGTCCAGCCTTGGGTCCTTTCCACCTGCTGTTTCCTTGACTTAGCTCAAGCTTCTTCCAGATCTTCCTAAAGCTGAAATCTCTTCAACACATAGGTCAAGTTCAGTTGTCTCACAAAATGGATCTTCCCTGACAGCCCCTCCGTGCCAGACCCTGGCTCCTTTTCATTAAAGCCACTTGCTACTCTGTAAGATCATCTTCTATGATGCTTATCTGCTCATTTTCTGCTCCTTCTTGGGAATGGAAACTCTAAGAAGGAGGCTCTGCTTGTGTATGAATACACTTGAACAAGACCCATGGCAGCGCTAGCAATGGGAACATATTTGGTGACCAGATTCTGAATAAATATGTAAAATGGGATGATGATATCTTCCTGAAGGTTGGTGACTAGCTTTGAAAATCTGTGCCTTTTCCATGCTTAAAGAGTCTTGAAGGGAAAGATAACCTTGGGACAAATTTAAAGCAATGACCTTAGGAAAGTCTCAAATTCTCGGTGTGCAGGAATTCACTGTACCTGTGCCAAGGGGACATGCTTCCACTATCCAGCTGCTTGAATAAAAAGATAGTGATGTCTTCTGTGTACATTAAGGATTGTATATATATGGGTCCCTCAGCCATTTAAATGTCTGGAGTCTGTGAGCCATTCTGTTTACAGTTTGCTTGGAGTTCTGGGTCTTCACAGATGTTAGCAAGGAAGGTGACCCACCAGTCCAGCACAACTCTGTAAGCAATGGTGCCAGTAAGTGTTGCTGCTCTTAAGAGTGTTGTCATCTCAGGACGTCTTCACTCAGCACATGCCAGTGCTGGTAACACTTTGGGGCAGGGCTGGAAGAAGATCACTGTGCAAACTGGGTCATATCTCAGGGAAGAAATTAGCAGTCATGAATAGAAAGAACAGAAGAAAACTTTCGGGGAAGGGGGCTGTGCAGTCTTGAGGGTTGTCAATAAATTCCTTCTCGTTTAGCAAATGCTACTGGCCTTACTCACCTCAGGTGATTATATTTTGAAACCACAGATTCCTTGATGATCCCAGGAACAAACCTAGAACCAATGCATATAAATGATGGGGGGATTTTTGGCTCAGTTGCAAGGGGGGTGTTGAGGAGTCCCCAATAAAGCCATGCTTGCAAATAGTATAATGTGCAGATGCTGTCTCTAACATTTAACTTTGGTGCAGGCAATTTCAAGTCAGCAATGCTCTTTCTGCGACGATTCCCACTCTGATGGGTGGGTTATACAGATATCTCTGGAAAATCTTACTCAAGTCTCTTCATACCTTCTAGGATAGATAGATCATGAGCTCCAGCATTATGTGAATTGTCCCATACAGCATTCTTTCTAATATACCACCCGTGGAATTGACGAGTCTGTTACCGATTAAGACTTGAGTTTTGAATTTCAAAAGACAGCCTTGAATCTCCTGGACCTGTAGTTTTAAATTCTGACCCGGAAGCAAGTTACTGGAAGGAGGCAGCAGGAACACAAGGGCAGCCCTGGATGCAGGGATAAGGAAAGTTCAATAGAGCTGAACACTCACTCCATCGGCATGCCCTGCCATCTGCAGCTTAGCCCTCTTCTCTCCAGCAGGGCTGGCTAGAAACTCCAAGCAGAAGCTGAGCCTCCCCAGGACACTCCAGGCTGACCATTCTTCTCTCCTGCTCCTTCCTCTGCCTCTCATTAGAATTCCTAGGAGCCCTTGAATGCTTTGCATGAAAATGAGCCCATTTTATTTTTGGACCACAAAAAGGCAGCCTTGAGGAGACTCACTGTGTTGCTTTTAGCAGCTAAACAATAAGGTGTGAAATCATTTACTGGCTGTTCTAGAACTGGAGGGAAGAACAGCCGAACAGGAAGGTTCAGGACGGTGTGTGGCAACTTGGAGGCTACCTTGTGACCAGAGTTTCTTAGAGACTTTTTAAGTAACCAGAACAGTGTTGGGAATGTCTGCATTTTTCTCACCTTCCCTGGAAATTACTAGAACACCATGGAAGCTACCAAGCTATTTTTTTTTTCCATGTTGCTTTAAAAACAAAACAAAAACACCAACAAAAACTCCAGGAAGGGACTAGTTTGAGAGGATGCCTTAAAGCCCCTAATAACTTCCCATACAAGAAAGGTATGGAAGGGAAGAAGACATTTTTACTAAGCTCTGAAAACGCAAGCCCAGCCAGGAAGTGCTTCTACAGGTAGGTATGCGGCTTCAACACAGCCCTTCAGAGGTCTGGACACATCAGCAGTAGGCAGTACAGCCTTGAGACACAGGCCTAAGCAACCAAGACCTTGTGACATCTGAGCTATTTACCTTAGGTGTATGGCATTCATGGGGTGGCACTTGCTTTTGGGGGAGGCAGGCACCTGAGGGCCTCAACTACTTAGACAAGCATATTTTTGAAATGTCTTCCTGAGCAGTGAACTTTCTTTCAATTTTTGAAAATTATTTTTATGTGTGTGTATGGGGCATGAGCACATGACTGTTTGAGGGTGTGCGAAACCTGTGGACACACGAGAAGGGGACAGAGGGGGCTATCAAAGTCCTTTCTCCATCACTCTCGGCCTTATTCCCTGACACAGGCATTTATGGAGCCAGGAGCTAGGCTGGTGGTTAGCAAGCTCCATCCGTCTTTCTGTCACCAGCCCCCACAGCACTGGGTTACAGACAAGTCCATGCATAGCCACGTCTGGATTTGCATGTGGGTGACGGAACCCAAACTCAGGTCCTCATGCTTAAATAGAAGCATTCTTAAACACTGAGCCATCCCTCCAGCCTTAAAAAACTTCACTTTACATGGACATCATGGATATGGGCTTTTTCTTTTATGAAATTATACAATCTTTAAATAATGTATTATATATAATATACTAAAAATGTTTTAAGTATATTATATATAATAAAATACATAATATACTTCAAAAAATCAGAAGTTGAGTATGTAGTTCAGCTGGCAGAACATTTAACTAACATACACATAGCTCTGGGTTTAGTCCCCAGCACTACACAGGACTGGATATGGTGGTGCACACCTGTGATCCCAGCACTCTGGAGGTGGGAGCAGGAGAATCGGAAGTTCAAGGTCATCCTTAGCTGCATTGTGAATTTGAGATTGCCTTGGGCTACATATAACCCTACCTCAACACACACACACATACACACACACACACACACACACACACACACACACACACACTCACTCACTCACAAATACACAGAAGAACAAAATACCAGAGACTTGGAAAATATACATCTCTAGTCACAAGATTTCTTAGTTATTTATAAGTATCCCAATCTGCTTGAACTCTTTTGGGAAGAAACCAATGCCATTGTGGCTCCCTTCCTATTTCTTCTTCTGTCTTCCTTTGCTTAAAGTGGGCCATGTTGGGCAGCAGTTGTGTGTCCTTCCACTGTGGCCTTTGTACAGTTGTGACTACACAGCTACTTGGATTAATGAACATGGCCTCTGGAGTACTTAGGAGTCTGACTTCAGTCACTCCAACTCCAGGTCCGATGCCTTGTCTGGAAGTGAGCAACCAGTGGCCTGTCCGATTATGACAGAGTCAGCTAAGCCTCTTTTCCTGGCACTCAAGGTCAGAACTGCAGCATCAAAAACTAGCAGGGTAAGGGAGACCCTTTCAAAAGCACAGTTCATACTCATGTCTCATAGAGCATACAACGTTGATCTCCCACTGACGGCCAGGGGTGATCCTATATGCAGGATGGACAGACAGATGGAAACCACTACAACCTTGACGCTGTCTTGGGAAATGAGCAACCTGCTTTGCTTAGGAAAATTCCCTGGGGTTATGGGTCACAGGCATCCAGAGACAATTGAGCTGAGGATGACTATGGGATGATAGGGGAGAAAGGAGACACAAAATGGAGGGGACAGGAAAGGGAAGGGATAGAAAGGAGGCAGAGATCTTGCAACAAAGGGCTGTAGGGGAAACATCTCTGGTGCTTCAACCACCAGGACCCTTTAACAGCGAGACCTCTACAGAGCAGTCTGAAGCAAGCTGCCTGCCCTCAAAAGAAAGTCTTGTTTCCTAGTCATCTGCATCTGTGGCTTTTCTTCCCACTGTGATCAAACACAGGACAGGAGCAACCAGGGTTTACTTTGGCCCAGAGTTTGAAGGTACAGTCAGTCCATCATGGCAAGACAGTCGATCAGGGCAGGAAAGGCATGGCAATGAGGTGGTCACATGGCATCTACAGTCAGGAAGCAGAGACAGAAGAAAGCTGGGGCTCAGCTTACTTCTTCCTGTTCATACAGTCTGTGATCCCAGAAAATGGCCTGGTGACAGTGAGTCACCACCCTCACTCACACTGCAGGTGAGTCTTCCTACTTTTTGAAACACAGTCTAGAACCCCCCTCACAGACATGCTCAGATGTTTGTCTCTTAGTTGATTCTAGGCACTGTCAAATTGACTATCAGTATAACCTATCACATCAGCCTCTTGTATTACACCCAGCACAGTGTTCAGAATAATTTTTATCTGTCTCAGTCAGCACTGGGAATTAAAAGATGATGCCACAAAGGAAAAGAGGTTTTATTTTACTTTATTTATTTATTTTTTAAATAAAGGGCTGGATTCTTAAGTATGTGTTTGGACATATATGCACATACACATACATATATAAATAAGAGGTATCCAATGTTCTGAAACAAATCAGTGAAAAGCAGAAATGCACTGTTAATGATGACCGTGAGATTACAGCATGGATGCTGTCTGTCTGTCTGTCTGCCTGTCAACTTGAGAAAAAGTCTCCCTCAGATTGGCCTGTAGGCAAGTCCATAAGGCATTTTCTTGATTAGTGATGGGTGCGAGAGGGCTCAGTCCATTGCGGGCTGGACCATCCCTGGGTGAGCAGGTGGTCCTGGGTTGTATAAAAATGTAAGCGGAGTGAGCCATGAAGAGCAGGGCACAGTAGGCAGTGTCTCTCCATGGCTTCTGCTTCAGTTTCTGCCTCCAGGTTCCTGCTAGACTTCCTTTTATGACGGACTACAAGCTCTAAGGTGAAATAGCCCTTTCCTCCCCCAGGAGCTTTTGGCCACGGTGTTTTCTTTTTATTTCACAAGAGAGAGTAAACTAGGGCAGCACCTCTCTCTTATACTTTCAAACCTAGGAATTCTCTGAGACCTTGTCAAGGCCTTGGCTTTTCGTGTGACCTGAGAAACTACAGGGATGGACACCTCCAAGGCTGTTGCTATGACATTTTCTGTGTTCTAATCACAGAGGCAGCTTCAAGGGCCTGAACTCAGTGACCACTAGGGTACTAAGGGCTGTGGTAAGGGTTGCATGCTGTAGATTCTGGAAGATATGACATCAGATGGCAGGGACAGATGCTGGAACCAGAACTCAACAAATGATCTTTTCCATTGTTCCCAGCGAGGAAACTTCAGTTTCAAAGTCACCATGGCTGTATATGCTGGCACACCCCTATAATCTCAGTACTCAAGAGGCAGAGGCAGGATTGCTATAAATCCTAGGCCAGCCTGGGTTGCATAGTGGTCTTATAAAACCCAAACAACCACCACCAAAGAGGTCAGTTCATGCATGGAGCTTTCTCTGACTCTTCAGGAAGGGAAAATTTTCCTCTTCTAAGCTTTCCTATTTCTCAAGGTATGGACATTTCTATTATAGTTCATGTCATATGTTTTCTTGATCCTTAACACACGGGAGTGTTTATGGTGTCACCTTTGAATCCCCAGTGCCCAGAGAGACAAAAGACAATTTTGTTGAATAAAATCTGAGTGTGAGTGTTACAAAGGAGACATTAAAGAGTGGATGTGCTGTTTCAGGAAGAGCACTTGCCAAGCCCAAACCTCCCTCTCTCTTCCAATAACTGTGTGACAATATGTTTCTTCCTGTGACCATTGATTGGGAAGAATCCATTGCTCCTCAAAAACAAAAAGTAATGTAATAGTTGTTGTTTGTTTCTTTACTTGCTGCACCAAGGTCCCAGTGATGAGGCTGGATTGCACATGGGGTGTGGGTGTCAGAAACTGGAAAGCCTCACCCTGCCTGGCCTGTCTGGCTCGTATGCTTGGGTAAGTCACATAACTCCGCTGGGACTCCGTTTCCTCCCCCAGTGGTAATGACTGGCTTCTCAGGGTGGCTGTAGCACTTAATTAGGGACTGAGAAGGAGACAGACTAGAAATCCAAGCGTCCATGCAAGCATGGTCTTCCACGGGTGCTTTTGAACCAGGTAACCTGTGGTAGGAAATATTTATGCTGGAACAAGAGTCTAGCCAAGTGTAATTAGCTATTTTCATGTAAGAAATGATTTGCATGGTATAGACTTGAAAATGGACCATGTGGTTGTGTCTTTTGTTCGCGTACATTCCATGGCCCTGGCTGCTAACTTTCTATGTATGGTGTACTAACTCTAGGCTCTGTTTCTCAGGTTACTAGGACTTCCTCTGTGGTTCCTTCATGCTTAGACACACTGTGAGGGCTCAAGCTTTTTCCCCCAGTCTCTGTGCTCCCAAACCATGTTCAGATTCATTATCAGTAGATGCCATATACAAGCTTAGAGGCAAAGCCATGGAGTTGCATTGAACCAGGAGAGACAGAACCTTGTAAAGCCCTCAAAGCTGTGTGGATTTGTGGATCCTGCCCCTCTTCTGGAAGATTTTGGCATGATCACTTAGCAGGTTCTTTGCTAACTGTGTGCTGCATAAACTGAGCAAAAAGTCAGTGGTTCTGAGGTAAGAGTGAACAGGCAAGAAAGAGTGAGAACAGTGGGTTGATCTACTACCTTCACACCCTTACCAGTACCATGGTGCTTCCTGGGTTTAGATCAGGGAGGCATTTCCAAAGACCAACACTTTTCAGAAGGAGAAATACCATAATGCATTAGGCCCAAAAGGTACTTGAAAACATCATGTGTGTTTTTAAAAGAGAAATCCACTGGTACGGCCAACCATTATTTAAATAGAGCCTATTTGTGGTCATGCCACCCTCACTGGACATGATCAAGGAATCATTCTCAGCCTACCACAGTTGTCCTCAGGACCTGTGGGCTCATACTCTAGAGGCAGGTGGGTTGGTCTTGGGGAGTAGGTGAGAAGGAGGAAGAGGGAGGCGGATATTGCAGGTTGCCAGGGCAGGTGGCTGTGGAGAGAGGTGTGTGGTCACCGAGGCTTATATAATGAGGATGGAGAGCAGAGGCCAAAGGGGATGACTTTGCAGGAGGCAGAGGCAGGAAGAGGTGAGCACAATAGGTTGCTGTTTCATTTGTGCACAGGTGAAGATGTAGGAGTTTTCTGAACACAGCTCTGAAGGAAACTGGGTCAATCAAAACTTTCATATGTACTAAGCTCTATTATACTTAATTTTTGTGTGTGATAGCAATGAGTGCACATGTACATGGGTGAGCATGCACATAGAGCCCAGAAGCCAACACTCGGTATTTTCCTCAGTCACTCTCCACCATACTTTTGAGGCAGGGTCTCTCTCTGATCCCGAAGCTCACTGATTCAGCCAGACTAGTTGGCCAACATGCTCCGAAGACCTTCCTGTCTTTGCTTCCCCAGCTCCCCACATTCAACTTTAAACATGGAAAAACATCCAAGTTTCTTGGCCTTAGTAGAACATGCTGTGGATGTTGACTTTGTTGGTATCAGGTGTTATGGGCCTGGGTTGGGGAAGCTTTATCTAAAATGCAGGAGATAATGAGTATGTAGGATTTCAGATACTTTAGGCATATTTGCACATGCTTATAAAAAGGTAATCCTATATACCATTTTTAGTGTGCCTGCTTTTTTTTTATCTCAATGAGGTCAGGTGTGGAATGTTCTAGATGTGGCATCCTATGCTCCAAAAGTTTTGGGTTTGAGGGGTTAGGAACGCTAATCTGTATCATTTCTGAACTTCATTTTGTTCTTATTTTTTATTACTTATTTTTTGAGACTAATTGTGTGTGTGCATGTGTGTGTGTGCGTGTGCATATGTGTGTGTGTGTGTGTGTGTGTGTGTGTGTGTGTGTGAGTGTGTGTGTACAACACAATAGGCATTTTTGTGGATATCAGAGGACACCTCGCAAGAGTTCCATCTAGCATGTGGGTCTTGGGGAATCCAATGCAGGTCATCAGGCTTGGCAGGGAAATTGAGCCTTTGGTGTATATAGATCATTTTCTTTGCAAATTCTGACTAGCAAAATATTGGGCTTCAGTTCATATTTTTTAATTATGGGAAAGCATAGTAACTGGTCTTTGGTGTACCCAGGGTAAACTTTTTGTAGAAGGACTGATGCAGAAAAAGTCTCCTTATAGAGTAAACCCAGAAACACGGGGGGACAAACACAGCATGTTCTAAGAAGGGCAGATATGTTGAAGTATGTTTGTCATGAAATATGGCTGTTTCCATCCCCTGAAAACCAGCCTTTCTGGGAAGAGAGCCTGCCCCCTTTTACCTTGGAAAGGGCCCTTATTTTTAAATAACACTGGCCTGCTCTGATGACGAAAACAAGAGACCCAGCAAGCATCCTTTACACTCTGTAGGCATCCTGACCCTTTGGGTGGCTAAGGGAAGATGCTCTCAGCAATCCCTGGTGTAGCTATGCTGAGCACATGGATGTGGAGGAGCTGAGCAAGATGTAACTCTAACACACACTTACTGCTCAGCCTTGCTGGTACCAGGGTGCAAGCCTGCTGCCAACCGCTGGAGCATACTTTCTCAATCTGCATCCCACTCTGAGGTCAATGACATCACACGTGCTTTTGGCCAGGAAACACTTGTAATCTCAGAAGCAAACGGGACTGCCAAGTTCAAGTTGCCATGACTCGGAATGTGGTACACGGTTTCCCACTCCAAGTCAGAGCCTGCAACACTCGTGGCTGTTCAGCCAAGGGCTCTGTTGGTACCATTCTGACTCACACACACTGGCTACGGCTGTGGAGCAGGTGAAGGACTTAAGTGTCACTAAGTAGGTTTCCAGTTGCTTCCAGGAAAAAAAAAAAAAAAAAGATCACTGCATACACAATTCTTGCTCCTAACACATGACACTCTCCTCCTATGTTCACAGGCTGGGGTGGGGTTGGGAGTGGGAGAGAGAGACAGGGAGCGATCTTGGCTTTGGATTCAGTGTCTTTACTTTGAGGGGTCCTGACACAACAGAAAGCTGGGGACATCAGGGACTCACACAGTATGGAGGGTGTGTGGGTGTGTGGGTGTGTGTGTGGGGGAAGGACACAACACAACACAACCAAATCAAAACACTTTCTGTGTAACTAAAAACTTTGCTGAGCACCTTAGCCCTGACATGCCAGTGTGATTCTGCCAACTTCAGAACATTCTGTCTTAGCTGCTGTCAGTCAGCCTGCACCTCGTGCTGGCTTTATGGTGTTGATATACATCTACCAGAAAGGAGGCCAAAAGGAAAAAACTTCATATCTACCTTCTGCAGAAGATCTCTGATCGCTCCTGACCCAGCCCCCACCTTGCCCCTGGGCATTTCCCTCTGCTCTGGACTGGCTGTTTGAACCAGCTCCCCGAGTCCCACAAAAAGCACTGGGGTAGCAGATTCACCTTGACACAGCCAGCCTCTGTATCTTGGGCAACCAAAGGCCTTTTTCTTTTCTTTTCTTTTCTTTTCTTTTCTTTTCTTTTCTTTTCTTTTCTTTTCTTTTCTTTTCTTTTCTTTTCTTTTCTTTCTTCTTCTATTTTTACTTTTTATTTTATTTTTTATTTTTGAGTGATCATTTATTTTGACTTCATGTACTCCCTCCTCCATCTGGGATTGATTCTGTAGTGTATAAACTAAACCTAGAAATTTCTGGTCACACATTTTTGAGGCATGTATGCATCCTTGACAGACACCATGAGGTGAGCTCGAGTCACCGGCACCAGCCACATCCTTTATCTTCTGGGTCCCAGGAGTTAGCAGAGGCTTTATCTTGATGATGAAATCGTCTTTAGAAGTGGGTGCTGGGGTTCAGAAAGCGAGCATCGTTACTGAGAAAACACATTTTCCTTTTAAACAGAGAAAGAGACAATCATGCACTAAAGAGTCTTAAAAAAAAAATAAGTTGAGTTGCCACAAAACAAACAAATACTCAGCACAGGCTTCAGGAAGCTTCCAGAAGATAAAAGAAGCTTTACTCTATTGTGGTTGCTCAGGAACATGTCTGCCTTCTCCTGCCTGGGCTCTTAGGCCGCTGCTGACTTTTCTACATCCACCTCAGGAGGGCATTCCAACTTCAGCTTGCTCCCAAAGTGGCCTCAGAAGGAGGGCCAAGACCTGCCATCTCAGGCTGGGGATGGGGGCAGGGCAGGCACACATGATCGAAACACTTCTGTCTGAAATGGTTTCCAGGCACAGTTCAAGTTCAGATTGCTGCACTAACTTGGAGGAGTATAACTCGGAAATAGGGGCTGGGATGGGGGGGGGGATGCAAGGAAATTCCCCAGAGAGAGAGGGAGAGAGAGAGAGAGAGAGAGAGAGAGAGAGAGAGAGAGAGAGAGAGAGAAGGTATTCTCAGTGTGTTAGTGGCCCTTGGAGGAGGAAAAGAAGGAGGAAGAGGAGGAGGAGACTGTCTCTTCCTGTGAGTTGAAACCAGGAGCCAGCTGATTTGTGGGACCCTAGAGAGGAGTTTGCTATTTTTCTCTCAGGCCCTTAGGGAGGAGAATATGGTGCTGGCTGGATTTTTTATGCAAATTATCTTCCCAAATAAAGGAGGAAGTTTGCCAACCCCTTGCTTAAAAAAAAAAAAAAAAGTATTCTAGTTTTAGAAATCAATGTATATTCCAATCCTTAAGAAGTGATCATTTACGCGTGTTACAAGGTTTTTGGTTGGTATTTTTATCCCCATTTGATAGATTAGAAAATTGAGACTTGGTGGTTAGAGCACAGGCTCCAAGTTACAGAACAGAGACCAGTAAGAGCTACAACTCCAACCTGGGCATCTCTGCTGCAATGGCCGTGCTTTCTCCAACACACCCCAGCAGCTGAAGACTGCAACCTTTTAACCTCTGCTTTGGTCATCAGTAGGAATAGAGAGAAACTTGTGGGACAGAAGACTGAAGGCCTGCAGTTGGAGAGGGAACAGGAGGCACCGGCTGTTACTAGGGCCCTATCTTTCCATGGAAATAAACAAGAGTTTTTTTCTGAATGTATGTGTTGGGACTTGCTGGTGAAGCTGAAGTCATACCCTGCATACAGATGGGGCAAGTTCACCTCAGAGAACCAAGAAACGAGAAAGCTGCTCTCTCTGGAAGTGTCCAGTGTGAAGAACGAACAGCTAGGCCAACCAAAACGGACACCGTTGCTTTGAATGTGAGGAAAGTCTGCTGGAGACCAACCCATCTCCAGCAAGGACAATTCCAAAAGCCCACTCCTGTTTAGAGACCCTTCTGCATGTGTGCCTCCCCAGATCAGTACCCTAACCCCTTGGCCGGCCCTGAGCTCAGAAAGGCTCCTGCTTGCTGCTGAACAACTTCTGTTTATAGCTGCCTGGCAGATTCTCCTGTCTTTTCCACTATGATGTAATAGATTTGGGTTACCCAAAATAGGGAACTGTTTCCTATGATATAAAACCCATCTGTATCCCCCACCCATGCAAATCCTTTTCCTTATCACATTGATATCCTCACACATAGAAGACCTCCATTCCCGGAGGCTTCTGAAAGCATCCCTACAATCAGTACCAGCTCCCTGCACCCTCCTCCCACACCAATCTTTTGTTAAAGTTGATATAACAGATCTATAAAGTCAACTATTCCTTTCAGAGACTTGAATAGCCATTTTAGTCACCTAAATCGGAGAGAGATAAATTTACAGTCCACTTTAGGTTTATGTGGGAACCATAAATATCAGGCTTGAGCCCTGAGGGCTAGAATTTCACGGGCCATTAAGCATGTCACCAGGTGGAAAGCTGTCAATAGCTGGATGTGAGTTACATAGAGATAACCATAGTCAGCCTGGCTTAGGAGAGCCCAGCCCTGATTGAGAGGGGTGTCTTTTTAACTCACTCCATCATCCATACACCAGTTTCCCGCGCCCTCCCCTGAACAGACATTTCCTCCGTTTCTTCCAGTTTCTCCCTCTGGCCAGACAGCCGGCAGCCTTCAGCCTTCCTCGCCCCTAGTGTGAAAGGTTGGCGACATGTAGTAAGAATAGGAGATCTGCTTTAAACCAGACCCAGATTTAAATCACATTTAAATTCCATAGCTACGGAATAACGTGTAAGTTACTCAGTCTATCTTAGCTTCAGTTTGTCCAGCTGTAAAATTATTAAGGCTAATTAATAGTCTAAGAAAGGCACAAGGTGGCGGGGGCGGGGGTGGAGGGTGGGCTGGGAGGAGGAGGCATAGGACACAGAGGGTAAGAGTGTAAGAGGCTGGATTTCCAAGTCAGCGGAGAGAATAACTTTACAAAAGCCAGACTGCTTCCCACATAGACTGGGATGATTTGATAAAGGAAGACCACAGGCTTTATGAGTTAACTGGGTGCAGGCTGGTGGGTCCTGGGAATAGATGGAGGTGTCTAACACCCACTGGAAACTTCCCTGCTAATCTTGGTGATTCTGCAATTTACATTTATGCCCTTCCAGAAAAGCCAGGATAAGTCCTCTCAAAATCCCCTCAAAATGACACATTTTTTTTTTCCCTCACATTCATTTCCCTCCTAGAAAACCAATGCCGTCCATGGGTTTTCTCCTCCGTAATTAGGTGGTGGTAGAGAGGCACATTTCCATCGAGTGCAGAAAACATATTAACTATTTTGAAACTTAACATTTAATACAAGCCACATGGCCAAAGTTTTAATTACTTTCCACAATACAAATAGGTCCATTTTTAGCAAAAAGCAAAAAAACGATCCACACATCCTCCTGCCTCCCCTCCCTTCCATTGTTTCTCTGTTTGACCTGCTCAGTGGTACCGTCCCATCCTGCCCTGTGCTACCCGAGCCTCTGGCACCTGCCAATCAAAACGATGGCAGGCTTTGATGCTCTTCCAGGTTTCCAACAACAGGGCTCACTTCATAATCACCAGAGTTCAGCCAGGAAGCCTGATCTGGGTGACCCTGGGTTTTGCCCCTGCAGTGTTACATTCCAGGCTTTCATTTCTGTAGGTTCTGAACTACTTTGAAAGTGAATTTTCTAGCATGCCAGGGGAAATGACCTATGAGCTTGCAGAGAAATCACAACTGATTGGCAAAGCCTAAACTCTTGATCCAGCGTGGGTTAGCTTGGGAAATCGGTGCCATGCATGAACTCTAGATACAGGGTCATGCTTTGAGGCAGTGTATGCCTGTGTGTGTGTGTGTGTGTGTGTGTGTGTGTGTGTGTGTGTGTGTGTGTGTGTGTGTGTTATTGTGTATGTATGTATGTGTGTGTGTATTTAAACTTATATGTGATATCAAACAAAGTGATATTTTCTCTCTGTGTATGTACAGATGTGCAGATGCACATGTTGCATATGTGTATGCATGTAGGACAGAGGTCAATCTTCAGTGTTGTTCTTCAGAAGACTATCCATCTTGATTTTAATTAATTAATTAAAAATTTTAAGATTTATTTATTTTTATGTGTATGGGTGTTTTGCCTGCCTGAATGTCTATGTACCACATGCAGACCTGGAACCCACAGAGGCCAAAAGAAGGCATTGGATCCCCTGGAACTAGAGTTAGAGATGGTTGTGAGTTGCCATGTGGATGCTGGGAATTGAATCTGGGTCCTCTGGAAGAACAGTAAGTGTTGTTAACCAATGAGCCATTTTTCCAGCCCTTCATTTTATTTTATTTTATTTTATATGAGACAGAGTCTCTCATTGGCTCAGTCATTAGGAGCCACTGGCTGCTCTTGCAGAGGACCCAAGTTTGGTTGCCAGCACTCAGGTGACAACTCATAACCATCTGTAATTTCAGTTCCAGGGGATCTGACACTCTCTTCTGGCCTCTATAGGCACTGCCATACACTCAGGCAAAACACCCATCTTCATGAGCCACTCACCACTAAGCGGCTATCACTATCAGGCACTGCATGTCCATGCTAATGTATTCCCCAGTCTCTACCATCCGCTCATCACAGAGGGTGTTCAGAAAGACCTCATTACTTGTAGGTGGTAGAAGCAGAGGAGAAGTGTGTGATGATTTCCCCAAAGCTTCTGGGTTTTTTAAGACATGGTCCTTTTACCATGGGTTTCTCAGTTTTGAGTCTTATCACACCTGCATCTTGGGCTCTACTGAGCTACCTCGTCGCCGTTTTGGCCTCTAATGTATTTCTTGCTGTGTGGCAGATTCCTTTCCTTCTACCTTGGCTTTCTTATTTACCCAATGTTATAATTTGTGTCCTAGGTACCCTAAGAGCATTGTGTCTCAGTTTTGAAATTCCCAAACTTTTAAGAGGCTTACAGGCAGTCAAACCCTGAACAAGAGGAAGAGCCCTGCCAAGTGACCCCAGCCTGTGAAGCCAAATTTCCCATAAAGATGTGGTCCAGGCTTCTCTTCTCTCTGCAAGCTGTAGCTTTGGGGGATAGTGACCCAAGATGCCTGTCACCTTAATCCCAGAAAACTGAGGCATACAGATTCACTGACAAGTATCATTTATAGGCCAAGGATGGCAAGGCCTAATTTTTTTTTCTTTTTTTGCAAATATCGAATATTTTTGTGCTGAACTATAGATAATGCAATGGTTTGGGCTTACAGCCTGAAATGTTTGGTGGCACAGTTAACTTACTGTTTGAGAGGTAGCATTTTAGAAGGGAAAGGTTTATTTTTAGCCCTGACACAATTTGAATGTAACAGCCATCGTCACCAGATTTTTACTGTACACGTTCACTCCGTCTGAAACTGGACGATTTAGAATAAAGAACCAGAGGCTAACAGGCAAGCAAACACAGGGGATCCTACCCCATTCATTCTTCACTGTGAAGATAGGCTCCTTGAAACCAGAAATGCACATGCCTTTGTGGCAGGGGCTGAACATGACGCCGCCGTGGAGTGCCCCAGCCCACCACATCAGCATCTTAACTTCTGCAACATGTGAATATGTTATCTGATGCAAAGGAACCTTGGGGATTATGATCAAATATTTTGAGACAGATTATTCTAGATTATTGAGGTGCTTATAAGAGATAATCCAGAGACTGAAAGACACACTGTGTAAGCAGAATGAATGAATGATACCTGCTCTGAAGATGGAGGAAGGGGCCACGAGGCAGGGAGCACCGTGGTCTCTAAAATGGGAAGAGAGAAGAGACTGCTTGATCCTGTGAAAGGAACCTATCTTCTAGTCAATTTGGTGTCAACCCAGTGGAATTGGGACTTAATGAAGAGCTGAGTTAGAGTCTCAGAACCCACAGGAAGAGCCAGGCCTAGTGGCTGGCATACGGTGTTCTCACTAGCCTAGGCTGACTGGCAGACCACAGGTCCCAGTGAGAGACCATGTCTCAGGAAACAGAGAATCCTGAGAGACAATACCTGAGATGGCCCTCCAGCCTTCACACACACTTGTGCCCACACACCTGTACGTGTGCAACCCCTCCCCCACCAGACACACAGAAAAAGAGAATAGCTATTCATTAAGTCCAAGCTTGTGATAATTTGGTGTAGACACAGTAGAGAATTAATGCCTTTGTTTACACAAGTTTCTTTTTTTGCAGTTAGCATAGCACTGGGCAGAGAATGGGGACCTTAAGTGAGACGTTTGGAGTACCTTGAAAATGTAAAGGAATAAAATCATGAGAATGGATGGAGTCTTTCAGTTTCATGTCAGTATTTTTTTCTTTTAAGTGTAAATGTTGTTCTGTTTTTGAGGTCTTGAAGAATGGATCTTAAGGGTTACAAGGGAACAGATCCCAGGCTGTCTATGGCATAGTCCTGGTGTCTAGGAAGCTTTGTATGAGCTCTTCCAGTCCAGCGAGCTCTTTCTGGAAGCAGATGAAGCTCACAGGGTTGCTTCAAGAGCACCCATGCTGCACTCCCTACCCAGGACTCAAAGCTCCAGGAGAGAGGAAAGACAGAGAGACAATGCTAGCATCTGGAGATTGCCTTGTGTGCCGGTAGGCACTCAACAAGTAACTGTGAGGACTGGGATGTCTGCAACCCCCCTCCCACCACACACCAACATATATACACACAACTTAGAGGTAGGGTGCCTGCTCAGCCCATGCAAAGCCCTGGGGTTAATGCCCAGTGGTATAAACAAACAAAAACAATTGTAGAATAAATGGCACTCAGAACTGACATATAGAAAGGTGAACCCACCCCGCCCAAAGTTTTCCACAACAGATCCGTTTCTCCACCATCTCTAACCTCTCCGCCTCCCTTGATGCTCATTTTGATCAGATTTTGCTCCCAGCAAGGAAACACACCCCTCGCCTCAGGCATAGACACAGCAACTCTTGGAAACCCGCACACGCTTTTGGTGTAGGCCTTACAGCCCAAGAGTGATGCACACCATGCTTCTTGCAGCTCTCACTTTCTTGATTTGTGAACTTGTTCAGGCCTTTTCATTTAAAACAAACTAGATTAAACCATTCTGGTTGATTGAAGAGGAGGGCCCCTAAGGAACTTCATACTTAATGGTTGTATTAGTGATTTACAGTAACTCTTCATTCAAGATTCTTTCAGATGTATAATGGGAAGCTTAAAAAAAAAATCAATATCGTCTACCAAACTGGAGAAATTGGATGATCCAGTTTTGAAACATAGGAACAGGCAAAAGAGAAAGAGAGAGAGAGAGAGAGAGAGAGAGAGAGAGAGAGAGAGAAAGCTCTCTGAAATCAAGACCTGGGAATGGGATTGTCAGAGTCAAAATTTAGGAGGGAAGAGGCTTGGGAAATCTTTCCTTAATAGGTCCACGCAAACAGGGCTGGATGGAGAATCCCCAAATCATAAAGCCAGGAGACAGTTGACAAAGGACCAGGGCTCAGGACCGCTGAGCCCCGCCCCGTCCATGGTGTGCGTCCACTTGTCTTGCTTCCTATTTTCTTTAATTGGATGTCTCCCCTACATTTTCTTTTCCATCTTGTGCGTGTGTGTGTGTGTGTGTGTGTGTCTGGTATATATGTGTGTGGCATGCGTGTGTGATGTACATGTGTGTGGTGTGCATGTGTGTGTGGCATGTGTGTGTGTGTGTCTGCACATGTGTGCACAGGAAGGCAAGGCTGATGTGCAGAGTCATCATCTTCTAGCACTCTTCCCCTGACTCAGTGAGGCAGCCTCTCTCAGTCCAACCAAGGACTCAATGACAGGGTTAGTCTCACTAGCCAGCTTGCTCTTGGGGTTCCGTCTTTGCCTTCACAGGCTGGAACTGCAGGCAGCCTGCTATACCCACTCAGCATTTATGTGGGCTAGAGGGATCTGAACTCCACTGAGCCATTTCCCTAGAACTTGCTGTGTGTGTGTGTGTGTGTGTGTGTGTGTGTGTGTGTGTGTGTGTGTGTGGCCTAGGCACACATGCCCTGCCATGTGTTTGGAGGTCAAAGACAGCTACTTGTGGGAACCAGTTCCTTCTTTCTACCATCTGAGTCCCAGGGATCACACTCAGTTTGTCAAGCATGGCACCTTTACCCACTGAGCCATCTCGCTGGCCCCTCTTTTGTTCCCCTCTTTCTTTTATGTGCTAAGGACACAACCCAAGTTCTTGAGCACACTAAGCAAGACGTCTTCCACTGAGCTACATAGCCACCCCCATCTCCTTTTTACCTCAGCCTCTGGGGGCTGGTAGTACAGGCATACTCCACATGCTCAGCTTGTTTTATTTCATTAGGTGATGGCCCAAAGAGCTTGTAGGCACACAAAAATAAATAGACACGCGTGTCACCTTCAAAGTGTTTGCAATCGGCTAGGGAGCAAGGTAGTAGTAGGAGATTCACCTGAAAACAAAGGAAGTGGTGAGACATTACAAGAGACATAAAGAAAAAGGTCTTGAAATCACTCCACCTTGAGATCGCCTTTTCACTGTTTGTTTAAACATCTGTAACCAAATCTGTGAAATAGGAAATTTCCTCCGTTTTGCAGAATTTCTTGAAACTCGGTCCTTGGAATATCACTGAGTTTGGATTGTGCAATACACCTCATTCAAGTATCCAATTGGAAAAGATAAACAACATAGCCTGACCACACACAATACAATTTGGATGGGATCGCTGGGCAGGTATATCACCATCTGCCCAGGTGAGCCAAACCAAATGAGGCGCCAAGTCAAAAGGGAAGGGCGCAGTGAAAGATAAAGCCACAGGCCAGCACCCCGGGAGGCTGAGAGACCGTTTATTAAAATACCACACTCAAGCTGGGATAGAGAAAAGTCCTCGGTTTGAGGCTCAACTACAAAGTCTTCGCAGAGAGGTTATTGCCCACCAGAGACTGCCTTCTTGGTATAATTAGAAGAAGAAAAAGGCCATTGAATGGTGGGATTTGTGAGCAATACGGGTCCTGCGTCTGCAGTCCTGGTTGTTCTCAGGATGGCTGTTCGAGTTGGGACACAGCAGCGCGGACATTCGAAATCACAAACCCCCAGGGGTTCCTGAACAAAGTAAAAGGCCGTGCCTTCAGATCGCCAGGTCGGAGGTTGGCTCATGAAAGAAGAGCCTGGGTGAGCGGCAGAATTCATCTCCTCCTTCTGACCGTGCCCCCCCCCCCCCCCCGTTTCCCCCGGTTCCCCGGTTCTTTTCGGATGGAGCACCTTAGTGTGTCTAACAATGTTTCTCCCAACACTCCTCAGAAATAGCCCTCTCTGCGACAACTGCCAGGCAGGCATCCAAGAACAGCTCTGGACAATGGCACAGAACATAATCTCCTAAAGAAAACCAGGGAAGCAGATTCTTCTGTCCCTGGGGAACAAGTTTGGCTACATTCAAGGGTCCGAAAACCCAGTTCTAGAGAAGCAGAACCAGAGTGGGACCCTTTCGAAACTTCTCCATGGGAGCCAGAAGGGGACCATATGTCCTTCCCTGTATTCGTCTGCCCTATTACAGCACTGTTATGGCTTGTAAGTGAACTAGTAGGAATATTTGTTAAGAATATAAGAAATCGCAGAGGAGAGGGCACTTGCTGCCCAAGTCCAAAGACCAGAGTTTGAATCTGCAGGACACAAGTAAACCCAGGCATGGGAGCGCGCAGCTGGAATCTCGGTGTTCCCAGGGCAAGATGGGATGTGGAAACGGGAGGATTCTGGGAGGCTCACAGGTCAGCTAGTCCACTATCTTCATCAGTGAACAAAGAGGCGCTGCCTCAAACAGAAAGGTGAAGATAGACATCTGAGGTTGCCCTCTGACTTCATGGGCAGTAGCAGACAAGTAGCACACGTGGGGACAGGCATTCAAGGGACGCAAGGGAGTGAGGCTGAGTGCCCAGGGTGCAACAGACACTGTACTCTGCACGTCCGTGTGTCCGTGAGCCACAGCACAGATGCCTTTCCACTCTTCCTCCACATTTTCTTGTGCTTGAAACATCTTGAGCCGATCCCCATCCATAGTCATCTCCAGGAGGGAAGTAGTGTGCTTATATTGCACACCTATGCACTTATCTACCTTTCTGGCTTGCCTTAGGAATGAAGGAGGAAGAAGAGGAGAAGGGGGAGGGGAGGGTGAAGAAAGGAAGGCAAAAAAGAAAGAAAACAAAAGTTTATGTGTGTGCTTTGACTTATAATACATCCTAAATGGACATCAGTAAGTCACCAGGACCAGATGATTCCTGAGTTAAAAGCTAGTTTTGAATGACAGGCAGGAGAAAGAGGACTCTTTTTTTTTTTTTTTTTTGGTCTGGTCACCCTACAGATTCCACTGACAGGACAAAAGCCTTTGGTAGGTTTTTGATTTCTTCATCTGTTTGTACATTTTATTTTAATCAGAGGGTGATCTTTGTAAAACTCTTAAAAAGTGCCCCGCCCCCCAGTTGTAAAACATTAGTGTAAATGTCCTCTGCCCGCTCTGTGAGTGGCTGGTACATGTAAGAGGCAACAGTTTGGCTCATTTTGTGCTTAAAGGGTTTTGTTTACAATGCTAAGCAGGATTCATCTATCCGTTCGAAGGAAACTGTCTATATTTTCACTGTGGTGTTTGCCATTTCAAAGTTAAAGAGACAACAGGTCTCTTGGGGAGATGTTAAAGAAGTGCCTGATGGTCCCTGCCCAACCCCTCTGCTGTGCTCACCCCTTTGAGCCTTAATTGCCATTTGAGCCTACTGACAGAAAGTCCACCTAAGCCAGAGGGGAACCATGCTGGGACCCTGATGCTTGGTGGTAGCAAGAACAGAATTAGAGACCTCACTCTGGGACTTCTCACACTATTTGGGACTAGTGTTCAATAAAGAAAAAGTTGATTTGGGGCCACGCGGCCCAGAATGAACACCCGACGTGCAGTCACTGGTCTGGATTTAGAAAACTGAGTTGTTCCCCAGAGGGGAGGCTGTTAATGAGTGTTTTAAAAGGACAAGCTGCAGGTAGCCTGAGGGAGTGGGAAAGGACCCAAGTTTGGAGGGTTCTGGAAGCAAATAGAACTGACTCCGAAGAGGACAGTACACCTCCTTAAAAAGTGTCCTCAGTAACATAAGGCACATGAGCGCTACCAGGTTAATACTGTCCACTTAACACTCAAATAGCAGCTTTTATGACTGTGTGAACACTAAAAAAGCTCCCCCAAAAAAGGGGGCAGAGGAGGTGGCTCTGTGCAACTCTGACCACTTGAGTTTGATCTGTGGAACCTACTTTAAAAAGCCAGATTCAACAATTGCACATCTGTAATCCCAGCCCATCTACAGATAGACAGAAACAACACAGGGAACACAGCGCACTGACAACAAACAAGGCCAGAGCCTTTGCCTCAGCAAGGTGGCAGGCAAGAACAAACTCCCAAAAGTTTTCCTCTGATTGCTACACGTGTGCCTTGGCCCACACACCCTTGCCCGGATTTACACACACATATGGATAAGTAAAAACATGTTCAGAAGAGTCCAAAATAAGACTATATGAAGGCTTATCCCCTTCTGTTGCTAGAAAGGAAGGTCAGGAAACCTTACCACAAAAAGGAATTTTGAACTGGGCACACACGCATGTAATCCCAACTCTTGGGAGGCTGAGGCAGGAGGATCATTAAGTTTCAGCTCAGCTTGAACTCTAGAGTGAGAAACTACCTCAACTAAAATAAAATACAATTAAAAAATTAAAAAGGTAATTTTTCTTGCTTGTATGCTAATGCTTTGTAAATTGGTGGGTGGATTGTGGGAGTTTAAGAGGTCATTGTAATGTCTTTTTATTTTTGAGACAGGGTCTTACTATGTAGCTCTGGCTGTCCTGGAACTCACTCTGTAGACCAGGCTGGTCTCAAACTCACAGAAATCCACTTGCCTCTGTCTCCTGAGTGCTGGGATTAAAGTCTGCATCACCACACCAGGCTCATTGTTAATGTCTTGAATTCATTCTTTCCAACTTTTTCTCACTAAAGAGACATGAATTCCCAAAGTGCTCAAGCCTCAGTGGTAAAATTTCACCATCTTAGAAATCACATGAATCCAGGAAGTACAGAGGAAACAAATTTACCCCCAAATCTCAGGCTCATAACAGACTGGGCTGTATCACTCCCCAACTTTCTTCCACTCCCCAGATAACACAATACATTGCAACTCTGTAGATGAACAGAGTTAAACAGTCTTATTAAAAACAAAACAAAACAAAACAAAAAAACCCCAAAAAACAGAGCCAGATAGAGGGGTGAAAACCGGAGAGATCAGGGAAATAGGAAAAGCCACAAGTTAACCTCATCTCACCGACACGTCAGTCTCCAAAGAGAGCTACTTCCTGTACATCCCTACTTAGATGCCTTTCTGTTCTGTTCCCTCATTTGCTCTCTCAGCCCAGATACATCACTTCCTCTTCCTGCCCAGCTCTGTCACTTCCTGTCTGTCTGTCCAGACCTTCAGACCTCTCTGGTTAGTGCTGGGATTAAAGGCATGTGTCACTACGCTTGGCTATGTTCCCAGTGTGGCCTTGAACTCAGAGATCCAGACAGATCCCTGCCTCCCAAGTGATAGGATTAAAGGCGTGTGCTACCATTGCCTGACTTCTAGGTTTATTTATAGTGGATGGCTTTTTCCTCTGATCCTCAGATCAATCTTATTGGGGGACACAGTATATTGGGGGACACAATACATCACCACACAACTCTAGTTTCATTCATTCCCAGGCCCTTCCCAACACACTGTGTATTCTGGAGAAGTCTATAGTCAGTCTCCCAGACTGTGTTATTTCACCCCTAATTCTGGGAGTCTTTAACTCTAATTAATAAATTGTTTTTGAGACCAACCACATTGCTGTCATTACAAACTTGTCACTGTTAAGGAGTAATTATTACTATCAAGTATGACACTGGCCTGCATTCAGATCCCATTCATCATCTAATTTTATTTTACCCTTTCAGTTATTGGCTTAAGTCAGTATCTAAGCAGTGGAGGGATGAGAGGGACTGTATCTAGTTCTTCTCACTGTCTTTTAACTATTTTTTCCAGTATTACTTAGGTCCAGATGAAGCCAGCTTTGTTAACATTAAATATTCGATGACTTGAGACGATTTACCTCTATAAACCAATATGGATGTAGCCAAAGGCACGGTACTGGAAGAACTATTAAGCAGCACTTACAGCTGTTTCCAAAACACGTCAGTGATTCTCAAAACCTGAGCCGAGTACCCGAAAAAAACCTGTTCAACTTAGCATTATCTTGTGGGAAAAAAAAATCTACCTGATGAACTCTTAACAGCCTTGACATTACCAGTGGATAAAAGCTGCCTTTCCTACAGTACTGAGCAGTTCAAAGACAAAAACCAGCAATTTGAGTTGTAGCTTTACCTGGACAGAGAGGGAGGGGGGAGAGGAGAGGGAGAGAGAGAGGGAGAGGGAGAGGGAGAGGGAGAGGGAGAGGGAGGGGGAGGGGGAGGGGGAGGGGGAGGGGGAGGGGGAGGGGGAGGGAGAGGGAGAGGGAGGGAGAGGGAGAGGGAGAGGGAGAGGGAGAGGGAGAGGGAGAGGGAGGGGGAGGGGGAGGGGGAGAGGGAGAGGGAGAGGGAGAGGGAGGGAGAGGGAGAGGGAGAGGGAGGGAGAGGGAGAGGGAGAGGGAGAGGGAGGGGGAGGGGGAGGGGGAGAGGGAGAGGGAGAGGGAGAGGGAGGGAGAGGGAGAGGGAGAGGGAGGGAGAGGGAGAGGGAGAGGGAGAGGGAGAGGGAGAGGCAGAGGGAGGGGGGGAGGGGAGGGGGAGGGGGAGGGAGAGAGGGGAAGGGAGGGGGAGGGAGAGGGGGAGGGGGAGGGGAAGGGGAGGGGGGGAGGAGAGGGAGAGGGAGAGGGAGAGCGCAACAAGGGGCTGCAGTATGGTCTACATCAGTTTACTGTGTAGGCATTAGCTACAAGCCCTACACAGGCTTTGACTTTGACGTTTTTTGGGGAGAGGAAGTCCTACTCTGCTCCACCAGGACTTCTCATTACTACATCAGGCAAGCACTGTGACTCATCTCTTGAAATCCTGTTTTATAACACCAGGCTATGTTTTGTAACACACACCAGAAGGAAATAAATAGATACATACATACATATATACATACATACACACATACATACAATTCAGAAACCAAACCCAGGCTTTGCTTCTGGGCACTCAGGATCAAGATCTCAGGATGTCAGAGAGGCTCCTGGCTCCAAGGACAGGGACAGAGGCCCTGTCCCATTCCTTGGGAAGAACGGGAGGCTTTCCAAAGTCACACATTTCATGAAAACAGAAGCATTTTCAGACTTGTGTTTTCTTGGACACCTGCCTAATGGCTGGAATCCATAAGGGTGTGTAATTGACAGGCATGTGAATCACTCACAGAAATCCTGGCATACACACTCAAAAAAGGAAGTTTATATGTGCTTCCCCCACCCCCAAGATGCCCACTCCTCCCCAAAAGTTAAGGAGCCAATTCTTCCTGTTCGTTGAAAAAATAGCAATTGCTTTCTATTTTGGCTCATTAGCTTCCCTTATATGCATGTATAAAAGCATTCCTGTAAATTGCACTCTCAGCAAGAGTGGTAAAGCAGAAGCTCCCTTGCACAATGGCTGCAATATGCGATCAGATGGGTGGGGTTGAGCATACTCTGTGTGATGGTAGATTAGATGGCTCGCTTGATATTGGATGTGTGGGATTCCTCTTCCCTGAGTGAGACTCAGGGATTTTTGCCCCCTTGAAAAGCTGCTGTGTTCTGGGCTCTTGTGATGGTAATACCCAGGGCAGACTGATCCAGCTGCCAGTACCATCCAGAACAGCTTGGGAATCCCTTTCCCAGGGTCTCAGACACAGGGAGCTCCAAAAAGAATGGCCAGGGATTTTCCCAGGGAGCAGCTGTTGGAACGACGATGCTTTCAGCCCAGGCAAAGCGTTCGACAATCCATGAATTCTCTTTGAATAAAGGAAAGGACCACCTGAATGGACACTGCTATCACCCTGAGAATGTCTCTCTCTTTGCAAGGCTGAGGCACAGAAACGCAACACTAGAAACTCACAGAAGGTTCATTCCATTTAGATCAGCCCCGATTCCATCTGAACCCTAGAGGTTCAGACATTGAAATTTCAGCACCCGTGAAACTGGAATCCTTTGTCCCTGACCTGGACGGCATCTGGGGCTTCTGGTCCCTGGGGAAATAGGCATATTTGGGACTATGGAACTTGCAGGGATACCTAAAAAAAATAAAATAGACAAACAAGCTCTGGCTTCATAATGTTGTATTTGTGGCGCTGGTGAGATGGCTCAGTAGGTAAAAAATGCTTGCTACAAAAGGCCGAGGACCTGTGTTTGATCCCCAAAACCCATCATGGAAAGAGAGCACTGACTCCTGAAAGGTATCACTGCCACCCTCAAATGTAACAAATATAATTTTAAAGTTGTAAAAGGAACATTGAGGAAATGTCTTTGAAACATATGGAAAGAGAACTGCTCCATTAGATAATACATTATGAAGATAGCGTGGGTTTATTTTCTTGTTGTGGGGTTCCCATTCTCTGAAGTCAAATGTATATTACAGGCCATGTCAGAATTTGCCAAATAAAACGAAGACTCACTACAACTTTGCCACCAATTATGGCTGAGAGGCTTGTTCTACAAGACAAGCGAGGGATGCAATCTGTAGCTCTCATGGTGTCCATCTGACAGTCATGGCTGCTTTCATACTCAGTTCTGGCTTTATTTATAAGAAGCTACCAAACAAAGGAGCTAGACCTTCACAAACCACTAAACAGAGAGGCTGTGATCACATGTGGGATCTGTAAAGAACGCTTTTGGTGGTTTATCTGAACTGCAGGGCAGCAATAGACACAGACAGACAAACAGACAGAACTTGCAGTGTGTGTGGCTAGTTCTTCACAGTCGTTCTTTGTTCCTGTGTGAATCTGCTTTACACGAGCCCCAACTGTCAGACATGTGTTATTTATTTTTTTATAATTGAGAAAAATGTGTTAACACGCTGGAATGTCCATGTGTAGAGGAAGAAAACATTTTATGGGCTTGTACATATATGATTTATAATGCATACATCCAGCACCAGAGATCCTAATGAAAACCACTTATTCAACAGAAAAAAAAAACTTTTTAAATTCAGCATTTTTTTGACTGGGGTATGCTGTTATTCTGAGGCTATGCACATGCTGCGTTCACAAAGCCTTAGCTAAGCAATGAAATGTGTGTCATCTTAACTAAAGGAAATACAGTTTGCAGGGCCATTTTTGCCCTCTGTAGTGAGTACATGGTAGGCCATCCAAGTCCTCCTTCTCCCAGCAACCAGAATGCTCATTGCTAAGGGGGCAGGGCTGAGTTGCCCCCACCCTGGGGTTTTACCTTTGGTTGAAGAGAGCTGCCTGCCCTGCCCAAGGTTTTGTGCCTCTCTGTGTACAGCTGGCATTGATGCATGACTGTTGCACTGTGAAGAGTGTGTCCATCTTGCCTCCATCTGGAACCACATCTGATCTTCCTGGGCAGCTCCTGAAGCTGGGTTGTCCCAGCATGGCCACTGGGTCCTCCCACCTCACTTCCTCCACTCCTCACAGGCATTGTTCCTAAGAGCACACCCTCCCCTTCCAGAGTCTCAGCATCTCCTCTCCAGGGAATTTGACAACGCAGGACACACCTATTTATTTCAAGATGTTGGGAACTGTGATGCCATTTAAATTTGATTGTGATAGGACCCCCTTGGTTCAGGCTAAAGCAGATCCAGCTCAACTTTGATATCAGCAGAGTTGCTTTTAGACATTTGCCAAGCCTGGAACTATACTGTAGGCTCTATGTATGGCTATCATACACAATGCAAAGCTCCGCTGGCTCTATCTGTGTTTCATTGCATGCTAACTCCCTTCTAGAACTTTCTCTTATAACTGTAACTCTGGGATAGAGTGACTGCCAACTCACTGACCACTAGAGTAATTTCAGTCCTGGGAGAAACAGTGAAAATGGGACCCACATGGGCCATTTTGTTCATGAGAAATCTAGCCTAAGAGAAACACATCAACAGACTCTCAGGTAAAGTAATTTAGGGCAATAAAAACATATTCTTCTAAGTGATACTGTCCCCGAGTGACTCCCATAATGAAAACGAGAACATCTTCCCGCCTCTCAAATCACCCAGTTATAGGCAGGATTAGGTAACTAACTCCTACAATCAGGCCACAGCAAATGCTTTTAGTGTCTACCCATCAGGAGTTGGCTGTGTGTGTGTGGGGGTCCCTTGAAGGGGGAGTTGTGGTGGTGGTTTGTGTGTGTGCACGCGCGCTTACAGAGTGTGATTTGAGAACAAGTGTTTCCTATCTAGCATTGAGAGCTCTAGGTCAGACTGCCTTCTAGAACAGTCTTTACCTTCCTTACTTGCGTGTTGCCCTGTGAAATTGTAGCAGACAGTGGGAATGGCTTGGAAACCATTCCTCTCACTGTGGATTAGACTTCATCTCAGAGAGCAGAGGGAGGGATGAAAGAGGGTACCACAGACAGCGACTACCCAAAATTCAATGTCGGAAGCCCCAGTGATCAACTTGCTCTGTCTTGCTCATTTTTCCTGCTAATAGTTGTCTAAAGAGAGAGGAATTACTAAAATGCTGAGAAAACCTGAATTTACATCTTCTATGAAGAGACCAACTTTATGTGACAGGCAAAAAATCCATTTATTCTCTTCTTACAGTAACTGCAAAGTGCTTTTTGACCTTGGAAAGAAAAAAAAATCAGTGTTAAGAAAGAATTGGTTAGGTCATTGCCTAAGGAGGCATAAAGGCCACCAGGAAATAAATTAAAATTAAAATAGATTCTTTTATTGGGTCATGTCTCATTCTCTCATTTATAAGCAAGGTTTCCACTCAAGGAATTCATCCTGCAGGGGATAATTTGGTTCCACTTGTTTTCTTGGTTCAAGAAAAAGTTATAAACAGAAGTAGGGAGAAAAGCTACGCAAGGTGCTTAAAGAATATTAAAAAAAAAAAAAATGAATTCCAAGGAAGGATCCACAGGAACTGTGGTTGTATAAGGGCACTCATGAGGTGGACAATTTGTTTTCTTCTGTTTGGTGTGTGTGTGTGTGTGTGTGTGTGTGTGTGTGTGTGTGTGTGTGTGTGTACATTTGAGCAGGTGTGGTATGTGTACATGTTGTGTTTGGGTGAATATACAGAGTCCAGAGGTAGATATCAATTGTCCCGCTGTATCACTCTAGCCCCAGGGACCCTTCTGTCCTGACCCCTAACAGCATTGGGGTTACACACATAGTCATGCCTGGATCCTTCACTTGGGGGCTGGGATCTGAACACAGGTACTTTTGCTTGCACGCAGGAGCCACGGTCTCCCCAACTAAGCCATTTCTCCAGCCTTAACAACAGCCTCAAAACCACCAGTGTCTGCTAAATCAAGACAGCATGCATATAAGCTATGCCAGAGAGACAGAAGGATGCTAGCTAGCTACATGTTCTGACCTTGAACAGTAAAATTCTTTCTAGAATTTACCCTGAAATTCAATTAAGTAATCTGGGGGTTATCAGAACATCTACTTCAGAAATGGCTTAACATTTTTGGATTGCTTTTTCCTCTGCAGACCAGACAAAGATAGACAATTTCCCTTGATAGACTACTCTACCTCCCATTCTTGGAAAGGGCAGCCAACTCTTTAATAGGAAGTTTCCTCCTTCACAGTTCCACAGGTACTGATGGGAACTGAGAATGTTGCTTTATCTGGCAAATCTGATCTCTTTGTTACTAGAAATCTCTCACCAATAATGAAAACAAACGTGTTTAAGAGGTCACCCTCTCCTCAGATAATAGTAGTAACAGCACAGTTCATCTTTAGAAGGATTTTTAGATGCTTTGGGACCTCAGGATGAGACTGTGACTTTGCTATGTTGAGACAGGGCGCTTAGAAGCAATGGACGTTAGGACTGAGTCTTTAGGGGGTAGCATTTGTTTTCACAGTATGAAAATGTAAGTCTGTTAACCCCATTTCAAGTAATACACCCACTATTTCCCATATGAGACAAGGCTATTACTGTTTGCTTTAAATGTGTAGGAAGAGGGTCTGGTCATAAAGTTGATTGTGTGTGTAGAGATGCACACACTGACACACTTAAAAACTACATATATTCTAATTCCTTTCTTTCCTCCCTCCCTCCCTTCCTTTCTTGTACACATGACTTTGCCACAGGGTACTTGTAGAGACATTGTTGCATACCTTTGCATTTTTTTGTGTGACAATGGTATCACTATATAGTTTTGCCCGGCCTGGAGCTCAGCATGTAGACCATGCTGGCCTTGAACTTACAGAGATTCACCAGTCTCTGCCTCTCAAGTGTAGGATGAAAGGAGTGTGCCAGCATGCCTTGCCAGAGCAATTTTTGTCCCTCTTCCTTGCTTATCTTTACTGGGGAGACAGAGGCAGCAATTGCTAAATGTAAGGATGTTTTAAAAGTATCTGGTCTCAGAGAAGAGAATTAAGCCAATTTGTGTTGTGTTTCTTTCTCTCTTGTAAAATTAATGGTGTTGTATATATCTGAGATTCTTAATATGGCATTCTGGTGTTCTTAGAGAGTAAAACATGTTTACTACACGGAAGCAGTTACTTGAACCACATTCTTTGGACACAGTCATTCTGAGCATAACCAGACAGCCTGATCTCTGCAGCTGGACGGTACACGTCGGTGCCTCTCGCCTTGGTCTCCAGCATGCACACTGTAAGCCACATCTGGTGCTCTCCAGCATGCACACTGTAAGCCACATCTGGTGCTCTCCAGCATGCACACTGCAAACCACATCTGGTGTTCTCTAGCATGCACACTGCAAGCCACATCTGGTGCTCTCTAGCATGCACACTGCAAGCTATATCTCAACACCCTATAGATTTACTATCTGACAAGCCTACCGTGAGGAGAATGTTTCAGGATGAGTCTCTCACTAACAACTTTATATGGCTTTTTCTTTCCTGGGCTGCTTGTTGAGAATGCCTGGCCACTGGGACGCCATGTCAGGGGCAGATGTGCCCAGTGGTGAACCCTGTAGACAACCGCTTTATCATTCTTTATGTTAAATAAATCAAGAGTACAGACAAAAGACAGGCTGAGAGACAATGAAAACGCCCCAAACACTGTGTATCTCCTAATTGCTACATGTACAGAGTTATGAATGTACACAGTGTAACTAACACAGAATATTACACAATTTTTATGTGCATGTTTACATATGTATGTGTGCATATTCCTGGGTCTGCAGGTGCATGTGTATTCATACATGCAGAGGCCAGAGGTCAACCTTAGGCACTGTTCATTACTACTTGAAACCCATTAAGTAGGATAGGATGGCTAGCCAGTGAGCCCCAGGGGTCCCCTGTTTCCTTTCCCCCAGTGCTGGGATTCTAAACCTGTACCAGTCCCACCTCACCTTTATTATTATTTGATTCTTCTTTATAACTGTCTCTTATAGCAGGAAAGTGGTTAGTTAATGTGAGAAATCAGAGACCACAGAGACAAGATCAGCAGAGGTTCCTGTTTTGGTTGGGTCGGGGCTGGATCGACAGCACCATCTCTTAGCCACTCTGCTCTCCTGGGGACTCCTGACAGTCTGGTTTCCACCACCGACTAGCATGTCCTCAATCGACAGATCAATTCGAGCCCCGCTCCTGCCCGACAAGCTAAGGTACCAATAATGCTTTGCACGGTGTGTTAAGGGACATAATCAAGTGGATAGGGACTCATGTCAGCTAGACTTTGTCTCCTTAAAAATCAAGAGCACCCGTGGTGACGGAGGAGCTTTAACAAGGAGGAAAACCCTAGACAGTTGTCTCGAGGTTCTTCGCTTCAAGGACAACCAGGAAAAGAACTGCTATTTGAGGCGACTTCATTATAAAATCATTTTTAATAAGCAATCTTAACACAGAGAGGGAACGCTCTTGTGGAGAAGCCCTCCAGGGACCCACAGGCTGCCCACTTAAGTTATTAGGAAGTTTCACACAAGGGACCAAACAGCTATTTCCTTGGCCTCAGGGGACAGAGTTTAGTCTTCGCCTCATCTCTAGGGGCGCTGGTGTGATCCGGTCTAAGCACGGTACAAACTGGTGACAATCAGTGATGACAATGCCCCAACTTGGTGGGGTTGGGAAATGGAGTTTCAGTTTTGTCAACACAAAAAGACATGGGGTAAGGGAGACAGATAAACGAACTTAATGACCTTGGCGATGCCTAAAGGAAGGTCAGGTGGTGGACAACGGGCCTTGCTGAGGCCTTTCCTATTCTTTAAGAAGAACCACAGAAATCCAGTTTAGGCAAAGGAAGAAACACCTACTGGGAGGGTAGACGGCAGTTTCCCATTTTTTCCAGTCATTTGAGGGAAAGATTCTTCGTGATGAAAAGATTCTTTGTGCATTTCCCTTCATCTACCTAAGATGTGAACAAGATTTGGAATTTGGGGTTCAAATTTTTATCAAGCTATTTGTAGCTGAGTTAAAAAGGGCTGGAGAGGCACAGGTTCCCAGCATATCACAGGAGCCCTGGCCAATTAGCCCTGGGATGAAAGCAAGCAAGGAGAACCATTAGCCATGGAGTTCAAAGGGCATATGTATTTCTTCAGCTTTAGGGCTCATTCCATGCCTCTGATTTTAATGACATGGCAAGAACTGGTCTTACAATCAGACCTTATAGCTGGGGAGACAGAGAAGAAGGGGATGGCTCTTCTTCTCTTGCCAGGATAGCCCCATCTGTTTTGGCTGAAATCTTTCCCACCCACTAAGTATTCTCTCCATAGAGCCCATCACAGGAATGGGCAGAAAAGCAGCTTCTAGCTAAGGATCGAGGCCTTATCTAGGTTCAGAGAGGGAGCTGAGGCAGTTAACATCTGATCCAGATGATGCTAAGTGACAAGGCAAGAAAACAATGTGTCTAGGTCACAGCATGTCCCCAAGCATTCTGTGGCTCCCCATCGACCACGAGAGAAAAGGAAACCTCTATGTCTTTCCCTTGCCCATCTCTTCTTTGGTGACAGTTGTCTCCAGTCACACGGGCCCACACCATTGTCCTCAGAGCCATCGACTGACCTAGCGATCATGCCTGTGGCCATGGTTTTAGACAGAGCTTGGGTCATCACTGGTGAGCTGAGCCCCCAAGTGTTAAAGTACAGTACAGAAATGCAAACTCAGCCCTGCATTTTCTTTTAACACTTTCATTATAAAGAGTCTCTCAGATCATGGGGAAAGCAAGGGGTGCTAGGGAGATAGTCAATAAAGTATTGGCCTTGCCAACATGAGGAGTTCAATCTCAGAAGTCTCATACAAAAGATAGACATG
This sequence comes from Onychomys torridus, assembly GCF_903995425.1. Lineage (NCBI taxonomy): Eukaryota > Metazoa > Chordata > Mammalia > Rodentia > Cricetidae > Onychomys > Onychomys torridus. The sequence goes on along the minus strand of NC_050449.1, from coordinate 62,753,266 downwards.
GTGGTACATGTTCCCAGTACAGAGACAGGCAGATGCCTGGAGTCTGCTGACAAGTCAGCCTTGCCTAGTTGGCGAGTTCCAGGCTAATGAGATAGTCTCAAAACTCAAGGTGAGTGGTGCTTAAGGAAGCAGGAGCAAGGTTATCCACCGTTGTACATGTGCACACACACAATCTTCAAAAGGAGGTGGTTTTTCTCCTGTAGAGTAAGCTATTAGAGCTGGAGGGGAATGAGGTGAACTCTCTACATGGGGCATCACACAGTTCTAAGCACAGATTAGGAATTATGTGTGCTTCTGCTAGTAAACCTGCCTGCTTCCTCCCCCTGCCTTCCTACAGGCATCAGCTGCTGCCTGCTCGGCAGCCTGCCTGCCTTCCCTAGGTTCTGGTATTAAATTTCAGGATTTTTCTGTTATAAAACCTTTCCACCCCAAAGGTAAAAATTGAAAATGAAAGGTGTGTCTATTACCTTCCCTTACCGAATTTAAACCACAATCTATTACATTTTAGAACTCTCTTTTCAACAATTTACTGATTTATCTACCAGTTGTTTGTTTGAGACAGGGTCTCACTAGGTACCCTGGCCTGGCCTAGAACTCATAACCTCATCCAAGCTTACTTCGAACTTTAACAACAATCTACCTCCTTCCCTCAGCTGTCTAAGTTCTAGGAGCACAAGTATGTGTCACCATGCCTGGCTCAATTTTCTTTTTAGTAATTACACTTGGCTGTTGACTAAGACATTAAAAGCTAGAATTAATGCTTACATGGTTAACACCATAAAAGATGCAAGTAGCCATCTCTGTGAGAATGGAGAAACATTTGCCCAAAGATGGAAGCAGAGCGAGTAGAGAACCTTCCATTAGGAGGTACCTTGGGCTGTCAAAGGCAAGAGGGTAATTTGCTTGGAAATAAAAAACCTTAGCTGCCACAACGTGCAGATATGGGCAGCAATTGTAATCAACAGTCAGTGGGAAGTTTTTGTGTAATTGCTTCAGTTACTCTAGAGGGATGGCTTTCTTCACACTGCAGACACATGTGACCTCTCCTTCTCATGTACTGTCATTCCTTGCCTGCAGATAATACAATCCAGACCAAATCCTAAATTCAGGTAGGGTTAAGCATCAGCAAAACCTAGCTGCTATCTTTCAAAAGAAGATTTACTCTACGTTTACTTGTGTGTGTCTGTGTGCGTGTGCATGCTGCTGCCCACAGAGGCCAGGAGGGGCTATCTGATCACCACCTGGAGCTGGAGTTACAAGCAGATATGAGTTGCCCAATATGGGTTTTGGGAACCAAACCCCAATCCTCTGCAAAAGCAGCAAGTGCTCTTAATCAGTGAGCCATCTCCCCAGCCCTGTAGCTGCTTATCTTTCAGATATATTCCACTCCCCAAGTACTCTACCTCGCAATCGTGTTTGCTTGGTTGGGTTAGGCTTCAAGGAAACCACAGTGTGCTGAATCACACTGCCTATATGGCCATTGAAGGTTAAGCATCAACAATCAGGTTGAGCCAAAAGAATGCGCACTCTGCATGGCATGGGCGACAATAGAAAGGCTTTGCTTCTGTAGAAGATCAGTTCATGCCATCAGACCTGCACATGGCTAGTGCCTGGGGCTTTAGATCTCCTGGAAGGACAGGAGCCTCAAAAGAGCTGTTCCTCTCATGGGGTCAGCTGAATTGTATGAACAGTGATACTGACTGTTCAGCATCTTTGAAGGATCAGGTTAGGATGTTCAACAGATGAAACAATGATCCTTTGAACAGGGGAAGGCTGGCTAGTTGCCAGCAGACCATCTTGGTTAGATGAACTCTTCCATATGGCAGGAATAACATTCTCCTGTCTTGAAATAAGTTGATCCTTCAAGTGGAAAAGCCTATCCACACATGAAAGAGTTATAAGATACAAAACCAAACCAAACCGGCAACAACAATGAAACCAACATCAGGGGCCTACAAGATGGCTCAGTAAGTAAAGGAGATTGCTGCACAGCCTAACAACTTGAGTTCAATCCCCAGATCTTCAAAGGTGAATGGAGAGAAATTATTGTACCAAGTTGTCCTCCAATGTCTACATGTATGCCAGGGCATATATGCTTGCACACAGATATCACATGCATGCACACACATAATAACAACGAAAAACTAAAATAGAAAATGATTAAAACATAAAATAAAACCTCAGACTGTTGTATCAATAGTTATGTTGTGCTTGGCTTTCTTTTCTGCTGTAGAGTGGGAGAACCATTCTAATGAAGGCAGTTAGAGCACCCTAGTGTTTGTGTCTTAGTTTCCATCTTTGGAACAGGAATGGTACAATGTCTACATCACAAAGCCATGACCATGATGAAACACACGAGAATTTGTGAAGTGCTCTAAAAAAGGTCTCTCACCAAATGGCTCAAAGGATGAGCCACTGCCTAGACTAAAGATGCCAGTGTGGCTCTCTCATACACAGAAACAGACAGTCTCACCTGGTTCCAAGTCTGGGCTCTGCCCTTGACCAGTTGGGTAAGTAAACAAGTTTTCTGACTCCTTTAAGCTAAGTGATTCATTCTTCAGATACATTTTCTTATCTGAAACTTGTTGCAAGGGTAGAAGCCAATGGAGCTCATGAGAAGATGAAAGGAGGTAATAGCAGTCAGCTTTAAACACCATGTATGGAGGCTGAGAAGTGCCCTGTCAGTGGTACACACCACTGTTGGTACAAACACGGGCACATCTGCTCTCAGTACTGTGCTGTTCTCATGGTTGAGTCAAAGGCAACACAGACTTCTATAATAGATAACTGGCCTCTCTCTCTCTCTCTCTCCTGCCCCATTGTCTCTTTAATGGGTATGTGTGTGCATGTATGTGAGGAGGCCAAAGGTCAACTTCAGGTACCTTCCTTGGCCTCTCCCCATCTTACTGTTTGAGACAGAGTTTCTCATTGAACCAGGAGGTCACCAATTTTGTTAGACTGGCTGGCCGGGCAATCCCCAGGCATCCTCCTACCTCTGCCTCTCCTCCATCAGGCTTATAATTGTGCATTGCCATACCTGGGTTTTTTTTGTTTGTTTATTTGTTTTTCTTTTTAACACCTGGGTGCTGGGAATCTGGTTCTCATGCTTTCCCAGTGAGGACTTTACCCACAGAGCTTCCAACACAGACCCAAGCTCTTTCTTAAAGTTCAGCCCAATCATGAGAAAGAGTTTATTAAATATGTAATAAATCTATCAATCACACACCAGTATCTTGTAGGTCAGATCACTTTGTTTTCTGCAAGAATTTAAAGAGTCAATTACTACCTCTACACACCCTTGGAACCTATGTTATGTATGAGATGGTGAGTGTCCTGATTAGGTTTTTGTCAATTTGAGACAAACTAGGGTCATCTTGGAAGGGGAAACTTTAATTAAGGAGATGCCTCCAATGGACTGGCCTATAGGTAGGTCTGTGGGACATACTGTTGATTAGTGATTGATGTGGGAGGGACCAGGCCACTGTGGGCAGTGCCATTCTGGGGCAGGTGGTCCTAGGGTGTACAAAAAAGCAACTTGAGCACACCATGGGGAGCAATCCAGTAAGCAGCCTTTTTTCATGGCTTCTGCTTCAATTCTTGCCTCCAGATTCCTGCCTTGGGATCCTTCCCTAACATCCTTCATGACTGACTGTGATTGGGATGTGTAAGCAAATACCTTTCTTCCCTAAGTTGTTTGGGTCATGGTATTTATCAAAGCAATAGAAAGCAAACTTGGACAGAAAGGGACACAAAACACTTTCATTCTAAATTCAGTTCACGAATCTGGAGTCTACTAACCAAGGATAACCAGCACCAAGGCCTAGGCAGAAACATTTAGCGGGTACAGCTCTGTGTACAGCATTTGACAGCTGATGGAAATGCTGAACTTTCAGCGTTTCTGTGGCGTTCACAGGTCCTCAACCTGAAGTTGGGCTTTAAGACTATGAAAACTATCTGCCTTGGGCGAACCCACAGGGCCAAGGATAGTCCATTTATTTTTAATATGATGGGCCACAGAACAGCTTAGGAGGGTGTAGCTGTAGCCACACAGACTGACTCTAAACAATGAAGTCATTTCCAGGCTACGCCAGACAATTGACTTCTTCCATCTAGTCACTCTTGAAGGGAGGAGTAGGTAGGTATTGTTCAGGCTGAGAACAAAGGCAGATGACCAATAGTGGCAGTTTCTAGGCTCCCAGGTGAAATGATTGAATTTTCTTGGTTGTTACTAGATGTTTGGACCACAGCATCCAAATGCTGTATAGAAGGCCTCTGATTCTTTTTTTTTCTCCTACACTTGAGCTAAACTTGCTTTCTGGGTGTGGGTGGAATCTTCTGGAATGGGTGTACGTGATGTTGCATCATAGGTTGTTTCCTGGGACTATGCCCCTGCTCTCCATGTCTTAACCCAGCCCTGTCTCTCGTCCTATGGAGTCTTTGAGGGTAAAGGACCTGAGCATTTGCATTTTGGGTCACGTCCCACGATCACCAAGCTTTATATATGGGATGGTTAATAGCTCTAGCAACGAACTTTCCAGTTACTTTGTGAGCATGAACTTAAGGTTTTTCTGGATCAGTTGCCAGTGAGCCAAGTGATGAGAATAGAGACCCACTACAGAAGGCTCGTGTGTCTTGATGTCCTAATGAAACACCCTGTCAGCACTTGAAATTCTAATTCAAATGCGAGTCAAATGGGTGTCAAGGTAACCTACAGACTCCACCCCCAAGGCACCCTCCAGCAGTCTTGCCAAGAAGGGGGCCTGCGTTTTTCTGGACTGTGAGTGGACCTCAAGTTTGAGGTTGCTGAGAATCTAATCCAAGAGTGGCTTCCAGGAAAGAAAAACAAATCAGACAATGGTCTTTGTCAGGTTCTTGGTTCTTCCGAGGAGATAGTAACAACTGTGACAAATTATTGGGTTTATTTTGTGGGATTCACAAAGACCCAAGGAGAGAAGATTGAGGCCTCAAAACTCATTTTTTTCAAGTCAAATTCAAAGCCACATCTCTGGGGATAAAAAGTGAATATGGGGCTGGAGAGTTGGAGCAGTGATAAGGAGCATTTGTTGCTCTTGCAGAGAGGACTCAAGGCACCCAGAGTCCTCATGGCAGCTTACAACCATCTGTTAACTCCAGTAGTGGGAGATCCAAAGCCATCTTCTGACCATCATGGATATATATATATATATATATATATATATATATATATATATATGCAGGTGAAGCATTCAAACACATGAAATAACAAAATATAGATAAAATATAGATAAATTGAAAAAGGTGAATATATTAATTTATTCTATTTTAAATGATTACAATAAACACTTTCTAAAGGAACATAAAAGATAGCACCTAAAAGGAATATTTATATCTGTGCTAAAATATTTTGACTGCTGAGAATCAGATTCTATTTATAAATAATACAGTGCTTTGATTATTTACTTTAGGTGTTAGTCTGTTACAACCAAAATTCAAAAGATGTACTAACTTATCTGTGAGTAGCAGTTTGTGCTAATTTTGGAATATTTGGATTTAATATTTCTGTTGGTGTGGGAGGGGAGGTTGTGTGGGAAACTAACAAATCAACTTGAGATTAAAAAGTCACCCCTTCTTGACTGCTTACCGTTGAGTCACCTATACTTTGTGGACATTTGTACTTCTCTGTGTGTACATGGAAGAGGCAGGACAGGCTTAGATGGGAAGAATAAGAACTACAACTAAAGATGGTAACAGAAAGGAACGCCAGCATTCAGGCATCATCGGCACAATCTCAGGGCCTTCATGATATCCTCTGGGCCAGCCTGGTGGTGGCTTTTTGGTGACAATTCTGTGATGCTGTATAGAATGGTCTGTTGCAAGTTTTCTTTTTCTTTTAAATTTTCATTTATGTGTAAGGGTAGGTTTCTCTCTGTGTATGCAACTGCCATGTGAATGCGGGTACCCACAGAGTCCAGAAGAGGGTGTTGGATGCCCCTGGAGCTGGAGTTAAAGGTGATTGTGAGTCACCCAGTGTGGATGCTGGGAACCAAACTTGGGTCCTCTGGAAGAGCAGAGCAGCCAGTTCTCTTAACCACCAAACCATCTCTCTCCCCTCCTCTCCCATGGCAGGTTTTCAGCTCTGCATCTGTCTTTGTGTAATATTTTAGTAAATACAGAACTGTCCAAGCAGAATTAGATTAGGAAGTCAGGAGTGAATGACCAGTTGTCCTTGACAATTAAAAAACCAAAATAGCAGTTGATTCCAAGAAGAAACACAAGAAGCTATTATCCACCCAGTATTATTTCATCAGGAAAAGAAACCGGAACACACCTCCTAACAGACAAAGTGTAGGCACTCTCGCGGGAGGGTCCGAGCAGGTCCGTGGGCTATGTAATCACCATGAAAATGAAATTGAAATTCCACACCACAGTGTGAAATTGATCTAATGTCCCTAGCCCACAAGTGAAGAAGCTTTTTCATGTTCACATTCCAAAACCTAATAGCAACATTCCTATCAACAATTGAAAAACATTACAGATGCAAGAATTTCTTAACCATTTTGGGCATGATGACTTAGCATGAGGAAACCCCAGGCTTTAGCTTTCTCCCCTGAGCCAACCAGCCAAACTTTTAGGCATCCTTGCATGCTCGGGAGAACCTGAGTCTCTAAAGACTATACTCAGGGACTTCCTGGAGGCTAATGAGCTCATGTCCTTTCACTGAATTTATGGCTCAACTTGCTCCAAACTGTGGGGTGTGTGTGTGCGTGTGTGTGTGTGTGTGTGTGATGCATGCTCACACACATCTGAGTGTCACAATGACTCAGGTTCACTTTACAGTTCTTGTACCTCTGAGTGGTGCACATGTGACTTGACACACTGGTCTGATAATATATTTGGCAACTATATATATTAATTTGTAAGTTGAAGAATCTCCTTTGGAGGGCAGTTAGAAAGCTCAGATTAAATCACTAATTCAGGGTGACTTGAGTTGTCAACTATTATACAGTCAAGGCTTGACCAAGGTTTCCAGAACCCTGGCTAAAAATGAAAAATTTGTGTCAGTACAGAAATGACTTCATATACTTCACTGGTAGTGAAACTTCTTGAAGAACAGATGTCAAGAGGAGTTAAGAGCAGCTGAAATTTAACGTCTTAAAAAAAGAGAAAACCCGCAAAGCACGTTAGGACCATTTTCAAGGAAAATCCCGACAGATTCTAAGGAAGAAATCATTTGGGTGATGGCTATTAGAGAAAGAACGGATTGATTTTCTCTTCCTGCATATACTGTGGGCCCTGCAGAGATGCTAAGACCAGGAACATGAAGGACTATCTGCCAAGCTGGGTGACAAAAACAATCTATGTTCCAATGGCACAGAGGACTTCCACACTCATGCACCTGGAAGGGTGACATCCCTCCTGACACTCACAGACCTTTGTCACTGCCTGAGTGCTATTCTTTCCAACTTGTCATGGAGATATTTTATTTGGGGGCCTCTCCCCCACTCAGAAAAGTTAAATATCATCTTACCCTTCCCCAAATGTCCTGACATCATCTGACCTAAATCTTTCAGTTAAGAACACTTAGGAACTTTGGGTTTTTCTACAGCATACTTCATGCTTAATGTCTTCCAGGGTGTCCAACCCACAACCCTCAGGCCTCGTGAAGCCCAGGGTAGCTATAAATGAAGCTCAATACAAAACCGAAAACTTACTTAAAATATTATAATAACTCAATTGAATTGTGAGGTTTTCAGGTATGAACTTTGTAGAAGACAATGTTGTACAATGGTGTCAGAAGGGTGGACACCCCAGAGTGACTCTCAAGGTTAGAAAGAAGCTACTATTTTGGCTGTAACTTTTAAGGTTGACAGAGATGAAATTCTTTAAGCTTTTGCAGAAAGGCCTACCTGGTGAAATTGTCTGTTACTCAAGTACAATTTTTCCCGCTCACTTGTCGCCACTCTTCTGCTGTCCCCTAAACCCCTCCATGACTGTCTATATAGGCCCATAAGTTATTTTCAGTGACGGCAATACCTTGGATGTCTTTACAGACAGACTGTCTATACAGTACCAACAACATCTGGGGCCTCTGCCTTCTGTGATGTCATCATTTGAGGTATGCTCTTTATAGCTAATGGAGTTGAGCTGGGTTCTTTGGTCTGCTTACTCTAAGAGCCAATCCACAATGCAAACTGTCTGTAGCTTTCTGTATATGGCTAGGTGGCCAGAGGTCCACACCCCAAACCACCATAAACAGTAGGCACAATCAGCAGCCCCTGCTTGGGAGAGGCCCAGGACGGAGCTAGCAGAAAGACTGGATTACTTACCACCTCTAGAGTGGGTCCCTCCAGGCCAGGGACGAGCTCATGGGCAAGGCTGTGCAAGGAAGCTCTCTGTACCATGCCTGCCCTGCGGATATACAGAGGACTTCAGTGGCCTGTGCTGTCAATCTCTCAGTCAGCATGAGCTCAATTATGCACCAACAACAGCAAGAACAAGAACAACGACAGGACAACCCCCAAAAACTAAGGGTCACAGACTAGCCTGACTGGGGGGCAGGGGGACAGCAGCAACTGCAACCGTGGAGGTGCCATCCTGACCGTACACCACCTAGCTTGGGCTGGACCTCTTGTGGTAGTTCAAACAAGCATTTCATGAAGAGCCATGAGAGCCATATGGGGGAACTTCAAGACAGGGTTCTAAATGTCAGGCAGCTTCTCATCGCAAGATACTCCTTTTACTTTAAAAAATAAAAATGGTAATTTCTTATATTTCCCTTTTCTACAAATACAGAAAGACAGACAGACAAACCCAAGAGCAGATTTTGAGAATCAACTGAGGCACAAGTGAAACTATTTTGATGTTACATAGATATTGCTCCCCCCCACCAATGATTCACGTGGAATTAAAAAAAAAATGTAAAAAGTTGAATGAAGAAAAATGGGGGATATATCCTTGTCATTCCTCTGTCGTGCCAAAAATAGATCCAAGGCTTGCCTTAGAAAGATGCCCAAACACATCTCATAGGTAGCATGTATCTGTGGCTTGGAACACTCGTCAAATTCTAAAGACTCCATTCGTTCAAAGCCTAAATAATATGCTGGTCAACGACAGCGAAGGCTGACTGCTTGCAGCAGCACTACAGTGTTTCATCCTGAAGTGGAGGCCCAGTCAAACACCACTCTTCCGACTGCAGATCACATCACCTTACACTGACGTGAGTTGGTAAGCTTATGGTGGAATCTGAGTGAGGCAGTTGATGAAGGCGATTTGACCCTAAGAAGTGGGATGAATACAGAGCATAGATCCAGCACACAGTTCCACACCAAACTATCGATGCCAGTTACCAGGGCCCCCACAGATCATGTCATGGTTGTGCAACAGCACCTCTATCCCCCCTCAGTATCTCTGCTCCACAAACATAAGAACAAAACAACCTCATCTGTGAGCTAGTGGGAAGGAGAAGGAGAGAGAAGCTGAAAAGAAATCTGGGTTTTCTAGAAACTCTTCTAAGAAGGATCCAGAATAAGAGGTGAACAGTAAGTAACTGATCCTCCTGGCTAGGTTTTGTGGCGTCTCTAAAGATTCGTGGCTTGGAACACCAGAATACACCAGCTTATGCCTGACCTTGCTCATCAACACACACTCAGTACGAACAGGTGGAGATGTACCAAATCCGACCACTACAGGTTGAAAATATGACCACTATTGACCATGGAAACATTGGCTTATGCTCGAAGGGCCACAGCAGCCAGACATATGCGAATTCCAACTCTTCAGAAAACTTGGGACAGAAACAAAATGCATTACTTACATGTGTGTGTCTTCTTCGTTACTGAGATCCCTGGAAAAGAAGAGAAAGAGACAAAGGTCAAAAGAGGTTCTGTGAGGGTCTCTGTGGTCATAAGTCATGCAGTGTGTGCTTGAAACATGTGACATTTAGCCAGCGACATAGAGCTGGAATTGGCCACAGGACATACTCCAAAGCCTTGAACTGTGAAGGGCAGGGACCATGAGCTCACCCACTCTCTTATCAACTAACTGCATGGCTGACAGCTCAGTCACCACAGTGCACCAGTGGGTGCCTTGCAAATACAAGAGTTCAACCCCCCAGAATCCATGTTAAAAGTAGTTCGTATTGGTGCATGCTTGTAATCCCTTTGCTGAGGAGGTACACCACATTCCTGGAGCTTGCTATCCATCCAGCCTAGCCTAATTGGTGAATTGCAGGTCAGTGAGAAACTGTCTTCAAAATAAAAGTGGATGATGCCTGAGGAACTCTACCTAAGGTAGTCCTCTGACCTCCACACACACATGCGTGAATATGGACCTGCACATACATGTGCACCCCTCTCATGTGTGCACACACATGCACACACAGACACACACACACACACACACACACACACACACACACACAAAGCAATGGCACAGACAATAGTGAAACAGGATGAGGAAGATGAGAAGAAGCTCATTGCCTCATCGTCAGTACAGAGGGGATCATGAGAACAGGCTGAGAGAAGGCACAGGAGAGCAGGCGACCCACTCTGGGCTGAGCAGCAGAGTGGGTAACTTGGCACAGCCACTGACTCCAAGTTTCCCTTTTAATGAAAATATTCCTTCCCGTTCACTCAAAGAGTAGCTTTTTATGGTGAAGAAAAATACGACCACACATACACACACACATACACACACACACACACACACACACACACACACACATACATACACACACACACACACACACACACACACACACACACACACACACACACAAAATGTTATTTGTGCATCTGTATTTGTTAAAGTCCACAGGGGAATGCTAGTTGACGTTCTACAAATAGAATCCGTATGAATGGGAGCACAGGGGATGCATGCATGAGTCAGCACCTTGGATATCCCCAAGATTATTTATGTGTGACAGGTGACAAGGAGAACTAAGCAGTAGCTGGCAAGTGTCACCGACGAGAAAATGGCCACAAGCTCCACTGCAAGCTGCCCCAGCTCTGCTTCAGGTAACTAAGCTCTGAGCGTCTCTTACGCTTCAGCCTTCTAGGGAGGCATTCTCTGGGCTAAACAAGCTCAAAACCATCAAACTGCTGAAAATGTTTAACTTGTGACTAAGAACTGTGGTAAGCCTTGAGTTGTGTTTTTTTTCTTTCAAGTTATTAAGAGAACTATTTAACCCTCCCTTGGAAAGTAAAAGTAGCTGGAAACTTTGGCACCCTGCAGCATTGGACCTATTACTTAACTATGGAACACATCGTTCGGGGAGGAGATCGGTTATGAAAACCCTTGGTAGACACGAAGGGAAAAAAGTTTCAAAGCTGTGAGCCAAGACCAAAATCACACACTTGCTTCTCCAAAGTTTTCCAAAGGCCTTATTTAGGGAAGCTGAAATTACAGAGCCCAATTCAAATTTGCCCCCCACCCCCTTATTGAGGAAAACTAGACTATTGTTTTTCATTGTGTTTACTTTGGCTTTGCAAAGTGAAGCGAGATCCTTCTGTGAAGACCCTCAGCGACTCTCCAAGGGAACTACAAAAGTGTTCCAGAAGTTTCAGAAGCCTCATTTATCCTAGGAAAGCCCCTTTCCCCCAAAGCAGCAGTGAGTGGCTCTTAAAACCCAAAGATGATTTGTGACTCCAGCTCATGACACCAGCGCCAATAAACGTTAGTGCCTTTTCAGCATTACTGGAGATGCCAGCATACTTTCCTTAGGAAATGGCACCTTCTGTAAAATCACTCTGAAGAGAAAGTGCCTAGGCTGTCACTCCTGATTATTCAGCCCCCCACACACAATTGGATTGAACGCAACCCCAAACAGACCTATCTATATTCGCTGAGTGTGGAACTATTTTTCTCCTGACATTCAGGGGCCTGATGAAAATCCCACCGTGTTGGGTTTTCTACTTAAAGTTATTATTTGGCGTGATGCCGTGTTCTCATCCAATTTTTTCATGATGATTACACTCATAATAGATTTTGAATCTCTCTCCAGGAAAGCTGCCTGATCCGGAAGAGCAGAAACTTCACGTCTGTCTTTTAAGAGAAAGCATGTCTTAGTCTTTAAAATGGCTCAAACTCTTGGTCTTATAGTTTTGTGATACTGCCAATTAATAGTCAATATAGGCCAGCGGAGGGCATGCCAATGTTGAGGGTTAGCCAGGGTTGCTAAAAGCAGCAGATAAAATACAGAATGCCAGGTTGTGTTTGAACTTCTACTACTAACTTGTTTCTCTTACATTCACATTTTACTGAGCAGTGTGCATTCTATCTGGCAACTTCAATCTATATAAATATAATCCCAAATTACATTATCTTTTACAATGAAGATATACTAACCAATAAAATGGAGAAGAGTATAAAGCCTCTCCTCTCAAACGCAGTATGTTTTTAAAGGCTCCAGTCATATTTATGGCACTCTAAGTGGGTATAGTACATTGTTGTTTTTATGGAGGACCTGTTTTGAAGACAGAATTCTGTTTCCCTAGAAAAGGCCAGCAAAAGCCACAGTGCAAACGCATGAAGGATAAGTTGAAGGGAATAATTAGAAAATGTATAAAACTCCCTTTGTCCTTCTCACTTGAAAAAAGAATCATCTTGGCCCCGGAGATGGCTTGAACTTGTCCCTCTTCTTTCTGGGACTTGTGAGATTTTGTATCTGTGATTCCACAGACATAAAAAAGGAAAAAGATGACCTCTGTATTTCACAGAAACCAAGGCCCAGGGAAACGTAATTAGCATATATAAAGTTTCTCTGTGGAAGTCAGTGCTTGATTAGAAATGTGCCCAAGGCAAGTCTAAGACCCTGGTGTAGATAGGACCTCTAAAAAGCATGTCAAGAGGAGGTCTACTCCCTCAAATATGCCTCTTAGAAGTGAGCTGTGTAAATAATTTAAGCCTATGGGAAGAGTCTTTAAACCCTGTCTCCAGTTTATTTAAACCAAGCCCCAGCTCAGGTTTGCGGGAGAGTCAAACACACAAAGAAACTCCAGTCTCACCAACTGGAAGACTGAATCTAGAACATTCTAGAAGGGACCATTCTGCAGGGACTCCATCTGTTCCCATCCCCCTTGTATCACTGACATTGAGCTGAGCACCCTGCTTTTGTTAGCCCTTGCCCACTGTTCAGTCCCTGGTAGGAAAGTCTTCTCTTTGTCTTCTTCTGGTCTCGAAGACTTCGATTTCTTGCCTTCCTCACTCAGAACAGAGCTCATCCTCAGTCCACACACAGCAGTCACCCAGTGCTGTCCTTTCTATTAGGGAGAGGGGAAGACCTTCAGGGAAGGGCGGGGGAGTTCTTATCTAAATCTTCTGCTGCTGCAGAAGAAAGAATCCTTGGAAGAATTCCATTTCCCAGAGGAAGATTGTATTTAGTATTAAGAATGCAAACATGGGTATTTTATTCAAGAATAGAAAGGAGTAAGTTTCTTCAAAGCCGCTCAGACAGAGCTGTACCTGACCCTACCTATCTTCCTGACTTTTGGCTGAGAGACCTTGGGCAAGTCATTAAACCTCTCTGGACCTGAATTTCTCCATCAAGAATATAGATGATCTTTGCAATAATCAAAAGACTGCTGTGATGATTCAAACAAAACCAGAGCTTTGAAAAGCTGTGGAGTCTGGTATTAAATGTTAATTTATTTTAGTAAAGAATAAACAACCACATATTCTTTAAAATCTACACATATTTATTTGATATGCTTTGCCTGCATGCATTCCTGTGTACCACATGTACCTGTAGAGGCCAACAAAGGATGTTGCATCCTCTAGATCTGAAGTTATAGATGATTGTGAACTACCATGTGGTTGCTGGGAATTGAACCTGGGTCCTCTGGAAGAGCAGTCAATGCTCCTAAACTCTGAGCCATCTCTGCAGCTCTACACACAGTATTATTTTGACAAAATGGAATTATCACTGGAGGCTGTAGCTACTGGAGGCCATGACACTGGCCCTCTTGTCATCCCTGGGTTTGACACTGACTCAGGATCCATGACTTCCATTGTTTGTGACTGGAGGAAAGCACGAGACGGATAAACAAGCACCATGAGGCACAGCGAACTTTCTGGTAGAAACCGATGCCATGCTGATTCTCTCCTCTGTTCAGTTCAGGGAAGCAACTCGCTTCCCACTGATGGGGTAGGTGAAGGGTGTTGCTCTCCACCACCAAAGAATGACCAGGGAGCTGGCTGCTTTATTCACTTGCAGATGACTGAAACCAAGGCAAGGTCATGTCTCAGAGTCTCACAGAGGCCCCAGAGCAGAGCAAAGGTCTCCGAAGAAAGAGAAACTTTATGGAGGGGTAGGGAATGGTGCCATGAATCCTCTTCCAAACACAGAAAATTCACAACCCTGAATATCCCAGAGTGCACTCAATGGACAGCCTGGGTCAACTGCTCAGTGTATCATGTCTAAAGGACAGTAGTTGAACTATCTGATTTCTTTATTCTCCAATGTGTTCTTGAATGCAGCTCCCTGTACTGTCTCTAAGCTGCCATGCTGAACCATCTCTTCTAAGCAGCAGGCTGTCCTGTCCGACCTGTTTTGAGAAATTCAGAGGCACTCATAATCAAAGACAACCCCCTGAAACATGTTCCTCTCTCCTTTACAAACCCAAAAAGGAAAGAAGGCAGCAATCACAGGAGGGTTCATCAGTGAGAGAGGCTCTTCTCATGGGGCATCTTTAAAGTTAGCTGGGCTGGCAAAGAGGGTGACTATGAAGGTCCTAGGCTCCTCATCATTCTCCTAGACTCATGTGTGCACACACATACACACATGTGCACACACACACACATGTGCACACACACAAAATAAACAGAGGACTGTTGTCATATTGTAAACCACTCTAAATTGTTATGTGGAAGTGCCTCAGGTGTGTGTGTGTGTGTGTGTGTGTGTGTGTGTGTGTGTGTGTGTGTTTAAATTGGATTACACCTTCCACTTTTTTGTCCCCTGGGCAGGGTCTGTCACTGTCCTTGAACTCAAGCCTAGTGGCTTAGCTGGCTGGCCAGTGAGCTCCAGAGATACATTTACCTGTCCCCTCAGTGCTGGGGTTATAAGAAAGTGTCACCCTACCTGCTTGTGTTTGTTTGTTTGTTTGAAGTACACATTCTGGGAGATAGAACCCAAGTTCTCATGCTTTCCAGACAAACCCTGTATTGCATGAAAATTCTCCCAAGCCCATGACAGTAGTTTTAAATTAGGGACTTAAATCCTTAAAACAAAAAAGAGAAAAAAATACCATCAATACCCAAAAATCAAAATATGGCTTCCAATAGCATAAGCTTGCCTGACTCAATTTAGCCAGCCACATTTCAAGGTAAATCAAAGGAAATGTCATGAAAATACCACGAATTTGTCACTGTCAAGCTTATCAGTAGAGAAAAATTTCAGAGTTCTAAACTCCTGGAGGAGAGTGTTTCAGGAATGTAATCTGATATTTCTAATGTTGCCCAATCTTAGACCAATTAACTTCCCCGATGGGCCTCTAGGAGGCAGTGGTCTGGGTACAGAAGGATTTTCTCTATAACAGGTAGCATCCCCCCCCCCCCCCCCCCCATTTGGAAAATCCCTAAATGAGCATTTTCAGAGGCCTAGCATGCTGGGCAAGGGCTTGCTCAGTGGAGACACTCGGTTGTCATCTTGTCAACACTCAGCCTTGTGACTTCTCTGGTTCTCTCGCAACTATTTAACAACCCCAAGTATCTAACTGTGGCTCCTTCTGTGTTAAATATTGAAACAAGCCAACACAGGATTCTCTTTTCTTTCAATCTTACCCCTCCAATGTACCCATAGTCCTACACTTCAGGGGACTGTGGCAGAAAGTAGATAATTAGAGGGAAAACCCAGGATTTAACTGGCTCATGTCACAACATGGCACTACTTTCAATTTGCACACTGGAGGTTTTAATGCTAAGAAAATGGTGGCCCCAGATCCAACGGCATTCACAGGACTGAGTCTCCCTTCTTACACGACACTTGAGGGATATGCTATACTTGTTGTCAAAATGTGGCATCTTGGGTAAACGACTTAGCTTCTCTCAGCCCCTGGATCCTTAGTAAAAAGAGGACAGGGTTGGGTCTGTGGCTCAACAGCCAGAACACGTGTGAGGCTCGAGCTCAGATTCTCTGAACCCCTGAAGAGGGTGGTGGTAAATGCTGAGTGCTCAGCAAGACTGAAGATCGTTCACCAGGGCCACGGCACAGAGGGCTGGTTTTCTGGTAAAGATGTTTCTAATTGCATACATGGTGTGAATATATTCTGCACTAAACAGAAGGTCATCCCTTGGGTAGATGCAGGCTTGCCCATCAGGGAACTGCTGGTAAGCAGGTACTCTAATCTGGGTAGCCAATGCTTGAGGTCTTAGACAAATTTCATCAAACAAAGCTGAGAGCACTTAACTTTGTGTGTGCTATCAACCCACACAGTACAGAGGCTGCAGACCCACCCCCCCTTCTCTGACTTGATCCAGGAAAGGAGGAAGCCAGCCTCGAAAACGACATTTTACAGGCAGCAAATGAACACTGGTTAAGAACGAAGACACCAACCCCCTTTGAATAGCCAACAGTTGTTTCACAAAGAAAAAGATCTTACTTGATGCTCATGCTCCAACCCTCCCACTCCAGAGCTTGCTGGGTTCTACATGGTCAAGGAGAAAAGCACAATGGCATGAGGAAAATCAGGATACAGCACAGGAAGAGGCTGGCCAAACAGAAACCATGTTACAAAACGCTGTCCTTGTCTAGGACAGAAGAACTATTAATGATAATCAGTACATCTTACTGAAAGTGCTTCAAATAATCTCGAGACTTTGTTTCAGAAATTCTTAATGGACATTAATGCTTCGAGTTCACTCAAAGGAGAAATAAATTACATGTCAGGGTTGCAGGGACCAAGGGCAGCAAGCAGAAGGCATCAAAGCATTTAGCAATGTTACAACAACCAAATTTTTTTGTAATTGCATAAAAAGCCCTTAAAATCATTTAGAAGTACTAATTATCAACATTAATAATATTTTAATGTGAAGTTTCTTTCATGTTAGGATAGAGCCTAGATTAAGCCATTTCGGTAAGAATATTTCAACTCTTTGACCAACTGAGGTGTTTTCTTAGCCATGAAAATGATTACACTTTAGTGTGAAAAATGGTTGTGGGAATGAGGAGTTCTTTTTTTCTGTTTTTTTTTTTTAATTAAATTGCATGTGTGTGTGTGTGTGTGTGTGTGTGTGTGTGTGTGTGTGTGTTTGAGAGAGAGAGAGAGAGAGAGAGAGAGAGAGAGAGAGAGAGAGAGAGAGAGAGAGATTTTATGTCATCTTTCCTGATTTATGCCCAGAAGTATTTTTTAATTTTGGTCAGACACACCAGAAGTATGCCTTCTTTCAAGTCTTGCCTTTATCTTTAACAAAAAGAGTTCCAAGGACAAAGCAGGTCACATTCCAGGGCACACAGGTCATTAGTCTCTCTAGGAAAAAAAAATCTGGGTATCTTAGAAATTCCTCTGAGAAATGACTATTCATTATGAAAAGTCCATACTGGAGGGAAAGGTTTTCTTCTGGTTGCACCAAATGCATGATTAGCACCAGGACACAGTGACAATAATTAGAGTCCTTATTCTTCAAGAAGGATTTACTTTCATCCAGTTTGTATATGAAAAATGGACCTGTCCAGAAGGTTTTACTCAGTTGGTTTACATTTGACCTCAGAGCTTTGAGTCTGGCTACCGATGCTTCCAAGGTAACCTTCTGGAATTGTGTGTGTGTGTGTGTGTGTGTGTGTGTGTGTGTGTGTGTGTGTATACATGTATGTGTATGCACACACAGCACACATGTGGGAGTCAGAGGGCAACCTTAGGATCTAATCCTCAAATGCTTTACATCTTAGGTTTGAGTGAGAGACCCTCACAGACCTGCATCTTCACCATATGGGTCAAGTTAGTCGCCCTATGAGCTTCCAATAGGTCCAGCCTCCATCCTGCCATTTCTAGGACCATTTCTCACCAGGCTTTAAGACTGAACTCTGGTTGTCAGCGTTTACCTGATGACCTTCCTGCCAGTTCTGTACTTGGCTTCCTCTGTGGGTTCTGGGTTCTGGGTTCTGGGCTCTGGGGATCTGAACTTGGGTCCTCTTACTTGCCAGGCACTTGCTGCTTTGACTGAGTCATCTCCCTACCTCCCACAGTTGAGAAATTTTAAGTCGACAGTAGAGTTTATGATAGTTTCTTTTTTTCTGGCAATGCTTTCCTTTAGGGACTTCTGAACTCTCTTCAATCTAGTTCTGACACTCATGGGCAGGCACAGACTTGAACTGTTTGGGGCTGACTCACCAGGAGGCTGTCAGCAGGAGGCTAGAGTTTCCATCCCCAAAGACAGAGCTATCAGAACTGGTTAGATAAGGAAAACCCAAAGATCGTGGAGGAAGTCAGATACTACACATCAATGTATTATATGGACAAGCAAGCTAAACTACAGCTCACAGGGCATGGGTCCTGCCTGGTCTGCACACCATGCCCAAGGCTGGGGAGAATGGAAGGCACTGCTGACAGTAGGCACTGTGCCCCACATTACCTAAAACAGAAGAGAATCTGACAGGGTAGAAACATGGTGAACTGGCCTGAATCTGGAGGAAATGATCTCCACCTTCAGAACAGAAGAGAGTGAAGAGGTCGGGATCCAGCGGAATGACTGATGGTCAGAAAAGAAGAGGGCTTCCGCATTCAAGAATATAGTGAAAACCAAGGATTGAACACAGAATTTTTAAAAATGCCAACATTAGCTAGCCTGAGGACTGAGAAAGACCAAACAAACAATCAAAAGGAGCAAGCAAACCCACAACTCCCAAACACACAAGAAAAGTCAACATGGTTACTATCTTGAAGAAGAAAGATGAAAAAACAGATCATATGAAAACATCAATAATTCAACTATAAACTGAATTCAATCCTAAACTGAATAGTTTGCAGTGTTCACCTTTTTAATTACAGGGTTTCAGACAAGCTGTTTCGATTGACCATTGCTGGGAAATAATTTAGGGAAAAAAAGGAGGGTACTTAACATTAAAATTTTTTAAAAAGTGTGTGTGTGTGTGTGTGTGTGTGTGTGTGTGTGTGTGTGTGTGTGTACACATGCACATGCATGAAGATGCTCAGGGAAGACAGCAGAGTATATCAGTTCTCCAGGAGCTACAATTACAGGCATTTGTGATCTGCCCAATGTGGGTGCTGGGAATGGATTTTAGTCCTCTGCCAGAACTTCATGCTCTTTCAGCAGCTGTGGTAGTTTGAATGAGAATGGCTGACACAGGCTCATACATTTGTTGCTTGGTTCCCAGTTGGTGGAACTGTTTGAGAAAGACTAGGAGGCGTGGCCTTGTTGGAGGAGCTGTGTTACTGGGGGTGGGCTTGGAGGTTTCTGAAGCCCATGCCATTTCTAGTTAGCTCTCTCTGCCTTGTCATTATTGACCAAGATGTAAGTGCTCAGCTACTGCTCCAGCACCATGCGTGCCTGCCTGCCACCATACTTCCTGCCATGTTAGTCATGGACTTTAGCCTTCTGCAACCATGAGCTCCCAAATTAAATGATTTCTTTTATAAGTTATGTTCATCATGGTATCTCTTCACAGCAACAGAAAAATAACTAAGATAACAGCAGGGCCATTTCTCCAGCTCAAAAGTATTGATTTTTTTTCATGAATTTGTTATTTGTCAGATTAGATGAGTAAACTCTTTCCCCCATGGGATTCTGAAACAGGAATTCCTAGCTTTGCCAATTACTTGATGGGTAATTTTGGGTAAGACATCTAACTCCTTTGTGCCTCAGTTTCTTCATCCCTAATTGAAGAGGGAACGGATTGTTTTCTTTCATTCTAAAATTCTGCCACTAGAAATAAAGCCCCAGTGAGCCAGTCACGGTGGCCTGGAATCTCAGCACAAGGGAGGACCACAGAAGGACTGTCACAAGTTGGAGGCTAGCCTAAACTATAGAATGAGGTCTTCTTAAAAAAAATAGACAAGATAAAATGAGCCAAAAGAAATGAAACCTTACTGATTAATCTTTGGTTCATGACATACACAGATCTTTTCATCATACCATTGCTTATTTTAGTGATACATCAGGCAGTAGCCACATGGATGTCAACAAAGAGGATGACTTCAGTCCAGTATGTCTGTGTCATGGGATACTCCACCATTACGGAACATGAACATCAGAGAAAGATATTCTATTGGCATGAAGAGCAAAGGAAATAGAAAATGCTGAAGAATAATCGTTTTTTTTTTTTTTTTTTTTTTTTTTTTTTTTTTTTTTAAACAAGCACATTAAAAAGACAGATTGAAAATATACGGACTGAATTAATGAGAGTGGTTATCTTTGGGTGGAGGGAAATGATGGGTCCCCTCTTCATTGCTTTGCCTATATTTTCTAAAATTTCTATAGTAAAGCTATATAAATAAAATTTTAATCATAAGGAGGAAGTCAATATGGAAATACCTATCTCGAAGGACTGTTGGGAGGATAAAACGAAATAATGAATGGGAATACTTACTCAAAACTTTTATTATTATTATTATGGCAGGTATCTCTTTGTGAGACCCAGTTCCCATGGCAACTGCTAATTGCACTCTTGACCTTTCCTAGGGAACTCTATATGCTGTGAAGTAAAAAGGGCTATGACAGAGCTAGCTACTTCCATGAGGTTCTGTACTATAGAGTCTATATTGATATGTAATCAGGTTAATGGTTATCCTAACCAGAGTTTACCTGTAAAGAATGAGCCCTGCTTAACTCAATATGTTTTATGCATTGCTCTGAATGAAGGTATTGGAGACCTAGTCACTGAGGTCAGATAGCTCTTGACTCCTGGGAAAAGAAGTATCCTTATCTACCAGACTGAAGTCTCCTAATATTCACAGGGATACCTGCAACACTTCAGCTCACCACACACATCCAAGGTCCCTAGAGACACATGGAACAGGAAAGCCAGTGTGTGGAGGTGGCAGATCCAGAAGGCAAAACACCGTGATAATCACAAGGCCTTCCTGAGTGGCCTTGAAAAGAAACAAGGGAGAAAGAGAGTAGCTTTCAGTTTAGACAGAATGCACTGGGAAATTCTGAATGAAATAATACAGTGACTGGGATTTGCTTTAGCAGAGGAAAAGACACAGTGTAGCAAAACCTTGTGAAAGACTGATTGGATATTGGCGATGATAGTTCACCTACTGCTGACTTGTTAACATGTGTGTACATCTCTCTCTCTCTCTCTCTCTCTCTCTCTCTCTCTCTCTCTCTCTCTCTCTCTCTCTCTGTGTGTGTGTGTGTGTGTGTGT